>NC_138915.1:10430515-11816066 GCF_965231255.1 Vanellus vanellus | reverse complement strand
CTTTCCCTTTCCCTTTCCCTTTCCCTTTCCCTTTCCCTTTCCCTTTCCCTTTCCCTTTCCCTTTCCCTTTCCCTTTCCCTTTCCCTTTCCCTTTCCCTTTCCCTTTCCCTTTCCCTTTCCCTTTCCCTTTCCCTTTTCCCTTTCCCTTTCCTTTTCCCTTTCCCTTTCCCTTTCCCTTTTTTTTTGCCTGGCCCTCTATGGTGTTTCTTAAATACTGCATGACATTAGCTATCCTCTGGTCCTCTCGTACAGAGACAGATTTAAGTGTGAGGTTACACACTGTAGGTATAGTTTATTTTCTGTTAAGTTACTTTGGATTGATGGGTGAATACCATCTGGTTGTGGTAATTTGTTACTGTTCATTTGTTCTGCAAGCTCTTCACATTAATATTTCTATTTGAGGTAAATCCTTCAATGTGTTACCTTGAATTAGCATTCTCAGTATGAGTACCTTTCCAGATCTCCATGGTGAACATGGCTGTGTCTTTCATGGACATTTGTCTTATGTGGTGATCATCAGATCACTCTGCATAGCCCCTGGCAGGTTTCCTAATCTTAATGTATTTTTTTAAAGTTTTATGTTTGGCTTTCATGCCTTCCTCACACTCTTGGTTTGTTTTATTGTGTTTTTACATATAACTTGCTAGAATTTGTTTCTTGTATGGAGAAGACTTCAGTTTTTCACAGGGTTTTTATTGTTTCTAAAAAAATTCATGTATCATGGTGACTAATAGTGTCAGATATTTTTTTCCCCTCAATTTTTTTCTTAGTAGTTTATATGTATGCATTCTGACCCTCTAACATATAGCTTTCAAATGCCTCCTTACAGCGTCCTGATACCTGCAAATAAAAGTAAAAAGAGATTCTCAATGCTGTCTGTGAATCCTGCAAAAAACATGTTCATATTCCAAATATCACAAGTTTGTTCAGTGAGGCACACTTTTGGTAGGTGCAGAAACTTAAGTTCAGTTTCTATCTTTATGATAAAATCTTGTCCATCAAACTCACTTTGTAACTTAGTTGGACATAGAAATGCATATTTCAAAGCTAGAATTGTCAAGAAAAGCATAAAGACCAATGGATACTGTCATTCAAAATGTATTCCATTATAGGAGCTTTAAAGAAGGTGAGAAGCCCATCAGAATACACAAGAGACTTGGAGAAGTGGTAAGATTTTCCTAATTGCTTGCTAGTATAAACGAAGAAAATGCACAGCAGCACTATGTAACTTAATCTATAATCACTTTTAAAATGCCTATCAACCTACGTGCACTTTTACGTTTCTGACAATCATTTAAGGTACAGAGGGTAACTACTTCTATTCTTTTTATAAGTCTGCAAACCATTGCAAATGCCATGTCTTACTCTACAAAAGTTATACTTCTGTATCTTGCAGTTATGAAATTGTTTTACTTGCATTTTCAATTTGCTATACAAATGATATTTTCATTTCAAATCTACCAGCTATAATTGCTTTCTCTTCTTACTGCAATAAGTCCTATAATCCCCAGAATTTTATGCCTTTAAGATGCTCTTTACCTTGGTTTAATTTCCCACTCATTCATGGGTTTTCTCATCCCACCACGTGCATCTCTGGCCTGCATTTTACTTTCCTCCATCCCCTTCTGGTTTCTCAAGAGACTTGTCTAGAACAAGAAACATTTTAAAATAAATCAATCCTTTAAAAAGAAGGTAGTTCAAATTTTGACAAAGTGTTTTTTAGTTCACCTCTTCTTGGACCTAAATCTTATGGAAGGTACTTATTCATGAGGATGATATTCCAAGTCATTATTAAGGGATACAAATAGGAACAATTTCCCAGTGCCATAGGTATAAGTAGATATAAGACCAGTAATTACAAGCTAGTGGAATGACCTGTAGAGCTGACTGCCTTGATAAAAATAATCTGAAAGCAGAAGAGAATGGAATCTGTTCAACCATTTGACACCACTGTGCAGTGAGATACTGAAGCTCAGGGTTGCAAAGGGAGCGCAAGGCCAAGTTTCTTCATAGTTTCCTTCAGGGATGGGCGTGCAGAGAGTGAGGAGTCAGTCTCTAAGTGAACGTCAGGCCAACAGCTCTATGGTCTTGTAAACTAATGGAGGTGGGCTATGCTTATCAGTTAGAGGAAAGTCTGTATATGGTAGCTCACAGCAAAGTCTAAGGCACATGAAAGCTAAAGGTGTAAATGTATCATTCGTTATTTTAAATTCACTTTCTCCAGCTCGTTATCAAGCCTCCACAAAATCCACAACTTCACTGCAAACAGGCAGTTCATCATTATGTTCCTCATCACAGGGTTTCAAAGGAACAAAAAACAAGTGCCCAGGGCTCATTATGGCTTCATCCTATGTAATTTCTGTACTGTTAATCCTATGGCCCTTTCCAGTCTTACGGACTGGATTCCACCCTGGCTTATGCAGGGACAACGGGTCCAAATATCAGATGTCTCTGGTATGATTTCCCATGAGTTACTGCTAGAGGTATGGTTAGAGAAGTGAAAACCAGGGTCTGTCAAGAAGCCAAGGTTTTGAAATTGCATTGGCAGGGTAGAAAAGAATTAAATATCTGGCTTTGAATCAGAAATAGCAGATCTGAGCTGCTAGTCCAATCAGTTTATTTATCCCTTTGAGTAGAGACTGGCTTTGAGCAGAAATTGTCTTATCTTACCAGGGTCGGATGCCATTCTCTTGGTTCAGTGGAGGAGAAATGTGTGAATTTGGTGAGGATACAAATCACTACACAAAGATTAAAGAAATGGTTCTCAAAAATAAGAAAAAGGGCAGGACTTCTGTTTTTTTGTGTTGCATTTTTTTGTTCCATCTCTGTAAATTTCAGAGAAAGGCATCCAATTGTGTAAACATTCCCTATAAAAATGTCACTGAACACTGTACATAAAGGTCTGATGTTTGCCCTATGCTGTTCTCTTGGAGTATTACTTACAACAATGTGGATATCTGAGGCTCCAATCCTGCAAACATTTGCACTTGCAACTGAAGTTACTTCCCTGTTGCTTTAGCCTGGTGCTAGACATGCTGCCTTGGACATATCATGGTCAACACTGCTGATGAGTGGACCGCTTGTCACAATGCCACCCATCAGCTCTGAAGGCAGAAGTATATTTATCGTTGAAACCTTAATCTGATTCCATGAAAACGATCCAGGTTATTTGAAACACTTTCAATTGTTGTTTGGTCGCTCTGTTTTTAATTTAGGTGTATTTGGAAGAGTTGGTTTAGGGGTCATTCTTGGCTATGTGAGCAGACTGGGGGAGTATTAACTCCTCATGGAGGAAAATGGGACAAGTTTATAGATGGCTGAAGAATGGGCTGGGCTTGTGACTTTATACTCCAGAGCAGCACGTGTGACCATAAATCTGTCATTTGAAGAATTGTCATTTATCGTTTGAATTCTTCCATTTGAAAAATTACATTGTTTTATGCTTCATACTCAAAAGGAAACCCCCTGAAGACACTCGTGCAGTTTGTGCAGTTTTCTTGGACTACAAGTTGTCCATAGACCGAAGCCAACAGATAGAAGACAAGTCCAGTTTTGACACTGCAGTATAAAACTCAGTAACTCTCTTTTGGGTGGTTAGTTTATCAACAAGGTTATTGCTGAATACTTTTAACAACTTGTTTGAAGACATCCCTGACAGCAAGAAAATTGTACACCATAGCAAAAAAAGCCTTAGATGATTTAATGTCAAGGACAGTATCCCACATATTTTTGAAGGTGTCAGCAAGTAACTGACTACAAGTTTCCAAAAGGTTGTGATATTCCATATTGAGCATTGAAGTGGCTGCTAACTGACAGCAATGGCTCACTGTGCTGTTTGTCAGAAGGGATTATGCAAGGGAGTGACATCTTTAGTGCAGTCAATGAAGTTTGTGAAAACATTACCTTGAAGAAGCTGTTTTTCAGTGACCATTAGTGGTGCACTGAAAGTAGTTTGTGATTTGTTTTTGTACAGGGAATGAAGCATCTAGTGTCCAGGTTCACTGCCTCTTCACTAAGAGGCACTTTGTCTCAAAGACAGTAGCAAGAATTTGGAGAATGTCCTGGAAATAGTTGCCAAAACTGTAAATTGAACTGTGGTCTGAGTGCTGAACAGCTGCCAGTTCCAGGCACTGCTTGATGAAGATCAGTCACAGTACTTAACTTTGCTATTATACAATATCATATGGCTTAGCAGAACCAGGAATTTGATGGGTGTGTAACATGACTTGATGAGATAAGACCTTTCTTGAAAATAAAGGTTGGAACTCATTATTAACTGAAGAAATAGCAGGTTTTTGCTAGTCCCTGTTTTACCATTATGATATCATAATGTGTAAAGTCATCAAAAGTGTGAACTTTAGGAAAATACCCGGGGAGATATTTCAGTAATATCACAGATGACATTCTTTAGAACCATGAGAGCTAATGATTAAATAGTCTCTAACTTTGAATTTTCTGTTGCTGGATTTTCATCAGAAAGTGCTGGGAATAGCAAAGCCTGTTATTGACATGATTATATATTTTGTGATTTCCCCCCAAAGACTTAACATTTCTTGTAATATTTCCATTTTCCTCAAACTGAATGAATTCATTTTTGAGAGTTACATTTCTGAAAGGTAGAAAGCAATTTCCTATCCTAGATGTGCAACTCACTACAAGTCAGTGTTAACAGATGCAACTGCAGAGCTTTCAGTTAAAGAAATTTGTCTTTTGCTTCCTGTTCATGTGTTGTGAGGTGGTTTATGATTGTCAGGCTGCGCGTCTTGCATTACCCTTGCTCTGTATACATTCCTAACTGCTTTCCTCAATGTTTAACTTCATCAAACCGAGTTTTCAGTAGCCTGTCAATAACAAGCAGAGAACTAAGTGTATCTATCAAAGTAGCCCAGATTTTTTTCAAGTAAATTCTTCAGTGAAATGCGAGCAGGATGGAGGGTGGTGGCTTCTGAACGTGCCATTGCCAGTTTAATATGATTACTCCAATGGTTTCTCCAAACCACAGAAAAAGGTTTTGCTCAGAAAGTTTACATTCATAGTGGTAAAGGTTATTTGTTTCATTTGGACAGGATTCAAACCCTGTTTTCCAAATGGCTGCTTTGTTATGTGCTACATACTCCCTGCTATTTTAACTGGACTTAAATTCAAATTAGTGCCATCATATGTACCTTCAAGATGGAAAATATTTTCAGATGTAGCAAATTATGATAGAGTCATGAAACCCAATACTTAAGAACAGTTGGACGTATTAGAATGTAGGCTATGACATATTTCTTACATATGATAACATACAACTATTTTAGAAACATGCTCCAAAAGCTTACTATCTTGCTCATGATTTAATAATTGTATTGTGAGAAGTGGTAACAACTAGGTTATAAACAGATTACAGAGAGGTAGTGTATCATAGATTTTTTTCTGAAGTAGAGATGCTTTACTTAAAATGGAAGTTTGTCAACATTGCTCCCACTTCTGAAGAAGAAGATGCACTGCGATTTATCTGACTTTCTTTTTATGTTTTGTATAAATGAACAGCTGGTAAATAAATATATCAGTCCTTTCTACTGTGATTTATAATGTAATACATTTTTGCCATTTTTGATTGTGGCTAGTAAGCCAAGTCGTATCATGAGCTACCTGCAATTATGGGCATTGCTACTATATTTAGTCTACAGAAGGGACACTAGAGTTGGAGTTAGAAAAGCAGGACTTCTTATGTCAGCTCTGCCACTAAGTTACTGTGGACAAGTAATTTTACCTCTTCATTTTTCCTCCAGCCTTTCTCTATCTTGGCACAACAGCTGTATCTTACTATGATCTTAAATTTTTGAATGTATTTTGACATATATAATATGGTTGGGCACATTATATCTAAAAAAGAGCTAACAAAGTGATTTGAGTAAAAACACGACCACTTTGTTATACCCATGAAAGGTGTAAGGGCTGGAGCAGGCTTGACCATTCTGGGTTTGAGGTCTGGTTTGCTTTTTTCTTTGTTTGTTTGGAGGTTTTATTGGTCTTTTTTATTCATAGTTGCTGTCCTCCGTGCCCTCTGTGGCTCATCACCCTTCCTCAGCTAAAGGTTTCCAGCTCCTCACAGCTTGCTTTTAGGAATCCTTCCTTTTCCAAATGAACTGGAATGAGCCTGCTCAGCTGGAGGGGAGTGGTGTAGTCCGAGTGAGCTAACACGGCCATCTGCACCTTCCCTGGTGAGAAGCTGCAAGTCCAGTATTTCTGGCAGAGCGTATGTAAGGCACCAGGGATCAGCCTACCCTCCTTGCTGCCTGACTGCCCGGCTACATAGGGGCTAGACCCTCTTGAGCGTCGAGAATTAGCTCCTCCTGGCTTTGGTCTCCTCCTGCACAAACGTGTCTTTTTACTTAATGGGACTTTTGTTTTACTTACTAGTCAGTAATTTATTTTAGTATATTAATTTCTTGATCATTAGAATATATGACAGATGACAAAATTTTAGAATTATATTCCTCATCTATTTGTAGTGGCATAGTTTTCTCTTCAATCAGTGCACAGCACTACTGCATTGTCACCATGTGGCACTAGAAGAGTATTGTGCTGGACTGGATTAAGTGAGGGAAGACAGTTCAGAAAGATCTAGTTTCTCAGCTTCTTATGTTCTTCCATCCAATATTGCCAGTTGTTACTAAGTCAGATATTTGAAGAATTGTTTACACATGGTAATAGCACTAAACAAAATAATGGGTAAGTTTTATGGGTAAAATTATACAATGATGACAGCATATTTTAAGAACATTAAGGCAGTTCTAGAAAATAATCCAGACTGCAGTCTATACTGTGAAAACAGATCATTCCTTAAGTATTACAGAGGAAATTACATATTCTAAGTGGCCTTTACAGCCATTAAATATAACCTCTGAATGTGTAAATCGAAGTTATAGTTCTATAAAAACACTGTTTTTTCAGCACACATTTGTGTCTAAAAAAATGTTCTTATTTAAGTGTTCCAGTAAAAGAACATATAAACAATTCAGCTATTACTTCCTTAGGCAACTCATTTATTACCTGGATAATGCAAATTAGTTCGCTGTTTGATTAGCACAAATGTAAGCAATATACCAAGAAGGGAAAGAATTTTATAATTGTTATCGCGGTAAAGTGCATTATGTCAAATTGCATTCAGCAAACAGGCTTTTGTTCTACACACTGTGCCCTTGAAAAGAAATGCCAGATATATCTGAAACATACGAACAAATCTGAAAGCTGATATGGACCTAATCCAGAGGCTACTGAAGCAAATGGAAAGATTCCCACTGACTCCAATGAGCTCTGGCTAAGGGCCAGTGAAAGTAGCACTCAAGTTACCGAAGAGCAAAGCTGCTGAAATGCAATTGGAAATTTTTCTTGTCATTTGCTAAGCTTTGTGGGAGAGACATCAGCTGTCTGGATTCTTGCAACAGAAAGCATCTATTTGGGATGTCCATCAACTGCTGTTCAGATTATTTGTATGTGCAGAGAAATGGCCATCTATAATGCAGTTAGGGAGGATACAGCTATTATTTGCAGCTCAAGAGGAATCTGTGGAATCTCAAGACTGGTTATTGCTATAGCAAAAATTAATAGAGATGTCAAAGTAAGAGAACTACAGTTCTTGGCAAATATCTATAAATGAGCTTGGACTCTATGGAGAGTGCAATTCCTTCCCACCTCCCCCCGCCCCCAGCCAGATTTACTGTCACTAGTCTATTTAGAGTCCCTTTTTCAATACTTTTAAGCATGTCTGCCATTGCACTAAAGATTTGACATGTCAAAAATTTAGTATTCTTTCTCTGTGTCATATCTCTGTCTCATGTCACTAAATGTTTCCTGTGACAATGATAATACTGATCATTAGTATGGGACAAACATGCACATCTTGCTGATGGAAATTCTATCTAGTTGGTGCCTAATCAGCTCTGTTTTGGAAGTCAGGTGGAAAGGTTTCCAATTTCATTGCTATTTATACTTCTTACCCGACTAATTGGCCAGGTTTGACTATATTTTAGTGAGAGCCTGTTTTGAAAATATTAGTTATTTGCTCGATATTAGGCAGTATTTGAAGTGGTAGTTAATTTCTTCTAACTTCTGAGCTGAAGGTGTTTACTACATGTTCAGAACCGGGACTTCTAGAGAGTGGTTCTATAAAATAAACTCCTACTGAACAAATTATTTGACCGGAATTGTAAGTTTTAGTGAGCAATGCAACACTATGTTAAATACAAACTCTTTGTTTACCCTGAAGTGCAAATTTTACTTGTCAGTATGGTAAACAGAACTATATGAAGAACCCCTTATTTAAGTTAAACTCAGACAAAATACTAATCAAGTTTTATTCAGTTTTTGGATTTTTTTCTTATGTTATCGCAAAATCCTCACTTATGGCCAGCTATCATAGTAAGACACATCAGAATGCAAATGTGTATTTATTTCAGAACAGGCTGTATATAAAGCATCCTTGTATTATGCTTAGGGAAAGATGGAAAAATGGTTTCTTCAACCACAGTGGAAGAAGATATAGCAGAACCGTGCTAGAAATAAATAACAGTTATTTAATTATAACCCTTCAGAATTAAAATTTTTAAATTGTAGGGGGATTTTTATATTGGTTCAAGATTGTCTATTTGTATTTTTTTCTGGGGGATTTCTTCTCCCTGTATAAAATGGAAGGCCCTTTTCTTATATTTGTCAGTTAAGTAAACCGTGGATTGTCTGACTAATATGCAGCTGCTTTCAAATCCATGGATAATACATGGGTAACTCTTCCTTGGGGCCTACGCTGTAACATTGCTATATTCATTCCAGTTCAGTTGGAAAAGAAAATGTTTAGGTCATTATTCCCGAGTTCTGCCAACAGAGCAATCTCCAACCTCTTGGTGTGCTGAAAACGCAAATCTGAATGCAATGCCAAATGCAGAAGCTTGTACAGAATATCATTATCTGATAAATAAATCCTTTTAAAGGTTTACCTGGTGCTTTGAAATTAGAAATACCCAGTTCACTTACGAAAAACTCACTATACCATATAAGCAAGGCACACATTAAATAAAGTTGGGTTATGTGGTTTTTTGTGTATTAAGATTGATGTACTGACAAATCTCAAAGCCAGCCATCAGCAAGCAGAGTGCTTTCTGCATGGGGTATGAGAAATCAGTAATCAGGCCTGGTGCTAATCAAGAATGTTGCTTCTGATGGCTCAGGGAGAAGGAAGCCACTGTGCTACCTGCAAATGTTATAAACAAGAATGCATAAGCAATGGTGAGAACAAAGGGAATCGGACAATATGCTAGGCTAGACTCGTTCAAACAAAATATACTGCAACAGAGCCTAATGCAAAGTTCTATCCACTGGACCAGGGAATTCCAGTCAGGTTTACAGATTATGAGAAGCAGTGACTCCTTGAAGGATGCGAATTCAATACCACTTAAACTTATGCAAGAAAGGGCTATTTGTACAAAAGGAGAGTGCATATAGTAAAACAGGGGTCAGGGCATGGTTTCTCTCTGCATGAAAGATATTGGGGAAATTGGAGTTGGACTTCTGCCTCCAATCTGATGAACGGTTCTGCTAAAAGAAGATGCTGGAAAAGCTGAGAAGGTACAGAGAACCACAGAATAGCAAGGCTAGAGAAAATATTCAGATGGTTAGAGACTTAGAAGACCTTTACCTAGTCAAGTGGAAAAAAGCCCAAACAACTCCTTTACAGAAAAGCGTATTTAGCACATTTGAAAAAAACAATAATTCTCAGTGTCTCCAGAACAAGTGGATGCCTTCCTGAAAGAAGCCATTTAGACAAATGATTTTGTGTGGTTTTGGCTGTATCTGGATTGAAATTTGATGGTTTATAATTCATAGGAAGCTAGTCTAGATATTCTAAAGACACCTGTAGACGCCTGTTATCCTTATCTGAAGGTTAGTGAGGAAATTAAAGGTACCAAGTAATGCATTATTTCTCAGCTCATCAATAAATCAGAGAAAGGACATTAGAAATCCAGATATTTTGAGAGGCTATGGAAATAAGCGGGGGCACTCAAAGTATTTGAGTTAGTGTTTCATGTTGTTCTTAGGATGAAGTTGGCCTTGTTTTCTGCAGTTTGTACTGAATTCCTTTTTC
The DNA here is from genome assembly GCF_965231255.1 of Vanellus vanellus. Lineage (NCBI taxonomy): Eukaryota > Metazoa > Chordata > Aves > Charadriiformes > Charadriidae > Vanellus > Vanellus vanellus. The sequence continues at coordinate 11,805,943 of NC_138915.1, read as the reverse complement.
TTATGAGGGTCCTGGAGGAACTGGCAGATGAAGTCACTAAGCCACTAGCCATCATATTTGAGAAGTCGTGGCTGTCTGGAGAAGTTTCTGCAGACTGGAAAAGGGGAAACATAACCCCTATTTTCAAAAAGAGAAATAAGGAAGACCCAGGGAACTACAGGCCAGTCAGTGTCACCTCTGTGCCTGACAAGATCATGGAGCAGATCCTCCTGGAAACTCTGCTGAGGCACACAGAAAACAAGGAGGTGATTGGTGACAGGCAGCATGGCTTCACCAAGGGCAAGTCATGCCTGAAAAATTTGGTGGCCTTCTACAAAGGGTGTTACAGCAGCCGTGGACAAGGGAAGAGCAACTGATGTCATCTACCTGGACTTGTGCAAAGCGTTCGACACCATCCCACATGATATCCTGGTCACTAAACTGGAGAGACACAGATTCGACAAATGGACCACTCAGTGGATAAAGAAGTGGCTGGACGGTCACACTCAAAGGGTTGTGGTCAACGGCTTGATGTCCAAGTGGAGAGCGGTGATGAGTGGTGTTCCTCAGGGATCGGTACTGGGACCTGTACTGTTCAACATCTTTATTGGCAACATGGACAGTGGGGTCGAGTGCACCCTCAGCAAGTTTACCAATGATACCAAGCTGTTTGGTGAGGTAGACACGCTGGAGGGGAGGGATGCCATCCAGAGGGACCTGGACAAGTTGGAGAGGTGAGCCCAAGCCAACCTCATGCAGTTTAACAAGGCCAAGTGCAAGGTCCTACATCTGGGTCGGGGCAATCCCAAGCACAAATACAGGCTCGGCGGGGAATGACTGGAGAGCAGCCCTGAGGAGAAGCACCTGGGGTTGCTGATTGACGAGAAGCTCAATACGAGCCAGCAATGTGCGATTGCAGCCCGGAAAGCCAACCATATCCTGGGCTGCATCAGAAGAAGTGTGGCCAGCAGGTCAAAGGAGGGGATTCTGCCCCTCTACTCCACTCTCGTGAGACCCCCCCTGGAGTACTGCATCCAGCTCTGGAGTCCCCAACATAAGAAGGACACGGACCTGTTGGAGCGTGTCCAGAGGAGGGCCACGAGGGTGATCCGAGGGCTGGAGCACCACTCCTATGAGGACAGGCTGAGAGAGTTGGGGCTGTTCAGCCTGGAGAAGAGAAGGCTCCGGGGAGATCTTATTGCGGCCTTTCAGGGGTCCTACAGGAGAGCTGGGGAAGAACTTTTTACTAGGGCATGTAGTGATAGGACGATGGGGAATGGCTTTAAACTGGAAGAGGGCAGGTTCAGATTAAATATTAGGAAGAAATTTTTTACTTTGAGGGTTGTGAGGCACTGGAACAGGTTGCCCAGAGAGGTTGTTGAGGCCCCATCCCTGGAGGTGTTCAAGGCCAGGCCGGACATGGCCTTGGGCAACCTGGTCTAGTGGGAGGTGTCCCTGTCTATGGCAGGGGGGTTGGAACTCGATGATCTTCAAGGTCCTTTCCAACCTAAACCATTCTATGATTCTATGATTCTATGATTCTATGATTCTATGATTCTATGATTCTATGCTCAGAACCATAACAGCCAGGAAACTGCTTCCTGTTTTTCAAATCAAGGTTCTGGAGAATGTGACAACTTCCAAATGAAAAGGGCCATTCATTGAATTCTATGCCATCTATTTCTCTTATACCTGCATCTAGTAAATGTTGCAAGTTCTCATTTCCATTTCAAAGAATTTTTTATTCCTAATGTCTTGCAAAAACAGTAGACAGCAGAACTTACTACTATAGGAATGTATATTAAAAGTGCTAGTATTAACACTGATCTAGTTCAGTAGCCAACGGCCTGTGCCTAGCAAAGACACTCTACGTGAGTGGTTACACAGAGATCATGACATTATGCATTTAGAAATCAAACCTGGATTTTACATTAGTCTTTCCCCTCAAGCTTACACCTGCCTGTGTGTGTTCTTCTAGTTTGCAGTTTTTAATCACTCCTTATATTCCACTGGCCAGTTTCTCAGTATCATAATTATTTTCGATTGTATGAAGGCTTAGTGGAAAATGCAAGTAGCAAAAGAGAATACCAACCTTTTGTCTGTGTACATATGAACCACTTGTACACCCTGTGATTAAATTCTTTGCTGTGCTCTAGGGCAGCCACTGGTGACAGTTGCTTAGTTGTACAACCATGAAGTATAATAAGCTGCTAAAGCTGTATGTGCCCTTGATTTGGCTACATACTTTTATTGTCATGCTTTTGTGCAGATTGAGTGCATAGCTATATACATAAGATACAAAGTTTACTATCCTCTGTGTATCTTATTTATGCAAAATACACCTTGTTGATCCAATTTAATATTTTACAGATCAAGCTACATAGCCTGATTAAGCTACACAGCTTATTAGCAACAGTAAGCAAGTAAACAAGTATTTAACCAAAAACTGAGGTGTGCACATTGCTAAATCCCCTTCCATTACAATGATACTTTTTCTATATACATGTTGCTTTTTAAAACTCACTTTTAATACTCAATATTCTTTTAAAGCATCTGTATAGTTGGGGAGATTACACCTAGAAACAGGCCATGTAATTTAAAAGCATGTATTTCTCCTATCCTAAGTTTGAATAAAGCCAGCTGATACATTACTAAACAGTTTGCCACTTGCTTATATTTGTGTGTGCAAACTGGTCTTTGCTAAAAATAAGTGCAGATTGGTAAAGATTCATATGTTACCAATTAATTCAGTTCTTTCCTACTGATAGAAATAATTATTCCTAGAATCAAGCTTAGGCTTTATTGACTTCACTGAATTTATAACAAGACTACATTTTGATGCTTACATTCAGTTTAAGATGTCTGCTTCTAGTCTATATTAAACTCCTAATTTCATTGTCTCCAGGTTTTAACCTGATTTTTTCCTAATTAGGTGCAGTCCAGCATAACTTTTCAGTAAACAACTTTATAGTTTCTTCTTCCAAAGGTTTCTATTCTTTTTTTTTTTTTGTTGTTGGCCCGTTGAGACTCAAATGTGAAAAATGAAAGAACATATTGTTAAAAAAAATTGAACATGCATACTAGAAAGTTGTTCCTTGAGAAGTAAGGTATACAAAGCCATATTGAGAGGCCTTTCAGCTTAATTGAACACTTTGCCCAACTAATTGTTTCAGTATCTGAGTTTCTCTGGATCAAGAGACATTCAGCTCTTATTCATCTCTTCTTATTAACAATATCATCTTTTAGCTTTACTCAGAGAAAAGGGTTTCATTTCCTTCTTTTATATTTCACACCCGAAAAAAGGAATGTGTTGTTGGGTTAAGAGAGATGGAAGTCCATTTGTTCATGTATTTTAGCAAAGCTGAAAACTCTCTGCAGTTCCTGGAATTGACTACAACTATAACCTAAGCCCTTGCAGTGCAAGAATATTAGCCTTGTTAGTTAAAAATAGCTCATATTTAAGATCTGTCTTGGTTTAGATATTGTTAACACAGAGACATCAGCACATCCTCCAAAATGAGATTTTACCTGTTACAGCACTGTGAATCTTGGGATGTTCAAAAGACAGCAAATAGCAGCAAATTAAGAACTTGTTAATAATTTTGTAAGAATGCTGCTAAGCACTGCTTCTTGTAAATGATGTTCCTCTTTCCCTGTCTCTTCTGCAGTCCAGTAATAATTTTGAGTGTGTGGTAGAAGGATTTTGACATTTGTGTTATGGTCACTGTCAACGTATTACTCCTTCTCCCCTGAAAGTGCAGCTGCAACCTGAAAAAATAATTATGGTGAAGTAAAGAAGCTAGATCAAGTAGGTTTTGCTGTGGTTTCAGACAAAGTCTTGCTGTCTCCAGGCTGACTCATCCACTATGACTCGCACATTGTTTGAACACCCACATAGACTCTGTGTGACAGAGAGAATACGAACATGCTAAGGTTGCTTTTCAGCTCTTTAGAGTTATTTTATGTATTTTGTCATTGCTAAGGCAAATCTAAACTAATCTACCAGAGAAAAATGACTTCTTCAGATGTCAACAGCAAAGGATATTCATTGAAACTGTCCTTATTACATGCACAAATAATTTCTACAGAAAACTTAAAGCTAAGCATACTATGTAAGCAAGCATAGGATTTAACAAGGCAGATGTTGTACTGACATGCGCTAATTTGTCGCTGACATAGGCAGAAGACATGAGACATTGTTTGCCTCAAATTGTTTAAGTACAACATTTGCCATTCTTGTATTTGATTTAGCACCACCAGATCTGTGATTACCATACTCTAAAATACTTAAAAGGTTCTAGTCAATTCTATTGTTTAAAAATACGTCAACCTTTATGTCAAGTGTGAAGATTGAAACTGTCACTTGAGCTACTGAAAAATGTCTCTGCTAATTGCACATTTAAAGCAAATGAAATATTTGAATTAATTTCACTCAGATTTAAGGAAAAATGTGATTTGATTCATATGACAACATATTGAGTTTGATGTTAATACTTGGTTTGACTAATCCTACAGTCAAAAAATTCACAGGCCAGAGAATAGGTAGTTAAGAGGAGAAGTAGTTCAACACAGTTCCTGTCACTTCTTGATCGTCTGTAGGTCTTGATGGTCTTACAAAAGGCTGAAAGTAATTTCCATTCCTGGCTGTTTGGTAACTACAAGCAGTTGACAATACTGTGCCAGGCCTGAATGCTGCAACTGTGACCCATTTCAAGAGGTCCATTGATTTTTGCTGACAAATGAGATATCTTCCTGATTACAGCCAGTCGTAAAATTTTGCATTTTGGTCACTAAGTGAAAACATGGAAACAGTATGGTTACATCACTGTGTTTAACTTAATAGGCTACTTCAGATAAGCCAAGAATCCAGGGCAGATTCAAAGCCCATTACCATGAAGGAATGATTTTCTGTTGCTTTTGAATAGGTTTGAAACATAGAATCATAGAATGGTTTAGGTTGGAAAGGACCTTGAAGATCATCAAGTTCCAAGCCCCCTGCCATAGACAGGGACACCTCCCACTAGACCAGGTTGCCCAAGGCCATGTCCAGCCTGGCCTTGAACACCTCCAGGGACGGGGCCTCAACAACCTCTCTGGCCAACTGAGAAGTTCTGAATTCAGGTCCTGAATTGAGGATTAAATGGAAGCTTCAGTTTCATCTTTGCAGTTGTATGTCTGGGCGTAATTAGATCTGAATCGAGTTTGAACCTGGAAGTAGAGATGGTTTCTGGAGAGGACTTGTACCAACTGACATAATGTGAGGAGGCCTGTAACTACAAGTTGTCATGAAGCCAGATTTCTCTGAATCTAGATCACAATCACCTGTAGATTAAATCAGTAATAAAATAAGATACTTGCCTAGTTCTTTGAAAAGCAAGTCACTATTTTCATGAATACCTTTAGTAAATGTTTGAATGAAGTTAATTGTTTTCCTGTAGCCAGCACGGTAGACATGTTTCTAGACTCATAGTAAGAAAAAAATCAAAATATAACTTTAGAAAATTTATCAAGCAACAAGAAGTAAGCCATTCTGAATTTGCCTTTATCCATGTAATTGTCTCCTCTTTTGATGTAACTTTCATTTGAGTTCCTTTCTATATTACAGGACAGCAGGTATCAAAATATATGCCATAACAGTTCATGTTGAGATACTGCTTGAAGGGATTTGTATTTTCTCTAAAACTTTTTTCTTTACATACAAATTTGAAATATCAAAGGATTGTGTCCATTATAAAAGAGCAGGTTCATACCATACTTAAAAACCTTTCTTTCCATTGTTTAAAGGAGGCAATAAATACATGTTTTCAAGAGTGTGGATGCCGACTACCTAAGAAAGCTATGAGCTAGTGAGGCTTTACTTACGGGTTTTAGAAATTTTAGTAGTACCTTAATCAAAATGGAACTGTGCTGCTGGCACTGAAAATTAAAACTTCAGAAGGAGCATTTAAGTAAAAGCAAGGAGAAAGCTAACAGTTGTGGAAAAGCACCCCTTGTTTGGACCAACAAAACTTGGCTAGTGCTCCCGGCACTTTTGAAAGAGCCAAGAGGGAAATTAGCAATCACAACCAACAGGAAAGGCAGACTGATTGGAATACCCACTGCCTGACACTTGCAGCAAAGTGAAGGCAGGTGCTTCTGCATCAGTACTAACAAATTAAATATTAGAATGTGGCGATTAGAAAGTATGGCCTCAGATGACAACCTGAAAACATAAGCTTCTGAGAGCTGTTAGAAGTGGGATAATCAATGGGGAGCTTACTCATTATACAGGAATGGTAGAGTAGGATGTACTGGTGGGGTAGTGGTGCTGTGTGTGAAGAATATGTGAAAGGATATGTAACAGGATAAAAACATCACAGAGAAAAAAATTGCTATAGTATCCTTGTGGAAGGATACTACTCATACTCTTGCAAAATAAAGGTATCGTGAGGATTGCACTACAAATCCACACCAGTTAGGAGAACTACAGTAGTGCAGAAATGTTAAGTGCATTAGTGAGGCTGCAAATATAGGGCAAGGAGTAATAATGGAATATTTCAACTGTAGACTTAATATGTAGACTGAATCAGTGTAGCTCATGACATAGAGATGCAATTTTTGGATGCAATAATTGGCTGATTCCTTGAACAACTAGTCTTAGAACCTAGAAGAAAAAACGCTACTCAGCCTTTGTTCTTAAGTAGTGGATACAGGCTAATTTAGAGTTACTAGTGGGAGGGTGGCCTTGTAATAGGACCTGCAAGCAGCCTACAGGCTGTTTGAAATATTAGAAAAGTGGGTAAACTAAGTACCACAATTCAACAGAAAACAAAACGGAGGCCAACCCCCTCTCTGTACTTAACTTAAGGAGGTTCTCCTAGTGGAAAAGTCAGTATTAAAGAATGGAAAACTTGCCCAAAAGAGGAGAGCTGCAAAGTCATGAAACACCGCAGGTCAAATGGGACCTGAAGAGTAAGAAGACCAAAACAAGAATCTGAAGAGTACTTTTCAGAGGGTGTGCAAGCTCATAGAGAAATACTTCCTAAATATAGCAAAAGCCAGAAGCCAGTACCAAGATGAAGGAAACACACACAGTGATAAAGCTGCAGAAGAGAATCTAAATAAATTCTGCACATTGGTTTCTACTTCTGAAGATTTTGGTGATGTTTCTATACCCATCATAGCACTACAGTCTTTGCAACCTATGGACCAGTGAAGCTAGGTTGATCCAAAGGAAAATTTAGATCAAATAGGTAAGTTTAATGTTAATATGTTACCAGAATTGAATAGCATTCACCCGAGATGCCTAAAGGAATACAAGTATGAAACAGAAGAACTGATGTTCAAGGTGTGTAACCTATCATGATGAACAGTCATTGATCCAGGGGACAGATGGGGAGCCAAGGTAATTGCCATCTACAAAAAGGACATGAGAGAGAATCCTGGGAACAACAGACTGGTGAGTCTGAGATCCGTCCCACCTCTATAGTAGAATGTATAAAAAAATAAGGTCACTGAGTGCATGGATAAAAGTGGTCAACTGAGAAAGAGTTATCACGCTTTCTGTTAAAGAAAATCATGCCTCACCAACTTTCTGGGTTTCTGTGAGGATATCAGTAAAAAAATGAGTAAAGAGGATCTAGTGAACTTTATATAGTTGTTCTTTGACGTGGTTCCACTTTGAATGTTGTTAAATAAATTAACCTGCCTCAGGACTGGTGGAAGAGTTCTTTGGTACACTGAAAAATGATTGAAGGATAGGAAACAAAGGATCACTTTTCAATATGGAAAAGCATTGACCAGGGATCAGTGCAGGACCAGTAAAAATTGATCTTCATTGATGAATTGGAGAAGACAATAAAAAATGAGGTCTGAAGATTACATTAAACCTATTTCATGATACCATCCTAATAATACGGAATTTCAGAAGGAACCTATAAAACTTAGTGGGTAAGAAAAGAGATCAGTCAAATTCACCGTGGACAAAAGTAAGGTGATGCATCTAGGGAGAAAGAACTTAAACTATGCCTACACAGTGCTGAGCTTGGAATTGGGAGTTATCATGCAGTATATTGATCTCGGAGTCATGGTTGACTGTTCTTTGAAATCAATGTTTCATGTGTAGTAACAGCAAAAAAGCCATCAGTGTATTTGGGGATATCAGCAATAAAGTAGGTTTTGTAGATGAAGTTTATGTTCATATTTACTTGTGTTTTCTCTGAATTAAAATTCACTGAATTTCTTCATCCTTTGAAGTAGGTTAGAATTCTCTAGGCACTGCACAGGTGAGCATCTTTGCATCTGAATGGACTTTGGTGCAAGAAGAGATCCTCTTAATGAGACCTTAACTCAAAAATTAATTTTAATACCTTTGTTCTTAGCTAAGAATTCACAAGATGAAATGCTACAGCAATGCCAACTGAACTGTCCTTGCCTACAATAAGGCAAGGACAGTTAATTTGCCGTGACTAATTGGAAAACATACAGCATATTAATATGCAAAATGAAAGTGCAAGCTGTGGTTATGTCAAACAATGGAACCACGTAAAAGATTGATGTTTAAGGTAGCATGCTCTGCCTTTATAACATTTTTTTCTACTTTGTTCTATCAAAAGGAGGGAAGCTGTTGAATTGGGGATGAGAGATGCCCAGAGTTACCAGCATACAAAGTAAAAAGATGAACTGAGAAAGGGAAAAAGCTGGCCAAATATAGATAAGTACATAAAACTTATCTAATTATATATTCAAGTAGTCCAGTACTAAAGAAATTGATTAGAAAGAAGTACCCCTATATATCCAGATAGCCTAGTCAAATCCATTATCTTCCCACTAAAAGGTGAATTTGTATTATGTCTGTTCATAGATATTCTGTACAGCGTATGTAGACAATGTGAGACCCTGCAATCAGGACATTTTAACAGAAACAACCTGAGACTTAGAAGAGAGCTACTCTCAGTGTCTACACAATGTTTCCTTTCCTTTTCCACTATGAGGCCTGTAGAGGTAGAAAGGTAGAAAATGGATTTGAGAAGCATATTTTGTAATCTTGTGAAGTTCCTAATTTAGGCTTAGCTGAGCCTCAGTTGAGATGGGCATGAGTTAGTGAAATAGCTTTATGAAGCTGAACAGCACTATGACTTGCAGTTTCTTTAAGCTCCTTTTAAGTAGGGAGAAAAGGAAGTTCTCGTGCAGTTCCCACCTGGAACATTGGAATTACTTAGTTGTCCAAAGACTGTCCTTGTCACAAAGAAGGGGCAGGGTTATGAAATCCTATTTAATCTTCAAACTAATTCAGCAATATTTGCCTTCCAAATATTTTTGTTGGAGTAGGTTGTACCATCTGATGCATCTTGTGCCTATGTGCTGTTTTCTCCAGTAACAGGTGGAGTTGTGTTTTAGCATAAAGGTTATGCCATTCAGTGAGGCATCTGCAGATACAGAGCCTGTCCCTGACACTGTCGCTCACTTCTGCTTTGCATCAGTTATGGTAGTCCCTTGCCGTGCGTGTGGCTTGCGACTGCATCTGCGCTTTTCTGCACAGGTGCTTATCTCATTCAATTGCATGCTTAATGATAAAACGGATTCTTGAAGTAGTTGTTAACGTATGGAAACTTTCTTGTTTTCCCATGATTTACTGTGTATACCAGGAGCCGTCTGTGTTTCAAATCAAGAGAGTGAAATATACCACTCTATTTTTCTTTTTCAGGCACTTGTCAATGTTATTGGCAACTCTAGAAACTTCCTTCTGTCTCTTATTCTGTCCACGTTTCTGAGCGACTGTTCTGCCCCAGCTCTCCCAGCTGTTCCCATTCTCTGCTGAGCTAATAACCATCTTATTGAGACAGAGGAGGAAAGAAAATACCTTAGATCCACAGTCATTGGTATTACTGCATGTTTTTCTGTACCTATGTCTTCAGTATAGCTAATAGCAACGGACTAATATAACTGTATTCTACTGCAAGAGCTTGAATTTTTTACTTCAATGCCATATCTCTCTTCCCACCACACTGTCCACACTGTCTCCGTATCTGTGTTATAATTTCTCCTCTGCCATCAGCAGCCATGCTGATGCATGTTTATTCATTCAGATAACCTGAGAGTGGAAGAGATCATAATGGAAAGAATGGTGATACACTAAAATATCAAATACAGATGACAGAAGAAAATTATACTCTTCTGTCTTCTCTGATTCAGAATCTCTCTGCTGAATTTGGAGATGAAAGTTCCACCTCAGTGTGTATATTTCAACACATATTAATGATAGTCATTGCCTTCTCTGTGTGCTTTCTGCATTTTGTTTGCGTGGAGCTATATTAGGCTTTGTGATAAAGGGCTTAGATCTCTCCATCAAACAGACACGGTATTTTGAAAATATTGTCCAGTCTAACACACATCCTTCAATGTTTCCACAATCATTAAATCCAGGTTTTTCACCTGAAAAGCACATTAACTATATTACATTATTTTTTGCCACTAAAAAAGATGAAGAAACAGAAAATTGCTAAAGCTAAATCACTGTTTTTTCTATACTACTTAATAATGTTTTAAGACTTAAACTGTTATGCTTTGTTGTCTTTAGACTTTGAGTTTATATTTTTATATAGTTAGGTATAGGTATATATTGGGTTTAATGAAGGCCAGGAAAAGAGGATTTGTCAAAGGCCTGTTGGACATAATCCAAGGAAAGATTTTCAATTCTAACTAGGCTCTAATATGCAACCTTTTCTTCCTGCAGTCACAAAATGCCTCTATCCCTTAATACATTTGCTTGCTTATTTGCAAGCTAGCATTGGTTCAGCTCATACAAGATTATTTCCGCTGAGATTCTAATACTTTAGCTAAATTTACGCCTATGAAAACTTGTAATTTTCCTTGTTTTGATCAATGTACGCATTCTGAACCAATCCTTGCTAAAGAACCCTTTGCTGAATAGCCTGTGAGCTGGAAATTATTTCGCTTTGAAAAACATCTAGTGTATTATTAAAACCGTTTCCTTTGTCATATCCCTACCCTGTTACTCACTGTTCTCTTCATAGAGGCTAATTAAACGTTATGCTGCTAATCAGTGTTGATAGATACAAAGTACTGTAATGTCTTCTGGCTTTATGGATTATGCTAATGGCCATCTGCCTATTATTGATAATTTGTTCTTCAGTTACTGGAGGGGGAGGAAGAAGCTCTTTGGTTAACTGTAAAAGTGAGCTATTTGGTTTATGATGCATTCAGCTGTATCACCAGTTGTCTTTAGCTATTAAAGTTACTATAACTGCAAAGAATATAATTTCATCAAGGCCTGAATTTTCTCTAGTAATTGTATATGAATTTTGTATGTTCAGACATCTAGAATACATCATGAGTGATAACAGCTTGGTGGTAATGAACTTATTGAGTACTCAATGTGTTAAAGTAAAGGTAGATACATGATTAAATTTCTTACTGAAGTTGTCTAAGGAGATATTAACTGTGAAGAGTAGAAGTCCATGAAAAAAGTCTAACAAAATTCTGTAATACGGAAATCTTTAACAAACTCTGTATGTATAGGGAATGCCTCAAATAGTTCTGGAAATCACAGCTTACTCCATTGGTAGCAGGAAAATATCAATTATAAACATTCTGATGCTCGGCTCAGAGAGGTAATGTGCACACCTGTTTTCATGTACTATGACAGAGAGAATTAGATTTTCTCCAGTATGAAACATATCGGGTAACAGTCCTTTAGCAGCCTATTAAATTTTGCAAAGCTTTCTTGGGTTGTGCTGAAGATTCTAGTTTTACTTAGCTAGTTTGACTGTCTTATTGCTCAACCAGAACAGACAGCTCTGAGACAGACAGTGAGAACAGATGAATGGCAGATGTTTTCAGCTCTAGAGTTAGCTGAAAAATACCCACAATTATTTCAAAACATGAAAATATAGTACGGTTTTCTGTAACACTTTTCTTGCTTCTTGATGAGCTACTGCAATATAAGGAAAAGTTGAAATTAGAAATTTTAATACATTTTGGTAAGAATTTTAATTAAAGGCAATAGAGTTTTTCATTAAAACTTTCACTAGAATTATTTGGGAGTCATGTCAATTCTTGAAAATAAAGGAAAGGTTCTAAGCAGTAATCATATTAAACAACTTGTTTGCTTTTTCTTTCTTGAGGAACAGTGCAAGTGTGAAGCTTTTGAGTGGATAAAACCTCACTTTCTTCCAGTACCTTAAAATTAAACTAATCTGGGAATACACAGTGCTGAGAAAGTGAAGTTTTCCAAAAAGAACTTGAAAACTTGCTGAAGGAGACCAAGGATTGTCTGCTGAAGGAGACCAGGGATAGTTTGACTGATAGCATAACAATTTTTGGCAACCACATTCAGTGGCAATCATTGTATGTTCTATAGCCATTGTTTTTCACTAGACTACTTAAAAAGCAGTGTGTCTTAATAGTAGATATCAGTAATAAGCCCAAGTTTCATTGGAGGTTAACAAAACTTCACAAAACCAAGAGTTTGTATCACGATGCCTGCTAATGAAAAGCACCACTGAAAGTTCCCTCAGGCAGTCTGGAGAAACTCTGCTTGAATTCTGTAAATGCTTTGAAGCACCATTGAAATGCTGTATCAGTAAGTTGAAACATTGAACAGTGCGGTTTCCTCTGAATACAATTCTGATTATATATGCCAGCAAAATATGAATGGCTAGAGTTAGCACAAAATGAAATTATTCTTATATATAACATCTTTAAAATTGGCTAATTTTTCTCTCATGCAACAGCAAAGCAGATTTCCTGTATGTTTCTTATAAGCTTCTACTTTCATTAATGAACTAAGCTTACTACTTTGCAGACATTTTATGCAGTTTGCAGAACCCTGATGGCACTAATAGGCTGTTGTGGCTCTGATGAGCCATAGCTGGGGCCTGATGGGCCTCCAACCCTCCTCACCCCACCTTTACTTATGGGCCCAGGATCCTTATTTAAGCTCAGTCTTGAGCTTTTCCTCCCTGCCTGAGCAGTGCTGTGCAACTGCTGATGTCCAGCTTAGCCACCACCATGCCCCTGCCTGGCCATGCACTGACTTCCCAGCTTGATCTCAGACCTGTCTTACCTCTCTGGACCTGCCTGATGCCAGCCGGGCTATCTATGAGCCTAACTAAGGATTGACTTTATGGCTTGAACTCACATCTTGTCATGGATGGAGCGATACACTTCACCTGCAAGAGAGAAGCAGCGATCTATTTATTGATATAAAACAGTGAGTTAACAAAATTCAATGGTTAATGCGACAGTGGTTTAACAAGATTTAATGGCAAGGTACACTTGATTATTTACTGCATAGAGGACAGGGTAAATCAGAAGTGTCGGGGAGACCCTGCTGTTGAGTCACAAGGTTCAGAGAGGACCCTCTTGCTTTCTAAACTCCTGCTCAGAGGAGTTTAGGTGTGGATGGATCCAATCCTAGTCTCAGACTTGGTCAATGGTTTATGTCTAAAGGATTATATGTGCACAATCAATCTGATATATAATCTTAGCAAAGCTTTCAAAGTTTAGCAAGCTATTAGTGACTTACTGAGGATCTGTTGTGGGAAGGAACATCTCAGCCTCGAGGAAGACCCTTGTGAGGTGTGTCTCCTCAAGGGATCCTGGCGTGCAGCCTGCTGCCGTGCAGCAGGGCTCAACGGGCCCTGGGCTGTCCGCTATTTATAGAGTAAGATGGTTGATTTATAGTCATATTTGCATACCAGCAAGACCTCTGGGTTTCTGCTCCAGACAGCCCTTGGCTACTGTGTTGCCACCCATCTGCCCAAACTCCAACTTAAGATGGATGCAGCCATCATGACCCTCACTGGTAGTTATTGTTTAAGTGCAGGGGTAGGGGTTCACACCACCACACACCTGCCTCATCACTGTGAAGTTGCCTGATAATCTGAACTTGTGGTTGAACCTGGCTTCCACCTCTGGCTTGCCTTGGTTGGTCACTGTGGGATGGACTCAGTCTGGTGAGGCCCTGCTCTGTTGGCTGGATTATACCCTGACTCCCCATCCCTTAGGGGGCAGCTGCACCTCACTGCTCCCTGATGGTTTCTTATGGAAAAGACTGGAAAGAAAAGTTGTTCTATAATAACTTATTTCTCATTCCTGGTATGTTCATATTCTCAGTCCTGTATTTTGTAGGATAGACCCAAGAAGCTGCCTCTTCACCCTATACTTGTCTTCTGTTCCAGTTTTTCTGTCTTGTAGGTCTCTTCTGTTCCCTAGGTACCTGAAGGTAGAGTATTGTAATTTTCAGTTACACCTCATATTTGTCTACGATGGGTAAAGACAAAAACCACAGTCATCAGGGATTCCCCACAACTGATAACAGGTTTACAATCTAACAGCACTCCCTTTTGCTTCCCTCAGGGTCACTCTTGAATCTGGCACATTGCTAGTACTTCTATAGAGGAAAAACAATTTATTAGGCTAGCGTGTTATATGAAGTTGCACATTTGAAGACTGCCCTGAAACCATTATTATCTGTCTCTGGAAATGGAAAAGAAAATAATCAAGAGGTATTGTTTTATCTCATTATTGGGCAATGCTGATTACTTTGGAAAGAACTGAGATGTAAGATGATTTTTGTCTTGGGTACTTGTTCAAAGCAATCTATTCCTGCTTATGGAATCTTGTTTTTATAAAAAGTTGATATTATTATAGATGTCCTGCTCTAGGAGGTGTTAAATGTCGGTAGTGTTACAAAAGAGTCACTGACTCAACAGTGCTGACATTATGTTTTCTTACTGAGAGCTCTGTGGTTAAAAAAAACAACACTCCAAAAGTCTAAAGGCAGAGCCTGCAGAATGTCACTCAATTTTAGATTTGGTCACAAAGCTGCAAATAGTTTCAGACACAATTTTACGAAGCATACAGGATAGCAGTGGTCTTTTTTTTTTTTTTTTTTTTTTAAAGCTAGAAGAAATACGTGGCTATCACTTTGCCGGTATTCATAAGTAAGCACTAAAGTTTTCGCATATTTTGAGGTTTGAACTAAGGTGAAAAGATGTCAGTTCACAAAGTGGGGAAAAAGGCGTCTTTCAGAAAAATTGCTGCAATTTATGTTAGGAAAATTTGTGAATGTGTGACCAGCTGGAATTCACAACATTCAGAAAGCTATAACTATTTATGGTTATAGAATTGATAACTACTTGCAGCATATAAGATTTTTACTGATTCAAAATAATCTACATACAAATAAAAAGTCTTGAAACACTCCAAACCCAATTTTTTTCCTCTCCCCTTTGTCATGAAAGTGTTTCTGCTTCAAAACTGAATTAATTGTAAACCAGGAGGGCAGCTACATTTCTGTGTCTCTGTTCTGCTCTCCAGGAAAGTTCTCATGTTATACATTTCAGATAGGAGTTGGAGGTAGTAGTGTACACACTCTCTCAGTCTTTTTTCAAAACTTGTGTCCCAGGAAGACTTGTGTGGTAGAAAGACTTTGCTTTGAGAATGCGCCCATACCTCCACTCTTCAGGATGCCTTGCAATGTGCCCTTTTTCCACAACCACCGGTTCCTGGAAATCCCTTGTCTGAAGTAGTTAAGAGGTTTATACTGCCCTGCTTCTTACCAAGGTGTTTTCCTCTGCTCAGGTAGCATGAAATCCATCGAGGAAGAACAAATTTCACACAATACTTCAATCCTAATTTCATAAGTCTCAGTGAACAAACTTTGCTGTCTCAAGTTTTATTTTCTAAACCTTGAAAATAAATCCTCTTAGGGCGAGACAATCACTGCTTTGCTCCTCTATTTTGAGGAACAGCTGGGAGGATAACATGTTCAAGAAGCACAAACCATGATGCTGAATGCAGAGTTCAGAGGCAATTGAGTACTCCAGCAGTGGATGTATGTGAATCCTGGAGAATTAATTATGTTCATATGTCCAGCTATTTACACACATTTGCAGACTGACCGGGACTGAGATAGATATTCCTCAGTAAAATATACTAGCACGTTACCTATTAACCACTATCATAAGGAAAGATGCCTAGTTGCTGAACACATCTGTAAGAATAGTTGCTAACTGCCAACGGGGGAGGAGGCGATAGCCGTTAACTGGAGTTCCACAGCAATCCCTTAAAGGAAGGAAAAGTGTCTCCATTTGCCTTTTCAAGTGCTTCAGTTGCAAACCTGTTTTATATACCACCTGTCTGGTGGGGTGAGTGATGTAGACAAACACTTTTTTGGACAAATGCTCTGGATAGCACTAAAGAAATAAGCCCTATGCTTGTGGAAAGGAGCATAACCAGATGTGAGAGGCTTGCTGGCATGGGTAGAAGTCAATTCTATGAGTTTATTATAAAAAGTTGTAGTGAATTAGAATAAGAGTGGTCAGAGCAACCAGGTTCTTGTGTATCATTCAGTATCAGTATATGACCCTTTGTTATTAAAAGCACCAATCCACTGAAAATAAGCCAAACTGCAAAATGTGCTTGTGAAGCTACTACACAGACTACTGGGCAGCTGCAGAATGATTTACTGTATGTTTTCATGGGGGAAATAAAAAGACACATTATGCCTAGATGAATATTTTTAATGACTTCTGACTGAAGTGGGCTGCATCTGTCTTCTATGGCAGTTTAAACAGTTTAAAAGAAAAGACTGAAAACTTTGCAGTCCTCTGTGCAAATGAGCATCATAGGGGATTGGTTAAGGCAGTCAAGAGAAAAACAGTGCCTGAACAAAAAGAAATTAACAGAAGAATAGACGTGAAAGCATTGTAGAAGGCAAATTGATCTTGACATGCAGCATCTTTTGTCCAAAACAAATCCATTTCTTTGGATACTCAGGAAGAGCAATAAATGTTGAGTAATTGACTCGAGAGCAATTTGTGCTGGGAATGACTTTCATGAACTACAGCTTTGAAAGGACCTCACAACTTGTCAAGGAACAAATAATGCTTTCGTTGACCAGCCAGCAGTAGAGTTTAAAAGCAGTCAAACAAAACGAAGTGAACTGTGTGTTTTTAGCAATGTGTTGGGATATTAACCTCATGACTTGTGTTTAATGCAGAAACCAAGTTGTTGGCTCTTAAATGAGACGATACTTAATATGACAGAGGTATGGCTTCAGCGCAGCTGAGCCATGGGTTAAGCAGCATGGGTTCGTTAAGCCCAATGAAAAAAAATATTTTTATAAACAATATTTTACTTTGTAAATGCTATTTTTACTTTTTATTTGTCTTATAAATACTATTTTTAAGGGTACGCTACTGCCACGCCCTATTTCTGTGCCAGCCAGCACTGCCTCTGTGAGAAACTGAATAGCTCATTGGAAGCATATCCCTATGATTTATAGCTCTGTGTTTTATCCTGCAGTTTTAGTTCACAGTAGTCTGCAAAAGAACTCATCTGCCCTCTCTGGGGATAACGGCAGGTAACACTCTCGTTCTGGAAATCCAAGATGTGAATGCAGTCCCACATGGCAGCCTATGTTAACGTGGGAGTCTGCATTCTCACCGCTGCTTAGAATATAACTTAATTTATCATAAACCAGACTGTCAGGCTACCAAGAATTTAAAAACCCTTTGTTGGTGTTACAAAATTAGACCTTAATGCTCTTTGCTTGTTTTCTGCATTGGCCAATGTAGGACTTGTGACTATTTGGCTTTGTGGTGCTGAGCTACACAGTCTTGTGAGCATAGCATTGAACTTTAGTAGGAGTTTCTTGTGTTTAACTGTGTTTCTCCTGAAGAGGAGCAAAGCCACAGAAACTGCAAGCAATGTGGTGCTGAGGATGCTGAACAGAAGTATATGGCGATAAGTTTTGGTCAAGGTCAGAGTACACATGTCATCGTAGTTCACAAGTAGATTACAGAACCACAGAAGATAAATTTATTTAATTGTATAAACCTTGGGCTACCAGTAAGTAATAAATTTACTCTGGGAACATTATGCTTTACTATACTTTGCTTGGTACCAAGACTCGAGGAAAATGTGTGTAAACTCTGAGGATGTTAGACTGAAAAACAACAGATGAATCCTTAGATTGAAGTCTGCTGTGAAGGTAAGGCTGAGGTGTTATGCCTTTGCAGCAATGAAACCTATTGATCCTAGTAGGTTACAGCAGTTTCCCACTGTCAGCATAACAGTTCACAAATTCCTGGATTCTTCTGAAACAGAATATATGAGTAAATCACACAGTGCACATTTACACTACAAAGGCTCAGTGCTTTAGCAGGAGAGACAGCTCATTTGCTGATCAAGAGAGACAATCTGCTGTGTTAAACTGTGGCTACCAGGAAGGAAATAAATGATGTAAATATGGTATGACGGCAGACATGGAAGTCTCCCAAAGGTGTAAAGAATTCCTGGTGGATAGTTAGACACTTGCCCCTTTTTTCCATGTAGTTTCCTTCCCTTCTGTCATGGTTTAACCACAGCCAGCAACTAACCACCACACAACCAGTTGCTGACTCTCCTCTGGTGGGGTGGGGGAGAGAATCAGAAGAGTGAAAGTGAGAAAACCCGTGGGTTGAGATAAAGACAGTTTAATAGGTAAAGCAAAAGCTGGCATGCAAGCAAAGTAAAATAAGGAATTCATTCACTGCTTCCCATCGGCAGGTGGGTGTTCAGCCACCCCCAGGAGAGCAGGGCTCCACACACGTAACGGTGACTTGGGAAGACAAACACCATCACTCTGAACGTCCCCCCCTTCCTTCTTCTTCTCCCAGATGTATATGCTGAGCATGACATCATATGGTCTGGAATGTCCCTTTGGTCAGTGGGGGACAGCTGTCCCAGCTGTGTCCCCTCCCAGCTTCTTGTGGCCCCCCCGGCCCTCGCTGGTGGGGGGTGTGAGGGGCAGAAAAGGCCTCGAGTCTGTGTAAGCACTGCTCAGCAATAACTAAAACATCTCTGTATTATCAACACTGTTTTCAGCACAAATCCGAAACATAGCCCCATAATGGCTACTATGAAGAAAATTCTCTTCCAGCCAAAACAAGCACAACACTAAAAAGACTTTCAAATATGATGTGACCCTTTTCCTTTATCACTTTTTTTTTTTTTTGGTGTTAACTCAAGCACTTTTGTATGTGCATAACTCTGATGGTGCATGTGCTTTACTAAGCAAGTATGACTTCAGTGAAAGACCAGATCTTTCCCCCATCTGTAAATCAAGCTGCTAATTCAGAGCAGCTGTGGTTATGCCCGCAGTGCAGGTAAAACTGATGCAGAGGACGCAGAGACCAGTAGAAGAGTAGTGCTAGAGTAAGCTGGTCAAGCCTTAGGGAGCGTGTGGAAAGCCACTCAAAGAAGATGGGAAAAACATGTAGCAGCAAAACCCACTTCAATGAGGAGCTGGAATCTGAAAGATGATCAATGCCTTCTTTTTGTGTGTTTGTCTGATACCAGTAGAAACAGAGAGATGGAGGTTGTGGGACAGCAAAGCCAGGTATGCAGCTTCCTGAAATTTGGGAGTTTGTGGTGATAATGGAACAAGTTTTTTCTAAGGTGATGTGTGGCCAAGTTGTATATATTAAACTGACCACAAAGTATGTTCTGTCTTAGCTATTATGCCTGTACGACAGCAGGGGATGGAGCCATTTAACAACTGACTAGTGGAGTCAGAACCCTGAAAACAATTTAATAGTGTAATGGCTTCAAGTTTCAATTAGAAACAGCTCTGGCTTGGGCCTGCTCTAGCAAAACATCTCACAGTTCATCATCAGGGTGCTCTTTTTTAGTAGAGGAACATATGCTGGTCAATACTAGTCTATTAACAGTGTATGGACAAAATTCAGTTAAACTTTTTTTGCTGCTGTTCCCGATTGAAGGTTTTGCTGGGGTTTTCCAGCTGAAGGCTCCCGCAGAAAATTATATCCCTTTCAGGTCTTGTGTAGGTACTTAATCTTTATTATTTCATCAGGAGATTGCATCACTTCCCATGTTGGATTTTTTAAAGATAAGCAGTGTTAAAAGCTTTGGGCACAAACAGAAAATATAATGATAGTACCACTGTCTTCATTTCTAAATCTATAGAGAGGAGAGACTAATGCAATAAGTCTGTGTCTGACCCGCAACAACTTCTACTTTTAAAAGCCTTAAATACTGTTTTGCACAAGACAGCTACATAAATCTTTGGGCAGAAAAGTGAAGAATAACATGTTCAGACTGAAACTACGGGGGGCTTGTTAGGCAGACTGAATATAATGAGCTAAAATGGGATTTGGCTAGGACATTGGAGTTAATTAAAAAAATATTACGGGGTCTTGAATGACCAGAAGTAGTCAGGATCCTGGCAGATGTCACACCTGAATAATGGCAGGTCAGTTAGAGCACTGATCTCTTGCACTGTGTTGGGACACTGGTTCGGAACTGATTCAGAGGAAGGAGGGCAGTGTCCGGACTGATTTATGTTGAAGTGTGGTGTTTGTGACATAAGTAGTTTTTGGACTATTGTGAGAGTGATGCTTTTTCTGTATGCTTCTTCAATACTATACAAAGCGTGCAGACTAAAATGAAGCAGGGTGCTTCCAGTAGATGAGAAGTACAACAGAAAATAAGAATACCTTCGTTTTTCTTTATTGCCAGGCCTTGGGACAAAAAGTACTTAAGCTTCACTTTGCCAGTCCATAAAATAGGATAGCAGCACTTTCTTATAAAGACAATCTGAAGCTTAATTCCTTGCAAAGCGGTGTGAAATTTTGGAAGAAATTGTTATAAGATGCTGAGTAAAACAGTGCTCTTCCAACTTGAGTGTCTTACAGTCACAAGCTGTGAAGTGGTAGTCTTCTCAGGGAACTAAAGCATATCTATTGGGAAATTGCTGATGTATTTATTTCAATTTCTGGAAGCATTTGCTGAAGAACATACTGATAAATACACGAAGAAGTAAAGTCCTGATCTCTGATGTATGTTTCCCAACCACAAAATTGAAGATAAGATTGAAATGCACACCTCCATCTGCCCTATGTATTTTTAAACCAACATCTCACAGCTAGAGTTAACTTCAGAAACGGGGATATTTTTTTTCATTTTCCTTCTCCTTATTGAAACAAGACTTATTGAGTTCTGGAGAATGCAGGGGTCTAAAATTTGGTAAGTAATACAAAAGATCTAGAGCTATCCTATTCTTTATATTATTCTCCTAAAATTTCATCCCAGATGAGTGAAGTGAAAAACTGAGCAACTAGAATAACAACATTTGGTCTGCAAGCCAAATCTTTTGCAATTCTTTTATCGTATTATAAACTATCGAATCATGTTATTGAAGATCTTTTTTACAGTCTTTCTGCATATGGTTGAGGCATGGCTCTGCCTTAGTGGAGGGATTGGGACACAAGATCAATGCTGTATTTCTCTTTTCTGAATGTGGATCACGGGTTTTTCTGTTTTGTTCAGAGCAGTAGCTCAAAGGGATCTACTCTCCTGCTTCCATTGATCAACAGCAGAAGCTGTCAAAGCAGCAGAACGTCTTTTATATTCTATATACTTCCTACAATGCTTTAGTGAGAATGGTTAAAACAAGGTAAACCATCATGCTCTTTTAGTGAGCTCTTTCATGTTCAAGCTAAGGAAGAGAATTCATGTCTTTGATCAGCCTCCTATAGACAATGGGTCACACATTCAGCAAAATAACATGTATATTTTGCCTCTTTGTAATGCATATCAAATATATGGTTATGGTTGTGCTAGTGTTCTCCCAGAGTGTGCAGCAAAGTTGATTAATCAGAAGTTAACATTAAAGCAAACAATTTTTATCTCTAATTCAGTCTTTATATTGTCTCTGTCAGTCTCAGGACTGAACCACCTGGCAGGTGGTAATTTATTGCGATCTGAAGTTGTTTATAATGATTTATAATGATTTCCAAAATAACATTTCATCTTATCTGCTCTGGTAGTTTTCTTTTTTGTCATGAGTTTCTGGTCAGAATATTTGCAGAAGAGCTCTTCTTCCTCCCACACCAATTCCTGCCACTGCATAAGCCCAATGTATTCTGCTCCTTGCACAATTAGTATTAAACGTATTAAGTTGCTTTCAGTAGTTTATTTGCTTATAGTACTGCAAAACTGGTGATCTTTCCTATTTCATCCTTGGAGAAGCATGATAACTTCTGGATTACAAAATAAGACATGCTTGACTCCAAATTTGTTTTTTCTTGGAGCCATTGGTTTTGTCTTGAATTTGTGTTATTTGGTTTTAAAAAAGTGGACTCCCTTTCTTCAGGGGAATGTGTAGTTGAGAAGATGAACAGTGCTAAGAATTTGAACCTAAGTACAATCAGACATCAGCAATGAATAAAATAGTACTTTCTCCTGTGAAGTATATTAACTGCACAGCAAATATGAAGCGAACAATCACTATGGTGGAGTTTATTCATCACATACAAACAAAATACAAAAAGGTCATGCAGGTTGCTCAGCTGAAGCAGTGCCTTCTCCTAATATAAATCAATGATGAGGGTTATGAGCATCAGTGAGGGTCAGGTGTTGTATTTGTCCTCAAAAAAGTGTTTGAGAAACCAAGGTCTTCAGAGAGCGTAGAAAGAGAAGAGGCAGAGCATTATGTACTGAGAAATAGAAGTCTTGGGGGTGGGATTGACACACTGAGTCTATTATTGGGTTGATTCAAGCAGCTGAGGAGCTTGAAGCAATATGAAAGAAATAAAAGTTTATCAAACATTGCTAAAATAGGTCTAGAGAAACAGAGGAATTTACAAATGACTAGAGTAATCAGACTGTCAAAAAGTACTTCAAACCAGGTATATTCTGATTTTTTTGGAAACTGAGCATCTTGAAGATGCAAGATACAGGGATGGTTATTGTGCATTTGCTGGGGGTAAGAGAAGGCAAAGATGAACTGAGACTTTTTGTGCATAAGCTGATGTGGGAGACTAAGCTAGCCCCTCTCCCATGTATCAGTCTTGAAATGAATCTCTGTTGACATAAATTCCTCTCAGTGCAAAATCTGAGAAAATAAAATTTTATATCCCTTTTACCTAAAATCCCTGAAAATACGTTGTGAGTCAGAAAGGAACATTCATAAAGAATGTTAAGAATTCTTAAAAATGCTTCTCGAACCTTCTGCACCACCTGGAAAATAGCTTGGAAATGTCCAGGTAGAAGGGTAAATCCAGGATAATATGTACATAAAAAGAAAACCATGTCAAAACATTACATTCTCAATCTGTAAGTACCCATTCACGTCCTGGTAACAACTAACCAGGCTGAGACACAACCCATATAATAAAACCCAGGATAATACCCATATGGGTATCATTTAAGTTGTTTTGTGTAGGACTGGATGCTATTTGGGTACTAGGCAGTTGAGACAAAAGAATCTGTGCCTAAAGGACCTCACACATTTCCCATCCCCATCAGGAGGCACCAGAACCAGATACTGAATTACCTGTGGCAATTTTGAGAGTATTTTAAAATCATTCTAGGATTGAGAATTTTGAATATAGATGGGGACAAGAGGCTTTGCACTGAGCCTTTATAAATCTATATGAAAAGAAAACTGTTTCCCAAGTTTTTAGTACTTCTGTCCCTAGATGTTTGAAAAAAGCAATATGAAGTGCTTTGAAATGACACCTATTGTTTGATTTTGATAAATTCCTTGTTGTTAGTGCTCTGAAGTAGAGAGAAATATAGTAGTAAAGGATTGTTGATGGAAAATACAAGCAGCAGTGAGAGGATGGATGAACTGAAATTGGAAAGCAGGCTAGATAAGTCTAAAGCAATTTAAAGGAATTAAGAGCGTATAGTAAAATTGACAAATGATGGGTAGGAGAAACAGGAGAAAAGGTTTGGAGGTCAACACTGGGAGAAGACATGGCATTGTGGAAAGCTGATAGTATGGAGTATAATATGCCTGGTGAAGCATGAGAGAAGAAAAGGCATGAGTAGTTCTGTGACTTGATTTAGGTGTGTGCTAAGACAGTGTAATTTGACTAACTGAATCAGAGGAAGGACAATAAAAATAGAGCTGTGTACAAGGGCTGAGGGAGGGGAGGGGTACATAGAGTGCTTATAAAATGCTTAAACAGAGTCAAGAGTGGTATAGTTCTTGAGAAGGATGTTTTCTGACACCTCAGGGACACCTAATCTCAAAACCAGCCTGTGTACTGCTGAGTCTGTGGATGGAGCACTGAGTAACAGAACAACTTGTAAAACCTGCACGAGTCAGAGAACTTCACAGGAAGTCCAAGGCAGCATGGGGTGGCTGAGAGAGGCTCACAGTGGAACTCAGCTGAGAGATCATTACAGCAGCCAGTGAAGCTTAGAGAAGTCAGCAGAACTGCTTTCAGGAGTCCCTTTGGGATCGCAGGCTGCCTGGTAATGTCCCTAGGGTCTCAGGCCCGTAGGGAAGAGCCTTCCTAAGTGAAAAAAAGTAACAGTCCCCTGAGGATGGGTGTTGTTTTCCTCAGCCTCTCCAAGGACTTGGGAGCTATTCTGAGGTGATTGGGCTATAGAGCCGAGTACTGTATCTTGGCAAAAAAATGAAAAAAAGGTATTCCTTATACTGCTGTCATTAAAGGCATGTTTTAAAAATTCAGGAGTGGGGCACAAAGAGAAGCAGATATCTGGACTGCTTGACTCCATGATCTATTTCAAACATACTTGGCAGAGAGACAAGGTATGAATGTTTTCACGTTTTTCCCCTAATAATTTTTGATGCTGTCACCTTATTTCTATAGCTGAGGTTGGCAGCTCATATGTTTCCATGAAAATACTATAGATTTATGAAAGTGTCAGAAAAAATTGGTATAATTCAGTTTAAAAAGGCAATCAATCAAGAGACTCGAATCTATTGGAAGTGGGGCTTCATTATTTCCAGTGCTCAGGAAACTGTTTGTTCCCTGAAGCAATCTACTAAATTTTAAAATATAAAGCATGTTATATTAAAAATGGAAGAAAACAAGGAAGACCACACCGAACTACAATTGGTCAACTACCTGAAAAGCTGTTGCTTTTTCACGTGGCAAATATAATACAGCCAGAACAAAAAAGTGCTCTGTGGATGAACTTGAGGTTACCCACGCTGGCTTAACAGAGACTGAGATATGGCCAACATGACATGAAGGTTGTTTTCCTTCTCGACCGCCTTAGCTATCCATGACTCTGAAAGAAAACTCCTAGGGAGGGGAGGACCCATTTTTCAGGCATTCTGCAGTTGTCATCTTTAACTTTTAGATGTTCTATAGAAGTGCTCTACTGTAGAGAGAATTTAGAAGAGCAGCTTTTGAAGTGCAGGGACAAATTAATCAATTAAAAGTTGTTCTGAAGACGAGAGCAATGCTGCCTGCCTTTCATGGTATCTTTGTGCCGCACCTAAAACTGAGAGAAGCTCACATCTAACTAGTCTCAGACATAAGAATTTGAATTTATACTTGCATGTAGCTTGTAAGAATCCTGCTAGATGTACAATCTGAGAGGAATCCACTGAGGCCTTGGAATAAAGATGTGTTTGGAGAAACTGGCTTTTTCTGCACAGATTATAAAAGTGAAAAGTCCTAATGAACTTTAAATTTTGAAGATTTGAATGCCATAGGACATGTATTTAGTCAATTTTAAAAACTGTTTTAAAAAGCAACAATAAAAATAAGTCTTCGTGATCATATTCTACCTACACTTTAGTAAAGCTTTTGACACTGTTTCCCACAGCATTCTCCTGGAGAAACTGCCCATGGTGTGGATGGGCATACTCTTTGCTGGGTGAAAAACTGCCCGGATGGCTGGGCCCAAAGAGTGGTGGTGAATGGAGGTAAATCCAATTGGTCAATGGTCACAAGCAGTGTTCCCCAGGGCTCGGTATTTGGGTTAGTTCTCTTTAATGTCTTTGTTAACAACCTGGACAAAGGGATCAAGAGCACCCTCAGTAAGTTTGCAGATAACACAAAGTTGGGTGGGAGTGTTGGTCTGCTTGAGAGTAGGAAGGCACTACAGAGGGATCTGGACAAGCTGGCCAAGGCCAATAGTATGAGATTCAACAAGGCCAAGTGCCGGGTCCTGCACTTGGGTCACAACAACCCCATGTAGCGCCACAGGCTTGGGGAACAATGGCTGGAAAGCTGCTCGGCAGAAAAGGACCTGGGGGTGTTGGTTGACAGCTGCCTGAATATGAGCCAGCAGTGTGCCCAGGTGGACAACAGCATCCTGGCTGGTATCACAAGCAATGTGGCCAGCAGAACTAGGGAAGTAGTTATACCTCTGTACTCAGCACTGGTGAGGCTGCATCTCAAATGCTGTGTTCAGTTTTGGGCCCCTCACCGTCAGAAAGACATTGAGGTGCTGGAGCATGTTCAGAAAAGGACAACAAAGCTGCTGAAGGGTCTTATGAGGAGCAGCTGGGGAACTGGGGTTGTTTAGTCTGGACAAAAGGAGGCTGAGGGGACACCTTATTGCTGTCTACAGCTACCTGAAAGGAGGTTGTAGTGAGGAGGCCATTGGTCTCTGCTCCCAAGTAACAGGTGATAGGACAACAGGAAACATCCTTGAGTTGCACCGGGAAGGTTTTGATTGGATATTTGGAAAAATTTCTTCACAGAAAGGGTTATCAAGCAATGGAACAGGCTGCCCAGGGAAGTGGTTGAGTTCCTATCCCTGGAGGTTTTTAAAAGACGAGTAGACGTAGTGCTGAGGGACGTGGTTTAGTAGTAACTTGGCAGTGCTCAGTTAATAGTTGAACTTGATGATCTCAAAGGTCTCTTCCAACCAAAACAATTCTATTATTCTGTGCATGACTCATTGTAAATGCTGGGACCCTGAAATCCAGCACAGCTGGCAGGAACATATCCCCCACTGTATAACTCTTCTTGCCAGGAGACTCATTATCTAGAGTATAGGCTCAGAATACAATCCCATCAGTAGAAACTGGAGCAGATCTTCCTTATCTGAAAATTCAAATAAATCCTTTTTATGTAGTTCAGGTAGCTAATTAACTGTTGATCTAAAGAATACATAGTATTTATAGAACACAGTGTAAATACTCAAAATAGTGTTCTTATTTCTTCAGTCCCAAGTTTTCTGAAGGACTTCAGGATTCATCTTCTGGAGTTGGAAGTATTCTTTCTTCTACGGGTTTTCTGCAGTAAGGTTAGCTGTTTTCATGTGTCTTAAAATCTTCAAAGTCTGTAGCATGACTTGTCATGTGCAGTTTAAATGGATGTCTTTTCACTTGCTGTCTGTTGTCATTTCAAAAAGCAAAGTAGGAGGATAGTATATTAAATTCAAGTATGCATGCCTAGCAGATTAGCCAAGTTTGCCTCTTATCCTTAAACAGACAATATTGTGAGTTTGTATTAACATCAGAGACTTGCAAATCAAGCAGCTTGTTCAATTGCCTTAAAGTATTCTGACTTACCATGAAATGAAAGGTTAAGAAAGAAATGGTTGTTTCTTTTCTTAAATTCAACTGTCTCAAAAAAACTACCAAATGTAAGGTGCCATAAGTGAGTTTCTTGTTAAATCAGCAGCAAGATGCCCATCATTTCTTTGACCTGGTGTGATTTATCACATCAATAGGGATATATCAAAAAACTAACAAGGAGGTTTAACCATTCCAAAGGGAAGACAGGCAGGGTGGGAATGAGTCACATATATAATGCCTTACATCTGACTTTTCATAGTTTACACTTCACAAAAAAGTAACAGATTCTAGATAATGTAATTGTCATAGTCTTTATTTTAAAAATTATGATGTAATTGTGGATGAGTGCACACCATAAATCCTACTTAGGGGAAGTCCCAAGAATATGATGCTTTCCATGGCATTAGTGAGAAGGGGCATTCAAATAGATCTTTCATGTTGAAGAATGCCTTAGGCTGGTCAGAGCAATCTAATAATGATATCCAGTGCAAAGAATTGTATCCTTGCCACTACTTCACTATAATAGGCAAAGATGAGGTGGGGTTTTAAACATACTTAATTTTAGGGATTTTTTTTTGCCCCTCCAGTAAATTTGATCCATCTGCGGCTGTTCAAGGATTAGATCAACAAGAAAATAACTATTATTGCATAAAAGCATGCTCAGAAAAGACAGGAAGTACTTGAAATATATTGGATTTTTAAGTCACACAGATTTTGGCCATGGATTTTCCTACTTTGAATAGCTAGATTCTTGCATGTGATCTGATTCCAATGGTTTGCTGTCATTGCTTTCCGGTCACAGAATTGTGGAACATTTTTGTTAGGACGCACTTCTGGAGGCCAACCCCTCACTTAAATCTGGGTTTACTTCAAATTTACATGAGGTTGTTCAAGGCTCTGTGTAACTGAGCTTGAGTTTGACTTGGGAAGAGTTTTTCCTTGTATCTAACTGAAAATTCCGGTGCTGCAGCTTATGTCTATTGCCTTTCATTTTGCTAAACTACTAATGCTTCATTTTACCATGCTTTTATTGAAAGTTCTCAGAAGTTTTCTCCTTTTCCTGTTTGAATGAGGTATGCTGTTCCTGGGGTTGTTAGGTACACTGAATATCTGGAAGGAACATTCTGTAATTGCTCAATAAGTAAGAAATGACAGAATTTTATCTGCTTTCTTGCTCATCTAGATTGGGCAGTACCTCAGCAATTCTAGATTAACAGTCTTAATTTTGTACCACCACGCTTAGAAAAGAAAGAATCAAAGGAATTTTTAAAATGAAAATTTAAGTGTAAAGTTCTTACTACTTCCATTAGTCTAAACTGAGAGATAAGCACTTTTCAGCTTTGGAAAATCTTTGGAGGTACGAGCCTGGGGGGCAGAAGCTGATCACTTGTGATGTTTTGAAGGCCAGTGGTGGAAGTGCTGAAAGCCAGTAGTTGCAGTGCGTTCTATTGTTAAATAGTATTCCTGTCTGTCTTTGTTATTTGTAATAATCAGTTATTGTCTTACCTTGTCTATTTTCTATTTAATAAATCGCCTCACTCTTTTTCATTCCCCTCCTATTTTATGAAGAGCTATAATTGATAGGTCTATTATTTGTTACAAGCTCAACTTAGTCTTTTATCATGACAAAAACCTCAGCCTGTTCATAATTAAGTGCAAAGCAAGGTTCTGAATTCCTTTTCTGGTAGAGACTACTCCTGTAAAGAAATCTCTGAGGATACACAAATCTCTTTTTGTGTGTGTTACAAAAGCAGTGACTATTCTGTCTTTATTGAAATTTCTGGCAATGCTGTATTAGTTTAATCTACCCTACTTTCTTTTCTTGCCTTCCCTAACCTCTATTTCTTGACCTTTTTCCCCCACTACCAACTAAAATTTTGTTGTGGTAAGGAAGAAGGGGATACTCTAGTTTCTTAAAGTGCAAACAGAATTTCTGTTCAGAATTAGAACCTGAAGGTTTCTTCTCATTCTCTAGAGATGCAGAGGAAATAGAATTATAAAAAAGGAAAATTATTCTAACAAGTAATCGTTCTTGTATGTCTCATATGCTCAATAACTGTTATATAGGTTTAACACGAGTTGTTGGCAACAGCTTCTGTTTTTATATATCCTGTAGTTAAGAGAATGCCTGGATCTTTGTAGTATTTATAGAGATGGCCTTACAAATGTTCTGCTGAGTTTAACTTTGTGTAAAAGATGGCCTTCATGT
This sequence comes from Vanellus vanellus, assembly GCF_965231255.1. Classification (NCBI taxonomy): domain Eukaryota; kingdom Metazoa; phylum Chordata; class Aves; order Charadriiformes; family Charadriidae; genus Vanellus; species Vanellus vanellus. The sequence continues at coordinate 11,776,445 of NC_138915.1, read as the reverse complement.
GTATTTGTATCAGTATTGTTAGGACTGCAGCAGCATTTATGTCCTACCAAACTATACTTAATCCTTGTAGGCTACAAACATGAGAGGAGATTGTTCTAAGGATGATTTGACCTAAATAAACCAGAAAAGGGCTGAGGACAAAAGGAAGAAAAATATATTATCTTGCTCTTGGTGACAATCAGAGTCTTAGAAATTTTCAAAAAATACCTGATAATAAATAAATGTGGCTGGGGAGGAAGAAACACAACACTTTTATGAAGGGAAGAATTACTCTCTCTGCAGAGATTTCACAATGAAAGAATAAATACAGCATTCACACTCCACTCGTTCTCCATTCCAATTCGCTCTTATCTTTTTTTTTTATTATTTTTTTATTTTTCATATTTCTTACGGGGTTCTGTTGATGCTTTATGAGATGAGCATGAGATGGGTGAACTGTAGTCACAGGTGTTTTGCATGCCATTACCTGGACTACTTAACTGCATAAACAAGTCCTGGAGCCTTTAATGTCTGCCTGTGTTCTTCATGTGCCACTCCTGACACATTATAAAGCATTATCTGATTACAGCTAGCTGCGGGGGGGGGGGGGGGGGGGGGGGGAGGGGGAGGGGGGAGGGGGGAGGGGGGAGGGGGAGGGGGAGGGGGGAGGGGGGAGGGGGGAGGGGGAGGGGGAGGGGGAGGGGAGGGAAGGGAAGGGGAGGGGAGGGGAGGGGAGGGGAGGGGAGGAAGGAAGGAAGGAAGGAAGGAGAGGTGGCAACTGAAGTTAAATAAAAAAATAAATCTGTGTCATATCAAATAAATCATATCATGACACTGCACAAACCATGTAAACACTCATACTATTCATAGTGCAAATACATGCATTAATGCTTGAAGTTCTAAAGAAACGGGAATGTTTTTATGAACAGGGAACTTTTGATTGAACTGACTACAGTGGCTTTGCATAGACTTAAACTGAATTTCAAGGTGTCTGTGCCAGAGTTGCTTGGCAATGTGTTTATAAGTATACTAGAAAGAAACATATGCCATCTGCTTCACTGAGAATATAGTGCATTGTTTAATCTTTATATGTAATTGGCTTTTCATGCTGGAAAATATGATTATAAACACAAGGGGATTATTCCTGTGGTAAGTTAATATTCACTGGTGACTGAAGGAGTAAAAAGCTGGTGTCACAGCAGATATTCTTGTATGCATAATCTTTTCAAAAGTTAGACTTACTCTGTCTTTCCCCTTTGCAGGTGGCTTGCATTCTTTCCACATATGTTTATCTGTAAGCTTGGAAGATAATGTTCAAATCAACTTGGAGTGATAACAGGTAAGTCTAATGATTGACTTACCAATTCAACAAAAATTTGACTTTTTGACCCAATTTCCAGGGAGGGGCAGGGTAGCTTCCGTATGTGTCATTATCTGTGACAAAACAATGGTCAAAACTTCCTTATTGATACTGAAAATATTTTTAGGAAAATCTTACTGAAAACAGTCCTGTGATTTTTATTCATCTGGTCCCTTAAAACTTGTGTAATTATATTCTTGAAATTTTTCCTCTTAACTTTAAGGTTCCTTGGCTTATGAGTTAAAGCTTATAAGAAGCAAGAAAACAGGAACCTGTTTCTCCTGTTAGAATTTTCTGACTCCTCACTGGACAACCTGTTCCATTGTTTCACCACGCTCATTGTGAAAAATTTCTTCCTTATATCTAGTCTAAATCTACCCTCTTTTAGTTTAAAATCATTACCCCTTGTCCCATTGCTACAGGCCCTGCAAAAAAGTCTGTCCCCGTCTTTCTTATAAGCCCCCTTTAAGTATTGAAAGGCTCCAAAAAGGTCTCCCTAGAGCCTTCTCTTTGCCAGGATGAATAACCCCAACTTTCTCAGCCTGTCTTCATAGCAGAGGTGTTCCATCCCTCTGAACATTTTTGTGGCCCTCCTCTGGACCCACTCCAACAGGTCCATGTCTTTTCTGTACTGAGGGCTCCAGAGCTAGATGCAGTACTCCAGGCGGGGTCTCACCAGAGCAGAGTGGAGGCACAGATTTACTTCCCTCACCTGCTGGCCACACTTCTTCTGATGCAGCTCAAGATATGGTTGGCTTTCTGGGCTGCAAGAGCACATTGCTGGTTCATGTCCAACTTTTCATCCACCAGTACCTCCAAGTCCTTCTCAGCCAGGCTGCTCTCAATGCCTTCATCCCCCAGCCTGTATTGGTACCGGGGGTTGCCCCAATCCAGATGCAGGACCTTGCACTTGGCCCTGTTGAACCTCATGGGGTTCACATGGGCCCACTTCTCGAGCTTGTCCAGGATTGAGTCCTGTCCCTCAGGTGTGTCATCAGGGACTTTACCCGACTGGACTATGAAATATGAGATGATTTTATCTGAAAGGAGAATTTGAAAAGTATTTCTTACTAGTTTTATCCCCCTGCTTGCACTTTCTGATGTGTGGATTATGGTAAAAACAGGTTTTTAGCTCCACCTCCATATCTTATCTTTTCCCTAGTACAATGGAGTCCTATTTCTTGGGACTATCCAGACAGTCATAGTTTTCTATAAATTTTCAGAGACTTACCTTAGATTAGAAAAACTGTCTTGGGGCAAGTACTCCACTCTTCTTTTTTTCATAGCTGAACCGAATCTGGCTATTCTTAGCTGTTTCCATGTATGCTTTTTACTAATGATAGAAATATTTCTAATGATAGAAATACCTTTTTCAAGAAACTTTATTTTCCAGTCTGATATACAAATTATTTCTCTGTTAAACTGTTTCTGATTTGCATCATTTAGATGTGCTGGTTTAGTGGCAACTTGTTACTGAAGCTGAAGTGATTCATTGAAATCAAGAGGACAGAAAATGACTTCATGAGTATTATATGTTATTGACCTAAGCACGGATGTAGACCCCAAGTTAGCCTCAAGCCTCTATTTTGGTGATTTGCTACTTCCTAGTAAGATGATAGCTAACAGCAAAATCCAACCCAGGTTCAATCTCATCTACAGTAAATTTTCTGACAGTGCATCTACTTGGATTGCCCCTCAAATCTATCCAGACAGGTCGAACTGGCAATTTGGTATCAAGTCCCTTGTAAGTGTGGGTAATCTCTGTCAGCAGCATCCTAATGTTCAGTCTCAGTTACTTTTAGTACTTTTAGCTCTGTAGAAAGGCAGAAATAAATTATTAGTTTAGAGCTACAAAGAAGAATGAAGTGATTTTGGTCATGACCTATTTCATATTCACAAAAGTAAAGACAGAATTAATACATTAGTATTTCCCCCCTTTTTTGAAAGAATTTGTCCTTCTTGCTTTGTCTCTTTTTTCTGGTTTCAAGTCTATCTGCACATAGCAGATACACAGAACAGGACTTGAGTGTGAACTGTATCCTGGTACAAACAGCTTGTAATGCTGGGGGAAACTTCATTACTAATAGTATAATGTATGGAATTGAAGTATAACTCATGTTACAGCTCACAGTTACATATATGGGAGACGTGACAGTAGAGAGACGGGAATATTTATGACTGTGGGGAAAAAACTGCCTTTACGTTGTTTTGTTTTTGTTTTTTTTTTTTTTTTTAAAGCATGCTTTTAAGTTTTGGTTTTTTTTTTTTTTTTCAGAATTCATTTTATCAAAAAATTGACCGCCCACACATCTACTGCTAATGCATTTCCTTCCCTGCAATAGTGAGTTTGGTTCTAGTCAGTGTCATGAGTGGATGATGCTAATTTCTTTCAGTGCTCTCGCACCTGTTTTACAAAAGAGAGTATGATGATCTCTAGTGGTCTTTCTTTTTCCTTTTTAATGTAAATGTAGTTTCTTTTCCTTGGTTTTATAGTGGTCCCTGCATTTCATTTCTTCCCGCTGTAAGGTTCAAAAGTTTTTACCAGCTTGTCACTTGCATCAGGTAGCAGCTGGCATTGTTGATATGTTCTCCCAGATGAGTACAGCAACGATGTGGCTAAAATGTAAATAGCTCTACGCTCTGGTTGCTCTGCTTTTACAAAAATAACCCAGGTATGCTAAGCCTAGGCACCTTCAAATAGGTTTTCTTTGGTAGTTAAATGACAGAATAACACATTAGCAATTCATAAGGCACTTGGTGATTTGTTTTCTTCTTGAAACTTCTGAATTTCTGTATATCATCTTGTTCTTTTTCACTGAAATTAAAGTTGTAAAGAGACTGGAATTCATATTTCAGTCTTGTTGATGTGTTTATACATTTTGTATTATGTGCATTTCTTCTCTCTGCTTGGTATAACAAATAGTTTATTAGCTCAGTTCTGCTGATTTCTTTTTTTAAAATGTTTCAAGGTGTCTGAAAAATTATTCTGAATTTTGTGACAGTCTTTTGAGGTCTCTGATTCATTCCACAGCAGAAAGTCTGAGTTCTGAAAGTTTGAGTCCATTTCTGCACTCTGAAAACTGAGCCGCAGTATCTGTGTATGGCTTGGGAGAAGTTCAAAAGGTTTAGGAGGACAGAGACAAGCGTACTGCACACAGAGGATAAGAGGTTCTGAAATAATTCCTCTGGAGCTCCTAGCTGCATCCGTAGGTTTCAAGAGAGTTTCAGCATTTAACTAGGGCTAACACAGTCCAAGTTCGTAAATAGCAAAGTAATCTACAGCTGGTACATGTTTATTATGAGGGAAAGTATTGTGCTTCTGTAATATACAAATTCAACAAGAATTACACTTACTGACCCTCTCTCCCAGTCCCTTCACTTCGTGTTCTTTCTTTTCCCAGCTTCCAGGGGTTTGGGTTTTTTTTTTGTTTGTTTGTTTCTTTTTTTTTTTTCCCCAGACCCTTCCTATTTGAGTGGATTATGCCAATTAACTTTATGAGCATTCTTAGGGGATTTTTGATTTGTATTTTCCCCCAGCTAACTTCATAGATAGTGCTGTGAGACAGTCTTCAAAGCTACTGACCACTGAGCGTTCCTTGTAGAACAGGGAAACAACTGGGGAGTTTAGCACCCTTTGAAAATGTGGCTGTATGTTTATCTCCTCTATTTGATCAGCAGGCTTCTTATGTCAGGATTACACCGATATCGACTGGTAACATTAGCTTGGCTCTGAACACAGCATAACTCAATTAGCCAAATTTCACTTCCCTAGGCTTGCCTGCCTTTCTTCTCTGTGCTTTCTCTGTGGATCAAACTCTTCTCTTGGAGTGAGACAGCTAAAAAGCTGAGCTAGCTAAATATCCACAATAGTTTCATTCAGAATTTGATTATGATTCACAGGACTTGGCAAAATGAAAAAAAAAAAAAAAATTAATGAGCTTTTCCTGAAATGCTGTTTCCCTGAGTGACTCGTTTCACCTATCACAAAGGTGGTGCAAAGATAAAGGAGAACTCAGGCTGACTATAAATTCAAAATCCAAATTGTAGATAAATAAAAATATATATTTTTTTTTATTCTGCTAAGCCTTTTCCTTCCTAGAGCTAACTGACTCACTTAAAGAGGAGGATATCCCAATTTATACAGCAAGGAGACCAATACTGAGTAACAAAATAGTTTAATACCAAACGACAAGCAGTTTCTCTGTTTTGCTTTCTTTTTCAGCCATATTTGAGCATATCCTGATTGGTCTGTACATTTAGAAAATTGTCCTTGGGTGTTCTTAGACACAGATGCAACACTTTTGTAAAAAGCCTGTTTAAAATCTCTCTTTTCTTAAGTTGCTATAGTCTCCTGCCTGTGGGATAGCAAGTACTCCTGGGACTGACTGGCATCCTGGATTGCTCATTATAGAGGGAGAGAACCTCTACAACATCAAAATGCAACTTTTTGACAACTTTGCAAAAAAAGTTGCAGATCAGAAATATGCCTTCTAACCCTTCTGGGGCTTCTTTCAGTGCAGAACCCCATTGGGGAAGTACAGTCTCCTGCAAAATAATGCTCAGGGTGACAAAGGTAGCAAAACAGCTCCTCTGCCAGCTGCGGTGGGTATGAACAGGCTGGCTGGTGTCCCAGAGGTGCCTGTTTTCTCTAGCAGTCCCTTGGACTGGCAGGAGAGACAAATTCTCTCAATTCTGCGACACTGGGGAGGTAAATGAACCTGCAGTTTTGCAATTACAGCTAAATGAGAAGGAATCAAAAATCTGGCCTGTGCCACATATGCCTTCTTCTTTGTCCTCAAGTCTTACTGGAAATCCTATTCTTGCCATAGGAATTGGTCAGTTTTACCTGTATGACCCTTTGGCAAGATGGTGGAGGAACCACATTCATATTGTGCTGCTTGTTTTTATAAGAGATAGACAGCGAAATAATACCAAATGTTCTGCTGCAAAGAAGATGTATTTTGCTTTAAAATGGCCAAATTGAGGAGTGGTGTGTTGCAGGAATCAGCAGACCTGCTGGAGCTAAGGTGCTGGGAAAACAGAATTGTAGCCCGTACCCTGCTGAGCGCTTTCTGTCCGTTGTGTAGGCAGAGAGGCTCTGCCTGGGAAAAGGGAAGGTGGGCTGCTCCCGGCTGACTTCACACGTCGTAGACCCAAGTGCACACTGGTCTCCTGATCCCTTGCCACTCCTGCCACAGCTAACACCCTCTTACCACAGTGCCTTCTCTTTTCCTTGGAATTTCCTCCTTTTCAGCGTGCCAAGTGTGTCCCACTGGGAGTGGGAGTGTGAGCGTGCCCGTGTAGGAGCTGCAAAATAAGAGGGGAAGCCTTAGGGTCTCCAGACCCTCTGTAAGGCCCAGGTAGATCTGAACCTGAGCAGGCTTTATGCTGTCCTATGCGAAATTACTCATAAGTAGTGTATAAAAAAAAAGAATAAATGAATAGAAGTTAAAGCTTTCTTCCTTATTTCCCCCCACTGCCCCTTCTCCCCAGGTCTAAGATGAAGACTCAGCAAAGAGAACGATGGTAGCCTGAGGCAAAGCGCTGTGGAGATGAGACTGCAAAGGAAGAAAAGAGAAGGCTGAAAACTTTCAGCGCAGCCTGTCAGCCTCGGGCTCTGGCTGTGAACCTAGCAGGTCTGGAAAGACTTCATCAGCGACTAACGACTGTGTTCTTCTCTGCAAACCTTTGGCAAATTAAGTTTTGATAGTTAAATAAGCACACAGGGCAACTGAATGTGCTTTTTGATACCTCTTGTGTATATGCACTGCTTGTATTTTCCCATGGATCACTCGCCTGTACTGTATCATAGCACTGGGCAGGTTCAGCATGGCTATTAAACAGCGGCCATGTGGGAGCTGATATAACCCAACCCTTAGATGCATTTTTCTCTTTACAGGGACCTTATACGCAGGCAAGCCTCAGGGTGAGCTATGAAAGTATTAGAAGTGACTAAAGTAAGAAGTATTTCAAACTAATGCTACTGTAATAAAATAATTATATCTGGTATTGGTTGGCTTAGACTGCTGACTAAAACTGTGCTGCATCACAATGCTGTGACACCAGTATAGCAAACAATACCGCCTTTGAAATAAGCATACTTTGAAGCTTCTGGACAATATTTACTGGTATGTTACTTCCATTTTTACCAGTGTGAAATTAATTATAGGCAAAACATTTACTGCAGTATGGTAGAAGAGGATGACTGTGGCTTCGGGTGTTTGTTTAAACAGGGCTAATATTGCTCAGTATTACATTTATTAGTATGTCAGTGAGACCACAAATGTAACCCAGTTCTTCTCCAATGGAGATGTGCAGAAAGTAAAAATGCACTGCAAGTCTCTGAAAGAGAATTCAGGTTTGAATGTACTAAAAAGGTGAGGTACACAATTTTATTTTTCTTTGAGATGATGCTGCATAATTGTGTCATAATTGTAATATGCGTGCTGGATGCACGTACCCCAACACTATCCTATTATCTGATTACGCAACCTCCGCTGTAATCTTTTCTGCTTTAAGTATGTCTGTCCCAACAAGACACCAACAAGGCAGGGTAAGAAAAGAAATACATAGCTAAGCACAGGTAACGAGGCAGTTAACGTATAATACCATATGGTAAGACAAAAATTACCTATTTGCTCAGAGGTATAAGAATAACTTTATTTTTTAGTACCTGGGTCAGATGTCTGGTGTGAAACATGAGATTTTAAAGACAGCATGTTTAGTCTAGCACCATCATGCAATAGTAATTTATTGAACGTTATTTGGGTGTTGTTAAAAGGTAACAAAAAGGCAAGTAAAGCACAAAAATACTATAAACTCATTAAAAACATGAATATTCAAATGTTTCTTTTAGCCTGATTATGCCTGAAGAATCATAAATGCCTAAAACCAAGCACTTTCCCCAAAATTATCTTTGAAATAATTTTTGTTACCTCTTCTTTCAAATCTACTCATTAGGTTGCCTAGGAAGTATATAAGTAAGTTGGTCCTGTTTCTTGTTTCTTATTTTTGTTTCTTTGCACTTGCAAGCAGTTTTACTAGAATAGGGAAGGGAAACCTGTATTCTATACAGTGATAATATGATCTGGCAGATCCTCAAATGCAATACACGTGAAAATTAAAAGTGCTTCAACTACTTTTAGAATTACATCAGGGAGAACAAGATAGAGGAACTTGGCCATAGTCACTGCAGTTATTAGGAAATGTCTCAGAAACTTCCCCAGTGAAATGCAAATGAGATTCATAAGTCAGTACAGGAGACAAAACAGAACCAGCTCTAAGATTTGCTTCCTAGAGACATCTTGATATGCCAGTGTCAACTTCCCACTTTTAACTTCTTTCATTATAAATTCACAAATCTCAAATCTGATGCATGTTATGAATTTGTAAGTTGAAACTATGACCTTTTTAATTTAAAGCAGCAAAAGACACACAATAAAACAAATCTTTATAGGACTAGTAATTGGCATGTAACATGTTGATGAAGAAAAAAGCGTGACATGGTTTTTCTTTTCCTTCCAAGGAAAACCCTACTGTGTTTTAAACATACTTTTTATTAATAATATCTAAAGTTATCATGTTGGTTTCTAACTTCCACAACAGATGACTGCCAAAAATGTCATATGAGGCTATGGATAATAACTCAGGTTCTGCTGTAGGCTCAGATAAAATGTTAACAAGGCACTTAGATGGCTCAATCCCTTTTCTTCCTTAGCAAAGAGGTAGTGTCCTTTCTCTGCCTAGCAAGATTTAACAGACAGCTGCTGAGACCAACACCTGAGCTCGTTATTAGAGCCACGTTTTTGCTTTCATTCTCAGGAATACCAGTCTCCAAGCAACGTACTGACAATAGCAGACAAACAGTAAAGCGGATGTCGGTTTTTTGTCTGAATTTAGATTTGGGATTAGTGCAGTTCATGTGTTCATCAAATCTCTATGAGCTTTCTTTCTAATTATTTACTCTAATATCTGTATCTAGAGTAGAGAGAAATCTCCAGTATAGTACCAGATTCTTGATCTTACTGCAAGTACCTTGAGGAAGCAATGAGGTAAAGAGGTATTCTTTCCCTCTGTGCGTGTGGCAAAGACTTGGCAACTGTAATAGTTTCAAATGTGGAAACAGAAGTTCCAGTACCTTTATATACTGATTAGCAGTAGGCCAGAATACAGGGGAAACAGGCTCACGTTGATAAAATGTGTTTTGGGCCAGGTGCTAGAACTAAACATAGGCTACGTATACCATTATTTATTGGTTGGAGTGAAGGGCTTACAACCTATTCTACACAAGATTATTTTTTGTGAGGGTGTGAAAAAAATCTGTCATTTAAAAAAACCCAACTTGAGGTCTTTACTTGCATAACATGGTAGAATAAGGATATTTTAAAGTCTTGAATCACCTTAGGAAAAAAGTTCCAACCCATCTCTAGATGCGATATCAGATGAAGCCTCTGGGCACTATCTTAAAACAGGTTCGATACTACTCATGGAAAAATAGAACACAGCATTTTAATTTCTTTTTATTAGGGAAACAACAGAATAGTCGACTTTTCCTGTGAAGGGTAGTGTCTTTTGTGGATTATAGTACCTGATTACAGTATTTGTTGACTAATTTATATAAAGCTAATAACTGCAGAGTGAGGACGTAGATAGTATTTATTTTGTCACTCACAGGAGATTTAATAATTGGATTATCTTCAGTCCAATGACATATGTCTAAAGTAAATCAAGTAAAGGAATTTCAGTCTCTTTAAAAATCTTTTCCATGATGAAAACTTACGAAGCGACTGTTTAAACTAACTGAATGCTAGCTTGAGTTTTCACTCAAAATGTTGCACCTGAGATTAAATCCCCTCTATCGAGTACATGTAAAAAGAAGGTAGCTAAATAAATGTGACAGATAAAAGTAAGTTTTTGTAATATTTTCTGTTGAACAGGTCAGCACTGATTCCATTTCACTTTCATTAATTTTATACTGGATCTATTCTGATCTTTGGTTTCTCCTGACTTAAACCAATGTATTGTCAAAGGAGAACTGAAGCCAAAATTCTCTGGGTTGACAAGCACTTGGAATGACTAGAGAACAAAATCTTAAGTTTCCTTTCATTCGTAGTGAGCTGATTAAATTTAATGTAGGGGTATTTCAGTTAATTACTTTGCAATTCGAAATACAAAAACATTACATAAAGCATTTTCTAATTATAAAATACACTAAAGAATAAGTTTTATGCAGATATTAACTTACTGAAGATATTAGCAAGAATGCCATTTTAGAGTGTCTAACAGCTCAGTTCTGTAGTTAGTCTGGTTATGACAAATGGTAAGTATATAATATACACTTCATAAACATTTTCTTAAAATGTCACGGGAGCATGAAACACTACAGAGCAAAGGTTGATACTGCAGTCTTTACTTCCTTTTATGCTTATTACTCCATACGTAGCTCCATTGACTTCCAAGTACTTAGTGTGGGGCTGCATAGGTCTAGAATGTGATGAACTTATGGGAGCCAAGTTCCTCTTCATGTTGTGTATTGTATCTGCAAGAGCTATGAAAGCTCTAAGTGGCTAAAATGCTGCTGACCACCCCTTTGCTTCTGCTTACTTTGCCTGGGTGGAAAAGTTGAGATGGGATGAAAGGCGGTGAAAGATTTCTGTGTGAATAAATGTTACCTCTCTTTTGATACGAGAGATATTTAGAAGTTGAGGCTTAGAGCCAAGTACTCTTTTCTGCTTCCAATTTCCTTCCTCCCTCTTTGTGGTCGTGTCCCACAGCATGACAGCCAAATTCTCTTGTACTTTGGAATGAAGCTGAGAGTAATTTTAGAGTAGGCTGGTGTAATTAAATGTGTGCGCATAATCAGATTTGAACTAAGACTTTAGATGAAAATCCCTGCTTCATGCTCTTGAGTGGTATGAGGATGAAGGCTAAAAAGAATATTGTCTTCACAAAAACCTGCAATAAAACTGTATGTGTTTTGCTGAGGCTGGGATTTCTTCCTATATATCTGCACTTCAGTGCCAAATCTTGTATTCTGCATTGCAGTATTTTCATTATCTTTCATATAACTAAACCGAAAGAGTAATGTTTATCTCATGATTTCATCTGACAACTTGTTGAAGAAAGTTCATATTGTGGATATATTGTGGGTTGTTGATACTGTGATGTTTTCCAGAATGGCTACTATACTTTCTCTTTAAACGTTTTCCTTCCTGTTTCTATCATCTGCTTGCTGCTTTCACTTGACTCTGAAGCGCAAATTTTTGAGGTGCGAGTAATACCCTGTACTTTACTCTGTAAAGCATGCCATTGAGATCCTGTGAACACTCTGTTGATTTGGGGGCACCAAGAAATAGTCCACTTAAGCAGCTACAAAAATAATTAGTGAAGGAGGTAGCACTGGGAATGGAGAAATGAAGTTCCAATACAATTGGGTTAAAGATGTGAGAAGGAAAGAAAAAAAGAGAATTAAACAGAGAAATGAAACCCATGGGCTGGGTAGGTGACCTTCTCCTAATATGTGCTACACGCTGTAGTAAGTACAGAGGTGTTGAAATGACTGACATGGCATACAGGAGAGTAAGACTAATGTAATGACTGAGCAAATCGAAACTCATGTTAGCCGGAGTCTGGATTGTTATATATTACCTTACAGCATCTCATCTGCTGCCAGGAGGGCTGGAGGATGCATGTGGAGAAAAGGGCACCTTCAAGCATGTTTTGGTTTAAACAACATAACATTTTTTCACTTGATACTCAGCTGTCCGAGCTCTGCTAATGCTGTGTTAATTTAATGTTGCTGTGGACATAGTAACAAATCAAACGGGCTATTAATTTTAGTTAATATTAGTCAGATATGCCCTATAAAATCTTTTCTCTCTGGTGTTCTGATAATTGTAGGTGACAAAAATAGTAACTTTAAAATATTGGGAAAAGTGAAATTAATTCTGTGTGCTTTCATTTAGGTACTGTTTCAGTGCAAGTTAGCACAAAATATGGAGCTCTACTACTTAACTAAGTTCTCTTAGAATATAATCCACTGCTTTTTATTATTCCTCCAGAGACAATGATAGGGCATTTCTTTGCTATTATTGTACATATTATGAATAAAATGCTCACATACACTGAATTACTCAATTGTAGGTCTCTGTTTCTGGAACCAAATGTTTTCTGACTAAAGAAAAAGTATTTCTAATAGATTTTGATAGGCAAGGTAGTACCTTTGTACAATAGGCTCTGAATATACAAGATTTCTTTTTGAAAAAAATATCCCATTGTGAGATTCTTGAATTGATTAAGTTTTATCTCTCCCAAAAGATTAGCTGAACTTGGAGTTTAGGATTTACTTTTGTTCTTTGGCAGGGATGCACTTTTTCCTGATTACTAGTAGCAATTATGTAGTTTCAAGACATATTCTGGAATTAAAGGGCATTAAACGCATCATATACTCCATGATGTGTGCAGTTCAGTAGAGCCCAACTTCTGGAACAATGTCACCTTGATTACAAGGAATAATTTGAAAATATGAATTCTGAATGTTCAAAAGTCAGAAGGTCAATAAGGAAGACTAAGAAATCCTTGTGAAATCTGAAACAAAATATGTTATTTAAAGCACGTGCAAATACAAATGAACATAATATTTCTTATGGCACATTTAATCTGATTTTTGTCTTGGAGAGATCGAGTGAGTTTGGCTGATTTACGTTACGGAAGACAATGTTAAAGTGAAGGACAAATATGGACTCCTAATTGGAAGTGAAGTATAATGCTGGAGGATGCTTCATCTTGAATCTCCTCCCAACCCTTTACCTTGTCTAACGGCAGACAAGCTGGAAAACTTTACTCTTATACGTGAATGTACACACTGTAAATTCCTTATGGAAGGAATCCTGTTTCTGTAAAATATTCTGCATAGCAGTGAGTCTGTACTATGTAAACAGCAACAGAGCCAGTAGAAGCAACGAGAAAACCCTCTTATTCTGGGTAAGAATCCATCAAGGGAATCTAATGGAAATGAGAAGAAAATGGCATGCCAACTGAGAGAGCTTTTGATATCTCTCTTTTAAGTGGGGAACTTGCCAATCCATTTCAAACAGTGGACGAGAAGGGGTAAGGAAGCCTTAGGGAAGCAGACTAGCTTTTAAGAAGGGTAGGAGCAGTGCCACAAAGGTTCTCCAAATTTCTAGAAATACCATACAACTGCAAAGCTTCCTGCATATCAGGCAGTGAAGGAGGCTTACACACCTAAGAGCTGTTGAACTGCTGTGTGGGAGAGAGATGTTAGCTCTAGCAGAAGAAGGATATCAAAAGCAACACATCGCTACTCTTTGGAGAGGTATATAGATCGAATCATCAAGCCATGTGGGCTTGTAGCATCAAGCACAGGATCGGAAACTGATCCTCTTACTTACGTTGGACAGTACTGTCATTTCAAAATGAATTTCAGCTGTGGAAAGGGAGATAAGAGGAGGCAGAAGAGGCCTAAATCCTTTGGGTCTGTGAGAGCCAGAGCTGCGTGTACTCTGATTACCAAAGTTTTCATGAGGTCCCTCTAATTAAAAAGCATATCAGAAAAGCCAAGGAGAAGACGTGCTAAGGGCTGACATTCTCCTTGTTATAGGAGAGGCACCGCACCCTGTAAGACCTCTGGCGACACTGGAAACTTTCCCCAGTCTGTCCAGTAAGGGGAGAATCTTCCAATAGCCATCAAGGGTGGGTTTGTGCATCTGAATGGCACAAGGATGAAAAATTCTCATCCACTTTTTTACTAATAGGCAAAATGTGAAGTAAACCAGGTCTTGTGAGGAGATCCACTCTCCATTGACCTTGTTGGAGTTCTGAATGGAATTTGCAACTAATTGCAGAACTAGGGTCTAAAATTTGCATAGATTGACTTAGCACCTTTAAGAACAATTGTAATTTCACTTTTGAGTTTCTACAGAAGAGCCTGATCCTTCTTGATTAATTCAGAAGTTTGGTATTTTTTTTTTTTTTTTTTTTTTTGTGGGACAGACTCAAGCTCAGAAAGGCCAGCTGTACAAATGATTTTCCTATGCTTTTGATTAACATTTTAAAGAAATTAGGTTTATACATACATCAGTTCTTTAAAACATGACCTCAATAATATTAAAGATAGAGCCTACACTAAAGGAAATCAGTAATAGTCTTTTAAGGGCACCATCTACATTTTTCTTTTCTTTTCTTTTCTTTTCTCTGACATGCATTTGAGGTCCCTTCCAATCCCTAGCATACTGTGATACTGTGATACATTCTAATTAAAAATGTGTGGTATTTGTAACAGAAGATGACTAATTGAAGGAACTGTTAATGTATGTACAAAGTTTTATAAGGAGTTTCATTTGACAATGTAGTGTAGCAAGGGAGGAAAAGGTATTGCCAAATGACACTTGGCAAACAGAGTTCTGCAGTTCTAAGCACGAGGATGAACTAAGGGGATTTTTGCATACAGCATGTGAGGATAAAGGCTTTCATTTTGTGTGTTGTGTGTGTCAGGGATAATGTTAGTTCTCCCCAGTCCTGAAGTGCTACCTTCCCCAAAATCACTGGACCAAATGAAGAGAAAGACTGTAGGACCGCAGCTTGCTCATGGACTTGATACATACAGCAGAGCTGCGAATTTTGACTCTCCATAGACTCAAATGTTTCATGTGTTAGTGGACATGGGTATGAGCTGGTGTCTCATTTAGACTCCTCTGAGCTCTCAGAAAAATAAGATATCTTCCTGTGCTCGGGAGACCTTTATTTTGGATTATTTTTAAATGTTTCAAATAATAAATAAAAAAATGTACGTCAGTGTTTTCTGAAGCTTAGTGCAGTAATTGTGTACAGGTTTGAAAAACACTGGCTTAACAGATGATACACATTCATAAGAATTACTCATTGAAATTCATTCAAACTCAGAGCAGCAAACTCCTGGAGCAGCAACTGCAAAATCAAGCAAACAGGCTATTGAATTGTAACAAAGCAAAATTTGAAAGAAAAGTATTTTTGTGTTGGGAGTTGGACCTTGTGGAAGCAGGTGGCTTGGTGCGTAGTGAATAACTAATCAACAGAAGATTTAGTCTTCAAGGGCTGTTTCCCATTAGAGCTTTTCCTGTGTAAGCACTTACTGGCTGACCTCAAATAAAGCACTGCATCCTTTTGAAATAATGTCTTACTTCCTGGGCGTTTTATCCCCAGGTAACTGGTGTCGTCACGAATGAATAAATCGTGTATATTTACTTCTGTTACAGCAATAAGAGTCATCTTTAAAAAGATAAGAATGCTCCTATTAATGTGCAGGAAGGGCTGTGTGGGAGAGAAGCCGAGACAGCGAGTACTTAAAAAAGATGAGAAAGGACAGCATAAGTATGGCTACTAAAAACAGCAATAGAAAAATGATCGTGCTCATAACATTGACATCTGTCCTTGTCAGCAGCAACAAGAAAATTATGTTCACAAACGTAAAGATTTTGAATAACGGAAAACAAAAATTAAAAATGCAAGTTTGGATGTGATGTGGCCTGGTAGTTTTAAAGTGTCTTCTAAGTGTCACTTTTTCCAGGGAGTTGGTATAAATTTACCTCAACTTTGGGGTCATTGAGAGCTAAACCTCAGTCAATGGGTCTCAAAGTACCTCCAGACAGCAACGTGTAATGCTTCGTCAGGTAATACTGCTGTCACCTTCATCTTTGTTTTGAGCTGACAGTAACAGAACAGATGGAAGGAGATAAGAACTAAAGGGAGCTACGGAATTGCTTTATGCCCAAAAGGACAGAAGTACTTAGCACAGTAAAAGTTAGAAATGTATCCAGGTTAGTTCTCTGGAGGCCCACACCCATAGCTGTCTTGGGACCTTTCACCTTGGGACTTTGGGTGAGAAGAAAAAAGGGAACCAATACACTCATGGGCAGAAAGAAATCTGGACTCAAAAGTCTCTTATTCCACAGATGTGCAAAAACGTTTGAGGGCTCATAAGCCAACAAAATTTATATATGGAATGCGAATTTGAACACCATGTTAAACAATGAAATTATGCAAACCTTATTCTGAATACTTCCGATATTCAATATAGACTCAAATAGTTGGAATTACGCTTGTATTGGAGGGTAATAGCAGAGTGAAACCCTGATCTAAGGCACCTTTAGTGATCTTAGTGAAAATCATTGCATAACTACCAGGATTAACATTTTTCTAGGCAGTTTTATTCCCCCCCACCCCCTTACATGACCTTTTATTTCTCAAGCACTATGACATTTTTTTCTGAGAAGGAGGAATAAAGCCTACAGCAATCTAGTTTCAGAAGCTGCTGTACAGGATATAGCTGATTAGGATAGTTTGCCTGGACTCTCTACGTTATAGGTGACAAAGCTATGAATTACTTTTCTGGTTACACCTTACCCTGTCCGTAGAACGGTGTCGTGGCCTTCCTGCTCGGCCACTGCGAGCAGTCTCTGAATAGCTGATGAACGAGATGCAACGGTGAAAGCAACGCCTCAAGAACCGAATGGTATCATACGCACAGGAGGGGCAGATGAGACTGGTCAGCACTGGGAAAGTTACACAGAACTGAAGATGTTGCCGTGGCTCTGAGCGACAGTCACTGGACTGAAAGGTGATGGGCGGCGGGGCAGAGAGCGTGATGAACCTTCAGCGGGGACCCCAACAGTGGAAGGGTGGTTAGCGCGTAGGAGAGAGTCACTTCAGGGCATTGGATCGCTACAGCACCCCCCAACATGGTGCTCAGCCCTAATGCACAGCTGAACCCCTGAAACTATTTCCGAAGAGAACCTTATTAATCCTAATTTAGTAGCTGAATTTTTTCTACCTGCAAGCCTTCTACCTCACTGAGAGGGATGTAATTATGTTGGTAAAAATAGCAGCACTCTTAATCTTTCTCTTTGGAACAATTTATTTCGAACGGATGTTTTAATTGGTGTTTTAGCACAGATGCAAAAAAGCCAAGCTTATTTGCAACTTTGCTAACGGGAGCCAGCCTGCCCTCACGCCGAGCCTTGTGCCATGTCAACCAAACAGAGCTGGTGCCTACACATCTTCTGCTAACGGACGCGCTCTGTAGAAACACAAACACCCGCTTACGAAAGCGAATAACTGCGGAACGAACAGGACAACTTTAATTCCCGCCCTGCGATGCCAGCGCTTGGGAACTGGCGGAGCGGCCCAAGCGCCAGCGCTTGGCCACCGCAAGAGGAACGGGGATGCGGTGCCGGGGTGGGGGGCTGGCCCGGTGAGCCCACCCAGCTCTGCGGGGCCGGGCTGGCGCGGTACCGCCACCAGCTGCAGCAACACACGGGCAGAACACAATTCCCGCGTTACCGAGCGTCCCATTATAAACCCAGGGACTGCTGTATCTGCCGCGTTATGGTAACGGTGGTTATCACACGCTCTCTGTGTTTCAGCCTTAACGCGGGTTCAGCCTCGGGTGGGTTCCTGGTTTAGGAACCCGCCTGTTGGTCGCCCGCGGCCCCTCCCGTTACCCGGGCCGTGGGACGGGGTCCCCCCCCCGGGACATCCCCACCCCGGGACAGGGCTCCCCGCGCAGCGGCCGCGCCGCCCCGCGCTTCCTCGCGGCGCCTGCTGCACGTGCGCACCCTGCTCAGGTGCGGACCAGCACGCGCCCCCCGCCCCGGCCCAGCGGCGGGAAAAGGGAGGCGGGACCCCTGGTGAACAGGCAGGGGCACCAGCCAACGGGGAGCCCCGGCCCCACGACCGTCCCCGTCCCACGAGGTTATCCCGCCGGACAACCCCTGGGAGCGGCCGGTGGGTGGTGGGAAGACCTCCCTTTGCATCGAGGCGTCGTCCGAAGTATCTTCCCGGGACTGAGTGCCCTCCGCCGCCCTCGGTGAGTGGACGCTTGTTGCGGCTGTCCCTCAGTGAGGGGCTCACCCTCGCCCCTTCGGGCGAGCGACCGCACCCGCTGGGCCCCGGGCGAGAGCCGCCTGCCGGGGGGTGGGGGGGCGCGGTTTGGGATCGTCGTTCGTCGTTCTCACCTGTTGTCGTTCTCAGGTGGTGTTGTGTGGCAATAACTGCCCCAACTGCCACACCGAAACTACCATTTGTTACGTGGTACAGGAGTGTTATTTTGGTAACCCTGTTGTCTTGTTGATTTCAGCTGTTACAGACTAAAGTTTGCTTTTTATCTGTGTGAAGTCGCTTTGGGGTGCCTTTGTAACAGGTGGCGTTAAAGAACAGAAGAAAAGAATTGGAAATTATCATATCTGTATGAAATAACTCTTAGTTTGGTACTGGAAACTTTCCTTTCTCTCCCCTCTTCCCCCCCTTTTTTTTTTTCCCCGAGATACTGTTGCCTTCACCTCTTCCTCATGACTCTTTTTGGTACGTTCTTACATTCTGTCAATTTCTGTATATCTGACTTTGTATCTCCTAAATTGCTGATCATTTTAATGTAATACATAAAAAATGTAAAATTGCAGGAGAAAAGGGAAGGACTTTGAAGCTTTTTCTTACCTTTTAATGTGTTCCCACTGCACATAAGATAAAAGGAGCCAAAAATATTTCCACACCCTGTTGCTTTGTAGTGTTTGCTTGATCCTCAAGAGAGGGGGGGAAAAAAAGCTTCTGTACTGGGTCCCCTTAGCCTTTTTAGGAAATGTAACAAGTTTTCTTCCAGGAGAATCAGAAAATGGACAGTTTCTAAAAGATTGAACATGATGCTAAGCAGTCCAAGCATGTTTTAGGAATATAGGTCAAAAAATAAAGTTCTAGTAGAAAAGTGGGCTTCCCTGAATCTCATCTTCGGACTACCTTCCTAGTCTTTCTTGAGTTGCGCATTATGGACTTGTTCGGCAATAATCCACCCAGGGTCATGGATGGAATTCTGGTCCAATAAGACTTGGGCCAGCACCTCCTAAAATATTTCTTTCTGTCTCTTTCAGCATGCGTATATGCATGCTTGGTCTCCTTACTTAGACAAGGAGTTTGAAGATTATATTGTTCCTGTATTTTGTGGTGTGGTGGGAAGCAAAAGTAAAACCATTTCTGCTGCTTCCTTCCCCTCCCTGCGTAAGCAAGATGGGTGATGTCAGAAGGTATAACAAGGCGCGTGAATAATTTGATTAAGGAACTGAATTTATGCATGGTCTGTAAATGTGCTGTTTAAGTATTTGGGAACTGGGTTTTAAAAACAGTGGTATAGCAAACTCTGTGTTGTAGGTTTTGGTCTCCCCCCTCCGTCCCCAACAACTGGTGACTGCAACTGTTAGATTTCCTAGGATGACTTCTTAAGACTGGTAGTCACACTGATTTTTCATAAATGCTTAATTTACCTGATACTGACATGAAACCTTATTGGCACCTCAGTAATTAGAGTAATTAATATGTGTAATTACTACTTCAGAAAAAGGATGTATTGTATAGAATCGAAAGATACGAGATGTTTTTCATAGATGCTAAATTTCTGTTAAGAAAATCCTGTTAAAACCCAGTTAAAAGCATTAGTGGCATCTGAGTTTAATAAACAAAAAAATATGAATGATCATAGTATGGCAGTTAATGAGGGCTCCCCTTGGAAGACTCTGGATTTAGATGGCGAATTTGTAAGCATTTCACAGTTCATACACAAATGCTTGGTGTGATCGAGTCCTGAAATGTCATCGTAGAGAATGCGTATGTTCTAGAGCTGGCGAATGCCCTATCTTTGTAAACCTGTGAAGTGTTTGAATTGGAAACATAGATGCAGATGTTTCATGCAAACTTGCCAGTTTTGTAGACACTGTTAAATTCATCACAACTTAACAGGCAGAAGTTCAGTTTCCATTTAATTAATGAGCTGTGCTACTTTGAGTAACTTCTTTTCTCTTATAAGCATGTAATAAAATCTTTCGTAACTGTGAGTATTTGCCTAAATTCCATTACTCAAGTTCTCACAATGGCTGAGTTTTCAGGAAACGTTCTTTGATGTAACACTTAATAATTGAGTTCTTTATAACTGATTTTTTTTTTTTTTTTTTTTCTGCATTTTCAGTCACTATCTCGTTGTGCCTTAAAATAAAAGCAAAGCTTAAAAATCATAATTTTCTACCTGAAAGAATATTGAAATGAAAGTACATATAAGAAGGATCTAATTACAACGTGCAAAAATAGAATGGTATAAATCCTTCACTTTTAAAGAACTTTGTTTTGTATTGAAGTTTGATCAAACTGCACTTTAAGTGTTTGAGTTCAAACAGAGAGGAAAGCTCAGAGTATTAGCCTCGGTCCTATAAACCCTTTTTCCTGTGATAAGTCCTTCACCTGAACAGTCTGACTGATGTCAGTGGCTTTAGTCCTCATCTGCCTCAAATTATGTAGCACAATTCACAAGGAAATGAGCCTTTGAAATTTTGTCAGACAGTATTATGGCCACATAATATGCCTACATTAGTTTTCCCTCTCTTTACAAGACATAGGGAAATGTTTCTATGACTGACACAATGACAGTGGAGACTGTGGTAGTCTGGAAGGATTGAAGATGGTGATTCTCTTGTTTATGGAGAGTTACTATAAGGGGTATACTGTATGAGGTCTGATCAATGTATATTTACCATGTGTGTATTTGCAGCCACTGTTTGGGTTCTCTGTAGCGTGCTGGCGATTTACAGACTGATAGCAGATGCTGTGAAAGTATCAGATGATTCACAGCAGGTATTCAACCACTGTGTATGAACGTGCAGTTGTTTGGGGAATATCCACTAAGAAAAACCCACAAAACCAAACCCAGCAAACACACACCTAGGGAATACAACAAATCCAGCTCTTCAGAATCATTCCAGAGAGACTGCCAAATAGAAGTGAGACATGACTGGGGAAAAAGCAGATGTATGACAGAACTAGTGACAAATGCCAAGTATAAATAGGGACAGATTTGTTAAGAAGCAGTTATTGATTCTTGTGCCTTTCCCTTCTGCTTTGATTGATGCCTTCTATTCCCTCTTCCCACACACAATTATTCATTTCTCATTTTTCTTACAGCAGTATTCCCATTTTCTTCTGTGCATAAAGCATGACCCCTCAGATTTCAGCAAGGCTTCCACTTATCCTTCAGAACTGGCTTCCCCTGCACTGCCTTCAAGTAATTAGCTGACTAAAATCAAGCAATGTGTGTGGGTGTACTTACCAGAAGTAAGGAAACACGAGGCAAGAATTGTATGTTTCCTTCTTTGAACATTGCCTGTATCCTCTATGCATGGTCCTTGTAGATGCTTTGCATTGGGAATGAAAACAATCCAGGTAAAAAATCTGGCCAGAGATTGCTTAACTCTGATTAGAGCTGGGGGATAAGTATGTGAAGGAAGAAAGCAGTGAAAATTAAATTTAAAAATAGATTCAGATGGAAATTCTGCAAGTATATTTTGTTCTTGTTTCTTTTTGTTGAAGTAAGAAAGATGATAAATTTCAGTTAACTCTGAAGCTCCTTGTTCTATATGCAAAGCATGCATCTTTGGGTTGTTTTGCTCTTTTTTAATTTTGTTCAATTAAAATACTATTTCAATGTGGAAAGTACAAAATTTGATCTGAAATATTTCAGAAATTTTCTTCCCCATATGTTCAGTTGTTTAGCAATTTGATCTGAATTTAAATTTCTTCAAGTGCGAAATGTTCTTTATGCTCAAAAGTTATATGTAGTGTCAAAACACTCAAGTGTAGTAAAATATGTTGTTTAAAAAACCAAATAATAGCTTATAGACTAAATGCAATCAATCCTAGTGTTCATACAATATTTCTAGCATACTACAAAATATTACAAGAACCTAAATGAGATGAATCACCCTGATAACCAAACTGAAAAATTACTTTAACCTTTTTGAAACAAAGCATTTTGACATTTCCAGAATGAAACAAGAGCCAAGATTTCATGTAGACATTCCCCACTGAAGCTGTCATAAAAATCAACAAGTTCTCATGACGCATTCGGAAGAAGAATGCGTTATATATTCTAGCTAGAAAATGGTACTGTTGTTTGTCAGTCTTTTTGTTACGTGACTCTGCTGTTAAAGAGATTTGGCAACTTAGAGCATGGGCCTCACTTGCTGTTTAATTGGTTTTTTTAGCCATGTATTTTCTTTGAACACTTTTTCACCTTTTCGTAATTGAAGTCCAGGGGTAGACAACTACTCCACAGCAAGGATGCACCTCTACTCTGAGGTTTAACTTCAGCTGGCCCAAAGAACCACTACCCCACCAGAATGCAGGGGCATGATGGTTATAATGAACAATGGTATATCAGTCCTGTAAATTTTAAATTTCATCCACAATATTCTCCTTCCAGGATAATACATTTTAGTCAGTAAAGCGTGCATTGAGTAGACAAGCATTTATTAGAGGAAGACATCTGAGTGATCACCAGTCAATTTGGAGTTTGATTGAATATGCAGACACTAGTAATGCGCTTCTGCACCACAGTTGGTCTGAGGTCCCCAGATGACTTTTCATGGAGGAAGATGAAATCTATTATTTTCAATAGTAAGGGAACTTAGTGAAAAATCTGCATTTAAGAGATTACTCCTTATGCCATTTGCAACCACGTACAGATGTTCAAGTTGCAATTGAGAGTAACTTTCCCTCAACCATTCCTCTGTAAAAAAGACACTGTAGGTGTTTCCCTTTTTCTTTCTTTTCTTTTTTTAAATCTCAGTAACTTACTGTTGTAGTCAGACAGAAGCAAGTTTGACAGAACATCACTGAGCCTGATTCTGTTCTCTCCTTTATTTGTCTAAAGCAGAAGTCACTCCACTGCAACAAATGCAGTCACATTATGGCAAAACTGGTGTTGGAGAAGATTCAGACTGGCAGAATAAAAGCCTGCTGATCTGCTAAATCCCAAGGTGGTGTTGTACAGAGAGGAGAATGACATGTGGCTTTTCAGAGCTAAACCTGGATAATAAATCTCATATTGGTTAGATCTCAGCAGATGAATGAAAGTGGTTACAAAGTGAGCGCTAATTAAACAGACTGTCTGGTTTTCATCTCTGAAGAGATCAACTGTTATTTCACATATATAAAGGAAATACTACATTTTACTTCTGGTGGCTTTGATAGAAATAGTTTAAAAGAATGCTCATTTTTTTTAAGATTTCCCCCAAGATTTCATGATATGACAAAGTCCTGACAGCAAAGCCAAAAACCTCACCAGTCATGTCATCTATAATGAAGTGGCATAGCAAGGAAGACATTCTGGATCAGATCCAAAGTCCATTTTAATGAATTCAACTTTTTCCCTTGACTTCTCTTAAGTCTTACTGAAGAAAGAACTTGAACATACTCGCTGTTGTAGAAGATTTAAAATATTTAATTTTTTTTCTTTTCTCCTGTTTCTCGTTAAACTTTCTAATGATTTTAAGTGGGCCTATGACTATCTTACTGAAGAAGGGGTTGTTGTAGGCCTGAAAAGGACAAGGTGTTAAACTTTGAAATGTAGATCAATGTGAATGTTATACAGAACAGTCCGTCTGTCCCCTCATTCCCCCCCCATTTAATTCCATCTGTGGTATCTCAGAGGGCGAGAAATGCCAGGTTTTAAGTGGCATCAGCAGAAAAAAGCATCTCAAGAAGCAAAGGCTTGAAGCTAAATTAGAATCCATGTCTGCATGTTTAATGAAGAATGACTGGTGACAATCGGAGGTAGTGAAGAATGACTAACTTTAAACTATGATTTGAAGTAGTGGATCTATCTTTGAAATCAAAACAACACAGTGTAAATGATGAGGTTCAGTACAGGAGCATCTGAATCTGGTTTGCATGAAAAGTCACTCTAGATGGTCTGGCCTTAAAAGTTATGCAGCCCTGTTATTAAAAGCTACAAGGAAATACTTGCTGTTAAAAGAACCTGCTGCTCAAAATAAAGATGTTCCTTAATAACTTAAAACTAAAAATAATTCTAGTTCTTATATCAAAATATACCAACAAGATAAATCTGTTGTTAAATAAGCCTATTGTACCATCTAAACTAATCAAAGCTGGTTTTTTACTTGCATCAGGCCTTGCGGGCATGTCAGTTACATGTTGAGATAGACCCTTGGAAACCTGAAAATGCTGTATTAGTTGGGATAAATTCGATCTGAACTAGTAAATCGTCTGTTAATTCAGTATTATGTACAAATCGCTATCTCAGCAGTGAATGTTTCATATTTATATAAGGTTTCACCAGAAGAGAAATAGCGTGGTGTAAGATAAGCCCAACGGAATAATTAAGTTTCTGGTGCTCTATTATGCTGGTCTCCAAATGCAAAATGGGGCTAAAACCAATGTGTATATCTGGATGATGTTCTGAATGAGGTTTCAGCCTCCATTTTGTGTTTTGAACTCATATGTTTCAAATACTGATAAGCTTGGGGTTTTTGCTTGTAATATTAAGTCTAACTCAATCTGTTGGATATTTTTTTTTTTTTTTACATTTTTCCAAATCAAAGGTATTCTAAAATTATTTTAACCTCCTGATAATCACGAAATTGTGTACTTGTAAGGACTTCCAAGCTGATTTTTTTATATTAAGGGGAACAGGCTAAAACAAGTAAATTCTGCCTAAATTCATGTAAAGAATCCCAAAGGGCAGAAATTTGCCCTCTATACAGAGAGATTATGCCCTTTGCCTCCAAAATGAATCCAGCCCCCAAACCAAATATGCCCAATGGTTAACAGCAGAGAGCAAGACTACTCGGTTAATTATGCTTTAACTTGGAGGAAAGTAAATAGTTTGTATGTACTTGGAATATATAAAATTAGTACAGCCAGAGTTCTATGACATAAATGTTAGAAATTAAAAGTCTCATCTTTTTGTTCCTTGGAGTGGAGAAATATTAAGTTTCAGATTACTTGACCCCCTTTGCCCCAGCCCTGTGATGTGAGTCGCTGGCACGCAGCCCAATACAATACAAGGCATTTTCTTCACTTTAACAGGTTATCCTGTTGACTCCTATACTTAAGTGCTTCCTCAAGGGCATTGTTGGACTGGAGATATTTTTTTACATTCTGTAAAAGTCAGTTGACAATAAAGACAAATTCTGAGTGTGAATGTTCCTTGAACACTTTAGTACTGTTAAGAATGACAGTTGCCATTTCAAAACTTCAGACTGATTTCAGAAAACACAGAAAGGTTGCAACTGCAATTGAACCTCCACTCTGTCATCCTCCTTTTCAGTACCCTTCCTTGCCAAAATAGTTTCTCAGGAGTACTCTGATCCACTTCTTTTCCAACAGGGAAAATTGTTTATCAATATGTGGTGTCAGGTTGCTACACAAAGTTTTTGATTCAGAAACCTATTGATTGTTTAGGTATAACTTAATGCCTACCCCTGCAAGTGGTTTGTCATCATAATTAGATAGACTTAACAAAACTGTACCCTTTATATTTGCTCTCTTGCTTTCCTTGAAAAAACAAAACAGCAAGAAAGCACAATACGCAAATTACAGAATATATTGCATGGTGTCTAAAATGGCCTTGATTTAGCTTCATCACTAGTGTCTGGAATTGTCTCACACGTTGTATTCTGTTATGTTAGTCCTGGGTTCTTAGCTACTTTTTTTACCATAGCACCAACTGACTGTTACACACATAATTTCTAACTTACTCTCCCAAGTTAAATTTAAATTGTGGCACTCTTGCTTTATATAAGAGGTTCTCAAATGTTTGTCTTCTGACAATTGCATGCCAAATTCTGTCCTGCAATGTCTTTCCCCCCACACCCCTATGTATCCCTGTATTCAGCATCTCTGCCCTCCTAAGAGGTGTCTGATCATTTTAAAGTTATGTCCCAAACTGGAATACTAAGGTAACTCTACTTAGAATCATAGAATTGTTTGGGTTGGAAGGATCCTTTGAAGGTCATCTGGTCCAACCCCTCTGCAGTAAGCAGGGACATCTTCAACTACTTCCGGTTGCTCAGAGCCCGGTCCAACCTGTCCTTAGAATCATAGAATGGTTTAGGTTGAAAGGGACCTTGAAGATCGTCCAGTTCCAACCCCGCTGCCATGGGCAGGGACACCTCCCACCAGCCCAGGTTGCTCAAAGCCCCATCCAGCCTGGCCTTGAACACCTCCGAGGATGGAGCTTCCACAGCTTCTCTGGGCAACCTGTGCCAGTGCATCACCACCCTCATAGTGCAAAATTTCTTCCTAATATTTAATCTAAATCTCCCTTCTTCCAGTTTGAAGCCATTCCCCCTCGTCCTATCACTACATGCCCTTGTAAAAAGTCCCTCTCCAGCTTTCCTGTAGGCCCCCTTTAGGTACGATCAAATGATCTAACACCCGTTTTTCATGAAAAAATGAGTGACTGCCTCAGTCTGAAGAGAGCTGGTTGGAAAACTGATGTCGTATCTCCATACATGAAAATATGGCCTGATGTACTGAAAATTATTATGAATCTGGTTTTAGTTCCATATATCTTGCTATTCCTATTCTTTTCATGTGTATGATAGGCAATTAAAAATCAGGAAAAAAGTATGTTTTCTACTTGGGTTAGACAGAAAAATCAAAATAAAGCTGCAACAAAATTATTCAGGTGTTTCTAATCTGAATCAAAACTGTATGAAGGTAGGATACAGGTTTTTTTTTTCTTTTTCTAACTGGAGTTGTCTATATGTTTAAAATATAGAGAAGTAAAGAAGTCTGGCAAGCGACAACAAACTAAAATTTGAGTTAAGGTCAGATTTAAACTTCTAAATAAGCTGTCCAATAATCAGGGAAGCAGTTTGCATTTCTTAAATACAGACAAAGTTTTCTCTTAGGAATGATTTCTTTGTAGGATTACAAAATCAGATGCACTGCACCCTTTCTCTGTGCCTGTCATTTAGATGTATGGTGTCAATGTGTAAAGGGAAGTTCACCAAGTTCAGTGACATTTGTTGTAATACTTTTAGAAAATTGAGTCTCCTGTCATCTTGTTCATTTTTGCTTTTGTGTGTCCTAGAAGAAAAAAATCTTTCATTGATTGTATAATAATGACGTAACTTTAAAATAACTGTGCTGTGAGATAAGAATGCATGGTCAAATGCTGAGTTTTGACTACAGTGTATTTCTTTTAAATACATGCAACTAGGCAAACATATCTGAAGACATCCTGCTTAGATCTTCACTACTGATCTGTAATGTTGTTTTATTTTGTTTAATGGCCAGGAGCTGCTGCAGTGTTCCTTTTTAAAATCAGTTTGTGTGCTGCGAAATTCTCAGACAGGTGCACAAATGTCATCCAGGTACTTTTATAGGAATTACATTTCTGTCTTACTTTTATGTGCTGCGGTAGAAATGTCTGCCATAAGTACATAGGTACCTAGGTTTCTAAAGGGAACAAGAATTACAATAATAATACTGATACTTTGCACTTGTATAAATTTGAAAATATTTCCCAAAGGTATTTTAAAATTATGATGTCTGTTTTGCCAATAAGGAAAAGAAGGCATTGAAAAGACAGTACGAATGGCCTAAAAGCCAACATGAATCTGCTATTCAAAAAAAAAAAAAAAGTAAGATTCAAGAGCTTGGATGATACAAATTTTCATAGCTCTGCTGAACTCGGCTGTATCTATTTCTATTGACTGGAAAGATAATGCTGATCTCCAGAGTCTTGATGCAAGCTCCAGTTTCCCCTTTGTTTTTTGTTTTGTTGTTTTTTGTTGTTTTTTTTTTTTTTTTTTAATAACTATAATACAGTCCTCTGTAAACTCACTGGCTTTTAAACTGCTCTCAATGTTTTTTGTTGTTGGTTTTTTTTTTCCCTAAGAAAGGACTTCTGGTATTTGATGTTGTCCTTTGTCAGGAAGGTAGGAGTTGCCTGAAAAAAAATATTTATAAAAGTGAACAGGCTGAAACTTTTGTTTAAATGATGAAGCAAGGAACAAAGTGGCAAGGTTTCCTAGATTCAGCTTTCCTCTCCAGATGTGTTCCAATGTGGAGTGCCTATGCTGGACCCATATTTGGTTTCATTTTGCAGCAGATGCAATTATATAATAATAATTTAATTCCAGCATTCTTCCTTTTACCAAGGACAGTATAGACAATATAAATAGGTGTTTTACATATGGGTCTGACTATGTAAGTCAGTCTGTTGGGGGAGAAGGAGTGGGTCCCGATGTAAAGAGGTATAATGAGCTGAGTTGCAGCTCATTCACTCTCAGCAGCTCTTAGGATGCCTAGTTTTACATATTTTACCTGAATATACAGTCCAAGGAAACAGTCTGCACTTTGCAAAACATCTAGAAAAATGAATCCTTTAATGCAGATCTGTTGTAGCAGTGAGACTGATTACTTAGTATGGATTCTAGAAAAGATTTAATGACATCTATCCATGGGTGGGTTGTGCTAGAAGATGGGAAGGGCTGTCACTGTATGCTTGTTTGGCTGGTACTTTTCTATTATTGCGATTGCTTCTTAGTGCCACTACTTTGCCTGGGTACGTGGCATCATCTCCCCCTGCTTTGTAGTGCAGAGGCTTAATAGAGGGGAAACTGAAATAATTCAAGGCTACTTTATGGTTGTGCTACTCCTTTTGTCAAAAGTCTGTGCTCTGCCACAGTCTGCTTCCTGCTTTGACACTTCTTACCCAGTTGGTTAATTGCCTTCTACTTTGGGGTATGTTGCTGACAGTTACCGCTTTCTGGACGGTAATAGATTCTAGTTTCTTTCAGTTACCAGTATTCCTACAGCAGATGATGCAGATGGGTGGGCATACCTTTCCCGGGCACCTATCAGAGAACCATGTATGTAATTTCTTTAAGGAAGAAGAGTATATTGGAAATTTTATTTTGGGGAAAAAAAAAACAAAACACGTAAGTCCTGGGCTTTCTACCAGCTAAGAAAACTTGCAATCCACTATGTGAAATGAGTGTTGTTGGACCTGTGTCTCTCAAACAGCTAAATGCAGCAGGGGGGAACTCTTGGTGGCCAGCCTGCCAGTGAAAATCCTCTTTCAACCGCTGCCTCTCAGTCTTCTTTCTTGCTGAAGTTCAAGGTTTATTTCAGGATCTTTGACCCTGCATCTAGGGCCTCTTTGCTCCCTGATAGCTTCTAGCTGCCCAGTCTCAGTTATAAGAAGCCACTCAGGCGGTTTCCCTTTTAATCTTTTATTAACAACCAGTGAGCCTGACTTCTCCTGACCTTTCTGCTTCTTGGCTCTATCTATCTGCCAAATACCAGCCCAACTCCCTCAGTGAGTCTTGGATCCATTATGAGAAATACTGGAAATATTTGGTTGGGATAACTTTCCTTTTTGGATACTTTCCCTGGAGCTTCTCTTATCTCAAGTCTTCAGAGGGATGCCTCAATACAGGCAAAAACCTTTAAAGTAAAAAGTTAGGGTTAGTGCATTTTTGCCTTAATTCTGTTCATATGGTAGAGGTTTTGTCTGTCCCTATTGGCATCCTGCAGTCTTTAACAGTATTGCTGAAATGTTTGACGTTTCTTAGGACATCACTCTGAAGTGATGCTGTAATGAAGGATTGTTCCTCTAGGACTGCTGGGGTACATTATTCCCCAAAGGATAGCTTTTTATAAAGCTTTGCAAGAACATGGAAGGGTTAAGCTGCAGCTCTGTCCTTGTTTCACTCAACCTAGTGCTGATCAGCTCTCTCCATGTAACTGCAAATCTAATTACTTCACAAAGGCTTTGTTTTAATACGGCTCTTATCTGTCCTGTTGACATCGGTAGAGACTTGGCTGTAGGCTGCTGGGAGCACACAGTCCCACATCTATATTCTGGGGCACTGACCATGACTAAGAATGTAAACAGCCTTCTCACCTGAAGCAATTTGCTGACCCTGATTTGGTTTCTGGAGGCAGGGCTGAAAGTTGGCGATTGTAGCTAATCTCCAGGCATGTCCTGTGATACAACTGCCAGAGCATGCTCGCTTTCTCCCAGAGCCACTTGGTAATCATTTGGGAATAAATCCAATAGAAGACCTTTTGGACATAAGCATTATAATTTTGCAAAACAGTAATCACTAGAAGCATTACCCTTTAGCTACTGACAGCAAAGTTCAAAAATCTCATCATGTGCTGGTTTCACAGCAGCTGATAAAGGTTAATAAAATGGAGGTTTAAAAGGCAGTGTTTCTAAATTTTTTATGCTCGGAGAGGATGATTCTCATTATTTTGGGTTGACTTACCCCACACATCCATTCACATTCAAACTGTATGACTCTCGCATCCCTTCTTGCATTACACGGATCTGTAAACCATAAGGCCTTGCTGCTATTACGGCTGACAGAGGGAAAATTGCACTTTCTGAAGTGAGCTGGTGTCTGTAAATATCAGTACAAGGTAAGCTTTGTGCAGTGGTCTCTAGAGAATGGAACACCTGCTTCACTGAATTATTGATTATAATAGAGTCCTGTACAATATTTCTAATGGGAATTATTAACTGACTAGAGTATTAAAATTTTATATTTTACCTTTATTATGTTCCTGTGTCACTGGACGTACTATTCTATGGTCTAAGTCAAGGACATGTTCCAATGGGGAGGATTTTAGTCAGTTTTCTAAAATTCTTTGGTTTAAATTGACTGTTCTTTAGAGTTACTGATAGTTTTATGCAAGTTTGAGTGAGAGAAGATGTGTGCCTTTTGTCCTGTTTCTCATCAGTAATGCATGATGAGAGAGGCTGTATGATTTTTTGCAGGATGTGGTAACTTTGTGTTCCTCAGTTGTGTACTTTGAGAGTATTCTATGCTTTTAAAGATGTACATAAATATCTTGAATTTGTGGCACTACACTGAGTTCCACTGATGTAAGTCCAAAATACTGGGTTATTGAATCGGGCCCATTATATTCAAAATCTGGTCCTTGTCTTTTCTGCTCCGCTGTCAGTAGAGATGAGTCTGACCTGAATTACTAAACCAAAGACATTTGGATTTTTCTTCTTTTAAAGTGGGCCATATCTGAGCACCAAGGTGCTAATAAAGTTTAGGGTAACAATACTGAGATTCCTGGTCTTAAATTCAAGAGAAATGAAACTTCTGGTTCTGGTTTTGTCCATTGTATTTTTAAAGGCTTCAGAAGTGAGACGAGACTGCAAATAACAGGCTTTAAGCTTAAATGCTGTGAGAAGTGGTTGTTAATACTGACTTCACAGTTAATAAGATACATGAGGCCAATTTTTCCATCAAATTCCACTTGAGATGTCTTGATTAATATTTGTGTCAAAACAGAATTAGGACAGGGGTGAAATAGTATGTTGGATGGGCTGTGGTATCTATGCAGTTCTGTCGTGCACTGTAATTATCATCTTGTATTAATTATATATGTCGCATGGTTCATCCAAGTCCACCAACCTCTTCTAAAGCAATGTCCCAGATCTCAAGTGGTCTGATTTGCCCTCTTGAGAGTCTACAGGTGTCCTGCCTATTATGAAAAAATACGGTCTGGCTGTTTTGTTGGAATGAACTATTTCTCACACTGTTTGAAATGATCAGGGCACTTCCCAAGAAATAGGATTGCTATGAGACTGTAGCCTTGGTGAAGTAACTCACTGTCAGTGGTGGTTGGACTGGCAATTTCAGTTCTCTAGGAAATTCTCAAAATCATCATGACACACTTTGTTCTGTAAATTTTATGAGAAACGACAAGGATTTGCATCTGTATAATGACTTCCATCTGTGGCCCTCTAAGAGTACTGCAAATGACTGGCTGTAAAGTTATTAGGATGCCCAATATACAAGAAGAATGCAGAGATGGACAGAGAGATTAAGTAACTTGCTCAGGGCTGTATAGTGAGTGAAAGAAAGCTCAGTAGAAAGCCTAGCCTACTGACTCTTGACCTGCAGCCTTACCTGCAGACTATACTGCACTGATGTAGTTTTGACAAAAATAAATTAATCTTTTTATTTTTTTTATTTTTAAATGAAGCGTGAGGTACTGACTGAGCTTGACCAAATTGAGAAGTTAATAAATGCAGAGGAATTTTTTAATATACAGCAACTTGATATCTATCTTAATAAGATTAAAATAAGCAATAAAACTGTCAGATGCTGTCACCAATAGCACATGAGGTTTCAGGTATAACAGCAGCAAAATGTAATAATAATAAAATGCAGTCAAAGCTCTCTGGCAATGAATAACTGTTCTGGCCCGTAACAGTTTTAAAGAAAATTTACATTTTTAAGACCAGTTCCTTTATTATTTAGGCCTGTTTGCAGTAGCATAGCAGGAGGAGCTGACATTTCAAATAATTGCTGCTGTAACAAAGAATGTAAGCATTTATCACAATATGCCAATTAAGCTTTGAAGGCTATTCAGCACATTTAATGAAGGCTGAAGATAACCACCACAGTAGTGTATTATAATGTGCTGCTCATCCCTGCCCCAAATACTGTTTTGATCTTTAAGATTCTTTTTCTTTAATGTAATGGGTTTGATTTTACTGAACTTGGGTATTTTTGATGCATAAATTAGGTATCTAATCATGCAGATCAGGTCATGCTTGGAGACAAACGTGTACAATCAGCAGTAGTCAAAAGGGGGAAATGACTACTGCTTCGTTGTATAATTTGAGTGATTTACATGTTGGTATGATGGCACATACACATGCTGCTTTTTCTGATGCTGTCCCGTTGAGTGCACAGCTTAATGACATTTGATCTTTTCAATTTATAGTGTCTCGCATATCGCTTATGTTTGCTATCAAAAGAATAATTTGTAAAGCGAATGTTCTCTTGATCTGAATTGGCAGAAGCATTTTTCAATCTGCCAATTTCTCCTTTTAAATGAAAAAGAATTAAATTTATTAGCCTATAACTTTCTTTTTTCCTTTAATGGTGGGTTTATCATTCTACTTAACATCTGCTCAGACAGTGGAGTAATTCTTTAAGACCAGAAAGTGGAAGAGTGAAACATTTGCATCTGTTTTGAACCTGCTGTCATGAAAATAACTGTAAATCAGGTTTACTCTTCTTTTTGCTTATCAGAGCAAGAGTAAGAGATTGCTTATACCAAGGCAGGAGTTTGTCTCACTTCAGATGCATGCCAAAAGTCAACTGTAGTTGATCCAACTAGGAATGGACCTAACTGTAAATTTGAGTTGAGGAGTAAAGGGTAGATGAACACATCGCTAGGCGCATACTGCTCTCTTTGATGCTGTACAAAAACTGTCATGCCTTAAGTATGGTTGCTCGTTTAAGCCTGAGTTGAGTTATGGCTGACTGGCATAAAACTTCAGTTGTTTCAGTTTTTCTGTGACTTGTTTGTAGACTGTCTACCACAGTGGTTCCACTGAAGATCTACTGTTGTCTTGAGTGACACCGTCATATATTTTCATGTATCAGTACATTAGTGTTTGTCGTGAGTTGTTTGTAATGTAAATGTTTTTCTTTGATTTTTTTTTTTTTCTCTAGACTATGATTTTTATTTTTACTCTAGACACCTGTATAGTCCATTGCTACTTACACCAGTTAAATAAACAGAATGGAAATTTTGCTGGGAATAAGGCAACTGAAGGTTAATAATATATTTGTGAATTAATTCCTCAGAGAAGAGCATGTTTTATAATACTGCATGACATACGGCCTAATGCTAAATACAGACAGTAAAAAGACATTTTTCTTGAACTTAATTGTTTACAAAAAGTCCTATTGAAAGAAAGCGAAGAGAAACAGCAAAGACTGTATCCAGAACCAAGACAGGTCCTGCAGCAGAGTGTTTCTATATATTGACATGCCATCTTTTTTGTTTTTAATGACGTCAGAGATGTTTTGAGTCATGAGTAATAATCCCAAGGAACCAAAGTAAAGGGGCAGAAGTATTAACATCTAGAAATTAAGAGCTAGATTCTGCAGGTGCTGAGCACTGCTGAATGATGCTAATTGGCCCAGATTTTATTGTCTCTCATTTGCATCAGTAACTATCTACCACTGTCCTGCAAAACAGCTTATCTGACTTTGCTCATATATACTCTGTTATTTGCATTTCTTTATTTCCAGAAGAAGCAACTAGTAAAATTGCTCACACATTTCTGCTTTCCCTCCCTTGCATCTACTGTGATATTTCCATGGGTTTATGCTTTTGTATTTGTATTTTGGACTGAATTGATATACTTCTCAAGTTTTTCCAAATAGATTCAGACACTCCAAGTGATCTTTTTCAGTCATGCTTTGTAAGTGCCCACAGTGGATGAATACCAGGCAATGTCTGCTTAGCGCAGTGCCCAATTGCTGCTGCGAAGTCATCCAACAAGTGTTTGCATGTCAGTGACTTGGTAAACATTTCTGCCACTTCTCTCAAAATGTCCAGATCTTCTTTTTCCACTGTTTTTTTTTCTCCCTTCTGCCTTTCTATAGCATACAGTTAATAAGCAAGTGTTCGTTATATCAGGATGTTTAATGCATATTTTCTCTTAACTAAGTATGTGAACATCACCATCAAATTAAATGTTTTGGGTTTTGTAGATTTGAATTAGAATTAACCTCTGGATTTTGAGATGTTGGATTAAACTCAGCCCTGTTGAAACTAGTTGTAATTCTATTTAAGTAAACTTAAATAGCAGGTGGATTTTGCCCTGCTTTTGTGTGTTCTTGATGAAAAACCTGAATTTGACCTGATACCAATCTAAACAGGAATGACTGGTACTAATGGCACTAATACAAGATAGAAGCAGTCCTGGTACAACTCCCCCTGGCTGTGATGGGACTATACCCACAATGCTGCTTTTTTTTTGTTTTGTCATGTTGTTGGAAGATGGATGAGATGGTAGGTATTATAAGAAGAATAACAGAACCTCTGCTAGACTGAAAAGAATTTCTAACTTCAATTTGACTGGGACATTGAGTGTATTTCAAAAGCAGTGTTTTAGATCCTTTTTTAAAAGGACAAAAAAGTTGTAAATTCCAAAGTATATTATGGGGGTCTTGCTGAAATGTAATCATAGAATACTGCAAACATCCATAAGTAAATCCTACAGTAGAAATGGGTTACACATTTCAGTTTTGTGGTATAACTTAAATAATAACCTGACTGTTTTTGTTAGAAAGGGTGAGACACGACTGGTCCCCATTTAAATTATATTCTGTTGAATCTGAAAATCTCCAGAATACATGGCTACAGAAAGTGCAGCATTTAAATACATAAATCCAGATGGTTCTTACTGGGGGGTTACCTGACAACCAGAAGGCAATAGGATAGAGCCCAGAGGGGCTGTAAGAGAAGATTCTGTGCTGGCTCAGCTCCCTTTTCAATGAGAGCGTTTAGATAAATGTCAACATTTATAGCCTCGTATTACCAGAAACATTATGACCCTAAAGAGACCCACAGTTACATGCTGTGAGTTGAGAGACCACAATGTTATGACAAAAATCAAAAGTTGCACTTTTCCAGTAAAATACAGGTTGTAGTATCTTTATGCAGAAGATTCTGTTTTATTATATGAATTAGGATATGAATTCCTAGAAAATCATACCTTAAATCTAAAACTCAGAGTGTTTTTATTTATTTAGGCTAACCCTTCCCAAATTCAGAGACAAAATATTCATCTCTTCTAATTTAGCATGTCATTCAGTGTTGTAATACCAAACGTTTCCGAAATACGGTGCATTTAAGAAGCACGGTACTGTCACACAGCTGGCAGGTTGACTCTGTTCTCCTGTGTTGTGTGCTTTGGGCTCAGCCAGGGAGAAATCTTCAGAAGTTCTGGTCACTGAATTCACTATGAACATACCATACATTTAGTATATTTTTCAAAAGAAGGATATACAAAGTAACCAATATTAAACAAATGCTTCAGTGATTAGAATAAATAACAGCATATATTTTAGAGGGTTTTTTTTTTTTTGTTACTCACACCTGGGAGTCTGTCTCCTTGTCCATGTAGATGTGTGTGCTATCAAAGTAGTTGCTGGAGTTGCTTTTTGGTGCATATTTTCTTTCTATTTTTTCAGGTTAAGGAAAGAAAAAGAAACTTTTATGAGTATTAAAAGCGAACTCCTTAAAATGCATATCTAAAACATTACTAGTTCCATTTACACAAATATGTAAACAGGTATTCTTGAAAATGACATAAGTAGGATATAACAACTCTTAATAAGCCATGGAGGCTTCTTATATAAACACCTTTTAGAGCTTTCAAGAAATACTAAGTATGTACCTGGAAAATGATCTTTTTGCCTTGGGGGACCTTAAGAACTATAAGATAAATTTGCATTTAGGGACCTTTTTAAAGCACTTAAAGTTGATATCGCATGTCTGATCTGATCCAAACCACTCTGCAGTGTGGCAAGTTAGTAGCAGAGAAGATCAATCATATCTGTAACAACTTGGGCTGTTTTTGAGAAGAATCAGTCTTTGTCATTTGAAAGTCAAACAAAATCTAAGTTTCCTTCTCTCCAATTATGAAGTGCAGGTGAAAGAGCCTATCAGATCTTAAGGTTAGAGATGAAAGCTATCTGTAATTAAATCATTATTTATTTAACCTGTCTGCTCAGTACTCCAAATGCACTTGGGTTGAGTCATTCATTTGAAACTTATTTTAAAACATCAAAAAAAATTACTTCCCTTGAAGCAGAGCAATATATAACAGAATATTTTTATACAAAATATCTTTTGATATAATTTTCTGTGCCTCTAGGAAAAGAACATAAGAATTCTGTCTTTTAAAAAAGTTTGTGCATAGGTGCCAAGTGTCTCAATTAATGTGCCCATATAACCATATCAAGAAATGGTGATGAAAAAATATACTTACACAGTGGCAGTAGAAGGTAACACAATGACAAAAGGCTCTACTGTAATGGTTTCTTCATAGGATCTACATTGTTTCCTATAATTGCCTGTTTTTCTCCCATTGAAGCACAGAAGAACTATGTTCCTGACTCGAGTGGCTTAGTGAGGTGCTTAAAAACCATAGGAAGGATTTGGGTCTTGGCGTTCTTTTCTTTTATGGCACTATGGCAAAGTGTTGGTTCACTTCTCCTGTCATTAGGTATGCAGGGCAGGTAAAAATGATATATGTATGCCTTGAAATTTCATTCCATTCCCCTATTTGCTGCCATCATTGAGAGAACATTCAGATATTATTCCTGTAGGCTGTTACATTCATTCATCTTGAATTACCGGATTTTTTCCCCTTCCTGTTTGGTGATTAGCCTAAACTCCTAGCCTGCGGTAATGAAAAGTTATGGCGAGAAAAAGATGTGCATAAAGAAGTGTAGGACTGGAGATTAACTCCCTATTGCAATTCATGTTATGCTAATAAGGCACATAAGATCATTCAGAGCAGGGTAATGCAGTGATATTATCAAGAAACCTACATAATTTACTATGGGGAGCCTTTACTTAATACATCATATTTCAGCAAGAAACTTAATAAAAAGAAGCTTAATGCATAAATACCACCAAGAAGCGTAGAAGATAATGCAGCATTTGATCAGGTTAATATATAAACACTACTGTGAAACCTGATTTCCAACAAGTTACTCAAGAATCAAAATATACATATTGCTTATTGTTACTGCTGAAACAATAGCTTAATAACTAAGAATACCAGAAGAGGCATAATAAACATTTCCTGTTATTTATATTCCCCAGTTGCCTATAGTGGCAATATAACTTAATATTTGATTGAATGGTCTAGATATGAGAGCTATTTCCCTTGCAAAGTAATCCTAGCATTCTGTTGCAGTACAGCAAGAAATGTTACCGTGGTACTGTCATGAAGCTTCTCCCATGATATTTTTCCCTCAATTTTATTGATGCTGCCACTTTTAAAGCCATTCAATTTCACTGAATAATATATTTATATATAGTGCTATAACATTTTTTGACTTCTACCCCATCAAGGATCAAAAGAATATCATTCATTTGTTCAATCAAGAGAATGTTATTTGTTAGTATTAGCATTATGGGGGAGTTTAATATCTCTTTGAAAGTCTGGGATGCCCATTTGAAACAGATGTCATCCTGTCTTTTATTGGTACCTTCTCTAAAGAAGTGTCTTTCAAAACCATGGCAGAAAAAGGGTAGGGGAAAAAAGTGAATAGACTTAAGTGAGACGATAGCTGTGTGATTTAAGAGTCCTGACTCACTGGCTGAGGTTTCTCTTCTGTATTATGCCTGGAGGTAGTCACCTTGCATGTGAAAATACAGTCAATCTGGAGGAGTCAAGGAGTCACCTGTGTAAATTGTTTCACAGAAGTGTGTACCTGATTACTCCTGTATTTCTGTGGGGATTAAGCAAACTATATTGGTGTTAAGGTCAGCTAAACTTCCCTTGGAAAATTCTTAAATTGATTTTTTTTCTCATGTAAACGTTTTTATTTCAGTAAACTTCTAAAACCAAAATTAAGTGAAGATTCAAAAACTTGTCAGGCTGGTTTCTGTCAGGCCAGCTGAAAATACAGACTTCTGGGGCTGTTGGATTTAGTCAGTCCTGATAGGCACACTGTCCCACAGCTGGAGACATGAGGGCTTAAAAGCAAATCCTGACTTCACAGCTGGTTACACTGAAAACTGTAAGAACCCGAGTTAATGATCTGGATGTTCCTGCTGAAGATCTGGAAAGCTCTGGGAGCTTTGGCTCTGGATTTCTGAAGTATTTCTTCCATCCACACAGACATTTGAAGTCATCAGCTCCATATGCTCTTAGTTCAGCCACTGCTTCTAAAGCTTGAGCATTTCCAAATCTTCATCGATTAACTAGGTCTGGCAGGGAGCCAAAAACCATTGCTTTTAGTGCTGTAGTGAGGTCAGGTCAATCTCATTCTTTGTCTTAAGGCCTTCCAGCTACCCTAAACTCACTTCTCCCTAAACGCACTCGCAAAATCAGTGTGTCCTTTCAGAAATTCCCCACTTTCAGAAAGATTTTGCTGACTAAGTTATCAGGACTTGTGTGTGCAGAAATAAACTGCATCCAGCATGGAGGGTGGTCATGTAGGGAGGCTGGAAAGTAGATGTAATACTGAGCTATGTTGGAAAATTCAGTAAGGCATTAAAATTGGAAAATTAAGAATGCAGTGTTTGCTGGGCTGCCACCCAGCAAAGATGTAACTGGATTGAAGAGAGTATCAAGTATTTTTCTCCCTTCCCTTTTAAAGATCAGGATTAATTTTGTCTCTTCTAGTTTTATATTGTAGGTAAGCATTAATGGCTGAAATATCCTCAGCTACCTTTTTTTTTTTTAAATACCATAGCATAAAGTATTTCAGAACAAACCTGACCTGAAAATTTTTAACTTTTCTACATACTCTGAGCTCTCTGAATGTGTCTAGAATTGGTGGAGTGCTGTCTGTCATCTTGAGCTCCTCTTCTGACATGCTTAGGTCCCAGCCCAATCTGCAATACCCCAACAAGTTCTGGAGTGGAGATCCAGGGGAATTCTGATGTGGCCAGTATTGGACTGGCTGCTTGAAGCTCAAGGTCTGGATGTCGGTCATGCAATTTCTGTTGTCCTGTTTTCATTGAATATCATTCCAGATTAAGACAATCAGAGTGACTCATGTTATCCAGAATTTTTATTTTTAAATCCTTTAGGTTTTGTCCCCTAATTCTCAGACAACTTTGGAAAAGCAAAACAGTTGGTCAATATTGAAATGTGAAGTATGTCAATTTATTTCTCAGTATCAGAAAAGCACTGATAATGTAATCCTTACTCTATTTCTAATCCCCTGTGTGAGAAATGTAATACCCCATGACTGTATCTTTATTCAGCATCCTTATTCCAATCACAGGAACTTTTCCAGTACTGTGTGCATACAACGTTATTTGTTTATCTCTAGATTTGTAAGTAAATATGGTTTAGGGAAAGAAAATCTCGTTTCAACAATTTGCTAGTTTGAGTCTCTAAATATACCTTACAATGAAAACATGAAATAAAGCTGAATTAATTTATGCTAAGTTGGTCCATTAGTGTTCATCTTGGGAAACTATGATGGGTCTGATTTTGACCCCTAATTATACTAGATTAAGTAAAAATGATTCCATAAAGGTCATTTTCATAAAAGAACTATCAGCCACAATTTAAAGCAGCTGTTATGAAACAGGAGGTAAAACTAGGTGAGATGCTAACGAGATTTACAAACTAACCTGCCATTTCAATGTTCTTCCTATTAGTACTTGCATAATCAGAATATTATCTATTTTTGAGTATGTAGAGTGCTTAAGTCCTGAAAATTAATTTTTTTATTCCATGCTATTTATTAAAGCATGTAAGTAAAAGACTATAACTGACATTTCCTATGATATATATTACATCTTCTAGACAACCTAATATTACAGGAAAAATTCATTTTTATGAAAATGATCAACATTAAACAGCCTGAGAATCTGGACAAATCCTTTTTTAAATAAATGGCAAAATGTGTTTACACTCATTTATTTCTGTGGTGATAGCTATTTACGCAGCACAAGCAGACAGCAGATAATATTAATTATTATTCTCAGTGTCCACAACATCTAGCTATTTAACAGTGCATAAAAGCAAAAAAAAAACCCCAAAATACACCCCCTCACAGAGAAAACAGTTTCTCGTAAGTATCACTTGTCATCAAGAACAAATTTGTCTGCTCCCATGTCTTTATACGCATAAGAGACAATATGGAAATGCCCTCTTTCCAGCTCTGCAACATGAAATGTGAAGTCTAGTCCCAGGGCTATCTCACTCAAAGGTCACCTCACAGAAGTTTCTCTAGCCAAGGGAGATATACGTGCCACTAATTCGACTCTCGTATTCCTTGCAGCAAAGTCTTACTTGCAGCATTGTGCTGTGGGCTTTCTACAGCTCCACCTCTTTGTGGGCCAGCTGCAGCTGCTGTACAAGAAATCTTACATACTGGAAGAGAAGGAACTCAATACGTCTGGCTACTAATGCAATCTTGCTGGCAAATCCTTTGGATATAGTTCCAAAGTCCATTGAAGCTAAGTGAAGAATATCTGACTCACTGACTTTGAATCAGGTCCACACACCCCTGCTGATAAATTTCTTAATGTCTGGCTCTGTGGGGAGTTAAGTGTCCAACTTATAGTTTCAAAACTATATTTAAATTAACTTTCTTAGTCCAGAGAAGCATCGTATTCTTTATAGCTTTGCAGGGCTCTGCAGTGAAAAGGGATCTAACAGGTTGAATTGTGTTCAGGTCCTCACCTTTGCCCTGGTTACCGTACTTCCACAAGAATCATCCCAGCAATTAAAGGTCAGGCCTGAACTAAGCCAGAGGTTGGTGCAGAAGAATAGTAGCAGCGGGCTATGTCATGCTGATGCCCCACTGTATGGAACAATAATGGCTATAAATAGCAAGGGCTTCTTGACTTGAGTAGATGTGTTGCTATAAATGAAATAATTCAGCAGCCTCAGATAAACAGTATTTGGTCCATTTAACAATACTTTCTGGCATACAAGGTGATAGGCATTTAGTCATATCTCTTTTAATTATTTCTTTACATTTGGTTCTTCTACAGCTTTCACTTTGCCACATGATCCTTCTTTGCTTTTTTGTGTTTCCCTTCTACATGCTAATCAGTTTGCCAGGCCATTCTCAGCCTCCCCAGGGCTAACATGCATTTAGCTGCACTCTATAACCTCCGCCCTGCATCTTTCTCAGTATTTCTTCGATGTCTTGCTTTGGCTCTGTGTTGTGCTGTCTTGAAGAAATCTGTTTGACTATGGAGAAAAAGGCATGCAATGAGGCATCAATGAAGGGACAAAGATCAGGTACCTTGAGGAGGTAGAACATCAATAAAAAAGAAGGAATGAATGCCTCTGAGGAAGATAAAGCAGCATGATTCACAGCTCTGGAGAATGCTAAGCAGGCTTGAAATGTTTGTAAGGTAAATAATGGCCAAGGATCAAAAAAGAAAACAAAGCAGATGAAGTATAGTATCAAACAGAATTTAAATAAATCATTAGCAAGAAAACCTCCTTTTTTTGAACTGTAGGACACTAAACAGCATTTAATTAAAAATGTGTGTTTGATCTTCTCATATGACTCCTTTTGTAATATCTTTCCATTTATCTTGGTGATATTGAGGCCAGAAGGGCTGGCGTCCTGGGCTGAACAAGATTTAAATAACAAAATTTATGCGAAGGTCAGTGAAAAAACTTTGATTTATTTCTGTGGAACCATTAACTTGCCTGCTCTTGGATTTGAAAAGTAATTTTTAACTTGCCATCTGCCATTTTATCTCTCTCAGTGTTGTAGCTGGTAAACACAGGAATGCGTAATGCCCTGCTTGGGGAATCCTTGACCCCTTCCATAGTTAGGCCTGCCTTTGAACAGACAGGTGAAAATCTAGCCCAGAGGACTGTGCAAAAAAAAAAAAAAAAAAAAAAAAAAAAAAAAAAAAAAAAAAGTTAGAGGAAATCTTGGCCATTGGGCATCTTTGCCTTGGGCTTCATCAGGAGCAAAAATAAAGTAGTGCATGTTAGTGTACAGCTGGACAAATAACACCTGAATAACATTTTCTCTTTTCAGAAATATATGGTGAATTTTTAGAAACAGATGTACATAGAGTAATTTTTTTCCCTTCACATTTGCTGTTCAAGATTACTTGTTCTGCAGTGGGTAGTATTAAGTAAGCCAAAGATCTTTACATGTGTTATTGTTTACCAACATTACATCAGAAAAGCATCAGCCGTATATTACCTATGGGAGACTCCTCGTATTATCAGTGTTCGTTTGTTTTAGGTACCAACTGTAGGGATTGCTTTTTATATAGCAATTTTTTTTACAAATATTGATAATGATTTAGCTCTAGGGCTTAGCTAGCATGTTATAGATGGGAGAAAAAAGTAAGTAAAAGGAAAAATGGACTAATGTTTGTTCTACAAAATCAAATAAGTGATTTAGTGATTGGTAAGACCCCTATAAATCACTTCAGTCAGTTTTCAGCAAGCTTCTGAAAATGAATCTGCAGTCCTGTTTAACATACCCAGGCCTGCCCAGAGCATTTGCCTTACATAAATCAATTCTGTTTGTACCCCAACTGCTATGAAATTTAAGTCTTGATTCTTAGGTTGCCAAATCCTTTACCATAGGGAAGAAGAGCTCAGTGCTGTGGAGAAGACATTCCACAACAGCAGCACAGAAGCCCTGGTTTATAAAACCCTTAGAGAGAACAGGTCTTACTTCATCAGCTTTTCTGTGTATTATATGTTGTACTTGGTGCTGATGACATTATAAAAAAGGAGGTGTTAGGTCCTCAGTGAGTCATGGGTAAATTTTTGAGGCTTTTTATTAATGTTGTACATAATTTAAAAAAAAAGCTAAATGTAGATAAGCAACACTGGAACTCTTGCAACTGAAGATAGTAGACTTCAAGTTGTATTTTTATGACATGGCTCCCATTTTTTGTTTTCTCGCAAACTTGCTGTAAACCGCAGGCCTTGACCCAGCTGAGAGTGTCGGGGGTAGGGACTGGAAAGCCGCTAAAATCCCCCCACAGTGTGAGATTCTTTCTGAATAGTAACATCAGTTAGATGCCTCTGGGTATGATAGTGCAACACCACATGACAGACAATATTTGTTAGATTTAATACCATTTTTGTAACTGTAATGAAGTATCTGTTTCTCAGTTTCTGTAACACTTGCTCGAGGTACATTACCCATATAATTAAGCATGATTAAATGATAATTGCAGTCTTTTTGCAAAGTAATTCCATGGTTGTTTATGCTTTGCAGAAAGTAGATGGCATTTATTTTGCATGTGTCAAGGAAAAGCTCTAAATGTTAAAGAAGTTGCTAAGGAATAATTGCCATAAATTTACAAAGGAATTACTAGGTAACATATGCCTGGGATTGAATAGTGCGCTACACAAATTTCTACCAAGACACAATTGTATTTTCAAAAAGGCATTATTTTGGTATTACTTCTGAAAAAAGTCATGGTAAGTGAAAACATCTGTATTTGGTTATGGTGATAGGCTATTTAAGTGAGATACCATGTTCTTTTATAAATAAAAATGTACTTTTGTCAGCACTACAGAAGACCCTTGTTACACCTAATTCTGGAGACACACAAAGCATACATTGAGGCTCTTTTCTTTGATATCTCTTCTTTTGAATGTGAATAATACTTCAAGAAAAAGGTCATAAGCGCTGTACCACACCCTGTCACCATCATAGGTTAGAAAAAAACTCATAACTCATAAACACTGGCTTCATCTGCGTTAACTTTTGAGTTTTGATCGAGTGCACCTGCAAAGCAAATCTGATTATTTGCACTTACTGTGCTTTGTTTCACATCCCATGTTTCAGTGCAGTCTTTCATCAGGCACAGGGGATTCCTTTCAAATGAAGCTAAACAGAAAAAAGTGCTGCAGGAGTGCACCTAATGCTTTCCAGTGACAAGGTCCAGCACACAGCTAGGCTGAACAAAAACCTCAAAACATGTTTCTTGAAGGTGTCAGGTCCTCAGTACCAGCTCTGTCTCTGAAGATCCACTGCTTTTCCCTGTCACTGGTTGCTTATGGAAGTATAGCTTACACAGGCTTTGGGGCCAAATCTTGAATGATATGAAAAACAGGCATGTTGTAGGCCTAAAAATCATCCTGGGGCTGGAGGTTACAGCAGAGGCATGTCCAGTGCTACACAGCTGCTGCTGGGGGAGCTCCTGTGCTGCTCTCTTGATGTGA
This sequence comes from Vanellus vanellus, assembly GCF_965231255.1. NCBI lineage: Eukaryota > Metazoa > Chordata > Aves > Charadriiformes > Charadriidae > Vanellus > Vanellus vanellus. Next base: position 11,731,557 of record NC_138915.1, on the reverse strand, counting down.
GGTTTGGAATGAGACTGTATACTGGTGCTTTCCAAAATCTCATTCCTATCTGGAGGACATTTCAAATGAAAACATATTTCTTTTAAATCCGAAGGAAACAATCACAAAATAATCCTAGAAACAGAATTTCTCTGAAATAGATTTGGATATTTATCATTGTGATTTATATTTTCTTTTGGATGGTGGCTTTTTAAAAAAATTGTTTGCTTCCTCTTTGGGAACACCCTGCTCTATGAAAGCAGTTTGCATTTAGTGAGCCCTCGCTCCTGATTTCGCAGGTATTTAAACATAGGCTCAATATTAAGATGATCATTTATTTCAGTTTTATTAATCGCTAACAGTATTGGTCATAAAGCATCTTAGCATATGGCTGATAGACCTGGAATTGTTTGGCCTGGAGGAGTCTCAGTGCAAATCCTACCCATGTTTATAACTCTCTGAAGGCAGGGTGTAAGGAAGAAGGACCCAGGCTCCTCTCAGTGCTGCCCAGTAACAGAACAAAAGGCAATGGGCACAAACTCAAACACATGGAATTTTTTGTCAACATGAGAAAACACTTTTTTTTGGTTTTTACTGTGAGGGCAGCTGGACACTGGAACGGGTTACCGAGAGATGCAGCAGTTTCCATCCTTAGAAGCATTCAAAACCCTCCAGGACACGGCCCTGGGTAGCAGCCTGCTGTGAAAGACTCTGAGCAGGTGAGGTTGGGTTAGATGGTTGGTGCCGGAAGCCGCCTCTGGAGACCAATCTGTGATTCTATGATGTTCTACTGGACGTGTTTCCTCTACCTGGACTGTAGCTTTGGCTCAGGGATGATGGCAATCTATGCCCTGTGGTATATAGGTGTTGCAAAATCTGAGTGGAAAACCAAATAGAATGCACAGGTTGGAGCCCTCTTTTTCCTCTAGATTTCTTTTCAGGTTACTTTTGTGTTGTAGTAGGCTTAAGCCCTTTCCTCTCTAGTGCTTCTGTCTAGTAAAATGACTTTTTTCCCCTAAGACTTGTCTGCTTGGAAGAGATGTCAAAAAAGTTACAGAACCCAAGACGAGTATTACATACAAAGACTCTCTGGATGTGGGAGATGCTGTGTATATCCTGCCACAGTCAAGTAGAAAAATTACCACTCAGGTGCCTGAATCAACTAATTAATCTGTACTACGTTAATTATGATAATGAAAAACTAATCATAGCTTATTGACCTAAAACCAAAGGCAAATGAATGAGAATTTTTCAAGGCTGGCTGGCGGCCCCAATCCAACATGCTCCAAAAGTCTGCTGGAGGTACCAAGCAGAACCGAGCAGTGACTGAAGGTAAGAACAAATCCATTAATTTTTTTTTTTTTTTCCTGTTTTCAAAGGCAAAAAAAAAATAACTTCAGCCTTCTCTTGGTAACAAATTAAAGATTGTGTCAGTCTTCATGGAACATTTTGTAAGCTTTTGTCCGTTTCTGGCTTTGTGTGACATTTATGAGTTTCTCCATTCTTATAAACATGTTTCACAGAAGAAAAATTACAGTATTGGACAACACACTTTTATGTGGAATATTTACAAATTTCAGTCTCTGTTGAATTGCATGTTTACAGCTTTGGACAAGACTAGCAATCTTTTAATGATTAAGAGAGATTTCTGTGTTGGTTTTGATTACTGTGGTAGCAAAGTGTACCTGCAAGTGACAGAGTCAAATGTATCTCAGCCAGAACAGAAGGCATGCTAAATCTGGGATGCCCCTGTTGGTTTGCATTTCCATCTTTCTGTTTATCACAGCAAATTATAGTCCTGCAGAGACTAGTTTGGATCTAAAGCTTAACCTACGTTCCCTTAACATCTGTTCCTAAGGAGTAAAAACATATGAATTTGTACATGCCGATTCATTTTCAAAGAGAGACACTTCCTCTGGAAAGTGTTTCCACTAGTTCGCTGAAACATAATCTGAACACTATCTGAGGGGGAAAAAAATGAATAATATAAACCAGGCTGAGATCAAAGTAATAATAGGAAGTGGGACAGGGATTTTCACAGCAATATTTTTTTTTTTTTTCCAAAGCCAATGTAGGTAAACAAAGACAAAGGTAACCCAACGTAACACATAAAACAGGAACAAAGAAAATTCTTGAAAATAAAACTCAAGTGGGAGAAACTGAGTTGAGAAGCACAGCACTATCATGTGACAATCAAAAATAATAAGACAGGAGGAAAAAAACGGCAAAGTGCAAATTCTGAGTGATAATACAGCTCTATGGGAAAAGAGTATTAAGTCATGATGGAAAGAAATCAGCCTAAGGGCACCGGAAGATGATCCTTGACTTAAATAAATATGAAAATAATACTGCCATACTTCAGGTAGGTAGTAGTGACAAGACTAGATAGGTTTATGAAGAAGCAAATTTGTCAGGGAAAATAAAAACAAAAGCATTGCCACAAATTTTCGTCCAGGGACAATTTCAACTCTTGTGCTGCAGGGCATCACAGCAATAATCCAGTGGTGGAGAATCTAGCCTAGAAATTAAGCAGGCACTAAAATAAATGTAGAAGCTGGATATTGTGTATTGTTCTGGGCTGTATCTTTGTTGTCAGCATAATGTAGAAGCAAATGGCAAATATTTGTATATTAGGTTTTTGGAACCTTTGTCCGAAATCCTCTTATGCAGGAGAGATCATCTTACCCCATTTGGGGAAAAGGGGCTTGCTTTCTGTTTTAACTAGGAATAGGGTTTCTGTTTTTAAGAAATACAGTTTCCTTCATATCTGCTGCCTTTATGATTGAGTTCCTGGTAGCTGGGAAGGGCTCCATCCTCACATCGCAGCTGGAGTGAAAAGTTGCTTTCTTCCTTTTCAATGCAAAAAGAAAATTATATCTCTTTCCCAAATGGGGGGTGCAAACCAGACTGCAAAAAGGGTTATGTTACTGTTTCTGTCAGGTTTACTTTGTTAAGAGCCTCCAGATGGAGTGTAGCACTGTTAACTAGTGTTGAGGCACCATGAGAGCCATACATTCATGGACATGTGGATAATGTGTGTGCAGTATCCAGGACATATGTTAATATATGTTTCTTCTAAGTTTTCTAAGATGTGGGGAAGGAAAATGCTAAATGGCAGAGGAAAGGACTCTGGGTGGAAGAAGACTGGAGACCACCAAGAAAAATTAGATATTAACTTAATGGAGCAGGAGAAGAGAAAATGGCCTGATGATTTAAATATATTTTACTGTGAGGCATTACTTCATAACATACTCTCCTTATCCACTGAATTTTCCGGACATGAAAATGAATACATTTAAAAATAAAATATACTCCTGGAAATGCATATAGGTACAATTCCTGCCTTGTACACCTGGTTTGAATTCAGGTGTTTTTTGGAAGCTTTCAAGACCTGGCTAGACCGAGCCTTAAGCAGGCTGGTGTGAAGACAGTGGTGACTATTTTGAGTGCAGGATTCGCCTCCTGCACTTCCGGAGATCTCTTCCAACCAGAATTGTTCTATGACTGTAAAACTGAAATAACTTAATGGAGAGGAAAGCTATGTCCTTGAGAAATTAACTTACCTCTGTTTTTAGATACTGGGCCACAGACTGTTTGCTTGAATTCACTGGCTTTGTACCAATGCAAGTGCATTAAATGTCTTATTGCAAAACCAAGGTAACAAAATGGAAAACCTAGCATTTTTTTCCAAACTTTTGCCTTGCGTTTAGGTCAAGGGAAGACTGACTTATTTTTAAAATCAATAATTCATTTTTTCTAAGACTAATAATTGATCATTAACTTTTGGCACAGTCACTCACCTGTCTTTTATTGTACTCATATTTGAAAAACCTTCTGCCTGAAGATAGGTGTTGCTAAATTGTACGAACTTAACTATGGAAATATTTTGCATAGATCTTCAGTTGTAAATTGTTGTAGCTCTGTTGAAGTAAAAGTAACTAAGCACTAAGATGCACAATTATACATATATATCTCTCCAGGCAGCATGGGTCTATGCAGACAGCAAGCTTTTCTGTCTGCTGGACTGTTTCAGTTCCTTAAGGGCAACTGATGATTTTGGCAATGTATCTGACTTGCCTTGGATGTTGACATAGACTGAGCTGAAATATTTGTTGTTGGGAACCAGACACATTATCTTAAATCAAGTGAATTTCTCTTTGGCTTCCTAGTGATTCCAGTATTTGGATGTCAATATTGTTATTGGCAAGTTACTTTATTTACTGTCTATGTGTGTATTACTACACCTTGCTTAGGTCTTTTTCAATGCCTCTTGATAAAGTTCAACTTTCTCTTAAATATGTGTAATACATCTTAGGAAATCCCCACTTCTATGACAAAATGAACTTTTTGTTATAGAGCGGGGTCCTCATTCTTCTGTGTAACCTTGAGCAAATCTGTGGGAAAGTTTCTTCCCTGGTGTAAATGAGAATATAGACCCTTTCTTTCCGAAAGTAATTCAGGCTTTCAGGTGAAAACCACCTGAGAAACAGGCATAGCTAGTTATCAGAGTTCCTGCAAAGGATGCCACATCTGTGGATCCCTGTGTAGCACCAGGGCAGTTTGCTGATGTCACACGCTTCTCTAATACGTTTATGTGCTGCTGCTGGCTAGACCTTTGTCAAATAATCCTTATGTGTATTTTAAATAAAACTTTAAACTACTAGTTGATATGTCTGTTTTTCTAATCAGAAATACTTAACTAACAAATGCAGTTGAACATTATGAATACTTTGTGGCATTACTGTGATTTAAAAAAACGGAGAATCTGGACAGACTGCAGCGAGTAGCACTTCTCAGGCTGAATTCAGTGTGATCAGGTTTCCCATCTTTTCTCTTATCATTCTGTTTTCTCTTTAATTCATATTGCCTGAGTAACTACAAGTGAATACAGCTTTGCTATGAGAATCATGTCTTCTCCACAAGGCACAGAAGACTTCTTTCTTTTTTTTTGTCTATTCAAACCATATCCAGTGAATTTAAGATTATGTTCATTTTTTCAGTGTCCCTTTCTTCCTATGAAATGTACCTAGTAATTTCTTTTCTCTAAGCTCTCATTATTCTTTATGCAACAGGAATCTCCTGGTTTTTGCATGTTTATTTATCATGACATTTAGTTATTGCTATAATATAACACTCTGGAAGCTTGGGTATTATATGTATTTGTACCTAGTGTGATACTGTATCGGATGTCTTGTGAATTTATTCTAGTAGCTGCAAGTGGTGTAGTTCTTTGTCAAGCCTCTGTCTACTTCAATGAAAGAAATAATGAGCCCAAAGATTCCTTCATTGGCTGGGAACTTATTTCTGTTCAGAGAACTGCTTTTTGCAGTGAAATTAGTGGAATGTTGAAGGTCTCTCCAACTTGGCATATCAGTTGAATGAGCTAGTGTGTCTTTATTAAGTGCATTTTGATATTTTGCAAGCTATTTCATGCCCTAGCTCAAAGAAGTTAGGATGCCTTTTCATTAAAGCAAGTGAGAAAATAGTATAATTTTACAAGAAGTTATTTTAGGGTCAGCTTGTGGAAAACTAAATGAACTAGCAGTCGCAGTTCCCAACAGATGACAGATAACGTGACTAATATTGGAAGATCTGCTTTAAGGATTCTGTTCACGTTTCCACTGGTTTGCAGATGTTCTGAGAAACAACCTACAGTTTCACTCAAAACAACAGTATTAATGAAAGTTTCAAAGTTTTGATATTTTTAAGTATTCTGTCTGGAACATCTTCTTTTTTCAGTGCTAAATAATAACAACCGAAACATTGTTCCCTTTCTCCTCCCCACTATAGACACCTCTATCTCTACCATGTCCCAGGTTTCTACTGCCTCTGAGTTCCCTAGCAACTCTGCCTTTGGCTCCATTGTAAGCAAACACAGGAGACAAGGACAGAGTGATTAATTGGTTGCTGTTGTGATATCTTGCTTTTCCCTCAGATTCTTTTTGCTGACTTCCTCTTCCACATCTTTTAATAGGCTTCTTCTGCCACCACAAGTCTAATCCAGCTGATGTGGGAAAACGTCATTTTCTCTAGGAATATTGCCCTCTCCTCTCTTTTACCCTGTGTCCAATATTACAAGTTAGCATATTATGAGTAGTTACTGATTCCTCCCTTCTCAATTATGTTATCTGCAATTGTGCTGACCCTCCATTCCTTTCTATTTTTCTTCTCATCTTAGGTAACTCTTCTGTTAATTATGCCCATTCTGGTTGATTTTAAGGTCTTATCATTAATTTTGTTAGAAAGTATATTTTATTATAAATAATGGTGAAACAAAAATACAGTTTTAGAGACTAGGCTGCATGGCCTCCAAGACAGCTCAGGTTCTTCAAAATCCAGTCCTTCTACCTCTGGTTCTACTTTCCTACCAATGCCTCAAGGTCTTGTGCATGCCTTTCAGACCTTCCCTCTATGCATTTATTTTACAGTTTCCCCATTAAAACCTCTTTGTGCATCCTTTCCTTTTATTTCTTAAATTTACTTTTGTTTACCAGTTAAGTTGACAAAAGTAGGCAAAACTCTGTTTTGGACAGAGATGTTACTTGATGTTACTTTTACGTGCAAGTTCTTTTTGGCTCTCTGTTATGAGGCTGAAGGTACCTGCTCATTATCAAGAATGAGTTCTTATCACTAAAGAAAAGTCTGCTATTTTCTGGTCACCTCCAAACCCATAATATTTTCAAAATACATGAGGAGGCTCTGAGTTTTGGCATTTCGTACTACTTACCTGTAGGGGACTATTAGATTAAAAACTAAGACAAGTAAATTTCCTCTCAATTTAATTTTTCTTCTGACAAATATTTAATGTGTACAATGTTTTTGCATTGTAACAATAAAGCATTTCCACAGTATTCACTTAAGTTTAATGATTTATAGTAGAAGCTTATTTTGTGTTTGCTCAAAACAAAATTCCTCACTGCACAGAGAAAATAAATGAAAATTCACCTCATTTCACTGCTTTCCCAGCTAGATAAAAGTGACATCTGTGAAAAATCTATATGAAGTAAAGGGTGTTTTGAGATCTGAATGAGACTGAAAATGTTAATGAAGGAGAATGAGATGCAGCTTAGATGAAAAGTGATGAAAGAAGAGAAAGAAAACATAGGAAGTAGAAAACCCCAAAATGTGATTCAGACCAGCAAAGAGGAAGAAGGGAAGCCCATGAGAATTCATTCAAGATTAATTGTAGGAATGGTTTAAAGCTGGAATATGATTTTTGCAGCATGTGTCTTCAATCTGTCAACAAAGTGGAGGGATGCAGTAGTCATTTGGAAGGAGGTCCTGGGAAAGTCAACTAAAAGGTTGGGCTGACCTTAAAAGAGGAATGACTTGCAGGTTCAATGCTCTTCCTGTTCCAGAATATCAGGAAGGACCCTTCTTTTAGTATAGTTACTTTATTTTGAAGTGGAGGAAGCTTGATGTTGCAAGATCCTGGGTACTCCAAGGAGGAATTTCAGTTAAAACATTACTGGCAATGGATGAAAAAAAATTCAAATACAGTTCTTTGACTTAGGAGCCTAGCTCATGAAAATGAGATTAAAAAGACAGTGGCTAAGTGCTCAGAATTTTTTAATAGATTTCAGAAGAACAGGATTATTTATTAGACTTTTCTACAGAAAGTTGAGCAGCCATAACCAAATGCTGGCAGGAACAGAGAGCAACGGGAACGTGCTCAGGTGCTTGTTAGCAATGGCTAGCTGGTGCTGATGCTTTTCGTAGGCTTACGTCGAGAAAGAATACTAACCTCATGTGCCACCCACCCAGCAATCAGCCCGTGGTTTGGGTCTGAACAGGTTTAATACAGCAAATAAAAACTTAATAGAAATTGACAGCTAATAACTTCAGTTCATGCAGTCAGAGTAAGCTGGAAGTTTAGACTGGGATTGCTTAGAACAGAGTATGGTACTTAAGCAATGTTGGTCACTTCCTATCCTTTGAGAAATAATAAAACAACTGGTGGAGATAATTCAGACAAAAATTGTTGTTTTGCTTTATTCTTAACAATGATTTAGATAGTTAGGCATAAAAGGCTTGTAAAGGCTGTAAAGACTCTTCCTAATTGCTACTGGCAGCATAAGCCAGAAAGTAGAATTGGAATGGGAACATAAAGGTACCAATGGTGGAAGTGGATAAATTATGGAAACTTTGTCTGAACTTCGTAAACTAGAAGCAGAGTTTTCACAAATCCAAGCAACCTGAAATACACTTTTTGACTAAATAGAGTTAATTCTGCTAAAAGCCTGAAGGAGCCGAGTTAGTACCCTTAGGACTGTCCTAGGTGAAAATGGCTTAAACTGAATGCTAACAGGCAGCAGATAATTGTGTGTGGGGTTGAATGTCTGAAACTGAACTTCTGAACTCAAGCAATTGCCTGCTACTTGCTGGCTGCAGTCGGTGCAAGCGAGGTGTAGGTTTGGATAACAACTGGACTAAACAGTAGGGCCACATCCTGAAGCCTCATGTAATAGAGACGTGTGACACAAACCTGCTGGTTGGGAAGCTGATCACTTGTGCTTCTGCACATAGACTAGTTAGGCCGTTCAGAGGCTTGGAGATTAGGAAAGAAGCAGGTGATATTGACTGGCGGAAAGATCCTGGAAGCAGGGGAGGATCCTGGAGATCAGAGAGATTTGTGGAGCTGAATGTTGGGGGATGTCTAGGGACCTTGGCTGGTAATGTCAGAGACTGGTAACTGCCAGCAGTGGCACAGCACAAACCAACACGACTTTCTGCCCAGCTCTTCTGGGTAAGCTGTAATCTCCTTGTGGGGAAGGGACATTGAGGCCTGGTGACTGTAGCACTGGGGTGAAGCAAGTGAGTGTGTGGGGAAAATCAAGTCGGGTAAGAGCTCTAATCTCACTGGTTCAAAGGTATCCAGATCCGCTACTGGATCATACCATTTCCATGGTGGAATTAAATTCTGGCAATTTTCCCTTCCTACTATATACGTTTATACATAACTATATCACTTTGCCTCCCTAATAATAAATAAAAAAGTAAAAAAGTAAATGTTTTCAAAATGTAGGTGTCCTGAAACACACTGGTCTAGACACCCTGAAACATACTGGCTTGTGAAGCCAATAATTAATTAACAGAAAACGCAGGGCAAAGTCTAGATTCAGATAGCTGGTTTTTTTTTTTTTATTTATTTATTTATTTTATTTAGCTCTACAGACACAAATTTGAAAGGGATGTAGAATAGTAGAAAACGTGGGGAAAACGTGAAGAATTTAAATGGAGAAAGTAACAATTGAATGTAACTCTTCTGGTAATAGGGGAAACGTTCCTTGCAGTTCACATCTTTGTGTTTGACAGATCATGTTACCCAGGAGAAGCTTTTTGCTTCAGAGTATCTGTGGGTGGAATCACGTGGTTTAGAAGTTGCTGCTGTAGTCTTCTCTTCATCCCTTCTTGTGGCAGGTTTTAGGATATTTATGGAAATGGAATAAAATAATACTCTTCTATCAAAGTGATTCCTTAAACTTTGCAGAATTCAGGATAGGTTTGTAAAAAATGTAAAAAAGGCAAAAAAAGCTCAAGAAAAGTCTTAAGATTTTTGGTGCAAAAGTGTCCTCTGTGAGAGCATATGCAAAACAGGAGGAGGAGGAGTGAAGACCTTGTGCTGTTCTTATGAGTCACTACTGGAGGGACTGAATAGTTAATGAAATATCAGTAGAGGTTTCTGATGTATTAATTAGTAAATATTGTTAGTCTGTCAAGAAAAGATATTTCGGTTTTCTGTGGCGGCTAACAATTTATATGTGAATCTGACCTTTTTCTCACTGCTGCTACGTTTTGAGCTTTGTAGCATGCAAAAAGGAGAAAATGGTTGAACACCACGCATGAGACATTGCATTAATACATGGATAGGGTAGGCATTTGAAATAGATTAATGAGGAATGTACTGTGTACAAATAACATTTCACAAAGGGCTTTATGTTCAGGTTTGACCTTGTCTGTTTTTGTTCCTTTGGAGTATAACACCCAGAAGGGTTTGAGCAATGAGTAGAAATGCTGCTGCTGTCTTGTTCTTGCTGCCTGAGATTTGTTGCTAATGGCTTGACTCATTAGAACCCACTCCTACAGAGATGGACTCAGAAAGTCTGCAAAATAAAATATGCTGCCAACAGCTACCCAGGTGTAAATAGATCAAAATACTAAGTACCAACTTGCAGCTACGGTTTCTTTTACCCACCTGCCTCTATATTTTCTGAAGGTCTCTTAAAGCTGATTTTTGAAGTGTACTTTAAATTATTTAAACTTACATGCTTACATCAAATGATCTGTCTTATTCCCCAATAATTGACACTGTTGTGATTAGAGCTTTACGTTTATCAATAAATGAACTATGCTTTTCTAGATCTTCATTCTATTTTGTACTAGACGGGATATCTCATGTGACATTGGCACGACTTTTTAACATCATTCATTCCATAAAGTGCGTTGTACTGAAAATTACCTTGCGCTGTTTTGTCATTCCTGTGCTATATATGGTTTTCGTTTGTCCACAAGGCTTGGAATGCAAATAAAAAAAGAGGATTCTTCTATTCTCCGAATATCAAATAGTCACAAAAAGTAATGTATAGTCTACTTTACTGACCTGGGAATCCAGGCCCATGGTGTGCACATTTTTGCAGGTTATCAGTTTGCCTTTTGAACCAAATGTTTGTCTGAACACATAGGATATTTTGCAGTAGCCCTGTAGCAAGTTTTTCAGGGCTTCTCTAATCCTTGCTCTTTGAGGCCATCACATTACATTATTTATTTGCAAACCTGTTTGCAGTAGCGAATAGTATAATTGAATTTAAATAATTGCAGTAGAGATGGGTGTTTTCTTCTATCGGCGTAGTATGATGCTACTCTTACTAATTGTTATTTCTAATCAAAAACACAGTGGAAGAAAGTAAATAACTGAAGTACCTCTGCCTGATGGCATATTTTGTATCTCAGCATATTTAGTGTCAGACTAGAAGTACTCCAGAGTACGTTCTTTTGAAGGGCCCCAGGAACAGTAACATGTACATACATGCATAAATTAGGGTCTTTAAAGGGATGATAAACTTAAATTCCAAGACAATAGCCTTGAATGCACATTTAGGAGAATAAATGGTGCAAACAAAACAGCAATACATGGCAATTACCATAAAAAATAGTTTGCAGTATTTGAAAAACTACTAAAGCCAGCACTGCTGAAATGTTAATTCAAGAAGAGGGAAAGCCCATGGAACAGCCTTTATAGGAGCAATGAATAATGGAACAAAAGGACCTGGAGAAAATATGGATCATTACTGTCCTAGACAAGGAACTTAACTGTCTATTTGTCTTTAGAAGCTGTACATTTACAGGTGAGACATCCTATCAATACTTATCAGGAGGGAAGCAGAGTGATAGGGCCAGGGTGGAGAAGATGATGTACTCTGTCAAATCAGTGGAGGAGGGTAAAGACAGTGAAAGAGACAATGGAACTGTGTGGCTGGAGGTTATTATTATTGTTTAGAAAGAGAAGTTTCTGTGGTGGGATAAACTTTGAACTAGCCAAAGAAGAAGTAGTCAGGAGAACAATTCATCCATGTAATCCAACAGTCATAGAAAGAAAGGAAACAGAGCTGTAAGTGTGAGTTGGGTGAGGTTGAAAGTTTTAAGTATAAAGGCAAGCAAATTTCTCTTTGAAAGCAAAATAAAAAGAGGTGTGGCAAAAGGAACGGGTTGGGAATTATAAAGAAAATCAAACTTGTAAATAATAAGTGAATGAACCAAAGAAGAGTAAAGCTGTATTTTAACAGAGTTTAACAGTTCAGTTGGATCTGGGAGTTAGTGGGTTTGGATGACTCCAGGATCTGCCTTCGCTTACTAATGTTGGAGAAATACTTTCATTCTTTTTAAAAGAGATTCTTGATCCATGCAGAGTATAAGCTATCTGCTGCAGGCAATTGTAAGACCAAGTGATTAATGAATTTTTGACTTTCCTTAACGATTTGTAATGTGTATGTATTTGTGTGTAAATTCTGGTCTCCATCAGGTGGAGCAACTGAACAGTAATAAGGGCCAGCAGGAAAGAAATGTTCAGATAGATTTTTGAAAAATTCTTATGAATGAAAAAAAAAACTGTCAAAAATCCATATGCTAATAACTGAGCAGAGCTAAAATTAGAATGTATGCTTTAGTAAAAATGTCAAAGAAATCATTCACTATGATGATATATAACAAGTTTAACTTTTTACAGTGGTGATGCTTTTTGTGAAAAACTAAAAATGAGAGAAACATTGAACAGCTAGTGTAAATATTTATAAATTATCGTTTCTTTTAAAATCAATATTGGAATGCAGAACCAGTTTATACACATTAAAAATACCTCAGCTATCTCAAAGATTTTATAAATATGTATGATGTTCAATTCATATGATTCCTGTTGATCTTTTAAAAACATACTTGGACAGTTCTACAGATCAGTGCAAGCATTTGAAAGTGGAATATATATTGGCTACTCTGACATTGTTAATGTTTAACCTAAAATAGAATCGTAGTAGCTTTTTTTAAAAGATAACATTGCTGAGTAATTAAGTGTACACAGACACAGTTAGTAGGAAAGTCTTCTCATAGTAGCATTCATAAGGCCTTATAAAAACGGAGAATTTCCTCCGTTGTCAGAGAGCCAGGCTTCCACTCCCATCTCTGTGTGCATGTATATATGTAATCCATCAAAGTAACAAGAATTTTTATAATTATATCAACAAGGTCTGATTTATTTATACAGTTGTTAGGAAACTGGAACTTTGGAGCAGGTAAAGGTACATGTCATCTTGAAAATCCAAGACCTTTCTTTTAGGATGATATGCCTGGAAGTGGAAGGAACACGTATTTGACAATTTATAATCCCTCTCAAAGCTTTTTATCCCTCCAGGTATCCTGCCAAGGATACCTGGCAATATAATTATCTGTCATTGGCTAAACTGGTGTCTTTGCAGTGCAACATGACAGGGCTCCAGTATAGCAACCAATGATAGGACAAGGGGTAATGGATTCAAGCTGGAACACAAGAGGTTCCACTTAAATTTGAGAAGAAACTTCTTCTCAGTGAGGGTGACAGAGCACTGGAACAGGCTGCCCAGGGAGGTTGTGGAGTCTCCTTCTCTGGAGACATTCAAAACTCGCCTGGACGCCTTCCTGTGCAACCTCATCTAGGTGTTCCTGCTCCGACAGGGGGATTGGACTAGATGATCTTTTGAGGTCCCTTCCAATCCCTAGCATACTGTGATACTGTGATAGGCAAACCAATCGTTTCTTGTGCTATAATTGTTTCTGTGAAGCTTGTATTTCTGAAGCTAGAGTAAGATGTTAAGTTTGCAATTACAAAAGAATATCCTCATCCTGCATGTGATTGCATTATTTACAACTCATCCATCCTCTGAAATTTTATTTCTGGCACTCTAGTGCTGGTCACATTGGAAATGCCAAGCTCTTAGAAAGCTTGGTGTATTAGTGACCATCTCTTGTTGGTAGAAGAGTGGTCTGTGTTAGTGGCATGTTCTCTATTGATACCTCTGCAAAAAAAATAATCTCTCAAACCGGGAGAGAGATGCTCAGGTGCTTTTTAATGGTGTTTTGTTGTTTTGGTTTTTCCTTTGTAAATAATGAAATTAGCTCAAATTTGTCTTCTCAGCTGTTGATATTTATTGCCAATAGTTTGTTTCCAAATGTTCATTTTACCTGTTTGCAAGTAGTCTTAACATATGAAAGAAATAAACAGTAAAAGTGAAATTTTCTTTAAATGAATGAAACAGCACAAATTACATTTTATGGTATAATACTTTATAAAGGCTTCCAGATCATGAAATTTTTTTACAAATACTTAGGAGCTCTCTGAGGCTTGTGAATAGCCCATTACATGACTCCATAAATAAGCTATAGCTTTAGTTTTCCATTGTCTAAGGAAATACCATTAAACTGCTGTTCATATTTTTAACCAGGTTTATGCTTTCCAGCTCACTAAAGGCAATTTTTGAAGGTGTATTTGCCTCATACAGTAGATAGGGGTGAAATTAGCACAGAGGTAGGCCCTTTTGAAATCTCTGGAAAGGTGGACACTGCTTTAATATAATTCAAGACCTGAGTTGATTTTTTTTTCACTCATCCCAATTCTTGGCATTCCCCTTTCCTTCCTTCTTTCATTTCTAGCACTGGAGTCGTCAATTCCATGGAACATGGGTGTTCACTGAGATACCATCAGCAGCTTCTAGAGCAACTAATAGATTAAAAATCAGAGAAATTCTCAAAAAATAGGAACTTCATATGTCATGCATAAAAATGCAGCAAAACCGTGAAGAGTAGCTTTAAGAAAGGCGCTGCTGTTAGCCATGCTAGGCTATTTGTGTACAAAGAGGCTGCCCTTTGTGAACTTTTATACAATTTTATATCTACTTTTGTGATAAGTACAAAATGTCTTTCCATAAAGTTCTGTTAGATTGGTTCAGCCAAAATTGCAAATTTCATTCATATTTTCTTTAAAATGATGCACATATCCAAGGTATGTGCAACTCACCCAGCCTGTTGTGCTGAGATCCCAGGCAATCGAGGGAGCAATAAGCATGTTTGACTCCTTTCTTAGTGCTCAGTTAATAGAGGCTATTCCTCTTGTGGAAACACAATGCGATTTTCCCCGTGCATAGATGGCATAGAACTGTGGACAGATCTAATCTGAGTCACCTGCGTGATAAAATAATAAGTAGGTGGTGCGTTTTCTGATAGTTTGCTCTGTGAATTAGGCTCAAAATTGTCAGTCTGAGTCACAAGTAGAAGGTGGAATAAAACTGAACTGGTTGCATGAGGAGAGATGCGTAATGATCGTTCAGGAACTTAAAACGAGGAAAAGCATTAAACTAGATGAAGATTCTCGCCACTGTGTGCTATCATAAATAAGATTCTGGGAATTCTTTCTGTGAAGCCTCTTGAAGCCAAAAAAAGAACAGTTGGCATGGAGTAATACTTAGAAAAATTAAAATTGAAAAAAAAATCTCCAACCAACAAACCATTTATATAAGTGATAACAATTCTTGGTAGTCACTGGAATATGTCATCCAATGATTCGATAAATCTCCTTAATTTAGAGTCTTTAAGATGTTCATAAGCTCCCTATAAGTTCAGTTGGGATAAAACTTATAGCTTATGTGCTGCAAAAACATCAGACGTGGTGGGACCAATGTGTAAATATTTCACCAAAAAAAAAAAACAAACCAAAGCCTTCCGCTACCATAATGAAAGTGAAAAGGGTTTCTCTTTTTTTCCTTTTTTGGTGATAGATAACAGAAACCCACATCTATCTTCTAACTGGATAAGATTTCAGGAGAATTTACTGCAAAATATTCTACTTCCTCAGAAATAAATGAAAATCTGTTCATGTAACACAATTAAAAATGGAGATTTTGGGTCACTCGTCCTTCGTTATTTTATGAGGACAAGTAAAAGACAGAAGCGCATTGTTAACAACAAGATTAATGTTTAAAAGGAGTAAAAGATCCATAAGGTGTCTGTTTCCGATCAGATGGAGAATGTGGTAGTAAATGCTAGATAACTGTGAAAAGGATGGCGTACCATTTGCAAGTACTTTGCAGCAGAATGAAAGGAATTGGCTGTGCAGTATAAAAAAAGCATTTAGTTGATTTAACTGTACTGTGTTTCACAAAGCTTGCAAATTTGGAGACTTTGCATTGCAAACTCAAGAATGTACTCAGCAAAACATGTTTGACCTTTAAGGATAATCTGTCATATGAATCAGGAAAGCCCTTCAGCATATAATATTGCCATTTTTCCTTTTGACAGTGCCAAAGCAGCTTGTGAATTTCCCTGACCATTTTCTTAATTCTTCCCTTAAATCATAAACCGTCGGTACCATCCCAGTATGGTGCCTTTGAATAGAATATGTAGACAAATATGTAAGCTCACAATCTTGACACAGGCTCAGGAAAAGAATTTTGATCCAGGCTGAGTTTCTTCCTTGAGTTGGGTTTTTATCATTCAGTTGTTTTTCGTGTGATGGGTACATGGCAAATGAATGAAACAGGAATGCATATTGCCAAAAAAACCCATAGTGCCCATCTTGCATTTACGTTAAACAGGCTCACAGTCTATATAAGACATGAGAAAATTTGGTCCCAAATATAAGTAAAAAAAACCCCTATTGTTTACGCAAGGCATTTTTTATTATAGTTATAATGAAAGAAAATTTTCTTATGCTTTCATACATGGATAATTCTCTTTCTAGAACTCCAGGCGTTGAAGAGCAGAGACACTTTGAACTGAAAACCATGCCAAATCCAAAAGACGAAGGCCACTGTATGACTACCTTAGTATATCCATGCTGAGTAAAGCAACTGGGAAGTGTGAAGTATGTTTTATTGAAATAGTAGCAATGTGGAACAACACCTTTAGAACTCAATCTCAAATTCATCAGTAGCTATTTAACTTTCAGTTACTTACTTTCAGTAAGAACCACCAAACGAAGCCTGCACCACAGAACTTTATTCTGCTGCTGACAGGTTAACTGAGCGTGGCATTCTATTTACTGTGAGAAGATACATGGGGTAAAGTGGCATTTTTGACCACGTTATCCCAGTTAAGAATTTTTGATTAACGTAGAAATAGCTGGGGGAAATGTCACAATAGAAATAACTGATAGATTTGTAACTGAAGACAGATAGAAGCAGGATTATTCAGGGAAACACTGTTCCAAGTGAGTAGAAGGAAAGCCTGAAAATCTTACCTGCACTATTTGAAAGATTATGTACAAAGAGAACAAGTGCCAAGTTAGTTTTTCTTAAATAAATTCTTAAGGAGATTTTATTTATGATCTTCAGTCAAAATCACATGAATTAAAGATGAGTGGAATTCAGAGGTGTCAAGTAAAACTACATTAGCCAAAAACTTCAGTGTTGAATATTACCAATATTCCAAGGAATAACGTACGTTTGAAGTGCTGCAATTTTTACATATCTATTCCTGTACATAAAGTTTTTAATCTAAATTAATTAGAATAGATTGTGATTGTCCTGTGTGGCTTCTTAGGGAAGCAAGAAGCATCCTTCCTATACATACTCTTTTGGCACTGGATTCAAGTATGTTTCTTCCAGTGAGTGAAATAATTCATCTTATAAGAGCTGCATTGGTACATGAATGGATGCACATAGGTCAGGTCTCCACTATAATATTTTGCTAACAAGAGAGTAAAACCTTAGCCAAGCTAGTTATTCTGGCAAAATCAGCACAGATATAAACACTAGATCAGAAGTGCCTGTTCTTATAGTTTATATATATATAAACTATGTGCTATAACAGCACAATCCAATTCATGTGTTTACTCTAAAAGAATGCAAACTTCACCTATTCTTTTCTTGACAGAAATACAGGTACTACAATGCTGTATTTTAGTGATAGGGCTGTTCTGATGTAGTAGGATGGTACTTTAATGATTGTCAGACGTGTGAGGATAAGGGAGAACAACTTTAGTTTCTTGGGTTTAATTCTTATCCTTAATCAGATTGCTAATCTCAATGTCAAGGCCAAAATTAGTTTGTGTCCAGCCCATGTACTATGCAAACGTGATGATGGCAGTGTGGTAACCAATGGTGCACACACAACTGTTGTGGCCTCTGCACGCTCTTGGTTACCTGGTCTCAGTGCTCCTTTGGCAAGCTGCCTTTGTCCTTGGATTACACTTGGTATGATTGAACAAGACCTAAATCTGCGTTCCTTAGTAAGTGCCTTAATATTGCCACAATACTTTGTGTTAGTTTTAGCCCGGCAATTTTTTTCTCCCAGACATCTGTGGGGTTTAGCAATATAAAGACTCTTTGTATTGGTAGTAATTGGAGGCATGTAGCTGGATCTCTTAATTATGTTTCACTTAATTTTAACATTTTCTGGTTTCATGCTCTCCCCTCTTCTGATTCTGCTATAAAAATGCAAATAATTGTTTGGGGGAAAGAAGTAGTAAACAGTAGATAGTATCCCCTCTATACTGATGAGTGCAGCAGGTGGTAGTATATTTTCATAATGGCCTGTTCATATTTCATATCCATGACCAGTTATTTAAATTACCAAATAAAAGCTAATTTCATAACGTAACATATGAAGGCTATGAACACCCACATTCAAATCACAAATTTGGTAGGGACTGCTTTTCTGTGGCTCTCTTTGCAGCAACATTGTTGCAAAGAATACATGCCAAAAAGGAAAAAAGAAAACACAGGGTAAAAAAAAAAGTATAAGCAAACTATACACCGTTACTATGGTTATCATCATTTTAATGGAATCATTTGAAGGATATTTATCCTTGACGTTTTGAAAGTGAAGTTCAGTCAATTGTGCAGAAGGGAATACAAATGTATGCATTCATCCTGACTTAAAAGAATACTCTTCTGCTTTAATTTTTTTTTAAAGTTATGCATAGCCATGAATTCAAATGCTGGCTTTTTTCAAGAATTTATTTACCAATCCATGCTACTTTTAAAAATAAACATGAAATTCATAATCAAAAAAAGTGATTTCATTTCCCAAGTTTGTATTGCTGATAATAATAAAGAAAGAAAAAAGCCACACAGAACTGTAGAGAAGACAATTTCTCCAGCTTTGCTTTTCATTTAATACTTGTGTAATAGGATATAAGTTTTACAAAATGGGTTGGTTTTTTACCAGTGATAAATCATCTTAGAAGTTCACAACCACTTAAGCCATCCAAACCGCTATTAAGCTTCCTTCAATGCATCTGTAACCAAGAGCATCTGTATTTTATAAATGTTGTTTACAGACTCTTCTCTGAGAGCTCCCCATTGAAAAACAATAAATGCTGATGCAGGCAGATGTTGCAGCATCAACTACTTCGTATATCACAAGTCAGACTTAATTCCTGCAGACCTGGAAAACTGCTGTAGTAATTACTGCAATTTCTACTTCTTCTGTAGTAGTAATTGTAATAATTTACTACATCACAGCACTGAAACTTAATGTGTGAGAAGAAGAAAAACATGCACAATAAGAAATGTTCCTTGTATTTGCAAGTAGGATACTTCCAAGAGAATATTTGCTATGGGTTAGTGGTGTGGGCAAGGAAAGAGCCTACAGCACTTGAAAAGGTTGTGGCAAAGAATGTTCTCATTGGAATAACTGGGCCAGAGAGAGAGACCAAGTTGCGAGAGGAGTGGGGTGACTGAAGAGTTACAGTGGGAGAGTATCAGATGTCCAGGAAAAAGTATTGGTGCGTGGCAAAAAGGTTGACAAAAATCAACATAAATAGCCGCCAGTGTTTAACTGCCAGAAAGCCAAGAGCATGTATAATTACTGAAATCATCAGATATTTTGTCTGCTTTCTTCTGAGGGTTATGTCAAAGAATGGAGGAAGCCAGGCTCCTCTGCAAGATGAGTGGAATAAATTGAGGATGAAAGGGAAGCTGGTCAGGTAAATAGGATTACTTTATTTTTTTGAATCAGTGGGAAGGAAATTCTGTATGCTTTGTAAACACTCTTAAGATACTGGAAGATTTGAAGTCTTTAAATGTAAAGACTGACTATAAGTTGAAGTAATAACTGGTTCCCTTTAGAGGCAAAATTTGGAAAACACTTTCTGTATCTCGCTCATAAACTGGGATGGAAAATCAAGACTTGAAAATTTCTGGATGACAATAATCAGAAGACTGTTGTTTCCATTTAAAACTTTTTAAAAAGACCATATTTTTACGACACATTAAAAAGAAATGGAATTACAAATTTGTTTCAATTTTTAAAAACTTATTTAACTTAATTTTCACAGTGGCAAATTTTTGCTTGAGTGCTTTTTGAGTCAAACAATACAAGAGGTTTGGCTTCCAATCAAAATTTTTCAGGTGGGAGTTAAAAAAATTCTTGCACGCCACTGATTCCAGTTGAAATGTGAGTTAAAAGCATCAGTGCACACAAAAAAGTATTAATCTTCTGTCTCAAAAGCTGTAACAGATGTTAACCTTTGGATGCTTAAGACATTTGGCATTATTTTTTATTTTATTCTATGTTTTTGCAGTCATTTGGCATCATTCTTTGGGGGATTCACAGGTTATTAATAGATAATTAATGGAAGCTGAAAAAAAAAAAGAGCCTGAGCTGCTAGGTATTTTCTCACAGTGGAAAATAAAGTATTTTTTGATGTGTTCATCATCACTTAGCATTGTCTACTAAAATTTAGAAGTAGACTGATAAGACTATGTACTTTGGACTCAGAGGATCCTGCTCTCGATGAATAGGACTCTCGAAACACACTAATAATATTGCACAACCCCACTGTGAACTGGACCCTCCACAATGTAGTTTTATTCCAAGATGGAAACCAAAGTCCAGTGCATTTTGGAGGTGGCTCAGTGGCAGAGTGAGGACAAGAAGCCTGTCTCTTGCAAGCATCTGTATGTTCTACCTTATGTTCTGCTCCCTATTTCCAACTCTTTCTTTTAAAATAACTGTTTGTTTGTGTAGTTCTGTCCTGGGGCGGCATAGAGAAAGAAATGGAAGCCAAATCCAAAGGTCCTGTATCACGGACATCTATTTTATATAAGCTTCTTCAGAAACCTAAAACCAGTTAATTTTTCCTCCACTGTCATGTTGGAAGATGCTTTCAGACCTCATTTCTGTCAGAAGCTGCGTTCTGGTTGTGTAGCATGCAGTTACTCATGGTGAGTTCATTTGCCTTTTGTTCTGGTGCAGAGATTGCCCTTGAGCTTAAATAGACCTTTTTCTTCCTTAGTCTCTTTGTGTCTCTTACATTTCAGTGGGTGATTGCAGTTTCTCTCAGCGTGAGGCTTGCCAACCCAGACCAGCAAGATGCTGTCATGAACAGATGACATTTTACAGAGCATGTGCTTTTACTTCCAGTCATAGTGAAGGATTATTTCATTCCTTCAGTGCCAAGCCCTGAAACACATGTGGCTTTCCTTCTTGCCATCATTTTACGGTGATCAGAGAATAGATCTGAGAGAAAAACTCATTAGAATGCTAGTGACTGAATTTGTTTTTTTCTTTGAGAAAGTCACAGTATCACAGTATCACAGTATGCTAGGGATTGGAAGGGACCTCAAAAGATCATCTAGTCCAATCCCTCTGTCGGAGCAGGAACACCTAGATGAGGTTGCACAGGAAGGCGTCCAGGCGAGTTTTGAATGTCTCCAGAGAAGGAGACTCCACAACCTCCCTGGGCAGCCTGTTCCAGTGCTCTGTCACCCTCACTGAGAAGAAGTTTCTTCTCAGATTTAAGTGGAACCTCTTGTGTTCCAGCTTGAATCCATTACCCCTTGTCCTAAGAAAGTCCCTTCTTAGCATTGACAAAAACTGCTATTGGTCTATGAAGATGGCTTAGCTTTGCGCTTGCAGCGTGTGGGCCCCTTCACAAAGTACTGAAAATCAAAGTTCTAGCAGTGCTTGCCGCACACTGCTTTCTTTTGCTGAAACTCATCCTCTGGCCCACAAACAGCAGTGTGCCCACATAAAGGACATGAGTCTGGAAGGAGAAAGGATTCCAGAGTGAAATCCTACAGAAAATCCTGGCAAGATCTGCCTGAAGCTAATTTAGACTTTTTTCTCCTGTCTCTGTCATGCCTCAGGTACCACAGTGGGTGGAACAGTTTAACTGGTGTGTTGCTTTAAGAGAAATAAAGTTTTTCTGGGAGTCTGTCTTTTCCCAATTAGCCTAACTCTCTTATTGCTGACCATATAGGAATTCCAGTGTCTTGTTTTAAACAGCTTCATTGAAGTGCCTGAATTTAGGTAGTGCTCGCTTCTCCAAGTAGCCGTACGAGCACTTGGTTCTGTAGTAGTACGTAGGGCTGTGTACAACTTTTACTGCTTGAGAGTTGCAGTGAATTTGACAAGTGCCAAAAGTATTTTAAGTTTTTAGATGTTTGACTGATTTGACCCCTGAAAGGAAAAAATAGTCTATATCTTTCAGAAAAACTTGTTGGGTGGTTAAAGGTCTGTCATTAGCTTATTAATTATTGTATCCAGTAATAGGCTCTGCTGTGTTGAGGGAGATGAAGCCGTGTGGTCTTTGTCTGGTTTGCTAAATGCTTCATTATTCTTCCCAGCTGGAGTCTTACTGTGCACGTGTTTGTTTTTTGTACTGCATTATAAAAAGAATATGGTGTTGTGGGGTTATGGCAACAAGCATGCAGTGCGCTTGCTTTAAGAGTGAGTCACTTTGGTCTAGAGACAAAATGTGTGGACAACAGATTCAGACAATATATAATCTTCATTAACTCTTATTTTAATTATCTTTGTGGTAAGCTGTAACAGCAGAAGGTGCATATGTCAGTCTGGCATACACCAGCTACAAAATGAGTATTTCATTCATCTGTGTTCACCTGTGGCACAGAACTTATCCACTGTATTGCACAAGATTATACAAATCCATGATTTTAGCATCTGTACATAAGGACTGTCTGTGTGTTCAAATGGGTAGAGATTTAGGGATGAGACCAGTTTTTCAACGGCATTTGAAAAGCCGAGGATGCAAGTAGATATTTACTGAGATTTTCAAGGAGGCCTGAAGAGGCTACATAGATAAATTCCTTTGATTTCCTAAAAAACACAATTTGATCTTCATTAGTGTTTCTGTAGGCCCAGGGTTGTCTGTCTTTGTCTGAGGGTGCTTAAATACTTTATGAAGTATGTCACATAGTAATTAATGTGGTACATTCTACCTTGTCTCTGAAAATAAATGCTGATGGCCTTGGTCTTCAATTACTGCAGAAGTTTTTATAAGTCAGAGAGCACTAAATAATGTTAGTCAGTTTGTACTTCTCTAACTGTCAAGAGCTTTCCCGCTTCTTTTAGGGCAACATAAGCATAACCTCTCCTCATTGCTGAAGCTAAATTTATGCAATGTCCTATAGTAAATCTGCAAAGGGCAGGGACTAGAACTCCCTAAGTTCCCCACATAGTAGTCCCTTCCTTTTTTGGATGGAGTCCTATACGGTCTTTGGTCTTGTTTATCTTTTGAGAGGTTAAGGTCAGAGCCCAGGTGTCCATGTTGGACTTGGTCTAACATGAGGCTCTGCTCAAGCGGAGCTGGCAGTTGCACTGGTTGGTGGAAGTCAGTTGTGGCGGGGTACGTGTTTGCAGATGGAAAAGGGCTTTGTAGGGCAGCAGGGCTCTGAGGAAAACAGGTTTCCATAGGAACTGGTGCAAAAGCTAGAACACAGCCCAACACTGTCAGTGGCCTGTGTTGCAAAGCAGATGGACTGCTGAGCCTTCTTCCAGGTGGAGCTTCTATGGGGCTTTATTGCTTGATACATGATGTTGTAACAATTAAGCCCAAAAGCTGTAAATAGTGCAAGCCTATTATGCCAGTGACATACACATTCAATAGATGTTCCTGGGGGTATCCAGAAGCATGAAAGTCCTACATACCTGTGGAATAATGTGGTAGATGTACAGAAGACTGCTATCTCTGTTTGAGGACTGGCAGTAAATCTCACAAGCAGTTGACCTGACAGTCACAGATATATCAGGTAAGAGATCAAAGTAACAATTTCCTATTTTGCTGTTACTGAAGGGTGGTAACCCAACTGATTGTCATGAGGGAAATGGAAAAAGAGGAGAATATCTCTTCAGATGGCACCAGCATGCCCATACAGCATTCATACTCATCTTGGTTACCTCTAAACCTTTTAGTACTCTGCTGGAGTTCTAGACTGGAGTACTCTTATACTCCAGGTTTAATGCCAAGTGGGAAATGACACAGTATAGACTTCACCTAAACTGTGCAATGTATACACATTTCACCCAAAAAATCATCAAGGGAGTCTAAGTTAAAAATACTGTTTACAGTATTTATGGTTTCTGTTACTTATCTAGCAGGTGTAATGAGCTGGAAATTAAAGGCTAGTAGTCACCGTTGTTGATGTGAAAGAATCCTTTGTAACAAAAAGTTTGTACTGTTATAATAGTCATGATATAAATATCATACTTGATATAATTACGTGCATCAGAAAATCACAGTAGCTAATGCTTTGCCTCCTATTTAGAAGCAGTATTTTTCATGAAATACAAATTACACCCAGACCATTCTGGATGTAAATTAGTCTCACTGGAACATGAACAAAGGATGAAATTCGCTCTCAGTTCTGTAGTTCCCTGATGGCTCATTGTACGTAGACATTAATGGTATTAAAGGACACAGTGACTACTTCAGATCAGACACCCTGTGTGGTGGAAATCCCCTCCTACTGAGGTTATGGTCCTGGTCTCAGATACTGCAGCATTTTATTAACTTTTTATCAGACTCCAGCACATACGTGGCTAAACAAATTGTAATTTCTCAGAAGCCATAAGTTCTATGGTGATCATTACAAACAGGCTGAAAAGATGTGCTTTAAGACTTTCAATAGAGTCCTTAAACAAAAAGAAGTTCAGAAATCCCAGGAGATGGAGACTCCATTTAAAAGTTTCATAACTTTTTTATATATAAAAAACTTCTGCATTGGCATCCACACAGCCTCTATTCTATTTGAGCCCTTTTATGAAACCACACAATTTCTTATTAAAATGAAATCAAAGCTTGATTATTTTTATTCTAAATCATATCCACCCTGAGTAAACTGACAGAGCAAGTACTTGTGAATTTAAAACCTTGACAAAAAATATTACTAGCATATAATCTGGTGTCTCCCTGAGACAGTCTTGCCAGAAGCAGACGGGAGACAGAACAGAGGAAGGAGTGTGAGGGTCCCTGGGCAAATATAGCCTTTGGTTTGGTATAGGTTGCTGTAAATATTACATTAGAAGTATTAGGGAGACCAAACCAGACTAGAATGCTGCAAGCCCTAGGCTTGAAATAAAGGCATAAGAAGTGAAACGATTTGCTATATGAATAATTTTTACTGCAGAGACCAAGAAGGGGATGGTAATGTACAGTGCCTTCAGGCATTCTCACAGTGCATTCATTTATTCTTATTACTGTAAGGAAGCAAAGGTGAAAGAGAGCAGATATACAGTGCAGGTTGCATATATGAGGAGCCGTGCTGCGGCAGAGGATTTAAAATGCCACTCCAGTTTATTGGCTGTGCTGCCTGCACTGCAGCATCTCTTTCATTCAGCTGTGCTGGGATCAGACTTCAACAAATACCTGTGCAGAGAGCTGGGGCTTTAAATTTCTACCTGTTAGGAAGGTAGAGAGTGCAGGAAGCCTATGATCCTTTTTTTATTAAAGGAGGAGCTCGGAGATATCATCCCTCAATGCAAGAAATTCTCTGTTGGAGGGAGACTGCATTGAAAATCATTTACTGTCTCAAATATTGAGTACCTCATGCCCAGCTCCAGCTGAGGGCATTTGACACAACCTGATGTCTATGGAAGCAGAATTAAGGCACCTTTGCATTCCTCTTTTTCTGGGCCAGGCTTCCCTGGAATGAATTCCAGTCTTAAAGGCTGCTCCCTCTTGCACAGGCTGTCAGCATCTTTGAGGGACTGTTAAAGCAGCAGGGAAAGGTAGTCTGGCCACACTGCTGGCATACTTATTTCTTCTCAAGTTACAAGAGAGCTGTTTATGTGTGCAGTTAAGCACAGAAGTTTCTACAGAAGGTTTAACCCAAACTAGGGTCTTGTTTATGGAAGATTTTCTCATAACTGTAAGAGGTACGCAAATTGTGCAAGATTTCTTCTTCCTGGGGGAAGGTGTCTCCTGATAGTTATTCAGAGAAATTTCCTTTAAGGTGAATGTGAACTAAGTGAGGAAAGAAGCCAACAGAACCTGAAGGGAAAACATATTACTCATTCTTACTAATTTTCTGTAGTAACCTGGCCGTTTTTAATAAAAGTTTCTGAAACAGTAATTCATCATAAGCTGGCTCCTGTTGCTAGTCTTGGTACACTGAGCCTGATTTTTCTAACAGTATGATTAATAACT
Organism: Vanellus vanellus; assembly: GCF_965231255.1. NCBI lineage: Eukaryota > Metazoa > Chordata > Aves > Charadriiformes > Charadriidae > Vanellus > Vanellus vanellus. The sequence goes on along the minus strand of NC_138915.1, from coordinate 11,705,666 downwards.
TTACTTCTTCTGCCTATTTATGGTTTACTGTGAGGTCTATCAAATACCTTCGCTTTTTCCTCTAACTATTCTTTGTGATATTTTATATTTAATATGCATATTTGAAATCTTTCTCAGTTATGTTTTAAATTTCTGGTATAATGTGTTGTTGGGCTCTTGTTCAAATAAGGTAACTTGCAAAACCTGGAAATGGTATAATAATTTAAAATTAACCAGTCTCGCAGTTGTTAAGAACTCTGATCGCATCACATTTGGGCACCTTATGAAAAAGGCAACAATGTAGCAATTGTACTTGGTGTCCTGGTGGCTGACCTTCCTTTTCTAGTGTCTGTGTTAAACAAATCAATTTCACCTGTAGGAATGAAATGAACAGACATGCAACATGTGAAAATCATCTGGTGACACATTTTTTTACCATGGGAAGGGATCACCTGCAGAATGGGTTTCTGTCCCCAAGAGCACACTTTGCTGTTCTTTAACATGTGCTTGGGTACAGCTTAGGAATTCCCCAATTTGCCTAGAACAGCAAAAAATCCCAAGTCTGTCAACATTTTAGGAGATAATTTAGAAACTAGTTGTATAGACCTTCCTGCATCGTGTTTCATCACACTTCTTTCTTGCCATTTGTTCTGACCATCTCTTTACCTCCTGATTTGGCACTTCTGTGACAGCTTTGACTAAGCCCCACCAGAATGCACCAACCTCTGTTAAAATATTGGAACAACATTTGCAAGCAATCTTTCAGTTACAGAGTGGCTTTAATTCCGATAAATGTTTGCATGCAGATGTGTTATATTTTTAGCTATATGGCTCTAAAGTATTTATGTTTGTTTTATGAAAAAACCAAACAGTTCTTGAGTGGAAATGATGTCATGTGTAACAGTTATGGCAATAACTGAGAGGTGATTGTATGAGAGAGGCGACTGGTTCAGAAACTTAAACTAGGTCAAACCTGAAGCAAGGTAGGAACAACAAAACGTAGGGAGACGGTTTAGTCTGCAGGGTTCACCAAAAATTTACAGGCCACAGGTGTGACAATAGTATTGGTCAGTTTAGAACAACAATTATATTTGTGAATACAAATGAAAAGGAGATAAAGAAGCATAGTTGTTTGTACGTTAATATTTGTATAACTCATTTAAATAATGTCTGTAGTTTTGTGGTAAGATTTTCAATCTAGCTCATTTTAAAACATGGAAAAGAAAAAAAATGTTCATATATTTAATTGTTTTTTTTTCTTATTTATGAAAGATGCTGTTGACAGAAATTACCGTATCTTTAGTGATGTCTCTCATCATCACCACCATAATGTGTGCAAGTAACGATAAGAGATTTTTAAGGCTCAATCATCTTTCTATTTTTTTCTTGTCACAATAAAGTCCACATCACCTCCTCCCCCCGCCAGCAGTCTGAACATCTCAGTGACTGAATGAAGAGAAAAATGGGGGTTATTAGTCATGAAAAAAACAAACCACCTGTAGTCCTTGCTTGAAGAAACAATTACAATAATCTATTTCTATTGTCATAATTTTGCTGGAAACATGAAAACAAATGTGGCTACTTGAAATTGAATAATGTTCTAAGTAATTTATCAAGACAGTTATTGTTATTACAAAGCCAGTGCAGAGTAAGAAAAAAATATATCAAGTAGAGATGGAATGGATGTTTTTTCTCACATTCCATTTTTCTTCTAATAATCCTAGCTGTCTCATGGTAACCATGTTGCTCATACCATTGGATATAATCGTGTATATGTACACACATGTGTGTGTCTAGGTATACAGGCAAACATATTTTAAAAAGCAGTTATTCAGCAGATTACTGTCTTTAAGCAGTAAATCATCCAATTTTTGCAAGCCTGTGCAGTCCAAATATATTTTCAACACAGTGTTTATTTGCATTACACCTCAGAATCCATTTCAGGGAGATTGAAATTGCAAAAGTGTGCTACACATTTCTGTGAATGCTGCTTCCATGTAGAATGTACTTATTTTACATCCGACTGCTTAGAATAATGGTTTATAAAAGTAATTTCTTTTTTTTTTTTTTGTTCAAAGAGGATTATACTTCTACATGTAAGAGAATGTAAGTGCAAGATTTGTTTAAAAACTCGATCAAAGCCCCAGAGAATATCCCAAGTTGCATTCCGTAGTATTTCTATTAGAGATGTGATGTTGTCAGCTTTTTTTTAATGGGTACCTACTTGAAAACATTTGTCCTCAGGTGGCATTTGTGCTTCTGACAAGGCATGGTTTATTGCGTTCCCTTCTATGGAACACAGTTTATGATGTCAAGGCGAGCGATTTTCAAAACTGCAAAGTTGCTGGCTGCTTGTCCTTCATGTCAGACGGGATGTTTCAGATATTTTAGAGGCAAGACAAAAATGACTGTGTTGTTTTCATTGCTTAAGCAAAGGAATTTTAGCTGTACAGGCATACCCAGCACTTCAAAACTATTTGCACATTTTTAGCTAGAGGACTGTGGATGTGGAGGAGCTGGATTAGTGTAATAAACCATCATGCTCCAAGCTCCCATTTATAGTTTAGCAAGTCAACAATAACTTGTTTATAAAAAATGAAGTGCAGTAAAAAAATGTTCAAGAGAAACGTGTTTCAAGAGATTCTGCTTCAGAGTCTTCAGAGAAGAAAAAGACTAAAGGACCTGGCTCTTTCTGCTTTAGAAGGAAGATGTGTGTTTAGGAATACTAACAGAGCTCTGGGCCTGTGAGCATACCTGACTGCTTCTCACGTGCTGTGCTCACTACTCAATCCACATAAATTCAGTTTGAACTATTCTGCTTTTTCTAGAGGCTATAGCAGAGGCAATAGTGCTTCTGAGACCTCCTGTTTTTTCGGATGTTGCTGAGGCTATGACATTGCAGCATGATATCTCCTGACATCGCAACAAGAGAAAAGGTGTCCCTGCAGGTAGCTAAGCCACACGCAGTGCTGCGTGCTGCCTGTCCACACCACAGATAAGGAAGCCCACAAGTACAGGATGACGATTACTACATGCAAAATTTTCCCTTTGTGTATGTCAGCTGGCCTAGAACTGCTCCTGGACGTGTTGCATCATGTAAACAGTCAGGTGATCTCTGAATCTGGTCTCCAGCACGGCCTCACAGCCATTCCACAGACAGTATAGATGTTGCTACGATGGCTCAAACCCATTTTTTTTTTTTATAGGATTCCTTAAAGAAAAGAAGGGGGAAAGATGTGGAACAGTGAAATACTCTTTCTCAAAACTTGCACAAAATGACTGAAAGCAAACATGCTTCACCTTCAGTTTTTCTGTTCTGTTATTAAATTTTGCTTCCGTATCGAAACACTGGGAAGTCAAATGTCACATTTGGTAAGAACAGGCTAACAGTTCTAACAGTGCAATGAGGAGACACTAAGAACAGTTCACTCGGCATGCAGTTTTCTCGTGTGTGTGTACATCTACAGAGGCTTCTGTTAACAAACCCTGTGTCCTTATGGTTTCAGAGCAATCCCTGATATTCTTAACACTGATTGGTTTGCAGTAAAGTCTATAAAGACTTTTTTAGACTTCTGAAACATGCACTGATGTGCATCTGATGTTTTTGAGGTAATGGCTCTAGCAAAAGCACTCTAACGTATCTGAAGAGTTCTTGTTTGGGAGTTAACTGTTTTATGATATTATAGCTAAGCAATAAAGATATCTATGATGTCCATAATGATATTTGCTGGGCATCATTTCTTCAGCAGTCCATTATGTTGTGCACTATAGCTGAGCAAGTGCATGAGACACTGAAGAAAAGAGTCACATGAAAAGATTTAGTTAAAGGAAATTCCAAATGCCCTCTAATGTGTGGGCAAAGTATAAAAGTGCCAAAGCTGCATTTACTTGTTCCTGATTTAGTAGGTTAATTCCATTTTGTTTGCTAACAAATGGGATTGGATATTCAAAACACCAGCAGCAATTTTGACAACTATTAACTTAGCGGCTCTGAAATAATTGCAAAGGATCAAAGAATCATGACCTGAGGATCTATGTGTCTTTGCTTATTCACTTTTACATGAACAGTTATTACTAACAACCAAACATTTACTTTTAAATTAGCCTTACAGGGAATTTTACAGGTCATTTGCTGTGGGAAGGTGTCATTACTACACTGACTGCATTATCCATTATTTAATTCCATGATGGAAGCTGCATACTTTTGTTTCCATTCTTTTTCTATAGAGTGCTTTGCCTTACAATAAATGCACTTTGACTTGTATAAGCAAAAAGTCAGAAAAATTAATATTAAATTTGTTTGGCATATTTTTTCATAACCTTTAAGTGCCTTTCCATCAAATAGCTCACACCTAAGAAAGGTAATGAAGTTGTTTTAGATGGGCAATAGCATTCCATTCAAAGCACTTACATTTCAGATTCAGGTCTATACTATTTTTAAGAATCTTAGCTGCATGGTGATCGCTTGAGCACATGAATTTGCTGCCTTGTTGAGTTCATTTTATGTTAATTCAAAGCTTGGTAAATATTCTTTATGATTTTTTAAAATCATGTATTATCACTTTTTCTCATTAGAAGACTGCAATCTTTTTTCCCTCAGTTTTACTACTGATGTTGAACTTGAGCAGGTTCTTGCTTAAACACTCTGTAAACTCTGTGATTTTTGTTATTGCAGATGAAGCTTCTTTCATTTCTGATGTCAAATGTTTTTGCAGAGCAGACTTAACAGCCTTTTGCTGCATGGTTGCCAAAATCAACTACCTCAGCAGGTCTCTAATCAAACAGCTGAGACACAATGTTAATGTGCCTTTATGTACCTCTGCGTTGCCAGGCTTGTTTTATGCTGTGAGAAACTGGTCCTTCTTATTTTTACTGATCCTACGGCTTTTAAAGTTTTCTGTTTTCATTTAGCCACTAACATATATAAATTTGATAGATCCAGAGGGATTATAATAATGTTTAAATATTGCAAATCCTATTTCTCTTGTGGGTCCTTCCTTCTCCTTGGGATTAAATAAACCTGTGAACATTTCACTCTAAATAAACAAAAGTGCTATAGATTCACTGTATATTGCCATCAGCTGAGGTGGCACCAATCCTGTCAGATCAGTGTGTTAAAAACAGTGTCCCTGAAGTAAATTAATATCGGAGCATTAATATAAAAATCCAGACTTTTCTAAGGCCATGGTGCATTTGAGACTTCCTGAAATTTGAGAGGAATTTGAAAATCTCTCGTCCTTTGAAAATCCATGCAGTTGTATTCAAGTGTGTAAAAAAAAAAAAAAAAAAAAAAAAAAAAAAAAAAAAATATATATATATATATATATATGGTTATAGGCCCCTAGGATAAGTATGAGGATTTGGAAAAGGTGGCTTAAGCGACTCTGACGTAATTTATAAGGAGGAGCTTGCTCACATATTTATGAATTTCATCACATAAAGTTTTGCCCCTCTTTTCAGTATCTGTAAAGATACAAAGTATATCGGTTTAGATAACACTTACCACTTCTTACTATCCCTGACAAACTTGTTCCTTAAAACATTAGTTTGCAAACAGAAGATGGAATAACCTACTATAGTAAAGACATTGGAAACCCTCAGCCTCTGAAGAGCAACTGTTTTCTTGGCTGCCCCTCATCAGTCGGTATGTGAGGTCCAACTAACCTACTGCCAGTAACTCTACTACAATTATTCAGTTCTTAGAATTTCTGCGAACTGAACGCTTGCCTTGGAAAACACAACTATTCGTTCTTTTAATATAATATGAATTTATTTATTTAGTCTCACTTCTTTTTAGCAGTATAATTACTGCTAGGAATAAACTTTGATCTTAGTAGTTATCTGATTCCAAAATCTACTAATGTTGTTTACTGAGTATTCATCACAGTTACAGCAAAACTAGATAAACAGTGACTCTACTTGGTAAGAAATGATGCAACTTTAATGAAAGTGAACCATAAGCTAAGTTTAATAAACTGCTGCATATTGCATGTTGCTTTGCTTCATAAATAAATCCTTTTGCATTCATAATTGCAAGTGAACATTTCTGAAATACATATTCAGATGATTAAGAATTAAAGGTTTCTTTTTTTCCTTCCTTCTCTTTAACAATATTTTAAACAAGAAGCCCTTAGGAAAAAGAGATTAACATCAGTGCTCTAAGCCTGTAATAACTTGCATGAATGTTCAGTTTTATCCACTATGAAAAAAACCACATGTGAATATCAGGATTAAGTAAAGGACCTGGTGCAAATCCCACTTAGGTCAGTAAAAACACCTTTACTGACAGCAGTGAATTCGAATCAAATCTGTGCACATCTACATTTATGTTTTAGGTTCTAACCAGTCAGTATGGTAGTCGGATACATCCTGAACAAAACCTGCAGTGGCAGTGAATTGGCCTCTCAAACTCTTCTATTTTCATAAACCCATTTTTCTCAAGAAAAGGTTTTTGGCCTTTCAGGAAGATGGACTTTGGATGCAGGCACAAATTCTCTGGAAGATCATTCCACTCTTGAATTTCTGTAAAGAGCTTTGCTTCATAAACATCTTCTCAACCCACAAGTTTTCTTACTTTTACTGTTTTGATTCTCTTCCCCCATCCCACCTGGGGGGCAGTGAGCAAGTGGCTGTGTGGGGCTTAGTTGTCGACTGGCATTAAACTGCAATGTCCCTCTATATGGATCTGAACTGATGTTCTAAAAACAGAAAACAAGAAGCAGAGAGAGACGTGTCAATTGCTTCTACATTATTGACATATCTGATAGATTCTTTCAAACTTTGTGAGGAAAAATGGATGAATTAAGTTTCTACCACATAGCATGTGATCTTTTATATTAGGACATTATTCAAAGCAGAACTAATGTGAGGAAATTTGAAGACCCAATATTTTAAACCAGATTAGAAGAGCTGGACCATTCTAATTGTTTTGTTCCACTTACTAATTCTTATTTATCGCGAACCAGATACGGTTTTCTTACACTCTTATCAGTGCACTGGTGTGTAGCTTGAAATGCATTGATAGAGTCCAGGTGTAAAGTTCTGTGCTGCACTTGTACACGGACCAGCAGAAAAATGTGTTGACACAGCAGTAGCTGTTCAATGGCATCTTAGTACATCTTTGTGCCTTCCAGTGCCTTTGTGCCTCTTCCAGCCTGTAGAAAGCCCCCTACCAGGATTTAGACCTTGCTGCCATTTCTTACTTAAAGAGCCTTTCTGAGCTCTCTTATACACTGGAGAACTCCCAGTGCTGTCATACTGTGGCCTTCTCCTTGAAGGATGTTCTTCCTTCCTTCTGTTTCCTGCCACCTGTGAATTCTCCCATAACCCTGGCTTAAGCTTTCGAGGTCATTTATGTGACTTTAGCAGTTGTTCCTCGAAATGAGTTAAAAATTCTGTCCTTTAAATTCGAGAGCTAAAAGAGTACATATGGCTAATACCAGGGAAGTACAGACAATAAAGCTGATTTGATTAAGTTGCATAAATTAGAGCCAATAGTAACTACTGACTAAGAAAATAAATGCTGTCACCAATGTGTCCTGTCTTTGTGATTGCAAATTCAAGCTTTGATCTCAATCTGAGCTGGTTAAAACTGTTACTTGATCAGTACAAACTGTGCAGCTTGCTCATAGTCAGTCTTTCTGTTGTACAAGGTGTATAGGGACCTTTTGACAGTGTTTGGGAGGTGAAGAGATTGAAGTTGGTTCCCCCTTTATAGTCAGGTTCAACCTTTTAAATTTAATATGTGATCTGGCAATAAATTCAGTAAGAATTGTTGGGAATTTTACTTTATTGTGGAGCAAAAACTGAGAAGAAGCCCACGGCTTCCCAGTGAACCAGTTGGCATCATTAGGACCTATTGTGCTTTTGGCTGTTGCTGGTGTCATGGTCCTTACGTATTTGCTTTCTTACACTTCATGTTTAAGCGAATGACAGTTTTTTATCTTCTGATCTCTGAATTTGTTAGAATTAATAAGACCTCAGTTGAAGTCATGTGACTGGTATACATCTGTCTGGAGAAAAGGTTAAAACATGTAATATAAGATTAATGGCCCAATTAATTATGTCCTTTGTGAAACTGTTTAAGGAAGCTTAACAGGGAGATTAGTTTAATTTCACAGAAATCCAAGAAGAAACACAAATCTCAGAGGTCTCACTTTTTTAGCTAGCTGAGAAGGCATAACTACATGGGTTAAAATCCGGCCATGCAGTGTAAGAATTGTAACTGCTGCCTGACTAGGTAAGCTGGTCAGAAACCCACCCTGTTCATAGGACTCACACTGTTAGCCTTGTAGTGAAGGGCTTTTGCTCTATTCAGACCTACAGCTCCTGAACCTCAGTCTTCAGCATCAGCACCAAGAAGATTGCTGCAAATCCTTGCTGTGTACATTGGTATATTTTACTGATAACAAACACATTCACAGTGTGCTAGTATTTTATTTCCATTGCATGTCTTTGTTTTATGTCTGTTGTCCTTTCTTTGTAAATGTTTTTTGCTTTCCTGATAATTAGTGTCGCCATTCTCCTGTTGCAAATCTTCAAATTGGCTTAACTAAACTGAAGTACTACTGTACATCCTATAATATTAGCCATTATTTTGTCTCCTCCATTGAATTCTCTTCCTGATAACTGTATTCTTTGTGTACAGGTAATATTTTTCTAGATTAATCAAGGAATTGCACTTTGCTGTGATGCACTTTGAGAGAAGGCTTTTGATGTCAGTGAGATATGTGTAGGAATTATTTAAGAGAATGTCACTTGTTTACTTTACCAGCATGATTTGTGATGATGCTGCCTTTAACAGGGATCTTGCTTTTGCTGAGAGTTGGTTCTGCTGTGCTTTAGTTTAATCAATGCAAACTGAACGATAAAGGCAGAATGTCATATCTTATGTGAAAGTAAGTCCTTAATACAAAGTATGTGAATCTTCTAACTATTAAGAACAAGTGAACTCCCAGTTTTGTTTTTCTTAGGTAATCAGATAAAACAAATTTGGCTTCTGCTTTTTCCAGGAGTAATATTTACAAAGAAGTATAAATAGTATCTTTGAAATTAATTTTCCATTGCGAAAGCTGTATTTTTAGGAGATTGTCAAATTTATTTTTATATTCTGCCTGTAAATATTTTTAATCTGGAAAGCAAGTCAAGAGTGCAACTCCACCATGAGTCTAGAATAGGCTCCCCTCTTTTTTTTTTCCGCACTATTTACCTGAAATAGATTTTTTTCATTGTTTCGACACTATGTTCAGTTTGTTATTTTTCCCCAGACATGTGGGTTCTTCTCATCAAAGCAAATAATTTTTTCATAAATAGAAGAGCACTGTAGTGAAATCAGAAGACTTGGAGAGGGATTTCAAGGAAGGTATAAAAGAAAAGAAAGCAAAATGTTTTAAAAAGATGAATATGAAGGAAATGAGGAACATGAACACACATATTTGCAATTGACTTGTGTCACATTCTGCTGTGAGTTTATTGCAGCAAAGAAAAATTGATTGACTTCCAAACATTCTCTTCTTCCTCGTGCTAAAATGAAATGACTTACAGTCAGCCTGCTGGAGGACCATGGCTTATGACTTAACCTTATCTGGGCCCAGGGATAGCCTGTATTTTCCCTATTGTATCATTTCATTGGCTGCCATATGCATTTCAAGGTCTTGGGGATCAAACTGGAATTGAGTATTACAAATGGGACGGAATCTTTTAATTCAGTGAAATATTATTTGCCTGTCCCTTTGACTCAGCATGGAATGATGTTAAACTTCACTAAATCAGCATTTACATGGAAATAAATGCTTTGCATTATTTACCCAGACTGCACTAATGAGCATCTGCCTAGATGTAAGAGTTTCAATTTTAAAAGCCAAGCATGTGTAACTCCAGGTATTGATATTAAGACATACAGTCTTATATCATTGGCATTCAGTCTATGCTCTCTATCCTAAATATGTTGCTGCTGTGCTTGCTGCAATATTTCATACTAAAACTTACGTGTAGCTGGCACTGCAGAGCTGCATGGCGCCCGCATTCATTCTGTGTAGAAAAAACGTACTGAGGAGGGTGAAAGAAGTATGGAAATGGAAGAGGCAGAGTGAAATATCCGTGAGCGTGCTCTAGTTTGTCTTCTTCCTTTCAGTACTTCCTTCCTTAGATCGCAGTTTTGCTAGTAGATAATAATTCTTCTGTGAGACAGTTGTCTCTAAAATCATTAGTTCCCAGCTCTTATTTCATATCCTTTTGCGGAGCAAGACAGGGAAAAAAACAGATGTCCTCATATTTGTGGAAGTTTATTCTGCCTGCATAGGAATGCTCTACAATGTACGTATATGCACTGTGAGACTTTGTGGACCACCTGCGTAGAACACAGGGGCTGTAGCCTAGCAGGACACTGGACTGTATGCTTAATTGCACACAGTTAAGCTATTCCTTCAGCCTTGAATTTATGGGCCTGAAGGCATGTGTTCTACCACGTGAGTGAAAGGATAAACTTGGTGGGCTGTCACTAACTAGTCCATCTTTGAGAAAATGTTTATGCTAAAAGAAGAAAACTTCATAGAGAGTAGATGAATGTTTTATTACCCAGTCATGGGAGGACAGAACTTGAATCATACTGGTATTTATGGCTGTGGCAACTAAACAGTTTCCCTTTTTGGGTTGCCTCTTACTCAGCTACATACATATATCCACATTGTTTCCAGAGAGTTGCTGGTGGGTAACTGGGAGGGAAGTCGAATTCCTTAGTTGAGACTGTGAATCTGCCGCATTAGTGTTTCACTTGTACATTGATTTTAAAGGACTGATTGATTGCTGTGGCAATTTACTTAGAAGCTACAGAGTTCCATACTACAGATACCACCATTTCAAGATTCAGTTAATAGTAAGCCTAATTAATAGCCTAATTCTCCTATGTGATTAAAAAGATTCTCCTGTGCAATTTAAAAATGGAAGAGGGGTCCATGAGCAGTGTTTGAAACACCATCTTTACATATGTGGATAAAACATCTGTATAATTTGAAGGATTTTACAGCTGAATGCCAGCTAATGGAGGCTGTCCAAGATAGATATATGAGGAAGGAAAAATACAAAGCTGACTTAACATAACAATATCTGTACGCAATACGTGAGAGTTTGAGGAGAACTTAAAATGGGGCTCCCAGGCTATTTTGCTTTTGAAAACTGTTTTTCATCTGGATAGGGTGATTAAATACATGTCAGAGGTTTTGCAAATAGTGTATTGTGACTGTAAATCCACTGGTTGAAGATTCAGCTCTGAAGTTTGTGGTGTTTCAGATGACTGTATTGGTTAGCAAGAAAAAAGACAGATCTGAGAAAATATGATGTATTTAATGAGATGAAGGCAGGTGCTATCCTGGGATGCATTCTGAAAAGGTATCGTGATACAGATCTTACCCTCTGGCCCATCATGCAAATTCTTAAACATCATTTTGTGCCATAGTTCTTTAATCATTTACATAAGAGTAGATCTGAATAAAATGCTGAAAGGAGCTGATTGTGGTCAGATTTTGTCTGTTTCTTGGTTGTGTTTAATATCAGTCTGTTATATCTTTCAAAAGTAATTTATCCCTTGTTTTTTTACTTAGTTAGGATTATTCCGCCATAGCATATAAAGGAATGAGCTAAGCTTTGGATTTACTTTTGCACAGAGAGAACAAATTTAAGACTGACATTTTACCAAGACTAAAATTGCACCCAGTAATGAAGCCCAGCTAAAATGTGAATCAGCTTCTGACTGATTTACACCTGCAACTCAATACTGTTTAATTAGAAGCATAAGTATCTGGAACTGCACCTGTGCCTAAATTAAAGTTGCAGATACGTGTTTGCCTGCAGTAGAGGAGACAAACTGGTGAAATTACAGCATTTTAGCTCTGAGGCGTATACACTGATGATATCTGGAGGATGTTTGCATGGCTTTCTCCAGTTCTCAAGCAAAATATTTTACATTTATGAGCTTTGTGTGCTTCAAACTGGATTAAGATCCTGAATGGATACTTGTCCTTTAGAAAATGTGAACAACTCTTCCACTTTTTTTTTTTGCATGCAGCAGGATACGTGGCAGTGCCTTGCCTCCAGCTGGTGGTATGTGTTGTGTGTACCTCTCCACACGTATTCAGCTTGCAGAAGCATAAAAAATCCAGATGATTTACAGATCAGATAGACCATCAATGCTCCTGTCTGGCTTTATATTCCAAAATCTCTCCTTTTTCACTAGTCTTTTAGCTATTCTGTTGATGTTTTACCTTTTCCCAAATCTTGGGAGATTGTTATCAATGTACATTATAAGCAGATTTTTCTCTAAGTCTCTTACACAGAGAATACTCTAGCTACGATGTTAGCAGTGAAGTAAGAAACAGCTCTTCCATAGAAACTAGAATGAAAATGCTTAAATACCTACTTAACTTTGATGGTCACAAAGTGAAATCTTTATACAATTTATACAATCTTTATACAATTCCTTAAAATGAAGGTTTTTCTCAGAATAGCTATGATGGAAAAAATCAAACTAATAAATATAGCTAATTTGATTGCAAATAATAACCCAGAGTAAACTAAGTCTTGATTTTTTTAATTGCAGAGGTAAAACCCAATTTAGCAATACACTGAACCCTGAGATTCCTTTATAATAATCTGAAATCACTGACCAACTCTGCCTATTTCTAACACAGAAACATGAAATGGCAGTTTACTAGTCTGCTTTTTAATGATTTTTTTTTTCTTCATTATTTTAGAACTTAAGATTTCTTTTACACACTGCTATACATGGTTCTCAAAGCTACTTTAGATTCTAATAATTGGAAGTTTGGAGACCTTGATATGATTGAAAGTCTGCAATATGCTTATTTTGAACTGGTTTGGAAAACAAATGGGAAATACACAAATACTGTGCAGGTTGAAATGTGTAACTGGAGAGGCTTTTTCTGTTGACTTTTGCGTCAGTAGCTCTCAGTAAGTGAATAACATGGCAAACATTGATTCCAGGGTGGCACTGTCTATACACTTCTCAGCTCACTCAACAGGAATTTTTCATTTCATGCATCATTTATAATTTGCTGCAATGATTATGAGAAGTCTCTCTCTCCCTCTTTCTCTATATGTATGCATATATAAATATATATCTCTATCATTTTTTAAGAGGAAGAGAATATGCCTTGTCAGCCTTCTCTAAGCTGTTAGTCTTTTCCTGTGTGTAGAATTTGATGGGATAAATTGTATCAATGAAAGTTTCTACATGCACTTATCTCTGGAGGAGATGGGAAAGAACACTAAAGTAGTTGATGCAATTTAGACATTTAATTATGGGATACGTTAGAGCATTTCAGTAACATCCCATCTGTTGCCCAACTGCATCGACAATTAATTTAGACCTCAAAATGGAGAAGCCTTGAGAAAATCAAGATCATGAGGACTGACGCTGTTTGCAAGAGTCTCTTTATCTCTATTGCTTTTTATTGGGTTCCATTTCAGAAAGACTAGCTAGATGATCCGTTGCCGTTAATGTTGCACAGAAGGTAAAAGATGGGCTCTTTCTGATTATGATTTAGTTTGTTTATTAAATTGAACTTTCAAACTTGCTTGCTTGCTTTCCATTCAAATCATATGAGAAACTGTTGCTTTGATCTCTCTTTTGTTGTGGCTGTTTCTGTAGTTCTTTAGATGTCTTGGTACATTGCAGAGAATTTTATCTGTCATCATTATTTGTGCATCTGGAAGGCAAATATGATAGATTTCTATACTCCTAGGTAGGTTTCTCCTCTGGAACACAATTAATACAGGAAGTTGAGTATTGACAAAAAATGTCACCACTTAACTAACACTTAGGCTTCCCAGAATGTTAGTTGAAAGAGCATGGGGTTTGTTTATTAGTATTTGTTCTTTCAAAAATTAATGAAGTCCTGAAGTTTTTGTTGCAAGCTAAAGTCCATTGCAGTTTTACCATGGATAAAAATGTGCCAATTTTATTAGTGAAAATAGTCCTTCATACTTACAAAAGCCAAGGTAAGAATTCCTGAGGTGCAAAACTAGTTCTTACCATGAAAAACAGGCATTTTTCAAGTTGGCAAATGAAAATAATTGTAAATAAACAAGAAAAGATATTGACACAGGCAGGACTGATGGCATGAATGGCCAGGTTAAACAGACCCAATTATATCTTTTTGACTTCATGTTCTTAAGGTTTCTTAAGGCACTTGTGGGAACCATAAGGGGAGAATAAGGTGTCATTAGCTTCTCTTCTTGACCTAATAAATGCTGAAGTTGCCTGTTCACAAACAAAAGTTTTTTTGAGGAAAACCCCCTAAGCTAGTGTAGTAATTAATCCCTTATTCCCACCATTTCCTGATTTATACAAGGGGAAGGACTATGTGTGGCTGGCTGCTTCATTCTCTGATTCTGTGCTCATCCTCTGTCAGAAGCTTTTCAATCCAGTATCTTCCTTTTTCTGGTTTTGTTCAACTGGTTTGAGATGCCTCGACTCTCGTAACTGCCTAGCTTTGATTGATCTCTGGGAATGCAGCCTTCTGCACCAGTTTGCTATAATTTACTACATGAACTGCTCTGTCATGCTCAACGTTTTTTCTCATCTGGCTGATACATTTGATGGCATATCAGTAAAACTGGATAGAGGCTGACCTGGGCAGACGTAACAGACCTGAGAGGTGAAGGTGCACAGATTTCTTAAAGATGTCTCATTCTTGCCTGATCTGCTTTAGGTCAATCCCTCTGACGCTGTGTGAGTTGAAATACAGCCCCTCCCCACGTCCCCCAAGGGGCACGAGAGCTACGGATTGCCAACAACTAGGGGCACTATGTCATTTCTTTCTTTCTTTACTGTTTTTTAGTATACTGCTCTAAGAGAATGAAACCAAGACAGTAACTTTTACTCATGCTGCCTGTGTTTGCTACCACTCTTTTTTCTCTCCTTTCCTCATGCCAAGAAAAAGCAAAAAGACAGATTATTAAAGATTCCAGTGCGGAAAGGGCCGAAAAGTCCACTTTAATCTACATGGAAGAAAAAAAATATGTTGACTATATGCAAAAAAAAGGCTTTGATCAGACAAAAATAAAAAGAAAGTCCTCAGGAGTGTAATAAACCCACCTTGAAACAGGAAACTCCCCAGGACACCACAGCTCACAGAATCACCTTCTCTTCATCAAACCCTACGGGTCAAAAGATTAGGGGAGTTTGAAGCTACGAGCACAGCTTCTCTGTGGGCAAGCAACCTTCTTTCTGCCGGTGGAAATATATAACCCTATGCTTACTCATCCCCAAATATTCTATTTTACTTCCATTTTAATAGGACAGACAAAATGTATAGACAGCACGTTCTGTCACCCATGCTTCATTATGGCTATTGTTGAATGGCAAAAATAACCCACTTAATCCATTTTACTCTCAAAAAAAAGTGTAGTGTAATCAATATTTCAGATGTTTCAAACTTAGAAGAGCTATGGTTCTTGTTTAGAAAACATGAGGCAGTATCGGAGAAATTAAATTAAATTGCTCAGCTATTTAGTTTTCTTATAATGGCAGCAGAACAAGTCAGGCTTTAAGAAGTTCTATAAAGAGTGCTGTTTTTCCAGCACAGTTATAATTAAGGTTGATGGATTGCCAGGGAGGGAAAGAATAGTGAATTTTCTGCATAATTTTTAGAGTTTGGATAGAAACTGGAAGCCACTAAACTATGCAGTTGAAAGAACTGTTAACCATTAACACCTACGGATGGACAAAGCAGGACAGACAGTACAAAAACAACTCTTAAGTTTTCCCACTGAATAAAATCCTTCTTGACCTTTGGAGAAAACTATAACTAATCCCCTAAGAATTTTTTGTGTTACTCTTCTCTAGACTTCAGATTGAGCCATTAATTTGCTTTGTGACTTCTCTGGTGTTCTCACATGCTTGGTTTGGCTATGTTTGAAGTTTTGCCTGTGTCATCATACACAGGACTTCTCCTGGCTGGCAAGTGAAACCTACTGAGCTGTTGTCAGGGCAGTGCTAGAGGAATGTGGCTTTAGAGAACTGGTAGTATAACTTCATCTATGCTCACTGCCATACAGTTACTGGAAATTTCCCTCGTCAGGGAATTTCCAAGTAGAGTCCCTCCCCTGTTGTCTCACAGTTATAACAGAAATTAAAGGAGTCAAAAGAATATGTTTCAAAATGTTGCCTAAATGTAAAAGACAGTTTTTATAGGTGCCCCAAGTATACCCAAAATCTGTATGGGTTTATGTCCATTCCATAAGACTCCTAAATAGTCTCAGAAAATAGGTTTTTGGTCTTTTGAATAAAGACAACCTGCACGAGGTAGGAAAAAGGCTGCATACGTGCATATGTACATACATATGTGCTTTCTGCATGAGATTTCATTTGCTAGTCTATTTGGCTGGAATAAAACTAGTCCTTCCTGTGTATTTTAGCTGTGTACATTTTAAAGCTTTTTGCTCTAGTTTCTGATGAGTCCTCAAGAGCAAATATGCTGACATCTGTAATATTTAGCTCATCTTGGAAGTTCTTCATTTCCCTGGGTTAATTTCAGCTTGTTCTGAGGTAACTTGTGTTATCCATGTATTCATGGCTAGGGTTACACTTGAAGAAGGGGAAAAATACCATTTTTTCTCTTTATAAAATAAAGTGCCTTTATCCCCCCCTCTTCATTTGGCAGTAGTAAAAATGGCATCGTATGAGGTTTTAGAGTTGGATTCATAGGAAGAGACATTTATGTAAGATTGCCTGTAGTGCTGGTACAAGACTCTGGAGAGGGATATAAATCAAATATGTATAAACATGCAGTGTTTTAGTTTTTATGAATTATTCTATTCCATTGTGTTTAGCTTTGTTAAGTGTATTACAGATCAGAGCATCACAGAACTGCATAACTAAAAGAACCTAAAAAATGATGTATCCCAGTGTATTGAGATAGAAACACCTCATGGACATTTATTTTGTCTACTTAGCAAATAGTAACTAAAACCAGACATTGCTGACTATGTAGAACTACTAAGTGTATTCACCATTCCTTCTTTGATGATAGACAAGTAAATTCTGACTTCAGAAGTATGTAGATACATGTATTGATTGTCATATTCCACAATTAAGCTTGCTGAGAATGTAAAGAGCTATAGAGTGGAAGATTTTATTCAATATCTAGTGCCTGTACTATCGCTATGTTTTAGTAATGTGTTTTGCTTTGTATGAGATGAGGGTGCTCTTCTATGTTGAAAAATTCATAAATCAAATTATGTGCATATTAGGCAACTTTTAATAGAATTAACGTCAGTGCAATTCATCATCTCCAAGTTCCATGTGTGCCAATTCATCAAAACAACAATCTTGTCGGGTACTGTCCTAATAAATAATTGTTTCTGCGTCCGGTCCTTCTGAAGGGCTTGTGAGGTTACTTGCTGATTCATCAGTGCTAATGTTGAGGTAAACCTTTTGTGATCTTACACCACTGCAGTTCATGAGGGTGAGGCGTTTTTTTCCTTCATGAGAGCAAAATTTACACATTTTGTTTCATTTATCATTGACAAAATGGAAGGGAATTACTTGTATGAACATCTTGTGAACAACTTGTATGGATAAATGCCACAACATTCATCTGCAAACTCCTTTGTTTACACCAAATATTTGATAGTAATTTATGGAAGCACGTTGTAGTTCAAAATTTTACTTACATTGCTACACCAGCAGCATAGGATTTAGGAGCTGGAGGTTCAAGTCTTATTCTCACTTTGAATCAGAGACTTAAAATGCTGAAAAAAACCCCTTTATTACATTGGCACACTTTTATCATTTCATTAAAAAAAAAAGAAACTTACCAAACCAGCCTGATCATCTCTGCAGATAAGCGTTATAATGGTGGTTTTGGGGAGAGTAAGAGACCTAGATACTCAACTCCTAGTGACTGGAATTAAATGAGCAATCTAACTATTTACTACTAGTTAATGCTTAAATAAATTGAAGCATGGGGGTACGTAACGTACTTGGGAGTACTCATCAAACTGCAAGTGGTAACTTCAAATCCTGAAAAGCCTTGTGAGAGTGAACCCTGTCCATATAACACATAGAACTACTCAAACAATAGATTGGTTTCTTTTTTGTTAATTGGTATTCTTTAAATGCTCAGATTATAACTACTTTTTAAACATACTGAAAAAGTGGATTTAAACTTTGAAACATGATAAAAATACCTCTTTTCTATATTTTAAAGCTTATTTCTTCTACAAGGACATTAAAAGAAAATTAAGAGAGAAAAATCACGCTATGTTTCATATAATAAATGTTTAATTTTTCAAATATTGAAAAATGTTTTTGTGTCTTGTTTTGTTTCTAAACTTGTTGAATTTGACTGGAATCTGCAAAAGACATTAGTGTTGCCAAATATGCATTTCCGGTAGTCAAAAACTAAACAAACTGCTGTTCAGCCCTCATGTACTATTGGAACTGATGGCACTGCATCAGATTTTGGATCAATCCTTCACAAACGTACTGTGTGCATCAAGCCTGTTTCTGGCAATGGTTTTACACCTATAGGTGTGCTATTAGCAGGTCACTCATTTGGCGCTGAGTAGCCATGAACCAGCTTTTATTTGTTGTTTTTATTTGTTTATTTGATGGGTTCAGGGACTGGTTCACTGTGTGCTTGGGAGGGGCTGACCAGCCACGCAGCTCATGTTTCTCTGCATCATTCTTCTGGTTATCAATGACCCTGTACTCAAGGGAGGAAAATGACATATTCTGCAGTCATTGAGAAAACACCGTGGTATGCACGATGACACCTAGGCAATCAAAACTATCTCCATCAAATTGCAGGTGACATTTTCATTAGCTCAACAGCTTCTGGGCTTTGATTAGGAAATGACTGCAGGGGAAAAAAAAAGTCACGCCATCTCACAGTCACGTCACAGATGTGGCCCTTTTTAAAAGTGCTTTTTTCAGCCTGCCTTAGTACTTGTATGGCTAGAACATTATTTGGGTAAGTGGTGAGATAGTTTTATTAGTACACAGGGAAGATTTTATTGTGAGGCTGTCTGTAGACTAAAAGTTCATGATTATGGACTTCTATGGACATTATATAAAATATTTCTAGAAAAAAAGCATAACTAAAATTTTCATTGAACTTGATTTAATTGCATGTGAGGTTTAGCAAGTCTTGCATATGAAAACAATATAAACATAAATAAGTCCAGACAGGTACAAATGGATTATTTTTGTGTAGCTTTGTGTACATTTGTTGAAATCAGACTTGGGAATCCTCTATATTAACTAATAATATGAAACTATGACGTTTCTTATTCATTAATTATGTCTCTATGTACCTGGAAGCCTTTTCTGCTTCTTCCTGGTCCAAACTCTAATTTAAGATTTGACAGGAGCAGGTCACATGAACAGTTGTTACAGAGTTCTGTTCACAAAAATATCCTTTTATTACCTGCTCCATCTAAGAAAGGTTCAGTCTCAAAACATTCTGCAACTGCTAATCTCTGTCGTTTAGTATCGCCCCCACTTTACCTATAAGGCAACAGATCCTAATCAGATCTTGACAAAGAGATGCTCAGCAGCAATTCAAATCAGATCATATGTGATTCTGCTCCTCACAGGGGAGACAGTCGCTGTCCTGCCTCCCTTTGGGCTCCTGCAAATGACAATTCTGTTCCCCAGCTCCTTGGCTATTCTGGGCTGGCACGCTCCCATAGCCACTGCTCAAATTTGAATAAATAATTAAATATTAATTGAAGCGGAGGCAGTCAGTCACAGCCAAACAGTTTGGTTTGAATAAATCAGCATTTTCTTGTTAAAGAAATGTATTCCAAGTAGGAAGCTTTCTGTTGCAGTAAAAAGCAGTCTGATTACCTAAATGCAAATTAAAACCTGTATGAAATCTCTAAAGAAGACCACAGAATACAGATAGTATTTGTAGTTAATTTTTGATCAGTTGTAAAGCATCTGTAACTTTGGTTTCATGATTCTGCATTCTTGATGTAAATTTACAAAATTAAAGACAAGGCAGTTGAGGAACAACAGAATACATGACAGCCCGTTAAAAACTGAAACAGCTGAGAAGCCATGGCCCAAAGTGGACTTCATAGGAATTTGTGGTTTTTCTGCAGCTCTCTAATGGTCTTTAAGCAATTCCGTTGGCTGCTTTTGGTAGTGAACAGCCTGAAGAAAGAGTAAATGAGGAAAATGGCTTTTAGAAAAAAGACAGTAGAAAGCATTTCTTTAGTAGAAATGGTCATTTCTTTAATAAGACTAACCTGGTTTGACATCTTTTTCTTGAATTTTGGCTTTTCTTGCCATGTACCAGAAAAATGAGCATACATCATGAGACGTTGCAGAGAGTAGGAAGGATGACTCTGGGTTTGTCTTGGGAGGGAAATCCAGAGAATATCCCAGTCCAGGCTCCATTTCTGACAGCTGACTTCTCTCTGAGCAGGAGGGTGGGTGAGTGCTTCCAGCTCCCAGAGCATCATGACCGAGCAGTAATAGAGGTATCATTGGTGATATTCTGCTATCTATTCCTTGTAAAACACCAATTCATCATTTTCACAGGGAAAAAGTAATTCTGATTAATTTTCCATTTTGCAAACAGCTTTTGAGCTGTCACTCTTTTCTGTTTTGACATTTTGAAAATTGAAGAGTTCTAGGATTTTGTTTGAAATAGATTTTCTTTTAGAAAGTTAAGGTAATTCCTAGGTGGAAAACATGAAGGAATAATATCAAATGAAACGCAAAATATTGAAACCAAACAACCCAGATGAGCTATCATAGATTTTCTTCTTTTCTATTTTCAGCCTATGAATTATTGTTAACATTTTTTCATTTAACTTTCATGTTAACTTTCAGTTAACTTTTTAACTTTTTCTTTCTGCTCTGAGATAGAAAAAACATTGAGAAACTTGAAAAACTCTCCTAAGTCAAATAGTTTTTCAGTTTATTTTGGAAGAGTAAGAGCTCCTCATTTGCTGATTAATTCAGCAGTGGGAACAGCCCAGGGTTCGTGTCCTGTAACTTTGAATTGAATTATCCTTCGGGAGTACTTACAGAGAGTGTTTTGGGATCCTAAGCTTCGATTTGCAACCTTGGTGGAGTATTTGAGGTTAGATGGGGCTGGTCTAGACTCTACTTGTCCTCCTCACTGGCCAGACATAGTCATGGGGATGGAGGCAGCACTTTTAGGTAGAGAAATCAAGCCTGTGTGGTACAAAACTGTTGAGGATGATACAGCAAGGGAGGAGTTGAACGTGCCTTGGGAATGAAGAGCCTGGACCACTTAACTGTCGCTAGATTTCTTAGCTGATCTGCAGCAGAACTTCAGCAAAACTACAGCTGTTTTTCTGCTTGTTAATCCTGTGTCCTTATAAGCTTACTTATACTTTTATGCATATCGTGAAGTGTTTCTCCAAAATACTGCATGTGCTTAAAGCAGATGAGTTCCTCAGACCTTTTATAAGAAGATGAGGCATGATTAGATGCTAGAGCGATGCTTCATTTGCATGTTAAGCTAACTGTAACTGGAAATAATTCTCTATGTGGCTGGCTCAACAATTCCAAGTTGTTTTACACTCTGTTCAAAAAGAAAAAGGAGATTATTGACTACTGAGGTTGCAGAAAACTCAGAAAAGATGCTTGTGTAAGAAAGCGTAACTTATCACAAAGGCTGCATATTTCTCCTCCCTGAATGCAGACACACATTGACATTCTTCTGTGTCTCATTGCTGTGTAACTTTTAAAATGCCAGATAATGTGCTGCTTATTTTCCTACACAACATTATGCATTTCCATTAGTGCTGGGCAAGCAGGAAAAACGGTAGTACTTTGTACATTAAATTAACACTAAATTTTAAAAGTCCTCCATATTCACCTGACTGATACTGAGAAGTCACAAACTCAGAGTGGTTTATGAAAGCAAATAGAGTAGGTGTTTTCAAAGTCTTTCCTGGAGATTATGAAATTTCAGTTACTACTTTTGCTGTAGCTGTGAGGGTCATTTTGCAACCTTTCTCTTATTTTTTCTCATACCCACTGTCTTTCTCACCTGGACAACAATTCTGTTTACTCTCCACTTCCCATTAAAAACAAAACAAAACAAAACCAACAACTTCATAATGTTTGTTTCTGGCCAAATCCATGTTTTTTCCCCAGGATTAGGCAAAACTCATTCAGTCTCATTGTACAGCTTCTGTGAAGTTCTCAGCATCTTAACTGTGATTCAGCTCATAGTCCTGCCTGAATAGTTTTGATAAATGAGTCTGACCACCGCAGCTTTAGAGTACAATAGGTTTGGGTCTGGATCTCTGGGTGAAATACTTTATCCTGGTATTGAAATATAACCTGGAGCAAACATACTTAATCTGGAAAGTAGCCTGGAGCTAGTCCAGAGGTGAATAGTGAAATTTGGGCCTTTCTGAGGGCTGATTTATTTGGAAGCTGTTTGGTCCAATTTTCATTGTCCATGGATATTATAACCATTAATCTGTGGGGTTTATCCCAGAAAATGTTCTTTTGTTGGCTCTTCCTCTATTTTTGCAAGAGGATACCATAATTTTGTTGGTTTAACACACCAAGTGTTCAGCTCACTCCTGTGAGTGCGATATAATCGTCCACCAAGACAAACAGGGATAGTCACCTCTGGGCAAATACTCAAATACCTGTGGTGCCAGTCTCTTTTAATAGCTGATGTCTTCTAGCAGGTAGGCAGGCTTTTAACAGTCCATGGGTTGCTGGCATGAATTTGGCATTTTTATCTCTTTACTTATAGTTTCATCCTCCATGATGGGTCTTATCAACTCCTTGTCCTGTGGAGAGGACAGAAATCTCTTGAGCTGAAGCTTTGATGGTCTTATTTGTCCAAATTTGCACTTCTGTCAGACTCTTGGCTGCAGCTCTAGATTTCGTATGTCAGGCTGTTATGATCCATTTAAATGCCTATGGGGATCTCAACAAGCTTTTTGAAAAGATTAATGACTTAGCTGTGGTTTTTATCATAGTGTTTCTAAAGAAAAGCCTGCATGCCTAATAAGGTTATTTCTACAAGCCAAAATTTGCATTGCTCACCATAAAAGACAAATAGATAGACTTTAACTACAAAATATCTGAAGGTCTGTTGTCTGTTTTTGTCTTTTGGAGATCAGTTTTGTATAAGAAAAGAGAAATAAAGAAGGGAGAAGGGAAATAAATAAGAAATTCATCTGCTTTAAAATGACAGGAGAGGAAGGATATGGATGTGAAGAATTCTTTACTTTAGAATCTCGTACCATATGGATATACCTTTGTTAGACTGTTATTGCCTACAGTCTTATGTTTTTATTTGGGCATGATTATAAATAGGAGTAATTTAAAATAATACTTGAACTCTCATAAGATTTATTCAAGATTTATATGAGTGGTTAGAAAAATATTAACGGAATCATTAGCTAAATTGCAGTTCCTGATGCAACCACCAAAGAGCAGGCTGGAAGGAGAGACGTTACATTTGTGCTTTTGTTAAACCATTGGCCTAGTAGAGTACAATTTTTAAGTGCATTTGAAACTTGTGTGTTATAGTCTTTAGTGAGTGTTAGGTAAACATCTGTCAAATATCAGGGATCATCTGGGATCGTCCGGGTTAAGACACTGTCACATGATGATCAGACTAACAGGAGTGGAGTCCTGTTTACTTTTCAGCCTGCTCCAGTCAAAGGGCAGGAAACATCTGGACAGCTGTGCTGTTTTCCCCAGGCACTCTTCTGCAAGGCCAGAGTGGTGTTCGATGTGGAAAACGTAACAGAGACTCCTGAGAGCCCCTTGCTAAGTAATACACATGATCACATTTGCATTGCACAGGGGCGTTGCAAACCTGGGACAGCACCACAAGACCCCAAAATGGACCTTAATCCTATTAATAATTCTCCAGCCTGTTTTCCACTGTGATGTGTCGGTCAGTACCATGTGCTGGGAATTTATTGGCAGTTGGCCCGATGTGAATACATGATTCTGTCAAGTTCTGTGGAAAACAGAGCTGCTTCAGCATGAATTCTTCTGACGCCTGTAAGGGGAAAAACTTTCTCTGAAGCCCCCTGGCCCAGAGATGCCCGTGAGCTGTCACATAAACTGTCTTTGTGGCGAAGCAGTTGATGCTTACATGTAGAAAGCTGATTTTTAAAGGCAGATATTTTATTTTAGTCTTATAGGGCTCATTTTATGACAGCCAAGGTTCCCTTTGGTTTTATATCCGGATGCGTGCACCTAATTTTCTAATAAGGGTTCTCAGCATAGTTTTTAATCTAAGTGCTAAACCGTTATTCATCAAGATGATGGCCAGGTCACAGAAACTTGAGTATACAGCTGCATACGTGAGTTTTAGATCACTCTGTTTTCAATTATTCCTCATTTGCCTTTTTATCAAGAGAATTTCTGCCCTGAAGCACAGTGCAAAAGCAAAAGAAGAAGTACACCAGATTCACCTCTCAAAATTACGAGTCTTTGGTATTGAATCTTTTGCGTTATTTGCCTTTTGGAAAACAAACCAAACCAAAACAAAAAACAACAAACAAACCACAAAACCCAACAAACAAACAAAGAAAAGAATAAAACCTGTTTTCCTTATTCCTAACGCTTAAAGGGTAGTTGTGTGTTTTTCCTTCAGTGTTACCATGGTGATGAGAGTAATGTTAAGGCCTAGCTAGGCAGGTACTAGATTAGGCTAAAATCATTTATCCTTCTTTTCACCTGCAAAATGCATGGCCAGAAGATGAATAGCGTCATTTAGAGCACTCACTCCTCTGACAGGCTGCTGCAAGCTCAGCCCCAAGAGTTCACATTAAAACACGGGTAGAAGTTTTGCAGGCCTAAATTGGACTGCAAAAGGAGCCTGGCTTTCAAAATATATCTAAAAATACAAATATATTGCTGGAATAAATAATGAAACTCAGCAAGAGCAACAATAAAAGCCCCAGCTCTACCCTATCTGCTCAAGAAGAAAATGGGGAGGGGAGAATACGCAGGCAGTGAAAGCTGAATGATTTCTTTTTTTAGTGATGCTGAAACTGTTACTTACTGCAATGCCTCATTAGCTCTCTGAGACAGGGCTCTCCCAGCTGCGTAGGCTGTTTCACAATCTTAATGCTAACTCCGATGCTGATAAAGTTGCCCCGTTGTGTTGTTGGGCTCAGGTGTCTCTCCCCAGCTTTCTCTGATCCACTTATTATTCTGAGTAATGCTACTGATTGCCAAAGAGGAACCACAACCCCATGCTCCTATGAAAATCAGCCTCAAGAAGACTTAAAAATGCTATTTGTTTGTTTGTTTGTTTGTTTGTTTTTTTCCCCGTGCTTCAGGGCAGTCATTTGTCTCTGCATCAGGCAGGTGCTTGTCTACAATGTTCTCAAAGACCTTCAGAAGACAGCTACCGCTACCTTACAGCTCCACATTGGAATTACTCTTCCTGTTTTGGCTTTCTCTTTGAATACAATATTTAATTTAACTTTCTCTACAATATGCACATATATCAATATCAATCTTCATTTAATATCAAAGAAGCATGTATAATATGGTTCTTCCATCTCCCCCTCCCCCAAAAAGTTATTTTAGTACTTTGTATCTTAATTTCATTCTCAAATAAACTGTGAGGTTTGCATTGGTACCTTGAAAATGTATTTAGATGCATATAGGCTGGGGTTCTTTATTTAATGATTGTAAAACTAAATGCTTTTTGGTATATTCCTCTTAAGCAGAAGTGGAAAAATGTTATTGCTCTTCTTCATAGGTTTGTTTATTTATGGCATATGCAGTTAATGGATATTTCTAATGCCTCTTAGGCAGTAAATAGATTACCTGATGCTAGCTATTTCATTTCAAATATCTCACATTTTCTTATTTAGGATCATCAACATATTTTTACATTAATTATTTAACTGCCATTTCCAATCTTTTTAGTCAGGCATGCCTCTGCCTACTCAGGGCCCAATTAGTCACTGCATTATTACAGATTTAAACCAGTTTAAGTGAATAAAAAATAATTTGCACATTTTGAACACAGTTACATTTTGTTCTGAATATTTTACCCTGAAGACGGGCTTTCAGTTTCACATTAAGACATTTTTGTTTTTCAAAATAGGATAGCTAAGGCTTATGCAGTTGTTTTCATATTTTAGATCCTGAATTACTTTTAAGAACAAAGAACTATACTTCCACTTGACTATTGACCGCCTTCTCATCCACCAATAACAAAAAGACAATACAGCAAGTAAAACAATTCTGAATTAATGTTATGGGGTGTAATAAGCTGATTAATATACACAATCTATCTCCTGTAATTGTTTTCATTGGAAGCCTAAAATGCATAGCTAACCCACTTTTCTATAAATGTAGATTCATACCTATTCTATGCCACAACCTGTGGTGCACTACAACCAACATTTCCAGCCTCTTAGCCAAATAATTTTTTTCTCAAATTGTGTTCATGGATGTTTGATTCAATAGTTGGTTGCACTGGTGATTTTGGAAAGAATTGTGTATCAGAGCTTGAGTGGATAAAAGGCTGAAGCTCCGTGTTTGAGACACAGTTAAGGTCTTGTTCCATGTTCTTGGGTCCTAGGTATTACTGTAATACTATTCATAAGAGAGGGTAAATTTATAAACAGTAGAATATCTGCCCTGATGCAACTTGAAAATGAAAAAATAAACTACGGCCATGCTGTTTCCTAAGAATTTTTCAGACTAGGGGACAGTAGAAGTACACTACAGAAAATCAACAGCTAAGAAAAATATCTGGAGCATGGGGAAAAACACTTCCTCATCAGGAAACAGGTCAACTCTCTTTTTCAACTTTTAATGGGACTGTAAAATGAAAGGGGACTTATTTCATGACCCCTATTCATCTTTCTTATCTGCGTTTCTTTTTGCTGTCTTGCAAAGCAAGCTTTGACTCTTTCGGAATATTAACCTTGATTGTGCAGCAAGAGATACCTTTCTCCTTTATTAACCATTAGGTGTGTATTTGGATCAAAAATATTCACGAGTAAAAGTTACAAATATTACAGGATCTCTAATGTGCTTCTTAGAAAGGTGTATTTTTTTATAAAGCTTTCCCTAAATGTAAGAACGTAAGAAGGATCTACAATGGCCGTGAAAGAAAGTTACGCTAAGACATGTGAAGACTTTCCATTATATTTCCAGATGATCGAGTCTTTCTTTGAATAATGTCATAAAGAAATAACTCCATCAGTGGACAAACTTTAAATATATTTCCAATTTGTTATGCTTAAAAGATAAATAACCCAATGAGACTTTCACAAGTACATACACATTTCTCTTAATTTGTTCCTTCGTCCTCATGCAAATGATAAGCCTTCCTTCATGGAGGCATATTCTTTTTATTAATGCAGTCCTCCAGAGCTGCTGTTTGGCTTTGCATCTACCTTCGTTCACAGGGAAAGTCAGTGGAACTTCTGTCAGTAACCTCTAGCATATTGTTCTAAAGTTTCCTAAAGTAAGAGTCAGCAAAACGGCAGATAACAAATGCCAGTGAAGTGTCTCTTGTGAGGCTGCCAGCCCTTCAAGGCTTTCACATGCTCCATGAATTAAATGGGATGAGCACTGAGTTCCCAGGACTCCGAAGGAGGGCTAACATTAAAGCAGCAACGCTTTTGCCACCAGTACTAGAAGTCTGTGCATCAGTTTCATTCCCAAACCCTCACTGTAATGGTGTAACTGCTTTTGCACAGAGGGTGGCTGTGGCTTCCTGTTTGCTGCTATTGCAAAATCTGCTTGCCTCTTTTGAAATTTAAAATTGTTCAGTCTCAACTAGCAAAAACCTGACCTTGCAAAAGTTTACTAGCACAAATAGTCACAATCATAAAAGCAGAGCTGTTTGTGTGTATAACTGTCCCTCACATGAGTAGAAATATGCAAGATTGACCTTTAAAACATGCTCTCCGGGCTATCATAACTTAAGAAAAAGAAGAGTATTTTTCCCTTTTAATCTACATGGCAAGGCTAGCAAATAATTTACAGTATGAATTAATTGCTTTTCCTTTTTCGAAAAACAAATCTTAATAATTGACTTGTTTTAATTTGCAAATATATTATTCTGAATATAGAGTATGTGCTTTTTCATGAAAAATTTAGTAAGGCTGTTTAATACTGCAAATGCATTCGCTATGTATCAGCAGCAGCACCCACATTAACCCAGCAGACTGAAACAGCTCCATCCATTGACTCAATGGGCCGTGAAATAAAAACGTTCTCTCCATAAGCATTGACACACTAGACCTCAGTGGACTGAAGCTCCCATGATGAGTTACCGAGTGAATGATACTCTAGTAAGACCTTTTTTAGGCCCTGACGTGACAGATTTACAGTATCAAAGAAATAGAATGAAGCCTCATTTTTTCAGGGTTCTTCAGTTAAACGTATATTTGATAGTTAAAGTAGTTATATTTAGAGGTCGTGTCAATGCTGTCCAAGCTTCATGTGAAATTTTCAAAAATGCTTTTCTTTACTTATGATGCTAAATCTAATTTTCAGTGGACATTTGGGTGACATTCCTACTGCTCATAGCAAATGGGTAGAACAGATTTTACATGCTCCACCCTTCTGTCAGATGGTAGTTACTGTCTCTCTGCAGGACTGGTGCACACCCAGGGAATGGATTGAATGAGTCCTAGGCACGCTTCAGTGTACAGTTGTCTTAATTAAAACTGCCAGGTAAGGTGGTTTGAGTGGCTGATGTTGCACTGTAGAGGATTAGGGAGTAATGTGTGTCCCATCCTTTTGTCTCAACCCTGGCAGTGATAGTCCTCAGCTTTGACAGAAGACTTTTCTGCGCCCTAGAAATAAAAAGGCAAATGTGCACTGACTTTTGAAAATATTTAGATTTATTCTTACTCTCATCCAAAGCTCCAAACACTTGATTCATTTCTCTCTCTGCCTTCTTTCTCACCCCGGCTCCCTCAGCTGCAGTGCTAGCCTGTCAGGGTAGAAATGTGGATGCAAATAATACAGCAAATTGTGCTTGATGCAAAGTACATTTTACTGTGGATGCCAAGCATTTCTCAACCAACATACAGCACTGCTTTGCTTCATGAGGGCAGGTGAATCTTTCTTGCTGGAAAGATTAATCCTTGCCCATTCTCTGCACAGTTCACTGGGTCATTCTCAGACCACTCACTGCAGTGGACTTAGACACCTGCAACAGTGTCTCAGTTCAAGGAACTGGTGAGGGTTGTGGGTATCCTGCTGCTCCTGGACAGGCAGTGCAGGAAAGCTAAGTTGGGCACTCCGGAGGGTCTGCATGCTACATCTTTCTAAGGATCGCTAGATGACTTGGAATTTTTTCCAGGATCATGGGTTAGGACCATGTTGCCAAATGCTTTTATTGGTATAAATTTCCCATAGTTCTGGCTATCTTTGTTACTGCTTGTTGGTGCTTCACTCTTATTGGGAAGGATAAGGAGAGTATCTATGTCACCACTAGAAAACTTTCCAGTTCTTTCTGCCCTCCAGATAGGCTGGATACTGTCTACTGCAATATAAAATTCATCCAAAGAATTTCATTTGAAAGGCAGGAGGTCCCTGAAGATATCAGATCTTTCAAGACCAGATTTTCATGTTTCAGCTTCCAAATTGCAGGTTATAGACTGGTAGGTTAGAAAAGATCAGAAGTTTAAGTTGGACGAGGCACTCGCTGCTGCACTGATTCTTACTAGGTGCTCAAAATACACGTAAAGCTGCGAGCATGTGTAAGAGAAGTCCACTTGGGTTTGCTTATTGTCGTCTTCAGTCGCTTCCTCGTGACTGGGTTTCATTTAATGGGACTGTCTGTTAGGATCACGCTGACAAAGCCACGCGACCAGTTCTTGCGATCCCCAAAAGAAGCTGCTAGGGCAGACAACTCTTCCTACTCTCTCCCAGGTCTGTTTCTGCTACTCTGCGTTTTGATACCAGCCGTGCCCTGCACAACCAGACCTGTATCGAGTCTTTCTGTGCACCTGACGCAGTCCCGAGGCACCTCGATGGGCTCATACGCTGCACCTGTACGCGCTGGCCCAGCTCACAGGTAAGTCTGTTCCCACCCACTGTGGCCAAGGAACATGACTGACCTGGAGCTGTGGAGCTCATCTCACCTTGAAAACATGCAATAGTAAAAGTCCGTCTCTACGCAGAGTCTTCTCACTTGCTATATATAGTTAAAAATAAAAATTAAAATATTTTCAACAACTATATGGCTCCCAGAGGCAAAATCTTTTAACTCCAGATATGATCATGATAGGAAATACTGCAGGAAGCTGGCCATCAGAGATAATTGAGCTGTGTGGTTTTGCATTAGTGGATACAGCAGGGAAGTGGCCATTCCTACACATGCCTGCTGCTAACCTTCTACCCTGGGGGATAATTGTTTATAATTAGGTCAAAGAAGAAAAGAGATCTCACTACTTCCTTGTCAATAAACAAGTTCAAAACTTTTCAAAAGGATGCTGTGATTATGATGATTTTGCTGTGAGCCAAGTTTATCTATACATAGTTAAAAAAATAATAAAAAACTTCATGAGACAGACCAGATAAGTATCTCTGGAGAGAGATGAGTCCTGATTGCTAACTTCTCTGCAGCGTCTCCATACCCATGGAGGCTACAGCTTTATAAAATTAAAAGCAGCAGATAAAGAGTCAGCTTGCTGTGGAGATTGGAGATTATTTTATTAATTTAAAAATTATAATGTTTTAAATTTTATCTGCTGTAAATTGAATGAATTGAACCATGATGCATTGAAGTATTAATAAGCTTTCAATTAAACTTTGCCACAGTGTTCTTAGTTATTCTTTCCACTACCAGCTAGAAGGAACCCCTTTTATAATACAGCTGTAAATGTTGGACCCCGAATTGCCACATTATAATGTGATGATAATATAATGCACATTCTGCAAAATATCTGTAATTATGTATTTGTGTGAGGCATCATAACGGCTCCTCTAGTATTATACAGCTTTAAGTCTTTATTTATATGGAGGTTATTTCTTAGCATTCATATTATTCTAACAGTAATTTGTATTTAATATCACACTGCCTGCTTTTGATTATATTTTATAATAAGATGCAGCAGGATTAGTTATCTGATGATGCTTAATTTGCATAATGAGCTAATTGAAACTTCTGAATTTGGAAGCAATCATCCTAGAACCTTGTTTTTGAAAAGCCATAGTCCCAAGTACCAGGGACAAACACCACGCAAAGGGAAATAGTTCTTGGAACATAGGGCAATTCAAAGGAGAATTTATGAAAACCTTCTTCAGTAGGTTCATATCTCAATTGTGAAAGAAATCAGATATGTCATAGATGGCATATAGCAGTAAAAAAATCCAGAATGTCCATTTTAAGTTCATTGTCAAAAATTTCACCTTTCCTGAAGTCTTGCTTTAACTAAACAGTGTCCCTAGTTTCAAAGTGAACTCCATGTCTGTTTGTGAAGTACATTTTATGTATTATATATGTATCTGTGCATATGTATGCATATTGCATACTATGTGTATATTAAATTAGATATTTATATGCATATTGCACATATTGTGTATAATTGCCAACTTTGGAAATTCTTATGCAGTGATTTATCTGATGTGTAATGGCTGATTTTTAGACCCTGAGAATGTTCCACCTCTCTCCCTGAAGGCTAAGCAATAGTTTCACACAGCTCACGTGTTAATTACAGGGTGCCATCCTCATCCTGAAATAATTTATATAGGCTGGCAGTCATACTAATACCCAGTATATCCTCACAGCTGCTGGATCTAAATCCACTGCAAGTAGCAGTGGCGATAACGGGTAACCCTATCTAATGTACTTGTATCATTTGCTACACAATATAATTAACATAAGAAAGATATTTATTTGAAAGCTTTTATTCTTGCAGATTTTACTGTTAAATGGCCAGTCTACCTCACAGTCAGGTGCTGGCAGAATCTAACTCAATATGCAGTGTTCCCTGTTGTTTATCTGGGTTTGATTTTTAGTGTGTGTGTGTTTATTTTGGGGGCTATTACTCTCTTTTTAGGAGGGCAAAATATAAATATATTATATAATATTTATATGCACACATATATAATAAACATATTTATAGTATAAAATATATTCATATGTGTATGTATACATACAACATTAAGCTTCTTAGACATCCTTCCTATTGGATGGAGGGCACTTCAGATCCATTTCACTTCGAATTTTGCCCCATGTGAGCAGTTTTGATCTTTCATGTGCAGTTACCGGGCCAGTGTGGCGACATAAACCCCATAATGTTAAGGTCCACATAAACAAACGTGCCTTAATTGCAGTGTTTAAAATGCTTTAAATAGGTGCTACCTCTACAGGTGTTTCTGTAAGTTTGTATTTTATCTGGAGGATTGAAGTCTACTTCTAAACAACTAAGTATTAACAAAATTCATCAATATACTCTTTCTCTGTTACATGCAATCTTAAAGCTACTTGTATTTAAATTAAGTTGTGTTAAGGATCACCTGCCCTAATGGGTACAGACAGCACCATTCCTGGGTGAATACTCCTCTTGCTAATCTCAGGGTCCTAGATCAACGATTTCTACAGAAGAAAATCACTAAGCATTTAGGGAGGAGTCAGACTTCACTGCTATTCCCCCGTATTGCTTATCTCAAGGTCTCCTCTTAGACTGTGTGTGTAACAGAATGGGCAAAGGGTTTATTCTCCTGATTCAAGTCCCTCAGATCCCTTTAAGTTTTCATTGAGATACTGTCTCTCTTACTCAGTTACATCTCTAAGTCACTGATCTAACCTGATTGAACCAAAATTCTGCTAAGCAGTGGAAAAGTACAACTGGAGAACGCTCCCTTCTGAAGACCAAATCCCTGACTGTGCAAGGTGAATTCAGAGATGTAATCTCGTGGTTGGGGCACCGCATTAGGATTTGGAAAACAGTGTCGCTTGTCAGCTCTGGGACCCTTTGAAAATGACCTTGGGTCAGACCCTTAAATGTGTGTGAGTCTATTTTTTGCTAACAGTGGTGGAGTTTATGCATTCAAGAATTGTCTAGGGTTTTTTTTTGTTGTTGATGATGTTGTTATCCAGTAAATCAGAATAATAGGAGGCTATTCTGCTAGAAATCATTCTGCTGCTACCCTTGGAGAGGTGTTATGACCACAAGCATGTGCAAATAAGATAGACCAACAGAGACAAAATCAAATCAATCTGGGGAGGTACACATGCCAATAGCTGTTAGGTGATGTTATTTTTAATGGATGAAAGCACAACAAACCTTTAGTAGCCGAGTTCGGTAGGTTTTCTTCAAATATGTGTAAGACAAAATAATTTGCTTGAACTGGGATTCCTTATGTTCAGTTTTACTTCAAAATAGATAATATATTTTAAGTAGCAGACCTAAAGAGACTGCTGTCATATTAAGTATGTGTATTTTGCAAAGTGTTAAGTTTGAAAGAAAAAGGACTAGACAGATAATTAAAAAAAAGTAGGAATGCCCTTCAAACAAATGTATCTCAAATTTTCTGGAAATTGGCTGTTATTAGAAATGTGTTTTCTATTTTTGAGGCTTTTGGGGTTCTAGCAGTAGCTGGCTAGCAGATCAACTGAGCAATCTTGTTCAGAATGTTCAGAACATCTTGTACAAGTGTGTACGTTAGGCAAGCTGACCATGTTTCTCTCTGGAATGACAGGGAGCAAAAGCAGCTGTAATTATTTTGAATTGCTCAAATTCTCCACTCACTGTAGTTTAGAAGCCGCTGCTGTCACAACTTCTGAGATATGAGCGTCCCATGCAGTTGAGTTGTATGTTTAAAGATTTCCCACTGGATGGAAGGTGACCCTGACTTTTTTTTAAGAGGTCTCTGGCACAGTGGATTCCTCTCCAGAACAATACAATGACAGAAGAGATTTGGAAAGTTTAAATAAACATCTACCCTGAAGAGTTTATTATCCAAACTGAAGTTGCAAAGTTCTCTGTATTCATTAAGTGTTTTTTAGCTGTTAGTGTTTAGTCATCCAATGTTCAAATTAAGGATTTTTTGTCACAGCAGAAGCTTGCAGTCTGGGAACATGGTCCGGAGGAAGCGGAGCATGACTAAAACGCTGGCGGACAGATTATTGGCTGCTGTTCCGCAGGAGGAAGTGTCTAAACTAAGAACCTCAGTCAATAGAGAGAGCCTGTATGCGACTGGGGCTGGGAGACTGAGAGCTTCCGAACCACAGCTGGTGGGGGGAGTTAGAGCCTAAAAGCTACAGCTAAAGATTTCTTTACTCAGACCGTGGATTTTTGATCTTGAGACATAGCAGCTACAATAAA
Source organism: Vanellus vanellus (assembly GCF_965231255.1). Classification (NCBI taxonomy): domain Eukaryota; kingdom Metazoa; phylum Chordata; class Aves; order Charadriiformes; family Charadriidae; genus Vanellus; species Vanellus vanellus. The sequence continues at coordinate 11,671,373 of NC_138915.1, read as the reverse complement.
TCCTGGAATGTGGAATCAGCTCATGATTACATGGCTGCTGGATATCTGAATCATATCTGTAGGAATCAGCTGATGGTGATGGAGAGTTGTATGTTCTCTCAGTGGGATCTACAGCACAGTGCCCTCAAGTGACTTGCTTGAATCTGTTCCAAAACAGGGAGGAGAGTATTGGCCACATCAGCATTTGCCTGCTGGTCTGCAACAACTTTTGAAGTGATGCTGAAAGTAGTTCTACTTCACTCACAAAAGAAATGGAGGCATGGAGAAATCTGTTTCTTGATTGGTGTCCTGACTTACTGGGATGGCATTTGGGAGAGCGGTGAGTGAGTGAAGGATATCGCAGAAATTTTAGGCCAAGCCAGTGCCGCGGAAATCTGAGGTTTCTGATGCACCGTGTAAAATCACATTTTAACAATTTGTACAGATAAGTTATTCCATTTACTACTGTAATGATAGATAGGCCAGTGGATGCAACGCCCGCTAATTTCAGGGCCAATCCCTAGGAAGTTTGCTTGTCCTTTGGGCAGTTTTGAAACACTTCATAGATGTCTTTTACTGTAGCTGACATGGGGCAGCACATGGTGACAATTCTTTTTAGGCTTAAATACGCAACCAGTTTTCCTGGTTTAAAAAACTGCAGTGAATCAGTTGTCTTAATTAACCATGAGCTTGCTATCAGCCTGCAGGAATTACAGCAACTGCACTTTAGCCTCATCGTTCTCCATAAAGATTAAGCTGCTTCTCCTCACCTTGCACGCGACGGGCTCGAGGAAGGTGGGCCACATAGCACTCTGTCTCGGTGATGTTGACCTCAGTAAATTGATTCTGTGATCGACAGCAAGTGCCCATTTACTTTGTAGAAAGTTCACTGCTAGTCCTGACACAAACCAGAAAGTAAAACATCCTTCAGCTTCATACCTATAAAATGTTGCTGGTGACCTCCTAGTCTCACATGTAAGAACTCCGTGCTGGGTTCGGTTATTTGGAAATGGTTGTGTTATACCATTTCCTAAGGTCACTGTGAAAGTTTTATGTAAAGAGAAGATGGTGTTCTGCTTATAATTGAATCCAGGGTGAATTATTTCATTCAAAATAGAGTTAAGCAGTCCATAAACTATAAGTACATTTTTTCAAACGGATCCTTCAACACAGAACACATCACGTCTGTAGATGACTTCTGTGCTGCAATACAAATCTGTCTGCAGACCGAGTAACGGCACGACCGCCCAGATGAATGCATTTTTCCAGCCACGCTGAAGAGCTAACGTACAGGGAATTAAACAATGAATATAGACAGAAAGCAATCTTTCACATCATTAGTAATAGATACTTTCTGTGTTTTGCGATTTTAGTCAAATTGTGAGTCTGCATAATTAGGAAGGCATTTGCACAAATATGAAGTAACCAGAATAAATTAGGCGAAGAAACAAAACGGCAAAAGCAACAGTCTTGATTTAAATAATATCCCTGCTCATAGCTTGGCTAATTTACTGTGGTAAATTACGTGATAAACATATTATACTGATTTCTTATGTACTAGAAATTTTTCTTCTGGGATTTGCTAAATGTATTTGTATTCCTGTCCTGCAGCAAACCGGAATATTTAAGAATACAGTGCGGCACTGTCATCTTTCCAGTTACTACTATTTATCATTTATATTGCAGTAGCATGTATTGCCTGCCCACTGATACAGATACCCGGAATGTTTCACGTCCAGCCTCTAAATAAAATATAGAAGCCAAAGAAAATATCCAATTTTATGAAAATTGAAATATTTTGTGGCAAATAAGATTTTGTAACCACTTATTTTTGTTTATCACCAGCCTTCTTTCCATGGAAAACAAACCAGGTTGTTTTCAACTTGTAAAAAAGACATAGACAGCCCACGTTGGGACAGGTTGTCTCCAGAAAGTGGTACTCGGACTGGCTCAATGTCTTTGATAATGAGTAACAGTCTCAGTGTACTCTGTGGTGAGATGTGTTCAGTTTAGTTGAGTTTCAATGTTCAATTATTTGTTATTGTTGTTGTTAGTTTCTGGGCTTGGATTCTGCAGATTTCTATCTGCGTCCCTGAGTCAGTCATTCCTGCTGTCCAGGCTGTGTAAAAATACCGGTAAAGGTTGGTTTGCTACATTAGAAAAAAATCTCTGTGGCACAGGCGGCTTTTCCCTGTGGGTAGTGGTGGAGCTGGGCAGAGCCAGCGTCAGCCTGGAGGAGCTTCATGTGAAAAAAAAAAAAGCACCAGGAATGGTCTTCGTTTGGTTTTGGCATGCTTTCTTTGTGTTCTTGGCATGCTTTTTGTGGGCTTTTTTCCCATGCTTCTTGCATTTTGGGTGTGTTTCATAGGCATGTTTGGTGAGTTTTGGCGTTATTTTTGGCTTCTGTGTTGTTTTGGAGGTTTTTTTTTTTTCAGTTTTGTGAGGGTTTGTTTGCATTCTTGCGTTTTTCTTTTGCAATATGGCAATTTTTTGTGTGTTATGGCACGTTTTTTTCATCATGGGTGATTTTGGTGTTCTTTCAATTTTTGGTGCTTTTTTGGCTTTTTTTTCAACCAAGTTTTGGCTTTTTTTTGTGAATTTAGTTTGTAATTCTGCTTTTTTTACTTTTTTGGTGGGCTTTTTAGTGTGTCTGGATTTTTTTTTTTTGTGCTTTTGCAGATTACATGCATTTTTTCCTTTTTTGCAGTGGTTTCCATTTTGAGGCTTGTTGCTGTTTTGCAGAAATTTTGGAGGTTGTTTTTTGCTTTTATGTAGTTTTTTTTTTTTCTTTTTGTTACTGTTTCCCTTTATTGCATTTTCTTTTTCTTTTTTTAAATTTTTCGATGTTTATTCCCTTTTCAATTTTTCACTTTTTTTTTCAGTTTTGGATGTTTTGGGCAATGAATGGAATTTTTCGCTATTTGACAGTTTTGGTGCTTTGAGGCATCTTTGGGTGCTTTTTGGCATTTCTGGTGTTTTTTGTGAGTTTTTTTGACATTTTGCAGCATTTTTGGTGTATTCGCCAGTGGTTTTTGGACATTTTTTGGATGGTTTTGGCATTTTTTGTGGTTTTTGTTTTTTTTTTTTTTGCATTTTTAGTGTGTTTTTTCAGCATTTGAGGGTATAGTTCAGCATTTTGCGGTGTTTTGAGGGGGATTTTTTGGCATTTTTTTTTCCTGCAGTGTTTTTGCCATCTTGACAGTGGGGGTGGTACTATTTTTGGACACAGTGCTGAAGGCCCTAGTGAGACAACCTCCTGGGGACACTGCTGCACGTACCGTGTGTTATGGGAATGGCCACCGTGTCTTTTGCAATTCAGCTGTTTGTAGAGAGGAGCTAAAACACTTGTTATGCCAGTAAGTGATGCTGGAGTCTTTGCTTATAAGGCAAAATAATGTGACCTGATCCTGGACAAACTGTCTGCGGTTTCAGGTTGAAACTGCGAGAAGGGTGCCTAGAAACCTGTCAACATCCCCCGCTCCGTTAAGTGCTTTTGAAGGCCTCTGGCACACACCTGGTCTGTGGGGAGTAAAGTGCTCTCCACTGGACTCAAAGAAATCTCATCTCTCATCTGACTCTCAGAAGAGCTCTTTCCCCTCTAGCAGTCACAGTGTCATGTCTGAGAGGATGCCTAAAATGCTTGGAAAAATGCTGTGGAGTCTCTGAAATGGTCACACTCTGGGTACTAACTGAAAAAACACTTTTGGCATGAAGTTTCTCAAGCTACGTGGGGAGTTTTGTCCTTGTAAGTGCGCCCGCTTTAAATCCGTTCCTCCGATTCCACTGATAACAGAGGAGATGCACTGGTGTGCTCTCATACATGGAACCTACATGGAACACACATGGACTGGGGGCCACCCTGCGATTGTGTGCAATTTCTGTGGCAGCCAGTGGTTTTTACTGAAAACCTCGGTCTGGCATACTGATAATAGCTTTTATAATTTGTGCTGCAGCAATGCCCAGAGGGTCCTAATCTGACTGGGGACTCTGTGCCAGGCACTGCTTAGACATGGTGTAGCTACATTTACAATTAAATTAAGCTAGCTAAAAATGGGAACCTCTCTTGTATGCACAACAGAAGAGAAGGGAAGTCTGAAGCCAGCAGGGATTGCTCGTTTTACCCGTCAGCCCAATTTTCAATATCAGTATAGCCGTGATCACCAGAGAAGTGGGTCTCAACCTCGGGTGGGGGTGACATTGCCACTTGAATTTGTAGTTAAAGCAGCACAGATGTGAAATGCTTTAGGCCCACAACCTGAGGGCCTGATTTTAAATGCAAACATGCCCAACAGGAGGTGGCCCAGGATGTTGGAAGTCCGTACAGATAAGAGGGATAATTGGAAGTAGTAGTTTCTCTGTTTGATATGGAAAAGTGAAGAACAGCGAGAGTGAGCAGCCGGTGTTTGCAAAAGAAACGTGCAGCAGAGATGGGAGCGCGGCACCCAGACCTCAGCCAGAGTCACCCTTTCCGTGGTATATCTGCACAGTCCCCTCTCACCGATACGCATACGGCCGTCAGTGCAGTCCTGAGCGAAATGCAAGCTCGGGTCCTGTGGGCAGCCCACAGCGGGGCAAGGCCAGCCGAACCCCAGCGCTGAGGGGCTCCAGTTCCAGATGTGCTCAGTGACAGCCGTGTCCCATGTGCATTTTTCAATGCTGATGTGTCATTGCTTTCAGTAAGAAAAACCACCCTGTCATTCCTTCTGAGAAGAGCGTGCAGGCTTGACTGTCACGTTGTGGAGGGATTGAGGGTGGTGTTAATTTTGATGGACTAAAGGGACAGTTACTGCAGTATACGTCCAAGCAGCATTTCCACTGAAACCACTGGGACTACAGAATGCAGCCTGGGATTCCAAATCTTAATTAAATGCCCAATGAACTAGAACAACAAAATAGCAGCTAAAAATGATGGAGGTTTCTTTTTTCTTTTCTTTTTTTTTTTTTTTTAATCAATAGCTATCTAAATGACAGATATGAACTGTAATTCTGTAAATGCTTTTGGTAAGTAAATGACAACATGAGACTTCGTTCTGTTGCAGAACAGTTGTCTACAAAAATTCATCCACATTTTCGCCGATTGTTTTTGAAAGATAGATGAACACATTAATAATGCTGAAATTGTAGTTAGAATCATTTATGGCCCACTGAGTTTAACCACCGGGTGTTGCATTCATGCCCTAGCAATTTATTTAATAATGTTTACCCACCTTGAAACATACTGTATCATCCCAAATCATCTGTTTGAAATGGTTGTTTCAATTGCTCAGTTGGCTCTTGCTAGTGTAATTTAACATTTTCATTAGGTCAGTAAAAGAAAGAATTTAAGGTCTTTTATGTTTCAGAGGCATAATGTGTGTCAGGGTGGGAATCAGGTAGGAATTACTATTGTTTAATGAACACTTTACGGATCCTGTAAAGTAATTATATAGTGTAATTAAATTATTTGAAATTCAGTTCCTAACTTTGTTTCCTGAATAGACTTAATTTGATCTTTGGGCAGGGAATAACTTTTCTTTCAGTTAAGTCCTCTGTAGGCAGAATAGAGAATATGTCATTTGAACATAGGTGGCTTGGGACTTCATGGGTAAGAAAAACAAAGAACTTCATTGTTTTGATCTATTCTCTGTTTGACGGCTCGTGTTCAGCATGGGGAAGTCACATAATTGCTATCAACTACTCACTGAATTAGCTTATTTAAAATCTTTTTCAATAAACATATTATACAGCTATTAACAATAGACTTGTAGGAGAAATAATACTCGTGCTCGGTTTCTCAACAGGAGTTTCCATTTACCACAGTAATGCATGCAAATCCTCCTACAGAAAATACAGCACATACAAGAATTCAAATATAAACCAAATATTTGCAGGGCCTGATCAATTAACTCTTACTGAGGCAAACTGACATGGAACTCTAAACACATTATTGATGTAAGAGATGTGCTTTGGACATTTCTGGCCCTTTTTTCACTCTCTTTCTGGAAGAATCCAAGCTGCGACTTCACGAATGCAAGAATTTCCAATCCTTTTGTTCAGTCAGCTGTGAAAATAAGTAAATTATTTCTGTCTTGGATTAAGTCAGAGTTTTTCTCTGTTGGCTAGCAGGCCTGCCCAAGGACATCAGTTTTGTCTTGCAGTGACTTCATTACGGTTCCGTAGAGGACTCCATTCTGCCACAGACCACAGCCCGAGACCCAGCACATCACACATGGCACCAGACCTCTGCACTGGTTCTGCGACTGACATAAATGGCTGTAGAAATTAACCAGCTGTGTATTTCTCATCTTTTAGGGTAAAAGAGGACTCTATTCAGGAAACCCAGAACAAAACCTTAGAAAATTAATTACTTGAAAGTCGCTAGCGACTGAATTATCACTGAATTAAAGCATAGGCACGGTTTTGGAGATGGAATTAAAAATGCTCCAGTGTTTAAAAATTTCCTTCTTTTCCAACATGAGAATAAGATTCAACTCTGAGTCTGAAGTGTGAAAAGCTTCTGAACCTGAAGTCTTGGTTCAGGTCCATCTCTCGCTATGCTTAGCAGTAAATAAAAAGGTTTCCATGGCTGATTTAAACAGTTAGGAGGGCTGAGCCAGTAGCCGAACAGTCAAGGCCTGAGTATATCAAAATGTCAGGGAATGAACAGTATTTCTGAAGGAGGGGACCAGCAGCAGAGAGTGTGCACTCTGTGAGGCATTAACCAGCTATTTACTGCAAAGTCTGCACCTTCGCTTCCAGAAAACGAGTGCTTTAAAAACACACTTCAGTATAAGCAACCCCACTTTTTCATGGAAAATTAAATAATTATATTTTAAGGAATGATTTTTTTTTTTTTCCTGTAAGAGTTTTAAGTAGGCAGCCCAAATGAATTTCTTTTCTAATTCAAGTTTTAAAAATGTGACTGTGTTCAAGATGGACCATAAGAGAATGCAACCTGTCAGCTTAATTAAGTTTCTGGAATGCTTCTGGGCAAAATTAATATATGTGGATGAAAGCCAAAATCAGCCTGACTGAACAGATTTTAGCTAGCACACAACAACACTGAGAAACTAAGGGACCTTAAAGTACCCAGCCTAGCAATATTAATTACAGTGGTTAGAGAACTGTCTATCCTTTTTGTGGATGCCAATCTGCATTTATTGTTGTTTATTTCCAAGCCAATATGGTTATCAGAACAATCTTAGAGTTAAATTAAAAAATTAGAAAATGATTTGCCATCATTTTCTGCTTCAAACTCTTTATAAACAGCAGCTGATGAAAGCAGAACGCTAAACTTGCTCAAATAGCATGAATGTGAAACTGAATCGGTTCATAATGCAATAAAGGCCTCTGATAGTAATGGCCTTTATGAACATGGACTCCTAACTTCGCCTTTATTTCTTCCTAGAAAAGGGCCTCTGAATTAAACGCTTTCTTATTCTTGTCACCAGACACTGCTCCAGAGCATTGGGAGACTTCAGCAGTGCTCTGCGTAGGCTGCGTTCACTTGCCATGGAAAGAAGAAAACTTAACACAGTGTTCTGTATTTGATTCCCCCATTCTCCATGCCCATGCCTTGCCACGGTGATAGCTCTACTGCAGTCCCGTGTACTCCAGTGCTTTATTTTGCAACATTAAAATGGAGCCAAGGTGGCACAGATAGATTTTTTTAGCTCAGCAAAATCAGAAAACTCATCCTGACACCTTTACTGAAACACAGCTCCCGTTCCCTGCAGAGGGAAGTTTACCCAAGAAAGGCAGCCAGGATCAGACCATTAAGGGAAAATTCTCACGTATGTGTCTGTTACGTATTTCCAATTTGTGTTGCTGATCAGCTCTGCTGAGCAACCATGGGGTTCGCGTACCGAAAATACAGGATTGCACTGCATTATGTGCACGTGGTGGTAATTATAGAGAAACTGATGAACTGATGTCAATGCAGAACAGAGACATTCTGGTCTTTTAATTACCGCCTTGAAGGAAGGTAAACATTGCCAATCTCTCTCCTGTTCTGTGAAAAGGGCTTTCACAAAAGCTCTGCTCCTCACTATGGGGTGGCCTGGGAGCGCTCTGAATTAGTGCACTGCAGGGACTGCTTTCACTAAGCCTCTCCTGGGGAGGTGAAGAGGTCTTTGTGAGTGACACCCACCTGGCATTTCTCCACAGTATTTTTGATGATGAAGGTCCACTATCAGAGAAAATTACACTTAGAAAACATCCTGGAACCAGAAATTATCTCTTCTGCTTTTACTTTTCATTGTGGTTACCAGTAAGTACTTGGTATTTATCAAGTTGAAAACAGTAAGTGATTCAGCCAATTTTCTTCTGTCATCATCAGGTTTTGAGCTTTAAAAGGTAACCACTGACTAATGGCTCATTCCTGACAACTCTGTCCTGTCACCCAGCAGTGGCAAAGGCTCATCTGACCCACCCAGGTAGTTTCAAAAGCAGGAAAAACACTGGACCCCACTCTTCCATGCATTATAGCGCTTGTTTGGATTTTGTAACATTTAAGTAATGGGCTCTTAAGCACTCACAATCTGACAAATATACACAATATAATCACAAACATTTCCTTTCCTTACAACGCTGTGCTGAAAGTATGGGTCCAGTTGACCACTGTGACAGTTCAACAAATGTAGTGATGCCAACTTGTTCTGTAACTGGCGAAGTGAAATTTTGGTCAGATTTGTAGCTGAACATCAAGAAGACTTCAAATAGGTTTTGAAGCAACAAAGATATATCTTTTCTTTTCAAAGCCTCGTATCACCTTCAGGAGTACAAAAATAATACTTGCACATCACGTTAGATCCCTCTCACTTTTTCTGGGCTTTAGTGTGTCAATTCTTATGAATCATATAGGAAGGATATCTGTTTCCTAAAGAAGTCTATAAAAAAACTCCTACTGATTTCAAATGGAAAGTCCTCTTCCTAGGCTCAGATCAACCAAGCTATGGCAGTATATTGCATACAGAATTTACTAATATATATACAAATATATACGCACAAATATAAAAACCATGACATTATATAATAATGCTAAAAATGAGAGTCTGGTATTTTTATCTCATAATTTCTAATCACATTTCATTAAGATTAATGGCACCATATTTCCCTTGTGTTCATGTCACAGTTGGTTTTAAATCACGTCTGTTATGTAGTCTGACAATTTTTCATGCAATTACCTTTCAGGAATTAGTATAACTGAGCAATAACCTATTAGCAAAACAGGCATTGGTCTATCTAGAATTAAATGTAAAAATTCAGTCTAAATCTTGTTATTTAGATGTTTTGCTTATGTCCTGAGATTATTTTAAAACTAGAAGGAATTTTGAACTTGGACTTTCACTCGGTATGCTATACTTTTCAGGTTCTATTTTGATTAGTGAAGGTTATGTGTGGAGTTTCATAAAAGCATGCACAAAAATCTGTAACCTCAAGACATATGAGCAAATTAATTTAGACAAAATGGAACGAACAATTTATCCCTGGGGTAACTGCATGGAAGTTGGTGGCAGTAAGACAGACAGTGATTTGGACCATCAAATTTTGTATCATTTACTTAGAAGTTATTTCCAGTTAGAGCTGGTTTAGTCCAGGTTCGCTGTGTTAAAGCTCATTTTGGAGAACGGCTGTCTGCAGATTTTGAGGGGCATGGTCTGCAATTCAACTCCAGTAACGTTCAGGATTACAGCCTTTGCGTGGGAGATTTTGCTAACTGGTTGAGACAGCTCCACTGTTCTTAATCCTTGTGAATATAAATGGATACAAATATTGGGGAATACATTCTGCAAAGAGAAATAAGCTGCAGGCACAACAGACACAGTTATAAAATATTAGCTGTCTTCGTAAGCAAAATGTTCCTCATTTTTTACATACTCTAGTTGTGGCTGCTCCAGCTTCCTTTGAAGTCAGTTTTGCCTTTGATTTAAATGGGAACTCTATGGGGCACGGACAATTTTAGTCATCGCTTTTTCACATTTCCACTGCTTCATTCTAACAAGTCAGAGCTTCCAACACTGGTATCAGTGGCTTTGAGCGAGCCATGTAAGTTTGCTGCATCTATCCATCTCGTAGTGCTGACAGCTGTTTGGAAACTATGTTCAGGCTCAGAAACTTAAATATTAAGTTTGGTGCATCTCTGTAACGGTCAGTGTCTGCAAGTTCTGAATTTTGGACGAAGTTTAGATTCACTGCCATATTTTCAGCCCCAGTAGTCTGGAATGATGAAATTCAGAAAAGCCAGACATGATTCTAAATGCAGTTCTGAGGTGATGATAGAGCTCGAATTGTTTCTCTGGAAAGCACTGATTTTTCTGCTGTATCAGAAAAGATTAAATATCTTTTAATGTTTGTAAAGTCCTTTGAAGGTGAAATGTGCTATACAAATGATACATTATCATTATTTATAATAATACCACAATATGCCTCAAGAAATAATCATGGAACTTAATAAGAAATTAATTTTCCCGAGTTTTTTTTTTTTTTAACATCCCATAAAAGTTAATAGAAAACTACTGTCCTGCTCTCAGAGTCTAACATAATGGTTCAAAAGACCTATAGGAAGGACATATTTCTCTCTTTGGAGAATCTTATATGAAACTTTCCTAGAGAAACTTACAAGTTTCATTTCTGTTAAATTCTACAGGCTGTTTTTGTTTGTTTTTTTTTTTTTTTTTATTATTTTGCAATGCATAGAATCAGAGATTATTAATCCAGGAATCTGTTTTTCACGTGGTTTGTGAAATTGTCAGTCCAAAAATTAAAGGCTGCTTATACTCTACAGAAGAAATAGCAGCATTTGCAGTGTTCTAGAACATCGAGAGCGGTTACAATGTGTTTAAAATGCATTTGCGTGGGGTTAGTTAACATAACTTCAGCGTAGAACCTTTGATGCCGGTGGAGCTAAATGGAATTTTCCTAGTCAGCATTGGTCTCACCCATTTCCACAAAACATGAAAGCAAATGTATCAATTTTATTTGTATGCTCTGGTCTCTATTTTCCTCCGTCTTCTCTTTCTGTATCTCTATTTTTTGATTCCTTGTCAGTATTTTTCCACTTCTTCTACTTGTTAATAGGAAAATACTTTACTGACAAACTGTAATAGAACAATATTTTATTACTTCTGGAAGAAATATTTAGGGAAATAAAGTAACGTGGAAGTTACAGAAATGAGAAAAGCGAGCACATCATCTGTTTTAGCAAAGTTCCATCTTCAGAACTGACTTACTGCTGATTTTCTCTGACAGCACTTGCTTCTTTAACCAAAACAATCCCAAATTCCATTTGAAATTCAAGGAGTTAGCTGAGTAGAATTAGGAGGAGCTACTTTACATTTCTTATGAAGTTAAGAGGGAGTGTTACGGAGTACTTCATTAATTTCAGTCCTTTGTGAGAAGTCATCAGCCATGAGACTATTGGTGCAGCAAAGAATTTGAGAAGTACAAATACTCGGAATACTCTGTGGAGAGTTTATCTGCATATTGCTCTGTCCGGGTTTATGGATGTGTGGAGGCCTAGTGACACTTTTTTTGCCCAGCCTCAAATTAATTGAACCTTACCCCCACTAACTACCTCCCCGGAGCTGCGGTGCTAGCAGTCAGCTCCCGAAGGCCTGAGATACAAGAAAAGAGAAAACAAAAATATTCAAAGCAGCTTTCACTTAGATAAGAATAAGCTTTTAGAAATAAGGAATGCATTGTGGAGTTTACAGATTAACTAATCCCAGGATTTGCCAGTCAGTACAAAGACCCCTGTCTCAAAAATGGAAGAATGAGACTGTCACGCTGCATTTCAAACGGCAGCTTAGCAGTCATGGAGCCTGAAAACGAAGGCACGTGGTGGGAGCAGAGGTCAGGCTGGACTGGGGAAAAGTGTGGGTTGTGCTCCGTTTCTCATACAAGACAAGCTCTACTTGTGATAGAATGAGACAGCGGGAACACACCTGACACTAGTGAGCAAAAAGGATGTCCACATCCTCCTCTGGGTCTTGAATGGTGTCTGGGATGTGAAGGTCAAGTGAAGGGGTGGGGTTGGGCTGGTGACTGAAGGGGCGGTTGGCTGTTGTACCCACGTGCCCGTTGAAGCAGAGGAGACCTGAATGACGCTGCGTTGAGAAAGACGCTGCACACCAGAAGGGGCTCACAGGTGGAGATCAGAAAGGGGCCAGGAGTGGTGCCATGAGGATTTGGAAGGAGCCTTGTGCCGCAGAGCTCTGCAGGCAGGAGCGGGGTGTGGGAACCAGCTTCACACATGCCCTCCTTTGCCTCCGCTCCGTGTGCGGAGCAGTATGGAGCAAAGAGCCAGCTCTCCTCCGACTGCTGAGTAAAGCCAGAATATGAAATGTCTTTATTAAGAAAAACAGTGATGCTAAGCCTGAATGCGACACATCTGAGATGGATTTGGGATTCTTTATACGTCTGTTCTCCAACGTGGGATCAGTTTTCCATCTGGGACATGCTGACCAAGGAGCTTGGGCTGCAGAGGGGAAGGGTGCACCTATCATCTCACAGTCAAGGGACCTACAATGGCATTTGCAGAGTGGAAATATTTGGCTTTCAGCAATGATGCCTTTTCCTATGTATGTCCATTTCATTTTTGTTTATTTTGCCAAGTAATCCAACACTGCTGTGGGATGTTCCAACAAAAAACGTTTTCCCAATTTTTGTCAAAAAATTCTGCTCAAAAAAGTCCATTTTTTACCGGTCAAAATTACTACGTTCCCTGATCTTTCCCTACTTCAGGCCAGCTGGCAGCTAAAATTCCTTCATAGAATTGAAATTCAACATTTTTTTTGAGAAACAGCTCTTTGGCCTGTGCTTACTTTATTCTTGTACTTTAACTTAAAGTTATTATTTTGTTTATAGCATATTCCTACAATTCCTTCAGTCTTGTTTTATCTTTCATCCATGTAATTTCTGGAAGTCTCTCACATGCAAATAATGAAATGAGTGCAAGACAAAACTTGACTTGTGCTATTGTTGAAAGGGCTTGTCAGTCAAGAATTCTTGTGCCTTTTTCTGAAAAAGCTGCACTACAACAACAATTTTGTAATTGTCAACAGGGAGCGATTTGTCTTTACAGAAGCAGCTGGGAAACCAGATGGAAAGTCTGTGTTTCTTCTTTATTTTTTTATTTTTTTTATTTTTGCTTTAAGTAAGTTCTCTGAGTTGGTTCCTTTTCTCAGGAAATTGATGTGGCTGATATATACTCAGCATGAGGTTTGAACATTTCCTCATCTTTGAGAAATTCCTGTTGTGTTGCAGAGTTGCCAGGTCAATGTTGAGTTTGTTCACCTTTTGGAACAAGTGCATGCAGCATACCCCGCGATAGCCAGGTGGGCACAAAGGGTGAATGTAGAAAACAAATGAGAGTCGAATTCTGGCTCAAGACCACTGTCTCTGAATTGACCTTGAATCATGTTTTTCAGACTGGGCTCCCAGTAAAAGCAGCATGTCCCGGGCATTTACCTAAAATAAACTTCCTCTCTTCTAACCATTTTGTAGCTTAGTAGATGTAAGCAGACTAGTTCCATTTGGTTCCTTAAGCTGCCTAACAAAACAGAGGGAATTTCAATTCAAGAGTATGCTCTCTTTCAAATAGTTTCCACAGGGCATTTTCCAGCTTCAGAACTAGCACACCATTCTGGATCTGAGCCATGATTTAAAGTTTCTGTTTTGTTTTGATGGTACCAGTTAAGTCTTAAGCCTTTCATCTCCCCCCCTTTGATATGGCAGTGACAATTTGGAAAACAAAGGTGCATGTATAATTACCCTTCCTGACAAAGCCAAATAGTACCAAAGTCTGCAATACCAAATGTTTGTGTCTTATTTGTAGCTTTGAGTGTTTCTGGCTCTGATATTTCTGACTTGGATTTGCTGAACTGCTGTCTTTGGTTTTAACAAGCTACACATGTAAATGTGCTGTCTCCTGATATGTCTAAGTACCTCTACTGTCCTCTGGCCAACTGCATAGTCAAAACAAAGCAAATCTTGCCTCAGAATTTAAAAATTTGACAGACGTTTAGAAAATGAAATAAGTTGCTGCTTAAATAATTTTAACTCTATTCTTCATACAAGTCTGCAAGAGACTGTTTCCTTTATTTTAGTGGGCAAGTGATATTTCTGGTATTCTGTTGTTTAAGATATTTTCCCTATGGAGCTCCTTATCATGCATCTTGTTGTAAGTACATGATTTTGCTGATTTTAGTTCAGCATGTGGTTAATTTTTCTGAGTGACGTGTATCATGTCCTTTCTTCTTCATAGTGGGTGGATAGCTCCTATAATTTTGAAGAAATAATGTTAAAGACCATCCTCATTCAACATCTTGCAGTGCTATTCAGAAGCGATTGTCTTTCAGAAGATATTCACTCTTCCTTGCCTGAGGTATCAATCTTAGAAGTAAATTAATAAACTATAATATTTATTGTATTTCAATAATTAATTATCATAATTTTAATTATCATAACCCATACACCTTTGCAGGCAATACTATCACCTTCTCTGGCCTTTTAATTGATACCATGTTAAGTTGTATCTCAACCCTTATGAATTATTCCAAGACCTCTTTTACTAATCTGTTGTTTTCTGACATCATCACGACACTGACACAAAATAGCTGCCTGCGCAGATGTGAATTCAACTGTGATCATCAACAGATGGAGCAGATGTGGTCAGATTGTTGGCTGCTTTTTATCTCCATGAAAAGGGATTTGGAAAGTCAGCCCCTTCGTTTTGTCGAGCAGTTTCTGATTCCATCAAAAATATGCCATTTCTGAGTGATTACCATAGCGTGCAGACACGTACTGGTACGGCTATGCCAGCCGCTTTGTAAGACGAGTGAGTACTTGTGGTAAGCACCACTCACTGCTTGTGGAGATCTTACATATCCATAGGACAGTGTCACAGGTGAGACAATACAGGAACATTTGGAAAGTCTCTGATGTGCTGCATTTCCATGCAGAAATTGATGTGAACTGAGAGCAGGGTGTGGGACTACTGCAGCTCCTCATAAACCCCACGGCTGATTCCTGCTAGACCCTTCCCTCAAGGGAGCATTGATTGCTCTTGGTCATGAACTCCCCACCAGAAAATGATGCAAGAACTCATTTAAACACCGTCAAGGGCCTCACCCTATCGAAAATCGGAGAGTGACATTTTGTCTTAAATCTTACAGAAGCATATCAAAAACTGCTCATCCTCTGCAGGGCAATCTTGCAACCTTGTTCACTGAAGTCTGTACCCTCTCTCCTCTCAGCGGTGCCATTGGTGTTTTAGCTGGCTGGAAATATGACAGGCTGGAAGGGGTCTGTGTTGGCTTTTTTTTTTTTTTTTTTTTTTCCTGTGGAAGGTGCAGTTGGCAGGATATTTATCTTCCTTGACTGATTTAAGATGATGCAGGGTGTGATATAGGACTTAGGGCTTTCAGTTTCTCTGTTTCCAAGGCGGAGAGTGAAAGAGCAGAGATGCTGTTCTGGTAGTCAAGGCAACTTACCAAATCCCATAAAGGGATCGCTGACATATTTGAGCAGAACAATATGTCTTGGCATTGCTCCTTGACCCTTGTTTAAGAGCCAGATGGTAAATGTTCTCTTGCCAGGGTTCTATGTAGAAAACAGACGAGTTATTTTGCTAAGGAAATGGCAGGCGTGTCAGAATCAATAGACTTGGAAAGCTCACAGTATGTGCCTCCTCCTGACAGATCAAGGAAGCTGAGGACAGCGGTGAGCTGTAACAGGGCAGTCACAGTGAGAGGTGATTCTGTTCTGCAAGCAGGGCAATTTCTTAACGACATATTACACGCTTCTGCCTTCTGTTTAATGCTTACAAGGAACTGTTAGAAAGTGGATTACAGTACTGTGGATTGCTCGCCTTCAAATGTCTACAGGCAGCCTACAAGCTCACGTTGCAAAGATAGGCAGCTTTGCTCAGATCTGACCATGGGGATGCATTATAGCCTCTCATACGGTGCTGCTACTGCCTGCAGAACTGCTGATTGTTCCCGTTATTTATGCAGGTGTCGTGGTTAGAGATAAGGAGAGAGATTCAGCCATACCTGTCTGAACGCGATGTTTTACACACGCGGTCAGTGGTTCTGCTGCGTGTCAGGAAGACAGTGGCACAGGCAGCCCGGCTTATAGGAACTTCCCTCGTGTTGTATGAAAGGAAACACGGGAGAGGAGGAATAAAGCAGACTTGGCATTTAATGTGGCCAGAGGACGCCACCGTACCGTACTGGGAGTTTTCTATGCTTTCCCCACTAGTATAAACATATGATAGATTTACGTTGGCTCAAATTTGAAATTCAACCAGCTTCTTTAAAACAAATTGCAGAGTCCCATAAAGCAGAAGAATAATGGATGGAAATGGTTTACATGTTTGAAGAGAAATGGGAGAGTACTTAAATGTGATAAAGCATTGTCGAATGATTTACAGGATTGTTTTGGGGTGGTAACATTTTAAATCACTTGAATCCTTATAGGATAATTAAACAGCTTACAGGATGTGGTCTTTTCAAAGTAACTGGTGTGACTGATATCCTCTGTTACTGGATTTAGAAATATATTTAAACTCAATTCTTAGCCATGAAGAACATTTTAACAGCTTATTTAAATATGGAAGCAAATGAGGAGATACACTAGGTAGCAGACTCTCAGCCACGCTAGTCAGGTTTAGAAGTAAAACACAATCTTGCAAACAGGAGTGTGGAATTCATTTTAAAAGATTTACCAACTTATGAAGCTAGGCAGAGGGATTTAATTAAAGTCAGAGGAGATGAGAGGTAGCTAGATTAATCTTGGAGGCTGGATTAGTTGATGAATGTCGCCCTTTTGTCTGTTCTTAGTTGATATTAATTTCTGGCGCTGTATTCATTTTCCATAGAGATACACCATGTGTTTTAAAGAATTCCCACTGCTTGGGATAGTTAAACATCTTTTCATTTCAGCTACTTTGTTTTGTGATGTATTCTGTTAATGGTTTATGATCATCATCTAAGTCACAAGATAACCTTAGCAATCTCACAAGACAGCCTTACTAGTCCTTTACCTTACATGACTCTGTTCTCAAAACAATCCATTTTCAAAAGCATCTACCAAATGGAGAATACCAAGCATCAAATATAAAAGAATGACATCCAAAAACAAAAAAGAAAAGCAACCATTAAAAAAAAAAAGGAAAAAATTCAAATAATAAACCACTCAATCACATGAATACATAAAAGAAAGTTCAGTCTCCTCAATGTTAAGAACAAAATAAATATAAAGACTAAAACTATGGCTGGATTTAACAGTTGTTTGGACTGTTAACCAAATCCTCAGGAATCCAGAAACAAGTTTTCTTGAAACAAAGCCTGGATGTGTCAAATGTGTTTAATGTTTCTCATGGAGTCAAATGTCATTGCTTGCCCTTAAGAATGCAATTCCATTTTCAGACTAAGGTCGAAATCTGTCCTTATTTCTTTCAGAAGTGGTTCTATCTATGCTTTGTAGTACTTATCATCGTTATGATGAAAAACTATGTCAAAGCGTGGCCAGCGATAGAAGCATTGTCTGGATGAAAGTTCTTTTATAGTAGCATGAATGTCGATTCTTTTAGGATTCAGACGTGTTTGTAAGGTAGGAAGCACACTTATTCTAAAGATGTCTAGTGAATGTATGTTTTAAAAAAGAACTTTTTTATAAATCCAAAGAGTTTTTCATTGACAGCTCATAACCTTCATTTAAAAACACCTGTCACACACATGTTAGTTTTTGCCCCTCTAAATCTTTTGTTCTCCTTGGAAAATAAGGCTTTTCTTCGTGTTCCTAAGTTAAAGAATAGTCTTTTTCTTATATTTCTCAAAACAGTATTTTGTCAAAAGTTCCATTTCCATATTTTTCCCACTTTCAGCTACTGTAATACTTTTCCAAAAGAAACACATAAAACAGATGTTTTCATATCAACATCCATAAATCCCCTAATTTTTAGAGGTTTGGGGAGATTATCAGAGAGGATTAGTGTTTCTGTCTTACTGGGGCTTTGGAAGGCTATGTTGTTTTTGTATACTGTTTTAATCGGCCCCTGTTTGACATCCTGAATGATGATAAGTATTCTCATCAATATGGACCTCCGTCATTTATATAACAGCTAATCTGACTCACCTTGTTGATTTTAGCAAGGTATTTCAAGGAGGAAAGCTTTGCATGTTTATGTAAATGGTAAGCATAAAGACGTTATTCTATGACATATTTCAAGAAAATATGTAGGAGCAGTGGGTTCTTTTATTTTGCAGACTTCTGCTGAATATATTCCAGCTCTGGAGCAGGATATGGACAACTTAAAAAATATTACTAAATGAAAGAACTGTATCAGAATGCTTTAAAGCAATGCAACCATTCCCTTGTTCTTTTGTAGTAACGCCTACTTCTTTATTTTTTCTTGTTTTGTGTAGTAGTGTGCCTACAGAGGACACCATATAATAGGTATGTTGGCAGGGGTGTGAATTAATAAGTAAATTAAGCCCAGAAGTTGTCAGGAGAACAGCAAGAGACAAAGAACTGGGGATAATTCAGGTAGTAAGTTATTTACTGCCTAAAGAACCAGAAATGCTGTATGTTAGAACCATGTTTATACCACTTTTAGACTAGCAGTAGATGTAAAGCAGATGTGCTTTAACAAATCTTTCTGAATATGCTTTGTTTGCTTATGTACAGTATTCATTTTGTACTTTTTTATTAATACTTTCATTGATTGCTAAGGACTTAAGATCCAAGAATCTGTTTTTTTAATGGGATATTTCCAGATGGCACTCTAAATTTGTACATTTTTATGTTCCATGTGGTCACAGTTAAATAGAAGGCAGATAGCGGTTTCTGAGACTAGTATGTTAATTTTTCAGTATTGCTAGTTACATTTCAAACCTAGTTAGACATGCTTAAGCTTATGCTGACATGTGTGTGTGAATACGCACACTAATTGTAATAATTTCTCAAAGCCAAGAAGAGCTCATATCTCTTTGCAGTGATGTTTCGCTTTCTTCTACTCTCTCTGGTTTTACCAGAGGGAATCAGCTAAAGACGAAGGTCAGGCTTCTATTATAACTTACCAGTCTTGTTGGCATATAATTACATACATTGGAATATATTAGAAATTGACCTTCCCTAATATTTCTAAATTTGTTGTTCGTGGCACAGCACAGTCAGGAATATCGGTATTTGTTAGACTCCATTAGCAAAGTTCTTCTCAGTGACTGGTAACGCTGAAATGTAATAAATAGGAATTGGAATATTCTCTTCCTGTCATTTGTTCCTTTCCATTTTCTGCCTTTACTTCATTGCCTTTATGCTTAGTAATGCCCAACAAACATCTCAAAGCATAAACATGTTGATTTTAGTGGAATATTGATAAAGCATTAGGATAAGTAATGAATTTTATATGATAACCTGCATTCTGGCATGACAGTGTAGACGGAACGAGGATTAGTGAGCTGGGACAGAGGTTGTAGCCTTAAAGCTACTCTGCTTCAATAGTTACCAAAGCTTCTGCCATTTTCGCCAGTGGTCTGTTTCCAGTGGGCACGTGAAGCACTACTTAGCGAGATAGCCCACAGTCTGTGACTTCCATTTCATGCTTCAGCGTTTTACTGTTATGCGCGCAGTTAAAGTGCAACGAATGCTGCGTGTTACCACTCAGATGGTGATATAGTATAAGAGTATCTGTTAAAGAAGATTTCATTAAAACTCTGTGTGCTCTTCACTAAGAACATTACACGTGCCAGCTGATTGCAAGCGATAGAGATGTGCTACGCCTGCATTTTATTTTATTTTATTTTATTTTATTTTATTTTATTTTATTTTATTTTATTTTATTTTTGCAGGTCTTAAAAGGAGGTTTGCCAGTAGTACTGTGGTATTTAGGTCTAACATCCCTCTTCAAGCAGGCATTTGGCATACGTGTGACTCTTTTCTTTGTTGCGTATTTGGCTACCGGGCCCTCAAATTTCAGAGCACTCAGACCTACTGCTTTTTGGCAACTCCACAGGGTGGGTAAAGACTGTGCCTTCCTGTAGCAGAGCCGGTGTGCATTTAATGGACAAGCATATGTAACAGGCAAGACTCACAGGTAACAGGCAAAAGGATTTTGTTAGAGAAAATTATATGGCTGGGAAAAATTAAGTTCTTTGCCCTAGATACCTACTCTTTATTTCGAGTGTGAAATAGAAGCAGCAACCTTCAAAGCAAAGGGCAGGTTAAGGACAGTTCTTTGAAGCTTGGCTGGATTTGAGTTTCTGGACCCAGGTAACTATCCAGGCTATCAACTTTGTAATTGTAAACTTGTAAAACTTTCAAACTGTACTATGTCTGTCTGGGACATGAAGCCAGTTCTCTTGTCTGCCTTTAAATCTCTTTGCTACTATTGCCATGGCACCAGAAATTATGCTTGATTGCCAGCCAAGAAATATGGCTAGCATCATTTTCCTTTTTGTAAAGTGGATGTTTCTGTTTCATTTTATTCTGGAAATGCCCTTCCTCAGCCATTTTGTTTAAGATTGGAGAATGAGATGATAAAAAGTGATGATAAACATCTTTTAAAATCCTTAATACTGAGGTGTAATAGACTGTGATGTGGAGACTGCGGTGTAAATGAATATAATTGTGGTGACTTCACCACAGCCTTGTCTGTCTGTACTCGGACAAAGTTTAATGCTTTACTAGTACGGAACTACACTAGTAGAAATCTATATTCAGAAGAGGAAGTAGCAATTTTACTAGTAAAAATACTCCAAAAATCTTAAGTGTAGTGCTCATGAGCTACTGTGACTACACAGTATTATACATTAAACTTGAATATAAGGCATAGGAAGAAGAAGAAATATTCTTCTGCCTTGTGTCTTTGTATCCTCTGGCTCTGAAGCAGTACGTGTCAGCTCGACTAGAAAAGCAGAAAGAAAAAGGAAGTACTATTCCTTGAGAATGCAGGGAATAAAAATTATACTGTTTTAACTGGCATATTTAGCAGCAAGAATGTTTTTTTTTTTTTTTCCTGAGCTGTAAAACTGTGTTACAATTGCTGTTTCTTGTCGTGTGACTTATTTTGAATTCTTTTCAATGCACTATAGAGGCTATAAAAGACCAACTTTTCTGTGAATTTGAGTCTCTGCACTCAGCAGAAACACAATCGTTGATCGAGGCTGGGCATCAGGCAAACAATGAACGTTACAATTAAGATTAGAAAGCATTTTGCAGTATATTAATCCGGCCTTCTAGTCCAGGAAGTCTTGGGAACCAAGGCCGGGAGCTTCCCAGGGTGAAAGATGGAAAGCAGAATGTTTCCAAGTTATAACTTACTAGATACTAATTAGTGTAGTAATAGTACACTATTCGCTTTCCTACTTTAGGATCTCATTTGCTATGGCCTTACACAAAAAGAGGGATGTGGGCTGTGCATGATCCATTACAGATATTTACCCTGGATATTGTGAATGTGCCATTTGAATGTTATATGTGTAATAATCATCTTTAGTATGTATGCTTTCTCTCTGCATCTATCTATCTATCTTTAATGTACAATTCTGAAAATAAGTAGCCTCTTTGGTGCATTTAGGAGCACAGAGGAAACGTGTGGTTGCTATCTCATGTGATGCGATAACTAATGAGATAATTTCTTAGATGTCTGTCATTTTACATCCGTAAATTGAGACTCGCTTACACCTAATGCAGCAGCCTTTTATTGCATAAGCGTTAAACATTACACTGTCTAAACCCACGCTAATAAGAATATCACTGGTCATAATAAAGGCAGTAGTTCTAATTCTAGGCAGGTAGTTCACAGGATTGTTTAAATATTCATTATGCATATGCATAAAATGTCAGTACATACTCCTAAAATTTCACTACTCGGGTTTTCAAGGTCCTAATTAAAATAACCATATGCAGTAGCTGATACCTTCTCTTTCTATACTTAACATGTTCCTACATTATAGCTGCAGTAATCTGGATCAGGCTATAAGAAAGGTGAATGAGTTTTATTGCTACCTCACAGCATTTTGTAAAACCTGCATTGTTGCTGGATGAGGAATATGTAGCAGTGCCAGCTTTCTTTCTTCCTTGGCACGTTACGCATTTCCTTCAGTAACTTTTTTCTTATTGCTATTAGCTTTTAATGCTATTTTGGCTTGAAAAAATAAGCATGACACTTAACATTTACTTGAAAAAATGCAAAAGAAGGAAGGGAAAAAATTATTTGGTTACGGGTAACAGTGCATTCCCTCTACATTGATGCAGGAGGAGATCGAGATGGTAAAAGCAGAATGTACACGCATGAACTGTCTCATCCCTTCTAGGCAAAGTATAGGG
The DNA here is from genome assembly GCF_965231255.1 of Vanellus vanellus. Classification (NCBI taxonomy): domain Eukaryota; kingdom Metazoa; phylum Chordata; class Aves; order Charadriiformes; family Charadriidae; genus Vanellus; species Vanellus vanellus. Next base: position 11,649,080 of record NC_138915.1, on the reverse strand, counting down.
CTTTGTAGCCTCACAAAGGACCGTCACTGTCCTGACAGCAATTTGAAGATTTTCCTCTGGGATAACTACATTTCAAAATAAACTCAAAGCATTGTAAACTTCAAAAAGAGCCTCGGAGACTTGGTCCATGACAGAGTGAGTCCCATTTGGCAGCCACAAACAATGTTTGTGGGATTTGAGGACCTGCCATGCCATCTTAAGGGAGTAGTAACGCTTCCGGTGATTGTGTAGGAAAGGAGGCTGAGATAACAGGTGAAAGACAGTACAGCCACGTTAAAAATCTATTTCAGAAAAACAAGCAAACAATATTGCCGCTAAATCTTCTTTGCAACTCTTTGAAAATATTTGTCTTTTGATTACCTCAGACTTAATTATTTTTCAGCAGTGTCTCAGATAGTCTGTCATCCAGGCAGCTCCCAAGCTGTTTGGAGCACGTGCAATACTGTGCAGTGGTACCCCGCTCGGCTCTGCACGAGCTACCCCCGGGTCTGTGCAATTGCACTGCAGGTCCCTGGGCGAAGTCAGCCTTCAGGGAGGTGGCGGTTCTCGTGCAAGGGCTGCACTCGGGTACAGTGAATGCTGGCAACTGGTTTGGGTGTCTCTAATTCCCTGTGATTCTAGTGCACTCGCACCCAGCGTGCTTATTCGGTCATAGCCAAAGCCTCTAAGTCTACATGGGGACCAGTTGGTACCATCTGTAGTAAAACAAAGCCTTTTTTTACATAATCAACACATTTGTGGTTTTCCCATTGACTTACATCTCTGGACACTTTTAAAGAGTAGTCAGATATGTTTGGTTTTTTTTTTTTTTTTTTTTTTTCTTTTAAATACATAAAATAAGATAGCTGAACTAGGATTTTGAACCATCTGAAAGCTGTTTGATGCCTGTCTTCTCAAACCACTACTGCTCCTTGCTGGTCCATGAAGCAGAGGATCTCTGCTGGATTTGCACCCCTCCACCTTATCCAAATTTGGCCCTGAGAAGAAAGAGAGGCATATGAGTTACTGTAGAATGTCTTCAAGCTGGTATATTGTGGTATAGTTCTCTATCCATGGCCATCTCGGTGATTTTCTATGCTGTGCATTAGTGTAATTCCAAACCCTGCCCTCTGAACTCCCTCGTCGGTGTTTTCATCACTTAAGGCTTATAGGTCTGTGGTCATAGGTGCCGTATAGACTTTCATGATTTGCTTTTATACAGTATGGCAGACATTACAGTGCCTGTTTAATAGTCCATCTATGAGACTTCAGGCAAAAGAAAATATGATTTGTAGCTTAAAAAGGACAATTCTGGAGCCAGCCAAGCATTAGGAATCTAGTCCTACTGCTGCTGCCGTACGCTGCAAAGTTCCAGCAGGCAGCAGTGTTGGTCCCTGGTGCTGCAAGAGTTGCTAATGGAAGTGCACATTTCTGCTAAGAGCTGTTTTTCAGTCTGCTAAAAATCATTGGTGCTATTTAAGAGACTAAATACAAATTTGGGTCCCATCGTAATGCTTCTGTTTTTTTCACATTTGGCTTCCGCTTATCTTGCTATGAATACTCGATTGTTTTGTCCAACTATGAATTTTGATACTGTCAAATTCCTAGTCAGATAACAGCAATACAGAGTTAGCTTTTATTAAAAATAACCATGAAGCCTGACTGAGGCACATCGCCAATGAAGTGACATTTTATTCAGCTGATGATTAGCCAGAAAAACCCAATGGCTTGGGAGGTATGAACTGCCCATTCATCTCAGTGGAGAAGTCTATCTGAGAATTTGTAAAGCAGCACTGATTTAATGTGTTTGTGCCCTTCTCCTTAACCACCTTCCTTTTATCATCCAGAGGATGCCTTTGTTTTCTGTCCCTCAGCCTCGGCAGTCCCAGTAACTGTAGGTGTGATTATGCCCACTGTAAATGTTATTAGATAGTGAAATCCAGACACATGACAGAGCCATGTGCAATCAGTGAGATACAGAAACATAAAGCTAATGCAGGATGCTGATCAATGTATCCTGTGATTTCTTGTCAGAATATTTGTTCATTTTTAAGAGGAACATGCAGAATTTCCAACGCAATATTCCAATGTATCACAGAGTCTGGCGTTTGTATTTGTGTGCATGATGCATTGAATCCTGTTCTATTTAGTTTTACTTTTTGAATACTCCCCTCTACTCCATACTCCTTATGCAATTCCCATTGCTTTTTACTGTTTATGAGATGTTTTTCCCCTTGCTCAGCATGCCCACATTTGTCTTTTTTCACCTAGGATGTATTTATTTACCAGATTAATCTTACTGAAAATGCAAATTTTCCAAATCTTGGCTTACTCAAGCCACAGGACTTATCTACCTCTTCACTCACGACCTTCTACCTTCCCCAGTGTGTTCAGATAATGCACTGATAGTCTGTTGTCAGATGTGAATACTATTACCTTTAAAAAAAGGCAGTGTGAGTGTATTTTACTTCTAGCAGGCTTATTTATTGACTGTTAACTTATTTTTGGCCAGTCTCCCACATAGACAAACTAAAAAGCAACTTATGCTGAACAGACACTGAAGTCAACGCATACTTCCACCATACCATGCCTTAGCTACTAGCGGGGTGGTGATCAGCAGTTACCCGGTATTTGGGTCTGGTTCCATTCCCAGTAAATCAGGAGGAAAGGGCTTGAATATGAATCTTATGCATGAGGTCAGGATCACACAGTTTCCAAATTTAACTATGGAAAAATCCTTACTTCAGTCAAGGAAAACCAAACATGAGTAATGAGGAGGTGTAATTGAGAAGCCAACAAAAGTCATCATAAATTCTACCCCGATTGCTATTCCCAGAAGTTGGCATAGTCACGGAGAGAAATTGTGCCTCTGAAAAGGTGAATCAGTTGGTTTCCTCTATATCAGTGCTGTTACTCAACCAGCTAGGGAGATGGGTACTAGGCAACAGAGAGGTGGGTAATACACTTATTAGTTTGTGATTTAAATATTAGTGCAATTACATGTTTTAAGAAGCCATTTTGGATACAATTATTATTACTTGTCAGTAGTAATTTGGCTGCTGCTGGAGGCCCTGATGTAAGGCTGCGATTCCCCCGTGCTGCCCAAGGAGTTTGCTGTCAGAGCACTCTGTAGCCACCAGTTCTTTGAACAAGCTGAGTCCCAGCAGAAATGGGCTGGATCAGTCCTGTTGTAATATGAACAACAGGGAATGAGCTTCCTGGGTGAGATCAAAAGTGGAAAGAAACCCTTTTTTTCCCCTCGTTCTGAGGACAGCAGGCAGAGATACGTGCGTCTGAGTGACAGAGAAGCATAAACCCGGTTCTTCACCTCTCTTCTCTCTGAACAACAGAACTGCTTGACACTTAGTGATGGCTGATTTATTAACTGGGTTTGACCTGCGTTTATTGAGTTAGCACAAGCAAAATCACATCTGCCAGCTTCTGCCACTGTGGATGAAAGTTAATGTTTTAATGTGGGTACCTTAACCACAAACATCCTGAATCTTTCAATTTCAAGATTTCCCATTCCTGCAAATTGCACTATTCCTTATCATACATGGATAGGTTTTGCCTAATGTTTATTTAAATATATTTATTCATAAACGTGGTATCTAGTTCTATATATAGTGCCTTTATATATATATATATGCAGCCTGTACAGAGTCACAAAGCTGTTGATAGCAAGCAGTACAAATATTTACAATCCACATGAGCATGCAAAACATGTTGTGCTGTTATGCTAACTTACCATTGGAAGCATGTCATGCATGGCTGAACAACAGAGTATTAAAATCTGAAAAAATGCTAAATGGTGCTGATATACAAAAAGGTCCCTAAAGGCCAAAGACTTAAACAGATTTATTCCATGAAAAATACAATCTGTGTCCAGACCCTTGTACAACAGGAGCTTTAATCTGTTAATCAGTAAGACTTAAATAATTATTTTTATTTATGACAGTACCCAAAATGTTTAGGCTCTGTTCAGCCATATGGAGGCATAGTATTTAAAGACATCACTGACTTCATAGCTTCCACATGGGAGGAGGACAGTACAAAGAAAAGCAGCCACACACTGAGACATGTGAGAAGGGTAACTGTTAGTGTGCAGCACACTAAATGCTAAAATGCGCTAAATGCTTAGAGTAAGAGCTGGTACTAGAAAATGTACTGGACTTTGAGACAACAGATCTGAATTTTGTTCCCTTCTCTCCTAGCAGTATAACTGAGTTCTCTGGTTATCTGCAATTTGCTTTCTTCCTAGCCCTTCTCTATTTTGTAAGCTTTTCTCTTTTCCTTGGTAAAGGTTCCTGACTTAAGGTGGCATATCTGCAAAGCAGAGCTGGGAATAGGTAGCTGAGATTTCCATACCTGCCCCGGATAAATAATATAAGTCTTCTGTATGTATTTACTCTAAATTCCTAGACTGATGTGCAAACCTCGGGCAGGTTTCTTGACTACTATGGCCCTATCACCCTCTCCACTGCAGGAGGAAAGGGTACATTTTAAAAGAGAAGGCAAGTAAGTTTCTCTTCATATGTGTCATTGGCAAATGAAGGTGAGAGACAACTGGGACTGTTACTTATTTCATAGGTTAAAAATATATAAATGTAGTAAGATTGTTTTTAACCTCTCAAGTAAGGGATGGGATTTGTTTGTTCTTTCCCTTGATCGTATTAGAAACTCCTTTTCTAGAATCAAGGAACAAGACCAAAATAAACTAGTCATGTAGTGTTATGTAGGAAAATTTAAAGCATCTTTCCTTCGGTTTGGCAGATTTACAAGAGATACAACAAAATGAAAAACATTTATCTCAAGACCGATATAATTTCAGAGTGCTAGATAGGACTTTTTTTTGTGTGTGAGTTTAACTAAAAGGAGAACTTGTCAGAAGTCATTCCATATTTAGGTACTGAAAAATCAAACCCACCTCACATTCTCTAGTATGTACTGGATGATTAATATTTTGTTGCAAAGTACTGAGTGTTCAACTCTCATGTTACAATGCCATTACTTTTCCCTTTTTGCCAAATCTGTGGTTCTCTGAAAGTAGCTGAGGCTTTCTGGTATCCAGTGTCATGTTTTTCATGTGATAAATCTACTGCTTTTACATAAACACTGAGTAAGGTTGCTATATCTCATTTCAAGTGTTTAAATGTTTTATTGAAACTCGAATGTGAAGGGATTTATGTTAAATGAAAAGAGATTCCTAGGGTACAAGGTATAGAGGAAAAACACAAGGATGATGGGAGGTGAAGTGCTGCATAGTCAGAATGAAAAACAGTCAGGAAAACAGAGCTCAGAAAGGTTAAGATAAAGGCCAATAACACATTCCATATACTTTTCCTGTGTACCAGAATGTTTTTAACTAGAAAAAGCTATGAGTGTGTTTAAAGCAAATCCCTTTAGAAAATCCAGAGTTCAAAGCACAAGAGAGAAGCTTTGTCATGAATTGGCATTTTGTAATAAAAAGTAATGGATTTTTTTTTTCTTTTTAAGTTTTTTTTAATAAACAAAATGTCAGCCCCCTGAAGGCTCACCTGTTCCGTCAGCAGGAATCCACCCCTCTAGTGCTGGAGATGGCCCTCTCACAGTGCACAATGAGCTTCAGATGAGGGGACCATAGAGAAAAATCAGAACTGGCCAAAATCTCTGTAACCATCTCTGCTTCTTTGAGTCACAGTGCCAAATTAGTGACCAAAAATTCACACAAATCACCTCTTACTTTTCAGACTGTCTCCTTACAGCCAAAGATGTGTTTTTAGTTTTGTTTGAATATTTTAATGTGCGGTTGGCTGTTTTTTGCAACGTTGCACAAATAGGTGCTTCCTGTTTACATGGCTTATTGGATTTAATTCGTGTTGGGCCATACAGATGATTTAATTAGAAAGCATGTCACATGTATTCCAGCTAGTGTCAACGAACTCCGAACCTATTACTATCGTGTTTATGACTACTAACACATTATGTTGTAATTAGCAATGAACTGCCTTCTGCAGAGGGTACAGGTGTGATGTGCCTGACTTTGCATTTGGTTAGTTATATTGCTGGATAAAGTAATTTCAAGTTCCATCCCTTGAACAGGATATTTTGTATTATCAAGTTGTCAGAACCGCTGGATGGTTTCATTTATTTTCTTTGTTGTATCTGAAAGTCATGTCTGCATTTGCTTTATGGCTTAGTTTCTGCATAGCTCTTTAATGTGTTTGTGGAGGTCTCATCGACAGCAAGAAAAATTAATACTGGAGCCAGTGGAATACATAACGCCTACCTGCAAAATGGTGACGTACCGCATTCCAACAAAGGTTGGAAGGTGTTTGACCAAAGTAGGCTGTGAGGGGAGGGTAGTGATGGGAGGGATTATAATGCCCCAGGATAAACTGTCTGAATTGGAGAATGGAAATGTTCATGGTTAAAATAAGAACAGTGTTACCCTCAGTGCTGCAATAAGGTACCACATAAACTTTGTGATATGCTCGTAGGAGGAATTTGGAAGTATTTAGGGCCTGTTTGATTAAGATTGAACCGTGTATGTGAGAACTTGATAAATGCGAGTCCCATGTGATGAGAGGGAAGGGAGAAGGACATTGTCAGGAAAGAACAGTATAAAAAAGGAAAAACAAAATGCATAAATACTGAAATGAATAATGTAGTGCCTTGAAGAAGCCAAGAAAGTGAGAAAAATAAGTGAAAGGGCTCTTGAAAGTGGATGATGGTGTCATATTTCTTTCGAGGCAGACAGGGAAAAACAGGGTTTGAAATTGCAGCAATCAGGTTCAGCAAATGTTTGTTGGAATGTTGCAATATTTATATAAAACCGGCTATGGGATGATGAAAAAGGTCTTTTCAACAAACAGCTAAATAAAACCCTCCATGACCTGTTTGAATGGATGGGGAAACAGAGTCACAGAGTAAGTAAAAAACTTGCCCATGACTTCTGAAAATGCAAGTGAAAGAGCAGAGAGCACAGGTACCATTACTTGCCTTGGACTTTGTCCTCAAGACTTTGCCAGCCCCTGGCCACCTGTGTGGGCAGAACAATTCAGAGTAAAGACTTATAAAAGTTGAGGTGAGGCTTTATTCCGCATCCCCTCTTACTAGGGATCCTAAAATTCTAATTATATTTTTGACACAGGAGGGTTTCTTTTACCTTCTTCTGGGGCACGCACTGATGGCTTCTGTGATGGCGTGCTAGAATAACTGGATTAAGAACGCAAACCACTATATATTCTCACGTTCCATTGAATAAATACTTCCAAAGCCTGCCCAAGGTATTGCTCCATCTGGTTCCACCCAGCATTTTGAAACATGTTTCACTTAGTGTGTTTAGTATAGATTTACAATCACAAAGCCAAAAGCAGAAGTGAGACTAAACTGGTGCGTAACTCACACCTCTTTCTACCATGTAGGCTATGCCTTTCGGCTCAGAGCTGATTTTGGTGCGGAGGATTTGCACCGTGTATGTGCTGTATATGTTGCAGTGTGTTGAGAAACCCAAATGTTGCTTGAAAATCTGCACAAATCAAAGCAAGCTGGAAATTACCCAAGAAGACCTTACCTAAGAAGCGCTGATACTGCTGAGGTTGAATTTCCTGCTTATTTGTTTATTTTAAAACCCAACACCACTCACTGTATTCAAATCAGTTTGCCTCAAAGCCTGCATTCAGTAACAATATATTTCTAAATAAACAGATTTTTAGAATGATATAATGATTTCACGGCTCTCCCATTCTGTTTATTTGCTAAAAAAGCCCTAAAAATTATTTGCATCTGAGCTGCAAGAGTTTTAGCTGCGCTCCATGTCCTATCTCCCTTTAGTACTAAATTACAACTGCATCTATATAGTAAAAATATTTATCAACGTTTACATAGCACTTCTCATTCAGAAGGATCCAGAAGTACTCAATAACCTTGAAAAATTATAATACAGACTACATCAAGGCATGTTTTCCCCTGTCATTGAAATGCAGGTGGGATGCTGGACTTCATGGAGCAATCATCTGCTCTGGTACGGCGTATCCTGCAGTCCTGTGCTCTTGTAGGCTGCTCTGGGGAGCACACGCATAGAATTGGAAATGATGTATTGTACTTCGTATGTAACTTTTTATTTGGGGTTGTTGAATATAAATATTGCAAAGCCATTTCTGTCATAAGCTTTCTATACGATAATCGTTTACTTGACTAGAATATTAAATGTTTGGCTGGAAGTATGGGAGGTTATTTGCAGTTGCTGGACCAGTTAGGTACAATGCTGACCTTCATCTCGAATTCCCTCCTTCAGCCACAAGCAAACACCTGTGGAGTGTACATAGATTAATGAGAACTATCTGTCACCTTTCTCTGAAGTACTAAAGAGTTGTTTTATAAAGTAAAATCGTTTTATAGGTTGCATTACTGTCTTTAGGTGAAGCGTCCTCCCATTTTAGTGACTGCTAGAATTAGGACTCTGCTGTGAACTTGAAGTGTTCTTATTAATACATATTTCAGTGGACCTATGGGCTCCATTGAGACAGTGAATGTCCTGTAGCTGTTCCTGTACAGATTCAGTGTGGGAGTTTGTCCAAGTCCTGAGAAGATTATAATCCAAATAGTTTAGACACTCGAGTAAATAAATCAGCATTTAGACAGGTTGATGATACGCTAAATAACTGTTGTTGTTACTTATTAGTGGTTTATTTTTGTTTACTTCCTCCTCCTGTATTTCCATAATCTCTGTGAGATTGCAGAGTTACTTTGCCTGTACTTCCTCCAGGAAAAAGTGATGCAAGAGAAATTAAAACAATTAAGACAGGCATCAACTACAGACAGTGTCAACTCATTCTTTCAGATATCAATCATCTATTCCAAGCACCTCAAAGACGGCATGCTTTGGGTGAGTAGTAGTACCTCGTTATTTTCCTCACTTTCCGTGGAGTTTCCTTTGGGTAAAAAAAACTGAGGCAGAAATAACAGAGTACAAATGGACGCTTGCACCCTTCCTGAGGGCTTGACCTGCCTCCTTGGCGAGTAACCTCTCTGCGGTATACCTGACCTGTAAGAAGGGTTTATACATGACAGTAAACAAATATGAAAATGAATGGAAACTCCGTCTGTGCTCTGAGGCACTCTGCCTTTTCCTGGGGGCAGTTAGATAGCGGGAGCAATGTTTTATTGCAATTGCTCCCTGTGGGAGTTTTCCAGAGCGGGGCTGTATGCTTGGGATTCTCAGCACGTCTAGGTTTTACCAAACTGTCTGTGGCTTCATTTGGGCAAGGATATTTCTAAATTCAGTTTTATGTACCTTCAGTTTCACTAATCGTCTTAGAGATGACTTGGGACCAAGGAAGTGGTCTGGGACTCCCAGTTTTGGATTCAGTTCTTTGCTCTGCCGAATCACCCTTTCTGACCCTGGGCAAGTCTTCTAACCTCTCTGGCTTGGATTTATCCCACCTAACTTCTGATATTTAATGAGACACGAAGTAGTCATGCTGTTGCCCAAGGCTTCCTGAATAGTTAATGGACAAAGTGTGGCATTTCTACATAGCTGTACCAATCTGTTCCCCTCGAATATACAAAAAGCATCGAGCTTCGGTATTCTTAGCTAAGGCATTTCAATTAGTTTGACTGTATTTCAGTGGTACGAAACCACTGAATTCCTTGCCTTTGCTACTGACTGTAAAATGGAGAATGCCTGCTTTTTCTCTTCTCTTTTTCCTCCTTGTTATTCTCTCAGGCAAGTGTTGTCTGCAACAATACAGGTGCGTACAAATGCAGCCTTGCTTTCCATTTTCTAAATACAGTACTAGGGCCCTTTAATTACTGTAATAATACAAATAATAACAGAAGCTCTTGCTGTTTCTGTTTTGCATCAATCGGATTACATCTCCTCTCCCAAAGTGTGGGGTTATCTAGTTTGCTTTAACACAGGGGAGGCTGGTAATTATGATTTTGGAATTAAATGTAGCACCTTATTTCCAGATTAAAGTTAATGTCTACCCCCGGCAGAACTTCTAGTGTTAGGAATCTGTCCAAGAGAATGATTGGCATGTGCATTACATGAAAGCGGTCCTGCTCTATGGGTATTGCTTCCTTCCCTGTTAAGTAGCCTTCAGTCTCGGTTCAAACTAAGCCTCTATTCCTACTGCAGTTTCATCCTTGTTACTGGAGGCTGGGGGTTGAGCGCTTTCAAAAGATCTAAGGGCCTGAGAACATATTGCCTGCTGCTCTACGTACGCTTTGCTCTTATGGGAATACACAAATAGGTGAAGCAGACTACCTGTAGAATTAATAAGTTTGCTGGATTTCAAGCCATTTGCTATTTCCAAAATGTCTTCTCAACATGCAGATTAAGAGTTATATCAGCTGGAATTGCTCCATACAGCCCATCCCTCCATGTGTGTTCTGTCCCACCTCCCCATTCTAGCTAGGATTAGTTCAGGTAGTAATGCTTTGTTTTTCAGAGTTTTGATTCTGATATTTCCTGATTTGTTTTTAATTAACTCCATTTCCTGAGATTTTTCTGTATCAATTTAAATACAAGGGTCTGTAACTTGTCCTCACTCTTGAAAACCCAATAGAAATTTACAGCACTTAGGTTGACACAACAAGCTATTTCCTTTTCAAATGTTACCTTCCTTCAACAAAATGATCCAAACTATGTGATTCTAAATGTTTTGTTATTGCCGCATTACACTGGTCTTTTCTTCTAGTTTTTGTGGGGAGAATGTAATGCCATGGCTCTCTGTGGATGCAGAAAGCTGAAAATGACCCTTGTACCTGCAGCTTTTGTCTTCAGACAAGGCTGACTTCTAGACTCCTTTGTCAGGAATAAATAATATGGTGGCATTTTTGTAGGTTGAGCCAGAAAGATTCTCTTATTTTAAGACAAAGGAGAATGACAGCTATTGCTCTCGGAAGGAAAGCTTAATCAAAGCTTAATTCCCTCTTATAATTAAGTCTTCAAAATTGATACATGACACACTCAAGCATGGCATTTTTAATTTAATTAATTTTCTAAGGACTAAAAGAGTAACTCTGATTAAAAAAGTACAGTATGCTGATCAAAACTTCTAGAACCATACCAAGAATTCTCTGCCTGTGATGCTGCAAGAGCCGTGCAGGCCCTGGAAGTTCGGCAGCGCTATAGTAGGAACAAAATACGACCTTCTGAATGATGGGCTGGTTCCCCTCTCTGCATTTGCTTGCAAAAGGAGTTGGGGCACAGGGCTGAAGGCTGTGTGGAGGAGGACTGGAGTGACAACTTGAGTTACTGCATCATGTTGAATTATTCCTGTTTGAAAAGAGCTTCACACTGGTGGTGTATTACTTATCCTCCTTGTATAAGGGAGAACGGACCTTAGTGAAAATAATTCCCGAGGATGCATTTTCTCACTGGCATAGTAAAACAATGCACACGTTTTACCCCTATGGTTCTGATGCTTGCTGCCCTCATCCTTACTGTCTGTTCAAACAACGAAGCAAGTATCAAGTAAGAAAATCAAAGGTACAAATTATATCATATAAATCATATGCTAGCATGCACTGTTTAGACGCGTTGTTGCCTGCGTATTAGTCTCCAAAAGTTCTCCATCTACTCTCAAACACTTTCCATCTTGACCCCAGCTAGGTTGGGTATTTTGGTGCTTGCCACATCACGAACACAGTGAAAGAAGAGTGGTGGAGAGAGTGCTTTAAGCCAGATGGTGTTTTTGCATTTCTTGTGATGAGCTTTATAAAACTTAGTCCTTGTAAGACAAACAGCCGGTCTTTTGAATTGGAAAACACTGTATGGGCTCATGGTGAAACATTAGAAAGAGTTGTTCGGCAGCACCTTTAGCGCACCTATCCTCAGTTTAGTAACTTTTGTACCTCTCTGGCAGGAGTCCCCACGAGGTAATTACCAAAATGGGAAAGGACCAGGTGTGGGTGTTGCTCTGCTGAGTCCAACAGCGCTAATGCAGGCTTGTTGTAAATGAAATGTAGGGGGAAACTGTTAGGGATCGTACTGTTACTGATTCTCTGTGTGTCATCAATACCAAATAAATTATTTCATTAGAAAATTTGAAAGAACAGCCAACAGGCTGAGGAAATTCCTTTCTTCTAGATTCTGGCAAATTTCAAGCTAAACAAGCCCACATATCTGCTTTTACACTTGTCCGACTTTTTCTGATGCCTGGACTTCCATTTCTTGAGTTACAGACAATTGAGCATCTCTGACTTTATCAGCTCCTTTCAGCGGAGATAATTTGTGTTTTGGTGCTACACCCTCTGAATAACAGCAGATTCTGTTAAATTGCCGGAAAAAAGTCTTTTGACTAAGTGACATTTCCCAGTTCTAGTAGTCCCTTTCAATTTAAGGCACCCTTCCTATTTTCAGGATGTGTGTGATACGATAGCTCTCAAGTAAAGCTCTGTGCCGTTTGTGTTCGCGGAAACACTAGAACCAGTTTCAGATGATAATCAGAGGAGAACAGACCAGTTTTACTGAAAGGAACACAAAATTACTTGGTCTTGAGTCATATGACTGTAGTCATACCGAAGAATGTTACCGATGTCCTTCCTGACCAGATAGTGGTTGTATGGTTGCACCGTGCATGGCTGCTGGCACCTGGCCTGATGCTTTGTAAGAGCAGCCGTTGGTGTAAGCTGGTGGCCAGAATTAGACAGTGGTGGTGGTGTTGCCAGCGGGGATGCTGTGTTGTGTGTGAAGGCTCTGCCGCTGCTGGCGAGTGAGGAGAGCTGCAAATACCTTGTGATCGGTCTCTGACAAGGAGTTAGATTCTGTGCAGCCGTCTTATAGTACTACGATTCAGTTGCTATTGCCAGTTGTTAGAATTCAGCTGCTTTTCGTGGGGGGAGACCTCTCGTTTCTGTTGCAGGCACTTCTTCCTAATAGCTTAACTCTTTTCGCAGTAAATTTCTCAGGACGTATCTTTTTTTATCTTTGACGCATCTGAGCAACAGAAGCAAAACCTTGTTATAATTACTTGAATTTTTGGAAATTAAATGCTGGCTTGGAATCTTTGTCCTTGTTTTTGTTTACTTGAATCCTTTGTAGCTCATAAGCTTTGTTGTTGTTACTGAGAAACAAAACAGGAGCGATGCTCAAACTCTGAACCCCTAACGCTGATCCGAGTCTGTATTTTCAGACCTCTGGCCTCAGAAACAAGTGCCAGCAGATTTACTTTCTTTTGTCAAACCTGGACCTGAGATTCTTCACTTAGAGTGGGCTAGGCAGGTAAATATGTTGTGTATAAATTTTTTTTTTTTTTTCATTTTCTAACAATTGTCAACATTGTAGCAAGTTAAAATATTGACTAGAGGTTGCCCCATTCCATCTCGCCTAGCTGGGGTCTCTGCAAAAGGGTTATATTTTATTTTTCCATCCTAAAGTAATTTTGATTCTTGCTGACAGGATGCATTCACTTTCCTCCAGCACAGGAGCTGTGGGCCAAATCAGTTCACGGCTGCGTAGAGCATGTTCTCTTGCTGAATGGCTGGAAATGCTCCATGTAGCAGAAAGCAAATTCAGTCTGGGTCTAATATCCACACTACCGGCACAGTGCAGACTTAAGGTGTTGTTTAGTAATTCTGAGCTCATAATAAAGATATGTCATAAAAGCAGAATGCATTGAAATGCCCGTATATCTCAGTAATAGTAGTTTTGTTACATCACACGTGTATCCCTCATATTCAGAGGAATTATTTTAACTCCAAAGGGGTTTCATTTGGAAACAGTTTGAAAGGAACGAAGCAAGAAATACTTCTCCAAATATGCTCCTGAAATATGGCCCCTTTTACTAACTAAAAAAAATGATACTAGAGAAATTATTAGAGGTTAAAATCAGGTACATTAACATGAAAGTAGAGTCCCATCAAAGAGAAGATAAAATATTAGCTATTTACTGGGATTTGCTATGACAAAATGTATTTGGACAACAAAGATCATCAACTGCTTCTGGCATTTGTAGAAATTACAATGAATGAATCAGCTGCTAATCCAGAGCTTGAGGCAATCTGATTGTATAGATGACATTTTGAACAAGTGACACTCGTGTTTAAACCACATGGACTGCAGTAGACTTTCCTATGGAGTCTTTTTCCAAATGTTTCGCTCATTTTGCTGTAATCCACTGTTATTTTGAATATATCTTCATCTCACCAAGTCCAAGACAACCAAAATATCCGTTAAATGTGTTTGAATTATTATTTCTAAGCATTTCTGATGACTGTGAGATTGTGGAAGAAAAGCTTCGGAAACTGTATTTACATAACTCCGCTGAGTTCTTCTAATGCTGAGCAGCTCCGTCTTTTTAATATGTAACTACAGTTATTTGAAAGACTGTTGCACTTCAGTATGTAGAAGGTCAAGGGAGGTGAAGAGGAAATAATTCCATAACAGTAATATCAGTTGAAAACAATAGACTTTTAGGAAGTTTATATAAGTACCAGATTAGCACTAGCTGCCCTTTCAGTTCATCTCAGTTATGACCCGCTAAATAAAAATGCAATAAATAGCTGATCGGAATAGTCTGGATATTATTTAATATCTTCCAGTGGAAATTGGAGATTTTGGTTTTTTAAAGAGGAACCTACATGGATAGAGCTAAAATCTCATGGGAAAAATGGTCATTTCGGATTTTCCAGTTCCTGACAAACAAATAAATTGAAGTGTTTCTCTATATTGTATTTAGGAAAATTATATGCAAATAATATCTTTATTATTAATTAGAAATTAAAACACGGAATTTTTGGATGGAAATTGTTTTGTCTGCCATAGAGGGAATAAATTGAGGGCCAGTCAGTTTGTGCACTTTTACTCCTGGTGTTTACTTAGGAGCTAGACCATGAGACTTCAGTTATTAATTCATGTTTTTGGCTTTGTACATGCCAATTGAAATCATGGCCACAGTGAAGCTGGTAGCAAAGCCACCAAGGAAAGCAGGACTTCACCCCGCAAGCAGTCAAAGTAGTCAAGGGAGCTACTGCAAGGACTCGGCACGTGTCAGGTCCTGTGGTGATCTTGGTCATTGCTAGAATGCGTCTGTGGAAGTTTGTTTACTGTCTGATGAGCTTAGATAATTATACTGTTGCTGTGAATATAGTATTGGGGCTTTTTATAGTTTTAGAAGTATTTTTTCTGCTTAATCCCTGTTAGGTAGAGAAGAATCTAAGCAATGGAATATCTGTTCTTTTCCACTAACTCTCCCGTATGAAAGGATGCAAGATAATTACTGGGGTTTAATTATTAGTCCTTGTTACAGATAAAAACTATACAGGGGCTAGCTATAATATGTGTATAAATATGCCTTCATTTATGCACAAATTCCTTTTAATATCAGCCTTACCCCAAAATCAACTCAAGCATTTCATGCATCATTAAATAGTAGGTTAACTTAAGTGGTTTGGGACCAGGTTTTTGAATGGTTATTTACATGAAAAAAATTTGCCATATTTGAACCAATGGCAAACTGTTCTTTAATCTAAAAGAGGGAAAGGACTTTCAGTCTGCCATTTGTATTTTGCAGAGAGGATTGAGAATTGTGTCTTAGGTTTGAGGAACCAAAGGTTTCTAAGTCAAAAATGCATACTAACTTGCAAGCGGTTTCCACTTTGAATGAATTCAGACAAAAACAGAGAAACTTCTGATGTGGTTAATTATAAATAATGTTGCATAGTAATAATATCTTGTTCATACATCTTTTATTAGTATTTTTGTAGAATTATAATGTTTTTCAATAAAACCGCTTTTCTTACTTTTTGAATCAAAGTTAAAAATTAAAAGAACATGTTTGCTTCAAATTGTTAAGGTTTATATAAAGGGTTTCTGATCCTTAGAACTTCTGAAACAGTTCAGTGAGAAAAATTTGAAGGAGGCTTGAAATATGTTTTAAATTAAAAGTCTCCAAGTCAAAAGGAGGTCAGTTTTGTGCTTACTGAACAGCATTTTTATGGATAAAAGACTAAGCAATTAAGGAAAATACATACCCTCCTTTGTAAATACTGAATTCTTTCATATTCCTAAACGACTGCATCTCCATTTGTTGTATCTCAAAGAATGCTTTTGTTTACATAGACAAAATAAATGTAATATAATCAGATTATAAAAATGAAATGAAATATAAACTCATACATTTATTAACTAAGTACTGTAACTCAAATGCTAAAAATATTCTTCTAGTCTTAGATTAAACTTATATTGCTTGTTTATCAATCTTGTTTTGTACAAATGCAGGTTAAGTTTTGAACTTGTGTGCTCCCCCCATAGACTGCAAAATAGACTTTGCTTCCACACTTTCGGTGCTGAAAAAGGCTCCATCCCCATTTTTAAAAAAAGCAGCTATCTCAGTGGTTGCCAGGCTTTTGTGGTTCTAACTTGGCTAAATACTACATCGAACAGCAGAGCGTATAAATGATTGCAAAGCATGGGCTGTAAATTCTTTTTCAGCTGGCTGCTCAGGGATTTCTCATTTCATACACCATTCGCAACTTGCTGCAGTGATTCCACAAAGTCACCCAGGAGGCTTAGAACAGCTAATGGAAAAGAAAAACTTCCTTTTGGTTTGGGATACTTTTTTCCTCTCCCTTTAGCGCTGCAGTTTGCTCTGCTCTGTGCCTGCCGCTGCTGGCAGCACTGGTAGAGCTTCAAGAGAGCGTGTTCAGCAGTTGTATTTGCTGGAAATCCTCCCAAGGCTGCTTCTTAGTAGCAAGTGGTTACAGCAAGAGCAGCAGCGAGTAGAAGTAGCTTTCTCTCTGTAAAGGCAAAAGAGCCAAAACAGGATTTGAGTCTGTCGAGAAGGTTAGATGGCTGGTTTGGACAGCTAACTCCAAGGCTGCCTCCGCGGCCCGGGACAGCCAAACTTTCCATCGTGGAATGAGGGGTTGCCTCCAAATAGTGGTTTGTTTTTACAGAGTTGGTAAACAACAGAGCTAAGTCATATAGTATATACCTGCTTATAGAAAACACTGCATTCAAAGACATCTTACATCCTACAGGAGGTACAACATTAAACCCACTAACTCTCCCCTGCGTACTGGTATGTCTTTCACTCACTGATCTATTTCAGCTTTGTGAAAAATTTCATTTAGCAGTGTATGGACTGTACTTGAATTTTGCTAATGTAAGTAAGTTATGAACAAGCAGCTGAATATCTGTCTTACTACAGAAAGTATATACAGTGTTAGGAATTCCAGGTAACATAAGTAATAGATTTCTTACCACCCAGGTCTGTGAAAATGCTGTGCACGATAGGGAGTAAAACAGGATTTTACTGGATGTAAAGAAACCTTAACTTTCTTAAAGTTGGAATTTAAAAGTTAGTGATTCAGAATTTGACCTAAATTATGCCAGCATAAAAGTGGAATGTTTTCATTGAAGCTAATGGGCTTTTCTGGAATTATGCTACTGTAAATGAATTCATTATTTCTATGTAGGCAGTTAACTTGGAGTCATTTTCTTCTTAAAAGAAAAAAAGAAGTCTGAGGCTTGTTTCCGTACTGCAGTGGCCTGCTATAAAGTGGCACTAACTTTGCAATCTCAGTTCAGCCGAGGGACTCCAAAAGCAATGCCCTCTCTCCTTTGTTACTAGCGTGGCACACCTGTGGTCAGATGGATGCCTCTTCCCTTCGGTCATTACAGAACGTTGAATAGGTCCCTTGTAGCTACTGGTAGTAGTTGAAGTGTAGAATGAACTTCATTTATGTCAGAGGATCATTCCTAGGTGTTCCTGCAATCCTATGACATCTCCGCATCCTTAGCGATTGTACAGTACTGCAGTCGTGGTGCAGTAGCTAGAACTGTGGTTCCAGCAGTGTCTGGTTTACATTTCCTCTTTTTCAAGCTAGTCCACTAGATCATCAGCCTGTGGATAATAAATGGCTGATAAATTGTTATAAATTGCTGTAAAGGCTAGTGGGTTGCTGACAAACACGGACCATCTTTAGCATCCTCTGTGTATTTATAATCATCAAATACATAGCAGTCAAATTTTGCATGACCTGTTATCTGCTAGTAATCCTTTATTAAACATCCAAATGCCATGTTCTTTGAATATGACATGTTACCATATTAAACTTTATTATGTACAAGCAAAGTAGATTATTCCCCCCCCGTCCCCCCCCCTTTTCAGTCTGACAGGTTCGCATTGAGATTGCTTTTAGCCTTATTTTTATCTGTCTAGAGAATCTTGAGTTTTAACTTGAAATACTTAAAATCAAATGGTTTAATGTAGTTGATGAGTAAGATCATTGAGCTTCTCTCCTAGATTTCATTCATGAATGTTTATGTCCAACGTGCTTTGCTTTCTTTTCTTTTACCTTGTTGGAGTTTCAAGTAGTGCATCACCCTGATGTTCAGCACTAGAAAGTTACTGCCTCATTGAACTCAGCTGACAGATATTCATTCGTACACCAAAGAGATACCAGTGCTAAATTCAGGAATACTGATGCTAATGTGCCCTTATTTCATCTGTTCTTATTGCCAAAATAATTAAGGTTAAAATAACGATCCATTGTATATAACATATATACCTTAGTATGAAAGCTAGCTATTCTGCAGGACAACAGGCACCTTTATGACTGATTCTATTGTTCTATGATTTATTTTATGTGTGTATCTGTGTGTCTCGTTTTTTAAAAAAATCATAATTAGCTTGCACCATTTACAGATGTACGTTGTTTAAATTCTGTTCTTGTGTACAGATTTGTTAGGATCACCTGTATGGAACACAGAAAAAGCCAAGCATAGGGTGCTCAGATTTTGTATGCTGCAGAAATTTGCCAGAATTAAAAAAAAAAAAAATCACTGTAGAATTTATGAATTTATTTTGGCAACTTATTTTACAGCAGTTAATTATTCATATAAATGAGGCAGAATTATTGTGAAAAATCCAATAAAAAAGTTCAATTAAAAACCTAAATTATAAGTTTAATCAGAATCTTCAACAGCACAAAACCTGATTTGCATATAGTCTCATTGAAAAATGCTTTGTGTAAGATGAACATTGCACTTTTGTGCAGTCTCAGCTCTATTAGTTATTTCTGCTGCATAAATGATCATATATCATTTTATCGATGGCAATTTTCTCTGCATCTGCAGTTCCTTTAAAAAAATCAGTAGCTCTCCATCTTCATATTGAGAATTCAGTAGGTTCCTCTTTTTTGTATGTGAGCAGTATCTGAATCAACACAAATTAGGAAACACAAATTAGCGTTCCAAAGGAAAGCTGTCCCTACCCAACTATTTCCTGTTTAGTTCTACTGAATTGTTGGCCCGCCATCATAAAACCTGCATTACTACATTCATAGCAAATTTCAGAAAAGCTTTCTTGTTTTGACTAAAAGCAAATAAATCTCAAAGAGTAGCAACCTTAATACAGACTGATTTTAGAGGTTAGTTTATTTAGGCTAACAATACAATGGAGGTGAGACCTCCCAAGAACACTGATGTTATTGACTATGGAGGAAAACGACATTAAAAAACTCCGCCTCGCTTGATGACTCCTTCTGTTTGTTTAGAAGGAGGTACTAGGTCATGCAAGAGAGGATTCAAACCCCAAATGGTTGAGTGCCATCTGCTAAAGTCTGCAGTAAAGCAGCTTGTAGCACAATGGGATCTTCAGAATGATCAGTGAATACAGCTTGCTCCTCTGAGAGAATGCGTTTCTTCTGTAGGTTCACATCCTCAGATTTAGATGTGGGTTTTTCCATCTTCTTTCCCATGCAGTATCCTCAAGCTTAATGTTTAGATCTCAGTTATGTAAATGTAAATTTTTCAAGAGTGAGAAGAGTGAGTTGATGGAGATCTTGTTACACAGATTGCTGTACATGACTTTTTGGCTATACCTGTGATAGGAAAGTGTTCTGCTTAAGAAAAGCATTTCACTAATAATAATGATTTGTGACTAGAATCAGCATAATGCAATAAGTGAAAAGAAAAGTGCATCTGTATGTTCGTACTTACGGGAGAAGCCGCTTATTTCAGGATGAGAAATTGTTTGCTCTGCAGTCATTGTGGTTTTGCGTGGCAGAACTCACTGCATTCATTCTCCAAGGCAAAGTCGCCAAGGATCAGTGGTCCATTTTTTGTACAGCCCTATGTCCCATCATTCAAATAATTCCATAACTCCCATAGGTAAGCTGCTGAGCAGGTGAGAGAATATCACTCTCATCTCTTTTCATCTGGCAGCAAGGCAGAAGGCTTGGTTGATCAACGTCTGTAATGAGGGCTATCAGAGTGCACAGATATTTGGATCAAAGGGTAATCTCTCTCTTTTATGTAACTGCAGAGCCTCACATATCACTAGATTATTCTCTGCACTTGCTGTAAATAATTCTCCCCATCAGAGCTAAGCACTTTGCAACCATTGCCTCTAAATTATAAGATGATCTATTCCACCTCCACCTCTGTGCAGTTCCCTGACCTGAAGTTGCTTATTTTCACTCAGCTCCTGTTGCAGATTTACGGCCATAGTATTCCATTTTCTCTCAAGGGGACAATGCATTTTTTATATCAAACAGATTTTTTTTTAATGCAACATTTCATCATCACATATTATTATTATACTTCAGAAAGTGTAGTGCCCAGCTGAAAATATGAACTTATCTCTATTTGTTCATTGAATAGCTTAGAGCAGTACCATGGGTGGGAGCAGGTGCAGTTTCCTTTGAAGAGGGTTTCAAATAGAAACGGCGTGTCCATGTGTGTGCGCGCTCCATTGGTTTTTTGGGTGGCCTCTGCCTGGCACTTAAGGTGGAGGATGGAGGTTTGACCTCAGAATCTTTCTTTACAGCTGTGTCTATAAAGGTACCCGGATGCTATGATACAGAATCCATAGACATTGAGGTTGGAAAGCCCTCGACACTGTAGTGTCTGAAGAAATACTCAAGGTTGGGCATTATCCTGTGGCCCTGACTTAGACCCCACTCCTCTGTAGCTGTATAGATTGTGATGTCTGAAATTAGTACTGTGCTATAGTTTTGCATCATCGTGATGTTACCCCACAAAAGAAAATAATGTCTAGAGACATGGATATAGCAAAGGATTCTGGGAAGGGGGTACTACTGAAGGTCCATGAGATGGTGTCAGGAAATCTAGAAAGTGATTTTAAACTACCTAAGTGGCATCATTACACTCCTTTAGAAAAAGGGTGAAATCCATTAGGAAAAATCGAGCACAAAACAGCTATTGGTGCATGGCCAGCTTTGTACACCAGAAATCTTATCCCTCCAAAAACCGAGACACAACAGGGCTACTCGACTATAGTTCTTGTTCAAGGTTCAGCATACCTCAGGGATGAATGAGATACTTTTCACAGCAAAGCCTTCATTTAGCTCCTTCCATAGGAGCAGATACCCAAGAGAAGAAGAGTCCTGATTATATCACATGCCTGGGAGAAACATGGCCTTTTCCAAAGTAGCAGAGTATTAAAAGTCTGCAAGAGCAATAGCACATGCACAGTATCCTATTCTGGGTTAACAAGCTCTTCTGCTTGACTTATATATACCTTTGAAAAGAACTGAAGAATAATATAACATGAACTGCTTGCTTGCCAAACGGGATTTGAAAAAAGAAAAATAGAAAAATAGCAATGGTATCTTTTTTTTTTTTTTGGTTGCAGAGCTCGAAACCAATGCAAAAATTGAAATTCTTTAAGAATTATTTTTCCGTCTTTCTCACATGTGTAACAGCTCATTCTTTTACATGTCGTACTGTTTAAAACAGAGATGCCAGAAGGGGGTTTCCTACTGCTTATAGTCATTCTCTTTTCACTAGACATTCCTGCTTCCCTTCGCCTCCTCATCTCTGGAGGCAAGATTCAATCCAACATTTCATTTAGTATACACCATTTGCCCTCATGAATATCCTCTTCCCACAGCATATTACCTTTTTCTCTGGATTTAACTCCAGCAATCTGTTATCGTTCTGTTACTGCTGCCCGTTAGACCGTTCAATCTGACAGCTAGTGCATCAGCAGCGCCCTGCTGTTTTGTAGGAGGGGGATATGAATTGGTCTGGGTGTCATTTCACCTGTCTTATTTCCAGCCCTGAAAGACTGTAAAAATACGTGAAGTTACTGCGTCTATAAATCATTCACTGATAGCCAGAGAAAACACCTGAACACAGCCCGTCCCCGGTACAGAAAGCTCCATGTTCTGCTGATCTCATGTTGGGGACGCAGACAACTGACCGGTGTGTGTGTCCTTGTCCGTAGGTGCTGAGCAGTGTCGGGAGCGGCTCGTCCGTGTGTCAGTGGGCTGTCATGGAGACCACGTGAATGGTAAGCACACAGAGCACTGTATTTAACACCTCGAAATGACAGTTTTCTAACGGGCCTTTTCAGAGTGAGTGTTGGAGGTCAGAACGCACACAGTAGCACCGAGTCCTGTAGCTGCCTTTCCTTTGGTTATGTTCTCTTTTTTTAGCAGTACTTAACACACGCGGTGTCACTTACGCTCTGCCATGCCCTGGACATCACGCTAGTTTTCAATCAGGTACATTATGACAGTCACCTGCTGTGGTGAACTACCTCCAAATACACCTTTCCGTGTCAGGTTCTGCTACGCAGTTTCAGATATCATCAGCCTCTTGTTATAAGCACTGCGGTAATGAGACAGATAAAGGGCAAAGTAGAGCATTCAAAGGGTAATGAAAAGTGTGAAATACAGAGCATACACTTCGTGAAACGACGAAGGCAGTTGCTGTTATGATAGAAGGAATATACTGACAGGCAAAATAGAGATGAATCTCTTAATGCTTCAACTCCAGTGGAGCTGAATGGTCGTGATTGCTCGTGTTCTGTTAACTTGCCTCTTACTGAGAATAGATGCACTTCGTACCCCCCTGCTTGTGCCTATTCACAGAAGTGTCAGTGTGTGTGGAAGGGGGGCTTCTGAAAAATGCATGCCCAGAAATGGTGCAGACTCTTTTATCCAATAATCTGGGTACCAGAATACAGCAGGGACATATTTACCGCAGAGATACCGAGACAAAAATATTTGTGACAAAATCTCAAAAGAGAAATAAATTCAGGAGAAACAAAAAATTGAAAACTCTGCAGATTGAAACTAATGAAGCGTTTGATGACTTTTAAAGAAAAATAGAATTTGCTCAGTGAGCAGAAGTTTAGCTGAGGTGAAACTAGAGATGCTTTTCTCATGCAATTGGTTAAGGGTGTGTGAGAACTAAATGTAAGAGCTTACTCGGCAGTGTGCTACTTAGGATAGGTGAAGAAGGGATAGACAAAAATGTATGGAGAGAAACACAATGCCTACTTAGGACATCTTATTAGGTGTTTTAAATCACACTCTTGGAGGTCTCTTCCTCACTCCATGGATGGAACATAAGCTTTTAACTGTGGTCCATGGAATCCTGAATTAAATGTCTGAAGTAGACTAATGTCTGTACAAATATCAGCCATACAGATTAAACAACTTAGTTGGTAAACCATTTAAAATTCATCAATCTAACAGAACACTGTAGAGCAGCATACAATTTACACCAGACTCACAAATGTCCAACAAGTGTTCAACCAACCCAGAAAACTCTACGCAAGCACTCATTCTGAATCACTTCCGATCCAAAATTCAAATCTTTTGACTAGAAACCCAGTAGAGCTGATGCAAGGAAGAAAGCAGGAATGAGAGAGAAAATGGTCAGCTATGGAAGTTGAGAAAAGGAGAATTAAACTCCAAATTGCTGTTCTCTGAACAGCTGCTACCAAGCAGCCATAAACATCTCAAACAAGAAAATCCAGAGTATAAAACTAAAACCTTCTATGGGAAGATACAAGTATAAAGCTGGAGTTCTGGAGATTAGTGTGGTGTAACCAATGTCCTGACTGGCTGAGGGACCTCTTTAGTCTTTCTGGGGATGTGTTTCTGCATTGACAGTGAAAAGACAGTAATCTGTCCGGAGTGCAAGACTGTGCCTAGTGCTCATACAGTGTTTTGAAAATTTGTTATGTTCCTGCAATTTAATTCTCAAACATAGTGAGGGATGTCAATATTGCTGAACTCCGGTTGCCCTGGTTCACAGTGGAGATACTCAGTGCTCAGTGGTGGTAAAGAACACCATACTGGCCGGAGCTATGCTATGCCATTGGTCACAGAAATAGCAGAATGAGGCCGTTCCGCATGTTGTATAAAGTTATACAATCTCAAGAGAAAATTATTAAGGAAAATTGTTGAGATTTGAGGGATGGTATGATGCTGCCACGTGCCCTGATTTTTTAAGTTTATTTTATGGTGAATTCCTTGACACTTCAAAGATTAAAAAAAAAAACATTCAAAAATGACTGAGCTTAAACCTAAAAAGCGTACCTGTCCACGTTGCTGTTAGTAACGCCAGCAGCTGCGCTGGCCTTGCCTGAAAGTAAGTACAAGTGATAGTAGAATGTGTGAGCTGTCGGTGCATTATTAGACTACTGAAATCTTCTAGTATGTTTGTAAATTTTTTAGTATATTGAAGAAACAGGTGGGGATTTTAAGGTGTTGGAAATTATGTCCAATGAGCAGAAAGGAGGGAATAAGACAAAGGCTGTAGCTGAGAAACATTCTCAAGATATTATAAGTCAAGATCTTATGTGTCTGTAAACTATTCCTCATCACTTCACTCACCCATGAAAATCATTACATGTTCAGAGTAACTCTTATGATTAGGGATGATCAGTAGATTTCTTTCTTAATTTTTTAAAGAAAATTTGAGTTTCAATCCTTTTTTTAAATTTACAATGGGATAAAATTCGGAAACTAGAAGCAGGGTTAGACTGTAGTTTGATATTATTGCCCAGCTTTTGAAAATTAAATTTATTTTTGACAGAAAATAGAAGAAAATATCATTCAGAAATTCTATGATACTTTGAAAATTTCCTGGGTTAAATCATTTGAGACAGCTTCTCTTTCCTTTTAATTCAATCTTTTTTGTAGCCTCCTGGCATCCTTCCTTCTCTTTCTTTTCTGTATTTTTCTCTTTAACTCTAATTCAGGGAGCTTGATTATTCCAAGTTTACTGTTGTAAAGTTGTTTCTTTAATAACAGTTGCTGTTGCATTGTATACTTTATTGTATGCTTTCCTTCCATCAGTATAGAATGAAGAACTGTATAGCTAAAATCTAACAAAATTATACATTAAAAATCAACAGCTCTGGTAAGACAGATCAGAAGCATAGCTTTTGAAGTTAAATAAAGCTGACAACATTCATTTATGAAGTTCAAATGGCAAATGAAAAACATCAACAGTGAAGTAAGAGGAAGAGACTGATCTTTCATACATAATTGGAATACCTGTGCGTGTAATGTTCAGACAAGAGGAAATAAAACAAAATGCCAAATGTATGTGATTTTACTGGTGACTTTACACCACCAGATGAAGAACTGGTATGAAGAGGAGGGAAAACTAAATCTAAGTCATGGTCAAACTGAGTTCAGTATTTCGACATGTATAAATGATGCTGAATTTTGCTGATTAAGGTGGTGATGTCATGTTTAGTTTTTTGCTTTCTTTTATTTGGTATAACGGTGACTGTGGTACAGCGTATGTCTCTTAAGCTTTGGTACAGCTTATGTCTCTTAAGCTTTGAGCCAGCAGAGTATTCTAAGCATGCATGTAACGTTAGATATGGACCTCAGATGTTACCAAGAGATGATGTGCCATAACTGCCTGCAAAGCAAAGCATTTGTTTCTGAATTTGGGGCCTTTATTCCTGCACCCGTAACATTTCCATGCCTGTCCAACCTCTGTAACCCAGGGATGATCCAGTGAGGCTTCCTCTCTTACAAAGGGCCACCGGCCACCGAGGCCTATAATTTCAAAAGAATACTCTATAGTTTTCATCTCCTCATTTTCAGGTGCCTTTGGGGAGTTTGACCGTTAGAGGTGTTGAACCCGCTGCACCGGGTGGCACAGGAGCACAGAGTTGTTCTTCTGGGGAGAGCTTAGACCGAGCCTAAACGATGCAGAGCAGTGGAGCAGAGCGGGAAGGCACCAGTGAGCCTCCCGCAGCCTGTTCCAGCTGCTGTGCTGATGTCGCTGGCTCGGAGCCCTCTGTGCTGAGTACCGGGGATGGCGGGATTTGCGTAACCGTGTGTCTGCGCCGCGAAGGGCTCTCCACGCAATTGAGGAGGATTGCACGGGCTGTTTTTTAAGGGCCTCTCCATGCAGCTGTAATTGGGAATTTAGACACAAAAGCCAGTCCCCGTTGTCACTGTGCATTGCATAGCCTGTGAGTTTTTCATGGAAGCATAAAGGGAACAGTTCAATGTCTGCCTAACGAGTGCTTTTTTGGGACAGCTTGTGCTACTACTATTGCCCAATGGATGATGCCACCTGATTCAATGCTTCTGAAAGGTTTAAATGATACAGAAGCTGCAACAGCAAAATGTTAGACGAGACAGACTCTCTATTGGAAGCGGTGAATGTAATATTTTAATATTTTTAAATATTAATAAAAAGTGGAAAAGGGAAGGATAAAAGGACAAAGGAAACATTAAGTCTGGATAAAACTCACCCCAGAACAGGTGAAAAACATAGTACCCATGAGCCATATGAGCCATCAAAACAAGAGACGGGCCAGCTGCCTCTTGGGACGAGTCTTACATCTTTTCACTAGGAAAGAAAAGAGATTATCTTTGCCTTTCACCATATTCAGAATACATCCACACGTGATGGTCTAGCTGCTGGAGGACACAGATGTACGGAACATCTGCCTTAATTTCTCCTTTCTTTTCAGCACAGAATCAGGTTGGAAAATTTTGAAAGTCTTTCTTTCTTCGTTTAGTTAATGCAATGAAATTTTATGTCATACAAGTTGCTCCGGAAGACACGATTTGAGCTTAGACATGCTTAAATTACTTACAATCAAACTGATTTTTATCTGTCAGTCAGGAATACTTTATAATTGGTAGCTGGTTCATATTTTTTAGAAAATATCAAGTAGAATCAGAACTTTTTCCCTTCAGAGATTAGTCCAATGTGTCTTTGATATTTCTGATTGCAGAACTTTCTGTTGTTAATTAGCATGCAAATTCACACTTCAGCACTCTGTAGCCCGCCAGTGAATTTTAATGGGGTCCATCTAACACTTCATGATAAAGTACTAATTGAATAAAGATATACAAGTATGGAGGAAGATTTTTCATATGCTTTTGCAGGTGCCTGGATTTTGCTTAGCCTGTATCCCAGTGGTTCTGTATATTGTGAATTGGACACAGGTGATGTGACTGTGACTGTTCCTTGTCCCTTAGAGGGGATGGAGAGGAGGAGGTACGCATGTTTTCATAGCACAGCAATCGGAGTATATCATGTCAGCCATCAGCTGCGGACTCTCCCCCACAAACACCGTGTCTGTCAGTCTGGATGTTGACATTGCATCCTGTATGACCAGACACTGCTGGCCTGCCTTCGGTGCTTGTTCAAGATTAGATATAGCATTATTACAAATGCTTGAGAACCATCATGTCCCACGTATATTTTGTCTGCCAGAAATATTCCGTAATTTCCATCCTGATGAGATGGGCAAAGGTTAATCCTTGCAGAGAAGATTCTGGCTAGTGTATAAATCTGTCAACAAAACATGTAGGAATATATTTTGTCTGTTTTGGTGTAGTTTTCATAATGTAAACCAGATTTCAGACACCAAAGAATATTTACAGATAGGTGTCCAGTTCAAAAGCGATCCATGCTCATATATATTATATATTTTTGTGGTGGATTTACCTGCATTTGAGGGTAGGTAAGAATCAGAACATTTTTCTCTTAAAAAAAGTCAAAATTATGGCACAGTCCTTATTACCCCCCAAAAGACATTCTTCAATAGAAAATAACAGTATGTTTTGAGGAATTGCAATAAAAAGGTTGGCTGTATATTTTTCAGTGTTTAGTACAATGGGATTATGATTGGAGCCACCCCGTTGTTTTTTTCCCCAAAGATATGAAGACAGAATGTTTTTATTTTCCTGATACTGTTTTCTTATTATCCTTTCTGCCTGTCTCTTTCTATATATGTGTATCTTCAGAACAGACTTTTGGGGGACTGGGGGGGGACAATTGTCTGGAAGCTAGTATCTCCTTTTTAGAATTAAGTGTTATGACCACAGCAATGAAAATAAGGAGGAAGCAATTACTAGTATTTGCTTCTCTTCTGCATTAGAACAGATGTGTTTAAATAAGCGCAGTGCGGTGCAGTGGGGATACCCTCACCTGATGTGCAGAAGATATACCAGCTCAAGTACCAGAAGGCTGTAGAGCCATTTTAGTCCGCCTCCACCTACACTGATTTATCAGCATTCTCATCAGAGCTAATGACCTGAGCCACGGGGCTGTGCTAGCAGGGAGGCATTACTTTCTAGGATCCAGCCAAACTTATTTAACTTTAACCTGAGCATCTCTATACAATGCTGTGTTGTATAGACATATAGTGAAGCAGATATTATGTGCTTTTAATGAGCTAGCAGAGAAGAGGGAGGGGGAAACCCCCCCTGTGCCTGCACCTGTTCTAAAATTTTTGCTCTGTGCTTTGTAAAATGCAAAATGGCTCTTTGAGAGCACAGGAGTTACTTGAAAAGAATTGGCTTTTTTGGTAGGAAATACAAGCAAGCAAACAAAAGGGCTTTTTTTTGTTGTTGACAAAATTTTGAAAGAAAATGAAAAAAGAAATCACTGACTTGTTTTGGTCAGAAGACTGTATAATTAATCTAATCTCAAGGTCAATTGGACGTGTGCGCAGAAAACAAACTCCTGAAAGATAATAAAAATTCTGATACTACCTTCCCCTGTAGCATTTACTGCCTCCTTTACCAGGAAGTCACAATTTACATGTCTATTAAAAAAGAGTAAATTTATCTCAAAAGTTGCTGTGTAACTAGGTACTACTCTGGAAAGTAGTTTAGAAAAGGGACTACTCTGGAACATGTTTACTCCATTATAGAATATCTTTTACCAATTGGAAGAATTTTACTTTTTTTCTTTTCAGGAATAACTCGATAAATTGGATTCCTTTTGCAGGAATAACCAGATAAATTGGATTAATCAGAATGTCAACCAGCTCTTCCCTGTTCATCCCTTGCTGTCCATCCTCCACTATCATAACAGGACTTGTTCCCCACCTCTGGCACGTCCTGGAGCCTTAAAATTCCATCTGCCTAAGAGCTGGCAGAATGTCCTTTTGTTTTTTTCACTCCTGTTTAATGAAACTCATTACAGTTAAGTGAGACTGAAGGAGAGAAGGATTATGGCTGTCTCCTGGAGTTTTACATTCCTGGCCAGTGTAAGAAAGTTTTAAACCATTTGATGATAAAACCTACAACATGCCAAGTCACTTGGGAATATGCACAGATTGAAGATCACAGATATAATACACTTTCAATGAGAAGCACCATTAAGTCAGTGGGCTGCTTTATCGCACACTAAAATTTTAACGCTCCGCTTGTTAAGGCTAACAGCAACATTCCCAGTACGTTCAGCGATGCACACCTCTCTGAGGTGACTTTAGGTGTGGTTCCTTGGAAAGGCCTGTAAAGCAATTCTGTCCTGGGTATATTTTATTGTACTTGCAGTGATGTAACTTCAAAGGTAGGAAAGAACTGGGGGATGATAGCTAGGACTACACAGAAGTATAGTTTTAAATTTTTGAGACTTCCTGCTTCCATTTGAAAGGATATGCAAAACCCCAAGATGCTACTTACAAAATAAGATATTAGCCCCTTTTGTTCATCCTTTGTTCTCTCAAAAGCATTTCTATTATCCATTCACCTATGTGTTCACCCTCTATTTCACAGTTTTCCTGCAGGGATGGGGTTTTTCACAACAAAATCCTTTTCAGGCGGCAACACAATTCACTCTTACAGCACAAGGTGAATACTGATCTTCACATTTTCATATTCAACTCATGGTTGGACTGAATTAAGACTACATAAGAAGAATGAATACATTTTAATGCTTGTTTTCATTCGTAGTAGTCTGATGGAATAGATGAAAGCGTTTGAGGTTTGAAACCCATAACAGAGTAATGTGCTAAGTACATGTTGCTCTTATCATTGTTTCAGCACCACATTTAGATTGTTGGTTCTTTGGGGAGTGTATTTTTTTTCTCTGCCCTGTAACAGAGTCATTATGTTGTTATTTATCTTAATAATAATGTTCAGAATTTAAATATAATAAAAACTTTGTGCACATTATGAGCTACCTAACCACCTTTGTTTACTGAGTTCTGGCCTTACAGTACTGTATGTCGGATGCTGCCTGCAGCTTACGTATCACTCATTTCTTTTTTTTAAGTTGCACCCTTCAGAAGCACAAAGATCTTTTAGCAGAGCTTCACTGAAAGCTGTTTGGCCAGGGGGATTCTTTCACTGCCACATATTGCATCCTTCAACAGAAATATAGCCCTGTCATTGCAAATTGTCTAACGTATATTTGTGTGTCTCCTGTATCAGTGTAGGCTTGTCTCTTAAATCTGTTGCCGCTAAGTGCTGGTCTGGACCAAAACCCGGTTCCACACGCACGCTATGCAAGAAAAGACTAGGTAATAAGCGGGTTAGGAAGTGACACAAGATCTCCAGGCTAACTTTCACTAGACTAATTTCCTCCTAGTCTTTGTGGCCCTCCTCAGTTTTTATGCAGTTATGGAAAGCCTCCGTTTTTTTTCCCTTCCCAATTCTCTTTCCTTTGTTCTTTATGCTTTTCTCATTCTCTTGTTTCACTATTCTCTTCTTTTGACATCCCTTTTCACTCTGAAGTGCCTACAGATTCCTGATACCTCTTTGCCTCAGTGGGCTTTGAAATGAACAATTATTTCCTCCTAAGACTGCGTGGGTGGTGGTGGGGCGAAAGAACATTTGGCTTTAAGACCAGCTTGTGAGGATGTGGGTCGAGAAGCCAAATGTATGACAGGTTTGGACAAGGCCAGAAAACTGCTGAGTGCTTTCCATGCACATTTGATCAATGGAGCACATATTACTGGTTTAGAGACACACTACACCTCTAACATCCCTCTCCCTGCCCTATAAAATGCCACATTTTAAAGTGTTTGATAAATCACAAACTACAAAGCTAGAAACCGGAAGATTCGTGTCATTATGCTTAAGTTGCCTTAAAGTTAGATATTTAATTTCTGCTGGCTGCCTTCAGCCGCCTGTTTTCCTGTGAATATCCCATCCTTAGATTGGTTTGCAGAGAAATGAAATGAGCCCCCCCTGCAACCTGGTGGTGATGTGAACATAGTAAGAGTCAAACATACTTGCTAGGAGTATTTCCCATCCTCTGAAATATAGGTTAGTGTTTTCCTCCTTAGTTTACTGACTCAAATCCAATTTGATACCTGTTTCTGTGCATCGCATTGTTTATACCATTTGCTGGCGGGTAATGGGATTATTTAGATGAAACAAGCAACTGTGTTTTATGCAAGTTTCCTGCCAGTATGGCCATGTACATGTGACAGATACTAGACGCGTGATTTTCTTTGGTTGAGATGAAAGGAAAAGCAGTACAAATATTTTGTCTAACCAGGCAAAAATGCAAAGCAAACCCATTGTATTACAATATTTTAGAAACATATAGAAAAAAACCTCTCAGAATGTTGTGGGTTTGTCAATTTTTGCCAAAGATAACTTGCTTGGCATCTGCTGAAACACCTGAGGACCCAGAAAGATGAAAATCCAGGTTAACCTCCAGTTGCTCCTGCCTGTTTTCATAGACCTAACGTTAGCTGGAAGGTTGAGCCTGGGAGGGAACAAGTAGATACCCAGGAGTTTCAAAAGAGAGATCCAGTGGGCAACTTATGAGCCAGGACTTTTGAGAAATCAATGACAAGGCTATCAGAGGCTCAGGAGATATTGTTGCTTTTATTTGCTAGTAACTTTTTTCATCCATTGTTTATAAGATGGAAAAAACAGAGGAAATAGATAGGGAGTATTATGGGGGATGTACTAAAAGCTCTCTGAGATGAAAGAGGGAGGGAAACATACAGTGACGGTTTGGTTTACATACGCGCTTGCAGCTTAAGAGAACGTGGCTGTGAGCAATGGCTCTGGTTGGTGAAATGAGGAGGGAGGGTCTGAAGATTCATTCTACAGGTTTTTTATGTTCATTTTTTAGTACTGCAAAAGTAATTTCAGGAAAAGGAAACAGGAGTGACTCCATTAAAGAAGGACAAAGTAGGGGAAAAAGAAATGTGATGCCAAAGCAAGAGGCTTTTGCTGTATCTTCTGTAGCCGAATTGCTGTAAGGGGAAGCTCGGGCACTGTGTCAGCAAGAACTGAAGACACTGTGACAGCACTAGTGGCGATGATACATGAGAGACACGGGCATGTCTGTTCAGAGAGTTTTTGTCTAATTTTGATACCATTCACATCAGGAAATTGCTCCTCAGGAGTCAGAGGACTTGCACGGCTTAAAATTGGTGTCGGTAAAGTCAGATTTAGGGCTTTTGTCTCCTGGTTGAAAAGAAATGTCCTGACTCAAATCTAAATCCCTGGAAGTGAATTTAAAGAGGAAAGATGGCTCGCACTTAGTAATAGCGTTGTGGGTGCTGCAGGGCTGGTGATACATGGCTACATAATATCCTTTTTCCTATTGGTGTCACGATGACCTAAAAGCTCCCACAAAACCATTATTTTTGGTATTGATAATTAATCAGGTAATGCTTTAGGAGTTACACAAGTTTTACTGATATTAGTATATGATATGTGGTGAGGCTGCAGCTGGAGCAGGGAGGCGATGGAATCAGTGGAGCTGCTCTTCTTCAGAATGCCGTCTTTGACGTTCTTGGGGCTGCACTGGTAGCTGCGAAGGCACTTGGATATGAACGCCAGGGAAAGAGGAAATTATCCCAGACAGATCTGTAGGTTATAGGACAACAGCCTATCTGGGAATTAGAGACATGCATATTCTCTAGTGCCATCATTATTACAGTGCTATCCTACCTAATTTTTGCTGGAGGAACTAGTAGCAATTCATATACTTAGGCTGCCTGCCACTTCTTATTATAGAGGGTTCTTGTAACCTTTATCTGAATATTTTCAACATCTCAGCTGCTCGCAAAAGACCTTGGAAATTCAGTAGAGTGGAAGCCCTCAGGGAAATAAATGTTCACAAGTAGCATCAGCTGGGAACATTTTGTAAAAGGTTTAGGGGTTTTCTGTTTGAAAAATGCTGATTCCCCTAAACTGAATCTTTCCTGATCCCAAACTTTGGACAAATGCAAAATGGAAAGTCTGGTCAAAATGAGAAATAAAGACAGACATACACAAAATGGCCAATATCCACAACGAAAATGAGACAGAAAACCACCTACCTGAGAACAGCAAGGCACCAGGCACTTAAAATACTTAGAATCCGTCATATGGGAGGCTCAGATTTTAATTACTGCTCTAAATTAATAGCTTGAACCTGAGCTTTTAATGTGCTAGATGAGTACCATAATGTCTGAGCTTTGGGATTTGTAGTTATTCTTTCTCTCCTTCATTACAAATGAGAATTCTCTCTTTGACATGCATTAAGTTGCTAGCAGCATGGAAACTGCTAGGCAGTTGCAGTTTGCTTTGCAGGTTCAAAAACATTGGTAGGTATGAAAGAGGAAATCAGGCCTCACTGGGACCTGCAGAAAAGTTTGGCCTCACTGATAAATATATTGAATTATGTAGAAATGAACCATGTCATCACAGCAGAACCAATTTAAAACCAGTGTGATGCTAAAGTTGGAGTTAGTGCAGCACTAGAAGGACCACAATTTGTAATGTGTGTGGCATACTCATCCCTGGACTAGGTGGTCTATTTTATTTTCAGCATAGAAAGCATAGTTACTTCTATGACAAGATGTTTTCAAAACATCTTCATCTGTCAGATGAAGCTATTCTGTAACTCATTCCGCAGCAGGGGAAAGTCTTTCAGTTCGGCAAAGGTGTTACTTCTAAACGCCGGATTATTCGGCTGTTAAGGTGACCGAGTCTATTCATTATTGATTACGAAGTGTCCTCCTCTACAAGTGCTTGGATAGTTACACTTTAGTAGGGTTTCTCAGATAATAAATGAAATGGATATTTCTGCAATTGCTCTTTTGCAGCAGGTAAAATCGTTAATCACCCGCAGTACTCTCACACTGCAGCATGCCTGGGGATAATAAACACCCATTAGAAAACAGCAGTAACAGACCGTTCTTTTCTGAGCTGTATGGTGCTATGTAATGAAAATGTTAGTCAATAGAGGCTATTTTACCCCATTGAATTTCTTTTCTATTTGAGAAGTGAATTTAATGGTCATGGCAAGTGTTCAGATGATGCCTGTATGAACTCACACGCTCTATTATTCCACTGTAGTGATGTAGCAAGGATTTTTATTACTTCTGGCCTGGTGGATCAGCTTAATAAGTAAATTTTTGGTGCAGCTGCCACATCTTGTCTGCCCTGAGAAAAAGACAAAGGAATATTACTAAGTGGAGAGGGGACTCTTCTATTGGGAACAGACTGCAATCTTTCAAATTACTCAACAAGCAGAAGGGAAACTGAAAGGAAATTAGCTGTGAGTTTTATTTCTATCATTTGCTTTATCTTGGGAGTCACAGGTTCAAGTCAGTCCTTCAGAGTGATATTGATGCTTCCAAGCAATTTTTCCAGTAGTGCTTCAATTATTCATCTATAAAATGGAAGAAATGGCATTTTCTTACTTTACAAAGACTGAAAGAGTAACTGTATCAGTGAAACAGTACAGCAATTTGAGTCTCAAGATCATCATATTTCTTTCATTATGAAAACTATTTCCCCCAAATTTATTCCATTTAATCCCACTCTTTGTTTCTTAGCTTTTATTGTTTTCAATACAGTTTGCACAAAATTGCATGTAAGACCCCCTAAACCCCTTTCCCAGTCAGATTCTGCTTCCTCTGAACAGCACTCAGTGAAACAAGAGTCTGAAAGCAAAATAAGTGAAGCAAACCTAGGCAAAATGTGACTAGAAACATTTGCAAACCAACCAGTATTTACAGTATAACGCTGATGGTTTCAGGATAAGTAGAACGGAAAGATGATCGCAATTAACAAATTGTTGATTGTCAGTAGAGTGTATGCACGTTACCAGTGTATATGCCTGTATTTAGCTCATCTCATATGACAAAAAAATTCTTCAAGCAAATGTTAATGTGTTTTGCTTCACGCTAGGGCACCCTGGAGGCATGGCCAATTACACTGGGAAGACCTTAAATTGCAGCAACTTAGTTTCTTGACTTAGTTTCTTTTCTCTGTCTGTATCCTTCAACTGTTGCTTGTTTTTTTTTGCAACCAGAAAGCTACAAGGAAAAGTCCTCACATATAAACACTCTTTGTACTGACTGCTAAGTGATTTTCTCATTATCCTTTCAGAAAAGGTCTCTCTTGCTATTGTCTTTTAAATGATTCACTGCAGACACATTTTAATATTTCAAACAATTTCCTCTCCCTCCTTGTTTCTTTTAGAGGGCAGAGTTTTCTCTCTCCTCAGAAAATAATAATAATACTGCTTTGATGACATATCAAGTTACCTCTAAAGGCCAGAGCTTTGATGAAAGTTGGTGAATTATTTTTGCAGTAGGACTAACTGTAGCTGAAAGAAGTTAAACTGAAAAAAAAAAAAAAAAAGAAGACATAAAGACAAAATATTAAAGTACAGAAATGAAATTATAAACTTTTCATGTCACAATCATAGGATAATAATAGCTGATTCCCTAAGTAAGCTTAGCTAGCAGAAACTGGATCTGGATGCCAGTTAGGGGCTGGCAAAACTCAGACGCTTGCAGTTCCAGCATTTGCCACTTAAACTTGGAGGCGCTAGAAATTCTCAGGCACCTATGTTTAACGTGTGCCTATGGCTCCAGTTTGGGAGATGCCCCGTAGGAGGGCTGAGACTGCAATGCCAGTCAGTGGCCCCAAAGCAGACACGGCTGCCACAACACTGGGCACCGTGGTAGTCAGCTGTAGGTGTCTGTGGTGCAGAGTGAGAACTGAAGACCTACACTATCTGTACAACCCATGGAAGGATTTATGCAAGTTAGGCAAGTGTCCCTAACACTCAGTAGTCTTTCTGGGGATGCACGTTCGTTAACTGATAGGGTGTACTAAGGACAGGGGACAATGAAACCCTCTTGGGAATCAGGCAAGGTTGAACGTTTCTGGTACATAGGCACTGCGAAATGAAGGTAGAAGCCTGATTGTGGAGTGTTTTTATGTCGGGGAATTGTCTCAAAAACCTGCTAAGTACTTACTTCTTTCTCAAGTATGTAAGGGTGTGAATTTGCTCATGAAACCGTCTGTGTCTATAACTTTGTACCTATAAATTCTGAAGCCTTAAAACTGTAGGTTAAAAGCTTGCATATAGAAATGTATGTTCTCTTTGCAAATTGTTCACCTTTTTGTAGATTCACTGGCACATATCAAGTGAACTATGTATTTATAATTGCAAGCAGATTTTAAAAAAACATATTAATGATGTGTTTGTTAGGAAATTGTAAAGGCCTGGGACTAAATTACATTTTTTTATGCTCTTTACTTTGAAAATTGATTGGAAAAATACTTTACAGTGTTCTAGAATTTGCTTTCTGTTTTGTCTAATAACTTTTAAGACGCTTGCTCAGAAAATAGCAAACATGAATCACATAGTATCAAGACTGCATTGCAAGCAGAGCTAATAAGTTTTAAAAACTTACATTTTACTATAGATATTTTTCAGCTGAAAATTATTATACTCTTCCACGAAAATTATGTGTTCCAGTTTCCCCACTTCTACTATATTCTCTTGCCCTTTCTTTTTCACCCAGGAACAAAATGAAATGGAGATTAAACGTATAGTGGAAAGTAATCTTTTGCTCCCATCTCCTAGTTCACTTAGCTACGGTGCAGAATATTAGCAAATTTCTTTCTGTGACTAGATTTATCAAGCTAGATTGTACTGGTTAGAACATTTATTTTTGGTAGGTTTTATATCCTTTTAAAGAAGTTCTGTCTCTAGATGAAAAAAGTCCAGTAAAGCACTGTGTGTGAATTGTTTTAGGAGCTAAAGTGCAGACTACAGGCAGATTTCAGCTGATATAAATCTTTTTTAGCTCCACAGAAGTGATAGGTTAGGTTATTTCAACCAGGTACCAGCCATGGTATGTGTAAACTATTTCTCTGGGAAGACTGTCCATCTTAATCCATTAGTTTAAAAGAAGGTTACTCTGTTAAAGAATCAATAAAGCTTGCTTAAAATGCAAAGGATTATAAGGAATATGCAGTCAACATCAACAGTGTCACTTTTTAAACTCCTCCCTGATACTAAGCATCTTTAAGAAGGTGCTGGTGGCTCCTAGCTTTGGCTGGCTTCAACAGCAGCACTTGTTTCTCACGGGGTACAAGGAGACCTGAGGAGTCCCTGATGTGATCGCCATGGGACCGTGGTGTGTGTACGTGAAACAGGCACATTTTCCAACGCAAAACCCATCCTCTTCGTGCCTGCTAGGATGGAGCTGACATTATTTGCTAGTGAAGAAGACTGTTCTCTGCAGGAGAGCATTTTTTCCAGGGCCCTGAGCATGCCAACAAGCCTTGATAATTGCCTGGAGCAGCCTAACCTAGGGCCGCCATCCACACACTCTCTGCTCTTCTCCCTCTTCAGGAGCTACATTTCAGCTGTGGCCATGGTTCCTACTCTTTTCCTGAGCTGTCCAGTAGCCAGCTGTCTCCTGCTGTCTTGACTTGCCAAATAGGATTCCAGAATTTACCTTGGACTTAGTTTGTTACCTGTTCTTGTCTGATGATCACTGGATGACCACCAGAGCTGTTATTGTCAGCAGCCTAGTCCTGCTTCAATATGGTGGCACTGCACCCTGGTAGGTAAGATTTCTGCTTTTGCCATGCTGTGGTCAACCTCAACTCTTGGTCTGTCTACCCTTGTGGAGCAACCCCGGTTCTGCTGCTCAATGACATGTCCGTCAGCTGTTTCCAAATTGTATTTACAGTGGGAAGAAGATAACTCCTGCATCCCTTGCTGAGCAAAAAGTGTTACCTTCTCTGCACTACAAAGTGTGTACCAGGTGCAAGTGGGTCTGTCTCACTTCTAAGAGTTGAGTTGGTTACTGACTTCCCACTTAAGGAATGAATTTTGCATTTGCTAGACAATTCAGAGAGTGCTTTGGTCTAAATTAGGTTGTTGGATAGTTAGATTAACTTTAGAAAGTACAGGCTGCTCTGTTGACCCTCTGTTCCCGTTTGTTGTTTGGTTGGTATAGAACTACATAGATAGTTTTCATCCACCCCATCTGAGTGGGAAGAATGGATCTTTTAGGAGATCCAGCAGAGGGTAGTTCCAAACTCTAATTGCCAGGACAGACAGGAAAAGAAGGGTTTATGTGTAGATATAATGAAGCCAAGAGGGACTAAATGAGGGAGAGAGATGCAGAGTAGAATCTGTAACTGCGGTGTAGAACTAGCTACAAAGAGACGGCTGGGCAGCAGAAGATAAGGGTTGTTGAAGTGGAAGCATTTATCTGAAAAACAACTGTATATTATCATAAAGAGTCATTGGACAATTGGTTATTGAAATATGTGTTAATTCCTGAATTCAGAAACGGTGACCCAAGACGTGCCCTCTTAGAGAACTCTCCTAGTAGCTGTGTTACAAACTTATGCCATTTTTCCTTATTTTCACTAACTCAGAACCTCACACTGAACTCATATTAGCCCTGCTTCAAAAGCAAGGATGGAGAACAATTTCATCCAACTTAGTCCGTTGACTGTAGGATGTCTAGGAGAGTGGGAAATATAGGCTTGAAGAAGCATAAGAAAGCATCATATGTGGGTCTTCTGATTATAGATAGGCCTAAACATAAGCAGCACCATCGCATAATGGTCTTTAAAAGGAACGCTTGCTAAGCTTTTGACTTGTGCCTACAAGTTATGCGCCCAGGGTTCTCATGGAACTCTCAAGGAACTTGAGTATTTTGTGGGTTCTGGCACATAAGTGTTAAACCTGCCATGTCATTTTTGGAAACTGGACTGATAATCATTGACCTTTGTCGTTACTCTGGAAAGCTTTTGGCCATTAGATACCTCAAAGACTTGTAACACATGCTTAAATATTAAAATTCCTTAATTTACATATTTTCATGTCTCGATTGTGAAGCAGTTACATTTAATGAGCTATTGACAACTGGAGGAAAATTCAAATGTATCCAAATCTGGCATCAATTACAAGTAAACGCATGGTTGTTTCTTTCCGTCTTGGAAGAAGATAGGAACAGTAGAGGAAATGATTATTGATAACAGATGTTTGCAAGACTGCATGATAGGAGATGTTTGCATTGTTAGGTCTTGGCTTAGAAAATGTTGCTATTCATAAAATCGCTGACTTTTAGGAGGAGCCAGAATTGTCAGTGATTGATCTTCAGATTGCTTTCATTATGGGACTTCCACCTACAAAGAACACTGTGTTTGGTTGCATTTTCTGCCTTTTTGACAAGGAGGGTTGTTGATAATGATAGCTCATGAATGATGGCCAAGCCAGCTTGTGAAGCTAAGAGGGCTTGATCCTCAGAGTGGTTTGAGCTTAGGGTGCACCAAAGGATGACATTATGTAGACTTTCCTATGCAATTCTTTTGGTCTTTTTAAATGTCTCACTTAATCTTTCTTCTCCATCATTAAATCTCTCTGTTAAGAACTCTCCTGTACCACAGGGAGGTGTACTGCTGGAGATGAGTTAGCTCTAGAAGAAAAGACATTGATTATCTGGATAAATATTTAGCATGCATGTTTCAAAAGAGTGATAATCTTTGCTGTGTGTGGTAGACTCTGAACGGGCTGAAATGACTGTATTAGCATGGCACTAAACGGATCTTTTTCATTTATCCTTGTTGACGTTCAGTCCCTTTGTATGTATTACAAAGGATTAAGTTAACAATATTTTCACTGTTTCCCCCCTCCCCCAATGTCTGCTATTTGAGATAAGTGTATTTTTATTGTGTTACATAGAAAAATAGTTGTCTGTCTAAAGATTTTTGTGACGTTAATTTGTATTCATTGCCACTGGAACCATAAATTATAGAAGTGATTCATTTAGATACCCTTTTTTACGAAGTGTTTGTGATATTGAAAGACAGGCTTTACAGCTTCATCTAGATTCCATTTGTAAGATGTAATTGTTATCAACAGCCTGAAATGCCTCCTTTATTAGACAGGAATCTGGATCTAAACAATGCCCTTGATATTCTGTGGAAAGGTAATTGAAAACTCTCTTGGTCTTTAAG
Organism: Vanellus vanellus; assembly: GCF_965231255.1. NCBI lineage: Eukaryota > Metazoa > Chordata > Aves > Charadriiformes > Charadriidae > Vanellus > Vanellus vanellus. The sequence goes on along the minus strand of NC_138915.1, from coordinate 11,608,886 downwards.
TTTGCTAGCGGTTTGTTTAGTGATTATAAAATTACTGGGGTATTTTTTAGATGGCAGGTTTAATTGCATAGTTTTCATGATTATAAGGTTACCTCCTGTAAATGTTCAAAATTCACTGTATTCTAGACTTTTAAATTTGATTTTTCAATACTTATTTCATCTCCAGATACTACAATTTTATTAGGAATTGCAAGAGACAAAATGAGTATTGCAGGATAGGGTCAACTGACATCAATAGTAGTATTCCATTGCAGTTACAGAACAGCAAGAGAGAATTTTGACAGGTACGTTCAATCCATCAAAAGAAACAACAATAGAGATGTTTAAGGACAATAATTTCCACAGACGTGTGATGACCTGAGAATGCAGTAGGAAATTTTACATGTAACTATCTTCCAAAGTAAGTCCCTCAATTGTGTAGAAAAAAATTTGCTTTCTGGAAAACATTAAAATGTATAGAAAGTCAGCACTGATCTAGTTATGCTGGTAGGCATTGTCCTGAATGTAGGACCAGGTGATAATATGTTTTTCTGATCTTTTATTAATTTATTGTTGTACTGTAGGAAAATTTCTCAAAAATGTTCCATTTTGCTGACTTACTCCCTCTTACAGTGACACAATGCTGCCTGTTCTAAAGAGAAAAGAACCAAGTGGTTTTCCATCTTGTTGTACGTCTACTTTTGTACTCAGGGTGCTGTGCTATGGAAGCCACCATTCCCACCTGTCTGATCTCTTATAACTGTACAATTGCTAAATTCTCTCACAATTGCTTAGGTATTAATAATTAATAAGTTCTTTCAGCAGGTTTCATAGTATTTCATTGAGTTTTGAAATGGTTAGTTGAAGTCCAGCTTTGTGAAATCTTCCAAGTCCATATATTTTGTCAAAGTAAACTTATCTGTAGTAGATTAGAGAGAGTTTAATACAAATAATTGTGTTAGTATCTATCTGAGTTAATTTCCCAGAGGATTTATCAACAAGAGTAGATCACACCACAATTAATTACAAAGTCTTCTATAACTTACTTAGCAAAGCCTTTGCTTATTTGCAAATAACAATTGGGGTACTATCAATAATAGGACAACCTGAAGTCATTGAAAAAACTAATTAAAAAATTGTTTACATTTAGTGAAACAGCAGTTCAGATCAAAATTGCCTTCTGAAGTGATAATTCATTGTCAAGCTTTTTTCTTTCGTATGCTAGCTAACGCATGCAATGAATGATTCAAGCTAATTCGAGCTGCTTTTGAAATTCATCAGCAGCTGTAACCAGAGAAACCTGTATTTCTAATCTTATGCTGTTTTTATCAGATGTTATGGTGAGCTCTTCATTTGTAAGTCAGACATTCATTCGATCAATGAGTCCTCTGCCCAAGGAACTGTCAGTTTTCTGCAACATGCAGTGGTGCTGTCTCTAGATTGTAATTGTTGGGGCTTTTGAGGTGTGTGTGTTGTTTCTAGTTAGATTTTCATTACACGCAAGCAATGCTTTCCAATATATTAGTTTGGTGATAGCTGACTGAAAAAAATGTCTTTTCCTGTTGTCTCAGTATGTGAAAGTGAGTACCAGAAATTATTATATTGAGACTGGAAACTGAGGCACAATAGTTGATAAATTTAGAAATGCAAATAATGTTCCCCGTGCTCTTTGTTCCTGGTGTTACTGTGTTGAGCCATGTGGGTAATTCCTTGTGTCGCTAGAGTTAAGGGATGGCTGTTGCATATCAGGGGTATACCTGTCTTTGCATGGGTCAACACTGCGTGCACGGGGCCCTCTGGGTTGGTAGGAGTAAATGTATCTCTTGGACATACAAGCAATTATATAGTGGGGAAGCGGAAGCTCTAGTGTGTATAGATTGGGTTAGCGTGTCAGCAGAATGCCATAGCTAGTTCAATGGTTGAGTGTTAAGATAGTATCAGACAGACATTACTTGTTTGTCTCCTAGCAAGCAAGGCTTGCTTAGACATAGAGAAACTATCAAAAAGTATCCTTCCTCTAATGACTGGGTCTTTTGGGGAAATAGCAGTCTTCTGTCTTTCATCCCTTAGTGGGGAGACTTGCTCGTGAGCATTTTGATAATTACATCGATGTCAGTATGATTTAAGATGGAAAGAATATTTTTTTTCACAGTATGGATGATTACCTTGTGTTTTTAGTGTTTATTTTTAGCTAAATGAGAAAAGCAGTTGTGATTATCCGAAGTTGTTTTACTGCTTGCGCATGATGGATATGCTATGTAGAACACAGTTAATTTTCTTTCGAACTGCATATTGCACTTCCTGCAGTGTCAGTTATATTGGATGATAAGGTTAGATTCACTTTGGGATTTCATCTTTTTTATTAAAATTGTCAGCCTCACGAAAGGGAACAATCAAAATTCCATCAGCATCAGTGGAACCTGTACTGGTCCCAGCTGCATGTTGTTTGTGTCCTCCTCTGCTATATCATGCATATTGCTGAGCAAATTCTACATAAAGTCATGCATGTGAAATCCCCTGAATATCCAGAGACACTCCTCCTGCCAGGACTATTCACTGAATTCTATGTAATAATCAGCTAAATAGAACAGTAAGAGAGAAACAGTTACTCTAACATTCACACAGAATATATACTGCATTATTAGCTCTCTTTCCATATTCGTAATCAGCTCTTCTGGTTTCTTTTCATCTATACTAAATGACTTCTACTCCCTCCCCCACCCACCCCCTTTTTTTTAATTTTCCTGTCAGAGCATAGCTCAACTAGTTTCTCTTCAGCTGTAGCTGAATTATGTGCTATTTAGTATAGGTAAGACTTGCAAAACTAGTTTTAATTCTATGCAGTTTAAAGCTTCCATTGGTGGTGGTGCTGTAGAAGTGAAGAATATGGCCCACTGTGGACTGATGTGTAAGACTGGGATAACTGAGCTTTTCCCTTTCATAAGTTCAAGGTCTAGAACTTCCAGTTGTGACTTTTCTAGGAGGGCTAAGATGCTGATTCAAAGTCAGCCTTATTATGGTGGAACACAGTGAAAACCGTGGAGACCCACACTCAGCCAACAGTCACCCCTCTGCAAGGACAATTGAAAAATGGCCTCACTTCGTAGGTGTTGATTGCTTAATCTCTCTCTCAACTGATGAACTGCCATGCTGTCCACAAATATCTGAATCCCTTCCTGCAGTAGAATCCATTTACTATTGTGCAAATATTCTGTATTTATTCTAGACCACACAGAGATCTGATTGACATCAGAATAAGGCTGCAGTAACCCCAATTAATTTCAGAAGGCTTATTCCAGATTTATCCTACTCAGAGATAAAAATGTGTGTATTTATCTTTGAATTGCATGGCACAGAGTATAATGATGGGATGTATTGAGCTCCATTCTCAGTCAGCATAAATTGGTTTGGGATACTCAGTGGAAAAATGTTGGTGTACACCAGATTGACAAGCCGGATGGTCCTTTATCACTTTAGTTAAGCAAAACATGAATGCTAATGTATCTATTTTATTCTATCATGACTTCTAAAAATAACAGAAACTTCTAACACATGTGGGTTTGGTTTTGTTTTTTTTTTGTTTTGTTTTATTTTGTTTTGTTTGTGGTTAGGGAGCACTGAGGATACTGGCATTTGTAGGAAAGGAAAATTAAATTCTAGCTGTTCAGGCAGTTTTCTGGTGTATTAGCTTTTGGTTGATAGGATTTGTGTTGTTTCAACAGAAAATTTCTACATTACTTTAAAAAAATGGAGTGCCCTCAAATATGCATTTTATTGGTCTTCATATATAAATTTTTGGCAGAAAAGGTCAGTGGAGAAATCTGGCTCATCCTTCTGCACTCAAATTTATGGAGCCGATTCCTTACCAATGTTCAGCCCCGACTGATGCAAAGGTAATGTGATCCAGCTACAGTGGAAACACATGCTTATCCCTGAAGCTCTGCTGTGATACACAGTGATATACATTCTGAAATAAAAATGAATTTTCTGGAGAAAATTGTCAGAGTTTAGGTGAAAAGACATTCTTTTCCTTTTTTCTGTACCTCTGTGCATTCACATGGCAATTAAAAAGAACCTGCATGACTTCTCCTTTCTCCATGGTTGTCTCCATGCCCCTCTCGTGTCATGGGAATAGCAGTGCAATCTGATTTGGGTGACAGCTCTTTCTCCTTGCATGGAAAGGATTCATTATACATACCATAGCCAGGAGAGTCAAGATACTTTATGGTATACAGTTCCTTCTACTGGATCTTTCCTGCGTGGTCACATCTCTCTTGTATTTAGTCAAGAAAATGTGTTTTAAAATCAATCAAACAAACAAAACTGCAGCTTATGAAGGCAAATATCCTGGCCTCAGTTGCTCTGCTGGGAGATTTTTATATGAATGTTGATTGAAACTGTGATTTTACTCATTCCTTTTATTTCTTTTTATTTCTTTTTTTTATAGAGAATTTTTATTTTCACCTATCTTTAATTTTGAATTTCATCATGTTTCATTACTTGCATTTAGATTGTGGAATAGGTGTCTGTTCTGTTCTAGGCTTGGCAAAGTACCACACAAAATTATGGAGCTGTAGAACTGTGTATTGTCTCATTTTAATAATAATTTTGCCTTTGGTTGAGATAATTTCATTATTTAAACAAATATGCATTATATGGATTTGGTGCCTTTTTGTCTGTAGATGCTGTATTATGACCACTCAATAATCAGCAATTTTAGAAAAGGAAAATAAAACTGCGATGCAGTACAGTAACCCTCTTCAAATCTCTGTTTTATTCTATCAATTTGCTTGTTTAATGGTTGGAAATCCAACTGATGGTCAGGTATTTCTTCTGAAACCTTCTTTGGTGTTCAGGGAAATTAAGAAAGGATTACATTTGACATTTTAATAAAGAAGTGTGGCTTTATGCTGTTGTCAGCATGCTTGACTAGAAAGGAGCCAGGCATGCAGAGAAGATAATAAAGATTTTTTTTTTTTGGTGTCCTTTAACTTGAATCCAGTAATCAGAAGAATGATGTAGTTCTAAGACCTAGTTTGGAGGTGAAGTTGTGGTATTGAAAACTTTTGTAGTTTCCTATTTTAATCCATAGGGTTCAGTCTGCTCTCAAAATGATGTTGTCATTTATCTATTATGCCTGAATATTCCAAGTGCTGGAAGAAATTTTGACTTATGACCACTGGAGGGGGAAAAGACGAAACCCAAAACAACACCACCTTGTTGCATTTATTATAGTCTAACCATGTCTGATTATTCCAGATATTATTATCTTTCAGTTATGGAAGGATATAGGTTTTAAGAACTGGGACACGTTCAACAAATAGGTTCTGCTCTTGGAATATACTCTGGAGCACAAAAAGAAAACTTGGTTTTAAGCAAACTCAATGCTATTTAATAAAGTAAACATATTATAAAATAAAGCTCTTAACATCTGTTCTACCAAAAACATCCTCATGTATCAGAACCTCAATTAGCTCTTTCAGTTACGCTGATGATCTGCATAGGCTCAAAAGGCTTCATGAGAGCATTGAAAGTTTGCACTAAACCAATTCTTTTAATAGGTTTTCAAGCTGGAAATATATATATATATATATATTTTAAGAGTAGCTGTTTACAATCAGTATTCAACATCTATGCAGATCACAGGGGTAATATTTTTAGGTGTTGAACTTCAACACATGTAGGCCCTAAAACTGAAAGGATGAATCTCTCATGGGAGGTCTGAGGGAGTCTGTTCTGCTCAACATTTGTCTGTGTTTTGTAAATCCATCACTTTAAAATGTGGGATGATGTTCAGCAGTCTTGAGATCTTGTAGGTTCTGTCTGGTACTGCAGGAATATAGGAAAAGGGAAGAGATGGTGGCTACTCAGTATCTAAGCAAATTGCTTTGATTTTAATAATGATCTAAATATGGGTCTTATCTTTTGGCCTCAGCGACCTAGTTCAATATTTTCTGAAGTTAAACGGACTTGTTGCTGGCGTTTGGGTTTTGCTTCTTTGTTATAAGGAAACCTGGAATTTTCTTCCCTACAGTTTGTTTTTAATGCATTTTCTTTGTGGAGAGGGGGAATTATTGTCATTTTCACTGCCAGCCCATAAATGCTTTACAGATGCTTCATGTGCAATGACAATCAGCTCCAACTCTGGGCTAGCAAGAGCTTGACCTAGATTAGAGATCAGGGAGCTGGACAGCACATTTTCTTAAACTTCTGCTTAAAAATGTAACAAAGACTAGATGTTTCATGAGTGTCAGACTAATCCACTTCATCATCCAGGGATTTCTTTTGGAAGCTCAGCATCTAGTAGCATAGTGTAATAACCCTGAGGTCATTTTTCACTTTGCATGTTTGTGAATGGTGTCAGAGCAATGATATGCTTGCGTTAAATTTATGAGAAAGCCAGCAAAACACGGTGAATTAAAGTTGGCATGTACTTCCTATGTTTGAATGCTCTTGAATTTGCAGGTTTATTGCATTCCAGTTGATTTCATGGAGTATTAGAAAAATACTGCTCGTGATGTTTTTTGTTTCTTTCTACTTCAGTATATCTGCGAGTTTAATATGGTGCTTTTTTTGAAACAGGAGTTTTGCCACATGGATTTATTTGGAAGAACAGAAGGTGATGCTTCAGTTAAAGCTCTTTCAATCATCTTTCAAATTAATGAGAAAATGTTTCCAATTAAAATCAGTGTTTGATTAATTAGTAGTTGACTTACTAGGAAGGAGACAAGAAAGTCAGGAATGTTGTTAGGATGCATTCCATGCAGATCATGGGAGGATAGTGTGACAGGAAAGAAACTGCTGGTGCCTCAAAGGTTAGTGGTTGTTTTGCTGTAGGACACCCTCCAGCAGCCTGTTCAAGTTGGTTTGAATGAATGAATGAAGAAAACAGCTATAATTTGTAAGTAATTTGAGGCATCCTTGAGCATGAGCATTATGTGCACTTGCACATAATATCTTGCAAATGGCAGACTACCACACCAAAATAAATGTCAAGGACATGTGCACATCCTCAGACAATCAGTCTGAGTTACAAACAAATTAGTTTACTTTTATCATCTTATGACAAGAGATATGTGGTCCCTGCTGGAGAAAATGAAAATACATCATCCTTGAAAATGACACAGAGAAAGAGGTATCACTTAAACTTAGTTTTAGAACTTCTGTGTCCTGGAGACACTCTTATAAATGTGTACAATGCTGACTATTTTTTTTTTTGTGTTCCTGTGAAAGTTGTAGCTTTCAAAAGCAAGCACAGTACTTAGGAAAGTGAAATTCAGCTTTCATAAAACTCGGGTGCATTTGGCCCTACAATACATTTCATTCTTTTCAGACTTTTCTAGTCTGAATCAGAGTTCTAACACAGAGGCAGCATTGCTTATGGTGTCACAGCAGTATTTTAGCAAAGCCTACACACACGTAGTCTGCCTGTTGTCTTCCCTCGCTTTCACATGCATATATACTCTTTCCCCAAGTCTTGCTGCTTCATGAAAAGATGAATTGCATTTATCTCTACCCAATTTCTCGATCTGTCAGACAGCAAGAGAACCGTTCAGAAACGTTCCATGTAGTGTATCACTTGCTTATTTACGTGTGCTATAATATCACTGTCTTAATGTTACTGATAGCATGAATAACACTAAGCAGCTTTATGGTTTCTATTCCATCTGAAATATCAGTGCAAAATGGCCTCAGCTTTAAGGGAAGCAAATGATTGACTGCTTGGTTCTGGTTATTTAAATTAAAATTTTCAAGTGGAAGTAGCGAAGATTGTTGATATATTATCCAGAATTCAGAGGAAATCAATACAAGCCTTAATGACATCCCCTCACTGCTCTTTAGCTTGCATTAGTCACATCTTGGGAGAGCACTGTGGCCATCAATCAAGCAAAAAAATTACTTTATTTTCATATTGTGATCTTAATGGCAGCTCTTGCATAATCTTTCCAAGCTAGTTCTTAAATTCTGCATGAAAAATACAAGAGGAAAAAGCTTCTGAAAGGATGATAAACTTTAAAGAATATACAACCAGTAATTCAGACACAGGATAAACTTTAGAAAGCCAACTTTTTTTCTTTCCAAGAATAGAATGATATAGATATGTGACCATGCATGTTATTGTGTTGAACCAGGACACCAGATATAATGAGAAGAGCTATGCAATAGCAGCCATACAAGAGTAGACTAAGTAGACCTGCTGTCCAATCTCTGAGATCCCTGTGGTTTACAATATAAATAAAACACTTGCTCAGAATAATAAATAGGATTTTCAAAATCTCAACCTCTGATCTAATTCATGATTTACTAATGACCCTTCATAAACTCTTCTATACAGGGTAAACTCTCATTTCAGGTTAGTTCTTAAGACACTAAATGTATCCATACTAACAAAGTTTCATTCACTTATTTGCCCAGGTTTCTGCAATGTGTTTGTAGGGTGTCTGAGGACTGAGCTCATAGCCCCCAGAATGTTGGAAATGATTAGAAGAGGAATAGAGAAGAAGCAGGACAACACTGTTTCACCACTGTATATATGCGTAATTTATACACTGAATTTTGAGTAACTTGCTAGCAATGAAATTATTAGCAACAGGTTTAAAACAAATGAAATGCAGAGCTGTTTTACACAGTGTAAATTAAGTTAGAGGCTACAATTTTAACTGGTTAGAAGAAGATTAGACAAATTTATGGATACCAGGTCCATCAGTGATCATTAAACACAATACTGCCTTTACTTCATGATGACCTCAAGGCACTGCTTTCTCAGGATGGCCACAGAAGGATCATATTATATTTTTCCTTATTTCTTATGGTCTTTTCTTAAGCATGGGTTATCTATTGTCAGAGAGAAAATAAAAGGAGGAGGCTGGTTTATCTATGAAACTTACAGCCTTTGGTCCATTTTCTTCTCCATCAATATCTTTAGCTTTGATGAAAGATATGTTAAGAGAGTAAAACCTTTGGATTTGAGAGGCCAAGATTTGTTTTCCCAGTTTAAAGGAGATGGAGTTTATTTTCTGTGGCTGGCTTCTATGTAGATACACAGAAATTAAAGTTGTGTTAAGAAAGCAAGCAAGATTCTGATGTGTGTTGCTATTTTGACACACTCCTCCCAACACCCAAGTGTTTTATTCAAGAAGGTCAGTATCATAAGCGGCTGAGTGGCATCTGCTCTTAATAGAGCTATGCAGGGGCTACATAAAATGATGTCGAGAATCTCAAAGTCATTGCTGTACCTAGCAGGCTCTGCCCTGCAGAGAAATCCCTGCAGTGATTTTGCTTGCATCTTACTGTCTGTGTTTGTAAGCAGTGTGTCATGCTTCCTAACGTTTAAACATCTTGCTGCTTTACGGTGTCTCACATAGGAACACTTCTCTTCTACGAAGGCTGGACTAGAATTATCTACCAAAACCTTGTTTATTTTCTGAAAAGGAGAGGAATCTGTGCCAGGGAACCAGGTAGGAGTCGAGATTCCTGGAGCACCAGTGTCTGGCACACGAGCTCCTGAACTGTACCCTGAGTTGGGCAGGATTTTCCTTAGACTGGCAGAGACGGAAAAACAAGTAGGCTATAACCAATGAGGGGATCTGACCTTCTCTTCAGTTTCTTTCCAAATATTTTTTGGGGCAGAATGAGTCTGTGTTATGAGAACTTGAGCTGTCCAGGAAAACTTGACAACAAATAATAACTTTCTTCTGAAGATTTGTAAGAAAACAACTCTTAAAATAAAAGCCTTTCTGATCCGTACCTGTTAATGTGAGCTGATTGTAGGCTTACATTTTCACAGAGCGAAGCAGGTGAAATAGTGTACCTCATATATTTGCTAGGAAGGAAGTTTTTCAGAAAGTTAAATGAGGGATTAGGCTTAGGTAGTAAATACTTAGTGATTTAAATATATCATGAAACCAAGACAATGGAATTCAGCTGTTGTGATGTACAGTATGATGTAAAGTATTTCAGTCTCTTGTCTGTCAAACAAAAGAGTAAATGACCTGTCCTAAGTGACTTTTTCAAACATGGAATAGAGAGGAAAGTGCTGTTGCTTTTAAATACACTCTCGGCCATTCCACCATGTCCCAGACAAATCTAGCAAAGATGATAGTTTCTTCAAGAGGTACTGAACTGATTAATGTGGGTCTTGCTGATTGTACTTCGTGCCTGCAAGGTGGTAGTGGCACTGCAAAGGTTAAGAAGATCCAAACTGAAATTAGATGTAAATTCCACTTTGAGGATGGATTTCTTTCTGTGCAGCTTCTGTGTAGTCCTTAAAATAGTGGTTTTCCAAATATTGATATTTATCTTGGATGGTTATGTAAGATAAATAAGCATGAATAATAAAAGCCAAAGCTGTGTCTTCCATTATACTTCTCAGTCCCCGACAGTGGGAAAAGACTGTAAACTGCTTACTCTAGAAAATGAGTCTGACCCTCAGAAATTGAGTCACATCCTAAACATAACATGAAGAGAAGTGGCAAGATGGAAGTTGAAGAAATGCCTTCTGAACAGCACCTGAAATACAAATAATAATCAGGAATTCATTTCTTAATAATCTGTCCTGCAGTTTAACACAGTCCTATTTACCTAAATGTGCAGAAAATGGACCTGTTAATAAATTAAGCTCAGCATAATTTAATAGTATTGCATCTGCTGTACAATTGGTTTCCTTGATAAAAAAAAAAACAAACCCACAACAAAACAAACAAATAAACAAAAAACAACAAAAAAGAAACCGCAACCCAAAACCCAACAAAGCAGTGATTTTTGCAGGACTAGGTATACTCTCAGCATTGTATTATGGCAGAGTGATTCTAATATACCCTGGAATCAGAGAGGAATGACCTTAATCAAATTCTTTCTTTAAATACAGTTGGTTTGACCATAAGTAGTAAGTTAAGGTTAGTGTCATAGTAACAAAGTTGTATTTAATTTGTTTGCTATCCAACCAGAAAGTCCCAAATAAACACTACATATTTAGGATCCTATCCCTCTTTCACTAAAGTAAACAAGTTAGTCTTTTTCCTCCCTGGAGGAATGGTGGCATACCAGGGTGTTACTCCGGGGTCAAATTAGAGATCTTGTCTTTGATCCTGGGGGACTGATTACCTAAATTTAACTGCACAAAATGTTCAGTTTCTAACAGAGTTATGCATTACAGTCACATTCCAATCTCCTGATTTAACTGGATAATTGTTTCTTCCTATTTACCAGTGCAAGTCTATTCTGCAACTGCAATATTTTTCATGGCTCTTTTAATGAAGGAGGAAGAAAGTATATAGTCGAGAAGTATTTTTCCCTGTGAGATTTCTTCTGCTTTCTGGTCTGTCTTTGGTATTTAATTTAGCCATCCTGTTTTACTGTCAAAGCCGTTATGAGTCTGCTGGGTAAAGTCTTTCTGTCATTTATGGTCAAAAAAATATAATGGTAATAGGAGAAAACCTCTCTGGTAATCAGTTTCCCAGATCACATAATAATCTGTGTTAAGTATCCCCAACCTTCCCTGCACATTACTGTACCGGTACTACGTGCTTTAGGCTGTCATAGGCAGCTCGTGCCGAACTCATGAATTGCAGTAATCTCTCTGTTAGTTTGTACCACAGTAGCTGCCTGCCATAGCATTTAGCACACCTCGCAGAAATCATCTGCTGCAAAACAAATAATGGTATTAATATCTGTTGTATCCATCATAATGACAACTCCATTTGACTCAGTTTATTATTCCCCCTATTGGTCTGAAGGATCTGTATAACTTATTTTCTCTTCAACTTTATTCCAGCACAGACTTTTAATATGGTGTAAGAAAGGAAGGTTTACCCACGTTATCCAGAGAGACAGATGAAATTCTTCGGTTCCAAAGAAATTTGGATCTAGCTATAATGATTAATGGCAATGCATTTGCAGTTCCTATATGCTCCAGTGACCTTCAGCCATGCCTGAGACTGTTCTGGGGGTTTTCTTGTTTGTATGTGAAATGATTAGGGTCTTGAGGGCGGTTTTAGAGATGTTTTTAACTTTCAATGTAAAATACTATCATCTTACTTCTCCGTTTATAAAGCATGTTAAAAATGCTTCTGTTTTTCATATGTGTATTTAAATTCAACAGATGAAAAAAAATAATCACATTGTAAATGCTGTGCTATTGCTATCATTACAAAGAGTATGGCGGCCACGCCACACAATATAACCTCTTTTGCAAATTTCGTTTATTTTCCCTGTAGGCTTTAGTAGACCATTCCGTAGTTAGGGATTATATCTCTAATTATGAAAGAGGTGCAACTCTGCTATTTAGAAGGTTTTTCCTTTTTTTGACATTCTTTATCCTCTTGTTTCGCCTGCAAGAAGACTGATTTGGAAAGACAGTTATTTCTGTCATGATTTTGTAAACACATGATTTAGTGTAACAAGTAACACGCTGTCACAAAGTTATCTAGTTATCTAGTGCAAACTTTGTGCCTGAATTGACTTAAAAAGCATAAAGCAGTTCAATTATAATCACTTATCCATGTTTTTCATGACTGAGAGTTGTATCCCATGTATGTGCTTTGTAGGTTCTTTTCCTCTTTAGGTCATTTGAAATACTTGATGTAAAAAGGCATTGACTTGACCTACCACATATGTTGGTTTTGAGTATCTAAGCACATGTAGAATTTGAGTATTTTTCTCACTTAGTGGCAAGAGGCATTCCATAGCTTGTCGCAAATAGTCCGAGGAATCCAATTTTGTGTCACCATAGCTTCAGAAACAATGCCACTTCTTTGCTCTCTTTTGCCACTTGTTGTAGTTACACTCTGTATTCCCGAGTGTTGCAAACTAAAAGGCAAGTTTATTGCTTAGTACCAGTAAAACGTGTATACACAATAAAATCATCCACATTTCATTCCCCTCCCCCTCCACCCCTCACATGCAGGCGAAAGTGTCTCTTTTCAGTGTTGAGAGATAAATAGAATCACAGTGAAAAGCTCTGAGTTCAAAGGATCTATGAAGTGAGCAGTTAATAAAATTGTGAAAAATTGGGGGAGGCTTGGAGAATATACACTGCATAATATGGTTTCTTAAATGGCGAGGCAAATCTCCCGAGGATTATAATAGAACCAGAAGAGGGGGTGAAAGAGAGATTCCCTCACAAGGCAGCTCAGAGCAGTGTCTAACTGAAGGATGATGACAGCAGTAATGACAAAAATCTTCATGGATTTTTGTTCCAGTGATTTGGCCTGTATGATTTCCTCTTTACATACTCTTCTGGCTTCCTAGGAGGCCTGACAGCCGGTACGCACGAAACTGTCTGTTGTTCTGACAAGCTGGATCCCTTGAACACATTACTACGGAGGTAGCTTTCATTTATCTTGGAGAAGTCCCGATCTAGTTGATACTTTGTTCCTCCATGTCTATTACAGCTATGATCACTATGTTTTCTCATCCTTGGGATGATGTTTCAAGAAGATAAGTATTTCACAAGAATCTGAGAAATGTGTTAGTCATTTTTCTCATTTGCATGGTGCTCTGTAATTTGAAAGTGGAAGCTTTCCAGGCTAAGTTCCAGGCACGCATAAGGTTCCATGAACTAGGTAGATTTTTTTTCCCAACCAAATTTAAATCTATTAATTAGAAAGCATCTGGAAGCTACCTCACGAAAATTCTGTTGACAGAAAGCTGAGGGAGACTTTTCCGTGTTTGGCTTTGTAAAGCAGAGATGACAAAAGATCCATTTGTGCTTAGCCTGCATGTCACGTTTCAGAATTAAGCAAATAATAATGGGAAGCCAAGCTGAATTGATTATCATTTAGTGTCCTTAGTCTGATGTGATACTTGCGTGTTTATTTTACTACCGTTTGATTCATAAATCAAATTTTACAGTGTTCTTCCAGAAACACTCGCACTCCTCAGTTAGTATCAGGCAGAATGATGACCCCAAGCAGCTGGGGCCGAGCTTGGGGCCGCTGGGATATGGCTGTGCACTGCAGAGAGCGTTTGGTGCTGATTGCCTCCTCAGGGTTTCTAGTCTTAATGTCAGACCGTTGAAGTGAGGCACTTCTGGTAGAGAGCTTTTGGTGAACCCCAGTTTGTATTTCTGGCCGACTGTGCTGGCTGCTGTGGGTAATGCTCCTGGCTCCTTTGCGTGCTATTAAAAAAGTGGCCTCTTCATGACTCACACTTAGGGGAAAAAAACCAAAACAATTCAGAAAATAGATTCAGCCAGTTTCTTAATATCTCTGCATGCTGGAGGTGGAAAGACCACTCCTCCCTGTTCACTGCACCCAGCTCTACAGCACAAACCTATTTGGCCTGAGTTTTCTGCTTTGACCTGATAGATAGCAATGTACAAATATATTACAAATGAAAAATGATACACTCTCCTTTTAAGCATCATTGGGTATAACGGTATGTGAAATACGTAGGGACTCAGGTAATTAAACCCAGTTTCCTGTCTCCAGAAGTAGAGTTAACCAAGTGGGGGCCGAACTAGCGAGAGAGCTTCTTAAGTGACCTTACTTTGAACTCTAAATGCATGGCAGGTTCAGAACATTTCAAGATAGTCGACCAAGACCGTTCCTCTTCAGTGCGAGTGAATAGTCTGCAGACATTAAAAGTATATCACACAGTCAACTACTAATTCAGACAGTCAGGTCAAGTTGGAAACAATTCTACTTGTGGTTCAGACCGAAGATAAGTATTTTATACAGCTCTAATTGAAATACCAGGCTTTCAGAAGTCAGTCATCAGGAGAGCTAATACCGTGGATCAAGAACAGGTCAGGATTCTTTCATGGGCTTAAATCCTCTTTGAGCTTTTACCGTGAGTGTTGTGAGTTTAGCTGCGCATCAGGGAGTTCCGCTCTTGCTCAGAAGAATGCCCGTTCTCGTAAGTTACAAGACCAATTCAGGGGCCAAAACAAAGTCTCATTCAGAGTCCCTTAGCTCCAAAGGGAGTGTGAGTTTGACCATCGGTTTCTGAGTGAGCTGGCTCAGACTCAGTGCAATGTGTTGCTCTGACCATTTAGTTGTCAGATTCTGACAGGTGTTCTACATAACACATGCAATATCCCACGTGAACCTATCATGTAAAAAATGCAAATACTTGCACTGTGGTTGCTTCCAGATTTACAGCTTTCTCTGAATGCTAGCAAATTCAGTAAGACTTTTTCTATTGACCTCAACTGACTTTTAATTATAATACAGAAATTTATGTCACATAAAAAGGTATGCACTGCTCTGCCGATGAGTCCAGGTGGTGATTCTATTCTGTTCACCTAGCTCAGTCATTCTAGAAGAACAGAATTTTCTCCTGGATTCTGTAAGCTTTTTTCTCCTTTCTCATAGAGCTTTTCTGGGGTGACAAGTAGTTAAAACGTAAGTCACCTTTACTATCAAAGAATTAAGTGTCTTTTCATAGTTACCTGGGCTGTGTATTACCATAGAAGCATGAGTCCAGGTATTTGACATTCACACAAAAGAAAGCACATTGGCTTACCTAGGGTTGGATCAAGTGTTATCTCATTAGCATTAAACAGCTATAATGGGAGAAAGATGAAAATAACTACAGAAACATGAGGAACAACAAAGATGAAAAGGAAGATGTGAGAATGGGACAAAAACACGGTTCCTTATTTGTAGGGTGAACTTAAAAGGTACTCTTCTCAACCTGCCTGGCTTAAAACGTATTCAGAAATGGAAATTAATCAGCAGTTGTTTATATTTGTGCAAATCTGGCACAGAGATCTGATATGATAGTTAGCAACTGGCAGACTTTGAGGATAAGCTGCAGCTCTTCCATAGAGATTCCTTTGCCCACTAATTCTACTCCATAGCCTCAGTGTCTGAGCTGTTCCCCTTGTTCTTTTTTCCCCTTGTCTTTGATGTATGAGCATATTCTTCACTCTTGCTGCTCAAAGTCTAAAGATATTATTCCTTTATATTTGGATCTCTTCAAAATTTTTTGCACTTGACGTGCTTTTCTCTATTACAAAATGTGCCTCATATTGATCATTTCTGAATTTTCCTCTTCTAAGATTAAAAAATGAAAGATTAAAAGGCAAAATCATCCAGTCAAAGCTCAGTTCAGTCTAGTAGATGTGTTTTATTGCAATGGCTTGTCAGCCAGTTTGTGTCTGTCTTTAACTTGATTCAGCTTCTCTTTGGTCCTGTTATGAACTAGAAACTTGGCTAATGTTGATGGACCAGTTGACGTGATGCCATTATCTCAAACATCCTCACAGCTATTCTAAAATACACAGGTTCTTTATCATTTTCAGGGTTTTGTAGATGGAAATGAGTTATGCTATTTCTCCCAGATTGGAGAAAATCTAAATGGTGTGAAAGCTGAAGGATTGATTATTGTTCTCACATTCACTTAACATCAATACAGTCTCAGAGTTGTTTCAAGAAAGGCATTTGTCTTTTCAGGTCAGATTAGTTTTTTAAGTTCTTAATTTTGAAGAGTCAGTGCAAACAAATCTCCTGCTGATTTCTTGTGGATATTAATTTGCAGAATGGTGGCAGAGAGATTAATCCAGTGGGATCACTTAGAAATTTCATCTGGCGTTGCTGCCATTTTGCTTTGACTTCTTCATGATCTCAGTCATATTCTGATATATAGTCTCACTCTGATGAGAGGAAAATCAAGGTATATAAATCAAGGGGCCACTGGTCAGCTGCTGTGTGATTGGAATGTTACCAAGCAAAAGATGTGGTCTCTTTCTGAAATAAGCCATGTATGGCAGGGTATTTTCTTTATGAAGTCTGATCCAGCTGTCATTAAGAACACTAGTAATCCATCCAGTGACATTAAGAAGATTTGAGTCAGAACTCAAAAGAATAATCTTCATAATTTCTCTGGATTTGAGCACATTATTTGTATGACAACTGCATAATCTAAATTGCTATTTCACACTGGTACATGAGTTATTTTAGGTTGAGCTTGTTGTATATTCCGCTGTAGTTAAAAATAACTCAGTTCCTTCATTTTAGTTAACAGGAGTGGTCTACTTAAAGAGGTAAAAAAATTAATAGAAAATATTTTTTGTCATTGCTATATTGAATGTTTTAGTAAATGACATTCTTGGCAGAAGTTCTTAAACCCTCTCCACTTTCATAACTATTGATCTGTTTTTAAAGCATGGAAATTCTGCTGTGATGGTGTTATGCACACAAAAACTTGTGTCATGATGTCTAAGCCATTACTTCTTTTTAGTCAGTTTTTATAAATGTCTTAACTTCTCAGATGTTCACAATGTTTGCCTTAGGTAACACTGAGTGATTTAAACACACATTTTAATATTATAAAGAAACAATAATTAAGAAAAATATTTAACAGTGAAATGTAGTTGTATGGTATTACATATGACTTGTGCTCATTTCCTTGAACTCATTTACTGCAATTCTGATGTGTTTTTTTCTCAGCCATATTTCACATATTGCGATTGTCCTCTTAATAAAAGACTATTACTGATTCCCATGTATGTTTAATATGTATAGCTGAATCAATTAAAAGGACACTATAAATACTTGCAAATCACCCTGAGTTATTTTGAAGTGACGGGAAAGAGGGTAGGAAATCTGTGGCATAATGTGCAAGGGAGAAATGGATTTGTGGGGATTGACCGCTCTTTTACAGGTACCCAGTGTTATATCATCTATCCAAGCTATACATGACAGTTCAGGCTTGTTACTGTTCATGAAGTTGTATCTAGATTTACTGTTCGCCAGTATGCAGTATTTGTTGCTGTTTTTCCTTGTGGTAGCTGTTGTGCAGTACACGTTGTTGAATAACTCCCTGACCTAGAAATCATCCAGATGATGCTTCGTGCAATTTGATGACAGAGATTGAGAGAAGTGTGATATGGGAGAACTCAGGGAGCAAAAGATCAAGCTGATATAGGTTGAGTGTTGTTCATATCTTACAAGTGATTGGATGCATTGCAGTCTGCAAACCCTGGGTGTGACTTTCACAGACGCCTTCTGATTTTGGGCTGTGCAAAGCTTGTACGAAGTCTTTAGTCTGGAGTTGAGATATCCGAGACACTAAAAGGCTTTAGACATCTTTTATTCATTTTCAAGGAACAGATATAAATCGTGTTAACTGCTTGGTATATTTAAATTTAGATGTCTGGTTCATATCTGTTCTTAGAGTAGTATATTCTAGAAGTTTAATATACCTAGATGATACTAGATGTTAGAGTGAAGGTAAAACATCCTTGAGTTTGTAAAGAAGGTGATTAGGGACCAGGTTGTAAATCTGATCTGAGAGACATGGAAGGTTTCTAGGAATAGTGTTAAGACAAACGTAATTTTTCCCACTTGTTCTATTTGATTTTTTTTTTTTTAAACATAAAAAAGGTTTTCCCCCACCTTCTTCTAAATATCCAAGTGAGGGATTAGGATGATAGAGAGCTAACAGAAAAATGCTGATGCCTCCTTAAACAGTAGACATTCTGCTACCTCTGTGGCTGTAAGGATTGTGTGAAGGAAACACTAGAATTTTTCTTCAAGACAACATGATTTGTGGATCCTTGACAGCCTCTCATGTTCTGCAGCAACTGAATATTCTCTCTTTGTAAAGAGGGAAGCTGGGCTGAAAAGAATTGTCGTGTTGCATCTTTGCCACCTTCATTGAGAGGAATAATGTGGTTACATTAAGAATACTTACTGAGCTTCCAGATGTATGAAAGGTGATGCATTTCTTCTTGGCTAAGAGATCACGGTTTTGGATTTCAGAGGATATTTATTATATATTAATGAGACAAAGATTTCACGTTCAGTATATCAAGTTTGGTTTCACTGATCAAGCAGTTATAGTAAGCAGCGTGTTTATTTAGGTGGAGGACACGTACCAGTCATAGTTTGCTTGACCAGTGTCATGTTCTATCCCAAGGACACAAGCTTTGCATCTGCAGAACAGGCCTTAGTGAAAGACTTCTTTTCTTCTTTGACAGTTCTATCTCGTTTCTCTCTTTCCTTCATTCAACAACAATTACCTCCCTAAATGTCTTGTCTTGGAGACCGTGAACCTGCATCAGTCGAGTCAGCCAGTCATCTTCTGAAGTGTTATAAAGTCCATTAAAAGAAGAGCATTGGTCATTTCTGAGTACATTCCTTCATACCAAATAAGAATTGTTTAAACAGGGAAGATGGATTGGTTTTGATATTTGAACCACCTCATGGGGTTTTTTTAACTGTCAGGTCACTTTTCTCTCTTGGATCACTGCATATTTATAACATCTAAATATAAAGCAAAAAAATTCTTCCAAACATATGTGTATGTGTATGTCTGTATTTGTGTGCATACAGTAGTTTATGCTGTTGTCACATAAACAGACTATTCAGCTATAATATTATGCAGTTGAATGATAATTGCAATGCCAAGAATTAGGGGTTATTTAAAAGGTGAACGAGTAATGGTGAAATGGCTTAGAAGAGCATCTTAAATTCATAATGGTCATTCGCATAAATAACACTTTACCATTTCCCATCTGTCAACCTCTGTGAAGATTTGTGGTACCCTTTGATCAGATGACTTGTCCTTGAAGTACAGTTAGCATTCTAGTGTGAAATATCAACTGTTCTGCTGACAGAATGAGTTCAGTCAGCAAGCATCAAACACTCTGTATGGCACTCATCATGGGAACCAAGAATAAAATAATTTCAGCCCTCAGGCAGAGCAACCTGCACTAATAAGTGTTTTATTAGGATTATGAAAGCCTTAATATTTAAAAATGAATTAATTCTGGTGGCACCAATATTATTAGTTAATTTGTTTTATCAAGCAAAGCAATGAACTGTGGTTACCTGACAATCTTACCAAAGTAATTGCCTCATTGTTTAAGAAGCCTTTTTATTCCTTCCAATCCCCCCCCCCCTTATTTTTTTTATTCAAGTAATTTTTGCCAGTAATTCCTGACATTAGTTCTAAATGTGTTGTTCTCCCCAAGTTTACATGTTTATATAGTTAGGTCTGTGCTATAAAGGGAAGAGCTGACTAATAATGCTGATTGGTAGTGTGGCAAACAATTTGAAATGAAAGGAAATTAACATAACAGTTATATCTCTCCTAATAGTATATATAAGTTAGGTGATATCTGTTCAGGTTTTAGAGTCCAGATTTTTGAGGACCTGATAGTTGAAGGAAATGACTATCTGTTCCCCACTCATCAGTCGCAGAGTATCTCTACAGCAGCTATCCAGGCCTACGATATAAGTATAAACTTGGTTTAATTTATTGACTTCAGGCTGAACAGTTGTCATTTTGATGTGTGTAGGCCCCAGCTATGCCGTGGGGCAGCTGAACTCTGCAAATTACCTCATAGCTTTCATGCTTTCATCATCCAAAGGTTCCTTCTGGCTCAAATCCCTGAGCTGCCTTTGTGTAAAAATAAATGCATGTGCACAGTGTACTCCTGATTTTTGCTGCCCACGCAGAAACAAAAGTAGCTCCATCAGACATTTGGAGCCAGGAAACTCTTCCACTGCCTACAGTGTAGCCTTATCCTTAAAGTCTTCAGTCCCTTTACTTCTTCTAAAATAGATTTTGGACTGATGACACTTAAAGCTGACTTAAAAGCTGACCTTGAAGAAGCCTATGCTGCTGCTCGTATGGAACAGGGAATACTTAGAACACAAAGCATTTGAGTATTTGAATACAAAGTAAGCGTGACTTACGTTTTAAGTAGAGAATCAGTTACTCCCATAATGGAATCTGAAGACTTTGATATATACCCCTCCTACAACCATTTAAAAATTGAGATTTCTTGACTACATAGAATGCTTTGTATGAATGCAGATCACGTGTCAAAGCATAAACACTTCAATGGGAGCTATGCTGCATCTGAGACTGAATAAAGGCTACTGCGGATTACTGAAGATTTTATTCTTCCATCACTGTTGAATCAAACGCAAAATGAGAAACAATTCTCTTGATATAATAGTGCTGAAATCGTTACTCTGTTACATGCAATGAACTTTTATTCTGATACTAGCTCCAGTTTTTCTTTTGCAGGATGAAGAAATAAAAATTGAGTAATGACTTTATGAATAAGCTCTTACAAATTAAAAGCACAACAAATGCATGTAGAGCAAAATATACAAATCAGTTTATTCATTCAATGGACCTTTACTTGTTATGCTGATACAGATACAGACAGTGCAAAGTTTAAATGTTGGAAGATGCGCTTCTTTTCTATCAAGTATCAAATGGACTTAGATATTATGAATATGTTAAAACCTCCAACTTCAAGTTCAGCTAATGAATAAATCTTGGACGAGCTGTATGAATTTTGCCACCAGCAAACAGATCCCATTCCATGTCTGGGTGATGCTGAGCAGAAAGTTTTTTCTATAAAGGAATCAACTTTTATGATAGGTTCATAAATTTATGTTAAGAAAATAAATAATCTATTGATTTTATGCATTATAAGTGTAGTCATCTATGTTTTTTGTTTCATTTTCAGAAAATGAAAAAACATTTATGAGCTTACTCAGTAGGGAACTGGTACACTGTTTCCACTGAGACTTAAGATGATTTTTAAAAATGACAGGTATATCTGTGACATTTGTCAGATATCTGGAGCCCATCCAATTGTCCTCATAATTCCTAGATGGTGTGAGACATTCTGCTGATAATGATTTTCAGTTTTTTCCTCCTCCTTCCATGGTAGCAAGTGAAGTGAGGAACACTTCACATCAAAGATCTGGCAGTTTCCCCCAAAAATTCATTGCCTGCTGTCCTAGTAGGCTCTCCCCCAAAAAGTCTCTGAAGAGGGAAAGGGAAGCACTAACTAGCATGACTATGCTTAGCCCCCTGTGATGCTAATCACAATTATCATCATGTCTTTGAAAGGATGGTTACAGGGCTGAAAGGATGTGCCAATCCCCATTCAGGTACAATAGCTGCAAAATTAACAATGGATAGAAATTATTTTCTGAAATCATAACATATTCATTATTCATGTTATTCACCATAGTGAGATAGACTTAAATAACAATTTATTGTTGAAATAATTTTCTGTGGAGGCAAGATATAATTTTGGCCACTCTTTTACATGACAATCTCTTTCTTTAGTGATCACTGCTAGTCGAGTTGCTGAAACTTCAGTTCCTCAGTCTGAAACAATTCAGATTTGGGGAAACTTTCAGGAATCGAGCAAGACTTGTGTTTTATAGGTAACTTTCCACATGACTAAGGGACAACAGAAGGTTGTTTTTCCTCTCGTAAGAGGCTAGTTCCACTCTAGTAATGCTGATTATTTTAATACGGTTAATATTTAATAAGTCTTTAGTGTTGTAGGTATCTAGAGCCTGGAGTCTGTGTCCTTTTAGCTGGGTTTCATATACGTAAGCCAGGCTTCTTACTTCAGCAATAATAATAATAATATGTGGGTCTGATTCTGCATTCATTCTGGCAAAGCTCCCATTGACTTAGTGGTATGGGTTCAGACTCTGTGTATGGTATGTATGTAAGATGAATACCTCTATAGTTTTTCAGACAAAAGAGACATTAAATTTTCCCGGTGTGACTTAAGCTTACAAAAGGATGAAAATTCTCAATGTTAAGCTTCTAAGACTTTGTTGCAAAATGGTGACTTGGACTTAAGTTAAAGTGGTTCCCTGTTGTGCCTTGATCCTGCTTGTGAATGTCTGTGTTTTTGTTGGTGCAGACAAAAGTTAAAATGAAGTCCCTTTAAAAGTTGGGAGGGAGAAAAGAATCCCTGAACTCTTCTAGGGATATGAAAGTAGCAAGGTCCACACTGGCTGAGGTTTTCAGAATCATAAAATTTCCTTTGTATATCAAGCTCAAAGTGGTAGATGGAGCTGAACAATGGCATCACTGTCTTGAGGGTACAAGTTTATTAAGAAATAGACTGTTGTCACCCCCCAAAGAACCAAACAAGATAATTGTCTGTGTTGCCTACTCTAACACCTCAAAGAGCCTCCTGAGTAAAATGGCTATTGGTCATTCTCCAGTATCCTATTACTTCACTAGGCCTAATAATTTACAAGAGGCAGCCTATGTTGCCTATGACTTTACAGATGGTTTACCATTAGTTTAAAACTGCGCCTTTTTTTTCAAACACATTTGTCTTTGGTGGGGAGGGAGTAGGGATGGGACGGGACAAATATCCTATAAGGTAATGAGCCAAAGCTCTGTGACAGATTCTGCTATGCAAACTGGAAGACTGACAGATCAAGTCAAGCGAAAATGTAAGAATTTGGTTGCACGGACTTAGTAGCTACCATTTTAGTGAGATGGAAGGAGCAGTCTTCTCATTTAGTAACTTCGCATAAAACAAAACTGTTCTTACGTGTGCGTGTGAACTTTGCAATGGTTTGCCTGAAGGCCTCTGTCTAATCCTGGATAGCAGAACAAGTGGGTGATGCAGATAAATTGCAGGGCTCTTCCTCTCCGTGCTTGAATAACAGTTCAGCTGTTGGTAAGTAATGAGGTAACAGTAGTTTCTTCCTAGGGTCATCCTATAAATATTTATACTTTCATAATTAGTACAGAGGAAGTTGCTGTGGAGCCAATCAGTAGAAACTGATAAAGGGAAGGATTTTTAATGCATTTTAATGCTGTTGAAGTGAAGATCTTCCACCCCTACCACGGTTAGGGAACAGAATTTCTTTCTAAATCAAACAGAATTATATTGTATCAGTTTGAAATGGCTGTGTCTCTAAGACTGCATTAGGAGTTCAGTGTTGCATCTAGCCTAAAAAGTGGTCCTATACATTGAGGACATATTAGAATGCAATAGGAAACAATATAATGTTTTAGATAGCACACAGATCGCACTCACAGGTTGCCCAGAGAGGTTGTTGAGGCCCCATCCCTGGAGGTGTTCAAGACCAGGCTGGACGTGGCCGTGGGCAACCTGCTCTAGTGGGAGGTGTCCCTGCCTATGGCAGGGGGGTTGGAACTCGATGATCTTCAAGGTCCTTTCCAAACTAAACCATTCTATGATTCTATGATTCACACTCATCCTCACATTCAAACACAGTTAGAATTTAATTTTATTTTTACTTCCTTTTGAAAACATATCCTGTGAGCTTACAGTTGAGCAAATGAAATGTGCTTTGACAACCCGTGAGTCAAACTAAAGGGATGTTTATTATATTGCACATGAAAAACTGTTCTTAATAGATTTTTCATCAAGAGTACCAAAGTGACAACTGTGACTCAACCTTAAAAGCAGAAGTAGGGAGAATACAGGGAAAAAACAACTAATGATAAGTGCAAAATGCTCTTTCGTGCTGCTGGAAATAACTTTTTCACTTGCTCTTTTTTAAAATAAGTCATCTGTTGGAAAGAACAATTGGAGTATTCAACCTTTAAGCTGATGCTTCTTTTCACAGAGAAGCAATCCATTGATTGTATTAATTTAATTTAATTTAGAGCCATTAATTGTTTAAGGGTCAGTCTCATTTTATGATCTAGAATATTATTTTCACATTCTAAAATAGATTGTCATTGACTTCTTTATCAAGAGGAATTTATTTTAGTGTCAATTCATCTGGTTGACTTAAATTGCCTATGGTGGATTGACGTTTGGCTTCCCAAATTATTTTACTTATCTGATGACATTATTTCCTAATTTGTACTTGGGAAAAATTGGAGAATAGATTCTGGTACCTTAGAAATGCTTTGCAGTCCCAGTATGCTCCAGCTGTTGTATGGAAATTACAGACAGTTGCAAGTGAGCTTGACTAAGGCTTGCAAACTACAAAATGTGACTAATCAGGCCCCCTTTATTTTGTTTGCTTCTTCAACAAAACCTGAGAAATAAAAAAGAACTTTGTTGTTCAGCAGCTTAGTGAATATGACATTAAAATCATTGTTTGTATGCAAAGATAAGCATAGTGAAGTTTCTATTATTTCCAGTAAAGCAATGAAGAGCCTAGATTTAGCTCCCTTGCATCAGTAACTTGAACTATTGTTAGATTTGTTTCTTTATGCATAATAACTGTACAGGTATCTTTCTAAGTAGGCTGGAGAACAGCTGCTATGATGTTCTTTATTGAGTATTCAAATCTGAATGAGTCTTCCAAATGCTACAAATGGTAACTGACTTCATAAACCACATGTATTACTGGAACTAGTGACTCCACCATTTTTTCCATGGTTACACTTCAGGTCTTGAACTACAGCCAAAATATGTGCTGAGTTAATATATAGTAATAAGTAATGCTGCTTATACTTTGACCTATATAAATACAGCTAAAACAAACTAAAGAAGATCATACCATGTCTCAGGTTATCGCTTACTACCACCAATTGCTGTATGATAAAGTAGTAAGTACAATTTCTGGAGATGAAAATATCATATCCTAGAAGATTTCATTAGCCAATACTTTTCAAATATCAGGATAATGCATCAGTTTTGATGGATTTTTTTTTTAATTATTATTCCTTTTATGAAAACTAACTTTCCTTGAAATATACAATGAATTTAATTTAATGTGTTTGAATAGAAATACAGTTTTCTGAGGCTCTTTCCCTAAAGCTTCCATACTCCACAAGTTTCACCTTAAAAATCCTGAGGTTTTAGTCATATTAATTGAAATTCTTCAGAATGAAACAGCCTGGGTGAAAGCTTTAATAAAAAGATAACTAAGTTATCAGATAAATACTGTCACTATGTCCTTTTGATAAAAGTACTTTAAGTGAGACAAAGACCACTTGATGGCAAAATCTGAAAGTTCTGTGCAGAATCAGAAAAGAAGAAATAAATGTGGCTTGACTATTTTACCACCTTTTTGTGGCAGGTTGTTGTGTGAAGCTGAAGGGGCAGATCCTGCACATCCTTATGCAAGTAGTTTTCATTCATGGAAGAATTCCTTTTTGAGCCACTGGAGCTACTAATTTGAATGAAAGTTATTTTGTCTGTAATGTGAAAGGTTTTCCATGGCCGAAATATGTTTGGAAGCAGGACAGGTTGAGAAATATTTTTAGCTCATTACTGTCTTGGGAGAGACGAAATTAAAGATTCTGATATGGTCACTTTGAGTCCAGAATAATGGCATTAAAAGTGCCAGGCATAAAGTGTCATATTTGGACGCGCTCCTGAGAATGGCAAAATTGAAAGTCAGAGCATGCACAGATAAAGCACACGGCCTGTGATTTGTCTACAGAGAACTAGATAAAGGAAGCTTGTGAAATGGTTTTGTTACTTTATTAATAGATAAATAAAAGAATAAAAATACTTGATTACTTTTTTACTTTTCCATTTGCGTTACGGTGAACTTAATTGTATTGGCATCAGGAGTGAAAGGAAAATTGTATATTTAAATATTACATGGCTAATGAGGCCCTCACAAATCTGTCATTGTCTGATAACCAACCCAGAGAGGTATTTAAATAGGGGTCACAGCAGAAGTCACGGCCAGACCTCTGATCTGCTGATTGACAATCCTGTGGTAGAAAATAATTGCATTATGTAAGCATAGAATAAAGTATTAACACTGCTCAGTGTATTTATAATTATGTCTTTATCCTTAACATAAGAGTAGGAACAGAAATAATGTGTCCTGTCCCACAAAGCTTCTGACAAATATCTACAAAACCTGAAATTAAAAGAGTTTTAAAGAAATGTATGTGCTAGAGGAAGATGGACAGAAGAGAAGACAGAAAGGTAAAAAGAAAGAAATTGGTTTGTACTGATGCAAACTTTGCTGTAATAAGACTCTACACCATGATATATGGGACTATCTTTGGTTTCTATCTGTGTGGACAGATGCAGAAACTGAGTTCTGCTGCCCCTATTTTAAGCAGCCTGGATGAAAGGCATCTACAGTCTCAGCCCCCTACGTTGCTGAGCTTGAAGTAATAGCTTCATAATAAGTATTCTGAAATATAGGGCTCATGTCTGAGCTCTATAGAGCTATTCCCGATCTATGCAAATAGTATACTGTGGACTGTAAACAGTATCCCCTTAAGTAGTATTTGAGACTGTGAATTGCGTAATATAAGCGCGTCTATTTAAATCCCTCATTACTATTTACTTTGTGCGTGTATCATTTATTCTCCTTTTTTTGATTCCTCAGGGCTTGCGTAAGACAGTACATGTTTATTCAGTTACCACATAGGTAAATCTAACATAGAAAGTGCTTTGTAACCCGCAACAGCGTTCACTTTCTTCAAAATGTTTTCAGATAGACATGCTTAAGGAATGGTCATTCATTTTTAATCAAGAAGTAATTTTAAAAAACATTCTGATTCTAATAAGTTGTACAAATGAGTTATTACCTTTTGCCCTTTTAATGGTAAGATTCATGGGTTTAGAGTCTTCTTTGTTAATGACCTCCCATTGTTGTAGCTGCCAGTTTTGCTTCTTTACCCAAGCATGTGACTCTGAGTGTTAGTGTTTCTTGGGCTGTGATTTTTACCTGGGTTACCAAATCCAAAATCCTACAACTTCCATAGTAGAAGACATTACATGACCAAACATTTGTCTATGGCAAATTAATTTCTAACAGTGAAAGAATAATGTAACGATATGCAGTTTTGTAGTAAAGGAGGAAGTATGTTCCAGTGATGTAATATGTACTTCAAGCTGAATAGCGTATTAATTTAAATCAAATTTTACATTTGTTTGTATTTAGCAATTAATTTTATTTTTATTTATTACTTTCAGAGATTTCAAATTAAAGTTTACTTCTATTTAACTGCAATTCAAGAATTGGTTCTAAGTACTTACTATGTTAATCCCCAAATCTGGTCAATCTTAATATGAGGGTGTGATATATTTATACTATGAGTTCTTTGGGTAGCATATGTGTTTTGTGTTAGGTTGTGCTTCATACAGTCCTGATGTAAGTACTGTAGCAACAGGGAAATATATACCCAAAGTAAAATAAACTGAGACACAGTAAGGAAAAAGTTACTTAGCCAAAATTATCTGTGATGAACATGACAAATATAGTTCCTGTTTCTTGACGCTATATAAAGTCTCATTAAAAGTCCAGTCTTCCCCTCCAAGCATTTTTAAATAAACACATAGTGAAATCTATTTTCCACATTTATCTTTCTCTCCTTCTCTCTCACCATATGAAATGCTCTATAGTTTGGTCTAGTTGGCTTTTGCAGCTTCCTGGGTGTAAGCAATATGCAAGAAAGCAGGGCTGGGACCCCTGGACAGGCTTTCTCCTAGAGCTGGTAGAGTCCACAGGTCTGCTGGCTTCACTTGCATTCCTAAGGGAGATTTGTATTCCAGTTGTATCCTGTAGGCTGGAAGCCAGAGCACTCCGTTCCTTGCCAAACTGAGACAATATTTGGAGATCCAGTTATGATGAAACTAAATAATCTCCCCTGATCTTGCTAAAGTGTGTCATTCTAAATCAGAAAAGATAAATTTGGCCATTTTCTATAATTGTAGTTTTTAGCTCTGATACTTTTATTGGCCTCAGATAAAACAGAGGAAACATTTTCATTAAAAAAAAAAAAGCTTAAAAGTGGGCTGCCAGTGTCCTTCAACGTCCTTCTCTGTCTGACAAAATGAAGTATCCTTGAAAGTATTTTCATTGGTGCTCTTCCTTCTTTCCTCTTTTTGCATTTCAACAAGCTGACACCAAGGAGAGGAGGGAGACAGCGTCTGTCATTCGCTTCAGTGGCCAGTCCAGCCCAAACCACGACAACACCTTACCAAGTTCTGCTCTCAATAGGGATAGGAATGGCTCTCAGAGTCCACATCTTCACTGCAAAAATGTTTGCAGCACCTTTTACAGACATTAGGAGAAAACCGACAGCCCGCAATCAGCTTTTAATGACACAGGAAAGTGAAGAGTGAGCGTGATTCAGAGATCATTGTCTTTTTACTGCACTCGGCTTCCACCAGATCCTTCTGGAGAAGGTTTTGTGACAGAGGGCATCAGATGCTGGAGCTTCTCTTCCCGATTCCCTTAGTCTTTCTGAGTAGCTATGAGCAAGTGATCACCATTTGCAGAGAAATGACATCTTGAAATTTTGTCTCTGGCTTCACTCATTACAAAACCATTTTCCTTGTGTCTCCCATTGACTTGACGCATCCACTGTTGTAATTTTGTAAGCTGCACAGTTTAGCATATAAATAGAAAATACTTTTTCAATGTACCGTTGTTCATTAATGAGCCAATTAATCATTAAACAGCTTTCCTCCCCTTAGTAAAATACAGGAGCATTGAGATATCTACCTCTGGCTTTGTTGGGAAGCTGCCCCAGATACGTTCATAACATTTTATTTACAACAAACTTTGTATCTGATAATGCAATAAGACATTGCTACATTTTGCTTTATTAGTCCACTAATCTGGCAGTTCTCAAGCATGATTCACACAATTTCTTGGCAGTTGGATAGTAAGATAGCTATATCAGCAATGCTTCATTTGCTTTTCTCAGATCTGCCGCAGTGCATATATTATGTACTATGGAGTATTACAGACAGCAGAATTCTCCAACTAGCTCAGGTTTCATGCCTCACATAGCTGTTCATCCCTCTGAGTTTTTATTAAACTTTGGAGTTTTGCTGTAGGCTTCCCTGGGTTTAATTAGGTGTTTCATGATCTGTGTCATAAACAAGATTCCCAGAATATCCTGAGGGTAATGAAACGGCTCACACAGAAGGGCTCCCACTGAAGGTGAGTTGGTCCTGGCAGTCTATCTTTGGGCCAGCAACACACAAAAACATGATATTTTTCCAACTCTGTTAACAAGGGTCCTGACCTCTCCAACTATTTATTGCTCTTGGGAGGTATTACTGTCTGTTTCTAACCTGGTTAATTGAAGACAAAGAGGAATTGGGATGAAAACGTCAGGTGGCCAAGACACATGCATTAGAGTAAATTAGGGTTTGCTCCAAAGAAATGCAAACCTGCTGATAACTTTTAATCTTTCTCCTCAAGTTTCCTTGCGTTCCTTACTGCCACCTCCTGAAATGCAGCAGGGCCGAGACAGCAGCAGAAGTTGCCATCACGTCTTTGGTTTGCTGATGGTTCGTGGTGGGGGAGCAGTGGAGACGGAGCCGGGTGCCGGGTGCCGCAGGGCCTGTGGGGAGCCTGTCTCCCTCAGCAGGTGCTGCGGGGGCCGTGAGGAGGTGCGGGCCCCCGGGCAGGAGGGTGGCAGCCTGGGGCGCTGGGCTGTTGGCCGGTGTGTGGGGACACCTGTGTGGGGTGACGGAAGAGGGAGGTTTTGGCAGGAGCCCAGAAGAGCCTGTGCGGTTCCAGAAGCCGCCCCTAGCCCGGGCTGCGGCCGGCCTGAGCGGCAGGCAGGCGGCGGTGAGCATCTCTCTTAAAACCTTGTATTTATCTGGGATCACGCATTGCATCTGATGTATCTTATTACCATCTGCTGGTTTATGTTCTCTTAAAACATAGCTTTAGTGGTACAGAGCATACAGGCACTTTTGGCTTGCGGTTAGAAGAACTTTTTCCTTAAGGAGGCGGGTGGGGGTAGTGGGTGCCTGGTGATCCTGACATGAAGACAGAATCCCAAAATAAACATTCTTTCTTCTTTCTCTGTAATAGCAATGATAATAGAGCTGCTCTCTTCTATGATTTTAGGCCTCTTATCTAAGAAATCTATTTGTGAAGTAGTCAGTCCGTTACCAGACAGAAATCTCTTTTGATCAATTTATTTTTTTATCAGAAGATAGTTATTCTGGGCCAGGCTGTCTATCTTTTAATTAGCAGAAAAAAAAACATCAAAGGTTTTGGACTCCATCCAGCATAGAATAAGGGCATTCTGAAATCTCAGAGATTTTAGCAAGAAAACTGCCTCAGTCCAAAGGGAGATTCATGGCCAAATGAACGCGCTGACTGAGGAACCGCATGAACTCCCCAGGAGGGGTCCAGGGGGAGAGGAAGACTTCTGAGGAGGAAGGATGATGTGAGTTAAAGCATATATCCTTCCCATGGCAGAAGTCTTGCCTGAGGAGCTGAACTTCAAAGATGTTTCCTGCAGATAGCCTTCCACGTCGGGCAGCGGCTGAGGAAAAATCCTGGGGGGAAGTTGAAATAAAATAATCTTTTTCAGGGGGTAGGAGAGTCGATGGCAGGTCTGACTCAACTGAGTCTTTGGTTTTATTTGTTTGTAAAGAATAGCTCACATAATGATGAAATTGATTTTGTGTCACTTTTTTCTGTCTTCTGGCAGTAGGTCTTCAGACTGTAACAAAATCACGTATACTTTCCCAGGAGT
Source organism: Vanellus vanellus (assembly GCF_965231255.1). NCBI lineage: Eukaryota > Metazoa > Chordata > Aves > Charadriiformes > Charadriidae > Vanellus > Vanellus vanellus. The sequence goes on along the minus strand of NC_138915.1, from coordinate 11,577,758 downwards.
TAGTAATTAGAGCTGCCCAAATGATGGTGAGGATGGAAGTTGTTTTGGAACATCTTGATTATTCTGATAAAAATGGCAAGATCATAGTTGAAATTATTTGCAAATGAAAAACTCCTGTTAATGGCCCAGGGAATATTGATGTAGTTCAGTTTAATAATGGACAGAAAGTGATTTAGGCAAAAGTTTAAAAGTTGATCAGAAACAGCTAATGCAATCAGCAAGCTGAGAGAATGAAACAAAGAGTTTGTGGGAAATGTATACAATTTTCATTTCATTTGTTTAAAGATAGTGACTGGCCTGGAAATGTGATACATATTGATTCAGCAGTAATTATGATCAGAGACTGATGGAACCAGAAAAATGAGCTATTACATAAATCTCAGGAAACATTTATGAAGTTATTTAGAAATGAAAGTGCATCTATAAGAATTACTGAATGAGAACCTTTTTTCTAAGATTCATCAGTGGAGTTAGAATCAATGAGTTCAGATAGGGGCTGGAGGACATGCCTGCGTAGATGACATTTACATCTCACAACAGACAAGGTTGGTTTTTTTTGTTTGTTTTAGTAATTTTGTCACACAAAAGGAACAAGGAAAAAACTAGTTGAGAGAAAGGGACTTGTTTTGGTAGGGAGTAAAAAGACAGAAAAAGGAAATGAAGAGAAAACAGCTAACCCCTCAAACAAGGGGGTTACTTCCTCATAGGAAGCAACTATGAGAGTAAAAGTGTATCAGTTGTATACAGGAAGAGTGAAAGTCAGTGGAGATATAAAAGCTCTTAAAGTTTGCGTATTCTGTGGAACTTTATCATAAGGACATATACAAACTTGATAATAAAACACCCTACACGTTTCTCTGTGTAGATCGCTAAGTCCCTCAGTTGCGGTCTGATTTGATGTCAACATCCTGGCTGCCGTAATGATTGAGTAGAAATCCAGTCTGATTTGCACTATTTCAAGCTTAGAATCAGTTTGTGTAATATGGGGCTTTAAAGTCTGATCCAAAACCCTCCAGAATAAGCAGGAGTTAATGAGGTGTTTCAGTACATACGCACCCTTCTGCACTAACATGCACTGTAGAACAAAGTACATGTTTACTAAGACTGATTTCACTGTTTAGCATCTATTACTCTAAACAGAGTCCTGAAGGAATATCAATACCGGTATCCTAAGGAGGAGAATTCAGAAGCCTTTTATTTGTGCATGGAAGATCTAGCATTTAATGACTTGGAACATTCTTACTTGAAGCAGAGCATATTTTATAACACACCACCCCCGCCCAAGCACTGCAGAGTTATGGGAAGTACTGATGCACAGGAGCTTATAGAGACCTGCAATTGCAGCAGGTATTGTGCTACTTCCAGTTGCTTTTTAAAAGTTTAAGAAAAGAAGTTTTGCTTTAGCTTCTGTTGCATCAAAAAATTTAATCAGCCATGGCATTGCATAAAGTAGGGTGATAAGAAATGACAGAACCGTCTCTCATGTTAGGAATTTAAAAGGGAACCACTTTCTATTCTTCTTTATTCCACCCGTTAAATATATATATATTTCATTTTAAATACATCTTTGATCATTCATGTTTTGTTAAAATGTACAGGAGTGTGCAATATCATGTTGGGATTGCCTTTCTATGCAAATTACAATCACAATCAAAGACGTACATGGAATATTTGTTGCAGAGGAAATGACTTTGCTATGCCTCTATCCCTTGCTATGTATATTTTTTGTTTGTTTTCCTTTATACCAGCTTTCTGTCTTGATGAAGTTTGCTTTGAGAAACTAAAATGAGGATAAAAGTTTGACTGAGTGGGTTGCTTTCTATTAATTTGGCACAATTCATTAGCCAGGAGGAGAGGAAGGAAGGTATAAAGCAGCCCTTGTTATCTGGAAACTCAGCTATCAGAAGTGTGTTTGTATGAAGAAAATCTGCTAGGAGAAAGTAAGAGTAAATTTTTGTTTCTTTTCAGTAGCTCTCTCTGCTGTATCAGGAATTACAAGAACTTATATTTTGTGTTGGCTTTTTAACAGACTCCTCTGTGTTTTCTGGTACTTTTTTGGCCACAAAAAAACCTTGCTAGGTTTTTGCTCTTGTCTCACCATTCTCTTCGAGTACCACTTAAATGGAGCCCTAGGTCTAGTAGCTTTATAAAGGCATGACTCATGTGGCTTGGGACTGGCCTTTACCATTTCAAAGCACCGGGTTGGTAGCGCTAAGGAAACAAATGAGATTCGCTCAGTCCATATCCACCAGTCTCTGAGGGGAACGTCTCTTAAGCCAAGCAGTCCAAAACAATTTTTGAAATTAATTTGTCAAGCCAGCGTTTGTTACTTAAATAAAATTTCCTTTGTAGAGCTCTCAAGAGCTTTGTGACACTAAATGCAAGGCTGCTTGTGGTGGGATTCGTTTCATGTAACCAAAGATGGCTAAAATGTGCCCTAAAAGCTACACATCAGGACTCGATTCAGAATCAGGAAAGGAGCAGGGATTTCTTTCATGCAGGTCATCTCAGCTGGAGGTGCACATTGGAAAAGGCTGGCTGACTCAGGCTATAGTATTGCCTGTTTCCCTGCGTTGACTGTGAAGTCTAGGTTCTTAGGTCAGATGTAGGTATTTGCACTATAGATGTCCAAAGCTAGGTGAGGTGAAACTCACTGTCCTTGTCTGCAGGAGTAATGAGATCAGTAGATCTGGCATGCTGAGGTACCATTTTCATCCCATACTTATGGAAATGTTTTTGCTGGTATTCAGAGTTGACCTTGTTCACCTGGGGACACTATGGGCAGGAAAGCTGTTCGCGTACATTGTTGTGCTCGTTTGCCAAGCAGAGCCCTGTTGAGAATCAGTCTATCATTTAACTTTTTCTATTGCCAATAAGCACAGAAAGGGAGAGCTGACAACTGAAGAACAGGAGTGGGATTGTAGCCAGCAGAGTTCTTACACTGGAGACACTTGTGTAGGAAAGCATTGATTTTATACTCAGAACTCTGCTAGGAGAGAGGCTAAGGAATTTACATTGTATTTGGTTAAAGATGTAAGGATAACCTGAAGGTCAGTTCCAATTATCTAGCTAGTAATTCTAGCTTCTGTGTCACTTCTGACCCCCCTGGTCTAAGTTCTAAAGCAATATCTTGTAGAACATACCCTTGCCTTTTTATTTATGGACTTCTGATACAAACTGTTAACGTCTCTTATTTAGTTGTTTGGATTTCATTGTCTTCAATCTACTGTTGTATTTTTAGGAGGATGTTTCTTCTAGCTAATTGTATTCTCTTTTTATGAAAGAACACATGGGTAGGGCCAGATCAGGACTACTGCATCCAAGCTAAGACATCTCTACGTGGTAGTGCCGTATTTTGTTGAAAGTCATCAAGGAAAACTTGAGGAGAACTGAGGCCTTTATTAATGTTATAGGGACTCTGGCTATGCTCCAAGAGACAAAACACCATTAAAGAAAGGCCCAGGTGACTTTCCAAGGTTTTCAAATTTCGATGTGCCTGTCATGCACCTATGGACATTTGATGAATGAGAGAAAGTGGGCAAATTCCCGAAAACAGGCATTGGATAAAAAAAAAAAAAAACCCACACCCTTAGTAAAGCTTTAGTATTAAAATGTTGTACCTCTGCAGAGCTAATAGAGAAACGGTCTGTTGTCCTGCAAGGATGCAGGAATGCAGAGGCAGAATGGGGCTATCACAGATGCAAAAAGTGATACGCTGCGGTAAAGGGCAGACAGTTACACTTTTTGGACTGGAATGATTCCATTCATTTACCTTTTTGTGCAATGGGGACATGCCGCTTGATTGCAGGTTACTAAAAAGCATGACAAAGCAGCCACTATAAAATTTCAGTAACCAGCTAAATAACTTGCTGGTGGTGTTGCAGGTTCACAGTGGGATGATAAAGTATTGCCTTTGATGATAATTTTTAATGATGAATAAACTGAGTTGGATACATCTTCCAAAGTATATAACACATAGAACTCAAAGATGGTAGACATCAGCTTGTTACACTACATTTGTCTCTTTAAATGAGGTGTTTTAATCAATCACTGCAGTAAACAGTGTAGGGTGTTACAAACAGTAAGATAATTCAAGTCTGAAAACCGTCCACAGCAAATGTTTTCTGTCTTGATATCAAGAGATGAATAACCCGTGGCTGCAGAATAGGATGTAGTGTAAAATGGATAATGCTAGTAGATTTAAGAGCTCACATTGTGGTGTGAGTGGTCATTTGTAATTCATACAGAATACAGTGTACATTTAAATGTACACATAATGTAATTTGCAAATTCTAATCAAGAATGTAAATTCTAGGTAAGTGTTCAAGTCAGTTATCTGAATGTTTAATGGGATTCCTATTTAAGACATTCTAATATTGAACTTAATAAAGTTGAAGAGAACAATTTTTGTTTTAGTAAACAGAAGAAAATTGTCAACAGTTATGCAAACATAGGAAAGACATCACAGTTTCAGTGGATGCACTTGCATGTGTATATATGTCACATACATTGAATTGCTCTGGAAATATTGCCTCAGAATTAGAAAGTAAAGGTATGGTCTTATGATGCCAATACAGGTCAGTCAACACCACTAACAGATTGAGATATTGAAAATCTAGTAGCAGATAAGAGTATAATGATTATTTTTTGGGGGGCGTGTGTCTGAATTTATTCCCCCTCTGTTCTTTTGTTTTCAGGGCATTAGAAAAGCAATTGTACCAGAAAACCAGGGGAGGATAGGACTGGTAAGATGATGGTCACTCTTTCTTCTTTCAGCGTTTCACATATACTCGTGTACACACCTGTATGCATATATGAAAAGTTGTGTACACATATATAAAAAACCCCAAGTTTATAAGTGCTGTTAGAATTGATTTTTGATCTCATGCCAGTAAAAAATCCGGTTAACCTGTGACAATGTTTGACTAGTGTAAATGAGAATATAATCTTACACTAATCTTAGTCTGGAGAGAGGAGGAAAAGATATTAAAAAAAAAAGAAGTAAAAGAATGTCTATCTTGCTATGTCTACTTATATGATCATAGAATCGTCTAGTTTGGAAGGGACCTTTAAGATCATGCATATTTTCCAAACCATTTGGAAAAGCTGAAAACTATTTCTAACTAATCATGCTGATGAAAGCTTTAAAAACCAGAATGCATTTGTATATTGTGTAGATACCCTTAAAGGGGAGCTGTGAATTACGTTTTGATTGTGTTCTTTAAATTTGATCTCATTATAACTGTAATGTTAGTTAACAGATCGTGCTTTGCAACAGCTTTCAGCCATTTCTGTGTAAAAGAATGGATTTGTGTTGATGTAAAGAATAAGATAAATTAACAAACTGAAACTGAACAAGATCTTGTTCTTTAAATAGTCTGATTACATCATCAGAGCTATATTTAGAAAAGAGTCCCAATTTGACTCATTCAGTGCCTCTTAAGCGCAATATGGGATTTAATTTTTAGGTGTGTTCTATTAGGAGATAAAAATAATGAGATCCTAACGTTTTTTCAGTAAGTATCAAAGCAGAATCTGAAAATCTTACAAGCTGTTAGCGTGGATAGGCTGAACACCTCCTGCGCAAGGACCCAGGCAAGGACAGTCCGAGAATTCCTCAGAGGCAAAGCACTGGGTCTTGCACTGAGTCAAGGCCTTTCATTTCTCTTGGGAATCACGGCTGTATCGTGTAACAGCCCTGCTAAACTTACTGCAGCATGATTCTTTTGCTGTTGCAAAAAGGATCTGTGCCTGATGATTCATTTTTAAGCTCCAGTTAAACAAATCAATGAAATGTAAAATTCTTAAGACATACTCAGTCCCATGGAGAGAGGGAAATGATGCTTCTGTCCTGACTGCGTGACTGTATTATCTTCTGATAATTGGCTTTTTGGCTAGGTAATAAAATACATATTTTTTCTGCTCTGTGCACAGTCTGACTTTCTGAAAGGGAGTGTGACAGCAGCGTAGAACATAAAATGCAGTGAAAAAAAAGCGGTGAAAGGCCGCACAGCAACAAATATCATGGTGTGCTAGCAAAAACATTATAGAAAAAGTAACATGAGAAACAATGTAAAATCAAGAAACTGCATACTTGGGATCTGATGCTTGTAATATTGCTCAAATGGGGAGTTTTACTTGGCAAACTCATCTGGTTTCAAAGCTCCAGGTTTGAAAGCTATCAAAGAAACGTTTGGTGCCATCTTCATATCACTGCAGACTCTCTGAGATTTCTGCAAGCAAGTTCTTTAGGACTAATTTCATGAAAATTGAAGTGTTTTCTTATTTCTGTAAGTGCATAGTAGTATTACAATGTGTTTGCAATAGGTAACTGCTGATACTCATTTATCCAATTAAAAGCACAACAATTTTGCACACCACCCTATCTTTCAGAGACAGAGGCAGAAAAAGATACCTTTTCTAGCATTGTAGTCACATATTATAAAACACTCCTCTGTTGAGGTGTTGTTTGGGATTTTCCTACATTAACTCCTCATGCCATCCTCTGTAAAAGGTCGTATGTGTTCTTGTATGCAAGTTACTAAGTTTTTGTGATGGATGTTTTCAGATATGTTAAATGCGTTCTAACATCACACAGAGTTCATAAATATTGGGGTTTGTAATCTGTCCTACAAGGAAATTAGAGATTATTGCTCAGTTCAAAAATTTGTTGTATTCTGTATTAATAAAAGACATTCCTTATATTCAAAAGGTAACCAGCAATTGTTGGAGCCAAATTCTGGCAATTTTACAAGAATTCAATATTTTTTCTCTCTCTCATCCTATTTCCAATGCCGTGCACATAGAGTGCAGTGCAATATGGTGATACTTTCAATATCACATTATAAACATAAGCATTTATACAGAAACACAAATTTCAAGTATCAATACAGTTACCAACTAATGTATATTTTTGTTTCGCTCTTAAATAATTGCTGAAAATGTTGTCACTGAAACACGCAACTTTTGTTGTTAGTGCCCCCCCCCCCAATATACATAATTGAAAGATACGGTGTATTATTTGGTGCATTATTTAGCAGTGAGATGTTGAGCATAAGATTTTGGATCTTTTTGTTATGCATCAATACTGTCCTTAGCAAGAGGGTGTATGTTAGCATAGATGAATGAAACCAGGCCTTTAGGTGCTTCGAGAATATACTTTAAACATACTCTAGTATTTAGGCTGCATGCCTTGAGACATGGAAGAGGTGTTTTCTAAGTATGCAGATACAATTTGCTCTTTTTTCTAGTGTAAGAAAATCATTTGACAAAAAAATAGTCTAGAAGCAATATGGAATGTGTCTGGTGTGTGTGCTGTTAAAAAAAAAAAAACAAAAACACCATAAAGAGGACCTGAAATTAAGAGACTTTTATTTTCCAGCTGTTAGTCAGGTTGCTCTTGAAATCACCTGTTTGGGAGACAAGTCAGTGCTGATTCTGTAAATGCTTGCCTCTTTCTTGTGTGATTTATAGAAGAAGGACATAATGGATCTGAAGTTAAGTGAAATCACTGGCAGTCTCTTCCATCTGTCAAGCAGGTTAGACCCTAAATTGGCATAGTTTGTTTTTTTGAAAGCATAAGTAATTCCAGAGTATGTGTTTGTTCCTCCATCCTATAGTTGCATATGAACATATTTACTTCAGTGCCGCTTACTAAAATCAAGACACTCTAGTTTTTCCATTTCTAAAATAAAGTAACAGTGCTTACAATTGTTGCTGGGATGGTCAGTTAAGGAATGTTTTTAGCTGAACCAGATAATGTCCCACATAGTGAAGTCTCATTATTTTATCATAAACGCTTTGTATCTTTTCTATCCGTGTCTTAAGCATTGATAGGAGACCTTCTTTTACTGAAAGAAATAATTGATCTCCTTAGAGCGATAGAAGTTAACCTAGCCTCAAGTAGAATGTTAAAATCCACCAAGAAGACTCAGGTGAATACACATACAAAAGAGTCGTGTTTCCAGGAGACGGGTATTTGCTGCTTACCAGAAAAGTGTATCAGAAATTAGAAGAAAAATACAGACCTGAAAAACTGTCAGGTTTTGTCATGGTTCTGTGGTACTTCTCTTCATACTTTCTTTTCTGTGGTCAACAGAGTTCATGAGAATCTGTTTTCATTTTCAGTGAAATTGTTTCTGACCATTGTTTGGAGAAGGCCTTGAAAACATGAAGTAAGGACACCTAATAGCCTCCGAAAAGTAGGAGGCAGGGAAGAAATGTTACATTTATTTTTTTTTTTCAAATGAAGTCTCATGGCTTTTAAGACAATATTAGTGTTTTTACAAGGCATTGAATTAGGTTTTGGGGTTTTTTTTTTCTTAATGTTTGTGCTTAGCAGTGTGAAAAAAATATTGCAGAGATGTATTTAAGCACATTCTGGGAATAAACCATGAGTGGATTTTGAAGCTGCATCAACCATTGTGCAACTCTATTCTGGCATTTTTGGTCTGCCTGTGAGAACATCACTGTGGTGGGTTGACCCTGGCTGGAGACCAGGTGCCCACCAAGCTGCTCTATCACTTCTCTTTCTCAGCATGATAGAGGGGGAGAAAATAAGATGAAAAAAACCTTGTGGGTCAAGATAAAGACAGTTTAATAAAGTAAAAGCAACACTATATGCAGAAGCAAAGGGAAACAAAAGATTTATTCTCTACTTCCCATCAGCAGGCAACGTGCAGCCACTTCCTGGGAAGTAGGGCTTCAGTACACGTAGCAGTTGCTCCGGAAGACAAATGTCGCAATAGCAAATACCCCCTCTCCTCCTCCTTTCTCTTAGCTTTAATTGCTGAGCAGACGTCATATGGTATGGAATATCCCTTTGGTCAGTTTGGGTCAGCTCTCCTGGCTCTGTCCCCTCCCAAGATCTTGCCCACCCCAGCCCACTGGTGAGGGGGGAATGTTGGAGAGACAGCCCTGATGCTGTGCCAGCACTGCTCAGCAGCAGTCAGAGCACTGGTGTGCTATCAACACCTTTCCAGCCACCAATACAAAGTACAGCGCTATGAGAGCTGCTAGGAGGAAAAATTAACTCCATCTCAGTCAGACCCAATACAATCACCTTTTAAAAAGCAACAGTGAATTTGTATATCATGCAAAAATACACCCATAATTTTAAAAGTAATTGAGTGTGCATGCAGAATTCTGCTGTTCAGTACCAGTGTGCCTATCGTATAGATCTAGTGGGTATCAATGTTATTCTTTTCTGATATGAAAAGTGTAACCTTGATAAAATGACCTACATTTTGAGATTTAGTGCCCTGAAGTAATCAAGTTTCAGCAGCCAAACTTTGGCCTTAGGTTGATTGCGTTGTTTGGTTTACAATCTTTAGTACTAGAAAGAACTACTATGATCCTTGTTGTATGTTTGTTTTGGCAATTGTTACAGAGAGTGTTCTTTCTCTTACTAAGGGTGTCTGGATTTATCTCACTAGAAACCAGTAGACTTGTACTAGATGTAATATAAATGAATGGAACCCCCAATGTGTTGTTTGCCTTTGTAATTCATTATACTTTAGCTCTGTGTGAACTTTTAGTAAATCCACATTGGAACTACTTCACATCATTAATAAATCACTTCTTCGCAGCTGTATGTTCGCCAACTAGTCATTGCAAGGCAAACATGCAGCACAAAGAACATCTGAAAAGCTTAAGATGTCTTTTCAACGGAGGGACTGTAAACACACAATTTTCTGCAGACTTCAAGCATTCCATTCGCAGAAATGAAGAGTTATTTGGTGTCAAATAATATTTTCAAGTATGAGATTGTGGGGAAAGAAAGGAGAGAGGGGAAGAAACTGTACGCTCTTGCTGTTTTACAGTTATGTGCTTGGATCTCCTGTGCAGCACCTCTCTATAATTGGGATCAAGTGAAACTTAACTATACTTCTAAATTATTCTTTAGTAACAGAGAAAATAGGCTTGAAATTTTCAAATTCAGCATGGAGTTATTGAAGAGTTTTTATAATGCCTGACTAGTGAAAGCTGTATCCCATGGCATAAAATAGAATATTTTCCAGTGTTTGCAAGCTGAATAATCACATTGAAACAGCTTAGAAAAAATATTTTTAATGACTGATGAAAGTTATTCACTGTGGATAAGAGCTGGAAAGCTGCACGGGTGTAAATCTAAGAGAGGTCAAATTTGTAGCAGGATAGAGATACTAGATTTTGATCACAGTCCTGGCTATGTTTTTTCCGAGTAGACTGGATGGCTTTTTCTAAAAGGAAAGTCATCTGTTGGCAGGAGGTATCAGAATAAAATGGAATAATATTTGTGTAGATTCAAAGCACTTCAGTAATTACTTGAGGTAAATTATTTTAGTGAAAATTAACTGACTTATCTTATAAACTTCAGCATCTGTTGTAAGCCTGGAAAGTTCCTCAGCCACCATATCCCATATGCCTTCCTTTCCACTTCCCCCCAGTCTAAACTCCTTTCTCGTATGATTTTTAAATGAATATTTGACTTTTATTCTTCCCTAAGAATCTGTATGAATTTGCAAAGCTTTCTGTGATAGCATCTGATAAAGTGGAGGCCCTTGATATAAGACTTTTTAAATGCAAAAATTCCATCTCTTATATCTCTATTCTGTCCCATAGCTCATTTTGGATGTCTTGCTCCTAATCTGCATTCTGAATTCTGCACAGATTATTTTACTACAATAGAGGGAGATTACTAGCACAAATGTATTTAATAAGATTTTGTTTGTTTTACGGAGTGAATCTCCCAAAGCCCTGAGGCTCTTTAGTGTATTGCATTAAGTACTATTCACTGTATTAAATACCAGCAGAACATAAGCAGCACTAGTGTGCAGGGTGTTAATGAGAGACGTTGTTTTTCTTTCCTTGTCCTGTATCATCTAATCTGTTATATGGATGCCTTTCATCACATTTCCTTAGAAGTTAAGAACTTCTGACATCACTCCGATCTTCAAAAAAGGCAAGAAGGAGGACCCAGGGAACTACAGACCAGTTAGTCTCACCTCTGTCCCTGGGAAGGTAATGGAGCGATTCATTCTGGATGTTATCCCCAAACATGTTGAGGAACAGGAAGTTATTGGAAGTGGTCAACATGGATTTACCAAGGGTAAATCATGCTTGACCAATCTGATAGCTTTCTATGATGTTATAACTGGTTGGCTGGATGAGGGGAGAGTCGTAGATGTCATCTACCTTGACTTTAGCAAGGCTTTTGACACTGTCTCCCATAACATCCTCACTAGAAAGCTGAGGAAGTATGGGCTAGATGAGGTGACAGCGAGGTGGATTGAGAGTTGGCTGCGGGATAGAACTCAGAGGGTTGTGATCAGCGGCACAAAGTCTAGTTGGAGGCCTGTAACCAGTGGTGTCCCTCAGGGGTCAATAATTGGTCCAATTTTGTTTAATATATTCATTAATGACCTGGATGAGGGGACAGAGTTGTATCCTCAGGAAGTTTGCTGATGATACCAAACTGGGTGGGGTGGCTGACACCCCAGAGGGCCGTGCTGCCATCCAGTGTGACCCGGACAGGCTGGAGAGCTGGGCAGAGAAGAACCTAATGAGGTTCAACAAAAGCAAGTGCAACAAGGAACAACATAAAGCACCAGTATAGGTTAGGGGCGGACCTGCTGGGAAGTAGCTCTGAGGAGAAGGATCTGGGGGTTCTAGTAGACCGTAAATTATCATGAGCCAGCAATGTGCCCTTGTTGCCAAAAAGGCCAATGGAATCCTGGGCTGCATAGAGAAGAGTGTGGCCAGTAGGTCGAAGGAGGTCATTCTCCCCCTCTACTCTGCACTGGTGAGGCCACAACTGGAATACTGTGTCCAGTTTTGGGCTCCCCATTTCAAGAGGGACAGGAAACTGCTGGAGCGAGTCCAGCGAAGAGCAACTAAGATGATTAAGGGCTTGGAGCATCTCCCTTATGAGGGAAGGCTGAGAGAGCTGGGACTCTTTAGCCTGGAGAAGAGAAGGCTGAGGGGAGACCTTATTAATGCTTACAAGTATCTAAAGGGTGGGTTGAAGGAGGATGGAGCCAGGCTCTTTTCAATGGTTCCCAGTGACAGGACGAGGGGCAATGGGCACAAGTTAGAACACAGGAAGTTCCGTTCAAATACACGGAAACACTTCTTTACGGTGAGGGTGACAGAGCACTGGCACAGACTGCCCAGGGAGGTTGTGGAGTCCCCTTCCCTGGAGATTTTCAAGACCCGCCTGGATGCAGTCCTGAGTAATGTGCTCTGGGCAACCCTGCTTTAGCAGGGGAGTTGGGCTGGATGATCTCTAGAGGTCCCTTCCAACTCTGAAAACTCTGTGATTCCGTGATTCCGTGATTCTAAGTAAGTGGCATTTTGAATTGTCACTTAACACATTCCAGAAAGAATTTGGGGCTGTTGTGGGAACATAGTGTAAAGTTCAAGGAAGTTAAAGCTCTGTCAGTTAAAGTTCGTAGGAGCTGCACTATACGTTGTACGCATTGAGCAGAGCATGGCTGTATGAAAATCAAGTAGGCCTGGATCAACAAGAGGTTTCTATAGCTGATTGTAAGACCCATGCTTATTAAGAATCAACAGTAACACTCGTGCTTATCTGTACCTAGTACTGACTGCATGATTGCTTTTATCTATAAAATCCCTGGTTTGGTAGATCATTCTGGAAGTGCCGCAGTCAATGCTCCATTGTATGCAGAACATACCAAGATTAACAACATAGGGGTGTTCTCGCAGCAAGACCTGATCTGGTGGTTTGGGGATACCGTTACTGTCCAGAGCTTAAACACTTTAGGGTGGAGGAGTTTTCTGTTACAGATTTACCTTGTGATCCCGCTTGTCCTTGCTTGTGTGTATACCACGACTGCAGCACTGGTACTTTCCCCACAGTCTCACTTGCAATGAAATCAAGACCAGAGCGCCCCGTTTGCGATGTGGATGCAGGATCCTGCAGCAGTTAGTGCTCTAGCTGCGCACAGTGCGTGCTCAGGACAGGCAACTGGCACAAACTTTATTGCTGGTAGAATCTTTCTTGTTCCTTTTTAGGTACATTTATCTATCTTCTTCTGCACCTTATAGTCAGCACAGAAAGTCTGCAAGTGCCTAACGAATAAGGCCTTGCAGCTTCCCAGTGATTTGATGAGCTTAGTCCCCAGAAGTTTGCTCATTCAATTCAAGTCTGCTCCAACGCATGTGCCCTCATGCATACAGTAGTAATTACAGTGCTTGAAGGATGTGTTGAAATGACATTATGGTTTGTCAACAGGGTACTACTACTGACTGTTTTCATGGAAAATTTATATTAGCAACATTGCTAAGTAGGATGTTTACTGATTTCTTAGTGACCTGCAACAAACAATGCCACTGTACCTTGCATACTGTTTAATAGAGAACATAATGTTAGTGGGGAGTTACATCATATCAAAATGCAGTTTCACCATGGAAAAAAAACCCAGCACCCATGATTCTATCTCTTACAACTTCCAGTCATTTTCTTTGATATTATAGGTGCATTTATTTGTATCAGCTAAGGATCCATCAAAATATAATTTTATAGCTGTTCTAATCATAACAGTACAATGTCTATTGGTATTAGATCTGTCTCAGTCTTTTTGAAGTCCCCAAAACCCCCTGTGTTTAGGAGATGTGTGCCAGATCTCCATTCCACTGTTGAGGAGTGCAAAGCTGTGGCTCAGATCTATGTGCTCAAACCTGCTAAGCAGCAGGTGCATCAGGCTGAATTCGAGGGCTTATGAAAGCTGCAGAGTCCTTTGCTTAAAGAGAATAGATTTTCCAAAGCCAAGGGCCAGCTCCTATTAAAATCAGCGAGTCTCTGTCCAACTTTAATGGACTGGGTCAAATCGTGGAGAGAACTGATGGTGTATGTTGAAAACATAGCTTTTAAAGGAAAAAGAGCCTTTCACATTTAAAATTTGCAGATACTGCCAGGGAGAAGATTTTGAGTGCTTGTACTGTTGGCATCAGGAGATGAGGAAAGACTTGGAAGGAAGTTACGAACAAAACTGGAATCAAAACTGTATCTAGAGGAATTGTGAATCCAGTCCTGAGAAGAAATCAAAAGCAGTCCATACACAAGGGCCCACCTGACACTGTGTTTATGCACACATGCAGTAGTTTATATATTGGCTGATTAGGTACAGAAAAGGAGAGGAGCAAGGGGGTGGAAATGGTTCTTCCTGAGTTGAGGTATTTTCAGTTGCCGATAATAAACATGATTATTAAATTTACTGTCAATGGCAAAGACTATAGGAGCATACCATCTAAATATATTTGTGTATTATTGTGTTTCTAGCTTTTTTGCTAAAAGCTGTTTTGGTCTTAGGAACCTCAGGCAGTCAAACACTATTTGCCTCTTCTTGAACCCATAAGTTTGGCTTAAAACATAATGACATTTAAAAAAAAAAACAATAAATGTTTATTGCTTTTTATTTGCCTTCTAGTTTTTGAGTCTGTACGTCCAACTAGATGTTGAGAAACATATTAATTAAATAAAAGCTGGGGGAAAAAAATCTTACTTGGGCTTATGAATTCAGGAACCAGAGAAGCAGCTGCACGTCTTGGAATGTGTCATCATTTAACATAAAGATTTGATGAAGTTGATCACTTGCATATACTTCCAGGAGTCCCAATGAATTCGTAGTTTTGATTTGCATTGTGTGTCTACTGTTCATATTGAAAGTTTAACGCTTTCTCAAAGCTGTGCTGCTCGAAAGCCTCAGTAGTCATTCATAACTAACTAGAACCATTGGTCTCTTAAAAAATAAGCCATTTTAGTTCAAGAAATGAGACATTTTTGAAAACTGCTCTTTATCTGAAACTCTGGTTGTGATGTTAAGTGCCATGATGAGCTGTAATATTATCCTGTTGTTGTTGCAAGAAGTCTGCACTCATATAACTTTAGTTATAACTAAAATCAAGAAGTAAAAAGTTCCTTTCAAAGTTTGCTGACCTCTTTTGAATATGATCAGATGTTTTCCCTCAGATCAGGACTAGTTGACCAGTTGACTAACTCCTTTTCTTGTCCTGTTACACTTATTTTAACTCCAATATGAGACATATCTTTGCTGAAAGGCTGGGTGATCATTCTAAAGTATGCCACCAACTCCTTCTCATACAAGCAAGAGTCAAGCAGGAATGAAGTATGACAAATATCTTATTGCAGTAACTCTGACAAAAGCTTCGTTGCTGGTGTTTTCTTCAGTCTCTGCAACCTAGTATTAAGCACCAGTTGCATCACAACTGGCTTTTGAGTCAAAAGGAGAAGCAAAAAGCTCTGTGTTACTTCCTCTATTTTAATTCAGTTTGGAGAAATCTAGAGTGTGTTTGGTGAAGTGGTGTTTGGGGGCAGTAGTCAGCTAAAATATTGTGTGGAAGAGATCCAGTGTTGTTGGAGTACAGAAGAAAATATTTATGAAGCTTTAAGACAAAGCTGTTAAATATACCAATTTAGAAAGTAACGTGATTCCTGGGTGTTATGTCAGTGCCTGATACCTGCTTGGTAGTATTTAGGCTGTGCTGTCACTAATTATGGGGTAAACAAGTAATAGCAGATAGTTGGAGAAATGTTTGAAGGCCTGCTGCTTATTGCGGGTTAAATTCTGTCTCAAGGTAGGCGAGATCAACTTAAGGCTCATTTATTCATTTGACAATCTAATCTTCTATAAGTGTTCTTCCTCTTTAGGGAGGATGCTTTCTGGTTAGTAAATATTTATCAATGCTAACGTCTTTTTAAAAGTGCATCCTTATCTTTATTGTTTAAAGATAACATTTACTGGCCTGGGGGAGAGGGACATGAAGGAACTGATTGCGTTCTTTTATTTCTCCCAAGACTCGAGCAGAAATTATTTATAATGTATTCCTAGCTCTTGCTGTTACAGAGAGAACTTTTGGCCTCTTAAAAAAGATATTTGGATGTGTAATTAAATTTGGTGCAGCTACGATGTTCTCTCAAAGTTTGCAAAATAGTTCTTCCAGCACCTTGATGCAGATTATATAATATAGCTATTAAACATGGATTATCTTTTGAAGGAAAGGCAAAGATTAATGACTCAAACTGAAATGACGAATTAGATGTGTGTGATGAGATGCAGTCTTGTAGTTATGGAAGAAATGGAACCAGAGAAGGCAAAAACATTAAAATGAGATTAACAGAGCCACATGCTTAAGTAAAAAAGTTTAGCTACCCCTTCTGTATAGGGGGGGAAAAATGCTTGTTTTGCACATATTAAATAGGCATATAATGACTTTTTAGAAGAGTCTGGCTGGCAATTGCGGTCTCACTTATTTTGTAGTAAGCCAGTCTGCAACTTTGACAAAAGTCTTCCTGGGAAGAGAAGAGTCTCTGCAAAGTCCATTTTGTAGAGTATTCCTGAGAATTTCCAGAAATTAGTGTGGATTCAAATAGGTTTTATTCATAAAGTTTATCTATACAGAGCTAAAGCGGTTGCCAGATGTGGTCCATGGAAGGAATTTCTCCCCAGTTTGGTAATGACTTGTTGGCTTTTTTTTTTTTTGCTTTGCTATATAGAATAAGTTTCAATCCACTTCCTGGGATCCCCTGGGTATTTTGTTCAGCAGATTTCTGTCATTATGGGTAATGCAGGTAGGATGATCCTACCTGTGTGGCTGTGAGAGCTGGAGCCCGTTTGGGGGCTCTGCTGTGCAGCCTGTGGTGTTACAGCTGCTCGTGTGAGGCAGCAGTTCGGGAGACAGGGCCCCAGCTTCTTTTTGTGTGAACAGAGCCATGCCCTGGGTTTCAAACCTCAGATGGTGCTGGGGGAGGCTTCTGCTTTTGTGCTGGCTCCACCAGCTGAGCATGTATTTCCAGTCTCCTTGTGTGACAGATCAGCACCGGACCACCCGTTGGCCTACTAACTGAAATGCTGGCAGTGCATGATGCCAAGTGACATCTTTTTCAGACATGGTTAGTATCCAATGTACCTTATAGACTTATACAAATCTGGGCTTGTGTTGGCGCTCTTGTGAAAGTTAACCTTCCCTAAAGGTCTGTGCTGTTTTCTCCCTCTCTGTGAGCAATGTATTAGTGCTAATCCTCGTATAACCCACCACTACAGGAGGTACTCCATCTTAAATGTGATGTGTACAGTTTTCTGGCTGCATGCTCTGCTCAGATGAAAGGGTGCTGTGTTTTTTTGGTTTTGTTTATTTAAGGAAGACTTACAGGAAGATAAGCACTTCTTTTATCTTTGTTCTTATGTATAACTGATCTTTCTGGCAGGCTTATTTTGAATGGAAAAAACTGCATTCCTTTCTAAGGTGGTTGAAAAAGAGACCAATTAATGTAGTGTAAATTCGCACTGTAGATACAAATTAAGATGCTTTGATCTTTAGATAAATCAGGTTGTAGATAGGGCTTCTGTGCTTATCTGTGTTACGGGAAGAGGGTACTATGATCAGCTGCCTGTCACCACCCTTCTGTGGGTGCCTGTTAAAAGAGCTGCTCACATCAATACTCTCTAAAAATCCCTTTAAATGTGTAGGATTAAGCAGTTGAAATTAGTGGGCTGATTTAACTCATTAGTTTCTTGACTGAATTAGGTGAATCTGGGAGCACTTACACAAGCAGTGTCTGCCAGCAGATTAGTTGTGTCCTATCTACTGGAAAATACTGCCAAGTAGATGAGTATTACAACTCTCCCACTGAATTAGCTACATCTGGAAGAGGTTATCTGTCTGAAATCTTTTTTTTCTTCCCAATTCTATTGGTAATTTTGACCTTTTAGATATACATTCTCTTTCTTTCTTCAAGATGGCAGTCATGTGAATAAGCACTTCCTTAAGTTGTCTTGAACTTGGTTACCTATGGTGGACTTATTTCAAAATTAGTATGTAATGGGGTGTTTTGTAAGTGGTATGATGAAGGAAGCACAGAAAGAAGGGTTTAATTATGTTAGGTCTGTTTAAGTCTGTGGTTAATGTTGGGAAACCTAGCAGGTGTAAATCAAAGGAATTTAACTTTGTCTACACTTGTTTTACCTCTGAGGCAAGATTCTCAAGCCAATAGAAGTTATCAAGCCTACCAAGTTCACCCATCCCCATAGTTTGCTGATTGCACATAGAATATATCTGATTGGAGAATATTCTATACACTATGCAGTGATTCAGTGACTAATTACTACTCGTTCCTTTCTTGCTAATTGTTTCATATTCATTTTCTGAATGTATTCCTAAAGTCAAAGTAATTGATTTCCAGAAGATGTCATTCAGTTTAGTTCCTTTATCACTGTGCATAGCCGGTATATTATGAGAAAAGTTTGATTAGATGGCTGACTGCCTAGCATCTCTCTGGGTAACTGCAGCATTAAAATGGGATTAAAGTGCATTCCAAGTTATTCATGTTTTAGTGACCACTCATTTGACTTTCTGCTGAAGGTGGGAAATGATTTTCTTCCCTGCTGCTTCCTGGCTAAGGCAGAGGCTGAATGAATTCAGAAATATTGTATGTATCTGTTGTGCTGGTTGTCTCTGCGTCTCCACTTTTTTCAGTGACTTGTCCTTCTGTCCGCACAAAGTACTTTGCTTATTCTGACTGCTCAAAGAAGGTACCTTTCCCTGCTTTTCTGCTCCATGTTCCACCCACCTACACACAGACCATACTCAGATATATATTTGTCGGGAGTAAAATGGGACTTAACATTGCCTGAACAGCACTTAAAGGGAAATTCTAAACAGTATCTGGAATTAATCATGTTTTGCTAGTGTAGATACGTTTTCTGTGTGGCTCTAACAGCAAAATCAAGCTTTGACTATTTCAGAAATTGAAGTTACTGGGCCAATGTAGACACAGCCTTTTTGTTGGTATTTTGTAAAAAATGCTGTGGTTTTTTTTTTTCAGCAGTATAATAGTATTCAAACCTTAGTGGTGGGCTTACTCTTCAAATAGAGCGTAGCTCTTCCAGCTCAAATGCATCCTCCTTGCACTACCCCCATGTCGCATGTGTGGTGATGACATTACCATATATTTTAGTCTTGCATATATAAAAGCTGCAATGGTAATAAAGATAAGCCTTCAAATATTTTTAATTTGTTGGCACAGAGTTAAGTGGTGTGGGATAGTACTGGGATGTTTGGAGAGTGTGTTGTTTAGTAAATCAGTATTTTTTTCAACTGAGGATTGAGACCTACTTTAGGGTTGTGGAAAGACCAGCAGTTCAGTTCCACTAAGATGTGGGAGTGAGGAAATACTTGCAGACAGTAATTACAGCCTGGTTTTATTCCCCTGCTGAGGACAAAAGGAGGTGCTGGTGCCTGGGGATGAGGAGGGATGGAGGGAATGGAGGGGTGGCAGGAAGACAGATGAGACAAAAGGGGTTGCATTTTAAAAATGTTTGAAAAACACTGTCATAAGTGGTTAGAAAAATTTTAATGTTAGCTTGTGATAGAGAAAAAACAGCATGGAATAGCTCAGTGATTGATGACTCACTCAAGATTCAGTTAGAAAAAAAAATCTTTAAATAAACTGTATAGCACTTGAGATGCTCTGATACTTCAGGTACAGAGAAAATGCTGTGCAGGTTCTAGTTTGGAACGAGACTGCTCTGAAAACTTGGTCACTGTTGGCAGTTTGTTTCTGGCCAAAGCTGACTGGTCCAAATCATCGTATTGTTCATATATTCTCATTCCAGAATTTTGTATGTAGCCAGAAGGGTGCTTAGCTTTTCTGTTTGAGAGTGATGCATTGGCCATCTGCACTCTCTGCTCCTGCAGGCTGAATACAGCTTTTGCCTAATGGTTTCCTCTCAAGAAGAACTTAATGAAATCTGCAATAGATGAAACAGTGACTCACCGCCTCACAGTTTAGCACATACTGTGCTTATCTCACAAACAATAGGATGCCTAGGTCTGGTTTAGGATTTGGCTCAATATGACTATCATCCATTATTTTTAATACAGAGCTCCTGTTGCCTGCAGTGGGACTTGTCCTTACAGAATGATGGCAGAACATGTATAATACTCTGAAACATCCTTAAAAATACCTACATGCCATGTGCATTGTTTCATATTAAGTGTTTACTTCTACAGAGGGCACTGGACCTACTCCTGCAAAGTGCCCACACATAGACTTAATTGCAGGCCCACAAATAGCTTCTGTTCATGTAGTATGGCTTGGCACAAATCCAAAAATAAGTACCTGCCCACAGAGGGACTATGTTGGAGCTACTGAGGGCTATTGAAGTCAATAGGAATGTGTTAGTATGCTTAATGGTAAATAAATGGGTAAGTGCTGACTTAGCCACAGTGTTTGACGTCTTCAGAACAGATTTTTCTCGTGCTCACTGAACCCTCTCTCCTTTCCCCCAAGACAATGGTTCTCTGGTTTTCCATCACCTGTGTTGAAGTTCAGCGTGCTGTCTTCACATGGCCATTGATTTGAGATCCATAAAGACAGCGTTAATTGTAGTAGCAATGCTATCCTAATCATCCAAGTTATGACTGCTGGTTTTATTTTTCAGTTTTAGCACTCAACTTTAACCTTCTTAATGGGGAGATGCCTTATAGTAAATATACTTGCATGAGCATGTACATATTCTGAAGTCTAGTGAATATGGATTGGGTTTAAAAATCTCAGTTCTGTGGCTGGCTTTCCTTCTGACCTCGTATCTATGAACCTAAGATGAGAGCTCAGCTACTTTGTGGATCAGTGCTTCTTGTGGTACAATGAGGAATATGAAACATACCTTCTGAGTAGTATAGTCCTGTGTCCTGGTTCCGGCAAGGATGGGGTTAATTTCCCCAAGGAGCCGGCGGGGGAGGCAGGTAGTCCATCCCAGGTGACCCATGCCCGGCTATAAGAGGCGCTCGCCGGGGCGAGGGAGGCAGTCGCCACTCGGGGGCGGGCTGCGGTGGTGTGGGTCCGGTCGGCGCGCTACGTGGCGGTACTGTAATCAATCGCGTTCCTATATTTCTTTATCGGTGTTATTGTTTTTCTTTCTTCTTCCTTTTGTCTGTTCTGTTAAATTACACCATTTCAACCCACGAGTTTTGCCCTTTTCTGCCGATTTTTCCCACGGCTGTGGGAGTCGGGTGAGCGACTGCGTGGTTTGTTGCTGGCTGAGGCCAAACCATGGCATCCTGTTTGCCCAGCTGTCTCTGCTGGTAAGCTGTAATACCTTTGTTGGACAATAATTGTCAAGCCCAGCTGTCTTATGGATGAGACTGAATCTCAGTAGCTCTCTATTTAAGTGGAGTGTTATAAAATATTCACAGAAAAACACCATGTCTTTAAGCTGGAAGGACAGGAGGAAAGGGAATTTTACCAGGCACATATGAACTCTGAAGATTCTGAATGGCTTATTATAGGTTCTGTTTAAAAACAAAACAAACAACTGATAAACTGCTAAAAGCGTATCTGGATGCATTCACATAAATTTCAAAGTCCGCCATGGTTTCAGGGATAGTAATCTCTAAATATCTCTTGTAGCAACAGGTAGAGCTGGGAAATTGGTATGGAGACAGCTTTGAACACAGATCTCTACTCATAGTTAACAATTCAAAATAGATTTAGCATCTAGTATATTGGGGTTTTTGTGGGTTTTGTTGCTGATCTATGCCTTACAGACAAGTTCTGAGCTATACCTTATTGTAGACAAAGAACAACAGAAAACTCCCATTAAAAAGGATTACAAACCAAGTAGAAAAGATGGGTAAAATTATGGGAAAATGAAAGTATCTCTATTTTATGGGGAAGTTATTAAGCTTGGAAAGCTTGTTTAGAAATACACAGAATGCCAGTGGTCCTACTGAGAACTGAATCAAACTTATCCTACATGTTGTGGAACCAGGTCATGATATGTTTCCAGATCCCTTCAGAAAGCCAAACTAAAGCTTTTTGCTACAGGATATAATCTGTTTCCTGTCTGACGTAGTG
Organism: Vanellus vanellus; assembly: GCF_965231255.1. Classification (NCBI taxonomy): domain Eukaryota; kingdom Metazoa; phylum Chordata; class Aves; order Charadriiformes; family Charadriidae; genus Vanellus; species Vanellus vanellus. Next base: position 11,555,878 of record NC_138915.1, on the reverse strand, counting down.
GTGATATTAAAGCTCACTAGAATTAATCATCAGTTTAAATTGCTTCACCACTTAATCCCAGAGCGTGTCACCACCGGGATGCATGCTTTTGAATCTCATGTTTTCTTTCTGTGACTCTGAGAGGTCCCTTCGAGATTTATTGTCAGAAAGGCTAAACAATTCCTGTAGTGCATCATGAAATCGATGTGCAACATTGCTAAACTTTGTGTGAATGCTCTTTTCAGAACCTCGTCACCAAACCTCATTGAGGGTATTCCAGCTTCAGGAATGTGTAACAGAGAAGGGGCAGGTGGCAGTTTGCCACAGCAGTTTTGTCACATTCCTGGTTCTGAAGAATGCACTGTTTTGGTGTTTGAAAGTGTTCCTGACTCTGCTGAATTCTCTCATAGGTTGCTGATGACTCGGGCCTTGTAGTGGAGCTGGCTTTTACCTACCTTGGGCAAAATTGGAGTTAACTCTTTCTGCATAAATTGCTTATGTTTTGTGTGTTTTTTTTTTTTTTTTTTAATGGGACCGTTTCCTCTTTGCTTTTTTTAAAACTTTAAAAAAAAAAACAAAACCAAAAACAAACAAAAAAAAAACCTTCAATTCACATTGTAGGTCTAAATAGTTGCTGTAACATGTAAATGCTGACCCATATCTCATTAATGGTTGTGTGCAATTCCTGCAATTACAGTTCTCACAGTAGCAGAATTAAGCACAGAACTGGGAGGGCAGTCTGGAATTGGTCTGAAAATTTTTGAATTTTTTGATGTGGAGTCTCACAGAGTGGGTTTCTGGGTCTATGACTACTAATACAAATAATGGATTAATTAATTTCTTTGAGAGACAATGATATTGATGTCTCAACAGGGATCAGTTTTTCATGGACACAGTTTATTAGTCCCACAGTTCATTATGTACCATATACTGTCTTTCACTTCAATTACAGCAGTGGTCAATGGATGACAGTGATTCTCACAGCACTTACAATTTTTTTGGTGAAGAGTTTATTAGTATATACATCTTTTGAGGATGTTGTGCCATTTTATGACCAGAGTGCAACTGTAAGTCTGCTGACATCACTGGAACTTGCTTCTAATCTGCCTGTTCTGTGTTTGTGCTAATCTCAAGGTAGAGCTGAGGTTAGCTGGATATCCATGGAAACATTTTATTTTAAAGCTGATTTTTTTTTTTAAAGAAAAATATAATTAAACTATTATTTCAAAATAAAAGTCAGATTTCTAGAGTATCACAAAGAGAATACTTTGGTTGAGGGTCAGTGTTAAAGTTGACTAGAAGGCAGATTTGGTTTGCAGTCCCTCTTTGTCGCGTGCCAGAAGGTCCCATAATCTTAGTTATTGTCAGTGCAATGTTTGTGTTTCTGCTTCATCAGCCGGTCTAGTAAATGATTCTGTATGGTTTTAAGATTGGAATAATTAACAGATCCATGTGAAACAGCCTTACATAACTGAGGGTATAGTAACTTCTGTCAAGTCAAGAAGCCTGAAGGATAAGCAATGAGTGTCTATTGGGGATAGCACCTCTTAAACTGGAGGTGCAGCTGAAGGGATCCTACTATGGCAACACAGCCACAGAGCCCATCAGCTACGATGGGGTGACTGCCTGCCTGTTTGCATGCTCTTGCTGTGCAGTAACTGCAGGTATTTTACTAAAGACAAGTGGGTTGGCTTGTAAGTGGATATTCTGATTTGGACTAGTTTAAATCTGAATTAAGCTTCCGGGGTCTACAAGTGTTAACAGCCTCTTGAGTTTAAATGCTTTAGGAATTTAATTGATTTGTCCAAGACTAAATCTCTCAATCCAAACTTGGATCTTAGGTATATTTCTCATTTCAAGCTCAATAAAGACTTTATACAGGGTTTATAACTGGTGGGATAAGTTCACTGTGTCACATGCTATCCTTTGTACTCTGGCACAGGGAATGCAAAATTCTGGACCTGTTCCTTCCACAGCTTATGTAGAATTTTAATATATGTTAGTTTGTAGGAGTAATATGTGAACTGAAACTAAAAAAAAAATGAAAAAGTTATTTTCACAACTGCAGGAAATAAAGATGAGAGCAATGTCTTACTGCCTATATTCTTTTCCAATGCCTTTTTTTAATTATTAATGGATTCTAGAAGTAAAATACATAATTTTAGTGCACAATAAACAACACAATTGTGCTCCTTTATATAAATATCATGAGTTTTTCTTATACTTGCTAAATTTCTCAAGAACAATAACAGACAGTTATGATCAAACATATTTCTCAAACCGAATGATTGTTCTGGTTTGTTTTTCAGGAGGGTTTCTGTTGTGTACATGCACCCATCTCTAAAATCCTGAAGTTGTGACAGAGTCATCAGAGAAATTGCAAGCGTTCTGATCCCTCAATACACTCTTAATTCAGATAAAGCAGTTGTAGATGCTGTAAGATCACACTGAGTTTAATGAAAGCTTGTTTTGGCCCATGGTGTACTTGTGGTTCAAATCGACAATGCTTTTATTGTATGAAGTTACCTCCTGGTTTGAGGTAAAACAGAACCGATTTTCTGTTCAGTAATTTTACTTTGCAGCTAAGTCTCTTCTAACTAACTGATCTCTCTGAAATTAAAAGCATATTTTTAAGACTGTAGTCAACTTCCAGAGACTGATAAGACCTGATTATTTATAATTTATGCCAGGGAATGGTATGCAGAGAGGCTCTTGCTTATGCTTATTGCTATAACACTCAAGGCCAGCCCACTTTGTTATTTGTCCTGTTGGAAGGTCAGAAGCAGAAAAGTGTAGAGGGGTTGCCCCTGCAGGGAGGAGCGGACAGGACAGGTCACCCAAAACCGACCAACAGGATATTCCATCCTGTCTGCATCATGCTCAGTATAAAAGCTGAGGGATCAAAGGGTCAGGTCTTTTTTTTTTTCTTAATGGTTGGCATCCAAGGAGGATTCTGCCTGCTTCTCTGCCTTTGATCCCGATCCGCGTGTTTCTCAATCCAGATCCAGAATCCAGTTCCTGTCTGTCACTGAGTCCAGTCTGGGACTTCCCCATGCCTGGCGGTGACGTGATTGTCATCCTGGGAGCTCAGTATGGTTTTGTATGTATCATATATATTTCATTATTTGCTTTTTATTATTTTATTAATATTTCATTAAAGTAATTTAGTTTCTTCTAAACTCATAAGTTTCTTTCCTGTCTCTCCATCCTCTCCTTGGAGAGAGAGGTGGGGTAGACCATCTGTTGCCTGTTTCAGGCATTAAGAGGCTAGCGAGATTTAAGGAATCTCCCATAGCTACTTGTCATGGTTTGGGCCAGACTGGCCACTGAATAGTTTGCTGTATCTTAATGCATGCCCCAGTCCAGAAAAGCACTTAAACTAGTTTATAACATCAAGCAATCAAGTAGCCTGGTGAGGTTTGTCATGCTCTTGATTTCATGTGTAACTAAGAGGAAATGAGCCCTAGGTTGGGTTCTTTGAAAATGTTCTTTAAAGAGAAAAATAATCTGAGTTAAGAGAAAAATAATAAATGCTGTTGTGATAATAATTCAGCAGTGTACCTGCAAAAATAGCTGTGAAGCATCATGGAATGCTGTGTCTTCCATCTGATGTTTTAAAAGCAAGAGACAAATACTCAAAATCTCTTACTGTGCGTAGGATGGAAGTGAAAGAGAATCCTTCAGATTTTTTCCAGTGATTTTCCAATGTTTGGTAAAAGAAGGAGCTGGTGGACAAAGGGGAGGGGGAGTCTTATTTGAAGGTATTCAGCTTTGGTTTGTCTTTTTCCGCACATTGACTGGAATGAGATACCTTAGGCAGTGCTTCTGCATGCCACCTGAAATCTCAAATGCCCAAAAGGCTTTTTTTCCCCACCTTTAAATGCAAACTATGACTTCATGTCTTTCATTCACAAAGGCAGACAAAAATAGCTGAAGGGCAGTGAGCTTGCTTTGGGTGATATACAGGGAGGTATTGAGGAGGTATTCTAGTTGTCCTTCCTGAATGCTTTTAGATATCTTTGTGCAAACCCCACAAAAATAATACTGTATATGTGAAGATTGTATCTTTTTAGTGTTTCTCAGCTCTCTCCTCCGATTTTGTAATGAAAAGGGGGAAAAAAAAAAAAGTGTTTGCCTATGAAGCGTTTAGTGAGCTGGTTCTGATTCATCTGGTAATGGTGGTGTTTTTTTTTCTCTCCTTTGAAGTGCTGCTGCTCTGCGCTTGACAAACAGCAATTGAATTATCCTGCTCTGTGTTTTTAAAACGTTTTAGTGCCTATAAAGAAGAATGTTGCTCCGCTTTTCCAGAATGTTGTATCTGTACAAAGATGCAACTGTATTATCTTGGAGCCTGAGACAAATGGAAAGGTTGTGTCAAAGAACTGAGGGAAAGAATTTGTAAAGGGACCTACTCTTGCCATCTTGGATTTGGTCGATATATCATTCTGTTACAAAACCTGAAAGAGACTTCCTGCTCCTTCAAATATGAATTTTATTTTCAATTTATAAAAACAGTTCTTCTTTTCAGAGCTAATGGCTTCTATCCAACGAATTTTGCATGTGTTTTTAAATAAAAATAAAACACATTCTTTCAAATAGTCTTGTTATGGCACAAATTTTTTGCTTACATTAAGCAGATTGATTGGAGTAAGACATCATTTCGATCTGAGGGTCAAGCTCAGTAACAGGTTTTCAGAACTATGAAAAACTAGTCAGTGGAAGAACAGTAAATTGGTGAATATTGCAAGGAAACAGTAGTTTTTCTAGGTTCCGAATATAGACCGATTAATGTGATATTATGCATGTAGACTCCATTTTGATTCATGATCAAGTCACATCACTGAAATAGTCTGAGATGTTATGACTTATTAGCACTTCTCCACCTATATTTTTGATGTATCAAAATGATACAGGCTAGCCGGAGAAAAGGCTGTGAATTTCAAAACAACTGTGCAGTGGGGCGAGAAAAGAATATTCTCTGCCTTTATAACTTTCCTAGAGTTTCTTTTCTTCCCCCCTGCTGTTAATTTCCAGCACCATCCAATAGTAACAGCCTTTCTCATAAGAAAAAATATTAATTAGAATCAATGATCTCCTCAATTAAATTGTCAGATTACTTGGAACAAGTATCTCAGAGTAAAAAAGAAGATGCTAATTAATACAATAAATTGTTTTAATTTCTATCTCTTAAACAGATCACCACATTGTTACCATTGTGACTAACATGTGAATTATTAGAAAACCATTGTTTGAAACCTATAAAGCAAGCTAAATGAGCTCACTAAGAGACTTTATACTGAACCCATAACTGAAGATTCATACTGTACATTATAGGGATGAATGTTTTTTTGTGGGAGTGCAAGAAGCCCGGCCTCTTATGCAGTGCCTCTTATTGGAAATTTTTAATCGTTTTAACCTGGCATCCATTTTGCATGTGCAGGAACTCCATTTACACAAATACAAATAACCAAGAAAATGTGCCTGCAGTCCTAAGCGTTGTTTGCTCTGGCAGAAGTTGATGCGTGCAAACATTTTGATCTGTGCTGAACTAGAAACCACCCTTTATTTTTCTGCTTTTGATTTCCTGCCTGGCTTGACAAACTTTCTTCAGCCAGCCAAAATTTCTGTAATAGGTGAGAACATCCTGGATATGGCACGTAACAGATTTTTGCCTTTGGGGCACGTAACATTAACCTTCCTCTGCCTTTCAGATGAGTTAGGACACTGTCCTGCTTTAATTGGGCCAGATGTTTCAAAGTAGCAATAGAGATTCTGCCTAAACATCATGATTTAGATGACGAAGCAGTCCTAGCTTCTGTACTTCTGTGCTGCCAAGTCAATTAAGAGATGCTGCTCTTCCATCATGGCATGCTGTAGTCTGTCAGCCAAGTAAAAGAATGACTACAACTAGGAAAAGAAAAGGTTTGTGACTTTTGAGCTTGGGGGTTTTCTTTGAGGGGAGAAAGGGCTGGGAGGTTGGTTGTATTAAGCCATAAGCATGTCCCGACTGTAGGGGAAGAGCCTCATTTTGGACAGTTGCCAAATATCTGGTTCAGGTTTATAAAATTGAAGACCACTTTTAATTTTTTTTTAATTACTTATATTTTTAGGAAAGAGAAGCTAGAGAAGCAAATTGCTCCTACCATGTATTCAACATCAAAATCTCTTAACAATACAGTACGAAAGTATTTTGGTCCAACTATTAATTGAAATTATTTATCTACTTCAGACCTTGTATATCAGGAAAAGGACATTTATATTAGTCATGTACAATTAAAGAACATTCTTAAATTTATATGCAGCTTCTGTTGATTTTGGTAGGATAGCATTATTTCTTGAAGTAAGTTCATGATAAATACCTTTTTCTTTTTCCCGAGTAAGCCTTCTGCTCCATCGAGATAATATCTACTCTTTTTGGGCAGCATTTCATTCAGGTTCTAATCCATTTTTGTCCCAGATGTTGGAAGAGCTTCATCATCCAGGCTTGATGAAAGAAACACATAACTGAATATCCTCTAGAAACTGAGAACGATGTGATGATGAATTTCTCCCAATCTCTTGATAAAGGTTTGGTATTCTGCCTAGTTTTTTTTTTTTTTCTTTTTTGTTTTGTGATATAAATTTACTCAGGAGTTTGAAAAGGTATGGATGTTTCTTGGTTTTCATTTTTGAAGTTCTCGAAAGAGAGGGTGAAGATGTTTATATGTTTATATAGTCCTTGCATAACCATAGGTAGTATAATTATAACTAGAATCCCCCAAACACCTGGGGCTTAAAAGAAAATCTGGGAAGGAACACCAGGCCCAGGTACAGATGTAGATTTTCTGTGTGCAAAGTAATTTTGCAGAATTCCTCTGGGGTAGGAAAGGTGCTGTGCATAGCTGCCCCATCAATACTGCATTTAGGTTCTGCTCTGAGACTTCCTCCCTTCCTTTCCCTTATGTTTTTGTGGTATGATAGTATAAATTAAAAATGGAATCTGCTAACCCCATCCAAAATGCCCTCTTTGATAGCCAAAGCAGCCAAGACCAGGAGGAAAGAGAACGGAGCATATCCCTACTTTTTCTTCTGATACATTAGTTTCTCCATGTCTATAGTGAATCCCAAGCTGGAGCTAGACAAATTGATGGGGGTTTTGGACATCTAAAACAACCAGTAAGTGGTGAAATTATACAGCAACTGCATTTCCCATCGTATCTGAAAGTGCTTCCCCTAAGGTAGGACTACACTGACCTATGGCCACTGTGTTCTGTACCGTCTCTGGTGGTGGAGAAAAAGAAATGCGCCTTCAAAAGCTGGGAATGCCAGTGTGAGCGGTGTGTATGCCCACTCTGTATGTAAAATTGAAAAATCGTACTTGTATAATACTATTTTTTTAAATTCCATATTACTGTATTCTGCCTTTCAAAGAAAGTAGCTGAATATGTGTAATTACTGGGGGGAACTTGGGAACCAAGTCAGATGCTCCATCACGCTACAGCTGTGTGTCAGTGGTAATGTCAACTCATCATTTATTGCAATTTGGTTTTGCCTTACTGGTGGATTTGTGGACATGATTTAAAGGCAGCTATTATGGATAATTTTTATAATTTGCTTATTTTAGTAGCTTCTCTTTCAAAATTTGCAGCATAACTGTAAACTTTCAGTTATGCTGACTTAATTGCATGAAAAATAACAGTTACATTATTAACTGACTAAGCACAGGTATGAGCACGATGATTCATATCACTAATCCAGGCTGTATCACACACATTTTGTACCACTGAAGTGCTTAGAGGGTGATCATTCTGATTTCACCAAAACATTCAGTGGGTTTCAGACTTAGGTTTCTAATTTTCTTAGGTAGCACACCTGGCTGGCAAAAGGGACAAAGGCCATGGCTGCATGACTAAGGAAGAAGCAGAATTCTTCTTTGGCATTTCTGGCCAGGTAATTGAGAGAGAAGGCCAGCAGATGGAGTTTTGTGCAACTGCCACAAGCTGCAACCTCTGTTAGAAATGCTTTTGAACTGCTACGATATAGCAGCAATACCTTCATTAATGATTGAACTGGAACACTTAAAGACTCCACCTGTAACTATCGGATGTATAAAATAGAGTATTAGAAACTAAAGTAAATGCTTAGAAAGCCAAATCCTGAAAACAGCCTGCCTGGCTTTTGAAATGAAAAGGAATTTGGGGTGCTTAGCGTGGGTTTACTGCCTTAGCTTTCTGCATGATGGCACCATGATGGTGAGGTAACTCAGAGGGAAGCAAAATCTTAGCTGGCCAAATTCACTGTCACTTTATAATTTTTTTGAAAGTTTGTGTAAACTTCAACTAGTAATTGAACTTTTGGTAGTATTTCATGCTGAATTTGCCCTGAAATAAAGAAAATTGTAAAGTGGGAGGTGAGAAAATTAGTCTCCATTTGCTTTAAGTTAGTGTTTTCACACTACCTGTCAGCCCAACACAAAGGCATTTTCTTTCCTGTGTACAAAACGAAATACTTTGTTAATGTAGGTTTCAATAAGAATAATTGCCGCATTTGTTAAAAAAGATTGATTTTTTTAAATTTTTCTTTTTTTTAAGATTTAAGTAAAAACCAAAAGTAATGAAATGAATACTTTGATCTTCTAAACTGCACTAATGCTGCTCAGCATCTAACATAAAATGCAAAGGTAATCCAAAGCACATATTTATGGCTTATTTGGTCTTTCCATTTTGGTCTGCATTTTGTGAATGCTAAGCACATAAGTCTTACTGCACGGACAACCTTCATCTCATAAAATTGCATTATTTTGGACAGTCCTTTTTGATACCACCAACATGCTTCCTGATGGACTGTGGTATTGTCAGAAAAATAACTTTTTCAGTTCTGTTTTGTTTGCTAAATACAGATTCTTGCATTCAGAATGGCAATTCAGTACAGAATCAAAATATCCAGCAGTACCTGCTTCAGCAATATCAATACTCAGTTTCTACGATATTGCCCACCAAACACCCAATTTTTACTGGTTATTGATTTAGTGAACTTTCACCTGCTTACTCTAAACTCGAGTTTACTTTGGAAAGTTCCATAACAAACATTCAGCTAGATCCAGGACTTACAGCATAAGAATTAGAGGAAATGTGTATTTTCTGCTATTTGGAAAATGTTGGCACTTTTTTGTGTTATGTAAGTTTAAAGCATCAAGCTCAGCAGGAGGCATGAGTATGAGTAATCTGCGCTTTGCCTTGTTTGAAACAATTGGTTTTGAAATAACAAAGCTATGCAAACTTGAAAATACCCGTTTGTGGGAGCCTGGCACTATGTTCTTTTCCTTGACATCAGAGAGAGAGAAACAAGCACAGAAATGCTGTTAACTTTTCTTAAGTGCTGAAGTGGTGGTGAGGAATTAAAGTCTCTTTCTTTATGGGATTATTGACCATTTTAAGTTATACAAACTCCTCTTCCATACTGTGTGCTTACAATAATGTGATAATAGATGGAAAATGTAATAATTAATTTATTATGATGCATCCCTGGGCTCTGGTTGATGCACACATTCTGTATCACTTTTTCTGGAACGTACTTTAAGATTCCTTACGGACATTGCTTTAAGTACTTTAATAAAGAGCAGGTCAACTCCTATTACAAAAACTGGCACGTCTGTTTAGAAGTTAGACCAACCCATTTCATTTGTCTGTTCATAATTTTGTCAAAATGCAAAACCTGATTGTCTTGATCGGACAAGAAAGTTTCCCTGCCTGTTCATCAGGGCGTTTTCCCAATATACTATAAATTTATGCATGAGAGAAACTGCTCCAGAGCTAGAGAATGATGTGATGATGTAAGAAGTAGTACAGGCAGTGAGTTTCTCAGCATGAGTTTGGGATGGCTTCACAAGTGGGTGTGCTGAAAGCATGTTAGTGTGGTTAGGAGTTATGTATCTGTTAAGCACCTGGATTCATGTAATAATTCTTTCATTGAAAACTGCTGTGAATTCAGTGAAGCAAGACCTTGTATGGAGAGATAATATCTTTCTTGTTCAGTGAAAGGTGAACGATGTCCCTCTTAAGTGTTACTGACTTACTAGGAGAGAAGAAAATAAAAGTCACTGGGTAGTCTATAGCATCTCATCACATATAATTGCCTTTTATTCATTTTGCTGGTAATCTTTGAAAAATCAGCTGAGCCGTCATATGAACTGCAGGATAAGCCCAAAAGATTGGCATACCGTTGTGGACATGCAGATATTTCCTCTTCACTGGGTTGCATTTAACCATGGAATAACTCTAGAAAATTTTGCTGAGCATTGACCGAACATCATTATGGAAGTTATTTCCTTTTCATTGGTAAATATTTAAATTATAAAGTGATTACTAAGCAATATCTATCAATGCTGTCTTATGCAAGTAGATTTTCTTTTTCTTGTTTACTTTCATTTAAAAGTTGCCACCTGGATCTCTCGGGTATGGTGAACTCATGTATTTTGAAGTTGTGATAAGGCACTTGTTGAAGATCTTTATGTTATTGTCAATATATATTAGTGCTTAGAACGAGACATGTTTATATTAGTTAAAATTGCATCTAACAGACCAGAGGGCAAGAGGCAAAAACAATGCTGAGAGATAAACAATTGCATAATATTGTTTGACCAATCTCGGGCCCATTGTGTATCTTCAACAAGATATAGAGTCATGGATCTTTTCAGTTTTTGTTGCCGTCATTCCTAAACGGCTTTGTTCTGCTGGAAATTTGTTTTCGTAAAACAGATTCTCTGCTCCTATTAACAGTGCCATATTGGTTGGCCACTCCCTGGGTATTGTTCTTTCAAGTGCATTCTAGGGCTTATATTTCTAGAAGTTAAAGCCTATGGAGCTGGATCAGTGAGAATAAGTGTGGAATACACAAAATGTGAACTTCAATATCATAAAAGACAAATAGAAAATAATGAAGACTCACTGCAAATTATTCTGTTTCTTCAGTGAAACCAAAGGAGAAGCTCCTTGTACTTTTTATGAGACTTGGTTTCTGTTTGTGTGGGGTGTTTTTTTTTTTTTTTTTTTTTTTTCTCCTCTGACTTCCATATCTCTGAATACAGAGAAATCTGGGTTCTTACTACAGAGACATAAAAAAATGTAATGCTCCATGCAGTCTAGTATTCTTTTCCAGCAATATGCAGAACCAAATCTATTGAAGATGAGTAGAGGTAGTCTTTCAGACAAACTGCCCCAACATGTTTTTTGGGTTGTTTTTTTTTTTTTTTTTTTTCTCTATTATCTTTTGAGGTTGCCTTTTGCTTTGTACCAAAATTTTGAATAACACAAACTAATTTTTTATGGGAACTGGAAGAAAGGCATAAAAAAACACTACTGAGATTGGAATTTGCAACACAGTTTAGGAGCTTCAGCTAACATTACTACAATAACAGTGTTAAGCAACTTCGTATCATTACTGCTGTGCTGTGCTTCCACCATGATCCACAGAAATTGAATTGGGACACAAGCACTCTAGCAGTATGTCTGCACTGTGAACGATTGCCTATCTAGGCAAATCTGACTGCAAAAGAAGATGAACGATGCACGGTAAAATGGGAAACTCAGTAATTCACACAATAACCCGGTCAGAATAACTAAAAACCAGAAAACCCTAAGGCAAAGCAAAACCAAAAGATGAACAACAAAGATGTTTAGGGTAGAAACTAGGAAAAGTATAGCTGCAATTTTGATGATTCATCCCCAGACTTTAGTACCAGATATGATTGATTAATGCATATTGTGCTAGGTGCAGATTAAAGCCAGTAGGGAAAAAAATACCACATGAGAATAAGTCTTAATCATGTTTTCAAGATAATCTGAAGCCTCATAGCAAAACCAGCAAGTCCTCCAGCTGTAGCATGTAGTGTAACTAGATCAAAAGATCAAACTTGTTTGCTTGCCAAGCAAAAGATACACCCTGTAACTGCTCTTGAACATGTATCATTTCCTCTGTGGTACTCACTTCAAAGGCCTCTGAGGATTGCGGTGGTGCATGTGCGGCCTCCTCTGTTCACAATAGGTGGAATTATCTTTGGCTGCTTTTGATTATCTAATTAGCATTTTGCAGTTTGTGCAGTGGCTGTGCTAGAATGATGAAATGTCCGTTGGTTATTTAGATAGAAATAAAATCACGGTACCCACATGCCACCATTTTTTCACTGTATGCAAAGCACAAGGAAGTGCTATAAAGAAAATAATTACAGCTTTATTTTGGAAGCTCTATGTAGGTGCTATTCTAAGGGTGGCAATATACCATAATACTTATGAATTAAAAACCTTACTGCAAGAGATTCAGTGGCTGTTAGAAAGAAGAAATGCTTTTTCCTTTTCACATGATCTCCTTATGTGTTCCATTGGAACACAGTTGATTATGTGGAACAGAGTGGTCTTGGTGCATTGCAGTGCAGTTCCAGAGATTTATGAAATACAACAATTTTTTTTTTAAAATTATTAAATATATTTATTTCGGTGATATCCTAAAAGGGAAGAATGTCATTTTCTCCCTTAGCCTCATGTTCCCTCTAAAAATACACATTCAGAACAAAAATTACACCAAAGTAGGACATATCTAGTTTCTTGTTTGGTCTGCTAAATGTGAAGGCCATGAAGACTTCTAAAGTAGGTTGCTAATAGAAATTTAGCATTGAAGTGTATTGAGAGTAAAGACAAGCCATTTCTGAACCCTCTGAAAGTTGAACCCTAGGTGTTGAAAAAAGATCAGTGTTTCTCCATTTAAAATCCAGGAGAAAATGAAACTCCAACACTAATTTTTGCTCAAGTTGAGGGCTCTGCCTATGTGGATTCTCACACAAAACTGTATTTCATTCTAATCTTGTTAATGAGTGTTGATGGGGTAGGACAGAGGCCCCGGGAACACTTATTAGTATGCAACAAGCTTTGTATACTCTTCTAGTAGTTCAGTTGTCTAAAGAACTGGATTCAAGCTGGAAAATTGAATATTTTTTGAGGGATTTCTTGCTACCTGTTGCTTGCAAGAAGCTGAAAGACAGATTGGATAAAAGCTTTCTGTAATATAAACAAAACTAGGTGAAACTTGAATATTTGAGACTTTTGATTCTGAATCCTTACATTCCTACACCATCCACTCATTAAGGCACAAAGTGGCTGGAACGAATGTGCATGCAGTCCTTACCTGTGTTTCCTTCCCTAATTACTTTTGATTTTTTTTTTTCCTATCCTTTGTACCTTACTTTAAGCTTTTTGGTGAAATAGTAACCATTCAGATTTCATTCTTAACACATCTTGGGAAGAATTTAAGTAACTTTCTATAAAAATTCTCCATGAAAAAACACCAAAGTGTTTGTCTTGGTACTTTTCATTCTCACAAAAAAAAAACCACAACCAAAACCAAACAAAATAGTTGGTCTTCTCTTTACATGGTGTGTTGTTTTTTTTTTTTTTTTTTTTTGGAAGTCATATCAAGTCTTCGGATAGAAAATGCCATTTAAGAAACAGTGAAAAAAAATCTCTAAATGTTTCTCCATTCTTATATGATGTGGTTTACACACTTTGAAATCATTTTATCACCTATTGAAATAATTCATGATTCATTAATATGGTTAGTGTAACTCAAATCTAGTTAGCAGTTATCATATCATTCTGCCCTGTCACTCGGTTCTTTTACAGACAGGGAAGAAAAAAGTTGCCATATTTGAACAGGTGATCTTGAAGAGCAAATGGCTTCAGAGTTAAATGTATTAGTCGCCTGTTGTCAGATCACCTAAGTTATAGTTGAATTTCACGTATAAGTTGAGACTTCATTAGGAAAGCTTCCTGAAAAGCTATTTATATAGGCAATGTAAAATTAATGACTTTTATGATACAGTCTTCTTTTTCCCCTGTGTTTCTGTTGCATATTTAGGTATTCCTTGACTGTGGACATAGACAGTGCACATTAAAAATTAACTCAGTTTTCTGGCACAAGATGCCAAGTGTCAGTTATCTAACAACTGTTAGTTTGTCATGTTGAGCCGTTAGAACTGAACTGGCTGGGCCATCCCCTGGTGTGTTTAAAAGGAGTTTTCCTTTCTACTCTCAGAAGTATCTGAACTTAATGTATTCTTTTATGGAGAAATAAGATTTTTGTGTGAAAGGAGACAATCACAAAGGATGGGAATCTTTTGTAGACACTTGAATGAACAGAAGTTAACAATGCAGGCTGGACATTTTTGGAAAAAAAAGGGTAAAACGAGTGACTTGTCTGCCCTCACTGAGATGTTTGAGAGAGGAAGGGGATATGTTAGGGTGTAGGATTTCCCTCTGCATCGAGCTAGGTGAACAACAGGACCTCTAATTCCTCCTCCTCTCCCATACCCCCTCCCAAATGGGCTGACATCTGAACATCAAAGCTGCTGATTTTACATATGGTGGAGGTCAGCATATATCACCAGTCTATTTCAGAATCATAGAATCACAGAATGGTTAGAGTTGGAAGGGACCTTGGAGATCATCTAGTTCCAACTCCCTGCCATAGGCAGAGGCACCTTCCACTAGACCAGGTTGCTCAAAGCCCCATTCGACCTGGCCTTGAACACCTCCAGGGATGGGACATCCACAACTTCTCTGTGCAACCTGTTCCAGTGTCTCACCACCCTCACAGGAAGGAAACTCTTCCTAATATTTAATCTAAATCTACCCTCTTTCAGTTTCAAACCTTTATACCTTGTCCTAGCTTGACACTCCCTGATAAAAAAGTCCCTCTCTACCTTTTCTGTAGGCCCCCTCTAAGTATTGGAAGGCTGCTATAAGGTCTCCCCAGAGCCTTCTCTTCTCCAGGCTGAACAACCCCAACTCTCTCAGCCTGTCCTCATAGGAGAGTGCTCCAGCCCTCTGATCATCTTCATGGCCCTCCTGTGGACTCGCTCCAACAGGTCTTCTTATGTTGGGAGCCCCAGAGCTGGACGCAGTGTTCCAGTCTCACCAGAGCAGCGTAGAGAGGGACAGTCACCTCCCTCGCCCTGCTGGCCACAGTTCTTTTGATGCAGCCCAGGATGTGTTTGGTTTTCTGGGTTGTGAGCACACCTTGCTGGCTCATGTTGAGCTTCTTTTCAACCAACACCCCTAACTCCTTTTCCTCAGGGCTGCTCTCAATCCATTCTCCACCCAGCCTGTATTTGTGCTTGGGAATGCCCTGACCCATGTGCAGGACCTTGCACTTGGCCTTGTTGAACTTTGTGAGGTTTGCAGAGGCCTAGCTCTCCAGCCTGTCCAGGTCCCTCTGGATGCCATCACTTCCCTCCAGCATGTTGACTGCACCACACAGCTTGGTGTCATTGGCAAACTTGCTGAGGGTGCACTCAATCTCACCATCCATGTTGCTGGCAACAATATTAAACGGTACCAGTCCCAGTACCGACCTCTGAGGAATGCCACTTGTCACTGCCCACCACTTGGGCATGAAGCTATTGACCACAACTGTTTGAGTGTGGCCATCCAGCCAGTTCCTTATCCATTGTGTGGTCCATTGGTCAAATTCATGTCTCTCCAATTAAGAGACAAGGATGTCGTGCAGGACCGTGTCAAATGCCTTGTACAAGTCCAGGTAGACTTAAGTGTTCCTTTTGCTTTTATGGATATCTGTACGTTAACTTTCTTTCTCTTTCTCCTTTTCTCATAGATGTTGTTCTTTGTTAGACAACAAATATTGTGCACTTCCCTTTCTCATGTCTTATTTTGATTAACTATAACTGTCTTCAGAGGTGAAATACTGTGGAAATATCCAGCTCTGGACATGTTTTAAAAAAAAAAAACAAAAAAAAAACCAAAAAACAACAAAATCATCTGCAAAGATGCAATAATACTGCCTTACATCTATCTGCCTTACAACTTTTACCTCGATAATTAAATGAAAAATATTGCGAAAAGAAAGACATGATAGGAACTGTTTCATTTATTTGAATTGACTTTCAGTCAGGAACTTTTTACCTGTATAGTTGGGATTAAAACTTGTTGAGTATTTCACTTAAATGTTATGCAGATGACAATCATAGTACTAAAAGGCAGCGTATGGATGCACACTGAGATGAAAGTACCAGAACTCGCCAAATGCATGTTAAAATCAACTGCAAACAACTGTCTTCTCCCTAAGTGCAGGAATGCCAGAGATTTTTTTTTTATGCTATTACAGAGAATATTAATGACAGCAGAATAAGGACTAAGTATGTTCCTTGATATTTCAAGCAACAATTCTAGGAATAGACACAAAAGGTCCAGTTTAATATTAAACTTTATCCATCTTATTTGATCTTCTTCACTTTTTTTATTTTTCCCCTGATACTTTTCCATGACTCTTCCTTTATCCTCTGATCCTCTTCATGCTTTCACTCTGGCCCCAGCCTTTCTATCGATTTGTTACACTTCTATGTCTTTGGGTTCTGTTTTGCTGCTTTTGCTCAAAGGACCTTCATTTTGATCTAGAAGGGAGGGAGGAGAAAGAGGAGAGGTTTCCTTTCAGTTTTAAAAACTTACTGATAGGAGATCTGAGAACTTCAAACAAGCCTCTTTTACCATTCTTTACAGTTAGTTTTCTTCTGATCTCATAGTACTGATCTCTCTTTCCCTCGTTCTTTTTTCCTCTGTGTATGTCTATCAAATGGATGAAGAATCTGTCTCACTCCTTGTCTGCCATTATTGCATCTTCCTAAAAGTTCTTCTTTTTTTGTTTTGAGGAGTGCATCTTCTTGATGCTGTGCGTGGTTAAACTACAAACAACCAAGGGCAAGTACTTTGTGTATGACCGCCCTTTACTTTGGGTTACACAAAGTTTCCCAAAGGACTGGAGGAAGTAGTAATAGTCGGTACCTTTTTCACTGTGAAATCCCAGTTATTCTTCCCTCTATCCTGATCTGATGACATGGTTGATACTGCTGTTTCTGAAGCAACTCTTTTCATTCCACAGAGAACCTTGCAACCTGAGGGACAGTCTCTCACACAATACCTGGACAATTAACAGACATGAGATAATGACAGTGGAACAAATGTTGCGTTACCTTTCTCCCCTCCCCCCCCCAACCCTCTCCTCCCTTACTCCACAGTCATGTTTGTATTTAATTCAAGAGAAACAGGAAGAACACTCTTTGAGAGTACATGTTTGTATATAAATATATATGTTTCTGTGTGCACAGAAACATATGGAGAATAAATTTAGTGGGCAGAGCATCAATCGGTAAACTTAAAAATTTAAATGTAGCTAGATTATAGTTTCTTAATTTTGGGAATTTAGATGTCACGAGTGATAGGGATGTTTCAGTATTTTAAGTCTCAGATTGACAACAGATCCCCTCTGATGTAATAATAAGCAAGTAACTTTTGGAGTCAGTGCAGCGTGTCTTTAAGACACAAATACTGTGGAGAAAAAAAAAAAAAACCAAAACAAAAACAACACTTCTTTTTTTTCCCCCACTTGCTGCTTCTTTTTCCCTTTAGGAGTCATTACAGCTAATTACCAGCAAGGATTAGCTTTTTCAGTAGGTTATTCTTACAGTGTGTCATTTTGAGCTGCACTCTGACTTTGAACAAATGCAATCATCTAAAAGAGAAAGCAGAGATTAATCAGCTAATAGTGAAAGAAACTTGATTACATAAAAGTGGCAAAGCATAAAAACCCTTGCATTTGCAACCCATAAAATATTAATTAAAATAATTAAGATTAGGGAGTAGTGACTGTAAAGAGCTTTGTTTCCTACTCCACTTTTATTTTAGAAGTGTCTTGATTTGCTTTGCTTGAAGAGACTCTTGAACTATGAGATTGAGTTTGAGACAGTCTGAGTTCGGTTGTTCTTAGCTCCTCTAAGTATTGCCTTGGAAGATATCATCTGGGACTCGGTTGTTTTCTCACATTTTTGATTGTACAGGGATTTTAGTGTTAATACTGTGAGATGAGAACTGTGCCAGGTGAGGAAGCAGATTTCCTGTGGATTAGGGCCATGAGATAATTATGTGCAATTGTCTTTTAAAAAAACCCACAAACAAACAAAACCCAAAAAACATCACCCCACCCCCCCAAACAAACAAACAAAAAAAACCACAAAAAACCCCAACACACCAATTCCCCCTCGCAAAGCCTTCTTCACACTCAGATTGTTGTTCTCCCACTTCATGGAAGAAACAGATTTCCCATAGAACAGAGAGAGGACCCAATCTTATCCTCTTAGGGTGAAGAAATGCTTCTTAAAAAAGTGTGCCTGAGAAGAAGGAGGCAGGGAGAAAGCCGTGGGTAAAAGAGAGGGAACTGAATCAAGCCAGTTTATCAGAGACCAGTCTTTGTAATGTTTTCTAGGCTGCAGTCTGAATTCTGCAGTTCTCTCTGCTGGTGCTCTAGTGCCTAGGAACAGAGAGCAAGCCCCATCGGCTCAGGAGTTCTGCGTAGTTGAGCAGCAGAAATCAGTGCAGAATGTAAACATGGCAAGGTTAAAAAGAAAAGAAAGGAGAGATTTGAATTTCTCCTTTACATGGATGTTTTCTGAATGAATGTTTTTTTCCTCAGGAAGATGTCTCCTGATGAGATTTAAGGGTCATTATGGAGATTAACACAGATTACAGCTAAATTCATAGCAACGGAAAATAAAATGCTGTACTCTGCTTAAGAAGGAAACAGATTGTTTTATGCATTATCCTCCACCTTAGTATAAACTAATATTTTCTTTCCTGGTAATTACATAATTTAGATTTTATTATTTCAGAGGGAGAAAACGGTACAATACCCCAGAAGTTCTGGAAGAGTAAAAGCTGAAGGAAAGGACAGTAAAAATATTACAGGTGTAGACTAGAAGGGAAGGAAGTGGCAAAATTGGCATATAAAGGAAGCGAGGAAAGACATTGTGCCTTGTATAATAGTTGTGCAGGAGTGATGACACAGAAGCTTGTAACAGCTTAACATATATTCACAATTTTTAAAAATAGATTTACTCCAAAGTCCATTTTTTTTTCTTACAAAGAGGATTCACAACACCACTTTAAAATAATCTCTGAACATGTTTTAGCATTGAATCTCATAGGAGAGTTAAAGAAGAAGAAATCTCCTTCATAGATATGTTTTCTGTCCATTTCTTTTTCAAAACCACTTCTGCCTTCAGCAGAGGTTTTTGTGTCATTTTTTATGTCTACAAATTATGATTAATTCTCTACAATAAAAAAAAAATTAACCAGGTCCTTCTTCATTCCAAGTCCCATACATTACCAAGTAAATCCTAAAATATCGGAGGGTCTCTTCCTTCAACTCCATTGGCATTAATGGAGACCCTCCAGGCCAATTTTTATCCTTTAACTGCTACTCATGTCTGTCGTGCTTTAACCCCAGGCAGCAGCTAAAGCCACCCAGCTGCTCGCTCACTCCCCCCAGCTGCAACGAGGGAGAGAATCAGAAGAGTAAAACTGAGGAAAAACTCGTGGGGTAGAGATAAAGGCAGTTTAATAAGTAAAGCGAAACCCGCACAAGCAAGCAAGGCAAAACAAGGAACTCCTTCACTGCTCCCCATGGGCAGGCAAGTGTTCAGCCATCCCCAGGAGAGCAGGGCGCCCTCACACCTAACGGTGGCTTGGGAAGACAAACACCATCGCTCTGAACATCCTCCCTCCCTTCTTCTTCGTCCAGCTTTATCTACTGAGCATGACGTCACATGGTCTGCAATGTCCCTTTGGTCAGTTGGGGTCAGCTGTTCCGGCTGTGTCAACTCCCAACTTCTTGTGCCCCCCCCCCCCAGCCTGCTTGCTGGCGGGGTGCTATCGAGGAGCAGAATAGGCCTTAATTGCTTAGTGACAATCGAAACCAACAGCGCCCCATCAAAAGTACTTCTCATCCCAAATCGGGAACATAACACTATACCAGCTGCTAGTAAAAAGTTAACTCTATCCCAACTGAAACCATGACAATGTCAAACAGGGCCAAATGGATTAATTTTACAGTTAATGATACATCGTTTAGTTTTTGGCTTTCTAGAGAACAACAGTGTACTGTTTCAGTATTAAGATAGAGTTTTGTAGAAATATTGATGTGTTTATGATCTTACCAGTGAATTTGTTATCAAAACTCAAGCTAGCCATTATGCTTAAAGGTTGATTAAGAGCTGTTATTTTGTTAAATACCAGCAGGTTTTCGCAGACAGAAACTGTTAGGGGAGCAGACGTCTGCTGCATATTTAAGTAACACTTAGATACGTTGTGTAATCCTTTACATAACAACAACAAAAAAGACACCAAATGTTTAATTTTCCTGGAAAAAAAACCCACAGAGATAATTGGAACTTGATATATTGTTGGTGTAAGTAGAGGAACTATTATCTAGAGACATAAAACTTGTATTTTTCACACTCGAAAATAGCTTTTTTTAAAAACTTGCATTATAGCTTTATACTTCACTGACAGAACATGATATCCAGCAGATGTGCCTAATTAGAAACACAATAGAACTGGCAGAACTAGTTTCTCCCCCTGCCCTCTTTTTTTTTGTCTTCTTTTTTAAAATAATGAAACAGTTTTCATTGGATAAATTACTCTGAAATAAAGTTATGTAACATGTATCTATTTTTTTGAAACATCTAGTAGAAAAAGTCAAATATCTTTATTTATGTTTATTTGTAATTGGATGTAACACATTCGTTATATATGCTGTATGTGTACATATATACACGTATATATACACATATATATACGCATATAGGGCATGTAGTGATAGGATGAGGGGGAATGGCTTTAAACTGGAAGAGGGCAGGTTCAGATTAAATATTAGGAAGAAGTTTTTCACTCTGAGGGTGGTGAGGCACTGGCACAGGCTGCCCAGAGAGGTTGTTGAGGCCCCGTCCCTGGAGGTGATCAAGGCCAGGCTGGACGTGGCCGTGGGCAACCTGCTCTAGTGGGAGGTGTCCCTGCCCATGGCAGGGGGGTTGGAACTTGATGATCCTCATGGTCCTTTCCAACCTAAACCATTCTATGATTCTATTCTATTATTCTACGTATTGCTCCATTTTTACTAAGTGAGGCTAAGAGGTGGCAGTTTCAAAAGAAGGAAAAAAAGGTGTTAATTTCTTATTGTGTGATGAACACTTTGTGGAATTACTTTCTGCAGAATGCTGTGGATGAGAAATATTTTTGGTCTTGGTGAAAGAGTGGGGAAGTGTACGGAAGAGATATTCCTTAATAGTTCCTAAATCCATGGAAATAACTTTAGGTCAGGCAGTCTCTAAGCTGCAAACAGAGATTTGAGAATACTTGGAGGAAGTATTACGTATGCCTGAATTAGTCTTACGTTCCTGTTTCTTACCTGCTTTGGTACTGTCACAGGCATTGGACTGGACTGCGTTAGACAAATCTTTCAACTGCTCTGGTTTGGTCAGTCCTATGTTCAAAATATTTTGGTTCAGTCCTACTGGAACTTTTGAAATGAAACTTTTCAGAAATCTTGTGTTATAATTTTGAAAACACACTATAATGTTAAGATGTCCTGATAGATAGTGTCTGGCCATTGAGACTACTATGCTGTCATACACCTATAAAACTTCTGAAAGTATTAAAGTGAAACTCACCTGCCTTGGATTACGTCCTTGCATACTAGGAAATAGAAAACAAGATTAATTGAATTATTATGTCTTTTTGCTTGCCTTTCCATAGCATGCTAACTATTACCAAGGCCAAAGTTTATTAAAAAAAAAGAAAAAAAAAAAAAGAGAAAAAGGTACAAAATGCTGTCCTATTGATACTTCTTGTAACTGTGTCTACTTATGATCTAGATACTAGTGTTTGAATTCCTGCATTTATTTCTTGATTTAAAAAAATCCCACTAATTTGAGATATATATCTAGAGTACAAAACTGTGGCATAGTCATATTATTACTTCTTAAAATAAACATCTCAGTATAAGGAAATGTAAAACTAATGTTTATGTTAAAAGATTTTAGGCTTGTTATATACAGAAGGGTGAATAGGAAACTAAATATTGAAGAACCTAAATCTTCTCATTATTTTCCTGCAAAATGACAGACATCCAGTCAGTCCCATTGTATTCCTCTGGTATTAGAAACAGCTATTCTGTGAAAGTATTGTTTCTGCAAACCCTGTTTCACATTACTCCTGCATTTTTTATCTTTCTCAACAATCTGCACTAAATATCCTTTTCCTAATCGGAAATCTACTTGTATAACAGTGTTAGACTATTTGTACTAACAGTACTAGACAGTGCTAGTCTAATTTTGGAATTACATCCACAGAAATTCTCATGAGTTTGTCCCGGTTTAAAAAATTGATCATATTAGTTTGTATAGGCTCTTATGGTACAATGGCATTCCTATGACCTATTTGATCCACTTATTTTGATCATTCAGCAGTTTTGCTTTGTAGGCATCACACAAAACTATACTCACCTTTTTTTTTTTTTTTTTTCCCCCCACCCTTGTACCTTTTTCTGCTCAATCCTCCTCATCCCCTCTGTTTCAAGAATTTACCTCAGTGATAACCTTGGCCATTTCTTGCACTGGTTCAGCTGCGGTTGCTGCCTTTGCTTTTACTGAATGTAGGAATACTGCTTTTGTTTCAGCATTTTCAACAGACATCTTTGTTCACCCTGAGAGTTTCTCAGCATTAATTAACTTTTAATTCCTGCTATACCAACAAAAATAAAAAAAAACTTTTTTAAAAAAAAAAAACTTTACCAAATTTTTGAGGGAAATGAATTTGAAATGAATTTGAGATAGTCTCCTCTTCTTTGCCCAAATATGATTTCCAACAAATAACAAAAGCAGCCACTTTGCACCACATCTTCCTTTATGATTTCTGCTGGTTATGAGTACCCAAAGAGATGCATTTAATAAAATCTGCCTTGGCTCTGCATTCTTTTTAATAGATAAATGATTTAAATTTAGCTTACCATGCCCAGAATTTTGCTTCCCCTCTCTCTTCTTCTAACGTTATTATTGATGTGTAGTGGAAACTAATGGTCCCCCAAATGCAGTCGGTTTAGCTACCTTAAGAAAAAAATCATTTCAGCAAATTTGTTTGTGATTCTCCTTGTAGCTCTTTCATTGGATATTAATATTTTTCTTATTTCTGTATTTATTAGGCAGTTTATAGTCTCATTTTGAGACTGTATTACTGCTTAAAAGGTTATTTTTATACTGGAGATGAGTAGTCTGATTCTGATGTCACCTGAATAGAGTCAGTGTAAATCAGCTTGGACTGCAGTGGAAAGATCCCTTGATCTTGTGAACTTAACCACCTGTTCTTTAGCCAATTGGTGTGCACCCCTAAATGGGTTTAAGAATAAATTGCAAGCTGTCCTAGATGTGACCCTCTTGTGCTATTGGTTTTGCATGGTGTGAGCTGCACCATTTTATTATAGAAACCTGTTATCTTCTATTTAGATAAACAGTGCATTGGGATTTAGCAGAAAATTTAGGAGAAAATCCGTGTGTTTGAGCTGAAAAGTGTTTCTTTTTACCTGATGATTTTAAAAATGGAAGTCTTTGAGCAAAGTTAGAGAGAGAGAAAGATTTCCCACCTGTTTTCTGCCTTTTCTCCTGTACACTGAGGAGTGACTCTGGCACGAATCAGTGCTCCTTTTCTTGCTGCAGTGACTCAGCCAATGACTCTCTGCATGTCAGTAGGAACACGTTAATCCATCCTGTTAACCCCCTGACCACTGGGAATGCCTTCCCAGGCAGACCTGTGGTCAGGGAAAAAAAAGCTGACTTTTTTTTATGTAGGATTAGGGTTTTATTTATGGAGACTTCACTTTCTGAAGTCCGGTTGGTTGTTTAGCCCAGGATTTCTCATACAGATTTTCTTCTTCAAGGAGGGTGGTCCTTTACTTGAAGAGCAATGAGGAAAGTATAAACCTGTTTCTCCTTACATGCTTAACCGGGTAAATATTGCTCAAATTATAGTTCTGCTCAACATGTCCTAATGAGATGAATGGGTGGAAAGGACACAGCTAGTCACTAGAGGAAGGAAAAGCAGGAATAAAGAACTTGTAGGCACAACTCCTGACAGACTATCCATGGATGCTCAAAACCCAAATTTATGTTTAAATGCTCATTATCTTGGCCTGTTGAAGACTTTTTGAGCACTAGCCTGGAGTGAATATACAGTGTGCATGTATGTGAACAAGCTAACTGATGGCTGATCTATTCTTGGGTCAACCCATAGGCCTCTTTTAGCTGATTTTTTTCTAAATCTCTATTACTGTCATACATCCTTGCCCTTGGAGAACAGGTTTTCTCAACCTTACCAATACCGATTCTCCCCACACAAGTTGTCAAATTGATGATTCAAGCAGTGAAAAATCTGCAAAGTCTCCACAGAAATTCTGTTTATTGTTAACAAATACCTTAAAATTAGCTTATTTAAGATGGCAAAAAAGACAAGTGCTAGCATTTTATTGATCACAAAAAGAAATAAAAAAACACCTTTGGCAATACTAAACAGGATGTTGTCACTAATGGTTAAAAAAACAATTTCATGTAGTGCAATGTAATCTCCAAATCCCTATCCTCCTCTGATGATTGACCATCCTTCATTCCATGGCTGGCTGAACAATCACTGATCTTTTTAACTTGGTCAGCAGGATGCTTTTTTGCTGTATCTAAGGCCATTAAGACTTTGTAGCAGAACACATTAGCTTGCCTTTGTAAATCAAAAAGGTGTTACCTATCTCCCTGAATACAGGGGCCCTAGGTTTTTAAGTGCTATTAGAAGCAAAAATAATCTATGGCAACAAAAGTGGGGACTGCATATGCAGTGTACTTGTCACCATTCACCCTCCGACATGCTTCCAGTAGCAGCATTTCGGCATACTCTTTTTAATGTAATGAGATTTTAAAGTTGCATCCAAATCTGTTGCATTTTTCACTTTCAGAAATACTTGATGCTTAATTTGCCTTTATCTCTCTCCCTCTCTTTCTGTTCCTCTTCGACACTAAAGAATGGCCAGGGTAGATGACCTGCTGGATATTATAAAGAACAACGTTAGCTGCAGAAATATTATGGGGTTTTTTTACCCTTACATTGTGCTGCATGGGTTTTTGCTTTGATCTTTTGTACTCTGTGCCCCCATCATCCTCTCTGCAGAAGTTCTAGAGGAATCTCTGCAGTTCTGAAATTCCAAGTTTTTATCAAGTCGCTTACTTGCTACAAATAGCTTAAGATTGTAGGTTTAGGGATTCCCTGTTTAAATGAACGACTGAGATCACTTTGAACAGTTGCTAAAGGTTTTGATCTGTTTCCAGCTGAGCTGTCTTTGGCTTGGAGGTGTGGTTGTCTTGCTGACTGGGTCATGCCTATTTGTCCTCTCTGCCCTGACAAGCTGTCACTTCTGTGTTGATGTCTCTATTTAGTCTTTTTCTGGTTTCTTTTTTTAGAACTTAATTCAGCTTCTCCTTTCACTGTTCCTTCTCACTTTAAGCCAGCTAGTTTTTTTACTGCGAGGCATAACAATTTGATATGATAGAATATAAGCAATGGTATTCTGTATCTTACCCAGCTTGGGTGATGCTAATAACAATATTTAGCACGTTTATACAGCTTGAAGTAATTGCACAGAGATTAACTAATTATTCAGCACAGGGAGGTAAATGGATGAAGAATTATCATTTGTTTTTTAAATAGAATGAAAGCTGAAGCAACTCACTCAAGCTCTACAGTGAGTTGGGGTAAAAGTAGGTGGAGGACTTTTTGAGAAGTAAGCTGACAATGCCTTTCAAGATGCAATGTATTTTAGTAACTTAATATATCAAGGTAGTCTTGATAAATGTATTTCTCATTACAATACCAGTGCCGTTTTACGTGAGCATCTATGAAGCATGAATGTTTTCTATATTCAAATCTGTGAGCTCCTAATGCAAAAATTACTGGATAGACCAGGTTGATTGTATAAACAACAACTTAGGTAAATTATTGATTTGTTCTATTTTCTACTTTTGCTGTACCAGAATATTTCATCTTCATGCTTCAGTATGGGACAGCCACTACTTAACATTTTTAAAAAATACACTTCAGAAAAATATAAACACATTTCAGTCTAGGGTACTGCTGAAAGAATTCATGAAGTGAAGGAAAGGTTATATGAAGGGTTCTAAAATAAAACAAGCTGTCCTCTGAGCCCATTTCCTGTGGCTACTACTTCAGGACCTTAGAAACATTTAATAAACATTGAACAAAACTGGCTAATTTCATATGAACATGTAAGAAAAAATACAATGTTTTATGCAGACTTTTGCCTGAAGGCATAAGGCAGGACTTGATGGTCTTCTTACTCAGACCAGTCTTGCATTCTCAAAGGTTATGGAAAATAATTCCACACTGCTGTTTTGCTGCAAAGTAATATTTTGGACATCTTCCTAACCGTAGTGGTTTGTGAAATTACTACTACTGTTTTGTTTTGTTTTGTTTTGTTTTGTTTTTTCTAATCCATTTGGGATTCTATCTGATTATTCAGGTATATGTAATGTAAGTGTTTATCCTATCATTCAAGTCATGATTGAAGATATGTGTAGAACTGGGCCCAGGACAGACTCCTCTAGAACTCTGCTTAAAATGCGTTTCTGGTTGGCAGCAAACTGTTGATTACTGCACTTTTATGAAGTTTTGTGCCCATCTTCTGTTGTCTTCATCAAAACCAAATTTCCTAGTTTACTCATGAGAGTGTCCTGAGGGACGAGTGCATTACTAAAATCAAGACAGATTGTGTCTAATGCCTCCCCCTTATCTACTAGGCCCATTATCCTGTCAGAGAAGGAAATTGGATCATTTTGATGTGATTTGTTCTTGACAGATCCATGTTGGCTGCTTTTTATCACCTTTATTATCCTGTAGGTGCTTTTAAATTGACTCTTAAGTGATTTGTTCTAGTATCTTTCTGAACATTGAAGTTAGACTGGCTGATATATAATTTTCCAGGCCCTTTTCCTCATTTTGGAAATACCCATGAAGTTTGCCCTTTACTAGTCCTTCAGAAACTTCTCTTCAATAAATTCTTGAAAATAAGCATTAATGACTCACAGATTGCATTGGCTACTTTCCTGTGTACCCTAGGGTGAGAACTGCATTAGGTCCTGTCAACTTAGATGCATTTAATTTATCCAAATATTTTTTCACCACTTCTTTTTTTTTTTTCTTTTCTTTTTTCCAACACTGTGGCCTAATCATTATCTATTCTGCTCTAATGCACATTTTTTTTTTTAACCCAATGACTGATACACACTTTTAGAGGTTTACATGCATGTATTATAAACATCCCATTTTACATGTACATCCCATTTTATGCATGTTATTAATGTACATTCCATTTAAACCCTCAAGATGAGCTCTACAAGGGACTTGAATGGTTTTCAAATCTTACAGTTACACTCAGAAACAAATAAATTTCATTACTGGGGAGATTTCAGTTACTGAAATTGTTCTGTGATCCAATAGTAGCTGACAATACATTTTAAGCAGGGAGTGCAAGTGGAGAGATGATACACCCTCCGTCCCCAAAGCTTTTTCACAAATAACTGAGAAAGAAGTTTGATTCTGAGCATGGTATTTTATTTTTTTAATCAAAACCCAAACCATTCACTTTTAAATGTCTGGATTCTTCTCTGTCAATTGTAAAGATGGATTCTCTTTGAACCTTAGAAAAATGTTGACCATTTGGATTTAAGCTTTAACCGTATCTTTGGGGTTTTTTTTTGTTGTTGTTGGGTTTTTTGTTGTTTTTTTTTTAATAGAAGCAGTATTTATGGTATTTTAAAATTTTGGTACCGTTTTTACTTTTGAAAAGCAGATAGCGGTGAGTACTTTGTAATGTGTAATTTTGTGGGATTTTTTTTCTTTGTTTTCTATATGCAAAAGGGATTTTTATCTCTGTGTGGGTCTTTAGTTCAGATGCATTCTGTAGTGCTCAATTTAGACAAACCATTTGTTACTATGGATTTTCAAAATTGCTCAATTTTCCTGACTTGTACAAGAATCTTCCCCTTCAACTCAAGCCAGTTTTTCAGCATTTCTCATCCAGTATGCAATGCATCATTTCATTTAATGGTAGCAAGGAGAGTGTGCAGTGTTCCTAACAGTCCCAGAGATACTTTATGGAACAATCAAATTCCTCAAGGACAATTTGCGTGCAGCCAATACTGACTCAGCAGAGTTCAAGACATCTTTTAAAAGTATATGTAATCACTGTCTATTTTGAGCATGTTTGCTTGCAGAATGGCTTGCAAAGGCAACATAATTTGGGGAGAGCATCTTTGGGTTTGTGGTGTTATCTAAAGTTTTGGGGACAGATGCATAGTCTGGGATGCAGAATTCATGTGTGAATTTAAGCCCTGTTACTTTGACAACTGCTTTAAAAGTAGTGCTTGTATGTGTGTTTATAGGTGAAAGGTTCTGGCTCTGAATTGACTCTGGAGCACCTGTACAGTGTAGTTGTTTCAACAACGAGAGTTTATCACAACTCAGAAAGGCCCATGAGAAGAGAAACCAATGTAAGCATCCCTCCCTTCACTGCATTTTGTCTTTCAGTGGTAGAAAGCCCAACAGCACAATGTTGTCCAACCTGTGGACAGATTAACCATGGCATTGCTAGGTTTACAGGTAATATTTTAGACTGGAAGTTCTCTCTCAGACATCTTGAAGGTCTCTTTTGTGATTAGCAACTATTTAGATGCAAATAATGATATGAACCATCCCACTTCAGTATCTTTAATGCCCATTCTGTATTTTTTCTGCACTGCATGCCCCTGACTGCGAATACACATCTCGCGATTTTTACCATATCCTTTGTATGCTGTAGATTGATTCAGCGAGGGCCCGAACCCTCTGCACCGTGAATCAAAGCTGATCATCTGGGGTATCTATTCAACTTTTAGATTTCTTGCTCATTATGTCAGGATGGGGTCTTCGTGAGACAGCTGAGTTATTCTGCTTTTTGGCATGTTCTGGAGCTTTGCAGTTTTGTTTTCATTAGCACTAAACTAGAAAAAAACTTCTGAACGTTTTGCTGTGAAAATGGTGGCTGGCTGGAGGAAGCTGTGGATACTGACTGGCTGTGAATGTGAGCGATGCAGATTTAAGTCTTGACTCAGAAAGATCTGGAACAGGATAGTCTGGCTGAGATACAGCAGGGTATTTCATCCGTATCATTCTAAATCATTCTAAATAAGTAACTTGGACCTGGCTTTCACCCAATCTGGGCTATGTTTTATGTTTTATAGTGTCTTTCTTCCCTTTTTGCTCAGCAATCCGTATGTGCTATTGAAATAGAAATGTTTTAGCCCCAGTGAAATTTCGCTATGGCAGAAATGGTTCTGTCGGTATTTCCTCTTTATTTGTCAGCAGTCCTGCATTCTGGGGGGGATCCTAGCTATAGAAGCACTGAAAAACAGACGAGATACTGCAGTCTTTGTTACGCTGTTACTGCAGTCTGGTTTACAGCTTTACTGAAAAGTGTTGCAGTCAGTTTTGTATGCTTAAGTAGTGAATTAGAGACCTCTAAAATATTGAGAATCACAAATGTTCAGGGATGTGTTTGCAAAAGAGCAAGAGTATGAACATCTGAATTTCTGTTGAAATAATAGTATGGTAGGGTAAAAGCTTTTTCACTTAAGTACTGATATTTTTTTAAAAAATATTATTTCATATTCTACTTAAAAGGTAAGGAGTACTTACAAGCTTGTAAGTGGTGCAGTTGTCTTAAGTGATGTATCACTGAGGACATTTTTTATTTCTTATGCAGTGGTTTCCCTCCCTTTTCTAGATGGGAAAGAGGCTGTCCATGAAAAGAAACTCTGGCATACCTTTTGCTATCTGCATACTTCTAACGATCAATTCACTTATGTTCTGCATAGTGGGAGTGCAGATCCAACCTGCAGTATGGCAGATCTAAACAATAGGTCTTTTACCTTGCTGTATATTCACCCCAAACCACACCACGTTGTATTACAGTCAGTAAGAAAAATACTGTCCTCATCATTTTTCACATTGATTGGAAAGGCAGTAAGGTTGGTACAAGTTTAAATGTGTGAATTCAGGAAACTCACAGTGTGTATGACATCTTCACTTAATTCTGTAACTCAGAACATACATGTGACGTGTGTACTCTTAGCTCTCAATATGTCATTATTTAGTTGTAACTTGCTGAGCGTATTCTTACTGGATGTAGACCCTCCCACATTCACCCACTTACTCTCTGAAAAATGAGCAGCGGAAAGTTCTGTTTGAATAACCGGTTACCCCTCTGCAGTCCATTAGAGAATTCAATTTTCCTCACTATTTCCATGCTGTTCATTTCCAGTTGTACTAGTAGTCAAAATTACAGGTTTACCTTGTCTCCTATGTGCAAAATATAAATTGTGTATCAAATCCATTTGAATCAGTCATGGGTAATGAGTAGCAACAGAATGGAGTTGTAAGAGGAGTATTCAGGATCCAGAAAATGCAAGGTGATTTGGTGATTGGGATGTAAAGAACACAAGTCTAAGAGTGAGGGTAGAAATAGATTTACCTAAAACTTCTATGTTTTGATTGGATCTCCTCTGTTGTTTTTTTTTTCTTTTTTTTTTTTTTTAAACATTGAACTTTGAAAAAGTCAATTTGTGTTATTATCGGTTCATATGCAACATTGAGATATTTGTCTAACATTGCATACTCAGACAATCTAATTAGATTAAATTCTTGTTGGCATGGTCTCCATGCCAGTTCTGCTTTCACCTTTTATCCGCTGCAACTAAGCTGGAGTTGAAATAACTATTAATACAGTGAGACCAATGGCATGTTCCAGGTGTTTGTACATGTACCAAGGCTGTCCATCACATTTAGGAATGCTTTCCTTGAAAAACGAAGTGGGTGGTTGCTATAAACATACAGGTTTAGGAGCATGCAGGGAGAGAAAACAGAATGCTACTGGTAAATCCAGCCATCAAAATTGACCCTTTCCCATGTATTTTTTGTAATTATATTTTCTTTTCTAAAACTGGACACCAGCCTTTACTGCGATATGAGGACTTGTGATATTAGATCAAATATTATTATTTCTTTGTCTTTTCCTTAATGTTGTCTTTTTGGGCCGCAATTTTTTTTCTTTTGCTAACATTCAGCTACAACTCAAAAGAAATGGAGAACAGATTCTTGTTTTAGTCTAGCTTGTCTCAAGTGTTAACTCAAATACTAATTTGTTACAAAGTTCTTAATATAAATTTGTTCAAAAAACTGTTCTCTTTTTTTTTTTTTTCTTTTTCCATGGAAGAGAAGGGATAAACCTTAATTTATGAGAACTTTGCTTTATGCCAAGACAAAGGGAATGTTCACCTTTCTCAACTAATTAGAAGTTTGTTCTTGGATATGTAACAAGAGTGACTGTTGAACGTTGGACTCATTCTGCCACACTGATTATGTAGAGGATTGTTGGATAAGATGTCAGGAGACATGGCTACTGTGCCATTTGTAAAGGTTAACGGAGAGTAAAAAATTGTATAATAAGCTAGCTATTATACAGACCATAATTCCAAGTTGAGATACTGTGACTTTACATTTTTACAAATATAAATATTTCGTATTGAAATACCTATATATAACACTTAGCAGCTTATATTTTATTCAATATCATTTTTTAACATATGCCACACAGTGGATGTTACAGAAAGAAAATAACACCTGAAAACTTCACTCACAGAGCAAACTTTCAAGGACATGCTGCTCTGGAAAACGTCTATTCCTTCCTGAAAATTAGAAATTTTTTTTCATCTGGATGGAAAGCAAAGGGGAGCAGCTTGTGAGAATCCATGGCTTTTCTAGCCTGTCTCTCTTGTGTAAGCACCTTGGGAGACACATATATGTGAAGAATGAGAAGTAAGGATTATTGCCCAAACTACAGGATAACAGTGCTAGCGTAATCCAAGTGATTCAATAGTGTATTTCTGTGTGAAGGGAGAGGCTCATATGCATGAAATTGTGTTTCAAATGAAACATGTTCCTCTTTATTGTTCCCGTCACCTCCATCCACTTACTCTTTTGTTGTTAGCAAGCTGCTTAGGTAAGAAATTATCTGACTGCCAAGCAACAAACTCGTAGACACAGATTAAATGTCATTAACCTCTTTGTCTTTAATTGCAACTCTATATCCAATAACAACTTCAAGCTCTTTAATAAGCAATTTGTATTCTTTTCAATACTGTCACATTTTCAAAAGTGACTTAGGAGCCCTAGGGTAAGAATTTTCCAATACCAATTTCAGAGAGAGACAAGTCTCTAAGGTTTTCGAAAGCTTTGCTATATCTTTAGGTGAAAAAAACCTTGGGGAACATTAATTTAAATCCATTTTTAAAAGTTAATACAGAGACCCTACATCACTTGTACTTTTCTAAAGTGTACTGTTTTCTTTTTAATATTTGAACTATATTCTTTCTTTTGAAATGAAGCATTAATATGTGCTAATTAGCTCATTTTGCTGTTTAAGTATTTTCTCGTTTCATATAGCAAAGATTTCAACAGAATGGTACTTGAAACTTCTAGAAAATAGAATTTAAATTATGAATATGACATTTAGGGAAGTCAGCTATTGAAAATAGGAGACAGTTACTGAAATATTGTTGAAAGAGCACTATAAACTATGAAGGACTTCACAGGAAGAATAATAGGACAAGTTTGTGTTAGGTAACAGAAGCCCAAAGGCAGAAAATGCCGTATTATAAAACACAGTATTTATGGCTCATTAGATAAAGTCACAATTCAACCCAGTGTTCACACACATGATGCTGATGGGGAGAAAAGCATGTAATTAATCAGGTTATATAGGAGAAGGCAGACAATTAAAAACCCCTCAGATCTATAGTTGACTGTGTAAAAGTTTGCAATGGAAGCACTGGTTCCTTCTTGTTCTGTTTGGAGAGGAGTGTGGTATGTGAAAACCACAGGATGCACGAGTCGTTTCAGAACAGTTCAACACGGTAATAGGAAAGAAACAGTTCCACAGAAGGATTGTTGTTTCTGTTGTTTTTATAGATTTTTCTGCATCAGGTCCCATAGGCCCTGTTGGGCTAGGTACGTTTTATTGTTGTGTGTTTGTAAAATACTTACTCGAAGAACTTTCCATCTAAACAGACAAGATGTTGAAGGGGCACAAGGGGCCGGGGGATGCAGCAGAACAGTGGCAAAGTGAGTTGTAAACTTCAGGCTGTAGAGAGACCCTCGTATCTGTTATCTCAGCAACTAGTATATACTGCTTTGTTTATTTAGTTCCCGCACTGACAGGCACAGGCTGCCCGATGCAGGCCTTGCTCTGGGTGCAGTTCAAAATTGATGGGTCCTTTGAGCTTTGAACTTTTGCCTGGGACGTTTAGTGTCTGTTCAGAAGTGAGAAATGCATTGTTCAATATAGGAAATCCTGGGAAAAAACTACTTTCTGGCTGCTGCACTTGATATCAAGTATTTATTAGCACTGCAGCCTTATTCTTTTTCATGACTGTCATGTTTGTGCCTGTTGCTGAGGTTATTTTTGAACATTAATTGGCAGTTAAAGTAACCTTGTCCAATGCTCTTTTGCTGCTTCTTTTCCCTTGGTTGCTTTTCTCTTCTCATTCGCTACACTTCTAATAAATATTTCAAATTCAGTTGCTGCTTTTTATTGCACTTTGGTCACAGAAGACAGAGAGCTTGGCTTAATCTGCACTCTGGAAGGTAGATATGCAGAAAAAATGGGAGCAGAGAATTCCTGGGTCAATGGCCTTGGGAATAACGGCACAAATATAATGCTGCAAAAACTCTTCTGTAACACTAGCTGCAGTCAAGCTACAATGGTGAATTTTGATTTCTTTGGCAATGTATACATTTATATAAAAAGGGACAGCAGAAATATCAGAGAAAGGGCAGAGGAGGGAATTGTGATGTACTGCAAAAGAGAATACAATGAGGATTACTTCTCTTTTCAACATACTTTGAAAAATCTGTTTAATATTTTTCTGTCACTTATGGCCTTTTGGTGATTGGTGCATTGTTAGATAACTGAGAAATGATGCTCATAGATGTATTTGGTATTTTAGAAAAGGACAAAAATGTATGCTTGGAGGGGTGGGATTTGGGGATGGGTAAATTTGGTGTTTATTGCTCCAACGTAGGATTCAGAAGCAGGTGGTGTGCAGGGATACAATGCTAGGTACAGAGTACTCCTATTGCAACAGAGCTGCTGTGCTGCCACCAATGCAGAGAAACATCAAAATACCCTTATTCCATATCTTCCTGAATTTCCTTTTTCTCTTCCTAAACAAGTATCTCTACATTCTCCAACACAATCACTCTTTTTATAAGACAATTACTTGACTAGCCTCATTAAATACAGTGGCTTTTTCCTTCACGCCTTAGCTCACATTCCTGTTTCCTCAGATGCATTTTTACCTGAAGAACATCAAACAAACATTACACCCTCACACTCTCTAGACCAATGGTCAATCCTTATCTTTATTTGTTACTGACTTCTTATATCTCAGACTTGTATTTTTAGCATGTTTTTAGATTAGGGAATGTATTTGCACTTTAATATGTGCATAAATTAAGTGATTTAAAATTGCAATTTTATTTTATAAGTTTTGCAGGTCCCATAAAAATGCAATCTTTAATCCTGATAACTTAGAATTTTGTAAAAATACTTGGATGCCATTCTTGTAATTCTCAAAGAATAATTATGAGGTATTTGGAAAGCACAATACACTGAAAAGAAGAATGATATAATAAATCATTAAACAATAGAATCACAGAAGAGTTTGGGTTGAAGAGACCTTTAAAGGTCATCTAGTCCAACCCCACTGCAATGAGCAGGGACATCTTCAACTAGATCAGGTTTCTCAGAGCCCCGTCCAACCTGACCTTGAATGTTTCCAGGGATGGGGCATCTACCACCTCTCTGGGCAACCTGTGCTAGTGTTTCACCACCCTCGTTGTAAAAAACTTTCTTCCTTATATCTAGTCTAAATCTTACCCTCTTTTAGTTTAAAACCATTACCCCTTGTCCTATCGTAACAGGCCCTGCTAAAAAGTCTTTCCTATAAGCCCCCTTTAAGTATTGAAACATTGCAAGAAGGTCTCCCCAGAGCCTTCTCTTCTCCAGGCTGAATAACCCCAACTGTCTCAGCTTTTCCTTATAGCAGAGGTGTTCCGTCCTTCTGATCATTTTTGTGACCTTCCTCTGGACCTGTTCCAACAGGTCTATGTCTTTCCTGTAGCTACAGATATATTTAATAAGGTGATACTGCTCTGATGATCATCTCATTTGTTACACCTGTCATGTAAAACATACACCAAACATTTCTGTCCCAGGCAGAAACTGTGATTGTGTTTTGTTCCCGTGTAAAGGAAGATCAGTCCCTCCTGTTAGAAAAGTTCTGGAATATGTTACTGAACTAATTAATGCAATAGTCAAGAAGCGGTAATGAAAGATATATATGCAAATTAATTAAAAAACAGAAAAAAGAGATAATTGGTGGTTCAGTGTTCAGGAGGTACGTGGAGATTCAGTGAGCTTACAGTGGCATAGAGAAAGTTTTTTCCAACTTCATTTGTGTCTCGTACACTCCACTGCAGGCATTTTATGGCATCTTCAAGATAGGAGAGTTGTAGCTTGCTGTGGGGTCACATGTTTCTGCTTTAGTCACCTTCGCCTGCTAAAGCTTATGTTTTTCCTTCCTCTTCTCGAGCTGTTTACTCTTAGATGAAATATATTTTATCACTTGCTCTGTGTCCCTGAATCCAGACAGGCCACAGGGGAGTGTGTGTGATGGGGGAGATCACCCCTGAGCAGATCTGTAGTCCAAGTGAGTTTAACTCAAATTTTCACACATTTTCTATTACCCTACTCGTTGCTGTGCCACAAGGACCTTGTTCTGCAAGCTCAGGAGCTGGGACTCTCCTATTGCCTATTCAAATTCGAAACCCGTGCTGTCTATATCTTTCTACACTACTAGCACTACTTTCTACAGTTAGAGTAGCACTTCATCTTTTTCTGATGTGGAGATGCTGTTCAATTCGGGCTTCCAATTTTCCAGAAGTAGTTTTGTGAGTCAGTTCTCGTCATACTGTTATGTGAATTGAACGAACAGAGCAAAAAGAGACCCTTAGTGAAGTCAGTGGTCTAGCTGTGGATGCAGGACTCTAAGATATCCTTGTGTTATAATGCAAGTAATTTCCTGGGGATCATCTGATATTTGTCATTTTCAAGCAAAGTAAAATACTGTATTTCCAGCATCATCTCTTGTGAATCAGTTGCTAACACCTCATGGTGCTAGGTTGCATAGACGGAATTTTCTTTCATGCTTTGATGAGAGGAGGAATCGGGACACTACTCGTGTGTAAGGCAGAAACCTTGATATTGCCTTGCATGGTTGTAGTATGCCGCAAAAAGGAATTTTGTGCTGTGAAATAGGGGGGAAACCCTCTGGATAGGATCATTATCAACTGTGTGTGATTCAGTTGAGATCACTGGTGTAGTATAATGGAAAAGTTGGTATGGTACAATTTTGTGTAAATAAACTCAATGCGCTGTGACATGAACGATCACTCAGTGTCAGAGCTGTAACTTGGAAATGATTAGGCTGCTTTGCAATTGTGAACAAAGGCTGGCAAAAGCTGTGAGAATGAAGGCAAAGGCTCTGAGTGTGAAAATAGAAAATAGTTTAAGCGTAAGAGAAGAAAATAGCAAGTTATAGTAAAAACAATTTTACTGCACAGGAAACATTTCAAAAATAATTGCTGCACTTCAGCATGATTAATGAAACCACAACATTCTACAGAACAACAAGTGGTGCCGGAATAACGGGAACTTACTTGACATATCAACATCTGAGACATAAAACTTTACCATGAATTAAAACTTTACCATGAATCTAGTTACATTAATTATCAGATTAAATATCCTCTATATAGATATCTTCTACCTAAATCTTTTAAATCTAGCTTGAAATAAATTTTTATCTAAAGAGCTTTTCTCAATTTCTCTATAAAAAAATACTTGATTGCTTTAAGAGAAGGAATTTGGCCTTTTATTAGTCTTCAACATCCAAGCTGGGGGGGGAGTGGTTTGGGGTTTTTTGTTTTGTTTTGTTTTGTTTTTCTGGTTGTTTTTTTTTTTTTCTTAAAAGCAAATTGGAAAAATTTTAAAAAGTGTGTTCATAGTCTTCTGTGCTTTTTTTTTTTTGAGAATATATCAACAGCGTAAGGAATAAAGATGAACAGCTGTAAGGGTGTAACCAACCCTGTAAGAGGTTTGAACGAAATATGATGTACTTGGGCATTTGTGTGATGAAATGGGAAAAAGGACTTCACTGAGAGGTTCAAATTAACAATTTATTTGGACTTCGCTCACAGGTCCAATATGTCACTATTGCAAGTTCTAGGTGTACAATGACGTTTACACTAATGCAGTTTAAAAGAAATTAGTGGGATACACTATTGCAAACTACAAATGATCCCGACAACACAAACCACAAGTGCGCTAGATATTAATACCTTTAAAGAGTGCACCATTCACAAAATTAATAGCATGCCATATACCGTATGTATGTTTCTTAGTCCCTTACCCTCTCTCAGGTGAGGTCGCTCAATCCCTGGGAAGTTACCCTGTACAGCGTCCTGGACAGGGGGGGGACGGATCTCCTACAGGCCAGCTGTATCGTTGGAGGATTCCCCATTTTTCTCCCCAAACCCTGTGGTTTATATTTCCTGATTCTGTGAGGGTGCAGGATTATGCCTGAGTGGATTACACTATCTGGGATATTTACCTCTGGTGGTGCGATAGCCAAGTCTCCGTTGCCTATTTGCGATGTCTAGGGCTCAAAGTCACGGGAATAGTGGTGGGATGGGCCTCGGGGCATTTTGTTTGTTAGGGGCCATTTGGTTTCGGTTCTTATATGGAATCTTGAGATAACCCCGGGCTGAGCTGTTTTGCAGCTCCCCCCCAGGTTATCTCAGCATAGGCAAGGCAAGGTGGAGATGAAGCTGTCGGATGACAGCTCCCTGCATCTCACCTATTGTGCTCAGAAACGTTTGGCCGGGTGCTCCCATACAATTTGTTAGGATGAGTTTGTCATCAGTCCCAGACACAGAGGCAAGGTTCTTCTCCTTCTCTCTGTACTATGTTTTTTCTGATCTTTGTTTAATCATTGATGTTAAATTCTGATTTTGGTAAGTAAATCATTAGTTCAGACTTGGAGTTCTTCCTCACCACCTACTTTTATACAGAATCACTTAGTTTTGCCTAAATTCTATTCCAGGTCGGATTTGGAGAGGGAGGTTCATTAATCCAGATCCTCTGAAGATAAATGATGGTGCCTTGTTCTATAGAGTCTACCCCTAAGTGTTTAGCTGCATTGCTAAATCATGTTAAGATTGCTAAATATCAAGATTTTAGTCAGACACTGAACAAATGATTTCTGCTTTGCTTGCAATTGCAATTCTGCCTTTTTTTCTCCTCATTTTCATTTTCATCTTTACAAATTCTCAGGTTTACTATTATCACTGTCACTTGCAGTCTGTAGCAATGGCAGTAGTTAGGCACATGTACAAAAGATAATAGAGATATTGCGGCAAACTGTTTTGAGAACATTGTTTGTCTTTTGCGTTTTTAATTTTCAGTATATAAATGCAGGGCAACGGTTATTTTTATTTCACAGTTTCTTGTCTCTTCTGATGGCTGCAATAATTTGATGGTATAATTAAAGAGGACAGATTCTACAGGCAGCTTGAAATGATGCTAAACATTTTTAACTCCTGCTGAAAGAGAGAAGAACAATGACATGCTATGAAAAGCAAAAATTCTATGAGCAGGATTATGTCTTACAAGAGGAAAAATTCACTGAAG
This sequence comes from Vanellus vanellus, assembly GCF_965231255.1. Lineage (NCBI taxonomy): Eukaryota > Metazoa > Chordata > Aves > Charadriiformes > Charadriidae > Vanellus > Vanellus vanellus. The sequence continues at coordinate 11,517,073 of NC_138915.1, read as the reverse complement.
TATACAAATTTGAAGGCATTCTGCTAGCCTCTTGTGCTTAATTCTCAAAGTAAGAGGCCAAGAAGAGCAGAGTGATCTGGTCATCAGTATCTGGAAAAGATCCTCTGTATTCTGTGCCTCTTAACTGAAAAGGACAGTGTTTTCTAGTAATGAACAGGTACTTAGAGAAAGGTGGTTTCAAGTCACCCTTCACACCCAAATAGGAGCTTCAGAACATTAGTTTCTTAGGCATATCCATATAAAATGAGGACAGGGATGATTTTTTGTTTCTTGTATATCTGTACAGATTGTAAGCTCTTTCTGCTTATATTTTGTCATCATTTGATATTGGCTTTTTTCTTTTTTTTTTTTCCCATGACTTAATAGAAGGTTTTCCACATTGTCTTTGTGTGCGTTGCAGCAGAAATGGTGATGATAGCAGGGGACAGCCAGTGCCGTATTTTGCATCCTCTTCTCATGTGTTTAAAATCTAGGCATAACAGCTTGGTACTTTGCTAGTATTACAGTCTAAACAAGGTCTTGTATAGGCAAATGGTAAATGTGTGCATCACTAGCATTAGGATCTGTTTGGCAATAAAAGAAAAAAGGTCTGTTTGTTTTTAAAACATAATGTTTTCTTTAAAGGCTCTATATATAGTATACAGCAAATAAGTTGGTTGTAATTGCTGCTCGCTTGTAACTCTGTGGGAAGATATGGGAAAAGTGTGTTTTGGATTGTTGACAGTGTCCTTCCATATTAAAAGCGGTGAATTACAGTTTAGAGCGTGCTTATGATTTCTCATCTTTCTAGATTCTTCAAAAGAAAAAAATACTGATCTTCAAACAGACATAATTAAATGTATAAATATGGTATGCAGCCAACAATAACACCCCTTGAAATTCTGTATTTTCACTTTTCTTCAAAATGCTCACTAAGAATTGATCTAATGCCCACAACAGTTGCTTTGATGACCACTGTATCAAGGCCTGACAAAATTGCTCATCTCCATTAGGAGAATATTGCTAGCTTATTACTGTAATTACCAGTCTCTAATCTTTGCTTTTATTTTGTGCTGTGTGCTCTTAGAGTTTTTTTCTAAAATTAACCGTTAAGAGCTAGTAAGTATGTATAACTCTATGAACACTTATCAGGGCTTTAAGGGACAAATCAGTTATACCTTTTAGAATACACTAGCAATGATTTGAGCTAGCTTCAAAAAAGGCCATGTAGCATACCATATTTATCTGTGGAACATTGTTTTTGGATAGAATTTTTCCAAATGGCAAATATGGGCCATAGATTTCTGAATGAAGGACCTCAGGCAGTTGGCAGTTAGCATGTCTTACAGGCATAAAATCATTGCTGATGATGATTTGGAATACTTTACTTAAGCTAAGCAACCCAAGTAAGTTTACAAGGCTGCTCTAACATAAATGTTTTCACAGAAATTTTGCTTTCTTTGTTTTCTTACTTGATATGGTCAGACATATCGTGAAGTTAACAGTTTTCTGGCAGTCTTCATTTCCTAAGCGCTACAAAAAACTCTCTATAGCAAATCGCAACAGACTTAAATGTCATCTTTTAGTTGATGTCTGTTCTAGATATTGATGATTTTTTTCATATAGCACTGCCATAAATCCTTTATTCTATTCTACTGTTCTCTTATCTCTTAGAAGGTGATGGTAGCTGATACCCAAAATTTTCAAGTATATTTTATCACCTTTCTTGATTTTTTCATCCAAGCATTAATTTTAAGGGTGCTGAAAATACTTACTTAACCGATTAAATAAAAGCCTTCCAGTTATTACACTCTAATCGTCTCTTTCTTAAGCAACAAGGCGTGAATATTAAAATAATAATTTATAGCTAACATGGTTTAAACATGAGGCTAAAAGCCAAGTGTCATCAACAGTGCCATGGCTGAATTATTACATCGTCATTCAAACTCTGAAGCCACTTGTGTGCTCATAATGCAATTATTAAAAAGAATGAAAAGCATATTTATCAATGTAATTAGTTTCTTTTTAAAAACATAATGCACATGGAAATATGCATCCTACTGCATTCTCCTGCACTATGGAAATAAAGTTTATTTCTGTTTCTGAAGATTAAATTACACAGTGCTTGAGGAATTTCTGCATTTCTGGAAATCATCAGTTCACATGGTTGTTTTCCATTTAGTCAAGGTTTGTTCAGCTATTTCTAATAAGCACGAATGAGGCAGAGAAAGATTCAGAATTTGAACAAAGAATGAAAATTTGTGGAACTGTCATTACTTTTAAATTTTAGTAGTGTTTCATTCATTGTAATAAGTAGATAGGCCCAAGAATAAAACAACAAGGTGCATGGTTATTTCAGACAAATATCTAAAAAAATCTGTATATGAATGGGCAGGGATCTCTGTGTTACAAATGTTTTTTCAAACTGCTGATTAAAAGTACTTCTGTGGTTTGTACCAGAGCTGTTTAAGAAGTGACCAATTCCTTTGTAGGGCTGAAAGAATAGAAAATTCTCATTCATATCAGTCTATACTTTATCCCTTTTGTCATTAACTTAGGCAGGACCTATGGATTTTACTTTGAAATGACATCCATTTCATTGCTTTGCACTTTCTGTAATAGCAAATGCCTTTTTTATGAAGATGCTTCAGACATTTCAAAAAATTTCTTAAAACACATTTTGTATTTCTTTCATCCCAATATGTTTTCTTCTGTTTCTTTCTTGATTAGGTTAGGAAACACTCTCTTCTACTGGTGCGATTTCTCTTTATGGCTCTGAAATGTTCCTTTTGATTCACTGGTCCAGATGCTTATAGCAAGCAGCTTTGAGTTGTTGCATCTTCCTTCTTTATACATCCTGTTCTGTTCCCCCAGAGGTGAATGAAAATTCAATCATCCTCCCTTTGATTTAAGGAGTAGTAAATCTCCTGTGTATTTGCTTTTGTTGAAGGGTTCAAAACATTTTTCAAAGCATTCCAAGGAAGCTAAGATTCCTCCTCCTGTTTGAAATAGGTATTAACTCAGTCCTACTTCAGGAAGAGCCTGAAAAATAAATGTAGGAAATGTCAGTGAATTTTCTTTTTTACTTGGTGCAGTAGCTATCAGGTGTCAACTTCAAGCTGACCTGTGCTAAAATGAGGGTGTGTCTGGTGGAGATTTTTAAAACAGCTAGAAGGAAGATTAACTACAGAGTCAGGAAAATGTCGACTAAAAAAGGTCTCCAGCAAATTTATGACCTTACAGCATCTCATGACGGTCATTGGTACATGGGATCTTGCACATCTGTTAAATTAAGAGATGATGGAAGATCTTAACTGAAAAGTTTTCTTCTTGCAAGTGTGTTTGAGCAATAACTGCAATGATGACGGAGCAAGAACATGGGTAAAAATGACAAGTAACTTTTCTGCAGTCAGTGAAATTACATAGTCATGTATTTGGTTTTCAATTAGAAGTAGACTCCTTGACATGTGCATGTGTCTACAAAAATTAAATAAGATTATTCAGCTGCGCTTACTAATATTATCTGCAGGGGAGGCTTTAGCCTAAGTGATATGAGTATTTAGATTTCACGTGCTATGGTTAATACACAACATTTGTAGGCAAACTTTGAGTAATCAGAAGAAAGAAAATCCTTGCCCTGTTGGTTTCTCTGAAACTGTGATTTCACTTTAAAGATTTTAGTTGCCAGTAAAGGTGAAACAAGTAGAAAGGGTTCTACTTTCATTGTACAAGGATGAGGAAGAGAAGGAGGGTATTAAAGAATTCTTGTTAATCCTTAGACATTACATATTTAATAAAGTGGTAAAGATCTTTATTCTATTAAGAAACCCCCAACAAAAAAGAAAAAGAAGTGATGAAAGAGAGTGTAGATGAAAGAGGCTAGAACAGGAGTTCTTGAAGTACGAGATCTCTATTTTGGTCAAGACTACTCATGAAACTAATCCGTGGTGTAGACTTTGATCAAAAGTTTTGTGACATGTTTGCTTCTTATATGAATTTATCTCCTTTTATAAAAGTGCTGAGACATAAATATTGCCAATCTAGGTTATTAAATTTAAGTAAAAGTAAGAATAGAACAAGAACAAAAAAAATAACTTTTTGACTTAACTGAAACTGCTGGGAGAAATCACGCACGATAACTGACTGCACTGAGGGTCTAAATTTAAAATATGGTAATTGTGTAATCACAATGCAAGTCTTCTAAACGGAAAATAATCTCCATCTTTCATTTAAGCAATGTACTGCATAAAGCACCTCTCACTGATCTGGTGGCCTTTTCACAATGAAGTGATGAAACAGAACCTCGATATAGGAAATATAAATGTGTTAAGAGTTGAAGATAAGTGTGTTTCACATCTTTGCAAAGGCTCATTTATGCTCATATTTCTTCCTATCTCACTAGCACTATCATCCTTTTATATTAATAGATCTTTCTTAAAATAGTCATGGTACGTAATCCTTATTGAATTGCATGCCCTAGGCTTGCTCTCAAGATGTCAGGGTGCATGAGGAAGAAAAGACCGAACTTTGGTTAAATGCCAGTTACACTGGCATCAGATTGATCCTCTATGGACCAGCTGCTCTCTGAGAAGTTCCTAGAGCATAGAGGTTTCTGATTGTGCACCCAAAATGTATTTGACACTGGAAGAAACTTGTGAAATCTGATGATTAACAGAATGTGGTTTAGCCAGATGCAACAGTAGCTTTTCACTACGGACGTGCTCACAGAGAAGGTATAAAAGGCCAGGCCAGAAAGGTTCACAGGAGGCAGGACAGATACCCTTTTAACAGGACAGAGGCTTCCAATTATGTAAATTAATAAAAGTACCTGGTTTTAAGAGCAAAATGCAGTGTTGGAATGAGGTGGACCTAAGATGAAGCTGCTAGCTGGTGTGAAAAATTTAATATTGTTTTATGGCTTTTTCCTTTGTATCCTCTATGGATTTGGCGTTTGAAGATTCATATCTTAACCACACAGGTCTTGAGATATGTACCTGCTTTAAAAAAGCACAGAATCTAAGTAAAATCTCATGATATTTCGCTTCAGGGTAATAACAGCCATTAATTTTGAGAGGGTTAGAACTGTGAGGTTTAATTTGGGCCCCATCACTTCAGTGTTTAAGGTCCCCCTCCCCCGCAGCATTTGCATGTGCTAAATTCTAGTCCACATGGAGTTCAACGGACCTGTACTAGTGCAAAGTTGTTCAGAGTGCACTGGAAGTAGTGATAGCTTTAGCAAAAGTGTGGGGGGAAAAAAAAAGAAAAAAATCGGAACTAAAAAAATGTGCTGTAAAGCAAAATAAAACCCACAAAGAGCAAAACTTCAGATATTGCTATCTAATTACCCTACCTTTTTATTCCTTCCTTTATTTTTGACGCTGCGGGTGTCAGTAGCTTAATGTACAGCTAAGCATCCAACACTTTATTTTCTGCTTTGTTTTATACATGGCAATTGGACAGATAGTCCCAAAGGGTTCCTTTTTATTATGGATTATTCCCAGTGAATGCCCTGGCTGTAGGCACTGTATGACAGCAAGGTTATTGTAAAATGGCTTTTTTTGCCCTTTGAAGTAGAGCTGTAACACCGAGAATAACTTTTATGAGGCCTTGTGGGAATCTTGTTCTTTATGAAACTCAGTGATTATGTTCAGAGGCTGGAATAAATGTTCCCATGAACTTTTTAAAAAGAAAAGAAGGGAGGAAAAGGAATTAAAGCATTTGCAGCTATAAGGGTCAGGTACTCTATTACATGTAGTTTACTGGATACCCTGCCCTAGTGGTCACCCTCGACTAAGGTTAGACATGCCTAGGGACTGCTCTGTAGAGCAGGAATTAACTGATACTCCGTACCAGCAAGGGATTATCTAGTAGTAGATCATGTTTTAGCCATTTTCTGTGTCCTGTTGTGAGTGATGAAGGCAGAGCACCAAGAATCTAAAAAGAGGATCTTTTGCAAGGTTTTTAAAAGAGAAAGTTCAGGCTTTTTTTCTTTTTTTTTTTTTTTATAATACATAAAAGAAGTGGAACGAGTGACTGAGTGCCATAATCCTGCCCCAATTGATTTCAGGTTGTGAGGTAATGCTGAATAGCTGAACAACAAGCAAAGGCTAGGTAATCAGCCTCTTATAATTTCAAACTAAAACTTTCTTTAGAGTTCCGAGTTATTAAGTATACCTTTCCTCTTGCCCAGGCCTTTATACTTATAAAGGCACAGAAGCCCCTGTGCTGCTTCTGGATCTGGTGTGAAGTAGTTTCAGGAAGGCGTGTGGTCCCAAATATGTGGCATTCATGAGGATATCCAAGTTCTCAGTCGGGCCCCTGGCAGCATGAACTGTAGTTATGCATGGTGCCTCCATATATTATCCCTCAAATCCATCTAGTTTCTCCCAGAACCAAATACTCTTTCTTGGTGGCATGCACTGAAATTCTGTTTCCGTCTTGTCTTACACACCTGAGCTGCGAACAAAGCCTTTTCATAGTAATGGAGAATTTTCTCTGATGGTAGGTGAAACAAATGAATCTGAATCCGAGTCCTTACTGCCCTCCCATCCCTGTGATTCACCAAAAGGAGAATCCAAGTAAAATATGACAGGACAGAAAAGAAAGCCATGGATTACATGAGAGCAATGCAATAAGAGCCTTTGAGATCAGTGTGGCGGAAGGGAGAGATGTGCAGGGAAGACACAGTGATTTCATTGTCACGCAGCTTATCAACCATCCTCCATCATCATCTGCCTGAATGGAATTTTATCCTCTTAGCCCCTCTCCATGCTATGTGAATGTATGAAAGCCCTAAAGAAGTGAAGGACAACACAGGAATGAAAAGAAATCTAACATCTCAAAAACAAGTCTAAATTTTTCCTAGCGTTCACAAAGGTCAATTGAAATACAAAGCCAGCAAAAACCAGTATGAGACCCTGAAAAGCAGTCTTCAGAAAAATAGATGCAGAAATGTTTAGTAACAGGGCTATAAGACATTGTCTCCTGATTATATAAGACATGGGAAAAAAATACAAGGAAAGAGGTGGCAGAAAAAAGGCCACTTACACTGAAAATCTTTTCAAGTTCTTGTCATGCTCACCTTTTTTCTGGCACTGATGAAAAATAAAATATTTGCTGAGCTGAGGAACATCAGTGAGTTCAACTCTGTAAGAATATGCTGACGAGTCATAGTTTCAGGGCTGCAAAGGTAGGATGGTTAAACACCCAGTGGAGCGTATTTTCAGAATCCACAGTTATACGTGGGTTTGCATTTTCATGGGAGATCTTAAAAACAAAGCCAGGCAGAGGGAGGAGAGAACGTTTACACTATCTACCAGAAAACTTGTAGAGTTTTATTTTTAGTTTACTTTTTAAGGGAAGGATTTGTTCTTTTGTTTTTAAATGTAACACAAACAGCAGGTATTATCCGTCTGTGAAAGGCACTGACAGTAGTTAGGGCTGGGACAGACCACCGGTCAGTCATTAGGTGCCAGGACTCAACCTTGGTTATCTCCATGCAGAAATTCTGACTTGGGCGTTTTGTCCTGATGACAGACACTTCTCCGTCATCTTATTTTTACAAGCCAGTTAACAGGGGTGTTAACAGCTAGAAAATACAGTTAGGAATACAGTTTGTGTTGTGTTCGTGCTGGTGAATGTTGTTGAACAGTTCCAGGATCGCATCCCTCTGCTCACTCAGAGGTGTAGAGCAGCAAGACGGTTTTCCTGGCTACAGCCTCAGTTGTGTCCCGTTGAAGTTGATGTATTTTAATGCCACATTGAAGTTGATGTATTTTAATGCCACATGCTTAAAAGTCTGAGGACCAATGTGTTTCAAGCCATCAATTCTGAGAGAGCGAGGCCCTTAAATCAGACATAATTTCTTTGTCAGCTTGTTCACTGGATGTAAGACTACGAATAGGGATTTCACTGGTTAGTTGAAGCACGTACTGCTGAGCAGCTGGCGTTTGTGCCATGCATTAGCTATATCAGCGCAGCTCCCTGTCTGGAAGTTGCTGTATGACGAGCTTCTGGAAGGGAAAATGCGCTTTCCATTGTGTTCATTGACACATACATATGAGAGAAGTTTGGCAATGAACCTTTTGCACATGAGACACACAGCAGTCTAATCCTGTAGATTTCATTACTGCTGTGATAAGGCAAAGCTGTTCTCCGCATCAGCTGCTATTAAATGTTGCTGCAGGACTTTAGGTGATGCATCATTGGTCACCCTCTGTATCTCCATATTTGTGAGTTGATGAGGCCCTAATTCATTGAGTCCTCAAGAGAGGGAGCCACTGGTGCAGAAAGTGACTAAATTCTGCTGCTTGCTTGACAGCACCAATCTTGCTGGTCTCTGTTGTTGGAGGAGGAGAAAAGAAACAGAGACACAGTGAAGAAAGATCATAAACTATAAGTTATTCTTATGTGAGAAAGAAAGTTTTGGGTGTTCTAAAATATGTGGCATATTTTTGCACCTTTTCTAACAAAAGTGGGAGTTTGCAATGATGTATTTGCTTTCTTAATAGGCCTGGCTGTTTGCAAGAATGAATCGGTCATGTGCATGTGTTTCCTCAATGGCTAAGTCGGAGTATGAGACAGATTTTAGGTTCATGCTCTTTTAAAGGTAGTCTGTGAGGCAGATGGGTTTCTATGCATTTCTGCAGAGCCTCTGAAGAGAATCTTCTGATATTTTTGTTTATCGCTCATCATTTTATTCTCTATTATGCCTGTTTCTAGATATGTTTTATATAGGTTAATTTTTTTAATGTAAATGCTCTTGATATTTATGTTACAGAGAAGTACCCATAAAGAGTTCTACACTGTTACTGTCGCCGTATTTGTCTCACAGGATGTGATTTGGGGAATGCAAGTGAGCATTGTATTCAAGATATAAGCATGAGTTTGTTATTGCTCTCAATAATAATAACAACATTGCCCTATTCTGCAATGTAAAAACCTTTCCCGAAAACTCTTCATTTGTAGTCTGTTTGCTTCTTTCAACTTCTTTGGGGCAACAAACATTTACAAAAAAAACCCATCCCAATATAAGTTAATGTATAGTGAAATTACACCCTGTGTTTCTATTGGGTAGGAAATGTACAGCTATAGGTTATATTGAAATCATATCAAGAGAAGTTTTTGCTATTAATGGGAATGTTGTTGGCCTTTGACCTCTATTTGAGATTTGGAAATCACTTCCCTGTGAAGCATTGTAGTTATTACCATACTTTGGGGTTTCATTGAAACACTTTTAACAGCAATAATATTATCAGAAGGGTATAGTGTGTGCTTCATTAGAAATTCCGTTCAGATATCGTGGCAGTTTGTGTTAAAAATGTGTCTTAATAATCTCTTCATCACAACAAGGAGTCTTTTTCACATGCTGTCACTTGTTTAAAATGGTCTTTTTCCTCTTGGCTTTTAGATACTCTGTGATATAAAATTGTTCCTTGTTTTCATTAAGTGCAAACATAATCTTCTCTTTTGGTAAACTATTATTACAATTGAAACAATTTTTTTTAATCAGTCGGTGCATTTGATTTACCAGAGGTTGTGTGCTTAGAATTACTTTACATTTTAATTAGAGCTGCAGCAATCTGTTAGCTAGCACTGAACTCTGATGAACACAAGTCTCTAGGCATGTTTGGAAAAGCTCGTGAATTCTCTGCCATTTGCCTAATGAGCTGTCGGAAAGGTTCCATCGATAGTGTCAAAAAATTTGTTTAAGGACCCTCCAGACGTGTTCAAGAAGCTTGAATGAGCAAGGGGTAATACTAAATGAGTGCTATTGGGCTAAATATTTCTGGAAAGGTCCTTTGCTGGTGATATAAGGAGAATTAAAGGTCATGCTCGAACGTTTGCTTTTGAGGGCGTGTTTTTGAAATACAGATTGTAAAACATAGCTATTAATAGCTTCAACGTTATCTCTGGAAAGGACAATATGAAGGTGTATCTGATTATCTCCTTCTCTGCCACAATAGAAGGGTGGATAGGGGCCTTTTCTCTTCTCCACTAACCACAGCATGAGGATTTCAGGAGTACATAAAAACCCAAACTTCTCTGTGGGGTTCTGTGAACCCCACAACTGTTGCATGAAATAGGATTGTGATAGACAATAGTCTCTTAATGGATTGGCAAGTCAGTGGAAATCTAGTACCCTCAGCATTTCCACAGCGTCACACATAAGATTGTGAAAGAGGAATAGTCTTTTTGACAGTTTCTGCTGTAAAGGATCTGAAAGGAACAAGGTGATGATCTCTTCACATGTCACTGGCCTACTATTCATCTGGGAGTTCGTAGAGAGACAATAAATCCTCTGTACTATTCACAGCACAGTTATGGCATAGCTTATAGGGTATATGAATGTCACTGTACAGGTTATATTCTCAGGTAGATTTGGTAGAGTAATCTGCTGTTAGTAATAGTCCTGTAAGTCAATTTATAACTAAAACTTGTTGACTAGCTAATACCTTGAGTTAAAAAAATAGGCATCTGTTCTCTAACCGTATGTCAGTAGTCTCACTGCTGTCATTTAGAGAACTATTCCAAGTTTGTAAGAACAACATATGTATAAATATTTAAAAGTGGAAGAGCATGCACAGGAATATTTACTTCTGATGAGGCAGTGAATAAAATATCAGCCCCTTACAAGCCAAGATGAAGTGCCCAGAGAGATTCCAGAAAACCCCAAATCCCACTAAAGCTACCTCGTTCTAAGATAATTCTGACTTTTTTCTTCTTGTTGAGAACTGTGGTGCTAAGTTCCCTTTCCTCACAGAAGTAATTCAGAGACTGTGGCAACAAGGTTGATCTTAAAATTTTTGGCAAATCCTAGGTAATTTGCATCAAAATTCTAATAGGTGATTGAGAAATATTAAATGTATTAAAATGTATTAAATGTATTAAAAGTAGGTGTGGCTGGAACACCTTAGTAGGTACTGAGGCTTTATCTGGGAGAGAAACCCAGGGATTACTGTTTAGGTGTTGAATACTTGCAATGTTACCATACACCTGGATTCAATTTGGGTATGTGATTAAATCTCTAATTTATGAAAGTCAAGATCTTAAAAAGTTAAGCTTTTTTGTGTGTGCAGCACTGTAACCATGTCATAGAAGGTGACTTACAAAGATGATAAGACTTTCATACCTGAAAGGAGGTTGTAGTGAGGTGGGGGTCAGTGTCTACTCCCAAGTAGCAAGTGATAGGACAAGAGGAAATGGCCTCAAGTTGCACCAGGGAAGGTTTAGGTTGGATATTAGGAAAAAATTCTTCACCAAAAGGGTTATCAAGCATTGGAACGGGCTGTCCAGGGAAGTAGTTGAGCGTCCATCATGGAGGTATTTAAAAGACAGGTAGACATGACACTTAGGGACACGGTTTAGTGGTAACTTGGCAGTGCTGGGTTTATGGTTGGACTCGATGATCTTTTCCAGCCTAAATGATTCTATGATTCTATGATTCATGAGCACAGATGTTTCTCAGATATCTACATTCTATTTGTGCCGATGAAAAAGTTCCCAACGGTATACATCTATGAACAGTTAAAAATGCCAAAGTGGATAACAGGTGCATGTGAAGAAGATTCTTTAGATCTTTGTGCCTTTTACTTTATTGTCTCGTTGGTACAGTGATGCATCCATACTATGAGCTATATGGATGTGTATAAATATGTATAAATTATCTATTTAGTTTCCAAAGGTAAACAGTTCGATAACCCTTAATGAGATTTGATTCACAGTAAAAAGGGATTTATTTTATTCACTCTTCTTAAATACAAAGCACAGATTTTCTCTTAGATTTAGCTAACACAGCTTTCTTATGTGTTTATAGCGTTGTTTCAATTAGGCAGAAGAAATTAATGTTTCATTAAATGTCATCTACATATAAAATTACCTTCCCAAAATCTGTAATGAATAATTGCCTTCCTTTTAATTAAAAATGGGGGATTTTCAGTGGACATTATTTACACTACTGAATCTGATGAAAGTCTATTGTCAGCTAGTGATTATGGCTATCTATCTGTGTCATAACTACATCCATCCAGCATTAACATACATCATTCCTGTGATACTAATCAATTAACTATCTATTCTGTGGACTAACAGTACTATGGATGCACACATATCCAAGCTGGCCAAGGTACTGTCTGTGCATATTTTGTATGCACAGAAAAGAAGACTTTTGTTATCCATTTTTTATCATTAAGAATAATAAAATTCACTGCAAAGCAATGAATTGGGAATTGATGGAACTTGTATGTCTTAGATCAAAATTTTTCATGTCGCTGTCCGTGTCTGCTGTCTGAGAAGGAGGGTGAGAAGATTGCTCAGGTTGCAGGTTTCTGAAGTGTCAAGAGTATCATCTGGATATGAAGGATAAACAATACTTACTGGCTGTTACCAGATGGATAGGCTGGTCGATGACCTGCCTGACGTTTTGAAGAGGTGATTAGCACCCTGCCCTGGGAGCATGTCGTGAAAATGATTCTTGAAGTAGTTGCCACCGTGTATTTAAGTGGGTTTAACAAAACGATTAAGGATGTAGATCCTCATGTCACTCAAGCTGGGTGATAGCTTTTCTGCTCTTAACAAGTCATGGTTTGGCACTGGCTAGCATATTTGGAATTGAACTTCATTTAACAATGGAATAGGTTGTAGTATGTGTGGCTTGTTGGAAATAAGCTTGAGTATAAACACCTTTTTTCACTGCAAAAGGTACTTGAATGCTAACGTGCTTTGCTCTAAAAAGTATGATGTCAACTTCTTGCCTATAATTACAGTCTGTATACAGGCAAACCACAAAATTTTCCTGTTTAATACATATAGAAATCTAGACTAGAAAGTCAGGTATATTAGCCTCCCACAAATTATATTGATCAGTGCTTTATCTTTAGGAGTAGCTTCTGTTTTGCTTTGTTGCTTTTTCCAGGAAGAAGTAAAGATTTCTTTTTTCTTTAATGTATCACTGTCATTTAGATCAATGTGATGAATTACTTTAATTCCAATAAGTGTATGTATTTGGACCTGTTGCGGAGCACCAGAATATATATCTGTATTATTTTTGAAAGGACCATCTGTACCATGGGATAATTTCAGTGCTTTACCCTACCCACTAGGAAAACCAATGTAAGAGTTCTCTTTGATTCTTTGTCTACAATACCCACACGTGTCTATACAAAATGGTAGAATGGGAATATTGAACTCGAATAAAGACTTTGTGATTTAGAGTGTAGTCCTTTACTAGTAAGTGTGAAATACTGCAGACAGGACAATTTTATGATAGCCCTATAGCCTCTTGGTATGCTTTGGATAGTCTGCTGTGCTCTGTCTAGACTATATAACGTTTCCAAAGTCTTTGCTGATTTTACTAACAAATGTTCATCAGCACTCAGGTCATGGCACTGATTAATCTTCATCCACTTTTATATTTGACACGGGAAAACATCATCACCTACTGACTTTAACGGCCTGACCATCCCCTCAGGTATAAAAACAAATCGAAGTACCTTGCATGGATTACCTGGTACAGTTTCACTGCCCATAGCTATTCACAGAGTACTGGCAGGTCCAAAAGAGGGTTTCAAATGAGATTTAAAGACAAGAAAGAAAGAGGAAACATAACGTTAGCAGTAAAAGCAATTATAAGAATATTTCAACTGGAATATTTCAACTACTATGTGGTTTTAAGGAAAGTAAAACCTGTATTCCTCCCTCCCCAATTTCTTTAAGTGGTGCTGTTTGAGATATTATCCTTGCAAAGTAATTTAATTAATACTGTGGGGGTGGGGTGAGGTGCTCGTGTTTGTTTGCTTATTAATATAAAGACTAAAAATTATCAACACAGACCATGCAGGAAAGATATAAAACTGAAAACTGACAGGTTGGAACTCAATGATCTTCAAGGTCCTTTCCAACCTAAACTATTGTATGATTCTATGAGAGTACCTGTGCTGTATCGCACCAGATCAGCCTAATTCAGTGTCCTGTCTCTGAGATTTGCCCTTCTCAGAGACACTGTGAAAGATTAGGGAATGTCAACCACTTTTCAGACAATCTATAAACTGTAAATTGGTCTATGGAACCGACGAATGTGTAACTACATAGTGTATCTGTAGAGAAGAAAAGGAGAAATTATAAATTTCACTAGATAAGCTATTCTAAATGAATAACTAAAGCAACGTGGTACCTTCTTAAACCAAGGTACAAATCATTGTTAAGAAAGATATTGTAATCTAAGTGGTTTCTGACTACAAAAGTGGCAGTTGAGGAGTGCCTATTGCCTTTAACAGGAGAAGGCTTTAAGAAGGTGATGGTTTTCATTGACTATTTTAATGTTCAGCTGAGAGTGTTATGATAACCTTCATGAACTGTTGAACACAACTGATAACTATTCCTAAGGAACCTAATGGCTTAAATGAGTAGGAACTGATAAAATTATCTGTTCTTCAAACAGCTTTCTCTTAAATTCCTGAGGTTCAGCTATAACTACTGTTTACTTATTTTAGGAAATTGAAGTATAACCTATGCTTCGTTACATTGTTCCTGCAGTTGTAATTTTCAAAGCACAGCAAATTAAGGTGGTGAATATCTTATCTCACTAACTAAATACTACTGAAAGCTTTCTTCAGAAAAAAAAAAAAAAACTTTCTTGACGAAGTTGATCATCTTGAAAAGAGATACAGAGTCTGAATATGCCTCTCTTATAATGTCTTTAATATATTTTAATAAGTTTTGTAGGCCTTGGCTATGTCAAAACGTCTTCTGGTGTTAGTGTCCTATGTTTTTTTAATTTCCTAGGACTGAATTCCCATTAAGATTATAGTTCTTATATTATTTTGCATAGCTTTTTTACTTTCTTTCCAAGGTGTCATTATCTTCTCTAGTTTTCCTCAGGCTTATGGGAGTCTGATGGAAACTTTGTTAAATGAATTTTCTCAACCAGATGTGTCATGTTTGAGTTTAATAAACCCAAGGGGAAGTTTTTCTTCTGAGAGTTCATCTAATCGCTTTTGAACCTAGATAAACTATTGATATCTGCACCACTCTTGAGGCAATTAATTCCAACATTTAACTACAATAAGTGTGATTATGTTCCACCTTTTCTTTATTTTGAACCTGTCATCTGAGATTTTCATTTAGCTATTTCACATTGCTACTTATGAAGACATCTATCATATACCTCTGCAGTCATTTTTTTTTTTTTTTCAGGCTAGAAAGTCCTAGTCTGTTCTCCCTTTCTATAGCTTTGATTGCAGGCATACTGCAGGTCCATCATAAGGTTTCTGTTTGTTTTTCTGTTCCTTTCCTGAAATATTGGATTCATTGGGTTTTTGAGAACTACCAGGTGTTTCTGGAGTTACAACTATTTCCTCTTTCCCAAGTTTATCACTGCCTATGTGCAGTTAGGACTTTCTTGCCCTTCAGTGCATTACTTTTAATACTTATCACCATTCAGGTGCACCTGCTATTTTGCCACCGGATTGCTCAGTACTTTGAGATCCTTTTGCAGATTTTTTCAGTCAGCCCTCATTTTTCATTCTCTGAATACTTTAGTATCATTGGTGAGCGCTATCACACCTTTATTTTCCTCTTCTTCTACATCTGTCAAGTTTGATGCTTTCTCCATTTTAAGTACAGCTTTGTTGGAACAATTATAATCTTAGGAAACAAACGTGAGCACTCATGGAGTCACTGGAACAAAACCAGTCTGCTTAGGGCAAAACCACTCTCTTGTTCAAGTACAGCATGGTCATATAATGTTGGACAACCTTTTCTGAGGCTCATATCAAGTATTTAGACTCATATTCTCAAGACTTCCAGCTCTCACTCAGTTCATTAACCGCATAATGAAGAAATTTGAAGCATTTCTAAATACAGTACTAGTTGTTGCCAATTCTTAACTACTGCTGGGCATGGAGAATAGTTACTGATTGGTGAAAATGGGAACACTGCAGCCTGAATGCTGGAAGATGCTTAGCTTTTTACCTCCCATAAGGCTTTGCTGATTAGGCCTTCTAGTTTGTTCTTTCTTTGCGTATGTTGCTGTGAAGCTAATGAATAACTTCAAAGTTTCTTGATTTCTGCTTGATATCAGAAGCAAATGTGGCTAAATAGCTCCCAAATAAGTAGTGCTTACTACCTAAATAGAATATTTGAGCTGCCACCACTGAGGTATTTTATTTCATTCTTCACTGACAAGTCTAACAAATTTCATGTGGCACTTTTGACAGTACGTAATGTGTAGGCAACGTGTGCTGTGTTTGTAAGAGATGCACAGCATCATATAAAATATTACCTGTCATTAGAGCCTCCATCAGTCACATCTGACTGGCATAAATCAAATAGAACAAATTCCCAGTTTTAGAATAGGAATTGTTTTGGCAAGTGCACCATCACATAAGCATATTGTGTTGTAAAAAAACAGAAACGCACCAAGCATTTGAAACAACATGCATAAAACTGCAAATAAAACTGACAATAAATGTCAATATTACATAGTGTATAACCTATGTTCTTGCAGAAACCCTTAATATAAGCTGATGTGACTTACAGGGAAAAAAATGTTACCATTAATAAATATGAATAATAGAATACAAAGAAAAACAACACCGAAACTTAGAGACAATTTGGCAGCTGATGCTAAGTTAATATTTCTTATGTAAAAGCACGTAGTGCACAAGTATGAATCTTTTCTTCTTGGTAGACTGGTGATTCTTACGAGTAAGGTAAACAGCTTTCTGTTTTCCAAGCTTTTCAGATGACATACTGTAGGTTTTAGCTGCACTTCACATATCAGATTGTGATATTTTGGGGAAATACTATTTCAGTAGCAGCTCCAGCTAAGAAAGGATAACTCTTGTTTATGTGATTCACAATAAAATGCTGTATTCTCAGAGAACTATGAATGTTGAATCTTGTATGCCATGTTATTTGTGCAAAAAGCCTGTCAGCATCTATGAGATTTGAATGTCCATATAACTACAAAATTCACCTACCTAGATTTTTTATTTTTTTTTTAAGCACTAAATGGGAGATCTAGTCTTTCATGGACAAGTAATGGCTTTTTTCAGAGCAGGGAAAAACTTTTTTTTTTCCAGCACACACATTCTTTATCTGTAGATAGCAACAAGTCAAAATATTTCACAATGAAGTTGTGAATTTTACTCATCTGTATTTTGTATGGAGCTAGCCAATAGTTTACACCCTCATAAATCTTCCTCTGTTATGACCATTTTGATATCATGAATTTAATTCTATGTGAGTTACTGGTACTTCTGTGTTTTTGCAAAGGAGGTGTCTCGCTGTACTATTTGATCAAAGAATGAATGACATTATTATTGAACTATTTGCAGCTGTGGCAAAATAATTTGTTCACTGATAATTATTTAGGCAGAATGCAAAACATCACGAACCATCTTAGTGTTGGTGCAAATGGTTTTGTGTAAAACTGCTTGGGGGAATGATTCTCTACTATAAACAGGAACAGCCATAACTGTAATAAGCCTATATGAAGAGTTGTCCTATACAGATGAAAAAATTTTGAGTATAAGGCTAGAATTCAAAAAGGATTGGTATGTTTACTGTAAATGTAAATAATATGGCAGGCATTTACATGTTCATTGAGCTATTCATTAAAAAGTTGAAATGAAAATGTGGAAGCACTGACAGGAGACTTATTATTGCAATGCATTTATGCATATGGAATTCAAAATCAGCAGAAAATTATTATAATGGAAATTATATTTGATGCCATAAAAAACATTTTTAGGAATAATTCTAGAAAAGGAAAATATGAACTGAAATTGTGCCTTGCTTATAACATTAAAATAAATGAGAAGCATTTAAAATCAATGTTATTTTATACACTAAAGTATTTATATTACCACTGATAAAGACCAACTTTTTGCTATCAAAATGGTGGTGATAACTAACTAACGTTCATGAAAGACTGTTTTAAAAAGCTTGTGAATTTCCAATACATCAAACCACAATAGAAGCCTAATTAAAAAAAAAACCAAAACAAAACAACAAACAAAACAGTGCCTGACATATCATGTAATTGAGCCATTAATTTCAGGATTATAATAAAGATTCAATCTATGATAGCATGTATTAGAATTGTTAACTGCATTGTTTTATAGTCTCTACTAAGTAAAGAATGAAATAGTAATGTACATGTAAGCACCTTAATATGTTGGTTTAGGATATGGGTCCGGAGCATAACTAAATCTTTGGAAAGACCTATATTAATGTGAAAATTGAGTCTAGATTTTGAAAAGACTACTCACTAACTGAAAACATGAAGATTTTGGAGATTTTTACAAAAGAAAAAAACCCCGCAGTTTCCTTTTTGGGTTGCGTTCTTTCTTGTTGGTTCTTTTTTCTAAAATCCTGTATTTGTTAACGTGCATAGGCAGTGAAATAAACATGCGGGTCCACAGTAACAGTCTTTGACTTAGATCTCATAGTGGTTTATATGTTGATTTTTTGGAGCAAAGTTGTTCCAGCATAGTTTTTCTGAAGCTGATACAATCCCAAGGTTAATAATTGAAAACCATTAACCCTGATAGTTGTAGCAGTGGAAGAAAAAATCACTTGTGATCACAGCAGGCTCCTACATGGATTGACTGTCCAAAAAGGAAAAAAGATATTCAGAGGCAAAAGAAACATGTAGTACCTTGGTTCTGTTACAAAATCAATTTAGTAATCAGATAATTGAACAAAAAGATACAGGGAAGTAATAAGCTTCTAAAAAACTTGGCTTTCCTGTCAAAGTAGTGAAAGGACTTGGGAATATGCCCTTTCTGGGCAATAAATTTAGTTTGGCTGCAGGTAGATCTGTGGCTTCCTAATTATTATTATATAATTCTCTTCCGGTAACTTGCAGGAGAGCTGTCTCTAGTTTTGGTTGTAGAGAAAAGCAGGACTGACTAGTCAGAACCAAACTGACAAGTGCTGTAAAGTGTTCTTTACTGCCTTGCCCTACATTGAAAGCCACACGTGCACAGAAGAGCACAACGTTCAGAGAAAAGTCATTGGGCAATTTAAAGTAGCTGCATCACTAAAATGTCGGTATGTTTTTATGTTGTAAGAGAGTAAATTTGAAAGTGCTGTCAAAGCTAGCAGGGTAAATTGCTGGTTCCACGGATTCTCTCATGCAAGATCTGACAAGTGGAGGAAGACATGGAGGAATATACGTGACGTTGCAGTCATAGCACCTGTAACTGAGGACAGAAGCAGGGAGTAATGATCTGGAATCTTTTAAAGAAATGGTTGGTGGCTACAAGTATTTTCTTCAAGTGATTTAACTAAATGACTTGTTTAGCCAGCATTATGACAAAGTGATCTACAACAACGTTCACAATTCTTTGTATATGCAGTGAGATGTTTTTGGATGGTGGTCTGAAACTATTAAATTACCTATGTGTTATCCTTTTAAAAAGCAGCACAAGAAGCAACTCTTAAAATATTTCTTGCTATCCTTAGGTGGATTGCTGACGACGTAGTGAAAGCCTGTTTATTCTTTGTGCTGTGAGTCCGCGTAGCCTAAGCCTAGGTAGTACCGGTCAGCACCAGGAAAGGAGATTGCTATCGCTTGCAAAGTCTGCAAAAGAAAAACCCTCAAATTCAGTAAGCTGCAAGAAAATGGGACCTGGTTGTACATGTTCTTTTCTTTCACACATCCTCGTGTCTCCCCTATCCTGCCACAGCTCTGTGTACCTCAGAGGTTTGAGCATCTGGGTCTAATAAGAAAATTTGTTTGGTGCACAAAGATTCTTTTTCTTTCTCTCACTACAGTGCATGCTGTTGACAAAACAGATAATTAAGTGGTAAAGTCATTGAGTTTCCCCTGCAAACTCAGGTTCTTGCACTAAGCCAAATGGATACAGGGATAGGAAGTGCACTACTGTTTCAGCTTCTGGGCATAGAATGAAGACCATCCGTGTGAGGCCCCAGAATGAGCGATACACCACCACAGTGGGATTTGCTGGTGTTTATAAAGCAAAAGTTATCCAAGTCCTCTTTTTATAATCCCCATTGAAAGCTCATGTATGTAATAAACAAAAGAAAAAAAAAATTCTTAGGTCAAAAAGCAAAGTTGAAAAGAGCCAATCTGATAAATACTCCATGAAAGTTCATGAAACTACACTTAGACACATGTGTCAGAGAGAAAAAGAACAAGTATCAATAGCATGTTGAGAACATCTGTGCCGTGTTTGAACCGTACGTACATCCTCTGAAGCTAAAGCTCCGGCTTTTACAGAAGGGTAGAATTTGGCTGAAAGCCTGAGTCTAGATGATGCCACAAGTTCCATTCAATTTAATGAGCATTCTAATTTATTGAGTCCACCTGCACAATAAAGTAAAAGCACTATGTAATAAATTGAGTCTGAGTTTCCCTTTCACAGACTTCAAATTCATCACAGCAATACATTTTCCAGCATTCCCTTTCTGGTCAAAAGAGGAAAAAAACAAAGATTCAGCTATTTAAAATGGCCAACACAAAAAAAAAAAACAACAAACAACAAACCACCCTGCTTTTGTGTTTGTAGATTTTGGGGGTTCTTTAATCTGTAAATTAATTTAACTGAATGAATACTTCATGTGCAGCAGGTAGGTAATTAACTGACTCCATAATATAATTCTTGCTAAAATATTCTATGCATAAGTAATATCAGTAGCAGTTTAAAAAAAAAAAAAAGACTCGTTTTAATCAATTTCAATATATTAGCATAAAATATTAAGAAGCTTGTGATTTTTTTCCCAGCTGTTGATCTTACTTTTGTTTCATTGCCTACTATCAGTTGCTGAATCTGATGGGAATTTAGCGGGATTTGACTTCGTAGCAGAGTTAAGGTTATATTACGATTTTGGATTTTCTGCCCTACGTGACTAATAAAATTGTCCTAATGGATTTTTATGTCTTCAAGCAGCATACAGCGCAAGAACTCACTTCCCTTATAATGACAGTATAAACCATTGCTAAAGTGGCTGCTTTTGATCTCAGACATGATCAGTGTAACTGATATTACACTATTACTATCATTTGCAGATTTTGCCAAGCTAAAGCGTATGCAATAAATCCAGTGTGCTTTGACCCCATAAAATTCCTATACAGAGCAGTCCTTCATCTCTGAATCATGCGTCTGGCCACATCTGATGCTTTGCTTGTTTAAAAACACAACCTTACCTCTCTCTGGTAGCATTGCCCTTCATTCCAGTGCAGAACTGAGAAGCATCTGGAAACGGCGTGGTGGATTTGGCTGCTGAATGACAGACCGGGAAAGAGGACAGTCCATGGGGTTCAGTCAGTTTTATGGCAAGTTACAGCAGCAAAGTAGGTCAGAGGAAAGTAATGATATCCGTACACTTTCAGAGTTCAGGAGAGCTTTTGACCATGAGATAGAGATGAAACAGTTAATAAACAGCAGATCCATATCGTTCAGCGCTGGCAGCCAGAGTATAGATGTGCGGTGTGATAAGCATGGTCGTGCAGAGCTGCGCACCAGTCAGCTGGAGTACAGGGCTCTGTTGCCATGTAGCAGGAAGCAAAGGCTGCTGCCCAAACAGTGCTAGTTGAAGATCTCGGGTAGCTCTTGCATGCTTGCCAGGTTGATTTTTAGAGGTCTTGATGTTGGTAAACAGCTTTATCAGATGTTAGTACTAAGCTAAAACCACATAGTGATGAATTTGGTGAAATGGCACATTTTGTTGTTTGGTTGCAGAGACAGCAAAATGGAAAATGCCCCCAAATCATTTTGGATTGTTTCACAAAAAATGGATAAGTACAATACTGGTAGGAGGTTAGCAGCAAAGGCCTTTCAGGGTCAAGAAAGACTTGAGATCAAATAACGGAAGTAGCCTTATATTTGTCCATTTAGGAGTTCCTTATGGAATAGAGTTTCAGCCAGGTCACTGATAAAAAATTTTTAAAAAATTAGTTCTTATATTGAGCACTAGAGTAAATCTTTGATTTGGAGTTTCCGGAAACAAGATGTGCTTTTCGTATGAACTCTGAAACAATGCTTGTGTAAGAGAAATTTTGCAATGTTGTTAAAACTAACAGGCACTGTTCTGGATATATCTTACAGGCTGGTGTGTCTCACAGTTTCACAGCAGAAAATTGGAGGTGAGAGTAGTCATTAGTGTATGTGAGTGCCATTTTTTCTATAGTTTTTTTTTTCCGAGAATTATGTTAAAGATACCAAGTCTGTAATGAATATCATCTTGCTGTTAGATTACACTACTGTTTGTTGCGACTGATACCTATTGGAGATTGTTGTAATGCTTCACTGCAAACACTGAAAGTGCTATTGGATGGTGAGCAGTTGCTTGGCATGAGATTTTAGCTGATTTTATAGAAAATAATCGTTCACAGTGACAACAAATAAATGAGTCTTTGCATATAGTAGAGATAACTTTCTTTTTACACCCTGGCTCAGATGGAAATTTTAAAGCTACAATTCTCTTCCTTAGTCTATGACAGAAGCAATCAATTTATGGTTATATGTTTTAAATATTTGCTATAAAAAACTTACAAAAGATTAATATATTATTATCCTTTTGCTACTTATTGTTTGCAGCTAATGCATTTGCTGTCATTTATGGCAGATGAGGGTAAAGGGAATTCTGTATCAGGGTCTTGTTAAAAGTGCTGGTAGTTGGTAATGATTGTTGCGATTAAGGAACCAGGGTGTGCCTCTATCTGCTGACATCCTGTAAGTGTCAGGCCTCTATAAAGGATGTGCTACTTCATCTGATTTTGTAAACTAACTTATAATGCACACACACTTAAATCAGCAGAAAAATTTCTTTTAATGAGATAACATTAGTGGCATTGTTACAAAGCTCGGGATCTACTTCCTATGCATTGTATTCCTCTAGAATATTAATAACTTTCATTTCAAGTAAGGTACTCTGAAAAAAATAAAAATTAGCTGATTTGTCCTGGAGATTTAGGTAAAAAAGATGCCAGGTTTTTAAATTTTTGATGTTTTTTCTTGCAAACACCTGAAATGGATGTAGGCATGTTTCCAAATCCATTACAATCCAAGGATCCTGTCCACTATCCTATTTTCTTCTTGTTAATGGTGCAGTTGGTTTAAGTTTGGCAGGCTGTCTACACTATGCTGTTTTGATATTAAAGAGATATGACAGTAACTCTCATTTTTTGCCTAAAACTGTTGCTCTTGCTGAGGATTGTGCCTGCCAATTAGCTCTCAAATGGAGCTTGCTGGGCAGATTTTGAATTTTCTGTTAATTTGGCTGATGCTGGCTGGCTGTCATTTGCCACACTGCTGCTTTCACCATCTCCTGATGTTTTAATTGTCTCTTTAAGACAGCCTCATCTCCCTGAAAAATCCTCATTCTCAGCTGAGACATCTTCACACTTCTTTACTCTTTTGTGAGTTTCGTTCCCATGTTCCTTTCCTTTCCTAGGTGGTGAGTGTCTGTACTGTAGTTGGGAAGGTCAATGTGATCAAACATCATTTTCTTAGGCACTTCCATTTTATTGATTTGTTAGAAGAGATTAAGGTAAACATCTAATTCTTCTATTCTTCCACTGGTGCTTAACTTTAGGCACATGAATAAACCTGTTTATCAGTATAGGTAAAATTTACACTAAATGTTGTCTTATAATGTTTACTTTAAAAGGTTGTGAATGTGGCAAATTTGTGAAAAGTATAGCTAAATAGGTCAAGTAACCACAAATGCAATAAAGCAGATCACGTAAAGCGTATCTGTGGGGGAGAACAGAATTAGTTCTTCCCATAATTACTTGGGAAGTCCTCAACATCTGCTCCATATTAAGATCCCAAAAGCCTTTAGGCAGCAATAAAGTTACTTACTATGGCAGATTGAGTTTGACTTACTTATTGTACTCCAGACATTAAAATTATGTTTGAGCATCACATCTGCCTGCCTATTGACTGCTATTGAAAATAAGGTTCATGTTTAATTGTCTGAAATACTTAAATGTTCTTTAATTGTAGAGTCATATGGTAGAGAAGAAAAAAAAGAAGTTATCTAAACATGACTTAGATAAAGCTCTGGCCTTCAGAGCTCTGGCTTTTATTTCTGACTCTGCCATGGACTGTTGTCTGACTGAGGACAGCCACTTTGTCCTACTCAATCAGGTAGCTTATATTAGAGTAACGACCTCCTGTCTCTGCAATTGTTACCTTGATGAGTCAGGAACTCTCTCTCCCTGTACCCCTCACAAAGGCAGAGATCTAGGCACAGTTGTAGAACAGATTATATTCATGAAGGGTAAGGATGGGAAGACTGCAAATAGAAAAGGGTATGTGAGGATATGGGTACTAAAGGTGCCAAGGGTAGGCAATCAGGAAAAGGGAAGAGAAATAGGAAAGCAGTTGTGAATTTGGAGGTTAAAGGCTTTAATCTTTTATTTTCTCTTCCCTTTTTCTCTCTTTTTGTCCTCTGATTTCCCCTGTAGTAAGTGTAATATAGAAGAACCTCAGGGCAAGTTTGAAGAAAAGTTAATGCAGCTGCACGTTCACAGGAAATGGCTAGCATCGTTTCAGGTCAGCTTACATAGATGCCCACGTAGCAGGGATGCTTATAGCAGTATTGAAGGAGCAGTCAGAATCTACGGCAGCTCAATAAATGCTACATGTGGTTGGTGAACCTGTGGATAAGGTGCGGTTACAAAGAAACATATTCTCAGTTGCTGCTTACATATGTTAACTCCATAATTGATGTCAGACCTCATTTGCTTTCCTCTGGTGTTATTAGGCTTTCTGTCCCCAGCAAAATCAGCAGGTGAATGGAACAAACTCCATTACAATATAATTTTTGCTTTAAGCTGAACATTAAGCAATGCTTTCATCTCCCATGCAACTCCTTTGACAAAGGCGTAAGGGGGCAGTAGAGCAGGGTTTGGCTAAGGATGCATTATAAATTGGCACATGTCTTTGTGTAGTGTTTTGCATAAGATCTACACTCCGCCTTTGAGTTCCCACAATTGCTGATACCCACAATTTACTCCATACCATTATCCGTGTGTGGAAATAACAGATAACAGAATTACAGCCACCTGAAAGTATATACCAATGTTCTTCAGACCTGAAGGCATTTGTGAATTAGCGAGTGGAGGAATTTGCTGAAGTCAGTTGCAAAATCAACCACAAGAGCAGCATTGGTGTCAGTATGTGATATCAATACTGCAGTAACTCATCAGGAATGTTTTATTGCATATATACACTGCATTTTAACTAAATTTGGTTTTGTAAAATATATTTAATGCTTTAAAAGAATTGTTATCTGCAATTGTTGCTTTATTCAACATCAAACGGATAAGAAAACCTTATATTTGGGTCAAAGTGATATAGTCCCATTAAATAACATTTTACAAAATGTTATCTAATTAATCCTGTTTTAATTAATATGATTATTTTTTTTTACTTCTCAAAACTTATTTTCTGACTCAGCTTCCTGCCTTTGCTTTTGTCTGTATACATCCGTCCCTGTTGCTGTGTCTGATTGTAATAGCTATTCCAGACAGCCTTCCTTCTGTAGGTTTGGGGAATATTATTAAGGTGAGTTTTCTGAAGAGTTTCCTGGAGAGCATGTGCTGAGAATGGTACTCATGCTGGCTGTGCACAAGGCAAATGTTAAATGTACCAGACATTGAAGAATAAATAAATATTAAATCATCTGTAGTACTTCCTTTGAAAATTAACTTGGTCACAGGACACATTTCAGGTGTTCCCATGAGTACATGGAAAGATACCTTGTAGATTTCTGTTACCTTGAAATGGCTAGGATAAAAGATGAACTTTGTTTGCATTTGTCTAATTGACATACTTCAGCTTTTCATCCATTAAATTTAGAGCTCTTGGATGGAGCTGTTTGCCAGCTAGTTTGCCTGATGGTTTCAATCCTGGAAGCCAGGATATTTTTAGGATTTTTCTCATAAATACGTTAGTGTCATCAGCATTGAACACAATGTTCGAAATATTTTTACATTAGGTGCAGTCACTCTTACGACCTCACGGAAATTGATACAGTTTGGTAGCAACAAAGCAGATCTCCCTGTCCTACCTGTGTGAATTGTTTCACAACAGGTACCATTTTAAGACCTTATTTTTATTTATTTATTTTTAAATTATTTTATGTTTATTAATACCCCAAAATGTAAAGTGATAGTACTCTTTGATATAATTTAAATGCTATTATTTTTAGAGACTAAATAAAAATTGCTTCCTTGAACCAAACATTTCTGACTTCTAATGAATTTCGAGGATGCTTCCTGACCTCTACTTACTATTTACCTGCAAAATAAAAGGTAATTCTCTTGATTTCAATATCTTAATAGGATGCACTGTGAGGTGAAAGTGGAACTATATTTTTTTAATGCTGGAAACTGACTGTATTTGTATAATTTATCTCTATAGCTTTTGAATAATCTTTGGTATTATGAAAATTGCTGTCTGTATATGTTCATAAAAGACTGTCAGATTAGCTCTTGTCTTGTCAAACTCAAGATAATTTGCACCATTAGAATGCATTCACGCCCTACTCTCATTTAATCTTAGAACAGTTGATTACTTGCCTGAACTGAGAGGAAAGAAGGAAAAAAACCCCAGCAATCTTTTTTTCTTTTTCCTTAAAGAGAGGAAAGAATGGAATAGGCAGGGCTAACAAGACGTGTTTCCTAGAATCACGCAGGGAGCACATGAAGCAAGTACCCAGAAAATACTAAACAAATGACATGAAGTTATGTCCTTCTGTGGCAGGAGGTATTCTTATGGATTTTATCTTGTAAGAAAAAATCAACTATTTTTGTTATGTACCTTCATTTCATGTACAAACTGCCACATGAGGATAAATCAAAGTTCCATATAGCACAGTATCATAGAACCATTGAATGGTTTGGGTTGGAAGGGACTAGATCATCTAGTTCCAACCCTCCTGCCCTGGGCAGGGATACCTCTCACCAGACCAGGTTGCTCCAAGACCCGTCCAACCTGGCCTTGAACCCCTCCAGGGATGGGGCATCCACAACTTCTCTGGGCAACTTGGACCAGTGTCTCACCAACCTCAGAGTAAAGGTTTCCTACCCAATATCTAACCTAAATCTACCCTTTTTCTGTTTCAAACTGTAACCCCTCAGCCTATCCCCACACTCCCTGATAAAGAGTCCCTCCCCATCTTTCCCATAGGCCCCCTTTAAGTACTGTAGCACTATAAGGCTGCTACAAGGTCTCCCCAGAGCCTTATTTTCTCTAGGCTAAACAATTAACATCAACATCATGTTGAACCATATTTATCATCCTACTTGCAGAGTCAAAGCAGAAAATTCAAACCTTTGGTAGGATTATGGTGAAAGATAGGCTGAAACAGAAAGACCCCAGAGAAAAGTGCAAGGACTGCTGGAAGGAGAGTTTCCAGAAGGTGTTGCTAAGCAAAAAAATACACGTTTCAGCAATGCCAGTGCAGCATCAAGCTTAAAATATCCATGCATAAAGGAACTGAATCTCCTAACAACATTGTCTGACAGGGAGTGTTTTTTTTGGATTCTGTCACATACACAGTGACTTCTATTGTCTTACAAAGCAGAAGTCACTGTTTTCTTTGAGTCCAAGGTCTTCATGTTGGCCTAATACCAAGCTATTTTGATTCAGTCTACTTGTTTCCTATCATCAGGAAACACAAGACGGAATTCTTCTGGTAGTTTGTTTTATTTTTTCTCCTTCCATGCCATTTAATAATTAGAAAGAAAACGTTCTTCAATATTAGCAACAGAAAGAATACTCTACTTGGAATATGCATGGCAGCTGGGAAGCTCTCCCAAGCCCGGTTGAAGTATGCCATGTAAATACGGCATATACAATCGTGTTGCCTTTGTGTGTGTATGTGTGTGTACTGGTGTGTGTAAGCAAAAGAAAAAAATATTGGCTTTTGACTGACCAAAAGAAAGCACCTTAGCATCAGTGACTTGGAGGTGGGGGTGTTAATGTTGCAGGAGCCTGGAAGATGGAGATTGACGATTGGAAAATGTGGTGGATAATAATGGCATTTCAAAGCCATTCAGTGGGCTACTTAGGAATCTTTCTATTGGTAATGATTTTTTGTCAAATTTTTTTTTCCTTTGAGTCCTGTAGATATTGTCTGCATCATAAATCTGTATCACTTGGGCAGCAAAAAGATTTTGTTAAAACCAGTAAAAACCTAGTTTTGTAGGAATGGTGACTCTCGGGGTTTATTTTTTTTTTCTGCTTGTCCTCTTAATGCCCCTGTCTGTCATTGCTTCACACGGTATTCACCAAGAGGACAGTGTCCAAGAGTTGTGGTGAGTTGGGGGAGAGTGTTTCCTCTGATTTCTGTTCTTGCAATAAAGATAAGAGCTGCAAGAAATTGTACCAGTCAGATCTGTCAGTGGCTATGAGTAAACAGATGATTGTTCTGTCAGTTCTTAGCAGCATCTTTGCTGATCTCCTATATTACTAGTCTTTTGTGCTTTTGTAAAAGAGATAGCTGAATTGTGCATTGGTTGGTTCACAATTATGGCAGATTTCTTTTTCTCCCTCAGAGTATACTTATTCAATTTCAATCAAGGGTACAGAACTTTCTTTGATAGAGCACAGAAGAGCTTTGAACAGGGAAACAAAGGGAAAATGGTGGGTGTGGAGAATTTGTACATTGTAGAATGTATGATGTAAATTAAGGCAAGACTTTGATTTCCTTACTCAATGTTATGTCACTTTCCTTGCAAAATGTGTTATGTGATGTAGCATAGCATAACAGACTATTTCAATTGGAAGGGACCTACAATGATCATCTAGTCCAACTGCTTGACCAATTCAGGGCTGACCAAGTTCAAGTGTGTTATTAAGGGCATTGTCCAAATGCCTCTTAAATGCTGCCAGGCCTGGGGCATTGACCACCTCTCTAGGAAGGCTGTTCCAGTGTTTGATCACCCTCTCGGTAAAGAAATGAAATTAAACTCATACAATGTCTGAATTATTTGAAGAAAAAGAAAAGAAAAAAGACAAAAAGCTGCGATACTGTGGTGAGTGTGACTAACATGTGCCCAGTGGATCGAGCCAGTGGGTAGGGATTCATGTAGCCCAAATCATGTTTTGAGATATTTGCCACGAGTTTGCCATGTAACCTCAAGAAAGTTCTCTCCTTTGTCCATTTCTTTCTTTCCCAGCAGTTTACCTTCTCTAATTAAGGACATCTTTGGCAAAGGGACTGACTTTTATGTTGTGCAGTAGTCAGGAATAATTATATTAGTGTCTCTAGGCATTATTATAAACTAAATAACATCTAGTGGATTTTTTGAGCCTTGAAATCCCGTTGGAAAGGTATTTCAAATAGTTAATGGAAGACTTGTGAATCTGTATCCTGCTGAGATTTTAGGCAACACTTAAACAGCAACACAGGTTTTAATTACAACATAATTATAGCATAGTTCTGTCCAGGAATCTCAGTCTACACCCCTTGTGGCATAGTGAGTTCTGGATGTACTGAGCAATCCATCCTTTAAGTTTCTATATATCATGAGGCGTTCTAAGAAACCAGTGCTAGCATGAAAGTACGTTTTTAGTTCTAAATCAGATTTATTAATGTGCCACATTAATGCTTACCTGGTTTTCATTAGCAATTCAGTTTTGCTTGTTTCTTCATTTCATTTCAAGTTTGCATTGTATTTCTATACTGCCTTATTAAAAATAAAGTATCTTGCCTAAAAACAAAAAAAAACCCCACTGCTTTGAAATATGGAATGAAAATTATTTAATCCGTTTTGCTTATGATCCTGTGCTAGTTGCCATACTGCAGAGATTCCACTGGAAAGTATCACTGGGATTTAATATTTTACACAGCACAGTAAGGTACAATCTGCTTGCCATGCCAAGTACGTCTTGCAGCAGACAAGAGTTTTAAAGGGTATACCCATGAGGGACTATTAAATTAATGCAACTGGAGAGTCAACTACAGGAAAGAGCCTTATTCTAAAGATGCAATGTAAGCTTGAACAGTTACTGACATTAAGACAAGCAAGGTATAAACCGATTTTGTACAGAATAGACAATATAATGAAAAGGTGTAAGTGATCATGTCCGTCACCAAGAGTGCTCAACAAATAAACTATTTCTTCAACTACAAATATTCACTGACTTTGAAAAAGTTTCTGGAAGACTGGAAGTAAAAAATGATTAAATTAATCTGGAAAAAGTTCTGCTGGTTCTTTTAAAGTTTTTTCAAAGAGATCTTTGAGCTTAATATTGGAAGGAGAGGAACACAAAATGCATGTAAGTGTAGTGTTTAGCTGCACAGACATTTAATCTGTGCAACACCATATTTGGTTTTTAAGACTTGGCATGCCATTGAGCTTGGTAAATACCTGGTCATTGCTGCTGTTTTGCTTTTTCTCTGTAGGTATTATGAGGCCCTTCAGAGTCAGGTTAAAAAATGTTTTATGACAAGTAAATTTCTGTGTGCATTCTTGTGCATGGCTTTACCACTATGTGAAGGGAGGCAAAGTTGTCTGTGTTTATATAAAATGTAATAAATGAACTAAAAGCTGAAAGGAATGTCAGAGGGAGAAAAACTTGTGAAATTATGGTGAAGATCTTTTAGAAGTTTGGATTTTCTGGAACAAAACCTACAATATGCCTATCTACAATCAAGAAAACCACTCTTCATTGAGTTGTAGTGTAGACAGTGAATTAGCATTCAATTAAGGCAATATAAAAGCAGAAGCTATACATGCAGTAATTAAGAGGGAGGACGTTCTTAGACTTTTACAGTATAGCAGGTGTAACATTTTTCTTTTTATAATGCAGTGTTCTACTCTCACATTACAGATAACCATATTCCAAATTTGAAAAGAATCTAGTTATATTTTGATTAGAAAATCATCATAGTAACTTAAGGGCAATTATTTATAACTTGTCATACATTTGTATAACTTATGAGAAGACTAAATTATGTAATACCTGTTTATTTTGTTCAAATGAAATGTTGCTCTTCGTCAAATTTATCACCTTGTTATCTTACTACAGCATGGGCCTTAATTGGTATCACAAGTTCACAAAGAGTTTGAGTAAATGAAGAAATATATTTGACTTGCTTTCTGGAATTAAGGCAGAGATTGCCTTCGTGTATCTTATCAGCAATGTTTCTTACACTGTAGAATAAAAACCCCTGTACATTTCTGTTAAATATATTATTTTTTTTTGAGATAGAGAATGAGTTATGTGTCTAGTTGTTGGATCCGAATAGAGATTACCATTCTCTAACTCATTCATTAAATGACTTCTGGGTTTCCTAGACTAAAATAGTGAGGTAGTCACTCCAAAACAATATTAACTGCTAACCAATCAGACTCCTGTATGCCTATACTAATTATTTAAATCAATATTTGATACAACATAGTCCGAAAATGAATATCATGACTTTAAAATTTCTGGAGCATTGAAATAATACTTTTTGGTAACTTCTTGAATATAAAGAAAGAATATTCCTTCTCCATTAGGGACTTTGTGGAAAACTTAAAGACACTTGTCTTTAGACGCTGTTTGAGAATGGTTTAGTTATACTTGATTCATCCTCAGTGAAAGAAGTAAAGGTAGCTGAATCTCAGGAAGTTCCTGTCAGCCTTGTATTTCTATGATTTTGTGATCAAAGTAATTTTGAGTAAATGTGCAGAATAGATTACAAATTTCTGTGTCTAGTGTATATTCACAGTTATTTTATGAAAGAGTAAACAATTTCAGAAAGGGTAGGAAGTCAAACCCCTCATACTCCAAGGCGTAAGACAACCTCTGAAGCTACAAAGAAGCTATTTTTATTCATGTTTCTTTTCCATACTAATGATTTCACTTTATAATTCGTTCTGAAGCTGATGGCATTGCTTCTGTTGGAAATAAGACACCCGACTAACAAATACTCTTTCCTCGTTAGCATTTTCTTATTACTTCTACATATGTTTTCTTCAGTTAAATACAATTTAACAGAAAAAGTCTTGTGTTTGCCCTTATGATGGCTTGTTATAATCATGCTGCTATATAATAAAAATTAGGATTTGGAACCAAATTATCATTTTCACTTTTCCATTTAATACATCCCTTTTCCTCCTTTCTTTTAATTTTCCTATCTACTGACACAACGCTAGTAATACAACAGCATTTTAGTGGTGAGATGAGCTAGGTACCATTTTATGTCCTCTGGGTTTCAGCATATGTTTAAATCTGATGTCCTGCAAAAAAATCTCATGTACAGAACCAAGAGCTTGGAATCCATAAATAACAAAATTGATGGGCGATTTCACCAGGCCTTCTTGTTGTCATTTTATGGCATCCATCTCTACTAATGTCTTATATTCATCTGGTATGAGTTCCTATTTCTGAGGGGATGATTTCCATATGTAAGCTGCTTCTCCATACTTGGCATTTACTTTTTTATTTTGAGTTTTTGGCTGACATTTCATTCTGGATATCAGAGAATTTCCTTGCATTATAATATGGATAACACGGATGCTGTTATTAGTTTCTATAAGATCTGAAGTTACCTCTCCAGTTCTGTTCTTTTGTCTTACTGCTTTGTACACTATTTCGGCTTATAAACAGAGGATGTTATTTCTGTATGCTAAGCTTTCTAACTAGATGTTGAAGACACACAAGGGCAACAAACCTCCCTATTCTGTTTCTGAAGTAATTACAGAATTATTGTCCTCTTATTCCTGTGTTCGTGGCTGCCAAGTTAGGGAATTTCCTCTTCTGTGAAATATGGAAGAGCAAAATGTGCAAGATTTCAAGCCAAGGAGACTCTGACAATTCCTGAAGTGACATTTTTGCATACCGGTGTCCAGTAGACATAGGACTACCAAATTTGTGCATCTATCTCATCTAAGTCTACATGGAGCTGTAATTGGACAGGACCGTTGGAGTCACTCCATCTCCACTGTAGACTGTATGATTCCTCTAAAATGCTGGTAGGATTAATAGTAACTTAGTTTATGAAAGATCCCTGCTGAACTGTTAAAGAAGCTGTATGCAACATACCCACCCCTCCTGAGGTTTTTGGCCTCTGTAAGCACAATGCTATAAAAACAGTGGCAACCCTATCACCACTTACTTTCCAAGTGAGATTGCATTTGACGTACCGTTCTTGCATATGAGGGATTGGTGATTAAGGTGTTGGAGATGATAAGTATTTAAACTTTGTTTCTGATTTTCCTTAGAGCCCAGATAAGGAGTCAGTTCACAAGAGTTTGAGTTAATTCACAAGATTACCCAAACCTTATCACGAAATATCTTTGGCAGGCTCTCCAGTGATATCATAGTGACTGTCAGTTGAGTGTTTTATAGTTAGCATTCCTCCAGCAGAGTATTCTCCTTTTCAAAACTTGCTAGAGCAAATGGAAACATTCACAGTGATTTCAGTGGGAGCTGGATCATGTCCTTGCTGATCATCGTGTGCAGGCCTGATGGTTTCTGACTGCTACTGAAAACTCTTTCTTGTAAATGAACCCCCTTATGGGTGTGATGGCACTTCGGCTCATGAATCCTATGTGTTAGCCATTATCACTCCTTTCAGTGTGGTGAAAGCTTGTAATTATGTAGCTGAGAGCGTAGCTAAAGATTTTTAAAGCAATATTTAAGTCTTGTCCCTTATCCCCTTAAACTAAATAAGTAATGCAATGAAATGGGACTGTGCGTCTTAAACAGAGAGAGAGGTCTTTGCATTTCCTTCCAAAGAAGTTCAGTTACTGCT
This sequence comes from Vanellus vanellus, assembly GCF_965231255.1. Taxonomy (NCBI): domain Eukaryota; kingdom Metazoa; phylum Chordata; class Aves; order Charadriiformes; family Charadriidae; genus Vanellus; species Vanellus vanellus. The sequence continues at coordinate 11,483,362 of NC_138915.1, read as the reverse complement.
CCTGGCATCTCTGCAGTAACTCTGAGGTTTCTGTTTAAGTTCAACTTTGGCAATAAGATTTAAAAGGGGAGAGAGTTTCTAATGATTGTCAAAAATTTATTAAGAAGTATTTTACAGATGCATTTCAGTCATTTCCATCTCTGTGAGATCGAGGTGTGTTTTTATACAAAGTGCTCATAATGTCAAGCAAAAGTACTGACCCATCCTTTAAAAAAGAAACAGGAAAGTCGCTCCAGAAAGTGACTGAATCCACAGAATCACAGGATCCCAGAATCGCAGAATGGCAGGGGTTTTTAATGCACCCCAGGATACCATTGGCCTTCTTGGCCACAAGGGCATGTTACTGCTTCATGGTCAACTTGTCCATCAGGACTCCCAGGTCCTTCTCTGCAGAACTGCTTTCCAGCAGGTCAGCCCCTAATCTGTACTGGTGAATGGGGTTATTTCTTCCTAGGTATTCAGCACAAGATGTTGAACTTAATTACATTCCTCTCCGTCTGACTCTGTAGCCTGCCCAGGTCTCTCTGAATGGCAGCACAGCCTTCTGGTGTGTGAGCCACTCCTCCCAGTTTTATATTATCAGTAAACTTGCTGCGAGTACATTCTGTCCCCTCATCCAGGTCATTGATGAATATGTTGAATGAGACCCAGTACTGACCCCTGGGGAACACCGCTAGCTACAGGCCTCCAAACAGACTCTGTGCCACTGATCACAACCCTCTGAGCTCTACCATTCAGCCGGTTCTCAATCCACCTCAGTATCCACTCATCTAACCCACACTTCCTAAGCTTACCTATGAAGATGTTGTGGGAGACAGTGTCAAAAGCCTTGCTAAAGTCAAGGTAGACAATGTCCACTGCTTTCCTCTCATCTACCCAGCCAGTCATTCCATCATCGAAGGCTATCAGATTGGTCAAACATGATTTCCCCTTGGTGAATCCATGTTGACCACTCCTTATAACCTTCTGTTCCTCCACATGCTTAGAGATGACATCCAGAATGAGCTGTTTCATCACCTTTCCAGGGATGGAGGTGATGCTGACTGGCCTGTAGTTTCCTGGGTCCTCCTTCTTGCCCTTTTTGAAGACTGCAGTGACATTGGCTTTCTTCCAGTCCTCAGGCACCTCTCCTGTTCTCCATGCCCTTTCAATGATGATGGAGATTGGCTTAGCAATAATGTCTGACAAATCCCTCAGTACTTGTGGATGCATCCCATTGGGGCCCGTGGATCTGTGGGTGTCGAGTTTGCCTAAATGATCTCTAACCTGATCCTCCTCAACCAAGGGAAAGTCTTCCTTTCTCTAGACTTTTTCTCTTACCTCCAGGGTCTGGGATTCCTGAGGGCCAGCCTTAGCAGTAAAGACTGAAGCAAAGAAGGCAATCAGTAACTTTGCCCTCTCTGTATTCTCTGTCACCATGTCACCCACCTCATTCAGCAGTGGGCCCACATTTTCCATAGTCTTCCTTTTACTACTGATCTACTTGAAGAAGCCCTTCTTGTTGTCCTTGACATCCTTTGACAGATCTAATTCCAAGTGGTCCTTAGCTTTCCTCGTTGCATCTCTGCATACTCTGACAAGGTTCAGATATTCCTCCCAAGTGGCCAGTCCCTTTTTCCACATTCTGTAAACTTCCTTCTTCCATTTAAGTTTTTCCAGAAGCTCCTTGCTCATCCATGGAGGTCTCCTGCCTCCTTTGCTTGATTTCTGACTCATAGGGATGCACCAATCTTGAGCTTGGAGGAAGTGGTGCTTGAATATTAACCAGCTCCTTTGCACCCGCCTTCCCTCTAGAGCCCTAACCCATAGGATTCCTGCAAGTAGGTCTTTGAAGAGGTGAAAGTTAGCTCTCCTGAAGTCCAGGATTGTAATCCTACTTATTGCCCTGCAGGATCCTGAACTCCACCATCACATGGTCACTGCAGCCAAGGCTGCCCCCAACCTTCATATCCCCAACCAGTCCTTTTTTTGTTAGTCCAGCAGCACACCTCTCCTTGTTGGCTCCTCCACAACCTGCGTCAAAAAGTTATCATCAATGGTCTGCAGAAACCTCCTGGACTGTGGGCGCCTGGATGTGTTGCCTTTCCAGCAAATATCAGGGTGGTTAAGTTCCCCATGAGAACCAGGGCCTGTGATCATGAGGCTACTTTCAGCTGTCTGTAGAAGGCCTCATCAACTTCCTCTTCCTGATCAAGCAGCCTCTAATAAACACCCACAACAGTGTCACCCATATTAACCTGGCCCTTAATTCTTACCCATAAGCTCTTGACTCATTCTTCATCCACGCCTAGGCAGAGCTCAATACATTCCAGTTGCTCTCTCACATAAAGAGCAACTCCATCTTGCCTTGGTGGCCTGTCTTTCCTAAAAAGTTCATAGCCATCCATGACAGCATTCCAGTCATGCAAGCAATATTTCAGAGAGGTAACAGAGCATGCAGGTTTCCCTGGGAGGGGTGTAAGAGGATCCACCATAGCCACACACCCCCTTGAGGTTGTTGGCCTTCTGGTTCTCATCTTGGGAGGCAGCTAAGGAACATTTGTCACTGCTCTGGTTAGCCTGGCTTATTCCCCAGTTGAATGTGATGGCATGAGCACTGCCATTTTGGACCCTGACCCCGGGGTCCTTCAGTTTAAAGGCCGCCATTCAAATCCCAAAAGATTTGAATAGCTTTTCAGAGGTGATTGTTTCTCTCTCCTGACTAAATGTGGACTGAAGGAGAACTGTGCTCTATTTTAGGCATTGTTGTAGGTGCCAAAAATTAAGTAGAAGCAAACTGGATGTAGTTCTTCTGGAAGGAAATGGTAGAGCAACTCATCATGACCTTGTGCCTCAAGCATCACAGAACACCCTCACAGGAGATTTGCCTGAAAGCCTTAATTGAAAGCTACTTTACAACCATCAACCATCCTTCTCACCCGAAGTTTATTAGGATGAATTTTTGTCACTGCTATTTTGCATGCATTCCATGGGGAACAGCACTAGACAGCAAAGTTTGTAACTGCATTAGCCTTTTCCCTGACTGAGTATTCTTTCAAGTACTGAACTTTGGAAAGCATTGATTATCCTTCTGTCAGATCACTCCATGCCTTAAAAATTCTCAACTAGTAAAAAGAAAAAATAAAGCTACTTGAATTATCATTCATTTGTAGGAATAGTGAAATCTGTATCCTATTTTGTTATGTGAAATATATTGCTTCTGCCTTTGTGAGCTCTGATATTTCAGTCATTCATGATTCCTATGGTTTACTTCTTTTGTGAATTTTTTTAAACATGGGAATTCAAGGGATTAGTCAAAAGAAACCAGCATTCACTTGAGTAGTTTCTTCTGTGTTTCATTTTTCTGCTTTTTCTGAAATCTGCATTTCAAGAAGTTTGCTGGGGAGGGAAATATTTGAATTAGAAGTGCTATTAAGTTTCATTTTATTTCTTGAAAGTGTCATGCTTTTTAAAGGATTAGATTCGTTGTTGTTCATAAGATCACCTAGCCAACCATTAAACTAGATGTAATGAAGTTAGTGTTTTCAGTCTTCATGTAGATAAGTTAAAATCAATAAGAATTATTTGTTTACTCTAGTGGAATGGAAATGTTCACATAAATCTCTCAGGTGCTGATGTATATCTGTGGAAATGTCAAAGGTTCAGCACATCTCTCATTGCGCAGGGTAGGTTTTCACAGAGCCTGGATAGATGGCCTAAATAAAGATGTCTGGAGTAAGATTTGCTTTTGTCAAGGCTTTGGGAAACACTGTTCTGTGTTACAAGTTACAAGGTGAGGAAACTTCTGCCTCTTCTGAAGAGCTTTGACTGTAATGTTAACGTTGCTTTATATTGGGAGAGGGAAGAATAAAGGACAATGCTCCCTTCTTTGTATTTTCCCATAGCACAAAATAAAGTACATTTAAGGAGAGCTTTTATTTAAAGTAATCTCTATTTAAAGATTTCTACATAAAAACTTGTCAGTTCTGTGCTACATCAGTAATATATTTACCAGAAAGTCTTTCTATCTGTCTTTGATAAACACTGTGTGTCCTAAAATTGTAGGGCAGTTTTATAAACCTTTTGGAAATACAGAAAGATGCCTAGAAAAAGAAATTGAAAATAAACAGACTGCCACAAACAAAAAAGGCAAGGCATTTATGAGTGACAGAAAAAATTACCCTTTTTTTTTCTTGACCTTTTCCCCATTTCTTATACAGTATAACTTCTTATACAGTATAACTTCTTATCAATGCTCTTTCTGAACTTGAAGAGTTCATAATACACCTGTCCTGTTTTGATTCTCTGGTGTCCAATATAGATCAAAGTATGCTGCACCGTTTTCCTTAAGGGATACAGATTGGTGGGCAGATTTGAAAGTGATTGTGGATGGAGGGTGGGGGGCGGAGCTGGTAAGCAGAGGCAGTCAGATGCACTGAGTATGGTTGTATAGATCTTTCCTTCTTTGAGGAAGACTGGGTAAAAACTAAGATTTGGAGCTACAGGTGGAATTCAGAAGCAGCAGGACTTATCTCAAATGTGTGTAATAGATGCAATGGAGGAAGTTCATAAAAATTAGGAACTCAAACAGATGTGTTGTGTTCCTTTTTGATTAATAACCTTTTGCCAAAATGAGCGCACAAGTCAGTCAGAGAAGGCTTTGCCTTCACAGGGATTGGTTGCTCTGACCCAAATTCAGTGTTTTCCAAATGAAAGGAAGTGCACATATTTTCAGGCAGTATTTGAATATTTCTGTTCAGGAAGAGAATGTCTTCCTTTCCCATGGGTTACTTTTTTCCTCTGGGGAAGTCTTGTTACATGGCAGCTCACTAAAAGCCTTCATATCAGTTGATTTCTCTGCACAATACTTAAGAGTCACATAAACTTGTAGTCTGAGAAGAGAAGAAAGAAAATTCTTGAGGAATTCTTGGGGAAATCTATTTCTTTTTTAAGTTTTCAATTTCTGTTCATTAAATAGAGATACAATAAGCCATTGCATTTTTACATTGAAAAAGCTATCCTGGTGTAAGCATACAGCTCACCAAAAGCAAAAATGAAAGCAGTTGTTGATCCAAAAAAAAGCAGCACTGGATCCCAGCCTTCATTTATTCACTTACTCAACAATAAGTCAGGAGCTGTTCAAATGTTTTTCTTGAGGTTACAGAAAAAAACACTGAGTTTTATTGGTTCTCAGAAATAGGTAAACTGTGCTGTAGATGCTGGAGGGCACGTCTGAGCTCTGCCTTGCTTTAATTAGTAGGCACTTTGCAGTTAGTTGAAATTGCAGCAAAATCAATCTGCTACATGGTAATCTGCATTATATTTCAGAGCAATACCTCATTAGTTATATTGCACTCTAAAGGTCTTTTATAAAAGCAAAGTAGTGCACCTTTGCTGGCAGTTTTTAATTTCTATGTGTTCTCCATAATTTCTTTATATTATGAAAAATGAAAGTATAGGAATAATGTGAGCTCTATTAATTTAAATAGTATCTATCTACATTGAAAGCTCAGATGACAAAGCAATTGCAGAATAATATAGAAAATGAGGAGGGGAGAGTAATAAAAATATCTTCTAACTAAGACCTAGCTAATTATTGTTTTTTAATTTAGGTGATGAATGTTGCCGTTTTATTTGGAAGAGTTTGGATTCTATAGCTCATAGCTTGGTAAAAGACATTTGTACTTCTTAATCTTTTTAAATAAATGTGGCATTGGTTGATCACTCAAAACATATTGGCCTTCTCAGCACTGAATTCCAAAAATATACTTTTTGGATACTCTTAATTAAAAAAAAAAAAACACTATTGCTTGTCTTATTTCAAAGAATGAATTCTAAATTTCTGATTAAGATTATTGACCTGACCTTGGGAAAAACACACCATATTAAGTATGATTTTTTTTTTCTTGTGTGCAGCGTGCAAATTCTTCAGAGCACACTTTTTTGAATTTTCTTTTTTCAGGCTGAGTAGGCTGATCTCATCTACTCTAATGTATCCAACTTTTCTTGTCTTGGAGGTGGCATAAATTACATTCAGATCACCTTCCTAGTATCAAAGCAGTAGAAGGTGACATTAGTCTTTGTCTACACTAAATTGTTAGTAGTGCAGTGTAGCAAATATGTAAGAACATAATAAATTTGCTGCAGATACCTCAATGTAGATGGAAGTAGACTGGTAATAATATATTAAGTCCTTGTGCTATCTGAATTATTTAATGCAGAGAACTGATTTCAGCTATATTTTTAAAATCTTTTTTACTTAAAATAAAGTTTTTACTGACATCTCTATATCAGCAATTTCTTAAAATTTAAACAAATTCTTCATGCAAAGGAGAATCACACCTTGCATGAACATTGTATTATTAAGACCAAACATTCTGTCATACCATATAGTTGTCTGGTCACTGTCATTTAATAAAATCAACTGATCTCTTTCTCAATTGATGTTCAAGCCTCTGTAATCCCATGCATTCTGGCAAGCTTCAGAGACCATTCTGGTGTCTGGGGAAAAATACAGAAACCTAAGAACAGCTTGTTCTGGGTGTCATCTCAAAGCACCTGGAAGAAAAGAAGGTTATCAGAGGTAGTCAACACTGATTCACCAAGGGGAAGTCATTTCTGACTAATCTGATAGCCTTCTATAATGGGGTGAGTGGATGGGTGGATGAGGGGAGGGCAGTGGATGTTGTCTACGTTGACTTCGGCAAGGCTTTCGACACTGTCTCCCACATCATCCTCATAGGCAAGCTTAGAAAGTGTGGGTTAGATGAATGGACAGTGGGGTGGACTGAGAACTGGCTGACAGATAGAGCTCAGAGGGTCGTGGTTAGTGGTGCAGAGTCTAGTTGGAGGTCAGTAATGAGTGGTGTCCCTCAAGGGTCAGTACTGGGTCCAGTCCTGTTCAATATATTCATCAGTGACCTGGATGAAGGGATAGAGAGCAAGTTTGCTTATGACACAAAACTGGGAGGAGTGGCTGACATGCCAGAAGGCTGTGCCGCCTTACAGTGTGACCTGGACAGGCTGGAGAGTGGGCAGAGAGAAACCTTATGGAATTCAACAAGGGCAAGTGTAGGGTACTGCACCTGGGGAGGAATAACCCCATGCATCAGTACAGGTTGGGGGCTGACCTCATGGAGAGCAGCTCTGTGGAAAGGGACCTGGGAGTCCTGATGGACAACAGGATGACCATGAGCCAGCAATATGCCCTTGTGGCCAAGAACGCCAATGGCATTCTGGGGTGCGTCAAGAAGAGTGTGGCCAGCAGGTCAAGGGAGGTCATCCTCCCCCTCTACTCTGCCCTGGTGAGGCCGCATCTGGAGTACTGTGTCCAGTTCTGGGCTCCCCAGTTCAAGAAAGACAGGGATCTGCTGGAGAGGGTCCAGCAAAGGGCTACAAAGATGATTAGGGGATTAGAACATCTCTCTTATGAGGAAAGACTGAGGGACTTGGGTCTTTCTAGTCTAGAGAAAAGAAGATTGAGGGGGGATCTTATTAATGCTTATAAATACTTAAAGGGAGGGTGCCAGGGGGATGGGAACAGTCTTTTTTTCAGTGGTGCCCAGTGATAGGACAAGAGGTAACGGGCACAGACTTGAACATAGGAAGTTCCATCTAAACACGAGGAGGAACTTCTTTACTTTGAGGGTGGCAGAGCACTGGCACAGGCTGCCCAGAGAGGTTGTGGAGTCTCCCACTCTTAAGACATTCAAAACCCATCTGGACGCCGTCCTGTGCAACCTGCTGTAGGTGACCCTGTTCCGGCGGGGGGGTTGGACTGGATGATCTCCAGAGGTCCCTTCCAACCCTGACCATTCTGTGATTCTGTAAGAAGGTCTGCAAGGAAAGACCTTGAAATAGCTGTTTTGACATGGTGGTTCCGGAATGGGTCCTCGTGCAGGTGCTCTTTTTTCATGCTAATCCCTTGCTTTGGGAAAGCTATGCTGAAGTTTCTGATGTCACTTTTGGGGCACATTAAGTCATCAGTGGATGTCCAGACTTGCAGAGACAGTGAGTAATTATGAAATACCTACTCCTGATTAGTTTATCCTGTCAATTCTCTGGGTTTGGAATCACTGTCACTGGTTACACTAAATAGGAGAGGTGATTTTTGCCAGAGTAAACATTCTTGCATCACCGCTAAGCCAAGGTCAACTGTTACGTTTCAAATTCATGTCATGCTCAGTTTCCTTGTGAAAACAAGCCCTAAGACTGGTCCTGCACAGACCAGACTTATAAGAAAGGATCAAAGGAGTTTGGGAAGGAGAGTACAAGTGTGCAGACTCCTAAGGGCTACTGTATCCCAGTATCCCAGTTCTCTTCTAGTAGATCCAACCCTGAAACTTGCAACCAGTTTGCTTTATAGAAAGTTGTGGTAATTTTGATTCAAAATTGGATAACTGAGCCAAAAATACTTTCTACCTACATTGTTTAAGAACCTGACTTGCACTGGCAAAAGTAAGGTGAAGTGCTTCTCTTTTGTAATAAATCTAAACAAATTTGGCTATATTTATTGCTCTGAACCACATACATCCAGGGGAAATCTAGTTGCTTTGTTTTCCCACAAAGGATATTTTCCAGTATTTGTGGTAATGGGCATTCTGAAGCTGGGACAGGAGGTTGTTCAAATGCAGATTTTGGTGAACCAGTATGTATTGCACTACTGGATAACAGCTAAGAGGCTGAAATTGCAAGTTAGAATTGTAGACTTTATGCAGTTCTTAACTTGTATCAATTTTTCCTGAAGAAGGATAATAAAAGGCACATCCTATATAATATTGGCTGCCTCCCTGGGCTGCCCAGGTTAAGGACATCAGTAGGAAACTTCCTAGCCTGGTTCAGCCCTCGGACTATTACTCATTAGTGTTCTTCCATGTGGGTAGTGACGAAGCCACAACATGTAGTCCAAGGGCGATCAAAAGAGACTTCAGGGCCTTGGGACAGTTGGTAAGGGAATGTGGAGCACAGGTTATTTTTTCCTCTCTCCTCCCATTTGCGGGCAGCGACATTGGAAGAAACAGATGGCCCCAGTCTATTAATACGTGGCTCTGTGGCTGGGGTCACCACTACAATTTTGGGTGTTTTGATGATGGAATGGTCTACACAGGACCGGGTCTGCTGGCTTCAGATGGGATACGCCTTTCTCAAAGAGGGAAGAGGGTCTTTGCTCACGAGCTAGTGGGGCTCATTGACAGAGCTTTAAACTAGACTTGAAGAGGAAGGGGGATAACATCGGGCTTGCCTGTGACAAGCTGTGAGACAACACGCCATGGTTAGAGGAATGTGGTACCAGCAAGAGCCCTCAGCCTGTTGCTCTGAGACATGCTGGGTACACTCTAGCAAACTTGAAGTCCTACGGAGATGAGCCAGGGGGTCCTGAGGTAATGGGAGCTAACAGAGAAACACCCGTGAAATACCTCAAAGGAATTAAGGTGTGTTCCTTTAAGAAGATGACACAGCCAGTAGCCCAGCTGAAGTGCCTCTACACCAGTGCACACAGCATGGGCAACAAACAGGAGTTGGAAGCCACTGTGCTGCTAGAAAGCTACAACATAGTTACAATTACTGAAACCCGTTGGACTGGAATGTGGCTATCGGTGGCTACAGGCTGTTCAGAAGGGACAGGCGAGAAAGGAGGGATGGAGGCGTTGCTCTCTGCATCAATAAATGGATAGATTGTGAAGAGCTATCCCTGAAGAATAGCCATGAGCAGGTTGAAAGCTTATGGGTAAGAGTTAGAGACTAAAGCAAGAAAGGGAACCTTGTGGTTGATGTCTACTACAGGTCACCTGATCAAGGGGAGCCTATTGATGATACCTTCTTACTCCAGCTACAGGAGGCATCATGCTTGCAGGCTCTTGTCCTGCTGGGGGACTTCAACCACCCCAACATCTGCTGGAAAAGTAGCATGGCGAGCTGTTGGCAGTCTAGGAGACTCCTGGAGTTAATTGAGGATAACTTCTTAAGCCAGGTAATAGACAGCCCTCAGTACTGGACCTGTTGGTCACTAATGCGAGTGAGCTAATCGGTGACATCAAGATTGGAGGCAGCCTGGGCTGCAGTGATCATGCACTGTTTTTGTTTTCAGTTTGCAGTTCTGAGGGAGGTGGGTCAGGAAAAGAGTAAAGTCAGGACCCTGAATTTTAGGAAAGCAAACTTCCAGCTCTTCAAGGAGTTAGTCAATAGGACCCCCTGGGAAACTGCCCTCAGGGACAAGGGAGCTGGCAGATCTTTAAGGACACTTTCCAGAGCACAAGAGCTCTTGATCCCCAGGTGTTGTGGTTTAGGATCCTCAAACCAGGACACCAGGTGCAAGAAATCAGGAAATGAAGGCAAGAGACCAGCCTGGCTGAGTTGAAACCTGCTAGTCAAACTAAAGGGCAAGAAGGAAATGTACAGACAGACAGTGGAGCAGGAGCAGGAATAGGAATCCTGGGAAGATGAGAAGCTATTTTCCGTTCCATCTGTGTCTATGTGAGTATTGACCACTGGGATTGGGAAGTTAAATATGGCATATCTTGTCACCGCTCACATGCAACACTTGCATGCAGCTGGCTTTAGAAATGAGGAAAGTTTTATCATACTATCCTGGTGAGCCACCAGGGTCCATTGAGCTTTTTGTCATTTCCTTATTGATTCCCAGCTGTCAGTTTTCCTTAGCTATTAAAAATAGTCTTTCTGTTGTTGCCATGAGGCTCTCTTCACTGTCCTCTTCCTTCTAGCTTCTTGAAACTAGATAAATTGTTAGTCATTTCCTCACTTAGAGCAGGAAGAATAGGTTAACTGCTTAATGATCCAGAAATTTTTATTTAATAAAACTTACATATCGGAGAAACACAGCAAGGTTCACAGATTCCATTTAATTGTCAATTTTTCCTTTTAAACCTGTAGATGCTTGCAAATACCACACCATACTGATGCTGAGTTTCCATGACACTTCACAGCAAACCTAAGTAATAGGAGAAAAAATAGATTTTAAAAAGGGCTTGCTTTTCATTAGCTGACGAAAACCAGATTTTACTGTCTAAATAGACAATCTACTTATGGTAAACTGTATAAATTAATAGTGCTTAAGACTTGTAAGCAGGTCTGGGTAAGACCTGCATTCTTACTCAGTATTGCTAACGTCCCAACAAATTTTGGGATTAACTTAGGGAATACTTTTCCTGTCAAGCTATCAAAACGTGTTTCAAAGGAGTGAGGGGGAGGGAATGGAGGTAAACTATATATAAATAGCAACTATGATTGATGAAATGGCAAGCAACTACCTTAAGGTCAGATTCAGCTCTCAAGACACCACTTTAACCTACTGCATAAGTTCTTGCTATATCTGGGTTTTTGTCACGGTCCCACTCTGTGATTATGTGAAAAAGTCGTCTTTTTCTTTAAAGGTCCTAGCCCATATGCTTCTTTGAAGAAAATTGAAGGAATTAATCTTTAGAGGGTCAAACAAAGAAATGAAAGTACCCTGCTTGATACTGTTTGTTAAGAACATGGCATCTCATCATAAGAGGGGGTTTGATTCGCTATTTCTTTTTAACACAGTTGTAACCCCCAACGTTACAACACTACACGGTAACTTTATAAGTTACTTTTCCCACAGAAGTGACAAAACAATTTGTTCATTACATTTCTTTTTTTTTTTCTTTTTCACCAGAGCTGGAAGTCAATGGGCAGAGAAAAGACAAAAGCATTTCAATTTCATTTGTGAATATTTTAGTTGCTGCAGGAGTAGACCTAGTTGTATTAATTTCCAAGGAACAGCAATTTAACCATTAATCTGCAAATGATCCATTTCTAGAAAGGAACATTCATCTTATATATAGATTCATGGCTATTCACAAGAAAGTGGTGATCAATTTTGCAACAACATGCTAGAGCATATTTAATTAATTTATTTCAAGTTAGGTGGAATTGCAATAGAGAATAATATACCAGAGTGTCCCTGAAATACTTGTAGTCGTCTATACTGTGCTTTACAGAGGAAAACTGCTAAATCAATTCTTCTTAGTGACATCTGTGTGAATTTGAACAGTTGTATAGGGACTAGTTCAGTTAGTCTGAATTTGGTTTGTTATAACTGGAAACACGCTTTATCCAAGAATGGTTTTGAAAGTGTACAGGCTCCTAACTTTCACCGGAAATAATAGGCAATATTGTCTGCCTATTTCTTTAAGAAAATGCTTTACTGGATCTGAGAGGAATGGAGAATGAATCGTAGGGTAATTTTCTTACAGTATTCACATACTCTGTACTGCTGTGTTGCATATATATACTCTGTATATACTTTTAAATATATCTTGATGAGAATTGGAAACATTTGGTTTCCTTACTGTTTTATGCTTTGAAGACCTTATATTGTTGAACTTGCTGTTAGGGTAATGTGTGGGGTTTTTTTCTGAAGTTAGAAGACTTTCCTGGAAGAACGTACAGTTGCATAAATTTTCTTTGTGGTGCCGTTTTTCTTCAAATGGATTTTGCTGCCAGAGGGTGGATCACAGCAGAGGAAGAGATGTTAACCAGGTGTCAAGTCAGCATCTGAGCCTGGAATAATACATGACCTTGGCTGCCATTCACCTCTTTTCCTCTCTTTAGCACTTGAGCAATTTTGATAGTAAGACAATGGAGTTGTGCATCTCTTGCTATGTATAAATATAGCAGCTGTTACAAGCAGGGCTGGTTTCAGTTGGGGTCTCCGGGTACTAATATAATTCAGATTGATAACGGGAACAAACCAGAATTTCCAAAAAAAGTTCCCTATCCTGCAGTAAAAACTTTGCTTCAGGTTTTGACAAAAGGTTCATTGATCCTAAAAGTGCCACAAATTTCAGTCACGCAAATTTCCATATTTGGACCCAAATCTAACATTTTTCTTTTCATAAGGCTATGTTGTAAAGCATCTGATCAACCTTGACTGACATCCTGCTGCTCACTTAGAATGATTTATATAACACTTGCAAGAATATTTATTTACACTTTTGCTTGCTGTGAGAATTATGTTCTCCAGAAGTCCTTAATAAAACATGGTGTACTTCCTTTACAGTGAGATTGATCATATCTGGAATTAAAGTATACAATCACATACCTATAAATAAAAAGAACATCTTATTGTGCTGCTGATGCACTGAACTTTGAGATATTCCTTGGCAGCGGCGTAGAATATATAAAAAAAAAATTTGTTGAAATGTGATATCTGAAAAGCAAATGCCCCGTCACCAGATGCTTTTGTAGACAAATAGTTTTCTTACAGGAGGCAGCAGATATATCCTGTATTTGAATTTCTGTAAAGATAGTTGCATACTAATCATTCTTCAGTGAAGCACCTGGACAGTCTTTGGCCATCTGAAGTCTGAATTTTTTATTGTAAATTGTGAGAAGAAATTTCATGGGTGGAGCGTAGGAGAAATGTTAAAAGGACATGTGTACAAGAAGTCGAATGTGACTTGCTGTATCTCACTATGCTTGCTTCCCTAAAGTATCGCACGTCAACAGCAGTTCATGCACGAAGCTAAACATACTGTTTGAGTCCTGAAGAGAAAGTTGATGGAGAAATACTTGTCTGTTCCAGTGAATCAGGATCATAACTGAAGTGGTTTTGACCTACAACTGTTTTGCAATTAGCTTGTTTTCAATCTCATTTGTCTTCAAGTTCAGGATCTTGATAAATCCAGTATGTTTGGGTTACATCAGCACAGGTAGCAGTAGAAGCTAATAACCTGAAAGTCTGAGAGGAGGACAAGAATTTTCAAAAAGTTTATGAGAAGAGCTCATTTTTACTTTTTGAAGATTTGGAAACACCTCGTATTGTTGCCAAAACATTTTTACAGTCCTCCATACAGGTACTGAAACTGAAGTGTTTCCACAAAATCAAACAAGAAGGTTACATGCTGCTGCACTCTGATGGGAGTGCTCCTCTTTTCAGCAGAGGACAGTATGCATCATACAATAACCGCATGCTGTGGAGTATCAGGCACCAAGCCATATGTTCTGTGTACTGGTGGTACAGTATATATTTTGTTTTTCTGGAAAGATAAATGTAGAGGCAGACAGATTTAGAATGTGTGGCGAATTATAATTAAATGTTAGCCTAAGGCTAATATTGCCTTGGTTAACCTGGCTTTGTTACCCAGAATCTTGTATGAGAATTACCTAGATGAATTCTTTAAAGAGAAACTTGCTACATCTCCATTTTAAGATGGGAGGCAGATTATGTTTGTGTTTATAGGAGCAGCAAAAGACAAAATACTCCATTAAAAGTCCTCAAAGGAAACGATTACCTCAAAACAAATACCAGCGTTTGAATGTGCAATGACATTTTTCCTTTTGAGAGAGAGAGAGAGAGGTTTCACGTCATATCCCATCAAGGATCTTTACAATCCGATCATTTCTGCTTCTGTTTTTCAGGCAAGAAAGCATCCTGACTGTAATTTGAAGGCAAAAGTTAGACCTTTGCTTAAGGCAGAACAATCATGATGAGTTTGCGCTGCTAAGGCATGTGTCTGCCATTCTTCTCCCTGAGTAATGCATAACAGGGAAATTTCATTTGGCAGTAAATAAATTATGAAACGTTTAGTTTATCCTCAAATGTGCATTATTGATTGAAAATTGTTTAGTAGGAGAAAACCATTCTGTAGTTGGCTTCCTGAATTTTGAACGCTAGCAAAATATTTAGAATATTCTGGCAAAATGGAATTCCTTAAAAGAACTGCCAACACCACAACAACCAAGAAGCGGTTGTAACATTGTGCTCTATATTTTTGGGAAGGATATCTGGAGAATCTTTCATAATTATTTCAGAATTTGTGCAGTTTTGGTAAAATATTCTTCATGCTATAAACATGTTCTTATGGAGACAGTTTATAAGCCATGCTGTATACAGTCTCTTGTGGAAATCAACAGCTAACATTATTTTCTTCCTAATGATGTCTATATTAATTGTTAGATACAGTTAATGAATAATCTCTCTTTCTGGAGGAAAACTTGCTACCACTGGGATTAAATGTTGATAAAGCCTGTAGTTAACTGTAATATATTACTGAGAGAAAGCAGCGAGAAAGCTAAATCGTGACCCATTTTCATCTACGTAATAGCGATCATTTGAAAATGTGCGTTTCATAGTGCGTAATATGCAACAGGAGAGCCTGAGCAAAACGACTAAGATAGAGCTTTGTCATCTGCAACTGCCTCCCACTGGTACCAGGGCCTGAGTAAGAACCCCACAACATACACCCCCCCCTACCCAGGCACTGTATCGTTCATGGTACAGATGAAACTGCCATTAAAACTAAATATAAAAGTTCCAAGTTGCTGGAGAATGTAAAGCCATATTTGTTTCCTATTTACAGAATCAACATCCAATTTACAACTTGCTAACGTAGTGCTAACCTACGGTTTCTGAGTTGCCCGTGCCAGCAATTCTGTAATGAGTCTGTACAGAAAGCAGGCAAACGTCCCTGCTGCTGGGCATACGTCTCCTGTTTGCATAAGGTAATCTGTTCAATTTCTGCTGTTATGTGTAGAAGGCAGCGTGGTGCCTATGGCTGTTGCTTTCCTTTTCCATCACCTGCAGATAATTATTTATCTCATGAGAGATATTAGGAGATTCTTCACCTACAGAGATCCCTTTGCTAAGCTCTTTATAAACCCGGAGTTGATCCCCGCTCATCTGAATTTACAGTCCGGGTTTGTACTCCTCTGCACCACTGTATTGGGCACAACGTGCTTTGTAATTCTGATTGTCTCACTATATTGATTCCCTCCCTTCAAAACTAAAATTCACTTTTTCGTCTTTTTCTTTCTTTCTGGTAGTTAATGTGAATGAACATCAACATCCATCACCATTAGCAGTTCTTTCTTCAATTAAATTTAAACGTGATCTACAACACGCCTCAGCTCTTGGGATAGAAGGAGATATTATTGTTCCCAAAGTATAATTTTTCACATCTGTCTTCATTTTCATGACATTGTTGGTGCAAGTATTTACACAATGCTTAACAACAGGTACAAATATAAAAAAAAAAGGATACATTTGTTTTTCCATTTTCCCCAAAAGGTGGCTTTACCAATGGCCTGATAGAAAGCTTATTGACATTTGTGGCAATCTTTGCATTTATCTTAAGTAGCCTTTGTTCTGGATCCCAAAAGAAGAGAACAATGCGTCTTGAGAGGAAGAACTACAATGGTGTAATTAGGAAAAGACACTCATAGCCAGGCATATTACATTTCCATAAACTAGTATAAATAGAACCTGCTAATTTGGCAAGGAGGCGAAAGAGTGGGCTGTCGTGACGAATAAGGCTAGATAGTAAGATTCTGCTGCTGTAACTTATATCCTTTTACAAAGAGTTTGCTCCATTTGCACATTTTGTCCTAATGTTATGAGTCCAGTATTTGGAGTACTCACTGAATCTGACTGAGAAGAACTACTTTCAGCAAGGGTTAATTCTGTGCAGTAGCAGGGAGTTAGGTGGGCCAGCTAAGGCTGCTTTATAAGATTTTGCTTTGCTAGATTACCTATGGCAGAGCCAGTAACCTGTAATGGAGATATCAGTCCCTCGTGTCGTGGTAATTACATATTGCAACTCTTCAAAAGAACTTTAGGGATATGTACGATACGATACGCATCAGAAACTTTACCACAAAGGATAAAACCAGCAAAATAATTACATCAACTTTTTATTGGGTTATCTTGAATATTCTGTTAAATAATAAAATCCAGGTATGCTTTGAAGGAACAAAGGAAAGAGAGCGTGAAAAAGCATATCTCTGTTTGCAGCTTTACTTTGGGGAAATCTAATTCATGTTTGCTTAGATTTACTATAAGAAAAGACCTTGAAAATGAGACAATCTTTGTTCTAGTAGTCGTATTTAATCCATACATAACTGGATTAAGCTAAATCTTGTACCTCATTGATTTATAGATTTCCTTTTCTATCCTTGTCACTTCTAAAGAGGAGAGACTCTTCCTCTGTACAGAGAATAAGTAGCTAGATAATAAGTGCAAACTTGAAAAGTCACTCCAAACGGTAAGGCCTCTCACACCTCACAGGAAGATTTTCAGTTTCATTTCATAAACTTCATTCTATTTTCCACATGGTTTGGGTAGGTGATATTCACTGGAAAGTGGCACAATCACAATCCTTATGCAAGGTGAGATGTGATAAATATTGCTCACTATATTGTTATAATTTATTTATATCCCGTAATATTTACATTTTACACCTCATTATTTTGTATACAGCTTTCAGGTACTGGATTTGCGTGAGAAAAATACAGAAAGGTAGCTGCAGAGGTCTCGTTTTAGTGAGATCCCTTGGCCACCACTAGGATCGCAATAGACCGACTTTGGAGAAGAGGATCGGGATGGCTGTGTTCCCATTATTTTCCATTCCCAGCGGAAGAACTAGTTTTATACTGGGGGAATAAGTGAGAAAGATCCCCCGAGCCCTAAAGGCAGGGTGCATGTCAAACCTGTCTTCATCGCTGCTGAGCCCAGCAGGGAACTGTACCTACCAGGCAGCCACGCTGTATAATGTGAAACACCCTCTATCAACTGCTCAGTGATGAATCGGGAGCAGAGACAGCGAGGTTAGTACAGTAGTCAGGAATTTTTTCCTTACTCTCTGTACCCTGGGCTTTCTCCTCAGGCACTTGCTTGAAAGCAACCACCCTGTTGGGAAGCAACTTTTGTGAGGAACGAAATCCCCCAACAGATGGAAATCAGGAAAGTTTGCTGGGCCAGGTTTCACCAGATCTGGTTTGGGACACCTAACAGCTCTGTTTAAGAGAAGAAATAACAAATCTGAGCTTCCTTCTAATTTTACAAAAGGACAGAAGGACTGTTTTTACCTACTTTCTTTTAGTCATTAATGTAAAGACAACCAAAAGTAAATGTCTCGGAAGCAAACAGGTTTTTGTACACTAGTGCTTACCTGTTCCCACAGCACGAGGCAGGAGGAGAGCTGTATTTCTTTTTTTTTTTTTTTCATGTATCTATTATTGTAACTTAGCCAATTAAGCTGAAATCAATAAATCAGGGTAGAAATTCTGACTCAACTTGCTTAGCAGTATCAGTTCTGAAATAGAAAAAAAGGAAGAATATGTCTTTCTAGTACTGAGCCTGTGTATACTCTTATGCTACTTTAATTCTGTCTACTGTTCCTGTGTATTATAAGCTCATAATGGACTTTGAAAATAATTTAGGGAAATTTGTTTTCTAACAGCAGTTACATTTATAGAGTGAAATATTGTTGCTGAGTTCCAGTTTACCCCTGCATTTGCTCTACCACTGCCTCTTTGTTGTCTAGGCTTTCCTACTGCCCTCAGAAGAAGCCTTTTAACTTCAGAAGTGGATGCCTTCAGAGATTATTCTAACACACAGACACTGAATGTAGCTCAAAGATCCACTTAGATTAGTAGTAGTCATATTAACTCCAATATATTTATTTGTGTAAGAAATAGGAACCTCTTAGTTGTCTTTCTAGGAACTTCTTACCAATGAAACCTTGGTTTAATAGAACAATTTTTATTATTAGATAGCCTAAGGCTTTGTCAAGGATGTCAGTGTCTTGGATGTAGCTTTGGAAGTGGAGAAAATTACATGCAGGAAATTAGAGAAACACATGAAAAATCAGCCTTCTCTTACTACTTTTCGAGCAGCAGCAGAATAAGAATTAAGAGATGGATATCCTTATTCTCAGTTCCTCTTGAACTTGCCCCTAAATTTTTCTACCTCAAACTTGAAGTAAGCTCACCTTTCCATCTCTTATTTTTATACGCTAATCTATTTTTCCACAAAGATTTTAAGTTAAGCAAAAGGTGTTCGGTTGCTTTGGCCTCTGTGGATACATCAAAGAATGTTCCATCTAAGTAAATTTTCTACCTGCCAGTGTTGGTAAAGAAAAAGAAATCTCATATCGTTTAGTGGGAAGGATAAACCGATGTGCTTTTTAATGCTGCATTTGTTTTAGTGTTCCATGGTTATAGTCTGCAGCATTAGGTTATAAAGGTAGACAGCAGTGAATACATTTTCTTGATTTTGAGCTTCAGTCCTAGGGGAGGGAAGCTGAGATTGTTTTCTTGTCCAACAAGAGCAACATAAATGAAATTCTGCCATAGTATATGGTCCAGTAAATGAGAGCGGCATCAGAAAGATAGTTTGTAAAAAGAAAAGGTATAATTATCCCAAATGCAAAGAGGGAGTCTGGGTCGATTATGAGATTTTTCCTTTTCATAGAAGACTATGACTTCAGAAGCGACTGTATGTTAGTTATGTTACATCTAAGTGCATAGTGAACTGCACAAGCGGGGAAGCGACCTTCATTGTGCCCTACAAAGACATTTCATGCTTGTTAAGCATACTATGTAGAGCAAAGTTATAGTCATGATGCTTAAGCAAGGAAGGAAGCGTAATTAATGGAAACAGGTGCATTTATGACATGGACAGCAAATACTAACCATCTCTCTTCTAAAAGGATTAACCTCACTTTCCCCCTACACTGCATTTTGACTTAGAAATGGAAGTGGAAGTTCTGCAGTGATTTGTCATGCAGAATTTTTGTCTGAACTTTAGCAAGAAGAGAAAACTTATGAGGCGTTTGTATTCTCTACACCATAGGTAGTGGTAGGAATGCTTGTATTTTAAAGTTGGTTATCTTAATATTCATAAAAAGGAAATGTTTAAAAAAATTGCATGTTGTTTACAAAATGTTGTTTGCTAAATATTTAGATCAGGAATGATTTTCCTCAGATTTAGAACTATCATCTTTTAGGGAGAGGAAGGAGAAAGTAGTTTGTAACCAAAACTTTTATCCTTTTGCCTATTTTTAGTGGAGTAATTTTGGGTATTTAAGGAAAGTAATTTAATCTCAAACTCAAATATCATCAATCAGAAAGACCGAGACTCCCATTATTCATGAGGATTTTTGTAGCAGCAGAGCCATTGTTTAACTCCCTAAACAGATACAGGACTGTATGAGCACAGTGTGTTGCATCCTAAACTTTGCTAGAACGTATAAAAGAAAATACTATTCCTGTCTCATTGAAAAACCAAAGTCACTCAGCGCACTCAGGATTGACTAATACTACCAATAGTGACAGTAGTGCTGTGAACGTGTGGGAAGTAAAAACTGGGGGAAGCTTAACTGAATTTGATGTTCTTATATCTTGTAATACATCTGAATCTTATCTGGAGAATATTATCATCTTCTGGTAGGGAAGAATATTGACATTCTTCTAATTTTCCCACTCTTTCCTGTAGTCTGCAGTCTGAAAAACTACAGATCTTGTCTGCTTTATATCAGTCTGGATGTTTTGATAATATACTGAACTTGATAGCAAATTCCGTATATTAGGGCGCATGTTGAGTTTGAGGTTTTCCAACTGCAAACAAAGAAACCAAAAAATAGTTTTCAGGGATTAGCCTTATTTCCTTCTTAGATCCTGTCGAATGTGGCACATCTTGTTATTTGGTTAAAGCAAAGAAAACTTTCCCTTTTTCCTATGCACTAAATCTTGATCCTTATTTCACTGAAATCAGCTGAGTTTAGGCACTGATCAAGACACATGATAATACCACTTGTCATGGTGAATGCATGAACCTGGATTGAAATGTGGATGGAGGGAAGTGAACATCAGTGACTTTTTCTAAATATAGAATCACAGAATAATAGAATGGTTAGAGTTGGAAGGGACCTGAAAGATCATCTAGTTCCAACCGCTCTGCCATGGGCAGGGATACCTTCCACTAGACCAGGTTGCTCAAAACCCCATCTAGCCTGGCCTTGAACACTTTGATAGTGCTTCTATTAAGAAATATGCAAAACATGTGTGTTAGTTGTATGAATGGCATTTGCTTATTTTGGGGGAGATGATGCCACTTTGATGTTGTTTCCCAACCAGCATCTCATTTAGGAAGATTGGGGAATAATAAGCGGAACTATTTCCTTGAATTTGTCTTTGCAATCTCAGAATAGGCTTATAGAGCAATTTAAAAAACAGATTGCAATGCATATAGTCACATTATAACTTGCTAAATTAGCTGGTACTTATAGCAATGCAGCCATGGCAACAAGGAGTTTAGCGGACACTAGATCCCTGAACTTAGGCAGGTTTTGTGGCCTGCATTGACTTTAATGCTACCATAGCAACACTCCCATCTGCAGCAAAGATAGCTTATTTAAAGCCAGCACCAGTATGTCTATATAAATTGTCATTATGCCTTTGAATTTCATAATAGACACACTCTTAAAGGTAGTGGATGTCCAAGAGCCAGGAGAAGTGAGTCTGGAACCAGATCTTTCTGGTTTACTACAGCACTTGGTAGATATAACTGAGTTGATTGTCAGGATAAAGAAAGGGAACTTAGCTGGCGTAGGTGTGCACTGAGGTGATTTTGACCAGGCTAAACACACATTCTGTTTTTTTTTTTATGAATAGTAGTCTTTACTTGCTTGGATTGGTTGTTCTTCTTGACTAGATTGTATTGAATCTACTGACTCAATCGGCAGCATTATCCTGTGAGGAGGTAAATATACCACAAATCCTCAAGCTACAGTTCTGCGCTTGTAAACTCAGGTGTTCATATATAGTTTGCAGAATATCTAGCTTAAAAGACAATTTAAGAAAAGTAAGAAAATGTTGCTCTGTAAGTAAAAATGCCAAGGAGTAGCACTAGCTTATATGTCCTGGAACTCATAAAACAACACAATTTTATCTGAAATATACCTGGATTTCCTACTGACCAGTGTGCTGCTCAAAATCTTATAACCGTTGCAAGAACAAATGGTGCAACTGTCACAGATAATAGCTGTAAATGAAAAGATTTAATCACATCTTTTGAGTTGGCGGGTTATAGAAATTGAAACCCGTGGCTTTCTTAGCCTCAGCTGGGGTATTGAATTCATTCATAGTAGGTGGAGATGTAACACCAGCAGCCACCTCATTCCTCTTCTGAAGCCTATGCTGTTGCACTGTGGTCTAGCTGAAAGTGGCTCTCATGGCCTCTCAGCAGTTACAGCTTGTTGAAGTTCAGTTTGTTATGATTTCCTTTCCCAGAGCCACTCGTACATCACAGTAATGGTCTTTATCTTACGTTCTCCACTAATGCGTTCCTGGGGTCTTTCCAAAGTATTTAACACTGAATACAACACAACCCGAGTACCTTACGCTACATTTATATCCCACCACATCAGCTGAATTCCAAGTGCTTAAAGGGTTGGCCTTCATCATGAGGATTCTGGGACAGAAAAGTTTTTATGATTAGCATGTTTTGAGTCTCGAGTTTTGGAGAAGGAATGTTGGCTAGTTTTTGTTTTCATACGTGGTGATATCTACTGAATTTGAAATCTGCGTGGCTAATCAGCCTAGGGAAAGTGTACACATGAAGAGAAAAAACTTCCATGCAAGGATCCAAAATCATACCTGGCACCGAGCGGTTGGGGTCTTGTCCTCTGTTACGTAATTTTGTAATGTAATACATTAAAAATTGATTACATGACAGTGAATCTAGCTGATCTAGCTGATCACGGGCCTTCAGTGCTCCGAGAGAAACTTGGTTCGTAAGTGCCGCAGAGACTTGCATTTTCTATACAAGTCAGGTCACTCGTATTCTTCCAGGATCAGGGACAAAAGGAAATGAGTCAAGTCATGACTCCTGAGATAGCCTACCCAGAGATTTTTTGGAGAGGCAGAACACAATCTGTACGTGCAATTACTTTTTCTCTTTGAAAAGCTTGCTTTCTCTTTGCATTCGCTGGCAGTCACAGAAAGTATCTTCAGCGTGAAACAAAATTTGCATCAATATTTTTCTGCAAGTGGAATTAAAATACACCAGTTGTAATTTTGAAAGGCATTTTAATTATTGCAGGAAAGAGTAAAATAATAAAGATTAGCAAAAATGTATCATACCTGTCATTCATACTTTAATAATGAACAACTGTCCAGAGCAAACGAACTGCTACTAAAGTAAGTAGCATTTTAAAAACTGTTACGTTCTGAGAAGTGAATTAAAATGCTGTTGAATTGAAAGAAAAAAGTAATATGAGACCATGTGTTAAAAGCTTAGAGTAACGTGTGATCCTGGAGGCCTGAGGGGCAAACTGACAATTAAAAACTAAAAAAAGACTAATTAGGGTTTTATCATGGTAAACTTATTTTGTATGACAGTTTCAAATTATCATCTGCTACTCTGTGCCGAGGATAGATGTTTGAACATGATCAAAACGAGGTGAGACCTGGTTAAGAAAAGCAGCTAGGAATACTAAAGGCTTTTTCTGGCAGCTTTCTTTTCTGCTGTATGTAAACAGTTTGTCTATGTGATGGTATACTGCACATATTCTTATTGCTTATAGCTCCAGCAGTGTCCTTGCGTTGTTTTTAACCCTTCTCCGCTGTACTGTGAAATATTTTCATTTGTACAGAACAGAAGTGGAGAATCTTTTCATTTGTGCTCTTTTAGAAATGTTTTTAAAAGTGTTAAGCCTACACACGGTGTATTTGATTTTAAGTGATGGCACTATGCCAAGAAAACACTGTTGTGTAGAATCCAAGGGAGGAAAAGTAAGCCTGTATGTTGCAGGCTATCTCTGTTATTTTGTAGAAGTCTAGTTTCAAAAAAGTTTCCACTTTTATTCATTATTAAGATATGCCACAGTGCCGTCTAAAAATGTCTGGATTTCTTCAATATATGAGGAATAAAGGTTTTATGATATGTATCTTTATGCATTTTATATCTTTATTACATTTATTTATTTCCACAATATTGCTGCTCTGTCATTGTCATGTCAATTTGGAATGTCAAAACACTTCAGTCTGGTTCCTTACTGCACAGATCTAGAATAAGGAACTCTGCTGTATGACAGAGAAACTCTGAAAAGTGGATTAATTTAAATTTTAAAAAAAGATTCACCTCAAATATAGAAGTTTTTTTAAAAAGTTAAGAATGTATACATTTTTTTTTCGTCTCAAGTCTCGGATGTAAGTAGCACTGGGTGATGTTCCTTGGACATCACAAGATCTTCAGTCCAGGACAAACAGTTTACTTCCAGTATGCTTTCCTTAAAATAAGTTGCTGTCAATTGAGGAGTCACGTGTTTGCTAGTGGTTTGGTGGCAATATTTTCACACCTGTTTTTCAGCGCAATTAGATAGCATTATGGATCTATGAATCTCTTTTATCTGCAGATAGTACAAGTTAGCCAAACTAGTAATCTAAGCAGTAAGATTTAATACGATTATTCAAAATAGAAATTGTGGCCATACCAATGACCTGTGGTACTTACAAGATGTATGTTGAAGTCTATAATAAAATCAGTAGTGGAGATGTCTAAACTGTACACTGAATTTGCCCTAGGGATTGCCCAAGGAACTAGCTGTTTTAAAAGCTAGTTTGAAACAAGTAATTTCTGTATTGGATTTCATATATTGTTTTCTCTTGTTAATCAAACCTGTTATTTGGTGAAATTCTCAAATGGTTTGGGCTTTTGAATGGTTGAGTGCTCCAACAGAAGCTTTGACCAAAAAGGACACAGGTACTTGCATTTTCAAAAAGAATGAGATCACTGAATTCTGCCTGGATAGGGAACAAGAGGAACTGAGTTGAGATATGATTGCTGGGATAGTTTTTTCCAAAGACTTTACTGCTATTCCTAAACATTGTTACCTTTATGAAGCAGCACCAGAAGCAATAGAAATTAAACCAGAATATTGTGCAAATTTACAAGTCATGGATTTTTTCCAGATGATGGTGTTTTGTTTCCAGCCTGTAATGAGATGAAATATGTAATTAGTATTTGAGGTTCAATTTTAGAAGTTCCACTTTTATACAAGATCAAATATGTATTTTTATAACTGTTTGTAATCCATCTGTGCTTAGTGCCATCGTGCCTTCCCGGTATTTAATCACCTGAACCATAAGACAAATGTACAAAATTCATGTTACTTTGTCATGCCTTTGCTGCAAACAAGTGCAAAATAATTGTTACAAATAAAAATAAGGTTATGTTTTTGCTAATGAGCTTGCTACTCAGTCTTGTGACTAACGTCAAGATTAATAATAGGGTCGATATATATCTGTGGTAATTATCACACCATTTTTTCTCTTTTCCTGTATTCTCCTCATGTTATTTTTTAATGTGTTTTTGCTCAAGTCAATTCAATTTCTCAGTAGACATAATGCATGAAACAGCACCAATTTGCTTTGTATCTACTTAAAAATAAACTGGAAAACTCAATTTTTCAAGCCAGAGTTTCCAATCAGAAACACATGAGAGGAACAATAAATGAATTTTAAAATGCTTTTATTTACAGAGATATGATAAAATAAACATCAAAAGGAAAACTTTTAAAGAGCAAATAATACATTTGGCTTCACTTTTTTTGTTTTTTTAAACCAAGCACATGCAGGCAGGGTAGGTTTTGTCTGTGGCCACGATAGTGCTAAAGAAATGGATTGAAATGCACATTGAGAAAATGAAAAATCTAAGGGGCAAATACAGGAAAGCTGCATGGAGCTCTCTTTGCCTTCTCTTGTAAATGAGACTATGTTCTTCATGCCTGTCTTTGTATGCATCATTTGAATGATATGCTCCTTTTGTAGCGTTGCCTGAAAAAAATACTTTTGCCCTGACAAAATTCTGAGAAGATTTGAGATAGTAGGTTGATTGTGGGGATAGGTGTTGTGGTTTAACCCCAAGCAGCAACCAGGACCATGCAGCCGTTCATTCACTTCCCACCCCCTCTACCGCAAGTGGGATAGCAGAGGAGGATCGGAAAAAAAGCAAATCTGGTGGGTTGAGATAAAGATAGTTTAATAGAACAGTAATGGAAGAGAATATAATAATAACAATAAAGATAAAAGAATATACAATATGAGTGATGCAATACAGTTGCTCGCCACCTGATGACCAATTGCCCAGCCTGTCCCAAGTAGCGATTGTGGATTCCTGTCCCCCCAGCAAATCCCCATTTGAATGTTGAGCTTGACGTCTATGGTGTGGCATCTTCCTTTGGCCAGTTTGGGTCAGCTGTCTGTGCTCTCTCTCAAATCCTTTGGGAAGCTGAAAAAGTCCTTGACTTAATATAAACATTACTTAGCAACAACTAAAACAATATGTGTTATCAACATTATTCTAATACTAAATCCAAAACATGGCAACTACTAGGCAGAAAATTAACTCTACCCCAGCTGAAACCAGGACAATAGGAATAGTGTAACTCTCTTCCTGCAGGCACTTTTACTTATAGTGCATCACGCTTGCAAACTATTTTGCTTTCTAGAATACGTCTTTTTTCATTCACTGAAAAATGTAGGCTGGCTGGAAGACAGTAGCAGCCTCTAAAAACGGCTTTGCCCTGCCAGTAAATGGTACAGGTTACATTCTAAGGCAGGTCCTTAATGGATTTCACTGGGCAGTATTTGTCAATCTCTAAGTCGCAGGAGGTGAAATTCGGGCATTTGTTTCTTTGTATTGTCTATACGCTGTAAACCTGCTCATCTGAGAATGCTGTTCCTAAGACACAAGGAGACTGTTACACTTCTAAATATTGAACGTTAAGAGCTGGATCTGATCAAGACTTTTTCTTGGTGGGGCTCTCCTGAAGAGCATGCTGAATGGGGAGGATTGTTATGGGACATATTGTTTGAACCAAAACCTTGTTTCTTACAGATCTGACAAACAGACTTAGCTCTGGTTCCTGGCAGCCTCTTCTCCCTTGGAGACTGTCACTATATTGCCTTTGGTAACTGCTCAGCTGCTGGTTCATATTCCCAGAGCCAAGATGCTCAAGCCACGCGCCCCTGTCTGCACTTAGCAGTGGAAATTAAATGGAAGGGGTCTCCTTGAGCCTTAGCTTTCTGACTGAGGAGCTTGTTGCCTTGCATGTGACTATACCCAAGACATAGTCAGTAGGAACTGTCCTGGAAGTGGAGGAGCGAGCTGGAAACTGGAGCTAATAAAAAAGCCAAAGTCACTAATTGTCTACTTTCAATAAATCTCCAACCTGTGTGAACAGCTGGCTACAACAAAGCAGCAGCTACCTAGAAGCATGGTTTGCAAGGAACAAGTTGTTCTCCCTAAAGACAAATTTTTTTTTTTTCCCTTTGTGTAGTTACCTCATCATCCTGGACTGAAATAAAGTATTTACTTTTTCCTTTATCCCTTTCTGTGGGGGAGTGTGTTTTTCCAACTAGTAATTCTTGTGACTTGTCCAGATACTCTGTAATGAAAAAAAAGATTATCTGCCCAGTGCAAGGCATATAGATACTGTGTGAGCTGACACAGGCAGGGCACAGAAACAACCACAAACCCGTGGATGAACTGCAAAGAGTTAATTTAATCTTGATACCTCGCGAACAGGGGGATCTCCAAAGCAGCACCTGGGCAGAGGCACGCAAGTGGGAACACAGGCACTGCGGAGCTCGGTCCTTGCTCGAGAGTGTTTTTTGAACCTGCTGTTCTCGCCTGTATATCAGGGATTCACGCAGGCACAGTTTTCCACTGTGCTTTGGTCTGTCTGACAGCAGGGCAGGAATCTCAAGCATGTTCAATAAGCTGCCTCTGAGTCTATTGCCGGCCTACGGTATCTAAGTGCAGATGTTCGACTTGTCAAGCACACAAGACTAAACAATTACTGTGATGTAAGTGTTTTTTGACACCTCAGCTGCAAGTCACGTGAGTTTGTTTACAATTGTCCTTGCCAAACTTCCGTTATTTTCCTACAAACACCCTCTGCTGATTTGAATCTGGGCTCCTGCTCAACTCTTGCTAACCTGAGCAGCAGCCTCTAAACCTCTCCACATGCTGTTTACTCAAGTCTTAAATTATACTATGGAGAAACCCAAGGAACATGAAAAGCACAGAAAAAAACTTAAGTTGAGATTTATGCTTCATTGGTGCTTAATAAAGGAAAACTCCAGGGAGTGTGCTGTTCTGAGAGCTTAGGGTTGGGATTTTGCCTATTCATTCATTAACTTCACATCAAATGTTCATAGCAGTGCATTTTGGATCTTAACTACAGCATAAATTATGAGCTTTGGAGCCTAATTAATGCCAAATGAGAAAATATCAAGCAAACTTCAGCTGCTGTTTATGTAATTTGAATGATTGCATCGCATTCTTTTTGCTTTTAAGGCCACAATCAAAGCATCACAAATATTGTCCTGTGCCACTCAGCTCTGCAGCAAGCTAACTTTAATTTCTATGGTGGTCTTATTGCTGAGGTCAAGCAGCCTTTATGAAATAATTTCTACTCCTCCCTTTTACCAGAAAGAGTGTCTGCCACAACCTTGCAAACTGAAAAAGAGTTGTTTCTGAAAGAGTGTGTAGAGTTCAGATCTAAATCTTTGGAAGACTTCTGCAAAAGGACCCAAGAGGAGAAAAAAGAATGGGCAAGAAATTTGGAATCGCTTCAGTAGCAATTAGTTGAACTGGGAAAAGCTACGTGACTTAACTTCATGATCATGCATGGGTCTCTTGATATCTCACAAATATTCTTGAAAGATTGGAAGAATCATTGCTATTATTGACAGAATTAAAAAAAAAAAAAAAAAGAAAAGAGATTTCCCTCACTGCATTCATTCCTCTTCTAGACAATTAACAAGAAGTGTTCTACAGGAATAAGACGAGATGGCTGATTTCCTTGGCACTTTAGCCTTTAGGCTGCTTGAGGTGGACCTGAAATGATAACTACGGGCTTATTAACTTTTTTTCTATTTTTCCCAGGAGTCCAGAGAAGCTTTTTAAACAATTGTTATAAAGGAAGATGGTTTAAATCACTCTGAAATATTTTCTGTCATCAGTTTGAGCTTTGTAGAACTAGTTTGATGCTTCTGGTGTTTCAGACTCTTGGCTAATATTCATAATCAACTTGACTAAATAGCTAAGAATATGTGTCATCAGTAGTATGATTTTAATTTGCATTTTAAATTGAAACAAAGTCGGTTCTAACCGGTAGAAGGAGTGAATCAGGTTCACATAAACAGTCTTAGTGGTTACAGTAAAACTACTCATTTGCTTGCCATTCAGTAACTGTTTTCATCACTGAAAGTGCAAATTACCTTCTTATACATGTTACCACATTCACTTTTTGTATGTACTGAATCTGGGGGAGACAGAAGCCTCAAACTCATCCATGGAGTCGTGTTTGATGACCAGTAGTAGGATTTGAAAATTACTGAAACTGTGGGTGCCCAGTTAGCAGTCAGTGAGAAGTGCAAGACTGTAGAGTAAGAGAAACTGTCTGAAACACTTCAGTGTACCGGAGACAGAATGATCTACATAACCTGAAGTTTTCTGTTGTTGGTTGATAGTGTTCTTGGTGTAACATAGCTTACCTGGCTAAGGATATTTTTTTTTTTCTATGCAGAAGAATATGCAACGTACGAAACTTCTAGCAGAAAATAATTGTACACGAAAAATCAGAATTATTAGTTACAGACATGACATTAATTAATATGATACTATCTGAATATCCGTTAGCGATTTAGACTATAGGAAGAAAGTACAGAATTAACGCTGTGTGAATAAATCATGTGATTTAAATTAAAAAAAAAAGAAAAAAACCACATAGGTTGAATCAAACTGCCTTTAACGTTTTGGAACAATTGTTTTCTTCTCCACAGTTATGATCAAGAACGTAGAACAGGGTATTTCAGTAATTGGTTTTGGCTTTTTTTTTTTTTACAAAAAGGAAGAACACCCTCTATATCAAAGGATTTGGGTGATGCTTATCCTTTCTTAACTTTTACAGGTTTTGCACAGTCTGTGGGTTATTTCATTCTCAATTTTTGAACTCCCATAGTAAATTGTGCATCTTTATAACGAAGGTATAATCAGAAATGGCTGCTTGGGTATGGGATGACTGAAAAGAAGAGCAGACCTGGTTGGTCTATAGGAAGTGTTTCTAAATGAGGCTCTGAAAGAATCTCTAGAAGATTCTGGGTGGGATGGGGAGTGGATGAGGAGCAAAGACTCCTGTCTGGTGGAAAAAGAGGAGCCTGATACAGATGGTTTTGTTTTGTCCCTGGATGCACTGGCGGAGGACGTAGGTTCCTAAAGCAGACATTTGAAAGACTTCAGCGATAGTTCCTCTATTTCCTCAGAGGAGCCATCACTGAAGTTACTGTAACTCTGTAACAGAGTACCACATCAAGAATGTGTGTGTTGGTCTGCTTGGTCCATATAAATTGCCATATTAATAGATGCTGTAAATAAAGTCGTGTACTGATGTGCATTTACTTCCATTGATTTAATAATATACTTTGTCTAATTTTTTTTTTTTTTTTATCAGAGATTTCATATGAGAGCTTCATGGCAGGTTGAAAGCTTAAAATGGCAGCAAAGATGCCATACTATGGCTTATTAGCTTCCCCTCCATATTTCTCTAAGAAAAATGTTTCTGACAACCTAGGAAAGTATATCGCAAAGAAATGCGTTTAAGAGATTGTGGCCAGCCACAAAGGTTAATGTCCAAGTTAAATAGTTGCAGAAAAGAGAAAAGTAGAGCAGCTTAATGGATTGGAAATTGGTTGAAGGGCAAAAAAAAATCAAGTAATCTTAAATGCAGACTTGGAGAGAACTTGGTATTATGTGTTCAGTGAAAGCCCTGTTTCAGTAAAGCATGTATGTGGTTGGAAAATTCAGTTTAGAATGGGTAAAGGTGTTCATAAGACATTGGAAAACATTTATGTGTTTGGGTGTATATTTTTATTTAGAGGATCTTGCAAAACAGCAGATAAATGTATTCAGAAAGGAGCTTTCAGAGAAACCACTTTGCGATTATGAGTCTGAGCACTGCTGTGATTCATGCAGTTCTTGAGGGAAGTATACAAATGCAGTTTCACAATGTTTAAGCTTGGACTTGGTAAGGAAAAATTCTATTAATTTGCAGAGTCAGAGTAACGCTATTAATTATATAAGCAGAAATCCAATCAATTTAGAAGTCCTCAAGACATTCCACCAACATTTTCACCAACCTCTGTAGCATTGCCATTAGAGACCACTGGTGCTCCATTTTAGCTTCACAAGAGTGAGACTATTAGTACAGTTATGATAGTGTTCTAAGTGTTATACTCCATGAAACCGAAAATGCTTATTTTAGTTTGCTGTCCATTACCACTAGTTCACTATCTATCCTGACCTGTTCCATCTCGTTAGTCTGCATGCTATGGTGACAATAGGTCACAAGATACCATGACAACCCACAGGTTCTTTTGATTCGCCAACTTCTCTCCAATCTTAACTTGCTTCAGACTTAACAAGAATTAGGCCGAGCAATAATTAGAACTGTGTGGCACCACTTCTAATTGAGATTGCCGATCAAAAGCACAGTACTGGAGAAAAGGAAAAATGGGATTGAGCCTCTGAGCTGACTTTTGCTGTCAGACCTTCCAGCCGCTTGATGGGGTGGCTAGGAGAAGCAAACCTCACACGCATCCCTTTTTGATATCAAGACTTTTGGAGCTACAGCGTTCAACGCAGTGTTACAATGCATGTGGATATAAGGCTTCTGGGGTGTGTTAGTGATTCTTTACAGTGTCATGTAGGTATGCAGCGGCCTCTGAGCTCACACGAGGAACTCTGAGGCAGTGCTGTGCAGTCCAGAACTGTCAGAGAGCCCTGTACGTCTGTGTCCTGCAGCTGCTCACCTCACAGAAGGCTGGTGCCTCAACGCGAGCTGCAGGGATACATTGATCATGTAAGTCAGCCACTCTGTATGCATCTGTCAGCAATTTAATTTTCAACTTGTTGCTTTCACAGACCACACTGTGTAGTGGAAACCTTTCTTGCTTTCCAGCATGCCGAGTAGTTGTGGATGGCTCTTGTGTTTGATGTGACTAATGATAGTCTTATCATCCCTCTATGACTAGTTCAGATGAATAGTTTTCTAAAGTTCTGTTTAATTTTTAGATGGTTTGGCTGAACTCAAGTGTTGAAATTGCAGTCAGAGGAAGGTGATAATTGCTTTGGTGTATGGTGGAACACAGCACATTTTCTCTAATGATTCCTAGCTGCTCTCGAATTGAGGGATGTATTTAAAAAATTATTCAGTCCAAGATTGCTGTTGCTGTTGTTTGTTTGGCCATCTCTGTCTCTGCTTATATGTGCTGTAACAACTGTTATTTACGTGCCTTTCTCAGATGCTGCTTCCTGAGGGTGACTCTTCTGTGAGTGACCTGTGATTATGTCTGAGAATTGTGTCATTTTTTGACAAGTTGAACATTTCCAGTGAGTGTAACCATTCCTGCCTGTACAAGTGGCTTCACTCTCCTGTTTCCACATACTGTGATACCTCTGTATGCACTCCCTTTGAGGTTATTATTTACGCTTTTGATAGTCATTGGTACTCCTGAGCAATGCAAGAAATGTTTAACTGTTGTACCTTTAATCTCAATTGCTTTGATACAGGTATCTTTTATAGTGTCAGTGATGTAGAGAAGTTTTTAGTTGCCCAGTGTCAATTTAGCAGGTTCCTTTCCTTTGTCTCTTTCTCCTTGGAGGAGCACATAATGGAAAAGTAACTCACAGGGTAACAATTTTAGTTCTTGGCCTGATATATCAGTATACAAATGAAGTTGAGCAGATGTTTACATTAACATTTAATTGAATTTCTAACAGGCTACCACATGTTACATACATTAGTAATAAGCATTAACCAAAATAAAAGAAAACATTATGCATGTGCCCTAAGTAGCAGTATGACATGAGGAAGAGAAAAGATCTCTCAGCAGTTGAAATTATTACTGTCAGTGGGACGAGAGGTGCAAACCAGCTATGGCTGTTCATGCTTTTTTTCTTACTGTTCCAAATAGGAAGGGGATTTGGCCTGTTGAAGTTGA
Organism: Vanellus vanellus; assembly: GCF_965231255.1. Classification (NCBI taxonomy): domain Eukaryota; kingdom Metazoa; phylum Chordata; class Aves; order Charadriiformes; family Charadriidae; genus Vanellus; species Vanellus vanellus. The sequence goes on along the minus strand of NC_138915.1, from coordinate 11,450,551 downwards.
CTTCAAGGCCTGCTTGTGCCCATTATAGGAAATCTGAAGCCTTGACAAAATGAAGAATAATCACAATGAGTCTCGGTGTATTTTGGAACTCTCAGTTCAGATAAACCTTTCTACAGATAGGGCATGGTCTGCAGCCTGTTGAAGTTAACTGGAAATTTTCTGGCGTCGTTAGGTTATGGATGGGGCCTCATTAGAGAAATACATTCTGTCATTCAAGAGACAAGCAGATTACTATAGGTGAGGAAAAGATAACAGAGGATCCCATGCTGTTAATAGCAATGGGGAGAACTGATTTTAGTGTCCTCTTTTAGTGTACTGGGGATAGTTTCCAGGGCATGATTTTCCTCTTAGCTGTGTTTACAGTACGTTCCATTTAATATTCTTGCCTTTATGAAGTAATTCCTCATCAAGTGACTTTTTTTTTATTTAGTGCTATACTCACAAATTACCAGCAGGTCTCTAAAAGATGGTGTTAAGCTTTTCTTGTTTCTTCTGTCTATGTTGGAATGCTGTTTGTATACTCACTGACTCTATGTTTTTTTGGCTTAAATCAGCTTTAGGCTTAGCATTTAATAGGCCAAGGCTATAGGTATATCCAACATCCCAAGGTTTGTTCAAGATCAATTCAAATCCCACAGTTTCCACTTGTGGTTTCAGCTGGAATGGAGTTAACTTTTTGCTAGCAGCTGGTGTAATGCTACATTTTGGATTTGGGCTGGGAATAGTGTGATAGCACACTGGTGTTTTTGATTGCTGCCAACCTCTCAAGGCCTTTTCTGCTCCTCACCCCACCTCTCCAGCGAGCGGGCTGGGGGCGCACAAGAAGTTGGGAGGGGACACAGCCGGGAAAGCTGACCCCAACTGACCAAATACCATGAGACATCGTGCTCAGTATATAAAGCTGGGGGAAAAAGGAGGGGGGGAAGACATTCGGAGTGATGGCGTTTTGTCTTTCCAAGTAACCATTACGCATGTGGAGCCCTGCATTCCTGGAGATGCCTAAACACCTGCCTGCCCATGGTAAGTGGTGAATTAATTCCTTATTTTGCTTTGCTTGCATGTGCGGCTTTTGCTCTACCTATTAAACTGTCTTTCTCTCAACTCGCGCGTTTTCTCACTTTTACTCTTTGGATTCTCTCCCCCATCTGAACTGGGGGGAGTGAGCGAGCAGCTGTGTGGTTCTAGCTGCCCGCCGGGGTTAAATCACAGCACCACTTCTGTCTTCTAGATTACCCTGCTCTTCCTTGCAAATAGGACTGTTTTCAAATAAGATTCTGAATAAATGTAGCCAAATCTTAATGTCAGCCTATGAAATGTGATTATAAATGAAAAAGTTAGAACCCTGCAACATCCTGTCTATGCTTATTAAAGTTCTGGATGCTCAGAGTGCTCTTAGAACGGTATCGGTCTTGTTATTTAAAGTAACAAAATGTATCATATCAATAACAGCAGTGCTCTTGTTTTATCTAATATATTAATTTACCTTTATTATCAAAGTCATTTCTGTCATTTGTCGGTATAGTCTTTCCTCTTCTTTGTCACTTCTGAAGACTGAAAATGAATGTTAGTGATCCAGGTAGTGTGAAGGCAAGAAGCAGCTGGTAATAAGAAAATTATTAGAATTATTGGGCTGTCCACAACACCCATAAGACCTATTTACCAGAATTATAGCTGTTTATGAGGAAACTCTCAGTAATACTTCACCCTTTTGTCAGCTGAGTATTATCTATCTGCACGGAGGCATAAATACCTATCATGTTGGTAGCAAACCTTAAGAAGATATTATGTTCAGAAATAAGTAGGGTGGTGGTGTTTTATAAGGGAGGTAATTCTAGGAACTGTGAATTGCCCTTTTATCTCAGTGAATTGTTAAATCTCATATTTCAATATCACATGCCGAGCACCAAAGCTGTAACTCAAGCATGCTGGAAACTGATGAAAATTCTTCTCCCGCCAAATTTATTTATGTGTTCCAGTTGCTTGGTTTTATTTCTGTATTTTGTTTGAGTTACCTTTCTGTCAGAACAGCCAAATTCACAAGTTTATTAAAGAAATCTTTGCCCAAGTTATGAATTAACAAGATAAATTAATTGCAATAAATGTAATTAATTCACTACCAACAAATTTGAAACACATAATTTCTAACATTAGATATGCTCAACGGTATCTCATGGATGCTATGATTGGTGATGTATACACAACTGTTCAATTTCACACCTTTTTGGCTTTGAGAAACTTAAGTACAGTCTGTCATATATTTTTGTTGTTATAATGAATCCTATGAAGTAGAACCTCAAAATCAAACACTGTTTTCCATGTCTGATGTTTCTAATGTTAAAAATATCCTTTCCTGTTAATTAATTACTATGCTGTTCCCTGTACAGTTCCTCAATACAAAGGGTGGGATGTCCATAGGAGACCCCTCTTTTGAACTTTTTTTTGGTCAAAAAACTGTTCCTGCAAAATGCTCATAAAGAATTAGCCAATGTCAGATGATTAATAATAGTTGAGACTACTATTCTTAATACTGGGAAATTGATACACCTGCATAAAAGCTACATACATTTCTTTGCCATACAGTCTTCTGTTTGGAAATGGATCATCTTGTGCTGTGATCTTATTGTGACAAAGATTATATCTTTATAGTTTTTAATGTAGATGTGATTTACTAAAACCAGGCATCTAGTACTTGTTCCAAAAATGTATGCGTTGCTCTGATTTGAAGTCATTCGATGACATTAGCTGAAAGAGACAGAAATATTCCCGAACTTTGGCATTAGGCTCTTATACAAGAAGTTATTAAGCTTAATGGAACTACTTTTGCTCAAACCTGAATATGATGTAGTGTATGGTTTGGGGCTGGAGGTCATGAGTTAGACACCAGGATGAAGCTCTCTTAATGTTATTTTTGGTTATCTTCCATCCTGGAAAAATACTTTCCATGAAGAATTTGCTAAAAATAATGTGACATAGTACTGCCTTGGGAAAAGCCTGAAATTTCTTTGTAGAAGTACTAATGCTTTTCTTAGTTAAAAAATTAATGTCTTTGTTTTAATTTGTCTTTTATATCTTCTTTTTTTTTTAATAAACCCTCTACTTGCTATAAAACAATTGTTTTTCTTAAATAATTGAACATATATTTGTTGATTTTTGTATGGATTTAATAAATACAAAAATCCCTGTAACTGCAGGGGTTTGTGAAATGCAACAAAGTATTTATTTCGCTGTCATTGTTTCCATCGTAAGCTATGTAGAATATATTTTAATTTGTTTCTTTGCAGCCTATGTGATGATTTTCCTCTATTTCCTATTACTTTTGTTATCCATATATAATTTTTTGTGGAGTTCATGCATAAAACTGTGCCAGTCAGATCTTTTAGAAATGTTACTTCATCAAGTTCTATTGAAGTGCAAAGATTTTATTTCTGTATGTTTTCCAAGTTTTAAAAAAGCAATAGAGCTACTGATTTACTTGCAGTCCTCTGACGTTTTACAAGGAAACAAGATGAAATAAAAATCTGCACAGTGAGTCTTCATTTAACAAAGCACGAGTTTTAAAAATAGAAGTGAAGGGAGTACATTAATAAGTTTGCATATAAAATTGAAAAGATGATGAAGATGCAGCACAGCTAAACTTGTTTATTCAATGAATAAAAATCTGTATATGATACATATTCTAAGACCTAGAAAATGGACAACATTTTATGGACTTTGAATAAGGCATCTGGAGAAATCATACTGTGTAATGAGATACTTTGGGTAATTTTCTGGTTCTTGGTCTTACACCATACAACTATTTGCTTAATAATCATAGATACATACAATGTAATCATATTACTTATCTTTTCCTAGAGATGAAGTAATTCAGCTGCATTTCTGTGGCTTCTAATTATACTACTGGAATTAGAATTTAGATATGAGAGCTGATGGCTGGAAAGAACACTTATGTAGCAGCAGTAGAACAAACAGTAGGCAAAATTAAATTACTTCCAATTTTCAATACTGCAGTACTATGGCTAGGCACGGTTTCCCAAGCTTCTTATTTTTAATTTAAAAAGATAAATCAGCATCATTACTTTCCGTGATTTGTCTTTTCAAGCAAAACGAATAGAATAGTTGCTGCTACTAGTTATATCATTAATTGAAGGCTGAAAATAACAAGCAGTTTCAGAGAATGAAACAGGTTTCAGAGCATCAGAGAGAATGATAGGAGACAGGAAAAAGGTCTGACGTTTGTATTAGAAAGAAGACTTCCTGGATGTAGAAAGAGAACTAAAATGAAAGGTGGTCCCCATATATAGCAAACTTCAGTGAATTCAGGAGAGTTTAGAAAACAGACAGAACTGTTGAATCAGTAAAAGCAAATTGCTACTCTTCATTTTATTGATTTGTTCTGAAGCTTTTTCTTTCTGGCAATATTTTTTTGAGGTAACTCCTCCTTATGCTCTATAAGGAGAGGCAGTTTGAGGTTCTAGGAACTCCTTCCTTTTTGTGATGATGTAGATGCCCTGACTAACCACCAAGTACGCAGCAGCTGCCAGCTTTTTCTTGTCATCTTGCCAAATGTAGATTCCTGGGTGAGGAAGAAAAGGGAACGTTGTTCCTAGAATGCTCAGGTTTTTCCTTCTATGCAATGAAAGAAGGCAAGAAACCTTGATGGATCTGTAAGAGCAGGTCTGAGCTTCATCCCCGTGTGAAAAAAGAGCTGGAAGACTGCATACAGGTTATGATCTGGCTAAGGAGCAGTGCAAACTTAGCTGGACTGGACTGCTTCAGGTGCCACTGAGAGCTGATGTACTCTCTAAGATGTATAAGGTAGATGGCTATGTTATGCTGTGTGTTAAATTACATAGATGAATAAGAAGGTAATGTTTCCTTTAGCAATTTAATAATAGGGTGATTCTAGGACATATTACAGAGAGAAATCTAGGAGTGTACCCAGTGAAAAGAACAGGAGCAGCATATTATTGCAATGATTGATTTAACTTTCGGATGACCTAGAAATTGGCATGTCAGTTACTGATGTGAAAGGGACAGGTTTGCTTCTAGGATTGATGCCGAGTTCCTATCCCATCTGAGTTCCTATCCCGTCAAGCAGCTGTGTTCCTTTGCTCGGGAGACTTCCCTGAATTGGTCTTTCCCCTGAAAAAAGCTGCCAAAGTCAATCATGTCAAAGAAATTACATACTTATTTTTAACATAGTTTAGAAGCACGTTTGCCCTACATAGTAGGCACATAATGATTCCTCCAGACACTTAGTAAGGTTAGTTTAACTATTAGATGAAATAAAAGACTGTCTGACCAATTTGAATTTTTCAAGTCTGAATGTCAGAGTCGTGTTTGTCCAGATCATTGCTTGCGTTAAAATTACTATGAAGCACTCATTTTCTGTCCTACATACTCCTATCTGTTGCTCTCAAGGCAAACTTAAAAGCTTTCTCTTTAATATAAAATGCTGATCTTCTATTTCATTATAGATTCATTAACCCAACGTGTTCAACGTAGTGAGGTAGTCTATTGCTGTCAGTGCTGAGCCAGTGATTTTTTAGAAGTCGTGAAGCTTTGGCTAATGGCCAAGGAGTATATGTGTAGTCCACATCTGCCTGTGCTGTGCAACTCCACAGTACACTAGCTACATCCCTCAGGTATGTCAGCTATCCATCCCGTACTGTATAAATTCAATCTGCATTGGCACTGAAGGCTCAACTCGTGACTTGTGGAACTTATCACCATGCATTAAATCAATAAATTTGAGTAAAAGGGTTTAAAATTTCATTCTTGATCATAGGGTTCAATACAAGAAGGAGAAGCAGATGCCGAGGAAGCTCACGTAACTCTATATTGTCTGTTATCTGAGGAGAGTGGACAGGCAGAAGGGTCAATGTATCCCTTGTTTTAAATTGAATATTGTCCTGGCTTGAGGTAAAACAGAATCAATGTTTAGCACTCATACTATTTATAGTGGCATCTGAAGCATTGGATAGCAATAATAAAGAATTACCACAGTATTATGTGCAATTTAGGTTTTTTATGGCTGTTTCTTGGCAATGCACTGTTCAGTTCATTCTGTTGCACCGGTGCTGTGCCCTAGGTTAGATTTGCCCTGACACTAGAACACTAGGCACTCTTCTGTTGTTGAAATGCCACACATTTGCCACATGCTGAGTGCATTCACGTCTCAGAAATGATTAATGTTCTAACACTGCTTTATTACACACACGTATTTAAAACACCTATGTTTTAGTTTCTATTTGAGTTATGTATGTGTGGTTCTCCGAATGATGTGGACTTTCTTCTTGAGTCTGAAACTACAGCTTGTGAACAAGTTAGATAATATAATATCTGTTATTATAAAATGCATAATGAAGCTACCCTATTACTCAATATAAAATTAATTTGATATGTCTTTTAAAAATTACCTAATGTTTCATTTCACGGCACAGGAATTTCTTCATTCTAATCCATTTCTGATAGCTGGTTGATCCACAAGACTTACCTTTTCTCATAATAAATTGGATAATCATATATTTAGAACTTTACTTCCTGTAGTTGGAGGGAAGAATTGTTAAACTTTAATATGCAGTAGTCCAAGATATTTTTTTTAATTAAAATTATTATCTAGATGTGCCCATTATTTTCTGACTTGATGATTATTAACCTCTGTGCAGATATGCATATGGTCCATAATAATAATTTTTTGCTTTAAAAAATAAATCTGTTCAGCTGAACAGTAGTTTTGATGGGTTTGTTTCCCATGGGTAAAAACAAAGCCAAAGAAAGACTGGGATGATGGATTAGGTTATAGCCTCCTTATCTACAGAGGAAGGATTCTATAAATCCCTCACAGAGTACTGTTTTGCAAGATCTGTTGTCCCAAGTCCACTATTGGACTTTGGGGATCCAATAACAGTAATAAAATGGCATTCTGTGTCTGCGGGTTGCTAAACGCAAAGCCCTGTACGGTCAGTGAAACGCAGCGGGAGAGCTGCAAGAGCTGAGCCCACTGCTGCGCACAGTAGTGGGTCTGAGGGCGCCGGGTCGGATCCTTATTGCTGTTCTTCTTTCCTGCTTTTGCAGCAGTGTGACGCAGTACTGCTTTGAAAACTTGCATTAGTGACTGCGGAAGAAGAATGCAGCTTTCACTGTTATGTTACCTGAAAAGAACAATCTCAAGTGTCACTAGCCCTGCTTCTCGGCCGTTCCCACTAAACCTCCTAGGGATGCTGAGCAGCAGCGTTGGGATATTTCAGGCAAGGCCACGTGCAGAAAGTGAGGCAACCATGTGTGCCCTCGATGGGACGTTGGGGAGGTATGGAAAAAGGCGTCCAACCACCATGACATACTTCTTTCATCGTCCCCCTGCTGTGGACAGACAGGCAAGCAAGGTTGCGACTAAGCCAGTTAAACTGCACTTGCCTGAAGAAGCGCGATGCATGTAGGAGAGCCGCCTTATACCACCTCAGCTGTAAGATTGAGCGTCCCTCCGAGGTCAGCTAGCTGCCAGAAATCCTACTCACTTTTGGACTGAGAACTTTCTGGAGTACATGGCCATATCAAGGACGATGTACGCTTAAAATTTACCAGCTTCCATTTCCTTCTGCTCTTCCCCTCTTGTCATCAAAGCAACAATCTGTCCTGGCATTGCGATCTCCCAATAACTACTGAGGGTTTTACTCCACTGTTTCCACTTGGTAATTGGTCTGATTTTGGCTGAACATCATAGTTCAGTTCACTGCATTTATTGAGTAGTCAGATAACTGTTTTTCAAGGGTTTGTTTTCCTTCCAAAGAGAAAAGCTGGTCTCATTTGATCATGACAGTCAAGCTGGTGAAAATTGCTGGATTTGCTACTGTTTGTACCAGCTGAAGCTATGACTCAGTACTTGCACTTTTAAATGCTATTAAGAAATACAGTTCATTTATAGCATGACACAGAATGTCCATAAAGGATAATTATCAAAATGTAGTATTCTTTTATCCTTCAGCTATATTACTGATATTAAATGCGTGGAAAATATTATCATTTTAAATCATATTTTACATGCAGAGTTATCTGATTACCACCAAAAGTCTTTGCAGCGGTTTTTAATTTAGCCTTATGCATTTTTAACACGACAGCTGGAGCACAGCATGCATATGGCATACTAATAGAGAAGGAGGCTAATAGTCAGTTCTGCCTATCTGTTCTGCAAAGAAAAGAAACGGGGAATAAGCAAAAATGTTTAAATTGCATGCTGCTGGATAAAAGCAACAGACACGGCACGGCAAACTGAAGCAGTGTTCAGATGACTTCATTATTCAATCTCTGGTTTGTTTTTCAGAGACAAGCTAGCTTTTTCCTTTGTTTTCAATTAAACGACTGTAGTGTACATTGAGAGATCTATCATTTCTCTATCAAATAGAAAGTTGTACTGGAAATGCAGCTTCACACTGTAAACTCCATTTTCAGACGCTCCTTACTTTGCAAACAAGAAGTCCTCTCGAGTTGAAATTTCCTCTATTTGATCATGTCATTTCGGTGCTTGTTTGGTTCTGCAAAACTGGGTCTTACGCAGCCTTTGTGAAGCTAGTGTTTTAAACCAAACATGCACTAAGTGATTAAGAAAACGAAAACAAATGTTTCGTTTTGTTATGCATTCATACTGGAAAAAAGAAGAGAAACAATGTAGAGAGCTCGCTATTTTTAGAGAAAATAAGCTCACAAGTTTTAAAATCATACATATTCAGCTCCCCCACTCTCTCATGATATTCTCAGTGGGATTTTTCTGGTAGGTTTCTTTTTTCAAACTGAATTTTTAAACTGATGGAGTTTATAGGCGATCTGCTACATGGCATATTTTTGCGCAGCTATTCTGATGAATAGAGTGGATTCAAAATGAGCTCGCACAACTCCATTCCATTCCAAGATTATTGAACTTCAAAGAAATGTTAAAGACAACACTATAACCAGTCTAAAATTATGAGAAAAATAACATTGTTTCTCATTGTTGTTCTCTTTTTAAAGGAAAAAAGAAACCTAATGTAAAATGCAAACAAAAAGCTTAAGAAATTTCGGTCAACAAAGAATTTTAATTTGGGTAATGCAGGGTTAAGTTTAATAAATATTAAGTTTCAATTATGATGTAACGTTAACAGTAATTTTCCTCTTAATTTTTATTTCATCAAATAGAGTGATTTGCAGAAACTAATTTTTGTTCAGAATTTTACATGGTTATAGCTCTGAGAATGACGAATACTTCCTTGTCTTGAGATTTCCTCACAAATTCCCTGGTTTTCTATCATGTTGCAATCATAGATTCATCACTTGTTTGGGCTGTATTAGTCTGCTCGTGGGCAACTGAGCCTGACCCCATGCACTGGAAATGCACTGGAAAAGTTCCCGTCGTCAGTACTAGCAAACCGGCCGGCTTTTGACCAGTTTCTTCTTCTTCTTTCTTACTAGAAATAATGATCCTGAACTATATTTGTGAAGTGCCTTTGAAGTGAATGTCCTCTAAAGCAACACTTGATAGTTTAGCACACGAGGAATTCAGGCAGAGGTGGAATACTTTAAACACCTATTGACATTCTGAAGCAGTTTGCTTTCTGACCTTTCATGGCAGAATGAGTTCAGCCAGCAAACAAGAGAATGTCAGAGTCTGCTGCAGAACTTGACTGCAATTATGAGAATAGAAAAGGAAACAAATGCCTTAGGCAACATTTTTAGATTGCAGAATGGTGGGCAGATTATGAAAACAGTACTTAATAGTGAGGTGACACGCAGGTACCCTTTTAAAAGGTCATGCCTCCCTGAGGTGGGAGTGGTTTGTAGTTACGGCAAAGCCTTTTATCTGAAGTGGTTTCCACAGGTGATGGGAGGCGTTGCCTGTGTAATATTCCTGGAATATAGAGATCCAAAAAATAGTATTTCTGGAAATTGGATTGCTGTTTGGCATAGTTAAGAAGGTGTTAAATACTGTTCATACAATGATGGTAATTTCCAATTTGGTTTCTTAACCAACTCTGCTTCACGGTTTTTGGACTTGATCCTCAGCTGGTGCCAGTTGTTTGTTAATGTAAACCCGTTCAATCTGAATCACCTTGTTTATACCTTAAAACATGTCATTTTTAATAGACATTGCCGTGTCTTCTGATGTACTTGTGCTCCTGGTAATTGAAAGAGTTTTGTGAAAAAAATGCAGTGAGGATTTGCTGAAAAGAGTTGCATGAATATCCAGAATCTCCATTTGCTTTCTCTTCGCTGTACTCTTTGGCCCTTCGTCAAGCCCTGGAGAAACTCGGTGAGTTTGGATCAGGCCTTTGATTGTCCTGTTTCAAAGAGGGTGATGCAGCCGCTTTTCTTGTCAATTGCTATTCTTGGGAAATCAAAAAACCAAGTGGATGCTCTTTTCTAACTTCAGTGCCCCTGTTATTTGATTTGTGTTCTGAGGGGGGAAAAAGGAGCCTTATAAGAACTGTAGAGAAATTTATGAGATGAATGTTGCATCCTTCAGAATTTTTCAAGTGCTTTTTATCTTGGTGGTGGTTTAGCAATGTAATAGAAAATGATGGGGCTCTGACAGCGATTCTGTAGGAATTTTTGTATCAGACAATGAGATTTGTATCCTCTCTGATTTAACTGATACTTGCACAGTAGATTTGGGTCTGCCTACCACGTGATTAGAAGCTTAATTGTTTCTCTGCCAAATCTTGGTGGTGTAGGACAGCTGGGGTTACTCCTGACCGGGAGCTGCCCGGAAGGACAGCGCCATCACGCATGCAGCTGCAGCACCACAGAAGTTCAGTTAAGCAGAATTTTTCGTTAGAATAACTTGGGCATGCAGAAGGGATCTCACGAGAACAAGATTCACATATACAAAATGATACCTCATCTCTTTAACTTGCACCAAGTATGCTTTACACAGTATTCCTCAAGGATCCACGGCACAGTATCTTCCGTTTCCAGACCTAACTGTCAACTTCAGCAGTCGTTCCACGGTAGCAACCTCAAACTTATTCACAAAGGCAGCAGACACATGCAGGCTTTTACAGTCTTGAATTTTTAAACAATATTGGTTTAATGTAATCAGCTAAAACAAATCCACAGTGCTACCGTAGTGATAGGAATAATATCTGAAATCCAGGAATAGAATATGTTCAGAATAGCTGAAATATTTTACCTTCCTGATTGGCTTTGAATGATGTTGTATTTATAGAATTAATCTCTGAGAAAGTGAGGGCTCTGAATTTTTTTCCTTTTTTTTTTTTTCCTTAATAATTTCTGTTTTAGAATAATAAGAAGTCTCTGCAGGCAAGGTACTTCTGGAGGATTATTTCACTGATCAGGTGGTTGCATGTACTTGACCTTCAGTCCCATGTGACAACATAACTGAAGAATAGACTTAATCCTCTAAAAATGCACTATTTGTTGTGTCTAATGCTTTGAATATCACATGCCTCCCTGCTTTTTACATCATAAGAAATTCATATGCCTGCTAGGATGAATATATTTAACTCTTATTTTGCAGAATGACAATATGGTCACTATACATACTGCCATTATTTTTCGATTCAGCATAATAGTGAGGACAGTCATTTTATGGCAGGCAGAATGAAGGTAGGGTAAGGTGAGGAACAACGTTCTCGAAGTCGGAGGGAGAATCTCTTTGTCTGCTGCTTTATGGGGCCAGAGGAACCAACGGCAGCTGAAGGCAGTTCCCTTCCCTGCTCCACGTGGGTAAGTCCCACGAACTTTGTGCAGATCAATCTGCCTCCCGGGCAAGAGCTTTGAGTGCAGGTTCAGGCGCAGTGGGAAATCACGGAGTAATATTTGGGTTGGAAGGCAAATGGCAGCGGAGTTCTTCTAACTAGGAAGTTTGTGTAGTAGATTCTTATTCACAAGGTCATTTTGCCTGCCTCTGTGCGACTCAAGTGCTCTATCAAGCCAGCTCAGGGGAGAGTAGATGTCAGAGTTAAAGCTGAATTTCGGAGCCCGGAACACTAAGGCAGCGTATAATATTTGCTGAGGGACACTGGTGCTTTGATTATACGTCACAGGAGGGTTATGCGTACTGGCAGCCTGGAGGGTTGTGCCACGCATCTTCCCCAAACGGGATCTGCGTGCAAAGATTCGGTGAGGGGAAGGATGGCTCCCCAGCTGCCTATGGACATTAGCCGAGAGTTTTAAAGCATTCCTCCCTATCCAGAGTGCAGCAGTGCAGAACAACGTATCAAATCCTCTAGCACAGAAGAATCCCTCTCTCTTTGGAGGGAAGCGAGTACAGAAATGTGAAACCAAGTGAGCAGTGTGAACAGCTGAACGTTCCCTGCTACTTCTTAATATCAAAGTGTGCAGGGTGTTTTTTCCCCCGTGTGTTTCTCCTAAGAGAAGAGTGTCTGATGCAGAACAAGAATATATATATATATATATTTTTTTTTTTAAATCAAATGTCAAAATGCTGTAGCAAACAGCTGACTTGCAAAAATTGCTAATGTCTAAAACAAGCACCAACGAACTTTTAGGGATATTCACACTTGTATTGTTGTCATCAATGTGATGGTACTGTAATCAACAGGCTCGCTATGTCCCAGTTAGTCCCATAAGACTCAACCATTTTCACTGAAGTATGACATATGCCAAATGATAATAGGCTAACACCAGGTAGTGTGTTTTTAAGTTTGAAAGGATAGAAGGTTTTCTGCTGTGCCGAATGGCTGCAATGCACAGCTTAGAAGCAAAATGAAAGAAGGTTTTTCTGTCAGTTTGTCTTTGGGATGAGGGAGAAGAATAGAAGGTTATGTTGTACAGGTTGGTTCGCTTACTGCTCCCAGATCTGGGGAGTCTGCACCAGTTCCCTCCATTGCTGACCAGCTAAGGCATCTTCGTGGAGACAACTGCAGCCCCCGGCGCAAGGCCCAGGTTCACAAAGGTGTTTAGAACCATGACTGCCTTTGAAGCCAGTTTAGCTAAAAGGAGCTAGAAGTCAAAATGCTGCTGAAGATGTCGGCTGTACATCTTTACACTTAAATTATGAAACCACATTTGTCTCGCTGTGGCCCAGGGTTCTTTTGTCGATGACAGTCTGTTCTCACCGTAGCCCACTCGTTAAACATCCTTGCTCCCATGTAGAACAGCAGAATACTAATTAAGGGTGGAAATAAAAGTCTGTGGAGGATTGGAAAAGGGGACTTTAAACTCGAATTCTGACTTCATAAAAGATTGTCTGCACATACAAGAACTTCATAGGTCATTGAGTTGAGGCTCCTGCCCTCTGGTGCAGGGGAGTCCTACAAGATGATAAGTTTGCGGCGAGTTGCTCTAAATTTTCCCAGATTTTATTTAGCATTACTTGCTTTCTTTACGTGTGCTAAAAAATATTTTATGCAATACATGATTACACACAAAAAAATTTAAGATAATAATAGCAGAGAGATGGAGCATTGCAGCATTCTTACACCTATTAATGCTACTTTATTAATGCATTTATAAGGACAAATATTAAATATTTACAAGGTTTACTCTGACTTAGTGTGCTGGTATTAATCACATAGACATGTGATAAGGTTGGAGCAGAAAACAGATGTATCTATATACATACCACTCTCTAAAATTCTAATTTACTCAATTACTTAGTAAATATAATACATTGCATATGAAAAGTTGAAGTAGGAAAACATGGTGACTGCAAAATCAAAAAGCAGCACTTTCTCCACCAAAGTTGTGCCAGGAGCTTCTGCCGATAAGCAGCAGCATTGGTCAGTTGTGGCGTCCTTAACCCCGGGGGACGATGCTGTTCTTCACTTCTGTTCCTATGAAGGTTGTGACTCACATTTATACCTTCTTGTTATCACCTTTGTGTTTTTACCATATGAGTCATTTTATATAGGCTGGATACCGCTTTGGTTTTTCTTTGTTATGCCCTGAAACCAGTTCTAGCCAGCTCTCAAAGTTACATTCCTTTAGTAATTGACCATTTGTATTTAGATGCTGGAGGCCTTTGGCTTCATCCTGTGCCTTGTATTTTCAAGGTCTCTAGTATCATCTTGTGCTTGTACTCTCGGAATCCCTACTTTGGGGTGTGGAAAACATGTCATCAGTCTTACTGAAATGCTAGTGGCTCTCTGCGAAGACTCGATGTGCTGGTTTAGATGATACGCTAGACTGATGCTCAGCTGGTATAAATCAGTGCAGCTGTGCTGACTCTGTCAGGGCTCTACTAACTTCAACCAATTGAATATGTTATCCCCTTTTTAGATATTACTCTCTCCTATCAGATGTGCAATTTCGTTAAGTTTTTCTCTAAGTAGTAGAATTTTGCACACTTGTACTCACTGCATTTAACACACTGGCTGGAATGAACAATCTCGATTCATTCATAATCCAATCATAATTACAGCATTGTTACTGATTATCTCCTATTTCTTCTGGGTTCCTTACTGCACTGCAAGTGTGAGTATCTTGCCAGTGCCTTTGTCATACTTCTACAGTAATTTTTCATTGTCTGGGAATTATTTCATGCTCTGTTTTCGTGGGTGCGCATAGTGAGAACAGTGATGTGACATCCATGAAGACATGGTTTGAAGAGCACTTCCTTGATTGGACAAATAGTTGATGTCAGATTGTTTTATGTAAGAGGCCACAGGGTGCCCAGACAAAACTGCTGTTCTCATCCAAACTGGAAAGGTATGGTGCACATTACTGATAACCTCTTATCGCTCTGACTTTGAAGATGGTGTTTTATGTTTTCCTTTCATCAGGGATGTTTAATTACAGCAGAGATCCAGTCCTGCTATAGTTAGTTGAAAAACCCTTATGCCGAAATGTTGACTTTTCTAAACACTCTAAAATCTGCACATTATTTCTCAAATCACCCTGTAAATTACTGTGCCAGATGGAGGAACGGAGTTAACGTTTGAATTTATTGGAACAAGGGGCTCCCTAAACACATTCCCTTCAAATCAGTATTTTTTTAACATTCTTTCAAATTTATTTGTACATCTCTAGGGATCAAATCATCTTGTCGTCTTGTCTTCCACCCAGTTCATTTCTCTTGCTTGATTTTAGTGCCAGCATACTGGAGTAGCTGTTGCCATGATATCCCCTGGCTGAAGCCAGGCAAGATAGAGCTTTTTGCATATTGAGTTAGAAGAAGAATTTAACCTCAATTAGCTTAATCGGCACAAATGTTTGTGCTTGAGAATCAGCTCTGGTGCAGCTGTCCCTATTGCCAGTCGATGACTGCTAAATCAGAGCTGTCCCCAACTCTGAGCAGTGCCTAAGGGCTCCTACCAGTGAAATGCATACCATGGCAGACCAGTGTACCCCATAAAGTAATCCCTTCCCATGTGCATTTGAACAGTAAATTATACCCATCATTCATTTGGAGAGCAAGGCAAGTTTTAGAGTGTGTTTTTCATCTCAGTTGCTATGTGGTTTGAAAACTAATCTGCCTCAAAATAATGCTGTTCCGTAAGTAGAGTCTTTTGAGATTTTCTCCTTGGTTTATAACCTTCCCCCTTTAGTGCGCTTGTGAGAGATTCGGTATAGTTTATAGCACTCTTACACAGGCCCTGCTCCAGGCTTTGCCTCAAGTCTGCTGGATAGCCATCACCGGGTCACTTGTACTCCAGCAAATTGGCTCTTCCTTCTGTTAGTAAGAGTAGCAAAGCTGACACTAATGTAAGATCTCCTGGTGGAAACTGAAGTTTTATTTAACAGTGGAATGTTCCCTAATCTGGCGTGTTACACATCTCCGCAGATCCTTCTGTATCTTTCCTTCTACGCTCCAATTTTGTTCTACTGTGTGCATGACACTGAATCTGAAAGGATTGCATGAAGCTATGAGTAGCTCCTGACAGGCAACCATCAGTGCTCATCTGGAGTCCTGGCGTGACATGAAGCTCTGGTTTTCGTATTCCCCTCCAAAAGAGAAGATTAGATACCAAAGGTATATTTATTATTGCCCTGGAAGCTTCTTAAATGAATGGTTTCTCAAACTGATACCTTGATATCTCCAAAGAAGAATCTACACTTTGAGTAATGCCTGGTTCTGCCAAAACTCTTAAGCATGATGCCACTGAGACGGCTCATAAGCTCAGGGCTGAGGATGTGCTCAAATGTGTTGGCTCACTTCCTGAGTCCTCATTTGTCTTGGAATCAATTAAAGGTCAGTACAGAGGGTTAGCATTTGCCCCCCAATCTTTTGTTTATCTGTATGTTCTTGTATTTTATTACAGTAAATATTCCTAGTAACTCTGCCTTGTGATGAAATAATATTTGCTTTATGACTGTCTGAGAATACGCAAACGTGTTATGTGTAATCACATTTGGGAGAACATAATTTCAGTTTCAGGGAGTTATTTTTTCCCACGGCAGATGTATAATTCAATTAACATTAATGTTAAATCTAGATATCACTTTACCTCTGCTGCACCACACAGGTAATTACTTTCTGGTTAACTTAAATTCCTTCGCAGTTGCAACGATGAAGTTATTCTTAATGTGTCTAGAGTACTAAGTCTTGTTTGTAGGACTAGTGAATCCTGTGCCTGATTCTGTACATTCTAGCATTGGACTGTTTACGAAAATGATGTGATTCGCTCTACTGGAAGTACTCTGTTTAAAAACAGTGTAAAAATGAATTAATTAAAACATGCAGAGTTAAGGAATTCTGGCTCAAGGTTGGAATCTATGAACGTTTTTTGCCTGGCCCTAAACAAGATGTCTGTAACTCTAAGCACAAGGATCTCACAGTGGTTTGGGGAAGTTACGCACACTGGAGCTAAGAACAGGTGTCGGTGTCTCCACGAGCAGGTTGGTGTGCACGGTAATCTCCAGGCATCAGTTAAAAATCAAACATTTGATGTTTATGGTATCAGAGACTTATAACTAGAATATGGCTGTGTATGCCTTTATGTTATGGTATTGTGTGCTGGAGGGAAAGAAAAGGCTTCAGTGCATCAGTGACCTTGGTAGAATACTGTGAAGTGTCTTCGCCTGCTCTGACAGAGGGGAAAGAGGGTTTGTACCTTGGTTGTCAAAGCCCAAACTTTACCTGAACTGTCATCTCCTTGTGCAACGATTTAAACAAGATCATCTTGGGCCCCTTCTTTGCAGAGACAACTTGTATCTAAGTCTGCTTATTAGTTGAATCTAGCTCTTCTCAGAAGTTAATCTTTCAACTGACAAGCTTTGCTGGAATGATGTATTGACAAAAAGCCCGAGGGATTTTTTTGTTTGTTTGTTTTTTTCTGGTATTCTCAGAAGTGCTTTCGGAATGGAGGGCTTCTTTTAAAATACCAATTGATATATATGTAAAAGCCACAAAATATACACTTCAAGGTCCAAACCCAGTTTATTCTCTGATAAATGGTCCTTTGGGGAAAATCAATTACAGTGCCAGGAGATAGAGTTTAATCATGTCTCTTGAAAGGTCAAATGAAAATGAAAGGTCATACTCAAATTTATCCCTTCTCACAGAATAAATGTTTTATGTCTAGAACTATCTTGGCCCCATACCTTTCCATATATGTATATACCTGTACGTATATATATGTACCTCTCTATACCTATTATATACTTATGTATATGTATACAAACACATGCACACACCAAAAATGGCCTGTTCAATGCATTCTGTCATGGCAACCTGATCTTCAGCTACTCAGATTTATGATTAGTGACATATTGAAGGATATATAGATGTGTTCCTGTGAGGGCATAGGAGGATGGCAGATCTGGCAGGAGCTCCTATTTTTGCCTTAAAAACACCTAAAGTTCTCTTTGAGGAAGAGAAACAAGAACAGGAGGGAAAGCAGCCTTGGGGCAGCTTTTTACAGCAATTAGAAATAATGCAAAATAAGTTCATTAACTAAGCCTAAAAGACACAGATTCATCTAAAATTGCTTCTGAGAATCCTTATTTGCTATAACCCTGCATTGTATTCTGCTGATATCTCTGTCCTTTAGCATGTAATAGAAAATAAGGTTGTTCTTAATTGTTGCTCTAGGGGTAGGTTTGCATATATTCCTCTCAAATTTAAAGTTTATCCATTCCCACGTGAAAAATGAAACCAGGCTGAAAAATGTGGAACCTTCACAATTCTTGATATAAAAACCTCAATATGAGAGCCTTGGTCTTAGTTTTTAAGGTCTCTAGCTTTCTTCAGTGCAGACGTGGCTAGGTGAGATTAAATGGACTGTTAAGTTGGAAGTCAGACACTGACCATAACAGTCCCCTGTGGCCTTAAATTTATGAGTTCCTTAGAATCTGTAGCACTGTGTAGGCTTTGATGAATGTTTACCATGGTCACTGCCCCTGAAAGTCAATCCATTGACAAATTTGTGCAGAATGAAGGGGAAAATTGTGCAACTGATGGTCTTGAGGCTCTTGTAGATCTTCAGTAAAAATCCTGCTTTTTTTTTTTTTTTCTAGACTGTCAATTTCTTAATTTAGGTAGCTTGATATTTCATGCCTAAAACTCTTTGTCCTTTCTCAATATGACCTGCCCTTTGTTCACTTGCTTATTTTTAGTAATGGATATCTCGTACTTTACGGGTCTGTAATAATTATACTTACGCAAACTTTTCCTTCAGTGCCAGTGGGACTGACACTGGATTGGAGTCTAAAGTGTGTGTATTTGTACATGGGTTTCTTTACAGAGTTACTGCTTGTGTTTGGGAACAGCATAGGCATCATTTTGAAGACAGCATGTAGCCCATAGGCAAGGCATGCCACTTGTGAATGTTGGCTGTAGGAACTCATTTCTTATTGTGTGCATCCTTGTAATTGCTCATCTACACTGATTCTTGGAGAGGAATGCAGAGTGATTTAGATCCTGGGTTTTGGTGGTTTTCTTTCCCTCATGTATCATTGTGAACCAAGATGGACTGGTCTAGGAAAGACCTCATAGAGGTGCCTGTCAAATTGCATCATCCCTAGAAGAGGGTACATTGCTGTGATACATTCGGGGAGGTGATAGAGATTCTGTTCAGTGAAACCTCAGCAGAATGTTAAATTGCAGTTCAAATGTTTAAAAACTGTTTCGCTTTGTAATAGCTTCAGTAGTAACTCCATGAGTCCTCTTCTCAAACTTTAGAACAGGAAATCCCTTGAGCTTTAAGAAGAATCAGTAGACTCGTTCTTTCTCCCCTGACTCTGAAGATGGGTAGAGCTTCACAGGAGCAAAGCTAAGGTAGGAAGTAGAGAGTCTGAGGGGAATGGAATTCTGATTTCTTTTATTGCTAGATTATTTTATTTAACATAAATATTCCCTGACTAATCAGGAGATGATTAAGGCATGCCAGATCACCGAAAAGTTTTGTCACCATTATCATCTGTAAAACCTAACCAGATATAATTTTACAGAGAAATCTTTTTTCCTTCACATAAAAAAGAAGCAATAAAGAACTCATCAACTAATCCAGCTAACACTTCATATTTCTCTCCTAGACTGCTCTAGTAATCAGTTATCATGCCATGCTTCATGCTCATATAACCTAACCCCTGGGCAAAGAGGAATAATCCATTTCAATTTTTAAATCCTCCTGAAAGAAGTGAACTTGATCCAAAGACTAGTGAAATAATTAAAAAGGCTTCCTCTAGCCCTGATGTGGGTTTTGGATTAAACCGTTTTTTGAGAAATTAAGTATTTAATCTGATGAGCAGACTATCCCTTTTTTACAGCATAGACTGTAAGATAGAACTGAAATAACTTAATGGTAATTCCTAAAGAACATCAGAGGTCAAGCTTTTCAGAGGTTTTGCTGGGCCAGATTTTCCCTGGACAATTTTCAAATCTCTCTTATTTTTAACACCTTTGCAAATATCTGTAAGTGGTCTATGCAGTGTCGCTTTTTTTAATTCTCCCAGGTGGAGCTGCTTACTACCTTTGCTCTCTTGCAGTACCAATCAGAAATGCTAAGCGAAAGCTAGAGGTGGATATTAAAAAGTTGGCCTGTGGCCAAGTTGAAGTAACATAGCACTTTGGGGAAATAGCGCATGTTGGACACTTTAGATGTGCATTAACCACACAAGAGGAAACAGCTACAGATGTTAAGAGGTTAATTGCTATGAGTGAAACAAAACAGCAAAGTTGTTGTCAAATTAACCTACCTGACTATGTCTCTTGAGCAACTGAAACACTGATACGGATTGTGGAAAATAATTAAGTTTATAATTGGTCATGGTAAATAATGTGCTAATTATTTTAATTATTACATTTAACCCAATGGTATTAATTAGATACTTTTTAAAATTCAGTTTTATCACACACACTATCATATGAAGAGTTACAGTTGTGAATAGAAATGTTAGTCAGGTAAAATGCACGTTCCACTTCAGTACTTTGGCTAAGCCAGAAGTACGTTAACATATATCTTATTTTAGGAAAGAGCGACTCGGAAGCTAAGCCAGATCCGCAAAGAGACTTTGGCAGAACCAATGTATTTAGTTTCAAAGATGTGATCCTGTAGACTGTGGCATAACTGACTCTGAAGATGGCTAAAGCACTTTCCCATTAAGTCCTTAATATGTCTACAGTCATGCTGAGAACTACTTCACATTTCTTGGGGATGACTAGCCAGAAACTCAGCCAGTGCCCTGCTTAAATCCCCACGGACGCTTACCGGTGGAGGTTCTCAGAGCGCATCTAGTAAAGGATCACAGACTTGAGCTCCAACTGCTCATTCTTTAATTTGCACCCTCAGGAGGAACTGCTACTCTCCTTCTATATACTGGTGTAGCGGCTAGAGGATTTGACCAGGAAAGGGGAGATTTGAATTTGTTTTCCTTGTCTGCCAGGAGGATTTAAAAGCATGGCTTCTCAGGACAGAACTATGTTTAGTAATGTTTGCTTGATACCCATAGGGCAGGAGAGGCAGAGCTTCCAAGGAGAAGGTATGATTTCATGTAGCACTGAGTGAAGGCTTTCTTCTCCTGTCTGTTACCCTCTGTGCAATTGCTTATGTCAAGAGCCTTTCTTTATTTGCTGGATTCCAGCAGCTTCCAGCAGCTTCCAACTTCGGGAGTTTGGATGCTGCCCAGGGAGTTTAACTCTCCACATAAAGGGTACCTCGGTGCCTAACAACTTGCTGCACCTTAGTCTAAGCACCTACAACAGACATAAAGCTGTGGCTAGCTCAGCTGACTTGAATCCATGGCTAGGTCTGGCCTGCAGCAGTTAGTAAAGCAGGAATTTTATTAGCAAAGATGTCAGATTGCTATGTACATAATGCAGATCTTAATGATTACGAGGAGCTAAGGTGACTCGTGCATGCTAGCCCCCTGCTGATTCTAGCCGCAGCTTTCTGCAGTCCATTTCACAACACGTATGCAAAAAATTACAGAGCAAAGCTCTGCTCTGACTCTGTATCTATCCCTTCTACAAGCTATAAGAGTTAGCTGACCTTTCCATTCATGGGAGGCAGGCATCCAGCTGTCCATCTCAGATGCATAGTTTGTTTTATGTGACATGGGTAAACGCATGCCAAGAGAATCTTAATCTCAGAGGATGAGCCTTTACTAAGTGTTGTCTCAACAAAAGCTTAGCAAGGACTAGAGATTTATAACTGGACTGCATTGCTGACTTCATTAGAAAAGATGCGTGAACCTCTTACAAGCTTGTAACCAACGTGCAGTAAAACCAAGGCGCTAGGAATTACTTTGCTATGCGTCGGAGCTTCAGAATATCGTGATCAGGGAAGTCTATTTGATTAAAAGATTGCCCTGGTTTCAGCTGGGATAGAGTTAATTTTCTTCCTAGTGCCTGGTATAGTGCTGTGTTTTGGATTTAGTATGAGAATAATGTTGACAGCACAGTGATGTTTTAGTTGTTGCTAAGTAGTGCTTGTACTAAGCCAAGGACTTTTCAGCTTCCCGTGCTCTGCCAGCGATCAGGTGCACAAGAAGCTGGGAAGGAGCACGGCCAGGACAGCTGACCCAAACTGGCCAAAGGGATATTCCATACCATGTGATGTCATGCTTGGTATATAAACTGGAGGGAGTTGCCTGGGGGGCTGGGTTGCTGCTTGGGGATGCGCTGGGCATCATTCAGCGGGTGGTGAGCAATTGCACTGTGCAATACTTGTTTTTTTTTATATTCTTTTATTATTATTATTTTTAATTTTTTTCCCTTCTTCCTTTGCTGTCCTATTAAACTCTTTATCTCAACCCAAGAGTTTTACCTTTTTTTTTTTTTTTTTATTCTCCTCCCCATCCCACCACGGGGGGGGAAGGAGTGAGCGAGCAGCTGCATGGTGTATAGTTGCTGGCTGGGTTTAAGCCACGACAAAGTTCGGGTGCCTTAGATGTTTATGAAAAATAAAGCAGATCATTGAGAATCCAATGGCAAAATGGATGTGTAACAAAAAGTCAGGTATGTCTTTGCCTAAATTGTAATTCCCCTGATATATGCTTGGACTTTTATATGCAGGTCCTTAACTTCAGGCCATTCTATTCTGGCTGAGATGCAGCATGTACTATCTCAGTGTTGGGTTGATGGAACTATGGGCTTTTTGAAACATTGGTAGTGCTTGCTGTTATCTGCCTGAAGTATCCTGTGCAGACAGACTTTCCTTGTGGCTAGCCATCCTCCATTAAATAAAAAGCATTTTGGACCTGTCTATGCTCTAAGGTATTTTATATTCACAACTATTTTGTCACTTTGTTGAAAATAACTCTGGAACGCACTCCTCAAAGTTCTGTTTCCTGTCAGCCAGTGAAATCACTTAATTGCCTGGTAATTTGAGATATTTTACCACATATATTTTGCCTTCATCAAGATTTAATTCGTTAGGCTCCACTTATACATTTCTGACTAATTGGACAGGATGTCCTAATAGTCAAACTTCTGCAGAGCTCAAGGTATAATTTAGGTCTGGAAAAAGACTGCTTTATCTCAATTTGTGATTCATTAAAACACAAGAATTTTGAAGTCTTGCTTAATGTCCCCTTTCAATCTTTGCATCAGATAAATTAATCAGAAAATTAATCAGAGGATGTTTTGCCATATTGTTAATAACTCTGTATGGACAGATTCAGAGAGACACTGGTGCAAGTGTATGCTAAGGTAGTATGATCCATTCTAGACTCCCACAACAGAAGAGATGATGAGAGACAATAACTACATGTGAATATGAATACAATATGAATACAATAATTCATGTGAATGTTTCAGATCTGTGGGGTGAGGCTTTATAGTCACTGGAGCTTCAGCAGTAGCTGAGCAAAGGAGATTCTCTGTATTGCCTCTTCTGTGTCTTAAAGTCTTGCATCTTGTACATCCATTTGTGCTGTCAAGACTCTGACACAGAGGTGCCGTGGGCTTTTTATGCTGAAGTTGAAAGCAATGGAGAACTGCTGCAAATCTGTGAAAGATAATACAACAAAACTGAAAAACATTGGCCATGTTGCAGTAGTGTGATCCCACCTGTGGCATCACTGTTAAACTTACTATCGTACTTTTGACTGACCAAATAAAACTAGCCTGTCTGCTCAAAGCAAGGTACTCAACACTGCAAAACCTGATGAAACATTTGCCTCAAATGAGACATTCCAGAATGAGATCACCATTGTTTGTGGAGGAACTTATGAAAAGTTTGGAAATCATTTACCCCAGACTTTCAAAGGTATATAGATAGCTTCTCTCACTAACTTCAGTAGAAGTTGAGCTCTGTGCCCTTTGTGTTCCGTCAATCACATATTGCCGAAAGGACTATTGGGATACCAAGCTCTACGAGCTAGCCTAATAAGCCACATATGTACAGGTTAACTCTTATGGTTGTGACTGTGAAAATGGGAGCTGGTAGAATAAAAGGACCAAATAGGAAAGTTATTTCGTTTGAGGAGCAGATAAGAATATAGCATTCACTGCTCAGCATGTAAAACATCTGTTTAATTCCTTTATGTCTTGGGTGTCCTTGTGGCTAAAGATTTGACATTCACAACATTTTGTTAGACAAGTCCATGCTAGTAAAATGTTCCTTTTTAGTACTGTATACTGTAATTCAGTGTTTCCGTTTGTTTTAGCAGCTGGCATAATAGAATAATTTCTACTGTGCTGTCCTCCAGTTGTCCTCTGCTGAAATCTAAGCTATCATGCTGAGGGGCAGAATACAAAAGAATACAATTTTCAGACAGGCTCATCTGAGGAAACCTTAAACAAAACTGCTTTGGCTGTAGAATATATGCTTGCCAGGATTGTAACCTCAAAACTTAGTTGTATTTCACAATGAAGGAAATGGATGAAAAAAGGACGGAAGGTGGACATTTGTCACGTCTAAAATATGGCGTTTGCAGGTTCACATCCCCAGATATCGCCTACAACAGGCAGTCCAGGCAAAAGAGTAGTGAAGTCTAGAAATTGCCCATAGAACCATTAGAGCAAGAGCATGCTCTTCCAGTGATCAGATTAGCTCATATATGTTGGGAAGTAGCTAACAGAGTTCCAGTTCACTTCTTGTCACGGGGTAATGTAGAGAAAATGTATTCGTGTTGTACTGTGCATACTGCAGTCAGTGCTGCTGCCCAGTTGCATTGCTGTGTGCAGATTACCAGTCTTTTTTGCTAAACATTTTTTAACACAGACTATGCTCCTTCAGTAACCTCCAGACACTCACAAAAAGCATGCCAAATTAATTCCTAGAATATACTGGATTTTTCCAAGTACCTTTTAATGAAGGTATCAAGGAGAAAAGACAATTTCAAATAAGTAGAAAGTATCAAAGATGAGGCTCAATTTAGCATATAAAAATTCATCAATAAAACAAGTCCATTTAACAGGATTCCTGGAAGCAAGAAAACGCTTGTTATTTGACAAAGCTACACTTCTGTTTTCTAATTAATTACACAGAGCATTTGTGTTTGGGGTTTTCACTGTTTTGAAAGATCCATGTTGCAAGAGCCATTGTTTTTTCACGAAGCAGAGTAGATACCTTCATGTCTTTTCTTTTAGAAAATGAAATAGCTTTTAAATCTCAGATCATCTATAGCTTCTGAACATACCAAAATAAAAGCCAGAGCTAGGACAGTCCTTGTGGTGCAAAAGAAGGGAACTACTCCGCTATCCGATGAGCAGAAGGTACCTCAAGCATCCAGCCTCGGAGCCTGGCCTCTCTTCACCAAAGTCTCAGGAAAGGAGTAGTTTATACCCTACTTTGAACTCCCAACTTTCACGGCTAGACAGTGGGTGCAAAAGCTTTCCTTTATTTGTTCCTGGTGTAGTAACTGCCTGCTTTGACTTTTCACTAGGATCTTTTTACAATCTGGTTCTCCGTGTGATTTTGTGTATGAGCAATCAAAGGTTTTTTTTCTGATTTTTAGAAGTAGTGTGCAGAATTTTTTTTCTTTCTATTTATTCCTTAACTTTGAGCTTTTATGATCAAAAGTAGAAAAGACGGATAAGTGCACAGAAGATGCATTACAGGCAGGATCATAAGTATGTGAAAATTGGAATAAACCTTTAGCCAAGAATTATTTCACACAAGTTGTGCGTAGCAGGTATAGCTGAGTAAAAAGAGGTTGCTTGTAAAGGTGAATATGACCAAAAGGTCACCCCATTTTGGATCCAAACCTTCATAAAGGCATACTGGAAGAAACGCTGCCAGCCAGCCAAGGAAATTGGTACTCACATATTGTACAAAAGGACAAATGCCAGATATTTGGAGGGAAAATGTTTCCTAGGCACAAATAGAAGCAGAAAATATAAACTGAAAAAGGTATATTGAATGAAGTATTCATTGTAGAGTCCAATGCTACTGTGACTACTGGTTGTCTTTGTTACTTCAGGCTGTTTCTGCTAAGCCTGCAGATAGATATAGACAGTGTTTATAGGGTTGGTAAACTTGCTATCACATGAAGTTTTCTCTGATGTATTCTAAATGGCAACAAGATAAGCACATTGAGTTTCTTTTCAGTTTTGAAGTTTGATAAAAACAACAAAATCAAGAAGCAACCAACAGAATCAGATGTAGTCAACAGTTTTTGTCTTAGCTCAAAAAAGTGCAAGATTTGTGGACATTTATGAAGTGGTGAGGTCATGCTTATACTTCCTTGTTTTCACAACATGCACTTTGAATGTCTCCATAAATTTGAGTTTGCCCTTACAGAACAGATGGCTAAAAGAGATTTGCACCAAAAGCTCTAGATTTATGCTTACCAGTTGCTGAACCCAGAAGCACTGAAAGATTTGCCGCTGTAGTTTGACTTGAATGGTTATGTCAGTTCCCATCAATGCAACTGATGTTTGTGCAGTGTGAGCTTTGGCGTGAACAAGAATAAAGAACGTTGTTTAGTGGGGCTATCTCAAAGCCATTATTGTGGAGCATGTGAGAAAGAGCAGCTGTTACCTCTCATAGAGAACTTCTGTTACCGTGCATCCGTGTCATGGGACAAGGAACTCCCCTGCATTTGTTTTCTTAAGCATAATCAGTGGCACAGAGGCATAAGGGAATAGTGCAAGAACGGGGGAATGAGTGGGTAGGGACGTTGGCTCTCTTTCTGCCAGACCATTGACAACCACAGATGAGTGAAATCACCTCTTTCTGGGCTGCTCTTCCTTTTCCGTACGGGGCACTTGGTGGGTTTCCATCAAGACAGGAAAAGGCAGAGGCATTCATCAGGGTGTATGTCAGCTCCGTGATATGGAAAGAGACGTACAAAAGTGTTAGATGCTTATGGCATCTGGATATGATCTTTGTGTCTGTTCCATTGCACACAAACCAGATGAAAGTTGAAATGTAACCAGTGCAGAATTAGTACTAAATAGCAGAGTTTTCACTCTGCTAATCTGAGTTTAGTCAACTGGTGTGTTGTGTTCCCCTAGGCTCTGGTCATTAAGATAGTTTATTTTAGCTTTCAGATATTTAGTATCCTTAAAAGCCATGCAGTCATTTTCTCTAGTTAGCTGTTACGGACCGTACAACAGCGATGACAGCAGTGACTCCAGCAACCTGCCTTTGGACAGCAGCTGAGATGAGGCTGATGTATGTCTGTACTTCAGATTATCAGGGCCTGGACCTTGTAAAAGGCTCAGCAATTGCAGTGGGGCTGGAGAGTATTTCAGAGGATGAAGACCTCTGTGAATAGGAATTAAGGTAGCATTTACCACCCTACTAGAAACAAATATTAAATTATTTTAAAAAGGGACAGATACGGTTTTCATCTGAATTACTTCTACTGACTCTCTACCACAGTAGGCTTAGTGATTCTTTACTGGCATTCACCCAATTAGTATGCAGAAATTATCACTAATTAGAGAAATACAAGAGACTGACCTTGCTGTTATTCACAGGGCAATCTCTACTCAATTTAAGCAACATGTTACAAGAGCTGCGTGTGGAGCTGAACGAGTGTATCCTGGTTGCAGTAATGTGGAAATCAAAGGTAGCTACTCTGAGCTGTGTGCAATACCTAACCATTGTGAAACATGCTTTTTAGTGGACGAGCACGTTGATGAAATTCCGGGAACTGATGCAATATTTTCTGTTAAAAATTTAATGGACAGTAGATAATGTAAAGTCATGGAAGGAGCACTGAACTGGATTATGGGGCAAACTGATTCTGTTCAAAGATCTGTCTCCAATAAACATGGTGATCTTAGGTAAGAGATCATGTACCCCACACGTCTTAGTTTGCAGATGACAACTTTTCCTTTTGAAGAGCTTAGAAAAGCACTTAACTACATAAGAGAGAGGTATGTTGTATATTGGGGAATATGGCAAACACATGACGCTTTATACAATTTGAGCTACAGACTGTTTTTCTTCATTTCTGGGGTTTGGGTTTTTTTATTCTCATGGCTAACATGTAAAAATGTAATTTCTTTTTTATTTGTTAACTTCAATTTAGTATCTACTTCACATAGATTATTATTTTTTCATTATTTATAGGTCACGACTTAAAGATTTTTTGGTATTTCTGTCTATAAGGTGGAATGATCTAGTTTAATTAGAAGTGAAGCTTAGAGAGAGCACCTTTCTCAGAGCTGAATGAGTAAGTGCTTTGCGTTTCTCAGACGTGTGCTGCCCTTTAGAAGCAGTGCATACTGTCTTAATGAAGACCAGGATGCCAGAACACACTATGGAGACTTTTTCCTCCCTATAGACAAAGTCCTGCATGCAAAAGTGTGAAGCCAATATACAGCTAGGAAGTATGTTTTAGGTGTAATTATTTCAAGCTTCGTCTCTTTGTCAGAAAAAATATGGCACTTGCCTTTAGTACATTTAGTACCTTAATGCATTTACAACTGCTTAAGAACATTCAGTGCTCCACAGTGACACCAGTTTGTATCTACTGCTGCATCCCACCTGAGCAATAATAAATCAGTCATTTGAAATGTCACTAGTGGGTGGATTAGTAGGTGTTAAAGAAGAGTTCATGTCCTTGCAGGTGTGAGGGTTTACGAAGGAAATGTTATATATGCTTGCCCCCTTCTTGTCCTCTTTCCTTGCAATCTCAGTCAACCACTGTTGGAGGCAAAGTACTGAGCTAAATTAAACTGTGCTGTGACCTAGTGCTGCCACTCTCAGTTATGTTGTTATGTTCCAGGTGTCACTACAGAGATGGTTATAGACCGCCATGTATTCGTGCTGCTTGTTAACGTTGATTTGGGAGCCCACCAACCGTTGTGCATAGCACAGTACAGTGCTGTGTCTGAATTAATAAGCCATGCTAAATTCAGCAGGCAGAGAGCCACACTGATGTGGCTGCACAGTTTCCAGACTGAAGCTGGGTCACGATCCACCAGATTGAACACTGGCACAGCTAAACGTGATTGTCTGCATCCATTTGTCTGCATTGTTTGTCTCTTGGCAAACTGAGAAAGACAGTACTGGATGAGCAATGCTTGGTTTACATTTGGAAGGTCTAAAGACAATACATTGGAAGTGCTTCTTTCCTCTGTCTCCCCCCGCTTCCAAAACAAAAAAAAAATATGAATGAGGTTCTGCATAACCCTGAAAACCCATATAAATACATCAAGTAGTCTGCTGCTTATCCAAAACATGTCTGAGATGCCAGATCTATATACAGATGAATTATTATAACAGGAGAGTTCTTTATGATGATCTAAGGGTATAAATGGGGTGCAAATAAAGCTACAAATTAGCGTGTAATGTGGTTGAAAAAAGCTGGCCATCTTTTGGCACATAAACCCTTCATCAGTTGGGATAGCTGTTTCTATTTCAGAGCTGGCAATAATTCATGTGTCCGAAAACGCGTGTGTGTCTCTGTAAAAATATCAGCTGGTCCAAGATGAAATCATAACATCTTTTATTATTTTCAGAGTGTACCTGGGTCAGGGATGACTTTAAGAATAACCTCCATCTTCTGTCTCACTACCCATATGCCAACATGCAGCCCCTTTAAATGTGTTTCTGTCAGTATTCTAACTTCTACTGAAATAATCCATTATAAAGACAAGAGAAATTTTACGCTTTTGCAATTTTTACTGTAATTTACAAATTACAAAAATTGTAATTACAAATTACAGCAGAAATTAATAGAACTTGCACTGTTTCACAAAACTTCTCAAAATCACTGTATTTAATTTTTAAGCAGAAAGCAATGCTTGTATTTCATGAATATTCAAAACTTTTTGTGCAGAATAAGCCTGTCTTCACATAACATATCAGCTGTTTTCACCTAAAATACATCTGTCTGAGGTACTAGCCTTCCAGGGCAATTTGCATAAGCCAAACAAGTATATTTTGAATACTGGGAGAGGAATTTTCTAGTTTGTGCTGCAGAATGAGTTAAGCATAACTCACAGAAATTTTGCCTCTTTCCACCACTGCCTGGTGAAAGATAAAACAGTTTCTTTCTGATCTGTAGATAATGACCAGTTGTATAGATCTAGGTGAGTACTTCTGTCTTGAACCTGCTGGTACTCCAATTAATTTGCATCAGCTGGGTTCTTAGAATCACTTTACGTTCAACACTTCTATTCACTGTATTCAGTCACAGAAACATTGGTATTTTATAAAAGTTTTCAAGAAACAAATGAAACACAAGCACCTGCATTTGAACTCACCTTTGACAGAGACATGGTACATCAATTATGAGAAAGGAGTCTGCACACTTCCCTTATTCTCCACCCACCTCTGGCATGATCTGACAGCATGAGTGAAGCCTGCTGATGCCAACTGATGATCATACATCACGTCACTGCATTGCTTTATGTGGGTGGAAAGACAGGTGTAATGAAACAGAACTGATAGGGCAATATTCTGTACAGTACTAGTTATCCATGGGATCGGTGTGAACTGAACCTGCTATCAAAAAGCAATGCCCCGTAGACTTAGCTTGTCTAGGAGACGTCACTGGGGTAAGTTCAACCATGTTTAACTCCACTGATTCCTGATATTTTCAACAAATGTGAGCATTGGGAGGCCTGAGCCACACTTGCTTGTTGTTTCTGGAATTTGGATCGCTGAATGCTCTGGTCATGATTTTTTTTTTTTTTTTTCTTCGTTCATGTCTGTTAGAAAAGGTGCATGCTTTTTTCAAGTCACCCTTATTAAACAGAGAATATATGTGGGTTCATGAACACAGATCACCATTAAAAGAAAGGACAGAAAAAGAGACTGCTTGTTTATCTGTAAGAAATTACTGTGGAGATTTATTCTCAAGGAGAACTCCCCTTTTCACAGGAAGAATGAATTATTGTGGTCACGCTGCCAGGAGTCTGACTGTTACAGAGTTTTCATGTGGAACATGAAACTGTCAAATATAGGAGCAAAATGCCTATAATTCCAGTCTTATGTGGAATAACTGATGACTTCTGTGCTAAAGCAGAATGATTGGCTTCATAGTATGGCTATAATGTAGAGAGGCCTTTATTGAATCAAGGACACAGTGACATTCACAAATCTACCAGTAGCGGCTACCACACAACTCATGGAATAAACACATTAAGAAAAAATTAATACACTGTCTTGCAAAAAAGAGCATGTGGTGGAATTACCCCAAGGGACCTAAATATAGTGTTCTACCAGATGGACTGCAGGAGAAACACCATCTGATTAGAACAATGTAGACTTTTCTATACGACTGTAACTGTGCATTAACTTGTCTATGCTGGATGTTTTTTACATATTTCCCACTAGCTCGTTTAGGAAAATCCTTCCTTATGCATTGCTGTTTCCCCTCTTTGTTTCTTCAAAGCTCACTGCTTTGAAAAGCTTAGGGAGAACTTCATTAAATTTAATAGAGCAGTTGCAACAGAGGGGAAAAGAAAAATTAACCACTGAAGTATGCTGGCTCGTTTTGTTTAGTTATTTCTTTGTGATTAGAGTCACTGTCAAATAAAATTAAATTTCTCAGATATAAATATTGGCATCCTTCAGGCTTTACTCTCTCTTCCAAAGCCCACTGGACAAACAGTAGCAATTGATTATAGTCTTCTTCAAGGCAGTCTGAGAGCTTTCTTCATAAGAGTTTAAATCTGTGTCCAAAAGCCCACTGTGTAGACTACCCACAATTTTTTTTTTGTGGTGGCATTATAACAGATATGTTTTAATTGAAATGTTAAAATTTGCAACCTGTTAATCTTTAAATGTGTTCAACACTGCACAAAACAAGTGCAGAAAATTACGTACCTATTCTTATCATTAAATTTGACTCTGCCTAAGTTATTGGACTAAATGAGCTGGATTTAATCTAATCTTTTCAAGTTCCCGGAACTTCTGCTCAAAACATGAGAGTGTTTATAATGCATAATTGTTTCTCCTTTGTAGTGCTCTTCATTACCTCTGTTTGCATTCTGCTTTGTACGTGGTCTAAATTCCATTTTAAGTATTAAAATTCATTTCAACAAGGCAGGAAAGCAGCAGTAAGAAATACGTGTTTTGTGATACCTGCTTATACAAGTCGTAATTCTTTATAAAAATCTACCAGTGAAATCAATAGAAGCCCTTGGTGTGCAGAAGGTTAGGCACCCCAAACCCATGTGGTTTTCTGAAGCCTGTTGTGCATGAAGGTCTAAAATTTTGTTGCCTCTGCTTGGATGTTCATGGGCATCGAGAGCTCTCCTGTATTGTCTGGTCCTGCAACCATCCACCTCTGAACATCCAGTTGACTGCATTTGGCTTCAGTCAGAGCAGTCCCCTAACGCGTTCCCCATGAAACGTGAGATTTCAGGTACTTGCCCTGGGACAGCCCAACCAGGTGCTGGCTAGCGCGAAGCTCAGAGGGCTGCTCGGGCACCGTGGCTTGCAGGTACCATGGGTTCCAGCCCCCTGCCAACCTGCCGGCAGTGATGGTTGCTCTGCTTTAATGCTTTGGGTTTAGTTTGTTTTTAAATAGTTGAACGTCACATGACTTGTTTTCCATTTAAACACTTGCACAATGAGCCCAGTTCACCCTTAGGCACTAGATTACTCTCAGAGATACTATAAAAGTAAATATGCATTAATCTTTTCTAGCAAGGGGAGTTGTACGATTAACATCCTAAGAGCCAGAGGTGCAGACCAGGAGTCAATGGCAAGGAGTTCTGCACTCATGAAGGCCGATACCTACAACTGTTTTGCAGGAGGCTTTTCTTTAACTGCGAGATCTGGAGAGGGTTTTGCTCAGCAGCAAGTTGTGGTGTTGGAGTGTTGGTCCTGGGGGGCAAAGGGCACTGCTACCACACTCTGGCAGAGGAAAATAAAAACAATCCAAAGCATACATACCAGCCTCCAGGTTTGCAGCTGGGCCACTGTTGCTGTGGTCACTGCCGTACTGTAGTACTTTTTCCATTTGGAAAAAAAAAAACATTTTTGAGTTTGATTTGAATTTTCATTTAACTTTAGAACATAGACATGTGCAGTCTGGATTCATATAGAGTCGTAATACAGAATTTATGCTAAATCCTTCTTGAGTAGACAGGAAGCTGCACAATGAATCCTACTAATGCACAGTAGTACAACCATTACATATTCTCTCAAAAGAAGGAAACGGGAAAAGAGTGATGGTTGAGTTGAATTCAAGCTTCTGATCATTGATGTGATATTCAAGACTTCAGCACTCAGGTGAATTGAGATAGCTGGGGCTTCTAACGTGGGTGCTCGACTCCTGCTGGAGCTGGTGGGAACTGAACATGCTCATGTGCAGCAGGAGACCTTTTTTTAGTAGACCTGATTACGCAATCGATAATGAGCTCTGGTGATGAAAGCTGAAATTTATGACAGGCTTTGCTAGATTTGAAGTTGAGAAATAGAATGTGTGTTTTGTATATAGAAGCGCAAGGTTTTAAGTCTCTCTTTCTTTTTAATCCTTTATGTACTCACCCCTAAATTGAAAGGAGTGGTAAGCGTTTGTCATCTCTGAAAAATGTGGGAGACAGGAGGAGTGAGGTCTTTGGAGTACATTGGTACAATTCCACTGAAGAGAAATATTCAAATCTAAACCAGTAGAAAATATATGGTATTCCAAAGATGACCTTACTGTGCCTTAATGTAAAGTAAGAATAATTTCTTTCTGTGTTTTAAATACGTAACACGTTTAGAGAGCTAAAAATTACATTTCTTTTCTGCCACCGATAAATATAGGTACTTTGCTGCTGTTTTCTTTTTGTTTATTGATTTTTTTTACAAGTCTTCTGAGTCCTCCTTTCTCAAAAGCAATATCATGACAAACATTCTAGTGAGTGTTTTGGTGGTGCTTGGTTGTAAGACACACTGACCGCTTTGAATATATAATTCATCCAGGTTTTCTCATCTAGAGACATTAATAGCTTGCTACAAAAACTAAAAGGAAATTTATGGCTGTGCGGTATTGTATATCAGAATTAATTTTCTTGACATAGAAGATGAAATATAAAATCTATCCTAGAAATGTATAGCTAGAAAATTTTAAAATTAACTGTAGTTTAATGAGGCCCACTTGTGTCTCTTTTATAGATCCAAGTATTTTTAAAATTAATTTCACAATGAAAGTATAATTTTTTTCCTGACGCTGTTATGTTACATGTGGTGAATCTCTTAATAGAGATTCTGTAGAAAGATATCTGCTATCAACTACCTTTTGTGAAATGAGAATCAATTTCCGGGATAATTCTGCTTATATTTCCCATTTGTTATGTTGTTTCACAAAAACTATACTTCAAAAAAAATATTCGCTGATAAAAATATTACCTGAATTTTGGCCAAAATTTTGCTTAGAAATATCCTAACTAGCCATGTGTATACCCCACGTGTCTGGAACAAGAGGAGGCCCTGAACTTCATTTAACCAGGCAGTGATCCAACAGTGATTTACTTCTTGCTTTTGAGATTATTGATCCAAATTAGAAATGTTCTTGTTGATTTTCAATTCCTCTTGACCTATGTAAAATCCCAATCAGTCACCTAGAGGTGAAAGGTTCCTTACCTCGGTAGAACTGCATCAATTAATCAGTATGAGGACCTTTAACCAGGTCACCGTGAAGGTTAATATAATGAATATTCATGAGTAGCAATGTAAACCCAACCCTGCAAAACATGAGTAGGAAGACCCTTAAAGAAGTGGCAATCAGCTGTATCATCCCTCGTTTTTTGGATCGACATTACATGGATTGCAGTTTAATTCATTGCTGTTGTCTGTCCTGTCTCTCAAAGTCTCCAGTTACAGATACCTACAGATAGATTGGCCTCCTCCTGCGATAATTAGTTTTTCTTTTAAGGACCATGTATTACCCTTCAGCTTTAAATTGTGTGAGGATGGCTGCAATCCCTCTAATGATTGATATCAAGCTCCTCACAGTTGTAGTAGGTTAATAAAGAGTAACATGAGCAAATGTAAGCCAGTGAGTGTGTTACAAGCTCACCTTGAAGCAATCAACAGGGTACTAGGGAAAAAACATTCGCTAAACTATGCCCTAAACTCATCTAGGCAGCCTTCCCTTAATTTTTCAGTTGTAATTTACTCTGCAAATTATGTGCTTCGACTGAAAAAAAGCAGCATGGGAGAGAAGAGGAAGTGTCTGCTACAATTCCCTTGTGAAGTTCTTCTTGGATCAGTTTGTCAGAATGACAGAGTTCAGACACAGTATAGGCTTTTCTGCAAATGGGGAGATAAACCAAGCTTCTGTAGGATTTCCACTGAAATAGATGTCACAAATTGCCTGATGGAATTTAATCTGCTTGATAATTGATAATTGTAACTGTGAGGCAATTTATAAGCTCCTGTGGTTGCAGGTAAGAAAGCGTTAATGGAATGACCACTTTTTCCCTCCACCTTCATTGCTTCCCTCACTGTGATTACAAAGCTAATTAGTGGCAGCTCTCCGAAAAGACTGCAGCCCAGTCACAAAGGGACAGCCTGGCGCTTGGCCAGAGAAATATCTCAGGCAGGAGAAGATTAGAGCCACATACTGTCATATTTTTCTGTGAGAGATGATGGGAGACAGAGAAATTAGGAGCAGCGTTTGGCTGCCGGTCCCATACCCCGTAGACTCGCCCCTGCAGAAAAGCCCAGGTTTGGATTCTCCCTTTCTCCCCCAGGGGTGGAGGTAACAATCCCAACACAAACGAAGTAAACATCACATGGGAGAAAACCTGAAAACTGTGCGTGGATTTAGAGGCTTTTGTGATACGGTTTGGGTTTTTTTACCCAGAAGCGGGGAGAGCAGGGAAAGCTGCAGAGAGAATAAATTCTTTACATTTTTAGATGTTGCTATGGGCGATGTGGACACCAGGGGGTGCAATGACCACTGTCTGAAGCGCTGAGGACGCCAAGATGCAATTACATCCTCGCTCTATGTAGGTTAAACAGAGGAGAGATTATTCTGTGAGATGTGTTGTAACGAAACACTCTCTGTAATAATTGTGTTGCCAACAATACACTTAGAAAACTTAATTTTTTATTATACAACTTCGAGCATACTCTTCTATCTGGCGACATGAGTGGGACTGCAAAGCCAGGAGAGCTGAGAGACGTTCTGAGACATCATAGTCGATTCCTACACCTGAAGTATTGCAGCATCGCCTCTATGGAACTGCTGAAAACATGCATGGTGATAGAATAAAATTCATTGTTAGAGGTTGTTAAATATAGGTTAATATCAAATATTATAGGATTACTCTCCAGTCTTGGGCTAATTTTGCTGAAGTGAGAAATCCTTTCACGTTATTGTCAGGATGCAGCTTTCCATGCAAAATCAATTCTGATGATAACAGTAGCACTTAGCTGATCTCAGAAGGCTGTTCCATTGTGTCTGTGAAGTCAATCCCTTATTACTTGTCTATACAAATTCATATACGATGTGTTGAAAAGCTTGCAGATAAATAGCTCAGTGTACATCATTGCATCTCTTGTTATGGAAATTGCTGTGATCATTTAGATGTAATAGATTTGGGACTTTTTCGTTAGCAACAGAGTTTCTGCAGAATAAATGAAAGAAAAATATCGATAGGTAAACTCGGTTCAGCAAAATGAGAAGAATAGTGCAAAACATTTATAGTAAAGCAAGGCTGTTCAATTAAAAAGTTAATATTAAAGGACATGTCAGCTTGTGGAAAAACCCACAAAACAAACTAAAGAGAATTTCAACAGTAAATGCTGACAGACAAATTAAGTAATAAATGGGTTGAAAGGGTTTGTGTTACTTATCTTGATCTAAAGAAGCAAGTACATAATTGTAATTGACCACAGTTTAACCCGTTTGCAGTTCTCTGTTCAGTGAACATTTTTAAGATACGTAATTTCAGTTGTAAAAGCAAAATGAGATAAATGTAATACGGCTTGCCTTAGTGATATCTGAAGCATAAAATGCCTGTCTTCAACCTATAACCTCTTAAAAATAGAGCTAATGTAAGTGAACATGGTGCCATTCATTAGCATGTCAATGGTGATTCTCTAACACGGTGCCATTAAATTACTGTGGTGATAATTGAGACATTAAAAAAAGACAGATGCTAGGTCTGTTTCTAGGCTCTTATAACCCTTTAGCAATTAAATTTCAATGAGCTAACATAACACAGCTATAGCAAAAAATTAACAATTGGGAATATTTTTCTGTAAGATTGCCTTTCTCTAGCTGAATTAATATTTTTAAAGGGCCAAATTTTTAGCGCAGACTGCTTGGTTGATGCGATTCCACTGTTGTTAAATGGGCTGAAGGCTGGCCTAAAAGGGCTGCTCAGGATTCTCATAATGGGGATAAATGGGACATGGGTGGGGGAGGTTGTTAGATGCTGTAGATTCAGGGTATTCTCTGCCTAAAAAGCATGGGAAGCGGGAGAATTTGCCAGGACTAAACCTCCGGGTTTAATTCATGTGAATTTAATTCAAGTGAACAGAAGGTTCAACTGAAAACAAGCAGGAACAGAGTGAGAGGTAGAGAGAGAGGTGTGGGAGAGAGAACAGAGGTTTTCCGTTTGTGTCACCATAGAGTAAAAGTGACGGCGAGGTGTTGCGGACCCTGCCCCTGCCAGTCCCGCTCTCCGTCAGCAACGACAATCTGGCCATCCTGGTAATACGCCGATGGCTGCCAAGCCAGAGCTGGCTGAAGGGGTCCTTGCTTGGGAGAAGCTGCTCCATCGTGTTCTGCGTAGAGGGTGGGGGGAGGACTGCTGAACAAAACTCCCACTGCAAAAGCAAAACATACAGATGTGAATCCCATTGACCCTCTGGAATCTGAATATTTGGTTGAGTAATTTCATAAATTCTTATTTTCATTATGTATTTAGAGGATGATTTTTCTCCTCCACTTTTGGCCTTCCACACCATGACATAATAGGCAAAATTTGCCATGTTTAGTTACATCAAGGACACGGGCTACTAAGTACCGACTGAAATACCTTGTTTTCTCAGCTAGACCAGTGTCTCCCCTTTGCCTTGTAATGAACCAGTTTGATGCATTGACACAGAGGCATTGAATGACGTAGTGCAAATATGGTATGGTTAGAAGCACTGGCTGCTAGCTAAAACCACCTGCTGCCAATTGCTGTTGGCCCCTGGCATCTCCATTGGCCTCCAAATTCTTTCCCAAATGGTGCTGGGAATCTAAATGTTGGGTATGATGTTCAGGGAACTGAAAACCATGCAACACAGTGTGCAGTGCGACAAGTCATCGTGTTCCTTAGACAGCTTCTCGCGTAAATCTCATGCAACTGTCAAACCCTGTGACGTATACTTCAGTTTATAGGCAAACTTGCCGGTGTCTGAATGGCAAAGAAAGTTATAGAGAATGCCCTATTTCTTTCTCAGTCGTGTTTGATTGTGGAGCACCAGCTGTACCCAACTTGGATAGACTCTTTGCCTCCCTATGACCTTGCAGAATCTAGGGGCTGGTAAATTCCAGAAACTTTTCAGGAAAATGGACAGGACAGGACTAGAAGAACAGGCAGCAGGATCTCTTCCCCAATCCTCTTTCCTCCCAGGTATCTGCTAAATGCTGGAATTGGCCTATTAGAGGCTACTAATGACATCGTACATGAGGGCTAGTCGCAATCTACAGACTGGGAAAAGGCAGGATTTCTTTCCCTTCACTGGAACGTTTGCTTTATCATACAAGGCACACTGAATAAAGCTGATATTTCCCAGGTCACTCAGAAGTGGCAGTGGTCTATCCAATGTCTGTGCAATGCGTTGTGATGCCTTCCAGTGTATCCAGTGTTAGAAATTGCCCACAGCAGATTTTATGAAGAGTTGTCTAATAGCTGGGGGCTCCCTCTTGTAGTCAAACGAAACTTCAGGAGATAAGAGCAGCCGCTTCCACAGGTTAATAATTTTCTATTCATCAGGAATAAATTGCAGTGTAAAAGATTTGCTTGCAGACTATGGGTCATACTAATGTAAATCATCTTATTTTATTGGTTTCCTTTGAGGTATGCCTATTTACAGCAATCTGAATAGTTGCCCTTATCTATATAACAGTGATAGCATATGGCTTTTAAAAACTTCATGCTGTTGTACTTTAAATCAGAATGATCATTAGCATCTCAAAAAGCATCATAGCATGGATTGAATTATCTGTAATAGCTTCAATATGGCAACACCTGGCTCAACAGGTGCCTGAAGTCACAGCAGGCCATCTGTTAGTGGTCCAGTTGGATGCTTTCTAAATGCATCTAGCAAGAAAGCAAGGACACTGGGGAATAAAGCTGGAGAGAGGGAATCCGGGAACCTGCACTCAGAATGCCAGGTACAGAAGCAAAGGAGGAATGTGTATTGTAAGTAAGGCTTTTCATTCTGTGTTTCAGTCTGCTGGGAAGATTGGAGGCACTGTGAAATTTTTAAATAAAAGCTAGATATAAACTTGGAGACAATCACCAGCTGTTCGTTTCTCTTTTGCAG
The DNA here is from genome assembly GCF_965231255.1 of Vanellus vanellus. Classification (NCBI taxonomy): domain Eukaryota; kingdom Metazoa; phylum Chordata; class Aves; order Charadriiformes; family Charadriidae; genus Vanellus; species Vanellus vanellus. Next base: position 11,411,321 of record NC_138915.1, on the reverse strand, counting down.
CATGTGGAGGAACAAAGGCACATTAAAGACCAACAAAAGGATTGAAACAGCATAGAGCAGCATCTGTGTGGCATGATTCCCACTACCACAGGGGCCTCTGTCTTTGCAGATGAATTTCACAACAGTGGTAAGAGACAACTGGGTAATGTTATTGCCCAGTGTTAAAGATCTGTCTGGTATGTAAGTGGTTGTGTATGTCTATACTAAGTCATGCACCGCTCTGATCATACGTGAGTATATCCAGTTGGACAGCTTGCTCTGTGCTGCAATAGGACTGTGCCGCAGGTCTGTGAGAAATGAGCCTTCGCTCAGGCAACATCGGCTGTAAATCGTCTAATGCAAAAAAGCTACTGCTTGTCGTCTTAAAACTTAACTCTGTTGTCTTTGCCGCGTTCTTGTGGATTAGCAGCATGGCCCCTGGCATGCAATAGTGTGCCAATTGAACTTACTGTGCTGGCAAGAGAAGAGCCCAGACAGAATACAGAGCACCAAAAATGCGAAGGTCCTGAACGGCCATTAGTATTGATGTATGCAGATCTGGCAGACACCATCCCTTCTGTTTGCTTCTGGTGCTAGAGTTTTTTGTGTTTGTTCATTTGGTGGGTTGGTTGGTTGGTCTTTAAGGCAGAAGACAGCAGAGAGGATTGTCTGTGTGCCTCACCTGGGCTTATCCAGCACTCTGGTTCAGGCCATATCTTCAAGATGATGTCTTCCACCAACCTGCATTCCACACAGGAAACATTCTGGTGCATAAACACAGCTTGTGTGGGACTGATTCACTCAGCGCTGACCCTGTAGCAGAAGGGCAAACGAGGATACTGTTGAGGAGAGTCAGAAGCAGACATGCTGACAGGCCCCTGAGGGTAGGAAGGAAGGAGACTTTTTATAGAGATCCTGTGATATCGCACAAAGCTGTTGTCTCCAGAGGTGGCACTGAAAGATGCCTGATCTAAGAGCTGGACCGCAGAAGGTTTTCCCAGTGAGGACATCAGCAGAGGGCCTAGTTATATCTTTTTCTCTCTGCGCTGTTAGGTCAGAGCTTTTGCTACGCTGGAAGTTGCTTGAGTTTATGTTCTAATGAAATCTTAGAGCAGAGATTCGGAGCTTTCTTCGGCCGAGCTTCTGCACCGCCTGCATCAGCAAGTGATTTCGGCTCCTGTACGTCATTTTGTGAGTAGCCTTCCCTTTTCTAGCAAGTTCAGCTCCAGAGAGCACTAACTTGGTTTCACAGAGAGCAGAACAAAAGTGATATCCGTCTCCCTGCCTGCAGGAGAGCTGGGCTTGGAGGGATGAGGCTGCTACCCTTTCTGTCCTCACAGCGTTCCTGCTGGTTTCAGTTCCTCAAGCGATGATACTGTGGTATGTTGGCTGGAAAGTGATTTGCTCTTTGTTACTTTTGGCTCTGCAGTAGTTTAAGTGAATCGTTCACAGTCAGTAAGTTTTAAGAACCTGTTTCTCTGTCATGTAATGCCATAGGGAGTGGACGTTATTAATTCAGAAGACAGTTCCTTATTCATTTTCTCAGATACCCTTAATATTGTAGGCACAGGAAAGCCATCTTGAACATGCTGATTTCATATATGTTCTCTTCGTATAACAGGAATGCAGTAACGCCAATTTTATTATCATTAGGAAAGGCTAAACTGTAGGACTCTCCACCCAGTAATGTCGTGATCTGTATGTAAAAAGTCCCCTCTACTAATGTTTGAAAGGAGTTTCAATCTTGCTTCTCTATGTGTGAGCATGCATGCCCGATTTTGCATATATATGTTGTCCAGGGTAGCACAGCGAAACAAGAGCATAAATGTTCTTAGTGTATGAGTCCAGTTCCTTTCACCCAGCTATAATTTGGATATAATTCTAGCAATAGAAATACTGGCTAGTGTGTTAAATAATGGAAAGTAGGCTCTTATATCCGAACTTTCCAATTGCTTTGTTGAGGAGCCCGTAACCTCGTCACCAGCACAGTATGCACTGCATGATCTGCTCAGGCTTTTCTGCCAAACGTGCAAGTAGCCCGAATGGGTGGAACTGAGAGCCTTTACACTGGCAAATTTCCTCAGTGTGTAAGTGCTGTATAATGATGGCTAGTTTGGTGGTTAGTTGAGACATTAAGAGCATAAAAGGTGAAAACTGAACATGTACCTTCTAATCAAAGGGGAAAAGAAATGGGCATTTTTTTTTGCTTACATTTTTATTGACATCCATGCTAGTGTGATCCAAGTTTCAGAGCTTTACATTTGCATTTAGTAAAAGCTTTCAGGCCACGTCCTCTAGCCTGAAATGTATCAATGAGAAGATCTGTCCTGATGACATTCCCTCTCTGGAACATAGGAAGGACTGAACGACAGCTGTCTCTGCAGATAGAGCTCATCCTCGCACTGTAGGAGGTGCCAAACACTGATTACAGAGGTTCTGGATTTGGCAGCCCCCCTTCCTGCATTAAGTATCCCAAACATAGGATGTATTCATGGGTAGAGACCTGTCATTCATTTCATTATTTTCCCTTCTTTGCTGCAGAGATCTTAACACTCACATATGTTTACCAAATGTATAAATACTGCATCGGAAACCATTCCCTTCTGTGAGGAAGGAAATGGGAACTACATGTGAAAAAATGGCAGGACAGCTTAGCATTTCTCTCTCCTATATTAACAGGGTTTGATCAGGATTTTCATTTTTGTTCTAAGATATTGCAGACGCTAGTCTTGTGTCAGTCTTGTGTTTTAAATGCTAATCTTGCTACCAGAAGATTATGCATACTGTTATGTTGCCTTGGTGTGGGGTATAGCAGGCACGTGCCCGTATTATTTTTAATGAAGATAAAAAATGCCAGGGCGTCAAAGCTTTAGCCTTCGTAACCTTTGTTACCTGCTCTCTATGGAACACGCAGATCTTTTTTGTGGTCTTTTGGTGTCTTATATGAAAATTTCCTGATTTCAGGATCTAATAAAAATATTTAGGTAACAGTTGATAGATTAATGTGAGGGTTTTTTTAAGGTAAATATTAACAAAAAAGCAATGTTCAACATGGGGAATTTTAAATGTAAGTGAAAATTGTGGATGGAGTTTGCAAGAAATATTTCCACGCAGGCTGAGGTTGTTCTGCGTGTCTCCACAAAACCCATGGAAGCCAGTTTTGATTTGAATGTGCCTGGGGCTTTGCATCGAGTGTGTTTCAGGCCTGAAAGTACTTTTCTTATTCCTTGTGTAAGAAAGCACAGAATTTGATGATAGGTTAAAGCTGTCCATCTACTGGAGACCTATGTAGTCTATCTTACCTAGCGATGTTACCCTCTCTACTCCAAGCAGTCACCTTGCCATGAAAAATTATAAATGTTTAGTGGACTGTGAACAAATGGCACACAAGTCTCTCCAGTCTGACAAACACGCAGGAGAACAGTTTCATGGGGTGGGTCTCCTGGGCTGGTACAGCCCCACCATGTCTTTGCTCAGGTTTCATTTTTATGGAAAGCTCTCATGGTACCATGATAACCAAGTCATCTTATGTGAAAACATTGCTCCTTTGGCTGCTATTTGTCAAAGATTTGTTACAGGAAAAAATGACAAACATTGGTAAGATGTCAAGCCGGTGTATAGTCATCCTGTCAGCTTCTGCATGTGAAAATCATAAGGAAGCAAAACTGTTATTCACACGTGTCTTACTCGGTTTGACCTGCCTCTGGATGGTCTGAGGAAAAAAAATCCTCTACATTTAAGGCTATAGCTTGTTTTGATGAAGAAAATATGGGTTTCCCTTCTTGGTGTTTATGTTTTGAAAATAAAATACAAATTTTAGATTATGTTTAAGGCTGATTGTCATTTAAAACTGTTTTCTATCATCCTGCACTCAATATTATCATTTATGCTGTCCTGACCAATTGCATGCTCTTATCATTCCAGTCTAAGAGCAGTTCCAGTTCCTTAATGAAGCATTAATGTGGGAGGCAGTAAAAGATGCCTCTGATACTTGCTTAATCAGTTTTTTCTCTACCGTCACTTCCCTGCTACTTAAGACAACTGTAACATAGAAAAGAGATTTATTGACATTTTCAATACAATATTTGATAATTTGAAAAGACCATCCCAATTTACTACCCAGATGCACCCGTACTCCACAGTGTGGGAGCGGCTGTCACTGCACTCTTGGCAGAACCAGCGACTGCGATAACTTCGTTTCATTCCCCAGGAGTGCCATGGCTGTTGATTTGGAAGCCGAGCTTATTGCAATGAATGCCTAAGTGGGAATGAAGTTGGATATCCAAGCTTGTCCCCTTCGACTTCAGTCATTCAGGTAAAAATGAATGCAGATCCAAACCACCTTGCTTTCTGGGGGAGGAGAGGGTAAAATCTAGCGGCCGACTGACACGGTTTTGCAGTGACTACAGATTAACTTACTCCATAGTGGAGGCGAGAAGTCAGACGCAGCCAGAGGAAGAAAGAAGCGTGAGTAGTAGGTTAATCTGTTGTGCTGAGAAACACTGCTGCTGGCTTTGCAAGGGTCAAGAGAGCAGCATCGAGGATGTTCTGCCCCCCAGATTGCTTGAATGACAGGAGCCATGAGTTTCAGAGTGCAACTGCTTGAGTGACAGCTGGAGATAGGGGACTTGAACTTTGGCTGAGAGGAAGAGTCTGTTTTCCTGATAAAGAAAGCATAACATGGCTTTGGTTACCGAAAGAGAAGTTTAAATACACTGAAATACAAAGAATTTTATGGTTTGGAATCAGATTAAATATGTATTCATGTAAAAGCCATAGCAATATAGAGGAAAGGAACATTTGAATTTGGGGGATTTAGTGATGTTTGTTGAGTGTTTGTATCAGGGTAGCTTGTGGGTGGTTGCTTGTCCAAATGAACAGGAAAATGCTAATGAAAAAGCTGGGAAAAAAAAACCACAACAAACCAAAAAAAGCCCCACCTGAACTCTCTCACTAAATCATGGTATTTGAGTTCTTCCTGGAAAGACACTGAGTAATTTTTTCTCCTATTCTGGCTTGAGTTTAAATATACATGTCAAATCTCAAATGAGAAAGGGGCAGACCAGAAGGAAAACTAAGGAGTGGAATAAAAAAAATAGACATTTCAAAGTCCTCTGATTTTTGTAGGTATTGTAATAGAACAGTTTCTTTGTACCTCTGTGTTGGTAAGCCTGAAGGAGTCCATCGTGAGCCTGCTGGGATATATGGACTCCATAGTTTTTTTCCTGGAGAATGTTCTTCCAAATAGAAGTGCAGGAGGAGGAGAATGATAAGTAAATCACATCTTCTTGCTGCATCTTTCCCTCTAGTCTATTGCAAACTGTTGTGTACTGTGCAGAGAGAAATGCACTGAATTGTATTCCAGCTGGGAAGAACACTGGCATAAATATGTGCTGTAATTAATAGCTGTTCATTCAGTATCTGCTGGGCAGAGCAAACACCAGGGCCTCAAAACCACCAATTTTGGCTCTGAATGGGCAGCTGGTTGTGCATCAACCTTGGCATGGATTATACATAGTTGGGAGCTTCTTAATCAGTGTTAGTAGCTTACAGTATCCCAAGGGACAAATGCTATCTGAAGATTGCTAGAATATTGTGCTGCCTTTCGATGCAGGCAAGAGATCCCCACATGGGAAGTATGATTTTCTGCTCCATCTGCTCTGGGTAAGGTTTAAATTGGAAAGTAAGTTTACTGTTTGTTTGTTTCGTGGGTTTTTTGGCTTATGGTCCCCGTAGCATTGCTAAGATATAAGGAAAGGTTCTTCTGTAGGGTGCTCAGTCTAAAATAACAATGTAGGTACAGGTTTTTAATAATAAGTAGGGGATTTATGTATATCTATGTGTGTGTACTCACCTTGAAGGTGTGTTATTACATATTTAATGTTTTCTATTCTTGTCTCTAGTGTATTCAAGTGTGTACTAGGGGTATGGTAATTATAGAGAACAGAACAAAGAGCATACGCCAACAAGGAAGAGAACTTCAGTGGAAGGGCTTTTGTAGTTGGTCTGCACCAACATAAAGGATATTTCTTAAATTATCTGCAGAACAAAGCCGAAGACATTACCGATATTTCATTATATAGGTCCACTAATGGCTACAGTGGTAATTAAATAACAGTCTTCATTACATATTTTCAGCGAGGCTGTCTATGCACTGGGAACCATTCAGTTAAAACAAGTACCTTCTTAAACTTTTAAGTAAGTCCGCTTTTTTTAATCCAGCCTTAACATTTTTAGTGAAATATTCCATCACAAAAACACAGTATCACTCATGCTGAAAGACAGTTATTGAATATTGTGTACTAATTAGTGGTATATTCAAATAACTGCAAGTTACTGGCTGTAAATTAAAATATAATTTGATAAATGCATGTTGTGACTGTCTTTATGCATAATCTAACGCTGTCAAAGAAACAGGATTTTTCCCTTCTCCCACTACTAATTAAAAGCAAATGAGGATACTGTGTCTAAACATGCTGCAGCTCTATGCTATTGTATATGTGAAGTGTTACCATAATTCTTCCATTTGCATCTTTTAAGTATGAAATTTATGGAACATGGGTATTTATTAACCTTGTTGGTGAATGGAGACTGGTTTTATGATTCTTAAAATGTAAGGAATAATACTCCCCACTCCGAGTGGGTGATGGCAGTGTTCTCATCCGCATGTTTCTATGTTTGTAAATCTAATACTGAAACAAGGTAAAATCTTTAGGAATCCTAAACTGCCGGATGATCCACTACTCCACTCTCAACAGGACAATCGGGCTGGAGGCAACGCTAGCCTTAACCGAAGCCTATTGAAGCCAGTAAGAGACTTTCTACTTGTTTCTGTGGGTTTTGGATCGGACCAAGTAGCTTTTGAAACCAATCTATATACTGTATGTTTTCTGGGAAATCAAACCAATATCCAGACAGTCTCCTTACTTATGCTGTTTTCAATTCACAAACACATTAAAAGCCTGCATCTCATTGACAGGGATGTAGTCACCGAAATACTTCGTGATTCTGGGACATACATACCAAGGACTATATCTTGCCTCTCTCTCCTTAGTAAAACAGTACAACTGAACAGATAAAACCATGATTTCCAACATGCGTTGGGACTGCATGATTCATTCTACACATGCTTTTTTTGCCATAATTCAAAAATACTTGGCTTCAAGGCCTGAATGCTCACATCATCTAATTTGATGCTATTACAGTTTGACACTAATAGGCTGCTCTTACAAAAAGCATGTGAAGCACAACTTGAAAAAAACACTTTCTTAAGAATTGCAGCATAGAAATGAATGAATAGCCTGGGTGAAATTTAGGTTCCGCTCTTTTCCTTTGACTTCGAGAAAGCCGTTATTCCACCTGCTTTTTCTCATAGTTTCCCATCAAGCCTCTGAAAGGCAAGAAATTAGCAAACTGAATAAAGTACTTTTCCCATTACCCACATTTCATAGAGAGTTCTGGGATCAAGAAAACACTAAGAAACTTTAAGGGCATAACACATATTTCTCATTTTATCATGCAGGTTTGTTGGGCTTTGACTGTAGAGGAGAAAGTGTCTGTTCTTTTGTTGTTGTTTTTTCATTCTTTCCCTTGAGGAAAAATAAGGAAAATCTGGAAATCTGGGGAGGTGCTGAGGGAGGAAAAATGATTTTTTTTGTGAAATACTTTGAACGAGTACGGAAAGTAATCCTCAACGTTGAAAATTATATTACTGCTACTCTTCAAGTCTTCCAAATGCATTCTAAAATTGATTAGAATTTCAAAATATGTGATTTTATTTTTAATTTATACCGGTATACAGGTCCAATGCCTATATTCTATGTATATCTACATCCCCTGGAGCTACTTTTAAATGAATATGTAGGAATGCTACATTCATTTTCCAGTTTTTACCTCTACAAAGCATATTTTTCTTCTGCACCTGCATTAAAGTGCTATGTTTTCAATATGGGGTAGGGCTCACATGCAGTATGTAAATACCTTTCTGCTAAAAAGTCAATAATATTGACGTTTTGTATTTCCACTGTCTTATTTTTTCTTACTTTATAAATGTCTACAGGCAAAGAGTAGATGTAAATACCTTAATATGCAGAACAGCTCTGTCTCAAATATTGCATATATTTGTCATTATTCTAAAATAAAGAACATATAAGTATTTATTACATAAACCTGCCCAGCAGTACTTTCTGTTTCATAAATAAATTATGCATAATACATTTTTCACTCTTAAAAAAGTAATTAAATCTTACTTTCGAAGAGAAAAATAACAAATGTAGATTTATAATTCAATTGCCTTCCTCTTTCTCTGTAGAAATGGAGCTGTTGCTTTTTTTTTTTGTGGTTTTTCCCAGACTTCCAAACTTTCCATAAACTTCATGTCTCTCCAGATAAATACCTTATTGCATCTGTTCATACCTTATTGAAATATCTGTTCACTTAATTCCCTCCCTCTCTCCCACCTTTATTGCCTTACTGTGCCTCTCTTATTGATGCCTTTTATTTTGCCATCAAAGTATCGTCTCCAGACTTATGAATAAGCCTCCAGAACGTGACCTTTTCAGCCTTGTCCAACCACGAGTAACATCAACAAGTAACACAAACATAAGCAAATTTTATGAATGGTCTTACCCAACGCTTTTACTTACCAGGGGACTTAAGTTGGTGACAGAACCAGTAGTTCCCCCAATCCCCATCTCAAACCTTCAGACTGAAAATTAGCATTTCTTTGCTTGCTTTTTAATAATCTCACTTGTCAGAACACAAATCTTCTGCATCTGTGTGTGTCCCGCTATCTTTGTGTCAAATAATTTATTGCCACTAGAATAAATTATTGACTGAGCTAGACACCAGCAAAGAATACCCTTTTGTGGCAGCATTTTACTGCAAGAGGTTTCTAGGCCTGAATGTGCTTCTGTGCTGCACAATGATGAGTTAAAGCTGACACAGTTAATTTTGTGTTGAAGCTGACCTAATCCACAACGAGGTTAGTGAAAGGAAAAGTGATCAAAAGGCAGGCAGTGAAAATAACGGCTCTGAACCATGAGAGAAGACCTCAGGTTTTGTTGATTTCATCCCTTCTCTGCTAAAAGCAGCTAGATTCTGGCACCCCAGGGGTAGGATCTTGCCTAATGTTAGTCTCCTAAATATCATCTGTCTAGTCAAAGTGGGCCATCCAAGCTGTCTCTTGTGGAGGGGGATGGAGACGAAGACGGGCCACTGGTTTGCAGGTGGCTTAGGATAAATGAGATGTATCTCCCCTTGTGAAGTGGTGATGAGTAATGTCCTGGAGCTCTGGTGTGTAAGCTCAGATTTTGGCAGTGTTTACAGAGTTACCACCTATTGGATATTACCATCCTTCATGTGGAAATGGTAGGATGGGTGCTGTTTCTCTATTCAGCTGCCACGGTTCATAGTCCAGTAAACAACTTCCAGCCCTAGTTTAGTTAAATATTTTGGTAATACACCATTAACAAATATGGCATTGTTTCCAGGGTAGAAATTTCCTCCATGGATTAGGGTAGACACCTGGGGTGGTATCACTCAGACTTTGCCTAATCTTGGTGCGTAGTTATCTGCAAAAGTCCTTGTACTTTGTGTAACCCCATTGAAAATACTGAGACTAATACCAGATTAAAGCACTGCTCGGTGGGAAATTATGTGAGAGAACTGGGACACTTTGAGAATTCATCCATATTAAAAAAATCTTATTGAAAAGAAAAATGTTTCAATTGAGACCAATGATGGGCATTTTCCCTTCCTCGCTAACCCATGTACAATAAAAAATTAGCATTCTTCACTCAGCTGGAGACTAGTTCTTATTGCAGCTGTGTTTCATCACTGCTGCTTGGGTAGTGGATGTGTGCTGAATGAACCTTAGCTCCACAACAGCCATGTGAGAAATAGTAAAGGTGGATTTACTGGGAGCAGCGGTAAGGGACTCTGGAGTACAGGTAGTTTTTTCATCAGTACTCCCAGTCAAAAGGAAGTGGTTTAAAAGGGCCAGTCAAATCTGGCGAATCAACAAATGGTTACAGGACTGGTGCCACAGCCAGGGGTTTAGCTACTTAGACCATGGGACTCACTTTTAGAAATCAGGTCTACTAGGGCTGATGGGCTCCATCTGTCAGAGAAGGGGAAGGGCATCTTCAGTCATAGGCTTGCCAAGCTCGTGAAGAGGGCTTTAAACTAAAGTTGCTGGGGGAGAGAAACCTCAATCCATCCCACTCCTACCAGTTTGATGCCAGTGCCAGCAATAGATGCCCAGAGCCTGGAGAAGGATGACAGGTCAGCAGGAGAGCACCTGAAGTGCAGAACAAAGGAATTCCACCCACTCCAGCCATAAGGTCAGCTCCATCGGGGTCCAACTTAAATGTTTCTATACAAATGCACATAGCATGGGGAATAAACAAGAGGAGTTAGAGACGTGTGCCCACCTGCAGGGCTATGATCTTACTGGTATCACAGAGATGTGGTGGGATGTCTCCTGTGACTGGAATGTTGGAATGGAAGGATACAGGCTCTTCAGGAAGGACAGGCAGGGGAGACAAGGAGAGGGTGTCGCCCTCTGTGTCAATGACCAGCTGGAGTGCATGGGGCTCTGGCTGGGGATGGATGAGGAGCTGACTGAGAGTTTATGGGTTAGGATTAAAGGGAGGGCAGGGACACGTGACATTACAGGGGGGGTCTACTACAATCCACGTGACCAGGAAGTCTGATCAGATGGGGCCCTCTACAGACAGGTAGGAGCAGCCTCATGTTCACAAGCCCTGGTCCTCATGGGGGACTTCAACCATCCTGATATCTGTTGGAGGGATAACACGGCGGGGCATAAGCAATCCAGAGGTTCCTGGAATGCGTTGATGATAACTTCCTTCTCCAAGTATAGAGGAGCCAACGAGGAGAGGTGCCATTCTGGACCTTGTTCTCACCAACAAGGAGGAAGCGGTGGAACCTGAAACTCAAGGGCAGCCTTGGCCGCAGTGACCATGAGATGGTGGAGTTCAAGATCCTTAGGGCAGCGAGGACAGCGCACAGCAAGCTCACTAGCCTGGATTTCAGGAGAGCAGACTTTGGCCTTTTCAGGGTTGGTAGAGTACCATAGGATAACGTCCTGGAGGGAAGAGGGGCCCAGGAAAGCTGGTTAATATTCAAGGGTCAGCACCTCCAAGCTTAGGAGCGATGTATCCCAACAGAGGAAGTCAGGCAAAAACTCCAGAAGGTCTGCATGGATGAACAAGGAGCTCCTGGACAAACTCAAACACAAAAAGGAAGCCTACAGAGCATGGAAGCAAGGACAGGTAGACTGGGAGGAATACAAAGAAATTGCCTGAGCAGCCAGGGCTGAGGTTAGGAAAGCTAAAGCCCTGACAGAATTAAATCTGGCCAGTGATGTCAAGGGCAACAAGAAAAGCTGATCACCTTGCTTATTTAAACCAAAGTTCGGAGGTCAGTGCTTCGTACCAATTTTTTCTGATATGTTTCACTGCCAGGTATCACACCGATGTGGTGCGATGAGATACAGGGAAAGGCGGATGGCACAGGCTTTACATCAGCTGGGAGTTGCATGTAGAAAGGATATTGTCTTGTACAGCAGAAGAGCAGATTGTTTTTAATAATCTGAGCTTTTGGGCATTATTAAAAGCCTGCAACAATCGTTGGAAATATTCCCTATGAGCTGCAGGCCAGATCAGGTCTCAGCTAGTAAGTATGCGCTCAGACCAGTGGACTAGTCTTGCTCTCCCTCAGTCACATGTCTGCGTTTGTGTATGCAGTAAAGAAAAGGAAGAGAAAGACCAGCAGAGTCACAGGAGGCTGCTTGAGAAGCCCGTGCCTGGCTGGTTTCACGCTTTTTAAAGGCTTGCACTACAGAAGTTGGGGAAAGGGACTGGGAATAGAGAGAGGAGATTGATTTGTTTGACAAGCATTTCCAGTGCGTCCATCTTTATAATTCAACCTGATGTCTCAATCTGAACACGTTTTATTGTTGATGTTTGGGAGTAAGCTGTCACCCAAAGTGCCTGTTAGGAATTTCCTGATTAACATGCTAATCAAGATTCGCCTCAAGGTGTTGTTTAGACTCATTAGTAATACAAAGAAGTAACTAACAGACATGTGTGGCAAGACTTGAGAAAATGAATGTATACAGAGAATACTGCCTGCTTGTCCCAAAACCGTCAAGGACATGAAAATAACAAATTAATTAAAGTGGGTTACAGTGAGTCACAAGGCCACATTAAGTGTCCAGTCTTAATGAGTTAGTATTGGATTGTGCTTTGAGGAGAGAGAGTGGTAAGGCGCTACCTTGGGAGAGCGCTTTAGCGGAGAAGTTTTGGAAACTTCATCTTGTGACAAAGGAAACAGCCTTGAAAAGCAGGACTGCAAGATACTGATCTGCACTGCCTTCAGAGAGAGCGGGCTCCCAAAATGCTTCAGTTGCGCAATTCTCTGATGGCACTTGAAGCCATATAATTCAGGAATGATATCCTCCTCATCAGTCTCCACCAGCTATCAGGTCCCTCCAGGCAGGGCTGCGCACTAGGTAGGGCCTTTCACACTACGTCTAAGTTCTCTGTCTAAACATAGCAAGGTAGTGTGGAGGGAAGAGAATTTCCTCTGAGGAGGCCATGAGACCTGTAGCTGAAGTACAGTTTTGCAAAATTCAGGATCCTCTACTGTGTCACGAGATATTACCAAAACAACAGGGCTCTAAAGTGAGCTGGCTCGACCTGGCTGGCTGAGAGTACACAGATGGGAACAAGCAGGCAACCAGAAGCACTGGCACTTCCCTCCGTGGTGGTACAAAATATTTGGACTGTCTTCCACATGTTAGCATAAGATGTACCTTAGAAACGTGAATGATAAATGACAGCAGCACACATAATTTTCATTATAGGGAAAAGCCTTTGTAGGCAATAATTCTGGCACCTGTATCTATTAGCAACAGATTAGGGAGAAGCTTGAAAATAAGACAGGGTGGCATAATAAGGTTAACGATCTCACCGTGCACCTAAATACATTCATCTGGGTGGAATTTATGTTGCTAATTGACTTGGTGAGAGATCCTTCAGTGGGCCACTGTGGAGTCAAGGGAAGTATAGTTTTCTGTTTTGTTACCTGGAAAAGAATCAGGGATTAATCTTGAGTTTAGCCTGTATTTGAGTTACGAAAATGAAAGTCTGAAGGCCATAGGGAGCCTCTTAGGGAAGGCAGTCATCTGCCATTTAAGATTTAAGGCTAAACTTACTATCTACTGTATGTATTACAATCAAGTAATCTGACAACATTGTAAAATATGCAGCTCTTCCTTGTGGTAACAGCCTAGATTATAAGGGTTTGTTGTAAGTGTCTGCCTGTGATTCAAAAATGGTTTAGAATGAAAACTATTTTAAAAATATGAAAAAGTCACTTAAAATCAAGCTGTTTGACCTGTACTATTTAGGTTAAAAAATCTGACTTGCTAGTCAACCATCATGAATGCGTAGTTTCCTGAGATTTTGAAGCACATTAAATTACCGATAAGATGTGTGGACATTAACAGGTGTGCACGTGTTCTCATTGTCGTGGTCCATTCCAGTTTAAATAGAATATCATAATCTATTAGATAAAAACCTGTGTGTTATAGCTGTTTTGCATTATTTTCTTTGCCATGCAGAGCCTCTTTCTCATATCAACAGGAGATGACAGGCTGTAGCACTCAGCGTGCACAAGGGGACTGTGCACAGCCTTGAAAACACAATTGCTTTGTTCTTGGCCTATACTTAACTGTTCTTCGTTGTAGCAGCAGGGTTTTATATTTTGCTGGCTTGCCTAAGAAATGTTAAGAGGAAGTTACAGACTCAATGCCTGTGTAATTGCGGGGCTATTAAAGGTTTTTGGCAAATTATAACTATTTGTTTGGAAAGAAATAGTGCTGGCGTGAACTCCTCTTACTGGCTTGTTTTTGAGTAACAGTGAGTCACCAAAGTCATGGACGTTTTGCCTTATCAGATCATTTATGAGAGAAATAAACAATAATGGCTGTAAATTGCGTATGAGTATATGGGGGGAGAGGGAAGCAGGTAGCTATGGAAGAAATTGTATTTGTATCCTGTGGCCTGTCTTTGCTTCTATAAATAGGCACATGATGAGAGATAAACAGCATACGTTTACTTTGCTATGTCGAATTATATAAGTGGAATGAGATTACAATTAAAGCTAAAAGCTGCAAAACGGAGGCCATACCTTTGGATGAGAGGGCTTCATAGATCTGTATCCATAATCTAAACTCAGAGACTAGATTATGGATGGATTTACAATTTCTTTTGCTTACCTTGCTGTGCAGAGCAAGATGTAATCTTGATACTTTTACCTGTGAGCTTACTGCCCATACGAGTGTAGGGGTGACACCAGATTGGGTGACCCAGCCATGAGAGTGTTATGATAGACAGTAGAAATTGCAGGTTAGAATCCACAGGGAAGCAGCAGACTTCACTGAAGCCATTAGTCATGCTAATCATGTGCCTTGTTGTACCCGTCGTTCACCAGTATGGAATACTATGGAATGGCAACTAAGGTCTTGCTGTATGGCCAGGAGGGCGAATTACTTCCAGATCTCTGAGCCTTTGATCTCAGTTTTACAGATTATCAGTTTCTTCTTTGACCAGAACCTGTTATCACACCAGAAAGACCTCCGTTGTTTGCTTAAAGTAGTAGCAAAAGGAACAGGAGTAACATTTCCAACATAATCTGGCTGAGCTTTAGATGCATGAAGATTTGGTGTTGAGCAGTATTGCTTCCACTGTCCTCACATAATTTCATTTTCTGCAACAGAATGTTTGTGCTCCCAGCTTTCTTATCCTAATTAAAGGTAAAAATCGAGTCTCAACAATTGGCTTATTCACTCAGTCAGAAGTTATTCCTTTCCTGGCTAAATCTACCGTGGGAGAAACAGAATGTGCTTTAATATCAAACCTGAAATGCAGCAAAGGAAGAGGTCTATGGAATCAGGTAGCAAGGCTTTCTTCCACGATGTTTGGCTTTTTTAAGTAAGATGTTGAAAGATGTCTTCCTAGTTCCTTTTAATTATGGGGCAGTTTTAGAATCTATATCTTAAATTCTTAGAATTGGTGTTACAGGGCAACTTCACTACAGTCCATAGCTAAAAAGTTTTCTTTTCATCACATTTGAAGGAAGGAAAGAGATTTATGCTTCTGAGCTGGATGAATCTCAGCCTTGTTTTCTAGCGTAGGTTTTTGATATTCCATTTATACGGAATTATGGTTTTTTTCAGGAGTATTTTGCATTAAGTGCATTTCCTCCAACTTTCTCTTTGAGCGTAAAATGAAATAGTTCACGTGCTGGCTACACCCTTGACGTCTCCTACTTGAGACACTCATTCCATTATGTGACAAAGAGTACTTCTGAAGAAGTATTTTCAGGTTTACTTCTAAGCCCTTTGTCCCATTCTCCTGTCTCTTCCCGTTCTTTAAATAAAGCACTCCTTGGGTTGTTAAGCTGTTTCTTAAATGGCTGGGTTGGAACACTCACCTTCCCAGTCAGATGCTGCAGATAGTATAATACAGTCTATGCAGGCCATTGTCTACACGGTATTGAGAAACCTAAATTTTATTGAAGTATTCTAACAATCAACTGTCAGTATTGGCCGGTCTTTAATCAAAGTTTCATCATTCATAAAGACCAACAGTTTCAGATTCGGTTGTCTGTATCACATCTAGGATTATGTCTGAAAACAAATCTAGTAGAAATAAGGATCAACTACAGTTCTATAGCTGCACAAAACAGTGAAAGGAGTTTGATGTGATTGAAACGGGGTCACGGAATATGGAAATCTCATTTGATTAAGAGCATGAATAAATAGTTTGGAATTGTTTTCCCCTTCAGTAAATACAAACACAGAAAAATGAGTTGCAGCAAGCTATGTTGTAAAGTACATTGTTTAAATTATCAATTGTCAGACTGCTGTCTTTGTAAACCTACTGTTATAGGTTCATCATTGGGTGTTTTACTGTATGTTATGCTATAAATGTCATTGTATATGGCAAAAAGTGCCAACTACTTGTTACTGAATTTAAAATTACTTTCAGAATTATCTGGATATTTGGAACTTCTTTTGTTTCTATTTGTAATATTTGGGATACTTTACAAACCCCAATACTGTGGATAAATGCTTTCCCTTTTTTCTTGCTTTCTGTGGATGATCTTCATAGATTTTTAGATAACTTTACTAGAGAATGCAATATTTTAATTCATTCCATGATTGGAAATGTGTAATTATTTCAATTTTAATGTAAGATATTTGAATATAGTTTAACTTTCATTTAAATATTGCTGAGTCATCTATCTGTAAAACTTTTTTATTCAAGACTTTCAAAATTTGCCAGATGTAATTCAACCAAATATATTTTGTCTTGTTCTTCCAGTGTTCGCCTAGTTTCATTACTTTACAAAGTAGTTATTGCAAAATAGCTTTTCTTTCCAGCAAAAGCAGTCTGTGAATTGTTTTGTTGTCATTATTAAACAGGAAAGAAGAACTTTCTCAAAACTACTCCAGTGTTTAAGATGTCGTCTCTTGCTGTTCACGTAGAAAGAAAAATGGCTCAATACAATCAGAACTATTGCAGGAATCTTCCTACTAAGCAGGTAAAGAAAATTATGGGCTATTTGTAAGAAGTGTATTATTTAAACTCTAGTGCATCTAACAGAACACTAATCTTCCCTAAATTACAGCCAAACAGTGTTGTCCAGCACCATTTGGTGAAGTCATTGACATCTGCTAAGTTCATTACCTTTTTCTTTTAATCTTAGATAGCATTGTGAACTATGTGTTGGTTGGTTTCCTTATTTATTGAGTTTTCACCTTGTCAAAAAAGGTAATGTCAGCATGCTTGTTCTGACTGGGTACATTTATATTTACATTTATATTTATTTTTATGCTCCAGGTGACTAGGACTGCTAAAATATTATTTCTCCAGTAAATCTTGAAAACCCTAAATGAGGAGAATGTACTGCTCTTCAATCTGCTATCGTTGTTAGGCTTACCTTGTTGACTGAAACTGCTCAGGCGTGCATTATTTTGTATCTCTATTCTAACATCACTTGTATTAAGAGAGGATTGGCAGATCACCATAAGTGTTTTCATAGTATCTACTTGCCAAAAGATTGTTGGATTAACTGTTTTGCACTTACATACTTGGTTACAATAGCATGTTAACTGCAAACGGCTGCATAAGCTAAAACCCCGGCACATGATAGACACAAATCTCATCTGCAATTGTTCAAAGTACATCAGTATTGTATTGTGTGAGCTACTGAAATTTAAGCTCAGTTGCTGCCAGTTCATCTTTATCTCCCAGTCATGACTCATGGGATGTTATACTTTCTGCATTTAAGTGGAAGGTCCAGAATCACATGGAAGGTACGAGGGGGAAAAAAAAAGACTAATATTTCTGTATTTTACAATCTTGGTTGACACCAAAGATTCATTGCACTTTATAAAAGTTTTTAAAAATTCATCAGACTTTACCTATTTGGATCACTCATTGTCTTGGATCTTTTTGAATTTGCAGTTCTAGCAAGTGCCAAGTAAGGGTATTGCATCTGCAGTTAATATGATTAATTATTGAACTGCCAAGAGTGGTCTTGGAATCTCTTTGAACGAACTACAATAGTTGATAACCCTGTTTTGTTTTAACTAATTTCAGGAAAATAATGTGCTAGTCTATTCAATTGTTTTCAAAGTAAAACAACAGGTTCTAATTTCAGTTAAATCTTAAAATTAAAAAACAACAAAAAAAAAAACCAACCTGAAAAGAGCTCTTGATACAAGTGTTTGCAGTCTTTAACATTTGCCTGTGAACTCAAAGTTTAATTTAAAGGAACCACGTGGCCTCAAAACATAGTTTGCAGACTAATCGCTTAGTGACTGACTTTCTTTGGGAAAACTATTGTGTTTTAGGGTGACTGTCAAGAGAACAGTGCCTCTCCCTCCCCCCCCGGGTCCATGGGCTGATAGAGCTCTTTTTGTTGTTTTCTGTTCATCTTGAAAGCAATCTGTTGAAGCTGCTGCATTGTTAATGAAAACATGCTGTGTAGTGCCCGAGATACTCTCCTTTGAAAAAGGAAATTAAATTTTAAAAGCTTAATTAAGATAATGCTGAAGATCCAGTTTACCTACAAGCAAACGGTATCAGAGTTAAGGGAGCGAATGCAGCTATGCCAAAGAGATTCCAAGACAGACATCTTTAAGCTGATCTTGTGCTGGTTTATTTGTAAGCAATTGTGTAGCTTTCTTATTTATTGCTCATCACTAGTGAGGTAGCAGATAATTTAATTTGTGATATCACTGACAGAGAGGCTTCCTCATTACCATCAAGTTAATTTGTGCTATTAAATGTGTCTGTTACCTTCCCACTCATATTATGAGCCACGGTAGGATGTGTCCTATTGCAGAGCAGCACGTTCATGAACACTTGCTAATTAGAGAACTGCAGTGCAGTCTGTGATTAAAGCATTTAAATTTCAGAGTGTTCTGAGGACCTGGTATGAATTAAGAAAGTGATGAGTGAGCTTCATTTATGGGAATTCTGATTAGTATCCACAGTTCCACTGAGGACTTCTGTTGGGATTTGGTCTGGTATGTACATACTGATATGATATTAGTGGTTTGTTTATGAAATGAATGATGCCTAGTGTCACATCAGTAGACATTTCATTTTAGACTCATAAAAAGAATTTCAGCCCTTGCTCCAGGCTTTCATCTTTAACTTCCCTACAGATGAGTGTCTTAGTCCAAGAAGTCAGTTAAGCTTCATGACAGTTCCACTGCTGGTTTACCTGTTGATTACACAATTAGGGTTGTCTGACAGCTACCTGATAAATATCCTTATTCTGAAGGACCTAAGAACCCAAGCTTCTTGTACTCATTAAAATAACATGGGAAATATGTAGATTATTTCTTTTTAAGGTCACGTTCAAATACAGACTATTTTTTTTATCTTTATTTTGGCTCGTAATAAAAGTATTGGTTACTCTGTTCTTACAGGACATCCGAGTGCTTGTAAGTAGCGTTAAAAGGTGGAACAGAAGAAATTTCAGATATTTAATACCACTTACCAAGATCCAAAAATAAAAGTAGAATGCATGTCATTATATTGAAGCATGTGGAGTTTGTGTGAATGGATGTTGAAGATAGGTAAACTGTCAGGCTGGAACAGGATTCATAGTTATCACCCCTTTTTCTATCCAGAAGAAAAACTTCACTAGGATGAAGAGTGACAAGTGTGATTTTATAGAACAGAAACAAACACACGTGAATTGGGGAAGAAGGAGGACAGCAAGGAGAAGAGGGAATGATGGGCACTTCTTGCCTTTCGTCCCTGCACACTATACTGAATTTAAGCACGTAAATGTTTAGGTCTCCATTGTCTGCTTGCTAAGGCTTGTGGTCCTTCTGTTTACATCTCTTACCATCCGATCTCTATTACAACATATTCTTTATGAGGAGTTAGTCATAAAACAGCTCCTTGAAATAGAATAGTAGTGGGTGGCGATAGTTGAGCCTGCCACAGCAAGCAAGGGAAAACTTAGGTTAAAAATCTGAAAGATGCGAGCCATTTTATATGATGCTTTTGAGGTCTATCAAAAGACTTGTCTCTGTGGAAGCAAATGCAGAACTGGGAAGCTGAGTGGAAAAGCCTTCTTAAGGCTCCTGAGCACATTATTACGAACCTCTTCTGTGCTTGTGTCAGATAGTGAGGCTTCTTCAGGGAATATGTCAGTGACATTAAGTGACAACACCTGGAAATATACCACGTTATTAATGGTAGGCAATTCTCACAGGCTGCCTTCTTCCCCTGCCTGCTCTCAGCCAAACGATACAGGAATCCTCTCTGAGAGTGGTCAGAAAGAGGAGTCTAAATCTTCTTATACTGAAAAATGTTCCATGTCAATGTGTCTTAGGCAGATAAACAGTATCAAACAGAATTAACTTTAACACGAGGGAATGCTGCAGCCTCTTGCTGTAGGAAATCAATGCAGGCTCTTTGGTTTCTACTCAGAGACCCCATGTTCACTAAGCACAACTCGGCTCCGTTGGACGTATTCTTTTCTGTGGAGCAAGCCAAGGTTCCAGACCCTCTTAAGCATTAATGCTCTAGTGAAATGAGATTTCCCCCCAAAAGAAACATTCTCCCCTGCTGGCTTTTTTATTCAGGCTAAATTTCAAGTTCCGATTCATTTCTCTGTCTCTCAGTCACTCTTCTGGGGTCAAAACAGTCTCTCAGTTGTAAATGCCTGGCTCTTACAGATTATAGTAGATATGTTTCCCGATTAAAATATTTCAAAATTCGGCCTTTTAGGAGCACACAGAGCAACGAGAAAAATCCAACACTAGGGTTCAAGTGAAAAAAAAAAAAACACCAAAAAGTTAGATATGAGTCACAGCTCATGACTGTATGAATCTGTATATTGATAGCACTCAGCAGATATATGAAGAAGACAATTTGCAGATACCAGCAATGAATCAAGCAGGAAGGTTTATTTACATGTGCACATGCACGCGAGCGTGTGCACACATCCCCACACACACTTTCCTGCAGGTTCACTATAGCAGCTTGGTTTCCAGATTTCCAACACAGCCTATAATTTAAGGGTGCCAAAGATCAGAACTGGTTTGGGCTCTCTGAGCCTTCTCCTTCTACTCCACCGTCCCCTGGACGCCTTCCAGTAGCTGCTCTACAGGTACGTACCCTGTTCCTGGACAGCTGTACAAGACTGCTGAGCGTGGCGGGTCCCACACAGACACTTTTGGAAACCACTGTTGCTCTTCCCTTGCTGTAGCTTTGGCCTGGAGATGCTTTCAGTGATAGTTGCCTTCCTTCTTGTACTTGAGCATGGGATTTAAGCATAAAGAAATCAGATTTTTGCTTGCCTAGGCTTTGTGGTTGATGGGTCTTGATGGCTCTCCGCATACCCTCTGTAGGGAAATCTCTTATGGTAAACAGTAATCATTCTTTTATAGTCATGAAACAGCATACTGCCTTGAACTTGTGCTTATGAAATAACATTGGTATTTTGCTTTGTTTGCAAGTTTTGGAGGCTAGGGAAAAATTTCTCATGCAAGTTAGACTGACAAGAGGCTCTGTGGACTCTTTCACTTTAGGTTAATTAATTGGGGACTATGGGCAGGGTTAACGCTCAGTATGCCTGGCTGCGATTTATTTCAAGCTTTTGGCTGGTGTGCAATCAAGCTGAGGGTCAGAAAATGACCACTTCCCACAAGCAAGTGTAAGTCCTTTGTCCTATTTAGTATCCTGGAGGAGAAGAAAACCTGAGGTTCTCACATATACAGCCTTCAGGACACACATACGCCCCTTTGCAAGAAAGTGAAAGAAAGGTTTCAATGGTATAGGGCTGAGGGTGGCCAACCTAGACAGTTTGCTCGTTGATAGTTGCTAAACATCATGCAAAATAAAGGAAGCAGGGTTTTAGCCATCTCACTCAAAAACACAGTTCTGCTTTTAATATTGAAGTGTATCCATTTGTCTAATTCTTTTCAGTCCACTGTTCTCCAGTTTATACATTACTCAATTATTTGTAGGCATTGCAATTTATCTTTTGAAGTCAGTAATTCCCAGTCATTCACAAATGCTCAATTATGAATGTTCACTTAAAGAAGGCATGTGGCAACTTTCCTGTCCTCTCTTCAAATGACTTACAACTAAAACCAATGTGAACCACGTATTTGAGTCTACCATACATTTGCAGTTTGAGCTTACCATATTAAATCTTTGCAAAGACTTGTGCTCGGAAAGCTTTTTCACTGGAGTATTTGGGAAATGCAAACAAAAAGTGAATGGATATTCACGTAATGTGTTCTGCAGGCTGTCTGCAGAGATTCGCTTTTTTTCTGTTTCATCAATCATATGTATAATAAGCAACTGAAGTAATGCATGACACCAGATTTTTTTTTATGCCTAGTCACTCTTGCAGGTTATGTGGGTGGATTTTCCAATTTTGCAACTTCCAACTAAGGATTCTCTTAAAGTGGAGAAATCTCAGGTGACCAGGACCAGAAGAGATTGTTCTTTATTGTTTTTTTTTTTCCTGGAGCTCCTAGTACAAGTTATGCCAAAGGAGATGGCAGCTGATACAATTTAGAGTAGCTTAATGCACTTCCAGCTTGGCCTGGAGTGGAAGGCAAGGTTACAGGGACTTTTCATTTGGCTTTCTGACAGGCTGGGTCAGCTATGTACATTATAAAAGTGTGGAGACTTAATTTGTTTTTCAAAACATATTCAAAATTACACCGTCCAAACAACATAGTACTATTTGGAAATCTAGGTACATTCCAACCACTGGGGGTTGTGGTAGACAGTAAATTATCCATGGCCCAGCAATGTGCCCTTGTCGCCAAAAAGGCCAATGGAATCCTGGGCTGCATAGGGAAGAGTGTGGCCAGTAGGTCGAGGGAGGTCATTCTCCCCCTCTACTCGGCACTGGTGAGGCCACAACTGGAATACTGTGTCCAGTTTTGGGCTCCCCAGTTCAAGAGGGACAGGGAACTGCTGGAGCGAGTCCAGCGAAGGGCAACTAAGATGATTAAGGGCTTGGAGCACCTCCCTTATGAGGAAAGGCTGAGAGAGCTGGGACTCTTTAGCCTGGAGAAGAGAAGGCTGAGGGGAGACCTGATTATGGCATACAAGTATCTAAAGGGTGGGTTGAAGAAGGATGGAGCCAGGCTCTTTTCATTGGTTCCAAGTGACAGGACGAGGGGCAATGGGCACAAGTTAGAACACAGGAAGTTCCGTTCAAATACACGGAAACAGTTCTTTACGGTTCGGGTGACAGAGCACTGGAACAGGCTGCCCAGGGAGGTTGTGGAGTCCCCTTCCCTGGAGATTTTCAAGACCCGCCTGGATGCAGTCCTGAGAAATGTGCTCTAGGCAATCCTGCTTTAGCAGGAGAGTTGGACTAGATGATCTCTAGAGGTCCCTTCCAACTCTGATAATTCTGTGATTCTGTGATTCTGGGAAGAATGCTGAAAGGAAATAAGTGAAAAGCCCCAGTATTTGTTGTCTTGCAAACAGAAGATATATGTTTTCTGAACACTTTATGCAGAGATTAATAAACCAATGATAGAGTGTTAAATCACAAGAACACGGATCAGATTTATCATCTTTAGCCATGAAAAAAAACTTCGATTTGTGTGGAAAAGTTAAGCAAATCTTATAAGTAAGAACATTTAACATATGTCAGGCAGTAAACTTTAAATAGCAGAAAAATTTAATGTAAACTTTCCATTAATGTCTGAAGAGAGACTGTAGGAGTCTGTGTGTGACCAGTCATGGAGAACTAGGAACCTGCTTCAAAAAGCTGTGGGAATTATGCTTGCAGCTACGTGGGTTGCTGACTGGATATGAGCAACTTTGTCACAATGAGGACAGTAAATGGATTGCTGAAATAGATTGTGCAAATCTCCATTCTTTGAGATTTTCATGACCAGGCTGGAGAACCTGAGTAACCTGATCTGACTTTGTAGACCACCTTGCTTGAGCAGGAGTTTGGATTAGATACCAGTTGAGGGTCCATATAACCTGAATTATCCTATGAGCACATCCTGTAATGCAGTACGTTGATGAAGCCAGAGGGAGGGAGCGGCAGAGAGGGAGTCAAAGGTAAAAGACATACCAACAGAGAGAGTAGTTCACCTAAGATGGAAAAGCTGGACAGTGCCTAGTACTCTGTGGAAATTTGAACGACCTTGTAGCAATTCTTAATATGGACCTCACTGAAGTATGAGCATAGAGACTGCAGTTTTTGGGAACCTGACTGAGCATGAACAGAATGGGAACCAATAATATTAAGTACTTTTCTCCGCCTCTTGTTGAGCTGTAGGAGATCCAGGTTTAAATTAAATTTGACTCATTTACATCTTGATCCTGCCTTGTACTTAAGAACTTTGAGATGAATGTTGAGGGAAACAGGAAGGAGACATGGCTCAGCAGATGATTGATGTATATATAGATGCAGTAGTGAACCATTCTGACAGAACTGAACTATTTAGTACCTCTTTTCTGTTTCATGCTGTCTACAGCCCTGCCATGTGATGACAGAAGTCTCACAGGTGGAAATTAACTCCCTTGAATCGGGAGGATGTAGGAACATTTTTGATCTGGGGTATTATCAGTTATACAATTAAAATTATCACTGTGTTTTACATAAACAAAAATGTTGTACGACTAGATGTTGCCCATGATTGTTTGTAGTTGGCCAATGGAAAAAGCATGTAGTGTTACTGATCATTTGATGAATGTCAGCTGCAATATCTGGAAATGGGTTTAATTTTCCTCAACCTTTATCCCTTTCCTAAGTTTAAGGTCAAATACGAAATATCTCTCGATGCTTGCTGAAAGTATGCCCATTTGCTCTCTGAGCTTGACTTTCGCTGTCTATAGCTCTGCGAGTGTCCCCTTCGATCAGGCAGAAACATCACTGTGGGGGAATTCAAGATACTGCTGATGACAGCAACGTTGATGTACTTTTAGTTCCTGCTGTCAAGTGAAAACAAATTACCTTGATTTTTATTTTTTTAATGGCAATTCCACTTACCCAGAGGTGGGTGAGAGGAGAAATGACATGTTATTTTCACTTGCGTGTTGTTGTTTGTCATTTTAAAATCCACAGCCAGATGATAGCTGAGACTCTGTAAGCCAAGAGCTTGCACCGTTTTTGTAGTGTTTTTCCACTGCTTTCTTCTTGAGGCTTTTTAGTAAAAGATAAATTTAAGGCAAAAAGAAAAACATATAAACCTTTAATGCCCTTACCTGAAAAGAAAATGTTTCTGTAGAGCCTTAGTAAACCCAGGCTTAACAGTTAACTCTGAAAGAAGCTATCTAGCTCTGCCTAAATGAAAAGAAAGTAAAACAAGCCTATAAATACATTGATGATGATGAGTGTTATGCTTATTATTGCTCTAATAAATAACGTAGTAAGCTTTAGCCGGGTAGCTTGAGAACTATCTGACGGATACCAGTCAAGAAAAGCACGTACTTAATTTGAGATCTGTTGCCAAGAGCTTCACTGATAGCTTATAAAGCACAAGCAAAATAATGTTTGTGCCATTGTATGACCATCACGGTCTGTGGAGTACATAATCCAAGCCCTGCTGGGAGTTTGAAAAGTAGATTCATAAATGAATTTTTGCTTTTCAAGAGTCAATTTTTAGGACCCTACTGGCGTTAATGGCAGAGTTCAGAGACTATAAATCTCTGTGCAAGGAGAGTTACGAACAGAAGTAGGTACGGCACCATGGAAAGCCTACTTAGCCAGCGAGGATGTGGACAGAAGACAAAGAAAGGGTAGGATCATTCAGGGGACTTTAGGAATACCTTTCCTGGAGCCAAGCCATTCCTGTCAAGATTTAAAAGTTAGCAAGCAGGAGAACCTGGTAAGACTTTAGGAGATCCTCTGTTATGCCTGAGAGCTTCATTCTGGATAACGTTAAACTAGACCAGCTCTACCCTGTACCCAGAATGTTTAGAGAAAAGACAGTGTGAATGCTTGGCATTCCCACGCATCAGTGTTGAGTCCAGATCACAGAGGTTTAAACAAGTGGGGATTTAGCTGCAGGATTTTCTAGTTGCAATGTGGTCTGTGCCAGCTACTAGTGACACGAGAATCCAGATTCTCTTGCAGGGCTTCTTAAAAGAAGCTCTGCTGCGAAGTAGGGAGAGACAGAACAACTTCAGCAGCTATATTATTCTCGTGTTGCTCCTCATCCAATGTTAGAATAAAATTCCGTTTTCCTTGCTCCTTGTATGACAATTTAGAAAACATATTCTGCTCTGTTACATTCAGCTATTGCCTGGAAAATTCAGTTAGCTACAGGAGTGCAGCATTATTTATGTGGAAGTGGACTGCCAGTGTTGAGGGATTTAGACGACCCTAATGCTAGGAATTAAAATGACAGCTGATGACCTACAAGTGAAAAGAATGTGGCATTATCCCCCAAGATATAAGCTACATTTATGCATTGGTTTATTATTTATGATGAATCTGTCATGTGCATTTGAGAAATTACACATCAAGATCTATAATAATCTTACAGAATATTTTGTAACCTGTGGCTGCTAAATTGATAACCTTGGGTTCTTTACTGACTCAGCTTTGCTTGCAAACCCCATCCCATCCCCTTACTCACCAATTCTTCTTTGGAAAGAAGGAGATGTTTGTCTCTTAAAATTACCTCTTTTGAAAGACAGAGTACTCTCTGATTCATCTAATCAAAGCAAGGCACTTTTTTTTTTTTTCTCCTTTGCCTCATTTAGGCGTTCCTTGTCAAACACCAAATCCAAGCCTAAGTGACTGCTGGCCTGGGAGCGCTGTTTCTTTTATGCACTCTGCCAAACTCTGGCATACAGCCCGGAAAGAGCTTAAAGCAAACTTATCTCATTTCCACTGAGGTCTAATAGGTGTGGGAATTCCCCCGAGGTAGTACAGAAGTAATTTTCTCATCAGCTGTCAATGGTCCCAATCCACACGGCACAGATAATTTAAGCATCTCAAAAGGGTAGCTTTAATTTAACAGCAGTTCAGACTGGGTCCGTGACCTTGAACAAGAACATGTGTTTTCTCCCTGGTTTGTGGAACTCTGCTGTATTTTATTGACCTCCTGTTTATCTTATATTGTCTAATGGAAGTGGTCACTTTCGTAGGAGATACATACGAGGTATTATGCGAATTCTTGCAATAATGTTATTGTTGGAAGCAGGTTTTAAGTGTGTAGAACAACTCTGTCATTGCATGGAGTTTGGC
This sequence comes from Vanellus vanellus, assembly GCF_965231255.1. Classification (NCBI taxonomy): domain Eukaryota; kingdom Metazoa; phylum Chordata; class Aves; order Charadriiformes; family Charadriidae; genus Vanellus; species Vanellus vanellus. Next base: position 11,384,531 of record NC_138915.1, on the reverse strand, counting down.
TGAGGGGATAACATCCTACAGAATCTTGTGTCATCACCTAATAGAAAAAAAAAATATTTTTTCTATTTTTGTCTTATCTTCAGCTTTGCCTGTCAAATGACAAATCCAGCCATTAGAGACTGCTGAGCGAAGAGCTTTTACACAAAATGATGTGTGTCATATGTTTGTAGGTGATAACCCCTATGTGGAATCGTGTGATAAATGTGCACTGTACTTTGCCTCTGGCCAGGTTTAGTTGCAATATTCAGTTTAGTAACTGAACAAAGGAACAGGGAAAGGAAAACAAAACACTCACAAGTTGGCTGGACCTAAATTGTTCTTCATTTGTTGGTTTTTGCTTTTCTTGGGAAGTGCTTTCTTGGGAAGGGGGGGGAAGAATATGATCGTAAAATGACTTTGTTTTGAGACATTTTAAACCATTTTGTAAGTGAAGTATAGGAAGTAAAAGAACTTGAACGGGAATTTTAAGCATTGTTCACAAAACAGTGAAAGCATTAATATAATTTGATAATTTGGGATTGGGAGAATAATGCTGAGCTTCAGTGAAGATTACAACAAAAGAGTAATGGGGGAGCACGAGGCAAAATGCACTTACTGGGAACTGGAAGAGCACCATATTCTTACTGAACCAATTCTAGTGTAAATTCAGGTAGGACTAGATGTTGGATCAAGTCCTCTCTTATTTTAAGCAAAGGAGCGGTTGGGGAATTAGCACTTCCAGAGAAAACACGGAGAGAGCAGTACAATGGCTTTTTTCAATGTCTTCTCATTGTATGTCCTAAATATATTTCTTATCATATTCTTTTCCTTCAGTGTTCTACTAGAGTTTTTTGCTTTACAAGAGAAAGGTAAAAAATAATAGACCTTTAAAAACACCCTAAAATGTTATTTTCTACAAGAGAAAGTGTGATGAGCAATCCTGCTCATCGGGGTCAGGGAGCCACAAGAGAACCAGTCTGAGTCGTTGGCGTTAAGCTACTGTTAAATCTGGACAGACAGAACTTTGCACAATGTTATTCCTTTCTTGCCAAGTGAATCTCAGTACTGCTACTGTACAAATAACGATGTTGAGAGGTTTTATTTATTGCCAGAAGTAGGGAAGTGGTGTGTTGTCTCAAATCTGATTTTTATGTCCCAGATCCAAATTGAGTCCCACATTTGCCTTGATGCAGCTGAACTCAAGTATGAGTAAGAGAAGGGATAGGGACACAGACTGAACAGGGCAGGACGCTTAAAGGGACGTTTCTAATACTGAGTGCTGTGGTTTGGATTAATGAAGGGCTAGTACAAGGAAGCCAGCCCACAACTTTCCTTAGAGTGATTATATGCCAGAATAATTCACGTAGATGTTTTATGGCAATTTATTTATAAAATATTTGCATGTTAAAGGCAATTGTTCTCCTTTAAACTAAGTTTGCATTAAGCTTTTAACTAAGTTTCAGGAATGATGTATTGAGTGAGCTAAGCTTCTGTAAGTTCCAGTATTCTGCTTCATGAATAAAACTGTCAGAGTAAAGCAACCAATAACTCTCCGTCTTGACATTATGTTCAGTATAACAAATAAATCTTTAGAATCTCAACAGACCTGGCAACTTCATTAACAGTTATGCCTGCAGCAGAGAATGAAAGAAAATCAATTCATGGAGTCTGATATTTTAGGGTTTACAGCAGAGAGGGGTTAGTGGATTGCTGATGAACCTCCTGTGTTTTAGCTCAATCTTCCTCTTACAGAAGGGGACAAAAATTGTAAGAAGAGAATACTTCAACCCAAGAAAGGAACAGAGTATGAAACAAGGGGAAGGGTTTAAATTTGATGCAAATAGAAGCCAAAACAGTATATCTGGGCTCTCAGGCCTGTGAATCCTAATTTCCACTTACAAGAAATATCTATTTCCTATAAAGTTTCTTGAGTGCACCTATGCCACTTAGGAATTCTGCAGAAGACAATAATTAGGAGATTAATTTAATTTCAGATTGAAATAAATTAAGAAGTAGTGAATATGCTGTATCACACTTGGTTCTCACTGCAGTCTATAGCTGGTAAATACTTGGTGTTTAGTGATGGTTCAATCCTTCTTCTAATGAAGGCAATGAGAAAACTTCCCTGGCTTCAAAGTAGTAAGGATTATGTTATTCATAAGAGAGTAACCACTGAAAATCTGAAGCATACAATGCCATGCTGAAATAGTTGAGTTGGTGTGTCACTGCCTGCTCCCCCCCCCCCCCCGAATAATTCTTCCTTATAATACAGAGATATTAAACCATCTCCTGAGTATGATGAACTCGTAAAGCTCTAGCTTTACAGAAGTAGTAAATCAGATATGGATAATTTGTGTCACAATTTCATCACTTTGAAAGAATTAAGTCTTAAACACTTGGATGTAGCCATGTAAGGTTCTGGTGTCTGCTATTATGCCATGGGTTTAGTTGCACGTAGCCCACTTTTTTTTCATTAGTCAATAGAAATGTTGTCTTTATAGTAGAGATTAATGGTTTTATTTACCATATTGTTAAACCATAAGTTTGTACACCCATGCTTTACAGCTAACTATCTATAGAGTTTACCCTTTTTTAGAGAACCTGTAGTGTGAAAGAAAATAAAAGGGTAAAGATTAGTGGACAAGCTGTTCTACAAAGTAATGAATTGACTTATTCTTTTTCAAACTCATCATGCAGTTAAGAAATTATATTTCATACTTTTAAAGATCTGTAAAACAGATCAAGTTTTGCCTTGGCTTCAATAGCAGTGAAGGTCTTTAGAAGCACATGCTGTAAAGAAAAAAAAGAAAATAAAGAAATAGGAGGAATACATTTTTAAACACAATACAAATATTTTTTTCCTAGCCTTCTAGCAGAATAGGACGATTTCAGGCCTTAGAATTATAAGCGACTCAGTATAGTTTTTGTTCTGTTGTTTCTTTCCAGAGCAAAAAAAAAAAAATAATAAAATCACATAATCTGAATATTTTGCCTAGTGATATTAACTGTAATCTAGAAAAGAACTATAACAGCAAAGAACTAAAGTACGTTAGGTCTCATTGAAATTACAGCACTATGATTTCAGGTTTATCTGTTGCGTAGTTCTTGTGATTTGACTAGGAATATTTACCTGCTTATTCTTAAGCACATGTCTGAATGCTTTACTGCATTGGGATGAATATAATTTTTCAAAAATGTCCCTGTTGAAAAGTTCATTTCCTTCCAGTAGAAGGAATACCCTTCTTGGTATTGAAACCTCATTGAACTTTCTTCATTCTTCATCGGTTCTAAGCACTTTCTCTTTTATCTGGGCTTACATACTGTCTTAATTTGGCTTTATAATTAAAATTCATTTGGGGGAAGTTCTTGCAAGCCTACAAGATCATGCTATATTTCCATACAGTGGCATCGTACATATTTATACTTTATGATATTTCCCAATTCAAAAAGCTTATAGAGAAAAGGTCAGGGCATAGGAGATAAGCAAATTGATAAGTACACCAAGATGGCAGATGGGAAATGTAATGAAAGTAAGTTTTGGATTCATATGCAGTCGGTAGTAGTGATCATTTCTCTCCATCTGCCTAGCATTGTTTTATCACAAATGCGTCTTTTTTTTTTTTTTTTTTTTTTTTTTTTTTTTTTTAACATAGTGCAGCATGGCTTTGCACTAAAGACAGATGCACCTAGTTAGGCAATTTTCTGAAGAGGGGATACTATAATGCTAAAGACAGATGCAGCTAGTTAGGCGATTTTCTGCAGTAAGAGATCATACTGTAACAGTAATCTCTCTATACATACAGCTTTTGAAGGATCACTTTAAGCAAAGGATCTTTGTCATGTCCATTGGAGTGAACATCCAAGATAGATTTCATTGTGAACTGAAGTGCGCCTAAAGGGTGATGTGTGGGCAGAAGACATGACAGAAGCACTTTTTCGTTCTTTGTTATGGGTCCAATGATAATAGTCTGAGTCCAGGTAGTGTGAAAGCATTAAGACAATTTGTTGACTGCATCAAGTAATCAGTCCTATATTTTTCTGTCATAAATTGATAAGTGTAATCAGGCTTAAACTCTTGTAGGACAGATTTTCTGAAGCTGCTTTCCATACTTCTGGCAGGATGAAGAGGAACTTAAACTCTTTTCAGTTTTCCACTATGACTAGTTTATGACAGATAATTGGTCCCAGCCATTCCTTACTAGAGTTGAGCACTCGGAGCTGCTTGCTTGTTAATTATCAACTTGAAGAATATGACGTGGACCATTTCCTTCTGTAGAATAGTTCAGCTACCTGGGTCCACAGAGACACAAGTCAGTGGCTGCTGATCAGCTGTGAGTTATTAGTGTGAAGTTGCTGCTGATAAAAATTATTTTTTTAATTGCTGCTTCATGGTACAAATAAGATAAATATTGATTCTGGAAGATTTGGTTCTTTGAGCAATGAAACTTTTGAAGTGCAATATTTTTCTTGACATGTACACCTTTCGGTTGGATTCTCTAGCATCTAATGATGCAGGGTCTGCTCTGACCTTTTTCTTCTATGGCATCTGTCCCGTACCTGGTCACTGATATTCATGAAACTTGAGTTAAATTCTCTGAAATAACTATCTTTAATCAAATTTGATTAAAAATAAACCAGTAGATTTCTAAGTTATTGAGGGAAAATGAGGAGGAAAAAACCTTCCATATTTGTGTCTCCCAAAATACCTGGAACAAGCCCTCTGATAGCAATTTCACAGCACACACTGAAGAACTTCAAATATAAATATAAATAATTTCTCAACACAGGAAGGCTTGTGATAAATTCTCAAAAGCACTCCAGATACCTGCCCCTATTCTTGTTTATGAGCTCATTTTCTGTAGTGGAAAATAAGATTAAGGAGATGTCTGCTCATCTAGGCTAAAGGTTCAGCACTGCAGATGGCCATATAAAAAAGGCGATACTATCTACACGCATAGTCAAGTTGAAATCCTTAGAATGACATGGCGGAAATAGGGGTTGTAAACATTCTGGACAGCAAAAGCTGTGGGCTCATTTACTCTATGGTCTTATAGTGCCCATTCAGCTCTGATTTTCACTGGTGAGAGAGAACAGCACTGTCGGGTCACCAGTGATCCTGCTGCCTTGTCATTATTTTGTTGCCCATGTGGCTCCACTCCAGTGAATGCATGACCTGAGTTCATTTGAATACGTGGTGATAAAAGATTTGTCCAACCTCATCTGAATGAGAAAACATCCAGTCAGTGTCATGGGAGTAAGCATGTCCTTCCTTATCCTCCACCACATAATCCTGCACCATTAAGGCAGCAGAAATCTTAACTTTGACTTCAGTGGCAGTGGGACAGTGCTGGACAGGTTTAAGTGTGTTGAAAGTTACTTAAGTGGAACAAGATGCATCAAGGCAGGCTGCAAGCACAAGGTAAATGGTCACCACCCAGGACAAGCCACCAGGAGCTGTGTCTGAGCCCAACAAGCTGGCAGCACGGGTGCCAGCTGCTGAGGTCTCGGTGGACTGTAAGGCACGATGGATACTTCTGCCAAGGCGGCTGCCTCTAGCAGGAGTACTACCCCCTCCACCCTCCCACACTCACAGCAAGAGACAGGGACAGCAAGCTGGGGTCCTCAGAGCTAGCTCCAGCGACTACCTTTCCCTGTCTTTTTTCCTTTCCATTCCCCTCCTGTGGCCGGAATGACTGGCCCTTCACGGCTTGAGTCTGAGGAGACCTGAGCCAGCTCTGATGCGGAGAGAAAATGCAATGCAGTACTTTCCTATGAAGAGTCACTCACTGCCGCTCGAACACTTCTACTCTCTTCCTCCCTTAACTGCTGCAATCCTTTTAGTTTAACACATCCTTCCCTGTATACATGGCACTTTGGAAACGATTCCTTTCTTCCCCACCTATAAACCATGCTGAGATTTCTTTGGTTTGTTGCCACATAAATGAGGACAAGTTGTGTGTATGCCAGGAAATAACAAATACCAATCTATTGTCACTTACTTTTTATATGGGTACTTTCATCTGAGGATATTAAATCACCTTAGAACTATCAGTTAGCTGAGAACAGGTTTTACTGCATCTCTGAAGTTAAAAAGCAGTGAAATAAGAAGACATTTCAATATTTTTATCCATATTTTTCTTGACTTTTTGGTTGTTGGTTTTGGGTTTTTTTTGCATTGGACTTGAATAGCTCAGTGAACTCTCCTAGACTTTGCATTATAGAGTGATACGTAATCGGATCATCATAGATACAGAGGGGCACTTCAAGCCAGAATTGTGTCTATCCTCCCGTGCAACGGGTGGTCTGCAGCTTTGTCATGGAATCAGCAACGGAATCACACTGGCATATGCCTTTCTACTTACAATAAGAGCGTGTTCCTGTGAACAAGATGCTTGCATGAAACTGCAGTATAATTCCTTTTCTGTAGAGAGCTCAAAAGAGTTTCATGTTCCTTAAACATGTATTCAACTCTGCACACTTCCAGGAATGCAGATTTGTGGCAGGAGGAGGGAAGGGATTAAGATCGTTTATCTTAAATCCTGTTGTTGCCATTTAGATCAAGTAAAGCAAACCAGTATTTTGAGCCTGAATTAAAAGTTCGGAGACATGCCTGTGATACTTTGGTTATACCCTTAGATATTCCAGACACTTTGCTGTCAGGCAGAAAAGTTAGATAGAAATTATATTAATAGTTGAAGTTCATCTTTAGTAGAATCTGCACGGGCACAATTGTCCACTGTCCAGCAAATCAAACAGTACCTTCTCGTCTTTAAGAATATGCTTAAAATCATTGTTCCATGTATTTTCTGTGCTTTGTTGGATTAAGACAAAGTGCTCAGTGCTGCTCTAGGGAATTTCTTCATGAAGGATGTCAAATAGTTGTATGTCATGAACTTGCAGAAAAATCATCGTCATGATGTTGTGGGTGCCTTCCTCATGGGTAGGTTTATCTCAATGAATGTCTCTGTACTGTCATTTTGATACCTTTCTCATTATCATCACTCACTTGTTCAATGCAAAAAACCCTGATTTTTCTTCTGCTGAGTGATAGTGTTATCTAAATTGTTCTCCTCCCTGGTTTAGCGCTGCAATTCATAATGCTATGAGGAAAACAATTTGTTTCCCATTTCACCATAAATTAAGACTCTATATTTGTTTCTAGTGGATTTATTTTAAACAGTCAAAAAACTTTTAATTGGAGTCGGGCACTTATTTGTCCTTCTGTGTCTTTGGAAATCTTTCCCTTATGTCATTTACCTTTGTAATGCCCTCAGAAGAATATGGATAAGATTTTCAGCAGCAGTGGGATGACTTTCAACTTCCATTCATTTTAATTTTTTCCTTCTTAATTGCTTTGATGCTTAAAAAACAATATATTAAGTTCATGGTTGGGTTTAGAGCAGTATTGACCAACCACCTCATGGCGTTAGGGGTTTCCCTGCCTTCCCTAGCTTTCTTCTCCTGTAGCATTTTCTACCTTGAGGTAATTGAGCTCTTTGCAAATTTAATTTTCCAATGGAAATAATGGCATTCATGAATGCAAGCTCATTATCCCAGGAATCCCTTTGCAGCATCTTAAACTAAAATGAGTTTCCTCGTTATCACCAGTATAGAAAGACACAAACATTCAGCAGTAATTCTTTTATTTGAAAAATGGCACTTAATTTCTTAATTTGTACATTATTAGCTGTGAATTGTTAGCTATGTTAAATTTGTATCTTAAATTCTTTTGGTCAGTTGTAGAAAAGAAATCGTGCATCCTGTCATAAACATTTAAATGGTTGGCTTTAACAATAAATCACTCTGCAGAGACAGCTTGTAGGAAGATGAAAAAAATTATTCTGGGGTCAAAGTCAGTATAAAATTCACATCAAGGTTAACATAGAAGATATATTTGGGTGTGTTATTTAGTAACTAGAACATTTTCAGCATTCAGTAATTCCATGCTGTAGTAAAAGGGATGATTTATCAAAATCTACTGCACGATCAATTTATAACAACAAAATAGACGACTTTATTTGCCTGGCTTCAGTGCTATTGAATTATCTACGTGAAATGGTGTAACTACGTAAAATAAACTGCTTCATAGGAGGCATCTTCTAAAAAATATTAGTATTACCGGCCACTTTCCCCAGTTCTACACAGAGGTGTCAGTTCAAGAAAGTATATCAATTTTAACGGGAAATTATAAATTATTTGGGGACTAACTGAAAGCCCTGAGGTCATTGCAGTTTTATTTTTGAGATATTTTCAAAACTTCGGTCATGAAAGGTGAGATTTCCCAAAGAGTTTAAGTGATAAAGGACTACAGCGTATACAGTGTTGATTCAGTCTGGAAACGTACAACCACCAGTTGCAGGAGGCGGAGGGGATGTCCCAGAGAAAGATTCCCTGCACTTCTGCCGTGTTTTGTGGCCTCTGAAGCATGTCCCACTGGTCCCAGCCAGAGACCAGAGAGCTGGCTTTCTTCTGCTCTCTTCTAACAAGTTTTATGTTCCTCTTAAAATGGAAAAGTAGAAACCTCATAAAATACATAAGTAAGTAAATGGCAAAAAGAAATGTTACAAAAATATTTCGTTCTTAACAAGTTATAAACAGTATGTTATAATCTGCATTACAGGAAGTTAAAACAGCACATGAATGATGCATTTTGACTTTACTGATCTGTTGCGACAGAAATTTATCCTTTCTGGCAGGTTAGAGGATGTGGATGCAAAACTGCCCTGTCAAAACAGTTTCTATCAGATTGACTTAGGATCACATGCAGTTGAATGAGATACATCTTCGCAGGTAATGTACAGCTGGATTTACAGAGTTATCTGAGAAATTGAGTGAAGGTCCTGGAAGCTGGATGTTTAACCAGGGGCTGGGATTGTAAATCCTAATAAATGCTTAGCTGTGGTGTTAGTACTTAGACTTATATGTCACAGGAGAAAAGATGCTCAAACAGACTTAGAATGAGCTCAGGCTGAAACCAGAAATGATACTTCCACGTTAGGTGGGTTGTGAGGAAAAACCAGCTTCAAGTTCTGATTCAGTTCTCGTTCGGCTTGCCTGTGTGGTGCTCTGTCATCTAGATGTGCCTAATTTTGGAGAAGTGATTCTGATAACACCAGTGGATTATTAACTTCCCCACCCCCGCCCCCGTTACCAAAATAAACGCATGAAATAATCATTAGAATGACAGGGAAAGGAGAGGAGTCTAAAATCAGAATCTGGGTATTTTTGCTGGCAATGCTTCTTGACTTTGGTTTGGAGCTCTAGCACAGTATCTGTAAGATCCCTGTTATTGATTAAATTTTAGTTAAAACTGAAGAAAATGGATAGAGAAGCACACATTCATGGATCTGTATTCCGGGAATGGGTTTTACAGTGTATGCTTATGAAATTCTATTTACTCCCTGCCCCAAAGGCAGGAAGTTATTGTAATTCTTCGATTTACAGATTGTGCAGGGAATGATTAAGCGTGTGTATTTTGTGATAGGTGTAAATTAAAAAGGAATGTCAAATACCCAGAAAGCACCTCACTGAGTGTTTTTGTAGATAAGTGATTGCCTTTTTTATCTGAAGGAAAGATTTAGATATCCAGGAAAAACAATGTTGCACTTCATGTATATTTATACCTTCTCATACAAGACTCTCCAAACACCTGAAGACAGATAAATACTAATAAACAATGTTAACAACTATTGTGTGAATCCTCTGAAATTTGTTGCATTCAACCTTCATGAAATACCTTGCTTGCCAAGCATGAATGCCCACGCGATGCACTATTTTGGGAGAATATCCGAGTGCCATATGAATACCTGAGTTTGGAGTTGAACAAAGGCAGTCATGCTCTAACACTCATATCTGTTGTTCACTATTTGTTATTTACTGTTCCGTGTTTTCCTGTTTAGGATGTTTCAGGCATCTGTTTGGACAGCAGAAAAAAAAAGAGAAGTCAGTTGGCTCAGATCACAAATCACATGCAATGAATAACGGCTAGCAGGCAGTCGAAGGGAACAGTTTGGAACTCCTCAGGAGGGCTGAAACGTGTTCAGCAAAACTTTACCTTTATCACTGAATATAACATAAATATCTGTTGGCCAGTATTACACAAATAAAGAGAGTTACGATCCTTTATTGAGCCATTATCATACCACCACCACCCCCATAGAATGATTTTATCAACTCTTTAGTACAATAGTTTGAGATTAATGTGAAGCAAGACTCCCAAAGTTTTTTTGAAATTGAATTTATATTTTTTCAGGCAGATCTATAAACTGAAGTGATTTGTCTATCTTAAAACAGCAAATCAGGGACAATACCAGAAACAGAATCTAAGACTTTTGATTCTGGCTCTCCAGATCTAAGTAATAGATTTTGGTGTCTATTCTATAATCTATAAAAGAAAGTGAGATTATTTTAAAGGGACTACTAAACTCCAAGTATTGCAAGATTGTCATGGTCTTATAGTCTCTTTTAGTACAGAATTATAATTTTTAAAATAAAGCTTTCAAAAAGCTCTACTATGCAATTTTTTTTCATATGTTGACTCACTATTTTCCTTTGTAGCCCTTTGTACCTCTTGAAAGTCTAATGAATATTTTTTGGTAAGAGATACCAGCCCTGTAGTGCATGGCACATCTTTCATGATCTAATTTGATTGCATAGAAAATAAAGAATGCAGTAACTGAACAGGCTTTCTTAGATGTTGAAAAAGCACAGAGTTTAGTCTTTCCATTTATTAATAGAGTAATAAGTATGATGTGATATTTCCTGAGTACCTGGCTCTTGGTAGAGGTTAACATCTTATCGCAATTTAACCGTTTCCCAGGTAATAAAATTAGAGGCCCTCGAAGTTAAATATTCATGTCTGCATCTGCTGAAAAAAGCACACAATCAAAAAAAGATGTATAAATCCTCAGCTGCTAGGGCAAAGTGTCAAGTTATATTGGTAGTAAAAATGTCGCACTATGCAGCTTTTCATGCAAAGCCCGGATCATTTAAAAAATACCCTAATCTAATTACAGCCTTCCTTTAGCTGTTACTTATGTGTGCAATGACGTAAAAGGTTATAAAGACTCCCCAAATTCTTTTTGATAACAGGTTGTTTCTTTCCCACCTTCCCCTTCATCTACTGTGAAATCAGATACCCATCAACGACTGCTTGTGAAAAAATGTGCGAGCAGGGCTTTGTTAAACGATTAACTCAAAAAGAAAAGGAGCTGGATCTGATGACCCAAGAAATCTCATCTAGTCTCCTTGACCTATGAAATATTTTGGCTCAACTACAAGCAATACGTCAGAATAATTACTGAAGGAGAGAAAAAGCCAAATTACTTTCAATCATTGAATTGCTATGAATCCTCTTTAAAATGAGGTCTAATTGACTAAAGCATTATTTATTTTCAAGTCTTGTAATTGTTCCATTGTCAGGGAAGCTTATCAGAAGTACCAAAGCCGAGTATTGGTATAAAATGAACCTGGCTTACGTTAAATCCCCAATGAGTCCGTCTGTTGGTGACAGATATCGCTACCAGCTAAACGGCCATCCAAAAACTCTAAGTCTTGTAAAATAGAAACAAAACAACAAAAAAGGCTTGCTTACTTTTCAGTCAGAGACCTCAGTTTATGTAAGGGCAAGAGATTTTTCCTGTTTAAATGGCAAGTGAGCTGGGATTTTCCAGAACTCTTGTTTTAACTTAACTTCATATCATCAAAGTCAACAAGACTGACTGGAACAGCAAGCTAAGCGAGGCCGAACCTCTTAGAAAAATCCATTTTGTTCTCCAGGGTGTAGAAAAGAGATTGCTTTTTTTCTTATACGAGTTCTGCGGAACACGTGTCCAATGTAGGATCCTATAATTCCTGCTTTCTTCAGGTAAAAACTTTCTAGATTATAGGAAACTTCCAGAACTGGGTCAGTGCTTTTGGATTTGTTTTTGGTACGCCCAGTTAGATTTTTAAATGTACTTAAAAATCTTGTCTATAAGTGTTCCTAGAAGGTGTGCTAGTGACGAACTAAAATAACGAGGCTTGAAAAACACTAGACAAATAGAATTAGGCCAAAAATGTTAAATGAAAAGTAAAAGTGGAAGCGTTTGTTTCATAGTTAACTTTGAATACATTTTGGCTAAAGTTTCGGAGAGGCTACAGACAAGACTGAGACATATTGGCTGTACAGCTGTTGTTTTTCAAACAGCCCACCCCCTGCACTTCCCCTGCCAGCCCTTTCATGGAAGATTTTGTACTTGGACGTTTTTAATGCCACTATAATGTAATACTTTGTCTGCTTTTTTTAGCTACAGTTGCCAATTGCAGCAAGCTGTTTGATGCTTTCAACATGTGAAATAAACAGGCCTTAGAGATAAGGCTGACGGTATCAAATTCTTTTAGACAGTAACTTGTGCCAGATTTGAACCATAACCTTCAAAGCTGAAATGCTGTATGAGGACTATGCAGTTGTAGCAGTATATGAATGCCCAGTTGCTTTTCTTGTAGATGAGGGATGATATTTGTCACTGTATGTAAATTTGGTGGTGAGAGCAAAAGTTGTCCGATGCAAATATATTGTAATACTCGTGTCTGGCCCCCACATGGTTTTTTTCCTGTTGATCCTATAAAACGGCTCTGCAGGAAGGAACACAGCTGTTTCTCTGCCTTTTGATCTCTGCACAGATAGCTGTGTTCACCTCTTTTGCTCCATGGGAGACATTTGGAAAAGATGGACATTTGAGGTTTGAGAAAGGGCAGAGTCTTATTTCTCATGATGTACATACAAAATGAAATTAAAGGTGAGACTGTGACACAATATAGCAGGTAGCCTGGAGACAGTGGCAGTCCATGAAAATATCCTTAATCACTGTAGTGTGTAATTATGGGTGGTGTTGTTGTGGTAGCAATTTTTACCAAAAAATGCTTTGAATCCAATTTTTAACTTTAGTTTAATTTTACTGTCCATTTTAGTCTTAACCTAATCATGTTTCAGGCCAACTACTTCTCTGTTTCCACAAATGAAAATATAGATTCGTAGAACGGTTTGGGTTGGAAGGAACCATAAAGATCATCTAGTTTCAACTCCCTGCCGTGGGCAGGGACATCTCCCACTAGACCAGGCTGCTCAAAGCCCCATCCAGCCTGGCCTTGAACACCTCCAGGGACGGGGCATCCGCAACTTCTCTGGGCAACCTGTGCCAGTGTCTCACCACCCTCACAGGAAGAATAGCTGTTCGGCAGCTTTCCTTTCTAGCCAGTGACCTGTTCTTCCTTTCCTCTAAGATTCAACATGGAACTTTATAAAGTCGCTCATGAAAAGAAAGTTGCTGGAGTTTGTTGTTACTTAAACCAGGAGCGTTTTGTAGTGACAGGCAATTAAAGAGACGGTGCTTTCTGAACATGACATATCGCCCAGTAATGTCATTGCACATAATGGAGGCACCGCTCTGTGAGACATGCGATGGCTTGTGATATGTCACGAGGCAATTTAGTTAGAAATTAACTTGCGTCTAATCTGATCAGTAGGCTGTTTCAGGTGATTCAGTCAACACAAATGTGTGGATGGAGGGGTGCTTTTTTGCAGGCAGATATGAGAAGGTGACTAATTTGCATTTTTAAAGCTAGAGATAGCAAATTTGTTGTCTTTCTCTTGAAACTGACTTCAAGTAAGACTTCAAATTGTTGAACTTTCCTTGAAGGGAAGAAAAATAGAACAGAAATAAATACTTGAAAGTTTTATACACCAAATTATCACATAGAGGACATTAAGGCCATACCTTGAATAACGTAAATCAGCACAGCTATATTATTTTTAGTGCAGTTTCATAGTTTCGTTGCTCTGAGTGTTTAAATTCCAGGTTCTTATATTGTCGTGGTTTAGGTCAAATCAGCTACTGGGGACCTGGGGGACCCCAGATGGGACCGACAGATGCTCCCCTCTACCCCTCTTCAAAGAGAGAGGCAGAGGAGGAAAAAGAGACATATGAGCCCAGAAGGAACTAAACTACTTTAATGAAGTATTAATAATAAAATAAAAAAAATAATGAAATATATACAAAACTGCATCAAGCTCCCGAGATGACGATCATGACACCGGCTGGCACTGGGGCAGTCCCAGGCTGGACTGTGACAGACGGGAACTGGATTCCAGATCTGCATTCAGGATGGGGATCACAGGCAGACGAACAGAGTCCTCCTCAGACGTTGGCCATTGAAGAAGGAGAGAGCTGACCCTTTGATCCCTCAGCTTTTATACTGAGCATGAGGCAGATGGGATGGAATACCCTGTTGGTCAGTTTGGGGTCACCTGTCCTGTCCGCTCCTCCCCGCAGGTGGGACTCCTCTGGCCTTTTCCGCTTCCGACCCTCCAACGTGGCAAATAACAAAGCTGGTTGGCCGTGGGGGTTATGGCAATAAGTATAAGTAAGAGCCTCTCTGCATCCCATGCCTGGGCATCAGCTCTAAACATTGTTCTTATCACTCTGAGAGAGTGAACACTGTCTGCACAATATGCAGTTAATTTCAGTTGTTAGAAGAGGCCCAGCTAAGAAGCAAAGTTACTGAACAAAATTGGTCCTATTTTACCTCAAACCAGGACATATATATATGTTTCATAATGACTTTGAATGACTATATTGTTTCAGTCTTCAGATTTATTCACTAGACAATTTTGGTCAGGTGAAACAGGGGTAAATACAGCCAGGGATTTAATTTCTACTGATTATTTTGTAAATGTATGTATGACATCTCGATAGAGATGTTTCTGTGTATTCATTGTGGCCTTGTCCCAGGCTGCATGACATATTTCAGTCTTATAGCTGTTTTTTTTAATCTATTACCCTTTCAAATAAGTTATTTAAAATCTGCTCAAATGGACCTAGATATGTTTTTCAATTTAAAAGTTGGAAAGAGTAATTTTGTTTTAGTCTGTAGATACAGATTTTGTAAAAATAATGTTTTAATGAACCATAAAATTCATTCAGCTGGTTTTGTGGCCTTTTACAGTTCTAAAGAAAGGAGTTGGTGCTTTGGCATTTAACATGCCATATTGTGCTTTGTAACCTGGACGTTGCAACATTTCATGGTGGCTGATACCCAGAGATCCAAATACATAAGCAGTTCCATGTGTGTTGAAAGCAATTGAGTTTTTTTCCCATTGCCAAATGAGAAGTGGAGGACAAAAATAACCTAAATAGGGAAATATTTAGAAAACAGAAAATGAAAATAGGATTAGAATTTTGAAATGCAGCTACTTCAATTTTTAATGCATAAAACAACCATGCATAAAAGAATTTGCCTTTTATGTGTGTATCATTTTTAATTTAGCAGTACACCTAGCATTGGCTTGACAGCATTTAACAGTAAAATGTAATGGTCTTGATGCTTCAGATGAAGTGCATGGTCTGTAGGACTGCTGAGGAAATCATTTAGTTTAGTGTCTAAGACTCTAAACTAATATTTGTACTGAATATTGTCTTGCTCCACAAGTGGCCTTATATAATTCAATGGGACCTTTACTGGAGCAAGATGTTCCCACAGCTGAAAGGGTAATCACACAATTATCAGTTCCTTCCTCTAAAATTAAGATCCAATTATGTGTTTCCTTTACTTGAACAGCCTTGTTTACAAGGTTCAGTTCTTGATTTTTAACACGCGAAAGGGAAAGGGGTTGGAATTTTATATTGGACTGAAGACATTTCTTTTAGTAACAAAGTTATATTTTTCAGAGCCTAGATATTAATGTTAATTAAGAAACTTCCCTGCTTTTGCACCTGTAAATTATCTTTGATTGTGTATGGCACTATCAGAATGATAGTGTCAATTACTGTTAATTCCTGCAGTGAGAAAATGACCGTTTTCCTTGTTATGGCAAGGAGAAGAGAGAGATGACCCTGCTTCTGTTTAACACTGAAGGTTATTAGTGGCTGATGGCTTTCAGTACCCACTGTGGTCACTAACTGTGTCAAATAACTGTCAGCTGCAGGAGACAAAGAAGCTGCAAAAAATGATTCTGACTGTTTTGGACAAATGAACGCAGAGGGTTGGATGAGTCTCAGAACCACTGAGGTTTTGCTGAGATCTCAAACCATACTGAGTTTGCAAACCTTGCTGATCTTTCTGGAAGCTTAATACTTTCTCATTGTGCCCTTCTGAAAGAAATGTTCCCTCCACTGATAGCGGTCCACACTAAATCTAAACAGACACTCATAAACAGAGAAGGTTTGGACTTTTCTCCATACCATTTTGTTTCCAGGTCACCTGTAAGATTCTGAGTTTTAGAAGCAGACATGGCTATTTCCTGCTAGTGGCCAGTTAAGATTTTCTCCTCTGAAAGGAAGCATCATGAACAGTGCTTGTTGGTATTTCTATAAAGTACCATGAAATTTATAGAACTATAAAAATACATATTTTTAATTGATTAAACCTGTTTGGCAAAGAGAGAGAAATGCTAGAGATACAAAGAGAGAGGGAAGTGGGAGAAATGGAACCGAGTTATGAATTAAATAACTATTTCATTGAGCTCACATAAATATAAGCCTTCCAGTCCTTTCCAGAGCTTCTTTACACAATTATATCTTCCATCAAATCATTCTTAGTTGAGATTTTTCTTTTGTCCCCTGGCAGTACTTTACATCTGGCCATGCAGAAGTCTTGAACATCTTACAACTACTATCCTGTTGTGATCCTTGTTCATTTGATTCGGCACAAGCCTTATTTCTGAAGCAAGATGCTAGGCTGTATACATGACATTAACAACCACCTTGTTAAAAGGTCAACGAACCATTCTTTTTATCCCATCGAAACACACTTTACAGCAGGTGATAAACTCCTATCCTACTCTACTGCCCCTCTGTAACAATCAGTGAAAGGAAAAGACTGTTTAGCTGCCTCTGGTAAATTTGTCACTATCTTCTCCCCAGATCTATTCTCAAAGGTTTCCACTTCTTCGCTTGCCTCTCTATTCTGTTCATAATTCCATCCATTTTGCATTAATCTGTCATTAGAAATTTTGTTTCTAGCCCAATCAGTTCTTTTTTCCCACTTTCCTGAGTAGGATGCAAAACCCAAAAGCCTTTTAGTTAGGACATGAGTGGACTTCGCAAGCAGTTGGTGTTTAAAAATGTATTAGCTCATGCATTTCAATGAACTTGTTTTTAAGCATCATTATAGGATTATTGAACACCTTTTAAAACGTAGGATCTGGCTGTACTGAAACATTTTAAAGGTATGAATTCCTATATATACGCAGGGCCTAAAATCATGTTAAAATCTCTGTACTGCTTTGGCTTTAAATACAACGTGATGCAGTTTAACCAGTCTTTTGCAGACACCTCTAAGATGCTGTGTGACCTCTGAACCAACCAGAAGCCATATTGTCAGGGTTAACGAGGCACTCAGCCCAAGCTAATAAGCTCAGCTGGGAAGCAGGAGACATTAACTGAGGTTCAGAGTCTTGCTGCAAGCCTATTGCTTCTGGTCAGTTGTCTGCCTAGTGTACATGGAGAATATGTTCAGGGTTATGTGAAAAGATCATGTACTTTAATCTTTTCGGGGAAATTTGTAGACATGGTAGTAAAAACTTAAATTCTTGGTTATCTAAATAGTTTGAAATATGCAGAACACGTTGATCTGTCTATTAACATAACAGTGAAGACTGTAACGCTTGTCATAGAGGAAAAACTATTTGTTATCTCGGCATTCTTCTCATTTTGCAAAGGATTTTGGTTGCACTCCAATCCAAAGCCATGTGTTGTAATTGTTAGGCGTGACATCTCCCCATCAGTCATAGCTTCTGCGTGAGTACTGAACCATGTTCTGTTTGGTTTCTCCACCCTAAATGCAGTGTAACTCTATTGGTGTTGGTCAAGTTACTTTTGATGCATATGTGGGTGAATACGGGCAAAGCTGAGGATAATCAGGTTGTTCCATTTAAGTGAATCATATCTCTGTTTTCAACACTTGTTTTGGCTGTTTGTATCCATCCACTTTGAAAAAAAAACAAAACAAAAAACCACAGAAAATAACACAGTGGCACCAGAATTAAATTTGTAAGCTTAACAGTTGTGTTTCTTTCAACACTGGAAAGTAGTAACTATAATCTTAACTGTGACTGACAACTGTAATAAATCTCTCTGATCAGTAGGTGCAAGTGCTATATTATGTAAATTGCTTTGAGAACAAAACGGGAGGACAACCCTATTAAAAACTGATTGGAAGGCCACAGTTCCTTTCATCAGGCTACTCAGTCTGCAGAGTATGGAAGTTAAAACCCCTCTGGGACATGCAACTGTGAAGAAAAAGCTGTTTAAGAAGAAATACCAGCTAAAAAAAAGCAGAATTCAAATAGTCACCAATGACTATTCTTTTAGATGAGTTCTGGTAAAGGGGATAGCTCTAAGATAGATTCTTTTGTTGTGAACATCTCAGATTAGAATCACAGAATCATAGAACCACTTAGGTTGGAAAGGACCTTTAAGATCATTGAGTCTAACCATCAACCTAACACTGCCAAGTTCACCACTAAACCACATCCCTCAGCACTACATCTACACGTCTTCTAAATACCTCCAGGGATGGCGACTCAACCACTTCCCTGGGCAGCCTGTTCCAATGCTTGACAACCTATCTGTGAAGAAATTTTTCTTAATATCCAATCTAAACCTCCTCTGGCGCAAATTAAGGCCATTTGCTCTGGTCCTATCACCTGGGGAAAGAAACTGATACCTGCCTTGCTACAACCTCTTTTCAGGTAGCTGTAGAGAACAGTAAGGTCTTCCCTCAGTCTACTTTTCTCCAGACTAAACAACCCCAGTTCCCCCAGCGGCTCTTCATGAGAGTTGTTCTCTAGACGCATCACCACCTTCGTTGCCCTTCTCTGGACGTGCTCCAGCACCCCAATGTCTTTCTTGTCATGAGGGGCCCAAAACTGATCTCAGTATTCGAGGTGGGGCCTCACCTGTGCTGAGTACAGGGGGACGATCACCTCCTTAGTCCTGCTGGCCACACTATTTCTGGCACAAGCTAGGATACTGTTGGCCTTCTTGGCCACCTGGGCACACTGCTGGCTCATATTCAGCTGGCTGTCAACCAACACCCCCAGGTCCTTTTCTGCCGGGCAGCTTTCCAGACGCTCTTCCCCAAGCCTGTAGCTCTGCATGGAGTTGTTGTGACCCAAGTGCAGGACCTGGCACTTGGCCTTGTTGAATCTCATACCATCGGCCTTGGCCCATCAATCCAGTCCAGATCCCTCTGTAGTTCCTTTCTCCTCTCAAGCAGATCAACAATCGTGCTCAACTTGGTGTCACCTGCAAACTTACTGAGGGTGCACTTGATCCCCTCGTCCAGGTTCTTGATAAAGATACTAAACAGAGCCGGCCCCTATACTGAGCCCCGGGGTACAGCACTTGTGACAGGCCACCAACTAGATTTAACTCCATTCACCACAAGTCTTTGGGCCCAGCCATCAAGAAAGAGAATAACTGTGCTGTCAAACATCAAATACCTGTGAGAGCTCAGTGTGGTCTCTTTGCTGCTTCACAAAAGCTCAGGCAATTATTAAATTTTTATCATCTTGCTGGACTTATAGCTGAACTGTATAAGAACGAGTTATAAACACAAGGCCCTCTGTCAGTCATTTCTCTTTGATAATTTGCCTGCTTTCTTCTGTTCACAGCTCTCAGCACCCATGCTGTTCGGAGTTTACTTACTGTATTTTGTCTCTCCTAGGGGTAGCTCATGTGGTGCTGATTGGTCTTCATCATCCAGTTTGTTTCTGTCCACTTTTGTCCACACGATGATGTTTGTCTGGGGAGGTTTTTCTCCCCTGTTGTTTTTTGAGTTCATTCCCAAGATGAATGTTACTTAAATTTCCCATCTGTTTCTGTTTCTTGCTCTGTTGCAACGTAAAGCTGTAATTCTCCCTTCTGTAAAGTCTGTAGCAATAGCTCTGCTGAGTTCCATTTGATTGGTGAGACAAAATCCTTTACACATCTGCATTTCTTAAAAACGCTTTGTGTCAGTTTCAAACCCGTACGAATTGGTATTTGGTAGTCATATGAGCCAAGAATCTGGCCAATCAAGTCATATTCTCTTTTGCAAATCAGTAAATTCCTGTTCCTTAAGATGTATTTTGGCTTGCCAATCCACTGCAAATCCACCTACATTTTATCTTTTGATTATATCTGGACTAAGTAGCGATTTCCTCCTGCTGCTTCTCAAGGTGTATATATTCCAGGTCGTATTTAATAATGCAGCTTCCTAAGGTGACCTCTTTTCTGCGTGAATGTTGGCTCTGACCTTCATTTTGTTGAGCTGAGTTCATTACATATTCTCTCTTGCTTGCTTCTGCACTCTCTAGGGAATACTCTCATTTCAGCGCAGAAGGGGTTTCACTGCTAATGAAAATCCCTAAGCATCACAATTAAAATTTACTCTGCTGTGCTCAGGCTACGAAAAAGAACAATGCGTATTGCAGTTAATAATCTAGATCTCATTAAAACCAACTTGAGATTTATTTCCACATCAAGTCAAAGTCATTTACGTGCATATAATAAACTTATATCTAAAGGGTTAAACAAAATGAGTCAGATCCTGGCACTAGTCTCACTGGAACCACGGACATCTGTTCCAATATATCTTAGTAAAGACACTGCTCCAAACTAAGTGACTCCAGTGTTTCTTTCTTCAGATAGTCAGAACAAGCTAGTGTCACCATTACAGAAAAGGAAGACTTACTCTTTTGTTGTGTATCCTAATTTCCTTATGCTGTTTGACCATTGCCCATGCTAAGAATCCCGTCTGACATGAACAATCTAGAAACGTTTTATAGTAAAAGCTTTTCCTCAAAATATATTATGGCTCTTTCTTGCATTGCTCTGACTAGAACTGAATGAGTTTGTAAAACAAGTTTAATTAGAGTAAGTGAAAAAATGCTCCGCATATGATGGAGAGAAATGGTACAGAGGGATTATCTGTGTCCATTTGGGTAAATCTGAATAATCATTTGTGATAGAGTTGTCTTTGATGCAAATACTTCTGTATTTCCTAACTCTGTGCATAACTCTGTCTTTCATTCTTCCTCTCTGTTGAAAACAGTTCTCTGAATTAATGACAGTTTTGTAACGGTAGGGATCCAGCTCATCTGAATTTATATCTCATCAACCTGACATACAGTCCACAAAAGCTGTGCAGAAAGTAGCTGTCCTTGCCTTCTGAGTCTCTTACACGGAGCACCCATACAAGGCCTCTCTGATGCTGGAAGGAAAGTCAAAACATGCCTTAAAGCCAATACTGCCCCATTTCTTTCCTGTCCCAAGAAAGAAGCTTCTTCCCACTCACAGAATCTCAGGCAAGGATCTACCCCACCCACGTTTCCTGAGGCTACCCACGGGGTGTTGCTACAGCAGCAACGGCTGTGACGTTCAATTTAGTATTTATTCTTCTCTTGGGAATGTATCCATGAGTCAAATCTCCATCCCTGCCAAACACTAATTCTTGGCATCGGTGTCGATGCCTCGTCTCTTTGACTTCAAGCCTCTGTATGGGCAGCAGTCACAATACCTGTAGCATCGCCATCAGCTGTGGTTCACCATCATCTCTGTTGTAACTACACTGTAATTTTAAACAACTGTAAAATTAACAAAATTCCACATATTCAAAGGGAAGATCCTTACTTGATCACAATGCATGAGGGTATTTTTGTTTAACATAAGTAAAAAGTAAAAATTTTAGCATTAGAATTAGAATGGGAATTGAGTTAATCAAGTTGAGTCTTAAATAAAATTAATAGTC
Source organism: Vanellus vanellus (assembly GCF_965231255.1). NCBI lineage: Eukaryota > Metazoa > Chordata > Aves > Charadriiformes > Charadriidae > Vanellus > Vanellus vanellus. Next base: position 11,362,781 of record NC_138915.1, on the reverse strand, counting down.
ATGGTAAACTATAATGAAACTGAGATGTGTGTCTCATGAGTCTTTATTCAGCACAGTATTAACTGATTGTAGTTTTTCATTATAATTTTCATTTTTCGTTATAATTTTGCATTTAAATGGTATTTTCTCTTACAAACATCCAAAAGAAGTCACATCATGTTTGTGAGATGTACATAAAAAGTGTGCTTAATTTCTTAGCGTTTGATACCCTTTGATTGAATCAATAAATATCATTCCGTTCAGAGGACTTTCAAAGGTCTTTGAGTCAGAGATTAAGCCATGACTCTGAAACTCTCAGAATCTACAAAGTTGTGAGGCTCAGTGTTGGTAGAAGTACCAGGAAGAACAACACTATCAAGTTTTCCTTCAGGAAGAGTGAAAGTACTAGAATTTTTCAAGGTAAATATATCCAGTGAAGAAATTTCCATCTGTGACTTTGACAAGAAAACATTGTTTTGAAATCTTATACAAAACATTACAAAATCTGAAAGTCGAATCTCTGTTTTCTTAAATTCATATGAGAATTGCACTGGGGGTTGTCACAAGAATATTTCATATGCAGGTAATTTACTTGCTAATTTATTAATAGAATTTGAAGTTTAAAAATCTTTTCATTTAAGATTAATCATCAGCAACTCACATTTTTTTGATCTGAGAGCTTTTCCTTCAATGTTAAAACTATACTAGGATGTAAATCACAGCGATGTAAATTTTTAAAACTACAGAAAGACTAATGCTTGAAATTTTTAAGAGGCAGAGTTTGTTACTGTTGTTGTAGTAAGGAATTTTGTATTACTGTTGATGTTTTTGTATATTTAGATTCCAAAATCTGAAACTGGTATAGTAGCATTGCTTTATCTCTAGTGGTTTTCTGCCAAAGAGCCATTGTGTGACTAAAAGAATACGTTGTTGGCAAATAATGCAAATGTATGGCAGTATCTCACAAGGCAGAGTAGTTCTGCTGATGAAGGAGCAAAAGATGAAATCTCATTTGTGAAATAAGTTGTGTGCTGCAGCTTACTCATATATGGACAAACCAGGCAAATAAATGATGAAATAGTGCATTTTGCATACATTTAAGAAGGAAAAGTGTTCTGCGCGTACAAGCCAAAACAAGCAATTTGTTGGTTAAATAATGACCATAGGCTTGGGTGTGTGAATGCAACAGAATGCAGCATTCGTATCTGAACGATTAACAAAAGAATTCTCTGAAAGATTTGCTTTGGGTTTAGGGACACATTTTTAGCTCCATTTCTGAGAACGTACACCTGCCTTTAAAAATTGATCAATGTTTTATCATCAAATGGCAAAGTGATGGCCTCAAAGACATTAACAGCATGGTGCATTTTCCTAGTATATGTAGTAGCTTTGTCATGGAAAGCAGCAAACAATTCAGATTTAAATTAAAAAGTAGGACGTTTATGGTAATTTTTCAGAAATAAGGGAGACGGGAATTTTCTACATTTACATGCAAAAGGCAGATCTTCTGACATGAATTCAGAACTGCATCTTTTCTGGTCAGCTTTTCTCATTGTCCTCTCCAGTGAAAAGGATCCAAGGCGTGCTGAGTTTAGGCAGAATGTTTTATGTGTGCATTTGTGATTTATAATAAACTTGGGCCTCTGGGGATGTGTTGGAGCAAAGGAAAATTTTAAAGAAGATAAAATCTAAAAGCTTTTAAAGTAATTTTATTTTTCAAATCTCACTATGAGGATAAGTGACTAAAAGGACCATGATGCTCAATTACTAATTTCCTATTCCTGTGCTGTCTGAGATCTTCTAGATAAAATGCATCACATTAGTGAAAAACCCTAACGCCTATTTCATTAAAAGATACTGCATCATGAAAGGCAGGAAACAGCCTCCTGAAAGCGCTCTGCAATGCACACAAAGCACTTTTACTTATTTCAATTCAATTTGAAACTCAAGGATTGTAAAATCACCAAGTTACATTTTCCTTATCGGCATATTTTATGAAGCGGAATTTCTGGAACTGCAGTTGTTTGCTTAGTCTCCATTTTCTCCCCTATTCTCAGTAAAATAATCATGTTCATCACTCACTAGCAGCAGGGAAAAAAAAAAGAACTCTTCTTCCACAGCCGCTTACGAAGTGTATTTAACTCAGATTTCCTACACGTTAATACCCCTTAGTTACTCCAAGCACTTTCTGCCTGTGCACAAGTGTTCATACTAAAATTTTCTCACTTTTGAGTGCAATATCTTCTAATGCTATTAGAACCACAATGCAATAAAATATATAAAGATGCTGTCACTAGCTGATTCAGTTACATTTTTCATGTCAAATTTTAACCCCAGAGACTGTGAAATGTGTCATACTGTGGTCTCCAATTCTTATAAATTGGCCAGCACGATTCAGACCTAGCAGGAGCCTTATAGCCATCTGGCTGTAGCTTGGGATCTCTCTCCAGAGAGCAAATCAAGTGTCAGAGTGCATCTTTATGTTGGAGAGAAGAAACTATAACTTACTATTTCGAAACTAGGTATTTTGAACTAACCAGAGTGAACCCGCAGATAACTGCATGACTTGGAACTCAGAGCTGTGCTCCCTGTAACCACACTGATCCGTAGGCAGAAGTAAGCCCTTACCCCTGGGATGTGTAGGCATCATCAGCTGCGTTTTTGCAGAGCACCATTTGAGTGCGTTATGAAGGTGTGCGGAGTGGTAAGAGAACCATCACAGAACTGAAGAGTCGCTGTGACAGTCTGCAGCAACAACTTAAAGTTTGCGGTAGCCTTTCCTCACGGAAAGCCTCTTTGCAGTGACGGGAAGGTCTTTTGTCAGCGGGAAGCCGGGTACCAGACACTGACCCTTTCTTGGCTGCAGAGATAACGAGATACCTTTGAGGATACAGGCCTACAAGATGCAGGGCTGCAGAAGAGTGTAATTAATAGAGCAGATTTCATTTTTTGTAATACAAAGATTGTCATCTTCGAAGAGGATATTACGGACCTCGCTTGCCCTGGAATTCCCAAAATAGCCTGAGCTCCTATGGTAAAATCCCTGCTGTGGGTAAAGCAACATGAGCTTAGATGCGTGCTTTGCCATTTCTACGAAGGCACAACGTCTAGCCACTGAGGCAACAGCCAGGCTAGTATGAAACACAAGAATGTGTAACAGCAGAGGATTGGTATACAAATCCTATATCATCTCCACAATAATAGTTCTCAGTCTAAGAAATGCTTGATAATAACAATAGTTAATAAAGAGACAGAAGCGTCTCTTTAAGGGGAAGGTTGCTGAAGCCTTTTGCAGCTGAATGGTGGGGCGGTTTCTAAGCCAGGTGGGTCAGTCAGGGTCTGTCCCCACCGTCTGTGCTTTGGGGTCTCGCACAGGCTGGCGGAACCCTTTACATTACTTTTTGAAACGTTAGCAAAGTAATTAAGTGTGAACGATTGTGTTTGTCTCTCCATTCTTGCCAGCTGTAGTTTTTAAAAACGAGGTCTCAGAGGACTCCCAATAAACCATGGTATGAATTCCTTCCCGTTGTCACGTGCAGGCCAGTGCCGCGTTGCCGTGCCAGTGAAGAATGCTTCGCTCACTGGGACGCCCCGAGTGGGCTAAGGGAATTTCTGTGAAGAAAGGGTGAAATACTGAGCCCACAGGTTGCACAAGAGAGGTGAAATCTTCTGTCATTTCTTTTAGCCTTCAAAGTAAATTAAAATGCACAAACAGCTGGTGCACACCTGCTCCTGGATTCAGGTCCTGCTGGTCTCATGTCTTCAGCTCAGGAGACTTTCACTTTTCTGTATTTGTTAAATGTTACTTTTCAGTATTTTTCTTGATCAATTTTGCTTTCGTGCTTTTGGCGTTATCCTTGGGATACATGAGCTTTTTAAAAATCGTTTGTTTACCAGAAGAGGAAAAAGATAAGAAATTTAAAATATTCTGTATGCTTTATTTATACAAATTGGAAGTGTATGGATATTAGATGTATGAAATGTAGAGCTGCTGAGAAAGTGAAATTTCTGTCCCAGGAGGAATGTCAATATTTTAATGTTGGTTTTATCTTTGAGTAAAATGTTAATCAAAATATTGTTATGGCTTTCAGAACAAAACCTTTAAAAACACCCCTAAATTAAGAAACATACGTATGGAAATATTTGATAAAAATTATAGGGAGTATCAGCATACTGGTTTTATGCAAAGTATTTAAAAATTGCACTGGAGAAATTAACTGGCGTGGGTATCATTCTAATATTCTTTTTATGGTTACCTTTTAGACCAAACTTCATATTTCATTACTAGTCTTTAAATAAAACATAAATAAATTATAAACAGCTGGGGATTTTGTGGTCTCCTGGAAGAAATATGAGATTTAATATATCAAATAATTTACTGTATAAGTTGTGGTGGCTTCCTCATATAGTTTTTACAAAATGAATTAATGACTTGAAATAGCATAAAAGCTCCCAGTCTAAAAACAAGCTCCCCACTGTCTCTGCTTTTCAATGGACTTGAATTCTTTTGTTTTCTGCTTGTAGTCCTAGAAACTGGGTCCCAGGTTTTCCCTGTGGATTTAGATCTTGTCCAAGAGAAAAAAAACCCCAAAACCTACCTAAAGCATTATTCTCACAATCCAGCTTTCACTGCAGTCATATTGCACAAAACCTTATTGCAATAAACTACTTAAAATGCATGCTTTCATTTGCTCACTATATCCCAAGCAGGAAGCTGGACACTTCTTTAGCTTGAGATTCAGCTGACATTCAGTCGTTTCAGATGGACTTTAGCCTTGTAAGACCATTATTGGGAAATCACAGAACCACAGAATGGTCAGGGTTGGAAGGGACCTCTGGAGATCATCTAGTCCAACCCCCGAAATGACTGATAAGATGATTATTCTGTGACACATGGACAGTAAAAATGGTTCATATATTCTTTGTTATTCTTTATTCTTATTGTTATATCTAAAACACCCCTGTGAACAGGTTTTCTATTTAGAGAAGAGAAATAAGGCACACGGCTCAACAGACCAAAGGTATGGCCATATTTAACTTGTTTGCACGTTATGAGCCGTTATGACAAATAAATAAAATAACAGGGAATCTTACAACAGAGAGAAGTTGAAGCACAAGCGCCAAAATTTGTGCACTCGTCTGTTCAGACTGAGACTCATTTATCTACAGCCTGGCATATTCCATGACTGATTTTCAGATGTTAAGAGCTGTCGTTCTCAGAGGCAAAGATCCACATTCTTCTTCTAGAGATCAGGTGAGATGCTCAGACCTGGGAGCTATTAAAGCCCATACTTTAAATTATATCTTTCCAATAGGGTATGTAAATACCTACTTAATATTGACTGATTAAAATATTTATCCATATCCTGAGATGTTCTTGCTTAGATGTGGTATTTGTGTTTTAACTTCAGGCATTAGGTTTATTTGTAATTAACTTAATTAAGTTGTCTTAAACAACTTAAACATAAACCAGTGGGTTTAGCTATCATGTGTGAAGACAGCAAGATGATGAAAAAAGCCCAGAATACGATCAACTAGGAGTATACATCTCCTTTCACAGCAGAAGGAAACTTTTCACTGATTTTTTCTTAATTTTTCTCCAGCTGCACCATTTGTTTCATGCTGCTTTTATTCAAAGAACTACCGTGAATTAGTAGCAGGGACCTGAGAATTCATGGGGAGGTGTATTTACAATATGTTTTCTTTTTTTTTGTAGAAAATATCAACAGTTATTGATAAGTTTGGATCAGGGTTTTTTTTAAGTTTTTCAGCTTTTCTGAATTAGAATTAGCAGCTTATTTTCTGTCTGCAAAACTAAGAATAAAATACTATTAGTGCAGCTGTCAAGAGGCATTTTCAATCTTTTTGGAGCTCTGTTTGCCCTGCGTGTTCTACGACTCGGCTCAGAATCTCTGTATATGTGTAAATTTAGTAAGTAAGAGTGTAGTCAGTTGGTATGTCATTGCTTTCTCCCTCGCTGGGAAGCCAACCTCTAAGGCTCTGAACATCTGCTGTCATGTAGCAGAATGGCATTGCTGGTGTCAGAGCGTAACACTGGTGCTGGAATTAGGGACAACTCTATTCTCATTTAGCATATGGCAACATGTGTTCTCATCAGTCTTCTATCTGCTAATATGTGCCTGTCTCTGAATCTTAATGAGGGGGAGAGAGTGATGAGCGAAAGCCTGCCCTTGGATACATACCATTCTCTACAGTCATCACATACAAGGTTAAACAAAGATCAGCTGAAATGAGTTGCTCCCAAAAGTCCACACTGCATACTTTGCACTAATTCCTACAAGTAATTGGAAATCTTCTAGCATTTCTAACCATCAGTTTCTATGGACACTTCCTACAGGTTCTGCCATCACAAGGGGCATGTCCAAGTTACTGATAGCAATCAGGATTATGACTATAAAACAATGACTAGAAGATGTCTCAATTGAATGAACTGTGTATTGGGAAAAACCCACTATATTTTACTTTAATAATGGAAACGGAACAGTGTTCTTTCTATGGTAACTACTTAAATCTGTATAGACGCTGCTGAAGGATTCAGTTTACTGATAATTGTTCCACATTTATGAGAAATAAGATGATGGAAAAAACCTGGAACATCAGCTTCCAAATAGTTTGGCTGAGATGTTACAACTGAAAAATAAATATGAGATAGTCATAAAGTCAAATTGATTCAAGGTTATATGACAACACTAAAAGCTCCTCACATTGCTTTGTGTTTTCCCTTTCAAGACTGAACAGCACGTACAGTTTTGTGTATTTCTGTAAATCGTATGTGGTTGAAGTTGCTATGTAAAGATTTGCCGCAGTTTGATTCACTGCATCTCAGTGGAGCTCATGTTTGGGTGCTCTGAATGCGAGGTGTTAAAATGCAAGAAATGTGGAACTGATCCAAAACTTGGAAAGAGCTGTAATCTCTACTTGCTTACAATGATTTTTCTTATAGTCAGGAGGCAGGTTTAAATAAATGTCAACAGACTTGATAAAGGATCTACCACAGGTGTGGCAAGATCTAGTCCTATGAGAACAATCCCACTCCTGTTAGAATGGATAGCAAGCTTTCCATCATCATTAATTATTTCTGGATTGGATCCTAAACTGTCTCCAAGAGTGTGTATGTTAAGTTCTACAGAGAACCTTTTTCTTATAAAAAGCCGTACTTGCACAGGTGATGTCTGGCAGTTTGGAAAATGCAGTTCAACCTTTGTGTGAAAGATAAGCCTGGTGTGAATTTAAACAAAAATTAAAAAAAAAAAAACATATAACTTGCAAGATTGGTTTTCAGCTACTGCTTGACTGAGGAATATACCAAGTTTCCTGCTTTCCTTTTGATCAGGGACACTATTCCCTCATTAAATCAATTACTGTTCCTTTGTACATACCCCATGACATTGAAGTTTGCTACTCAAACTATTCTAATGTTTAATACTTAAATTGATCTGCTCTGTTTAAATGACACTTTTGGCTTTTGTACTCAGGAAATGATTTTGCAGTAAAAATGAAGGGCAGCTGAATAACAAGGGTCTCTCAACTCCAGGAAATTCCTGAGGCTATCCTGATATCTTAATAAGATGTTAGTACCATTTTGTGTTAGCATATTTTTTGCATTTGCTGGAAACAAACTTTTTAAAATACAATTATATGAGGAATTTTTGACATTTCTAATGGGAATTCTGGTATTTCAGAAGCTGATTTCCCAAAGAGGAGTAAGTCTTTGAGTATTGAGCAAAATCCAAGTCATCAGTCTGAATAGACTTAGGGCAGCAAAGATTTGTTCAGAAAAGTTCACAGAAAGGCGATACCGTGAGGAATGAAGTCCCCACACCTGTTTTCTTGGTGGCAGCTTTAGTTAAGAACCTCCTCTGGCTTCAGCATCTTTCCAGTGACCCCTCAGTAGTGCCAGTACAACACAGGGAGCCTGATGCTGAACCAGCAGGGAGCTGACCTGAGTTAGTAACGACCCATCATTTTGTTTTTAATTTCCCTTGTCCCTCGAACTCTTCTGCCTAAGACAAATAGAGGTAAGAATTGGTATTTATGGATGTAGGGTGTAGGGAAGCGGAACTGCATGTGTTGAAACAGAAGTCCTTAGTATAAATGAGCAGGCTGAATTTTGCATTTTTTTCTGTTTGTTTATTATATTGCTGTCCACCTGCTATTCCATTCAAAAGCATTTTTAAGCAAATCAGGCTTTCTTGTGTCAGTTCCGCAGGACAAAGAGTGATTGCTGCTACTAGCTGGAGCAAATGTGTTACAAGTGAAGGTGGCTGCCGGAGTCCAGAGTGCCTTTGTCTGATTTGGTACTGCTGTGCTCTGCTGGCAAAGAGTAAGTTGAAGCTGTGTAGGAAGCAGGTTCTGGAAACTGTCTTTAACATTGGAGAGCATTTTAAGTTAGCCAAGTCTTTCAGTGCTGCCAGAGGAGGAAATCCTATCCCCACTTGTTCATTCCAGCCCCTACCTTTTGTTTACACAAGTGCCATCCATGTAGTAATGCAAAGAAACATCTGGGAACTGATCTTTGTTTATTTTGCCAGGTGAGTTGTAACGGGGATCAGTTCCCTGAGCAGTCATGTGAACATTTCTTCTGGCTGAATTGAAAGGATGGTTTTATTGGTATATGGAGGGCTTTCAGCAGCAACATTGGCTTACGAGGGCTTTCAGCGCTCAAGGAACCATGAGTGCAATTCTCTAGGAAAGACTGGTAGCTTGCTTTAAAACTAGGGGGCAGATGGAGAAATGGCTACCTTAACCTTGATGTTGGTCTCGCTATATCTCTTGCATTTGTAAATCAATACTACATAGCGTAGCGCATGCATCGCTAGGTCCACAAAGAAGATATAGGATTGCATTCTCTCCTCAAAGCACTGAGCTTTGTGCAACTTCCATTAACACCGAGTTAAAAATATAGCCCAAAGCATGAATCCAGGATAAATACCAGATGCGGAAAATAAAAGATATGCTTTAGTCTATCCTTTATCTGGACACCTGCAGTTTCATGGCTCTTTCCCAGCTTATTTCTGTTAACCTGACTTTATATCCCACTCAGCTTCTTTTCATGCTTTTCTATTGATGCTCCCTCTGGGGCAGATAGTTCCTGCCTGCGCTGTGAGAGAACACACTCTGTGCAACATCAGGATGCGGCTGCAGTTCCTGCGTTTCCCTCTGACTGTCTTCTGTGTTCACTCCTAAGGGTACGTTAAAGGGATGGGCACTATATGAGGTCATGTCTTCAGTTCATATCTTTGTATCAGGTACAATGAAGACAGTGAAGACAAAACAGATCACTCGTTTTCCTGGCCCTCACGTTTATTACTTAGTCATCTGCAATTAAAGAATGCTAATCTGATGGGGCAAGTGGTCGGTTCCAGTGGTACGTTTTGAGTTTCTCTCACCTAATTATATTCCTGCATGGGGAAAACAGTCAAATTTTTTTTCTACTAGTATTTCGAAGAATAACAGTCTCGCCTGGGCTGAGACTTTGTATGACAAGTTTCAGTGCCATGTGCGTTCTTTAGGTTTGAGCTATAAACCAAGGCAGGGAAGAAAGGATTTTCATAACAGAAATGCTCAGACACCACATTAATTGTATCAGCATGAACTGTGGCGCTACAATAAAGATTGTTTTAATTTGACTAAAACTGAATAGATTGCCGTGAATCGATTGCAATCTAATAAGGGTCTTGGTGTAAAACCTACTGATAAGATGGAGCGGCATTGTTCTGAACTGTGTTTCCTGGGAACAAGATTTCAAAAGAACTTAATGATGACTTTTATAAATCTTTGATCAGTGGTACTAATGGAAATACAGAAATACCTATCTCCTGATGTTTCCATTTTTCAATAAACTGTTGCCAGATTATTATTGAAAGAGAATTCTGTTCCTTAAAGCTTTAGTCTGAAAGGGACTGAACTGCTCCTGGGTAGAGTTCTCTGCTCTTAACTCCTATTGTCTGTATGGGAAGCTGAGGGTAATTGCTAAAAGCAATTCACGGAATTTGGCTCATGAGTACAGAAAAAGATGCAAGTAGATTGTCTAAGGTGTCTAAGATAGATGTCTAAGATAGGTTTCTAAGACAGGAGTGATTCATCCCAGTCTTAAACACTTGTTTTCAGGTGAACTCTAAAATCATCCTATCTCTCTGCATTGTCCCAGACTGTAGCCTAAATAACTGTGTTTTGACTAAATGCCTAATTTTTTGCATAGCTAACATTAGGAGGGAATAAGAATCACTGTACATCTTAGTGGAAATACTTGTACTCCGATTATTGGAAATCTGAGCCCAAGACTGCTTCATGATTTCTATGGTAAAAGACCACGTCCTGAAGGATAAGCAAACAGATTTTGTCTGTGTGTTCATTCTTCTCCCAGAAGCAATCCACAAACTCCAGAAAACTCAAACCTGCTCATAAGAAATGTAAAACATTTTTGTGTCTCCTTAAAAAAGGAAAAGAAAAGCAAAACGGAGAAAATACCTCCTCGGCTTCTGAGGGATTCTTCTAGTATCCCAGAGGCTTTTTAATTAATGCTGTTGCTGCTAGTTACGAGTCCAAAATTTATGTTTCATGACTAGAAATACCAAGTCTATTTTCCTAGTACTTTTAGACACACATGTAGTCATTTTGACAGCTTTTCTATGTTGCTGTATGTATTGGTCCTGAAAGTTTTGTAAATAGCTGTTTGACTAAGCATGTGTGCCAAAAAAGCTCTATCTGTTGTTTGCTATTTTGAAACAAACAAAAAAAATAAATTGAAAACAAATTGACATGTATAAAAGTATCAGGAATATCCACAGACAGAATTAATAATGATGACAGCATTAGAAAGCATTTTGACTTCTACTTGAAGATGTTAACCAATCTCTAACTGGCAGACTTCAGGCAAAGAACTATGTGCGTTGTCTGATTATTTTCCTTCTCTCTTACAGATTTCTTCTGCCTTCTTTTGAAGGATCCAGTACTGACAACTGTCAGATGCAAAGTATTGGACTAGATGCAAGATAGTTTATTCCAGGATGGCAGATCCTATGATCCTAGAGGCTTTTCCTCATTTGCAATTCTCATATACTTCTTTTATCTTTTTTTTTTTTTCCCCCAAGCCTCAGTCACACTGTCAAGGAGAAGAAATAACTCTGTGTGATTTAACTGACCAAATATGTCAGAAATCATAAAAAATGACTAGTCCTAGAGTAAATGGTCAAAGAAAAGGAAAGAGTAGAAGGAAAATTATATACCCAGACTATCTGGCAAATGCTTATTGATAGCAAATGCATTTGTGGAACTTAGGAACGGCTTATGAATGATTCATAAACAGAATGGTGATAGATTTTGCAGCAAATAGAATCAGCAGCAAATAATTTGAAAAACCTTGAAAATACAATGTGTGATTCTCAGATTAATCACTTGACTGAGGCTCTATGGTATAAATTAGTAATCACTAAATTCAGACAATCATATTTATCTGAATCGCTGTAATTGTAGATTTATTATCTGCCCAGCAAGGCAGGATGCTAAGGAACAGGAGTTTCTTCTCTTCCCTTTGGCTTTAGAATTACTCAGTTATGTTTTGGTCAGATATTTTGTCATTTCTGATTCTGATCCCAATCAGATCCAGAAGAATAAAAGGTATACGAAAATGCAATCAAATTTAAATTCAGTTACAACTTTGCTGACTAAAGATAGGATTACGTTTCATTTTAAATTAACACGTTTGACACAGCCTATTTATAACCTCCTTCAGTGACAGATTAGAAGACTGACTGTCTATGACACCATTATTTTAAAACTTTATGTAGACAACTGATAAAACACACATACGGGTTTTAGCCTTCTCCAGGAGAAATATCCATTCACACTACCACATGCTCCTTCACACACTGAAGGATGTTAAAAATTTCTTCCTCTTATATTTCTTCACTAGTGATCACTGGAGCAGAGCCACATTAGCTTAGATTGACATCACTAGATGCCTTCGTTATATGTACCAGGAGAGATTTATCCTGTCTTTCCTTTTAAAGCAAATTTCGTGGGCAACTTAAAGCACATTGAGAAGGTTGGCAGATGTGATTCTCTGCTGACCTGGGGAAGGCACACAACACAGCTGTGTTCATAGAGGACCCTTCTAGGCTGTGCAACCTCTGGAAATGCTACAACAACATTGAGTGAAGTAATTCTCTTACTCTGTTTACATTAATTCTCCAGTCATGTTGAGAAGAAACGAAATATCCATTTGGAGTTGATTTTTCTCAACTTATGTCCAAGAGTTTAGGGCTGAATTACTTGTCTGAGATGTGGAAGATGTTGATTAGATGGATATTGTGCAGCTGAGAGAGAGCAAGAGTTTAAGTCCAGGGTTCCCAGCTTTAAGGAGAATATCTGAACACGTCATTACAGGATTTTAAGGGATGGAGTTACCTCAGCCTGTGCTGTAAAAGCTGCTGTTCTGCTTTGAATACAGTGCATAAATATTCATTGGGTAAGAATGAGTAAAAATAATTCTTTGGCCTTCTGGTTTGGTAGGCTAAAATTCTAATTCCTAATGCAAAAAATATACTGTTTTATGGTGAAAAACCAAATTCAACAGGAGACAGATTGAGAAATATCCATTCCAGGAAATTTAGGGTAGTATCTTGATAGCTTGAAGGAAGCAAAAAGATACAACATTGCCCTCACACAAACCAGGCACAGAGGTACTCAAACTGCTGGACCAATTGACTTATGGGGAAAACACACGTCTCTCCTACGTGTTTGCATCTATAGTTAAGAGGCATGAAACATGTCCAGAGGCTCAGGCCCTGCAGAGAACACTGGAGGAGGAAGTAGCTTTTTTGTGAGTCTCGTTGTTGCTTGCAGGTAAGGGAGAATGAGAACTTTTCAATGTCATTTGGCTTAGGAAATTCCAGGCTTTCTCAAATGCTGAAATGTGGACCCTATGGGATTTTACAAACTGAGCCACAGGTAATAAGACATTTACTGCACTAAGCAATAGCTGAACAGGGATAATAGGTATTCCAATTGAGAGGGAATCAGGTGCCCAAAGGGTAGTTGGATGGCTGACTTATTCTGTGAATTCAATGTTAAGTGTTGAGAACCTTCTAAAAGTCAGAATATTACCATGTAGTCCTACTCTTTCCTCTATAATCCACCACTATGGTGTAGACCAATTTCATATTACAGGATTAATTCACACCGTACTTTATGTAACACTTCCATCTTTCTGTAGCATCTTTCTTTTGCATAAAAATCATATATTTTAAAAAAAATCTGTCATTCTTCATCTCTATTGTACTTTCAAGAAATTTAAACCAGAAGATTATAAAGAAGAGCAGGAGGACCAAAGATCTTACCAAAAAAATCAGGGAGTTGTGTTTTAGACTAATCGTTGCTTTGGACATCTCTCTTCCTCAGCACCTTCTTATGAATTAAAGGAAATTCCTGATATCATACTGGTCTCTCTACACTGGAAAAGAGGACTGGAGAGAAAAATACACTCTATAGTACGTGTACTGCTCAATAATCTACCACTTTGGGGATGTTAGAGATGATTCCATCATTGCATATTTGGTATTATCACCTAGAGTGTTTCATTTTATTTGTGTTTGTTTACTGTGGCACCTGTTATGCCTTCAGCAAGAATGAAAAGCCTTGCTTTGGATTTAAAAACAATCAAGTAAACACTGGGAACTAAAAACTATTTCTATGTAAGTCAACGTCATTTTCTGTAAAGAGCAGAGGTGGGTCTTTAAGAAGGACTCACGTGGGGGTTAAAAAGGATAAGCCAATCTTGCAAGTAAGATGAGAAGGCTTGTTTTGTGCATGGTGAGGACTATCTAGAAGAAAGTATGGAGGTAAGGTTAGGAGCTATGGACAAATGAGCAGGCGTGGCTGGAAATAACAGCAAAGCAAAAAGATGATAGGAGAATAATGGGATGTTTAACCAAAAAGGATGAAGATAAGGTGATTAATGATCAGACTGCTTTCAGCCCGCATATGGTGCCAGGACTGTATTAAATCTTTATCAGTGGCATTGAAGGGTTGATGTTGTAAACCACCATTAAGGAATTTTCCGAATGGTCACCCAAGTCTAGCAAATGCATGAGTCTCTCCTCTATTCTACAAAACCGAAATCACTTGAACCTTTGTGTTTCTATTTACACTCCTTGACGTTGGTTCTGTGCCAATAGGCCCGAAGTCAGCAGAGCACTTGAGCACATGCTTATTTCTGGTTCAAATCATGCCTTTCTTTTTTTACAACACCCCTCTCCCCCCCAAACACAATCATTGCCCTCTTCATCATGGCCAGCTAAAAAAAAAAAAAAAAAGAAAGAAACTAAAAAAGGAATGCATTAAAGCCTGTACCCTCTGCCTAGTGATAAAAAAAAAAAAAAGATTACTAGGATTTGAATTTGATATCATTTGCTGTAAGTGTTGTTCCTGTTTTAGCTCTGTGACTTAACCCTATTTCCAGCTAAGCATATGTATTAGTGGGCATAGAGCTGGAGTCAGTGACATTCCTCCCAGCAGCTCTGGAGGTTTTTCACATTTCCTAGCTACCCTGGAAGTACTGCATATGATGCTCCCAGCCTCCCTCGCTCAGGGAACATTCTTTTCATTCCAGATCTCTGCTGACTATTGCAGAGTACCGAGTTGTTTAAGAGAATCACAGAATCACAGAATGGCAGGGGTTGGAAGGGACCTTCAAAGATCATCTAGTCCACCCCTTCTTCTAAAGCGGGGTCATCTAGAACAGGTTGGACAGCATCTCATCCAGGTGGGTTTGAAATATCTCCAGAGGAGACTTCACAGCCTCTCTGGGCAGCCTGTTCCAGTGCTCTGTCCCACACAAAGAAGTTTTTCCTCATGTTCAGATGGAATTTCCTGTGTTCCAGTTTGTGCCTGTTGCCTCTTGTCCTGTCGCTGGGCACGACTGAAAAGAGTCTGGCCCCATCCTCTTGACACCCACCCTTTAGATATTTATAAGCATTGATAAGGTACACTCTCAATCTTATCTTCTCCAGGCTAAACAGACCCAGGTCTCTCAGCCTTTCCTCATAAGAGAGGTGCTCCATTCCCTTCATCATCTTTGTAGCCATCCATTGGACTCTCTCCAGTAGTTCCCTGTACTTGAACTGGGGAGCCCAGAAGTGGACACAGTACTCCAGGTGCTGCCTCACCAGGGCAGAGTAAAGGGGGAGGATAACCTCCCTCAACCTGCTGGCCACACTCTGTTTAATGCACCCCAGGATGCCATTGGCCTTCTTGGCCACAAGGGCACATTGCTGCCTCATGGTCAACTTGTCCATCAGGACTCCCAGGTCCTTCTCTGCAGAACTGCTTTCCAGCAGGTCAACCCCTAACCTGTACCGGTGTATGGGGTTATTCCTCCTTAGGTGCAGGACCCTACACTTGCCCTTGTTGAATTTCATTAGATTCCTCTCTGCCCAACTCTGTAGCCTGTCCAGGGCTCGCTGAATGGCAGCACAGCCTTCTGGTGTGTGAGCCACTCCTCCCAGTTTTGTATCGTCAGTGAACTTGCTGAGGGTACACTTTGTCCCCTCATCCAGGTCGTTGATGAATATATTGAACAAGACTGGACCCAGTACTGACCCCTGGGGAACACCGCTAGCTACAGGCCTCCAAACAGACTCTGTGCCACTGATCACAACCCTCTGAGCTCTACCATTCAGCCAGTTCTCAATCCACATCATTGTCCACACATCTAACCAACACTTCCTAAGTTTACCTATGAAGATGTTATGGGAGACAGCGTCAAAAGCCTTGCTGAAGTCAAGGTAGACAATGTCCACTGCTCTCCTCTCATCCACCCAGCCAGTCATTCCATCATCGAAGGCTATCAGATTGGTCAAACATGATTTCCCCTTGGTGAATCCATGTTGACCACTCCCGATAACCTTCTTTTCCTCTACAAGATAGTCATGAAGTGATAGCTCTTTCTTCACGATTAACTTATTTATTCTTCATCCATAATAGCAGCTCATTTCAAACACTTCTCATTCATTGAGGAAGCTACATCAGTCACAGATGCTGTATAGATTTTTAATTTTCTCCTGTAAATGTTATATGATGCCTGTCGATTGCCACTTTGAACTAAGGCTTTAGGAATTAGATCAGCCAAATTAAAGTAGGACAAAGTAATTTCAAAGTAAACTGTGAATATTGTGTGCTGAGCAACTGAAAAGAGGTACGATAGTCTAAAATTGCTATTTCATATTGATAGAATCAGCCAGGCTTTTTTTTCCTTGAAAAGCTACATAATGCATTTCCATTCAAATTTGGTATGGATATAACCACTGTGCTTGAGAGTAGAAGCCGGCACGATGCAGCTGTCAATGGGTAACAGAGTGTTTCACGTCAGAGCCTGACCTTGACACTTGCATCTAGCTTTGCATTCCAGTTCCCAAGTAATCCTACATTTGAGGGTATGTACAGGTTGGTCTCTTTTTGGGGCCTCTTTCATATTCATGGTAAGAATTTAAACAAATGCATATGTGAAAGCCCATGGGAGCAAAAAAGATTTTGTTTTAAATGTGAACACTATTATACTTAAGCACATATTAACGTTTTGCTGAATAAAGATGGATTTAACTGTTGCTTAAATATTTCCCTGAGTCAGTGATTTGGTTTGGTCCATTACAGCGTAAGGCCATCTGTGAGTTTTAGATGTAAATCTGAAGTCTGGGAATCTTTGGAACAGAAGAGATATGTGTTGTGGTTTTTAAGATTCAATGTGAAAACTTTAGACTAATGTTGTTAACATTGTTTGCAAAATAACTGCAGTAGCTATATATTCTGTCTAGTCCAGATGGATAAAATCTCCAAGGGACATTTGTTTTTATGGTCTCTAGCTTATTATTTTAACGCCTAACTTTTATGAGGCAAACTCATTATTTTTAGCAGTCTTTTACTGTCTCTTAAATGTAGTGAAAGGCAAAAGAGGACCACAAATCTGTTATATTTAAAGCTACTGAACTAAATTTCAACACTCGCCATAGACTTCGTACGTTTCTTAAATAAAAATAAGCTAACTGTCACTTGACCAAAGCTTTTTCCCTCTCTGAATAAAATCCAAACTTTACATTCAAGTATTTGTCTGTATTATTGACTTAGTGGTGTTTGGTGATAACATTCCATCAGGCTGTGTTAAAATCAGTGTAATTTGGCTCAGAGTTTAGCTCAATACATGCAATGCATAATAAGCAGTCTGTGTTTTATTGGGGTTGTTAAAAAAATCTGAAGAATAGAACAGAACTATACGAATAGGAATGATGTGACCCCAGGAGGTCACTGATTTCCTTTACTAATCCCAGACAGATTCAGCTTTATCTAAATAATGTTTGACAGCCGTTTGTCTAACCTGTTTTTAAAATAGCCCGGTGATGCAGAATCCCCAGCTGCTCTCGACAGTTGTGTTTTAGCACTTAACTCTCTTGCCATTCGGCATGTTCTTAATGTGTAGGTTAAATCTCCCTTGTGGCAACTTAAATCCATTACGTATTGTCCTGAAGAATACATTAGTGCTTTCCTCTCTTTGTGGACCTTTTGATGACATCAGCTGTCATGTGAAGTCCGTACTCGTTTCTCCCCCTTGGTCTTCTCTCAGCTAAATAAAGCCAGTACTTTCCCCCTTTCTTCACAGGTTTTGTTGCAAAAGTCTCAGTGTTTTTTGCTCTTTTCTGGACTTCAGTTGATCCAGCTATAATGTGCCCAAATCTGATGTAGTACTCCGCCTGAGCCACATCAGTGTTACAGAGACTTCAGGTATCTTACATACAGCGTGCCTACACGTACCCCCCCGTACATTATGGCCCTTTGGACGTGTGTTCCATTTTTGGTCCATTAATTATCAGATCATCTTCTGTAGAAACTTTTCTATTATTCTTTCATTGTCTTGTGTGTCACTTTGTATTTAATGCCACTGAATTACTTATTATTTTGCTGATTTAATCACATCACTTCAAATTTCACTCCTGTCCTCTCAAGCGCTTGCCATCCCTCCCAGCTTGTTATCATGTCAAATTAAAAGTGCTTTCTATTCCTTCATCTAAATCATCAATAATGAATCTAACGGCTAGAGTACAGGATGGATTTAGGATGGCAGAGTTCTGTTAATGGCAAAGTTGAACAAGTTCTTCGTGGGATCCAGTTTGCTTCTAAAATGATTCACCCTTTCCTCTTTTACCTTTATTGTTTATTTGTGGAGTAGCAGTGTTCAGTGCTGTGAGAACTGGCATGTCCTGAGAAGTCCCGTGTCACACTGCAGACAAGAAGAAGGAAACATTTTGAGCTGACTGTAAAGACTGCTATTCCTAATGAATGTGGGACAAAACTCAGCGGTTTGGCAGGGTCAATACTGAATGAAGAAACGGGTGGTACTCAACACGAGCAATTGGGTTTCTCAGGTCCGTTAATATGAGAAAAACATACCAATCACTTGTGAACCAATTCTGTCGTGGTTTAACCAATCCACAGATCCACTGCCTGCTTACACGTGCTACTCAGACGTTATTATGTCCTATCGATTCTTTTAAAAGGTATTTGGAATTCTTTCACATTTTGTCTTTCACATCTTGATACTGCAATCATAAGCACAGATGTAACCCTACAGGATTTCTTGGATAACTAAAAGAAATTTTTTGTTGAGTAAATAATGTACATAATTTCACTAAACTGCAGTTTGAAACAAGTTCATAGCACTTTGTGCTGAAATATATGAAGGGGGGTTTGGATTTTATGAGTGTGCATGGAATTTTAAACAGTTCTTTTCATGTTGAGCAAAAATTTGTCCCAAAAGAATTTCATTTTCAGTTTGCCAAAAATTTAAAAATATACATCTTGGGAGATTTGAATCTTTCTGGCCAAACCAAATTTCTCATGTTTGCCTCCTCTAAAAATGTTCCTGTAAGTGTATAACAAAAATGAAAACCAAAAAAGTTTAATCAGATTTAATTTGCTATAGGGAAAGATAATATTCACAAATTGTTTTTTTACTTTTTTACTAGACTTTGTACCAAAATATTGGAAGACTACAAATATTTCAGATTCTCACGGAAATTATGCAAACCAGGACATTTACGTCCTTCTGAATAATCTAGACCATCATGCTACCAATGAATGACACTGAAAATATTTACAAACATATGTTTCTGGAAAGTTGTACAACAGTAACATTTCAGATAAAGTTTTATTCAAACTGAAAAAAGCCATTTAATCATTTCCTCGCAAATGTTCAGAACTGAGTACTACTGAAGTGGCATCAGCAATTTGTTGTGAAACAGCATTAAATGTGAAAGCAAACTAATAAGAACCTAAGAAATCCTCTTAGGGAAATTTCTGTTTGTGTGGCAAAAAAGTTTTTGATAAATTTACTTTATCATTCAAACCAAATTACCTAGTTTTACGTCATTTGCAGTCCAATATAGTTAGATCTTGAGTAATGTGTAACTGATTCTATTTGAAGAGCAAACAAAACCCAACTGTGACTCTGTAGATCAGAATATTGATGATTTCAGGTGGAAAAATAGATTAGAGACACAGATGGCTTAAGAGACCATGCTGACACTACACCTTGCTGAAACTCTGCAGCGTGCTTGGACTATAACCCTGCGCTTTTGTAACTACTGACAGGTGACCAACATGTGACACTGGGTTTCTGTTAATTATGGGAAGGTACAAAGGCATCCATAAACCAGGGAGCCTGTAGCTTATGTAGATAACAGAAAAAGTCAGAGCAAAAGGGTCAGCTTTTTTGTTCCTTGACGTCAGCACTGTGCTCACTCTTTGCTGAGGACAGCGCTGCGCAAAATGCTACTATTTATTCCGTAGCAGCTCTGAGCCATTTAATCCTTAATCTCTGGTGTTGATGATTTTTGTCATAAAGTCTCAAACCCCAGAATAAATGTCAGAATATTTTTATATTTGCATTCTTGTGAAAATGTTTTCTCTGCATAGTCATCTTCGATTTTGACATTAAATCTGCCTTGAGCATTCAGAGACGCATCCAGACTGAATTCACTTGAGAGCTGCTTCATAAACGAAAGAGAACCTTGATGTTTTGCTACATAAACATGCTGATGGACTTCTGCTGATCCCTGCCAGCCTAATTCAGTGTACCTACCCCCCTTCGTCTACTGTGCTGTGCAAGTCCTTTACAAGAAAATGGAACAGGGAAAAGGAAGGATTATTTAGACAGAATTTGCAGTTCACATTCAAATATTACTGAATGAAGTGCAGCCAATCAGTAACGTTGAATATATTAAAGGAAATCTGTGATCATATTTGGTTAAGTATGTATCACTCACTGGTATGAGGCATTGTGATTTGTGAGGCTGTTAAGGAAGAGGCTAAAGATTTTTATTTTGGGAAGAGATAAAGGAAACAAATACAGTGGAAATTTAATTAAGTGAACAGGATGATGTATTTTAAAAATGGTTTTGGCAAAATGCAGAGGAATGGGAAATGAACCGACTTATGTAAGCACAAAATTGCTGGACCTACTCTGAGATTATATTAAGAAAGTGTTCTTTGGAGGCAGGTTTAGTTCTTTAGGGAACGAAGAAGACAATTAGAAAATATTTGAAGACGTAGAGCAGGGTAGCCCTGGTGATCATTTGGACTCATTCAAAAATATCAAGAATGAGCATTGCGTAAAGTACAGAAGATTAGTCATCATCAATAGTTATTTAACTGTAAGATTGGAAGGCTTTAGAAGAGTTGAAATGCTTCAAAGTACTGACTGAAATGTTAGTTGGTTTGGTATAGGCAGCTTTTTAGTAAATGTTTAATGAATCCATCATCTTAAATGATTAATATTTTCACAAACAGATGATTCTTTAATCTATTTGATGAAAGCATAGAGGAATCTAATGTTTGGGACTGGAAGCTAGCAAATTTGAAATAAAGAAATTAAAATAACGAGAACATTTGTAAGTGGATATAATTATTGGAATTATTTTGCATTTGCATTATTAGCTGACTCTATCGCATACTGCCTTCCACCAGCTCTACCTGCCATTCCAGAGGAAGGCTACCATTAATAAACTAACCTGAGGGTGCAAAGCTTCTTTATACAACAGGAAAAAATGAAGATGTTCTGGTGTTTATTCTTGGTCCTCCTGTGTTAGAAAGCTAGGACCTACGCCGTGTATTCTGAAAGATCATCTGTGCTACCACAATAAACCTGACACAATAAACACCTGGAATTACACACATTTCTCTTGGCTGTTTGAATATCTGGTATCAGATGTTCAGAGCTGCCCCATTCTGGAAATCCTGAACACAAATTAAAAAAATCTTCCCAGTCAAAATAGCTATCTTAAGTTTTAAGGTAAGCTTTTATAAAGCAGTTTCTAGAAAGATCATGTATTTTAATTTCTTTTTTTTTTTATGTAAACCAGACTCATTGATCTCAAGGAGTTCAAAGGATGTTGCCAGCATGGTAATAAGGCCCAGTTCACTCATCTGATGTTTGCTTGATGTTTCCATACGTTGAGCTGACCAAGAACTTAATAAGTGATGGGTTGTTTTGTTGGGATTCTCACTGGGTTTTGTTCAGACTTCAACTTATTTTGATAACTCTATGGAAATGTTTTAAATTCTGAGAACGCGAAATCCAGCCAGCCCAGGGTTGTGTTTCAGCAGAGGATCCTCCCAGTTTCTGTAACAATGGACACTGCTGACAGAGGTCATTTCAAACACAGCCAAATCAGTCTTGTATTATGCTACTCAGCTCACCCTTTGGAGTCCAAACCAAGTCCTTAATTTCTTGTTATTTTGTGTCAGCCTGGTGATATCTGCCCTCTGGGTTAGAACTACAGGAAATCAATGTTTTCAGGTCAGTTTAAGGTCACCTTTACTGCTGCAGCATCACAAGAAGCTCAAGGATCTGTCACAGCAGCATCATAGCACCATTGCTCTTCCATTAGCGCAGGCTGCTGAAAAGGACTTAGCGATTACTTGCTTTCTTTACTGCTTTTTTGCCTTTCCTCTTGCTGACAGATTACTTGCCCTAGCACTTAGTACAGTACTCAGTCTTACTTAATGCCGTCCAGCTGAAACATTCGTAACTACCAGATTTCACAGACTTAGGTATTCAAGTATTTTATACATCTCATAAAGCGGCTTCTGCCAACGAGACATTCCCAAGGTATGGCACTAGACTTAATTTTACTTTTAAGAAAAGGATTTCGTTGAAAGTGTTTAAGTAACCACAATGAACTTTCTCAGCTTTTAACTGGTTTTGAATTCAAGCTTTATACACAGGTACTGGTTTTGGCTGGCACAGAGTTCATTTTCTTCATACTAGCTTGCATGGTGTTATGTTTTGGCGTTGTGACCAAAACAGCCTTGATAACACGCCCATGTTTTAGCTGTTGCTGAGCAGTGCTTACGCAGCCTCAAGGCCTTTTCTGCTTCTCACGCTGCCCTGCCAGCGAGCGGGCTGGGGGGGCACCAGAAGTTAAGAGGGGACACAGCTGGGACAGCTGACCCCAACTGACCAAAGGGATATCTCAGATGATATGACGTCGTTCTCGGCAATAAAAGCTGGGGAAGAAGGAGGAAGGGCGAACGTTTGGATTACTATGTTTGTCTTCCCAAGTAACCATTACGTGTGATGAAGCCCTGCTTTCCGGGAAATGGCTACGCATCTGCCTGCCGATGGGAAATAGTGAGTTAGTTCCTTATTCTGCCTTGCTTGCACATGCAGCTTTTGTTTTACCTATTAAACTGTCTTTATTTCAACCCACGAGACTTCTCGCTTTTGGGCGTCCGGTTCGCTTCCTCATCCCACTGTGGGGGAATGAGTGGGGCTGTGTGGGGCTTAGCTGCCTACTGGGGTTAACCCACAATAACATGTCCTTAGGTGATCTCTAAAACCCAGTTATTTTCTTTATCTGCTTCTGTTAAAAAGACTGAAGAGAGCCAGTAATCTAACCATTTATCTTTCTGTTGTCTGTAGAGTGAGAACACTATAGATGGCATAATTCAGCGTCGAAAAAATCTATAAGCATTTGACCTTACATTATACCATATTAAAAAATATATGAAACATACTTAATTGAGTAGTATTTCATTCTCTTGCCTTTCCAACCAATACTCATTAAAAAGCTGGCTCACGCGTACAGATTCTTAAAGGTGCATTTCCAGTCTTCAGAGTATTTTTGCACAACACTGGATGTCCTGCTGGACCAAAATTCTTCTCTGGTGGACCTCCACAGACACGAATCTTTCCCATTTGCCAGGAACTTTAAAATCATATTCAACATGAAAGTTGAAATTATTTTTCATTTATCTTTCATTTTGAAGTTGACCAAAATGTCAGACCAACATTCAGAGAAAAAAATCTTGATATAGGCCTAGTACAAAAATTCTCACTCACAAACCTTCTCTTTGAAGCACGATTTAGAGTTTAGATACAAAGGCTTATCTGCAGGTCAAGTCCAAAGAGCACGGAATTTCAATTGAAAATGTGGATTCAAAAATGCTGCTCAGCCTCACTGTAAGTAGTCGCATGCCAAGTATTTTACAGCGGTCTGTGAGATGATCAAAGTACTTTCAGCTGCTGTTTTTCTTGTGAAAGGGAGTGAAGTGTCCTCTTTCCCTAGTGTGATACAGGGGACAATATGCAAATACACCTCACCTAACACTTGTTTAAAGAGGTTTTGGGTTCTCTTCATACCAGTGGGATGGGGGAGCATGTGTACACTAACACTTGCTGTGAAGGTGGGGGGTTAGTGGGCAAACTATGTGACATTTCTTGGGAGTGAAACAAGAAGCGATATGAATGCAAATGAAGGAAATTGTAAAACTTGGATCTAATTTGCCTGGTGGCCTTTCATTTTCGAATATGCTATGAGACTATGGAATATGCCCGGCTATTGATCTGTTCATTAGCTGGCCTTAAGCAAGTTATACATACATTATTTACTGATTTCCAATTTCTTTTATCTTTCTAGGAATATGGATCTTTGAAAGAAAATCTCACTCTCCATGTTCATAGCAAAGTGATAAGTATTCAACAGTATTTCAGGGAACGGAATTATTTTGGGGCAACTTAATTTAAGCAAATTGCATCCTTAAATCTCTAATTTCTTTATTCTTACAAGGAAGAACACCGATGAAATAAACAGGTAGAGAGGCTGTCCAGGAAAAGTGAGAAAGAGTGTACAAAAAATAACTAGACCCAGATGAATCCATTGTGCCCTGTTGTGGCTTAGACCATAGGAGGAGCACAAGAAAACAAAGACCTGCTTTATTTAAGTGAGTACTTCAAGGATTGCAAAAGATTTGATAAGTAGTGAAAGACAAAATATCACCTTCAAATCTCAGGAAGAAACAAGACCTTTGTTTTTATATAAAGGCAATTGTGAACCCCGTTGGTTATGTTTATCTCCACTATGTTTTAGCATTAAAGCCTCACCTGTAGCTACAGTGACCTTAATGCTTGTCACCAAGGCTGAATGAAAAATACACAAAAAGTTGCTTCTACAATACACATGACGAAGCCAGGATAATTCACAGGCAGCTACCACTAATTTCTTCCCTTCTCTACTATGGAAATGCAGCCATGTAGCTGTGAAATTTTCTCAAGCAATCCTGCTTAATGTTATCAGCAAGAACGGTCCTTGCCTAACTTGAGAATACACTTCTGAAGTGTATCTACACCAGGTCTTCACTGGTTCTCAGCATCACCATGTCTCCTCTGGATCTCATTACACTGTTCAGATCAGGTTTTCCCACTTGAATGATGCTTCAGAATCAAAAGCAGTATTTCTCACAGCAACTTTCCATGTTAGCTGAGATTTGGGGTCTTGACTGGTACACTAGTTGTTTGCTGGTTTGACAGGTTTGTATATTTTTTTTCTTCCTGCCAATCCAAAACTGTTCCATTTTAAGCACCCTCTTTCACCTAAGTTCCTCTTTTGACAGACTGTTCAGGTTTGAAACTGATACCAAGTATTTTGCAGAAGTGTGGCCAGCAGGTCAAAGGAGGGGATTCTGCCCCACTATTCCACTCTCATGAGACCCCACCTGGAGCACTGCATCCAGCTCTGGAGTCCCCAACATAAGAAGGACATGGACCTGCTGGAGCACGTCCAGAGGAGAGCCATGAGGATGATCCGAGGGCTGGAGCACCTCGCCTATGAGGAGAGGCTGAAAGAGTTGGGGCTGTTCAGCCTGGAGAAGAGAAGGCTCTTGGGGAGATCTTATTGCGGCCTTCCAGTGCCTAAAGGGGGCCTATAGGAGAGCTGGGGAAGGACTTTTTACTAGGCATGTAGCGATAGGACGAGGGGGAATGGCTTTAAACTGGAAGAGGGCAGGTTTAGATTAAACATTAGGAAGAAATTTTTCACTTTGAGGGTGGGAAGGCACTGGAACAGTTTGCCCAGAGAAGTTGTTGAGGCCCCGTCCCTGGAGGTGTTCAAAGCCAGGCTGGACGTGGCCTTGGGCAACCTGGTCTAGTGGGAGGTGTCCCTGCCTATGCCTGGCAGGGGATGTTGGAACTCGATGATCTTCAAGGTCCCTTCCAACTCTAAACCATTCTATGATTCTATGAGTCTGTTTTATTTCCTGAAAGGAAATAAAAACCCAATAAAATAAAATGTACTTGGTTTTTGCTGTTTTTTTTTTTTTCTTTTAATAAATACTTCCTTTCATCAAAATACTGTATTTTTTCAACAGGTTTAAAGCCTGCATGTATATGCCCTTGTTCATGTTAGACTGGAGGATCTAGTGGTCCTGTGTGTCCTTAGTCTTTGCCAATGCAGGAAGGACAACACTGCCTCTCTTTTGCGCTGCTGGGAGAGAAGGGTGGGTTTCTTCACCTTGAGGGCTGGCTGCTGGAAAATTAAAAGGCTGTTGTAGCTTAACCTAAATAAAGAGACAAGACCATGGGATATTTATGCTCTGGTTTTATTCTCTTGGTATTTAGGTCTTGTCTAGAAAGGTAATCTGTAGGAGAAAATAATAGTAATTATTATTGAGTATTAGTTGCATGCTATGCTAACATGTATGTTAACATCACACCTGTTAGAACAACAGTGAGTTCCACTCAACACACCCGTGGTCAGGTTTGTGTACACATCATGTTCAAACATGTTTCTGAGACAAGTTTTGAAGGAAAGCTATTCATCAGTTCTACAGATATTTGCAAGGTCTTTGTCTTTCTCTTAAGCATGGGAAACAGCATTAAGATTCCGAGCTGCTGCTTTGGCAAAGTTATAATGGGCAATGGATGCTAATGCTGGGAGGAAAGGAGGAAAGAGGCAGTAGGTGTTATATCAGAAATATCTCAGCCAGAGGAAGCAAGCTTCTTGCTGTTGTTCTGGAGGGACCGCCACACCAGCTGCTCAAAGTGTCCAGACCATCTCTGAAGGTCCTTCTCACAGCCCTTCCTGCATTGCATTTTGGGACGAAGGTATCGACGCAGGTATTGCCTGACAACCTCAACGCTTCCAGCAAGGCTCTGCCTGCTCTTCCTCATGTTCCCAGGCATTCATACTACAGGCGAAGAGAGGAAAGCTGCAGATGACACTGCTTTGCAGACAAAAATTTGCAGTTAGTAACATGAGTTGGTTTGCAAAGCTGCAGAAGGGTCACACAGCAACACATTGGAGATGTCCACACAAACTGCTGCAGAAGTCCAGCTACCAACATCAAAGCACTGAAAGATGTTTTATTCAAAATGATCTATTAGAAACTTGGAGCCAGCTATATGGTGCGAGCTGTGGCTACAGTTATTATATGTAAGTTTACAATCTAATCTCTTCAAAGAGTTTCGCTTTAAAATACGTCTTCTTGCTTACAAAAGCCTTTTATTTTTTAGGCAAGTCCATTTCCAAAGTGAATAAGATAAAATAAACCAAAGTCAATCCTAAAGTGCAGGAAGACTATTCACATGGAGGGGTACTTCCTGGTGCAGGAAATCTCTGCGATCCATAATTTTGGTAATGTTCTTACACAATCTGTTTTCACCTGCTCTTGGTCAGTGCTGTAATTCCTTGGGGCTTTGTCAACTGCGGATGTTGCACAGAACTTCTAAAATGAAGACATCCTCAGAGTAAATTGTTGGAAGCCAGTTCAAAGAGTAGCATGTAGGGTGACATTCTCTGTGTTACATCTCACTTAATGAATGCCTCCAAATGCAGTCAGAAAGACCTTTTAAATTAAATTTCATAATTGGGCTTAGAACCTGAAATCAACTTACCTCCACAGAAATCAACAATTCTGTAACCACAGTAGTACAGAGCCTGGGAGTGGGCGAAAATGTGTAGGAGGAAACAGAACATAATTTTATTCTGCTTTCTTGGTGCTGGTAATGTCATAAACATCCTGCCATTCTGATATTATTGTGTTAATGTTAAAATATTTGGTTGATGCAAATAGGAGTCGAGATGTAATATTCTTTATATGGCATTGCCCAGAGCAAAGTAAGAACACCATGACAACAAGTAGCCTGCAAGCTGTCATGTTATTTGTGTTCAGCTTGCAGAACAGCTTATAAAAAGCTATCAGCTGACAGGCATCCCGAACATCAATAGTAATTGAGAGAGAAAGAATAGAAGAATAGCAAATGGTGAACATGAAAAAAAAAAAAAGTATAATAATACACCCTAGGAACAATACTTTTCCATATACTTTGAGTTTTCGTAAATGACAGTAATTTATTAAAAAATACAACTTCTCAAATAAAACCCTTGAATGCAACCACTTTAGCCTTCAGACATCACCACCCCTCCTATAGAGAACTTTACTAATCAAAGGTGGCAGCACACAAGAAACCCTTCTAACAGTCTACTGAACAAAACTATAAAGCAATTACAGAATTGACAAAGATGACCACGGGGATATGAAGAAATTTCTTTTAAAAGCACATATTCTACATAGAAAAATACATCCGAAGAACAACAAACTAAGGGAACAGTAACACATTTAAGAATATTGCCCATGGTGCTGTCAGTATCTTTATAGCTATACCTCTTAAGATTAAGCATTTACAACACTCATTCATCTATATTTTTTATTTTAAAACCACCTTTCATTGCTTAGGATTATTGTTTTGCCCCATACAGAAGTACTAAAACACTAAGAAGCAATGCACCTTTTTACACTGGTGAACTTGATCACACAGGTCACTGCCCCGGGGAAGTTCAGTTCTAGGAAACAAACCGTAAGCGAGAGGCCACGTATTACGCAGCTGGCTTCGTTCCAGTGGGACTATTTGTGACAGCAAAGTGAGTGGGATTTGATCCTTCAACTATTATTGTTTCATTTGGAATTTAAAGTACGTGAAACTGTAGCCAGGTGTTTTAAAATCCAAATTTTTACACACAACACTTCACCAACTCATTACCATTTTACGTTGCCCCCCAATGAATAGACTTTTCTAGACGTAGCAAAATTAAAAAGGTGATACAAAGATAAAAAGACCTACTGATTGGCATTTCTAGCTGTCCCAGGTTTTTCTGTATCCCTTGACACATAACCTTGGCATATGTCAGGAAATATAGAGATACACTTTTACTACTAGAGATGCAAAGCAGTATTTTAGCACATACTCACCTATGGAAAAATAAAATTTGTCAGAAAGAATGCAGGGCACCATTGACAAACGTTGGTGGAGAAGGCTGATTTTTTCCATGTCACAGATTCAGCATAACTGGTTTCCTTGAATGACACATGGGGTCTAATAAACTACTTTTACAGTACACCGCACCACTTTTTTTAATACCAGGGAGCTGAAAACGTAAGCTCGTATTTGACTTCATTAATGATGTACCCTACTAAAAGTATGAACAATTCTGCTGACAGGCCATCTGTTTGCTGTCAGCTAGGAATCGATAGCGTGGCCCTCAACTGCGTCAGCTGCATAGGAACTTCTTGAAGAATTCAGTGAGCAATCCCTAGAAAGTAAACTGCTTAATTGTGCTTGTCTTAGCTGCCACTGTAAGAAATTAACATCTCCATTTTTCCTAGGTGTTAAGAGAAAGGAAAAGAAAACACAACAACATCAACAACAAAAAGCATTGATACATTATTCATGCCAGGGAAAGAGAGAGGCAGTGATGGAGAAAGTAAATAGACCATCAAGGGTAAGTTTCCTGGGTTTGAACCTAATAAATATACTTCTGAAGCTTGTAGCGCTGCTTCGCAGTAGTTTTCCAAAATGCAAATTGTAGAACATCTTGGAAAACACTGTTTTGAATGCATGGGGCCATTGATGTAATTATGATTCACTAAAGAAAAGCAAAAGTTTATTACTTCAGTACTTAGTTTTTGTCACGTGTGAGATTAGATGAGGGTTAACAGAAGTTAATGACCCAATTTGCTTTGATATCAAGGGATTTCATAAAGCGAAGCTTGAGTATGTTTAAGCCGAGGAGGAAACTGAACCCACATGGCATGGTTTTGGGTAAGTGCTGTAAACCTAAGGTTACCACACAAGAGGATCATCCTCCTGCCATGAGGTTTGTGCCTCATTTTAGAAAGAAGACAAGGCCTCTCCTTCCAGAAGGATGTTCCAGCTGTGGTACCCTGCAGGTGATGATTTCATGAGACTCTGATTAACTTCTCACGCCAGAGAAGAGTAGCAGCGTTTCCTTCCTATGTAGGTAAGCCAGTCTACTGCCTTTAAATGGCTTTGAGAGGACCACATCTTCATTGTACAGGTACTCACTGTACCTAACACTGGGAATTAGATTCTACTCCAAGACCCAGGTAGCTCAAGTCAGGAGTGAGAGCATCCATGTCCCTGTTTGGATTCAGCACTGATGAGCTGCACAGTGCCTGTAACAGAAAAGGGGCCAGAAATGGGGATTTCGTCATCTTCGATAAGAACTCTAAGCACCGACCCATTACACTGCAGTGCTGAACTTCTGGTCCATGCCGCAGCCACGAACTGAAACTGCCACTGCCTGTCTGCCTAACTCACAACGCGGCAGAGGAGAAGCCATTTGGGCCAGCAGCACCGGGATCTCTAATACCTGCAAAGGACAGGCTGGCCTTTCTTCCTCCCATCTCCCAAAAATCTCACCTCAAATAAAATCAGTTTCATGGAATTTAATTTATCTGCTACAGAACTATGAACAGCTGAGTCAAACCTGCTGGCATTTGCAATATGAATGTTGATCCAATTATCGAAATTGTCAGCTGCTAGCACCTTGCTGTAATAATGAAATAATGATTTACCCAGGGCTTTTTGAGAGCACCTTTCATTCCGGGCCATCCTCAAGTGTGCTATGAACCCATGCACAAGCTATATATAGGAAGAGCTTCACCCACCCGTGACAGGCAGCCGCCTACGGGATGAATCATGAGCCTCCTCACAGCTCCCATCATCGGGACCCAGCAGATCAGAGCACCGAGCAAACAAGGATGGTACAGTGCCGATCCTCAGCTCTCTCATGCTTGTTTTTCTGCACACTTATTCAGGCCCTACATCAAAGGAAAGCAGTTTGTAATTTATTTTTTTTTCATTACATAACTCCCAGGCTAATATTTATTCATTTATTATTAACACCCATGTTCTTGCAAAAAAAAAACCAACCCACAGAATGTCTCCTGATCACCTTTGGTCAGGTTATAAAGCTTCATCAACACAGCCGTAAGATTACATACATGACCTCATCATTAATATATCTCATAGCTATTAATGATTTTTTATATTAATTTGATAAGAAATGTTTTCTATCACAGACAAAAAAAAAAAAGCCACCTCGCTGTCACTAGTACCATTTCCAGAAGTGTTCCTTCAATTTCTCCCATCTCGCTCCACTTTTAGCCTGCGAAATGTTAACACTCGCGCGCTGTGGGATTTGTCAGCCCAGAGAAGGTACTTTTCCATTACGATTACATTTGTGTCTCAAAGAAATAACGTAAACATCCAAGCCATCGTCAGCTGTGAGAGTGAAGAAGAGCCCCGCTTGCGCTGCGCTGACACTACCCGGCTACTGGAGTGATCTTATTGAGTCTGCTGAGCCCCAGCATATCCCCAGCACCTCCTGAGTGCCTTCACTCAGCAGGGGCCAGACACACATAACTTGCCATCCTGCAATAACCATGAAGGAGTCCTACTGAAAGCCGGAGGCATCGCTGTCGAGAGATTTATATTTTTTTTAAACCTGAAACAAGATTATATTCCACGTGGGAGCTGCAGAAAACCTTGTGGAAGCAGCATAGCCTTAACTTTCAAAATCAAATGCTTTACTAAAGAGATCTTTTAAACCTCGCAGAATAAGATTTTTACAAGCTACTGCCTTTTTTTCAGCTTTTTAGCACAGAGGAAGAGTCTCTTACATTTTTAATAGAAAAGGAAACCAAGAACAGGTTGAAAGTATATGCTGAGCTCTGGAAACAGCTGCAATTCAACCCTTCTTTTGGCATATGGTAACTCAAAAAAAGCTCATAATTTTCAAAGTGTTTTCTCAGAGGAAACAGTGTTGCTGTTTGATTCAAAAGACAGTGTTACAGAAAACTTACTTGTTTGGGGAGCTTTCCCTCCCTCTGAAATTCAGCCTAATTTTCTGTCACTGAAAATGCCACATTTGGAAAAAGAAACAGAGATGCAGATCAGCTGTTGAACACTTTCTACTCCTTTCAGCTGGCACTGAATCTCATCCTGCGAACTATTCTTATGTCATTATTTGCATTCAATTAGTAGTTGGAGTGAGTCAAGGAAGCACACCAAGTGCGGTGTCTGCTGGATTAGCAACACTGATGTTCAGACGTGGTTTGGAGTTTTAGACTCAGGTTCTATTTGGACGCCTCTCCCAGTTCACGGTACTGAATTTTTTATGTCAAAAGTCTGTCACATTGCAGAACCTCCAGTAAGAACTTTCACAAATGTATGAGAGAATCTGATAGATCTTTTGGTTGCAAGATGTAGGATGTAGGTGTTTCCTGCCCATCACCTAAAATTTAGGAACACAAAATTTGCATGCATCCATCCATGTCTCCATAATACACTTCAGTCATAAGTCTGCTTTAACTGGTGATTTTCCTATATGGATTCCTATTTTGAGGAAATGGCACAAATTATTTCTAATTGCAATTCATGAACTTGGGGACATGTGTACTGATAGACTATTTCCCTGTGTAATGAGTCCCATGCTAAACCTTGCTCAGTAACATCTACGAGGTAGCGGAGGCACTCAAAAGAAATGACAGCTGATGTTGTGTAGGATGCCTCCGTTGGAAACCATGTCAAAATTGCAGATTTAGGATGATAAGGTGTAAAATCACAGGCCATGGCTTTATGTCTCACTCTTCTCCCAGCTTTTTTTGTTCGAATTTCATTTCTTCCATTGCTTGCAGTAAAATATTGTAGCTTATTTTAGGTAGAAACATTCCTAAGTTGGCAATCACTGCTGCGATCACGTAAGACAGCATAAATTCTTATAACAATAGCCGTAATTATTTGGAATAAAGTCGAGGTTTTTCACATTTTCATGATTATTTAAACATTTTTATGACGCTGTACAGTAATTTCATTCCTTTTTATTTCTATTCTGTTTTGGCAAAATTAAAGTATGCATTTTCAAAGTGCTATTAATACACAATGGAATAGGAGATTCATTCTGAGTTTAATATTCTGTCAATAGCCATATTAGGATTTAGTCAAGATTTGTGATTTCTACTTAATGCTTGTTCACTGCCTATATTTTAAGAGCTCTTTTGGGGTCCTGCTAGAGAAATAGAGAAACCAATGTGTATGCCGTATTACAGATCTTTAATAGAGTATAAATTCTTCATAGAGTTATATAATGTTAGAATAAGTCACGACGATTTCCTTAGAAAAATCTACTTCACACTAAACCACACCTTTAAATTTTACAGACCTCAACTACACATTTGTTATTATTGTCATAGCAATTATTATTTAATTATAGAGTTTTGCAAACGCGTGTTGCAGTTTCATGTTCTAAACCAAGGAAAAGTAGTAGATGGGATGCCTTTTGACAATAAGCCTGTGACTATTCAGCAGTAACAGAACAAGATTTTTTTCCAAGAGAGTTAAGCTGCTGCAGTTTTCCTTTTGAGCCTTTGGACAGATAAATACATGGTCTTGGACCCAAAAAGGACCTTAGAGTAGCTAAAACTAAAATATTGACCTTCAAACTTGCCACCTGTCATCTCACTCTGGGGCAATACAATTTCTCAAGGCACACGAGACTCCGACATGTGCGTCTAACCCACTCGGTTGCAAAGTCATTCCCTTTCTCAGGTCCTATGACCAAATAATTATTTTGGTATAGAGTGGAACAGTTTTGGAAGTGAGGAAGAAGCTCCTTGAAAACAGCTCCTGCCTTGATGTCCTGGCACACTCAGTCAGGACTACTTTCCTGAATTTTCTATAAGAAGATACGAAGCTGACTGAGTTTCCTGACCTAACAAGAAAAACGTTCCTGTGATTCTTGACTGGACGGATGCATCATCCTCCAGTCCAAATTACAGGCCCATCCATCATATTTCTTCTCAACTCGTTTGGCTTTACTTCCTGGTTGCTCACAGTCCCTGACTTTCCAAGGTTAAGCTATGCAAAGGTGAGCTGACATCTTGGCAATGTCTTCGTCTCTCTTTGTCCCCATTTTCAAAATGAGAAGACTATTTCTTCATTTTATAGGGCATATTGAATGCCAAATAAACATGGTACTTGGAGGAGATGCTCAGATGTAGGCTCAGGGGACTCAGAATGTGCAGACTCCTCCTCATAAAGCAACACTCCATAAAAGCTGTGGCAAACCTGGCTATGACTGAGTCTTCCACACCTCAACTAACACACACCTTCCTAACTAACACACCTCAACTAACACACACCTTCCTAACTCATGGGAATGTCTTCGGCTGTTCTGACTGCCTGGAAGCTCTGGAAAACTGGTACTTATGGAGTATTGATTCATTTCCATTTTAGAAAGATCTGATCAAATTCTGTACTGTTTCTCTAAAATTATTAACAGTAAAATTATCGGGTTTTTAAATTATTTGCTTCCATGGGAAATTTAGAAAACTATACTTTCATCTTCATACTAAAATAAAAACTTGTTCAAAATCTGCTAAATTCCCGTGAAACAAAATTGGATTTCAGCCAGCTTTGATTGAAACAGTAAAGCTTTTTCCAGCATCAGAGTCTAATTTCATCTTTTAAGGAGCTATTAAAATACTGAAACCTTGTTGTGATAAATCTCAGCCTGTAAAGGGAATTTTAGTGGGAAAATTTTAATCTATCTCACAAAAATGCTGTCAAGGCCATCATAATACTACTATAAATAGAAGCGTGCACAGTTTACCTCAGTTTTCACTTAACCTTAAGGTCCTTATGGGTTCTTGTGCCAAACAGCCTCATAGCAACTAACGCTTGATTTTGTGAAATTGCTTTAAAATCAAGACACAATGAAGTAACCTCAGACAGCCATGAACCTATGTAAAGACCAGTATAATGCCACATTCTGCAGTTATCGTCTTCCTATCTACAGTGCCTCATTTCGTTTTAATAAAAAAGAACTCTGAAGGTAAATTAAAAATACATATTTCTGTTTACAGCCTTGATCATTGAGGTTGACTTGGCCATTGAAAATAATTCCCTTTTCCTCCCTACTTAGCCATTTGATCCCATTAGAGTTACTCTAATTATCTATTAATTTAGGATAAAATCCAGAATAGTACTTAGGCACCTAGATTGTGATGTATGCAGGGAGCATGAGTTAAATGAGACAAAAAATACTGCTTGAAAAGGTGAAAACTTCCCTAGATTCCCAGTGTTATGCTGCTGTGCATCTCCTGAAGTGCTGCCTCAGTACTCATCTTCCACACAAAGCTCCTCAATATTTCTAGGTTGGGGCACGGATAAGAAAAAAAAAATAATCATTGTGTTTTCTGTTTTCAAAATAACTGCCCTAAACCTAGTAAGGAATTCTTTCTTTTTTTTTTTTTTTTTTTTTTTTTTTGAGGGAGGGTAGAGGTGGGATTCTGTTAGGAGATACCTGTTAGGGGATGTCTGTTGGGAGAATGTAGACCATGGGCTGAAATTGCCCACAAATTGTGAAGCACTTTAACCGTACAACAGCGGAGAATAATCAGCTTTCAGAGAGAGCGTAGAGAAAGAATTACCAACATCTACATGTTCCAGAAAAAAAAGGCACAACCTTAGTGCACTTTTGTGTTCCTATCCCTCTTATATCCTTATGTTGCACTCTATTCTTCCCTCCTAAATCTAGGAACCGATTCAAAAATCAAAACCAAATTATATCAGGCTGATGTAATGATGGAAAGTGCTTGGCAAGTACCTCAGCCAAAGGCAGTCCAACACCCTCCGCTTGACATGTGTAAAGAGCTCCATGCAAGAATATCACTTTCACTTGGAGTATTTCCTTTGTGCAGGATATCTGCGTGGTTGTTCAATTCAGAATGAAAGAATCAGTGTGGAAAAAGAGAGACATGGATGAGCAACTGCAACCAAATAAGGAAACGTCACAAATATTTTTTAATGCAATGTGTATGGGGAGAGGGTTCCATTTATTTGCTTCTCATGGAGAAGGACATTATATTTAGTAGACTTTGTGCTTTAAAAAGTATAGAGGCAGGCATAGACCCTCCATGGCGCAGATATGGTAGGAATCGTGAAGTTTACAGCTCCCAATATCAAAGTGTCCAAGAATGCTATGCTTAGAAGGTGAGTCCTTTGTCAAGCCCATATTTGTAATTAATTGTTTGGGTGTGTATGTTGTCAGTATAAGAATAGAACTGAACTGATATCTTTGGGAAGAGTTATACTGACACAGACGTATTACAAAGAACGTCAGTAAGATATTCTTCCTTTCCCACTTGGACAATGGACGGACTTTGAAACTTAAAAGGTGATTGCATAAACTTCTCCGGTGGCTTTAAGCTATTGCTAATATTTAAAATAATGTCTTGAAGAATGAGCAGAAAAAGATTTTTGCTGTGTGTGCACAACTGTGTATCTGTGCATACACATCATTTCTAGTACTAGGATGTATTGCAGACTTCATGCAGTCTTCATTCAGTATGTCATAATTGCCCTGTGTAGACTTCTGTGCCAATTGTCACTGTTCCCTGGTGGCTTAAATGCATATTTTCAAGTATACTTAGCTTCTGAAATTTATTCCGTTAGTTTCATTATTTTTATTTATTTACATTGGATCTGAATGTGTATATAAATAATTATCCTTTTAATTATGGCAGCTTTGTAAGGCACCACGTATTAAACAGTTGTTCCCTCAAAAGACAAGGGAGAGAGTCTGGGTTTACATTGTATGTAGAGCCTTCTGGCCCCAAGTATTAAATTCCAGTATAATGAGGACCTTGTGCTAGTTGTATACACCAGACAGGGATTCAGCTTATACTGCCAAAGATCCGGCAGCGATGAAAGACTGAGCAGCAACTGCCAAAAATTACTTGATATTGTGTAAGCCCTTGTGCTATACAGTCTGATGGTTGAAAGGGTTCACGTACAAGAGCAGAATCTGCAAATGAAATGTATACAGTAAGGCAACATTTGTAATAACCATCTGCTATGTATCCCCTCCTTTCCCTTTACGCAGGCACACACACTCACACAAACTGCATAGCTATAAAACACTTATATTAGTATATATTAGTGCTTTGGGATTAATGATATGGTGAAAAATATTTTCTCTTCACTGTATCATATTTTTGTCTGTAGAGAGGAAGAAAAGTTATTTGAGCCCCAAGGAAGCAGAAGCTGAGATTAGGCCCTGCAAAAGTTGGAGATTTCCGGTGGACCTCTTTATTTATTTAATTTTTTAAAACTGCAAAATGGATCTTAAAGTGCTGAAAGTGAAAGTAGGTTTGGGGAACTTGGGGGGAAGGAGTGGTTTAAATTTTAGAACAGATTTCAGTTTCATTTGTAGAATAACAGTAATGAAAGAACTTTGCAAAATTACACCAAAGACAACCCAAATATGTTTGAACTGGACAAAAAGTTCCATTTATTTTTAAGCCTTTTCCTGTGTAACTCCTTCTATTTTTGAATAGAAGTGTTTCTAATTAGCTGCTTTTAGAGAAGTACTTGACAAAATGAATGCTTGTGTACCCTGCTAAATTATCCAACCTTTCTCCAGAAACCAAGGCATAGGTCATTTTAACATAGTTTTATAATATTATGGTTTTAACCTCTTTGCAGTCTATACTAGGCGTTCCTGGGATTTTGTGAACATGAAAGCACAAGCTTGATTAATTCTGTATTTACTCTTCAAGATGGTTAGTCTGATTACAAGAGAGTCTAAGAAACCAAAATGGCATTTTAAAATGAAATTTGAATAGTTCTCGTGCCCTGACAATTCTTTTTCCCTTGGAACGTCTCAAAGAGGATAAGATGGAGGGTGACAGTACTGAAGGAAATTAAACAGATGAAGACTATTTGTAGACAAATTGCAGACATACTAATCTTGTTAATTTACATTAAAACCTAACACTTATCCAGACCTCTGTCATGTCAAAAAGCAACAAAAGAGAGGCATTTCTGATTTCTCAAGTGCACTTCAGATTAAATTATGTTCTGCTTCATCCACTGAGGAATGCATATTTGCAATTGCAATCCTTGAGTCAAATTTGGCTCTGTTTTTTTGGGTGATATTAGATCACTGTTTTAGTTTATTTGCTTGTACTTCTTCCCATCCTCTGCCAATTGCTTTCTTTCTGCCAAATGTTACCAGTACCATAATCATCATAATTATAAAAAATTATGTGGAAGGACCCTGTGCTTGTATAGTCTTATCCTTACCCTATTCTGCTGCACGAGGCTGAGATAATGTAACTTTGACTCACTATTTTCTGACAAGTACGCACAATCTAAACTAGTCCTTGTAAGCCATATTGGTAACAAGAGTTCGTATGTAGTTTATATAGACTATATCTCACCTAACTTTAGCCATCCAGAATTCAACATCTTGTTGCAGTTAATCATCTGGACTGCCTTTGAAGTCGACAGTCTGGCACCTCCAGAGTGTGATTCTTCTCAGTGATTTTAGACATCTGTCTTCGGCTGAGATGTACCAACCACACCATTTCAAAGTTAGGCATCTAGTCAAAGAGAGGAAAGATGAAACCTCACCCTTGGGATTACAGGTTGGTGAGGGTGGTGCGAAGACAAGTCTCTGTGCCTGATATCCTTCCTACCTGGAGCCACAACACTGCATACTTCCGTGCCGTTTTAAAGGTCTAATGCAAGCTCTTGCTGTCACATATGTATGAATAAATGAATCAGCATTTCTCAAATGTCACAGAAAACCGTTTGGGGCCAGCCAGCCTACTCACACCAAGAGGGGTTCATTCTGTTAGGATCCGAACACACCAGCTGGTGAGCTTTCGGAGATCCAGGACTCCCCAGGGGATCGTTCACCAGGACTGTGACATATGCCGCTCTATTTTAAAATTATCAGTGTGCAAACTGTGCAGCACAGGTTTCAACAAAGAAAAGTTACATTTACTGTCGGAGTGACTACATGTGTTTCATGGGATTCCATTTACTAAGGACAACAGATGGACATTTTAGGCCTTTAGTAAAAGCAGAAAAATGATATACTGTCTGACTGATCCATTAACAGAGTTTCTCCAATAAAAAACAAAAATCAAACTAAGATAAATGTTCCCCACTTGTTAAAGTAGGTAGTACGCAGCTGCAGTAAATGTTTTGGCATTGGTAATTCCCAGACACTTATCATCATATACTGTCTGAGGAAAAAAAGATTTGTCATTTTCTTTTAATGAGCACTCAGAATTTTTGCTAGCTGCCAATAGAATTACTTTAACAGGTTGTTGGAACAGAGGGGAAAACTGGACTGCACTTGTGTAGGAAGTCAGTAATTGTTCAGACCGCATCTTTCTGTGGATTTCCATATGTAACACGAAAGTAGTTTTGAGCAGTGACTTAGAATAATTACCGCTGTGAAGAAAAGAACTATTTTTGCACAATTTCCTACATCATCTGAAGCACAGATTTAGTATTGTAGAAGAATGACAAATGAATAAACATGTATTTGAAGTGCTATGAATTGAAGTGGATTAGCATTAAATAAATTTGAAATCAAGACTAACAAACATAAACCTCCTTAGAGCCAGAATAGAAATGTAATGTAGCCATTCTCAAATAAGGCTGAGAATTAAATGATGAAATATTTGACAGAAGCTAATGAGCCATCATCATAAGCAATAGGGTGTTAAAATGGAAAAAGGGAATTGCTATGAAACACATTTTTTTCTGATTAATTTTTAGATTTTTCTGAGTACACTTTTTCCCACATGCATATGAATTCTGAACTGCTACTTTCTTGCCAATTTGGAGCCGAAACTAATGGCTTGTGACCATATAATGAGTTGTAATATCTAACTTGGATTCTGTGATCCCAAATGTACTTGAAAGTTTTGATATTTTTGTTCTATATGTGGCAGCGTAGGGAAAATGTCCTCCTCGTCATATGGAGTTACAAAAATATTCATTATTGTGAGATACAAAATTTATACCTTCACCCTTTCTCTTGTCCTACTCTATAGAGAGGAAAACAGAGATTGCATTCACAGACTTGTAAGCACTGCGCATTCGGTTCTCAGCAGGTGAATGAAGCGTCTTGAAACTTTCCTACAAAGGCAGTGTGGTGCGGTGATTGGAAGAGGTGACCCAAGTGACCTGCCGGTTTCTGCTAATGTCTTTCTATGCCCAGTTGCCTGAAGTCACTTAGGAGAAGCTTTTTCAAAGGCCATCATCGTTGATTTCTCTCTCCTGCTGCTGAGGTCAATGAGAGTTAGTGTTATTGTGGTTCTTACCCATAAATATCGATGTGAAAACTCTCATCGACTTCAGCATAAGCGGGAACAGAGCAATACTAGACACTCTTGGAAATCCCTTCTACTGCATTGCAGTTTACTGCTCCATAAAAACAGGCAATGACTATACTATGTGATGTATTATGAAGGTTGAACTACTAGTACATGAAAGAGTGTTTAATTAGTTCAGATAGGTCCTAGGTGCTAAGTAAGTACTAACTGTTATTAAGATTTTATCCCCTAGAAATACTGATGGAATTTTTTCCCCAATTGACAGCTGGAAAGCATGCTTGCAGTCACCTTGTTTGGATACAATTTTTTTTCATTTGAAGAGCAGTCAGAATACAATGAGTAATGAATTCCTTCAATAATTTGAACCACATACTTCCTTCTATCTAAGTAATCTCTGTCATCCCCTTATTTTGAAATAAGTTCCTATTAACAAGCCATACCATCTAAAAATAATTATCATAAGAAAATCAGCTTTCAGATTGCTGCAGTGCAAGATTAAACTTTCTACTACTTTTTTTTTTTTTTTCCCTATGGTTGGAAAGTTTTTTCAGTAGCGTCCTTGATTCAGGACACAACTAGGAGGAATCATTATTGTTATTCCAATGTGAAAAGACAGACTATCTCTTTTTGTGATTTGTTCTCAGTTCAAGACAGTTTTTCTTGACTTCGTTAGTTCTTAAGCCTGGCAGTCTCACCCTTATAACTCTGCATTCTCTAAAGGAGTAATTCTCCTCTCAGGCTAAGCGATCTTATACCTCTTACTTCCACCATCCTGTCATCATGGTTCCACCAAACCGCTCTGAACCTGTAGTGCTGAAAAATCTGAGATCTGCCTTTCCACACCTAATAGAAGTTCATTCTCTCTAGGCCTCTAGGACTGGTTAGGATACTCGATATTTAGTTTTAATGCTTTGTGCTCCTAAAACATTAGTTTGCATGTAGCCTAAAAACTGAAAATACTGAGACGCTGGGATATGGGTTTATGGCCTCAGTGTAAAATTGCTGCTCACGCAATAGTTGGTTGTGTTTACAGTATCCACAGACACATCAATTCTTGGATGACTATAAAGTCTAAAATGATCCCTTTAAGATGTAGTCAAAAACCAGTGCTACACCATACTGTGATATAATCTGGAAAAGTTTAAAGTACCACTGTTTTTCTCGTACCACATGCAGTTGAGCAGAACACATCTACCCATGCCAAGTTGACCCAGCAAAACTGAGAACTACATTCATTTTTAAAAGATGGCAACAATCAATGACAAATTAAAGAACATAGCTATAAATTATTCATGATAGTAAATCCCAATAATTGAAGTGTGCCACATGATGCAGAACATTAAAAATTTGCATTGCTTGTCATATCCAGATCAATATTAAAGAGATTGTTAAATTGAGATCAGGGGAAAACAGCAAACAAAAATATCAAAAGTGAACCACAACCTAAAAATCCATAAATCACTCAGTCATAAATAATTAAGGTGAACAACCCTTCCTTTTGTAGAATACACAATACATTTAGGGATCAGCACTTGTCTGGATAACATATCGCAAAACTTACACTATGCAACTCTTGGTTTGAAGTTTTGTTTATTAGCAGCATTAGTTGTTCAGTTCATTGCAATTTAGACGAAAACTGAGAACCACACTTTTAGCTATGCAAACTTATTTATCTTCACTAAAGCTGTTGGACTCCTTACCCAGCAGGGAATGTAGTAACCTATATCACCCTAAAATTTAGCTAGTACATTTGAGCAGAATTTAAAAAGTAAGCAAACACTGTAACAATACTCTGGCCTACCCCACAGTCTGCTGAAGCTGAAGAGAAGACTCTAACTGGCTTCGGACCAGGTCTGCTGTTGTGATTTCATTCTCAGATCTAGAAATTTCGTGATCATAACTCTACAACTAAGTACAGAGAAAAATTTGTCATGAACTTTCCTCTACCCACCCCGAAAACATTTAATGCAATAGGCCAGATGAATAAGCATTGGACTTCTTTCACTAGTGGGGAGTTTATGGGATTCTACAGCCCAACAGAATGGTACCCAATTGCTCCCAAATATTAACTTCACATCTTCAAGCACTGATATTCTGGACATACGGTGGTAATAACAGGTTCAGATTCTTCCAGAAAGGCACAAAAATGGAACCATAATTGTGGCACACGAAGATCACTCATGTCACAGCCTCTCACATCGCATCCTGATGATGCAAGTGATGTGTTGAGTCACATCACCAGGCAGAGGCTATGCTGGTACCTGTGGCTGGCAAGTGCACGAGGTAGTACCAAGGGTCAGCTGCACCTCTCTAGATGATCCCAAATGGGCAAAGAGCTGAGACACTGCATAATATCACCCTGGGAGAAATCTGTTGAAGTGTCAGCGCACTAAATGTGTTAAGCATTGTTAGCAAGATTCCTAATTACCTATTTTGAATTAAGTATCGGCACATGCTATTTACTGCTACAGAGGAAAAACGTGATCATTTATTTTCAGACAAAGAATTCTGCCTATGAAATTACTCCAGCATTGGAGTCAAGGCAAAAGTATATTTGTAAATATATTATACATTGAATTCAAACTATGTAAATTTCAGCATTTTCAGCAAGTAATGAGAAGTCATACTGAATTTTCTGCAACAGCCATTTCAACTGAAGGAGAGAGACGCCCAGTTCCTTCTGAAATGAATGGGAATGCGGTCTGCAGTGCCCAGAGGCAGATTTTGAGAATCTTATCCTTGATCTTTTTTGATTCAGTGGGTTCTGTTCTAGGCAAGGGCACTAAAAGCTGAATGAAAAGTTGTGTTTCCCTTGCTTTCTGACAACCGTGCTTAAACTGCTCCTGTCAATGCAGAGTGACCAAATGCACCCATTTTTTCCAGTACATACAGTTTCCTCTTTCCACTTTTGTCCAGCCTGGTCTATTTTCCGCTTAAATACACAGCTTAATAACAGAACAAATTATACGTAAAAAAAGCATTCATGCATGCAACATGCCAGTACTGTTTCTTAGTGTGGTGCAAACCTCAGATGTATCATAACAACCATCTCTGTCCTATGAATATACAAAACTACCTCTTAATTGCAGCTTCGGGACAAGAAAAGTAAATTTTTCAGCAGTGTATTGTAAAGATACAGTAGTTTCAAATGAAAGCATTTTTGGTCCCTGTTATAAATAAATACTTTGGATGCACATGAGACTCGATATTTGCATTTTTTTATGAGATCTTTTATTTGGGGTTTTTGTTCAGAGGGGGTCTTTCCTGTTTGTTTTTTTTTTTTCCCACCTGTTCTGTATATACTAACTGGAGAGACCATAAAAATTAAAAGCAGCCTGTGACCAAGCTGATGGCTTACGCCTTACAGTGGACTCTTCTAAATGGACAATTTCCAGCTTTTTTTCTCATAAACCTCAAATTTAGTGCCTTAAGCAAAACTATGTACTAATCATATAAGTGTGGTTTTACAC
The DNA here is from genome assembly GCF_965231255.1 of Vanellus vanellus. Classification (NCBI taxonomy): domain Eukaryota; kingdom Metazoa; phylum Chordata; class Aves; order Charadriiformes; family Charadriidae; genus Vanellus; species Vanellus vanellus. The sequence continues at coordinate 11,319,489 of NC_138915.1, read as the reverse complement.
TAGCACCCAATGTGATCTGTTTAACACCCAGTGTCATCAGCAGAGGCTTGTCTATTTATGCCACGTACAAGTCAGAGATACCTCTCAAATTCTTCTCCTTTCTATTCAAATCCTCACAGTGCATCCATTTCTACTGGAATGGAGTAAGTATTCTCACAGCAATGGCAATAAAGGTATCAACTTGAGACCAAATGTCCTCCCATCCATAAAGAACTACTGGAGTATTTCAGAGGGAATGTGGCTTGAGCTGGAAAGTTATGACCTAAACATGAAAAAAGAGGGAGGACTAGCCTCTCGTGTAAATCAGTTGCTGAACACAGCAAGAGGAAAACTATAAAAATAAAAATAAAGAACAATGGATAGCAGAAGATGTGCTGTTACAGTGAGATTTAAAGAGCGTGGGGGAAAGGGCTACATTACTGACAAACCTCAGAAGCTACTTCTATTGTACGTATTTAGTTGAGTGAGGTTTCAAAGCACTCAAGAAGTGCTCAGAACCAGAATGAGTCCTTTATCACCAAGGATCTGCAGAAAACAGACTGCAGGCTGGAGCTGTGAGAAAGATTAATAGATCAAGGCCCACAGAAAATACAGTGTTCAAGGAAGTTTACAGTTGCTGAAGTTCGAGTGTGAAATACTGGGGCAAGTTGTACTATGCTGGGCTTAGGAAACTTCTCTTGAGAAAGGGGAAATATCCAACAGGGTGGGGGAGTTTCCATAAGCAGCATCATCAACAGAATTACCACATCTGCAAAGCAGAGGGGGTTTTGCCAGCAGCATCTCCCTCTATTCTTTCAGTTGGCAGAGCCATCACTTTCAAACCATTGTATCATCTTAGCCAGCTGACTTCAGGCAGGGGATTTCAGACAGTGATGGTGACACACAGGTCCTCGTGAGGTCAGGATTGATCAGGAAGTAGAAATGTATCTCTTGGAGGTGGATGACTGATAGCAAACAGCAGTAACAGAAGTATGGAGAAAAAAAATTAATTTCTCAGACTTTCTGATGAATATAAAAGACATTCCATTTGAGAAGAATACAGGGGGAGCAATGTGTTCCCCTGCCAAGCAATGTGTTTTGCCAGCAGGTGCTGGATTGCCAAATACATGAGCCACTTCAGCTGGCAGAATGCCCTGATGAAATCATCCTATTTGGCAGCTCCGGATTTCTAATGAACTCTTTTCCTAATTCCACAAGAAGAATGATCGGTGTGCCACGGGAACATTGCAGGAAGGGTGGTGTCAAAAGGATCACCTCCTCCAAGCAAGGATCACCTCCTCTGAGCTCAGGAGCGATGCATCCCTACAAAGAGGAAGGCAGGCAGAAAAGCCAGGAGACCTGCATGGATGAACAAGGAGCTCCTGGACATGATCAAAAGGAAAAAGGAGGCCCATAGGGAGTGGAAACAGGGGCGGGTAGCCTGGGAGGAAAACAGAGGAATAGTTCGAGCAGCCACAGATTGGGTTAAACAAGCTAAAGCCCAGATAGAACTAAATCTGGCCAGGGACATCAAGACAAACAAAAAATCCTTCTTTAAGTATGTCAGTGAGAAAAGAAAGACTAGGGAAGAGGTGACCCCTCTCCGGAAGGAAACGCAAGAACTGGTTACCTGGGACAGAGACAGAGTTGAGGTACTCAATGACTTTTTTGCCTCAGTCTTCACTGGCACGGACTGCAGCCACACTGCCCATCATGCAAAATGCAAAGGCGAGGATTGGGAAAATGAAGAATCGCCCACTGTAGGTGAAGATCAAGTGCGAGACCACCTGAGGAACCTGAAGGTGCACAAGTCCATGGGACCTAATGAGATACATCTGCGGGTCCTGAGGGAACTGGCAGATGAAGTCGCTAAGCCACTAGCCATCATATTTGAGAAGTCAGGCGGTCTGGTGAGGTTCCTGCAGACTGGAAAAGGGGAAACATAACCCCTATTTTCAAAAAGAGAAATAAGGAAGACCCAGGGAACTACAGGCCAGTCAGTCTCACCTTTGTGCCTGGCAAGATCATGGAGCAGATCCTCCTGGAAACTCTGCTAAGGCACATAGAAAACAAGGAGGTGATTGGTGACAGACAGCATGGCTTCACCAAGGGCAAGTCATGCCTGAAAAATTTGGTGGCCTTCTACAAAGGGGTTACAGCAGCAGTGGACAAGGGAAGAGCAACCAATGTCATCTACCTGGACTTGTGCAAAGCATTCAACACCATCCCACATGATACCCTGGTCGCTAAACTGGAGAGACACAGATTCAACAAATGGACCACTCGGTGGATAAAGAACTAGCTGGACAGTCACACTCAAAGAATTGCAGTCAACGGCTCAATGTCCAAGTGGAGAGCAGTGACAAGTGGCATTCCTCAGGGGTCGGTACTGGGACCTGTACTGTTCAACATCTTTGTTGGCAACATGGACAGTGGGGTTGAGTGCACCCTCAGTAAGTTTGCTGATGATACCAAGGTCTCTGGTGAGGTAGACACGCTGGAGGGGAGGGATGCCATCCAGAGGGACCTGGACAGGCTGGAGAGGTGGGCCCAAGCCAACCTCATGCAGTTCAACAAGGCCAAGTGCAAGGTCCTACATCTGGGTCGGGGCAATCCCAAGCACAAATACAGGCTCGGCGGGGAATGGCTGGAGAGCAGCCCTGAGGAGAAGCACCTGGGGGTGCTGATTGACGAGAAGCTCAACATGAGCCAGCAATGTGCAATCACAGCCCAGAAGGCCAAGCGTATCCTGGGCTGCATCAGAAGAAGTGTGGCCAGCAGGTCAAAGGAGGGGATTCTGCCCCACTACTCCACTCTCGTGAGACCCCCCCGGAGTACTGCATCCAGCTCTGGAGTCCCCAACATAAGAAGGACATGGACCTTGTGTCCTTGTGTCCAGAGGAGGGCCACAAGGGCTGAAGCACCTCGCCTATGAGGAGAGGCTGAAAGAGTTGGGGCTGTTCAGCCTGGAGAAGAGAAGGCTCTGGGGAGATCTTATTGAGGCCTTCCAGTCCCTAAAGGGAGCCTACAGGAGAGCTGGGGAAGGACTTTTTACTAGGGCATGTAGTGATAGGACGAGGAGGAATGGCTTTAAACTGGAAGAGGGCACGTTCAGATTAAACATTAGGAAGAATTTTTTCACTTTGAGGGTGGTGAGGCACTGGCACAGGTTACCCAGAGAAGTTGTTGAGGCCCCGTCCCTGGAGGTGTTCAAGGCCAGGCCGGACGTGGCCTTGGGCAACCTGGTCTAGTGGGAGGTGTCCCTGGCTATGGCAGGGGGTGTTGGAACTCGATGATCTTCAAGGTCCCTTCCAACCTAAACCATTCTATGATCCTATGATAAAAACACACCTAGAGCATGAAATAGCATCATTGCTGTGCTATATGGGATCCTGGATATCATCGTCCTAAGAGCTGGCCTTAAGAAGGATAAGTTAGGAGAAGATGATTAAGTTAATCATCCCCTCAGTTATTTTGGACTCTGGCAGACTTCTCAGCATTGCCATTCAGCAATGGGACAGGCATGCTTTGGGTGGTGACCCTTACGTTTGCTTTCTCCCTCATATACAAAGTAAACCAGCAAGTGATGGTGGGGACTGCATAAGGTTTATAGCATAGTGTGTGCCTTCAGCTACCCTAGATGAATCGCTACCCTAGATGAATCAAAGGCAAGGACAGTTAGGTCTGGTGGCTACAACTGTAGAAAGAGTCAGGTCTGAGCGTTTGTATTCACTTATATGGGGGTAGGGGCCACCTGCCTGTGGCAGTTTCTCTCTGCTGTGCTGTGATTTATTATGACAGAAGCCAGGGTTAGTGTTATCTCACTCTGCTGCTGAGACAATGATTGTGTGCCTTACCTTGACATTACTTGATGCAGTGCTCTCTGCGCCTCTAAGAGACTAGGTGTTTGCAGGGTTTCTGTAGGAATTTTGCCAGCATCTGGCAGGTAAGCCCTGCAATATGCACCTCTGCATCAAGAATAAAGCCAACCACAGAACCACCTTGGGGCAACAGAAAGATCAGAGGTAAGACCAGTCCTCCTTCTCCTGGAAAAAATACCTTGGCCACTCCTAGAAACAGTAATACAAAAAAAACCAAACACCCACAACGAAAACCAAAAATCAAAAGAAACACGAAAAAATGCAATCAAAAAACCCCTGCACTCTTTCAGATCTAACCCGGGAGGAAATAAAATCAGTTTTTGAAGCACCCTTTCCCTTGCTGCTGCCTCGCTGCTGCAGGGTAGTATTAAAGTTCCGGCAAATCGCAATTCTGTCCCCTCCTGTCCAGGCAGGAGAGGGTGATGCCAGCCCTGGGAGAAAGGCACAGACTAAAGGCACAGAGAATGCTAGCGAGTAGCCTACGCTCCAGGACCTCGTGTAGCTCATCCCATGGCAGTAGATATGTTCTTCCTGCCTGTTATTCATTCATGCAGGCTTGGCAACCACAGCCTCCCTGTCAGGAACAGTCACGATGTGATCTTAGCTAGATACAAAAAGCCTGGGTGGAAGAGGCGGGTGGGGGGTGTTGGGGTTTGGTTGGTTGAGGTGTTTTAAATTTTATTTTTAAATGCAGATATTTATTATTTTACTATAATTGACCTTACCAAGAAACACACCACAGCCCTCTTACAACTTCTGTGCAAACAGAATTCCTTATGCCACTATTATTATTTCACCGTTTCCAGGGGTTAACTGACAAGTTGAAACACAAAACAGGATAAATCACTGTCCCGATGATGTGACAGTAACAATAAGGAAACTGAGCAAATGAACCTGAAGAACTCAGGTTTTCAGTAAAATCAAGAGATACAGAGCAGGGAATTCTAACTGTGAATACCTTCTAAAACTGTTTTTTATTACTGTCAATTAAGTCACCAGATAGAATTTCCTAAACATTCTAATTCAAGATGTTGTTCTGCTTTGTTTATAAAGATTCAATGGCATAAAGGCATGAAAGTTCACTTTTTAAAGGAAATTAAGATGTATAAGGGTTACATAATGAAGGAAAGCAATGAACATCTGTGGCATCATGGTGCCTTTTACGCATAAAAAGATTGTTTGGGGGATTTGCTGTTTACAGACACCTGCTTAGCAATGATGCCAAAGCCAACCTGCTTCATTAGCTTTGACAGATGACCAATGCCACCTAACAGCCTTGATTCTGACAGACAGCTCATTTCTTTAGCTGTATAAAATCTAACTAGTTGATAAAAACAGATATATATAAAAGAATAAAGTAAAAATTGAAACAGGCTTTTGAACACTGAAACTTTAATCCATCTAGTTGTTGAATTTGGCATGGAGCAATGATCAAAACTTAGATTTGCAGAAAATAAGTGCCTTGACTTACTTTCCTGTTCTTTGGACATCATCAGACAATTTTTTGCATATATAGTTAGAATGGCTGAAGTAATTACCACCTAGATATTTGTTATTGCTCCAGTGCCGAAAAAATAGTTCTGTTTATTTCAGAGAGTCTTGTTACCTCTGACTACCCTGATTTTTGTCTAATGCAGCTGACTCAGCAGAGAAAGCAACGAGCACCACAGACACAATCCTGTCAGATATTTCAAGTGTGGGACCGTAATTGCTGGCTGAAGGAAGAACGGGTGGAGGTGATTGCCTATGCTTTTATAGCTGGGTCCGGAGGAGAATGTCTCACTACGCCCTTAGTCACATAATGATGGTATCCAAAAGGAATCCAAATATGTACTCATCTTTGTGCATAACCTGTTTGAAATTGCCTCATTTTGTCTGTCAATAATTATTTAGTTTCCATCTTGTAAATATGAATCAGGTATCTCAAGAAGTAACTAGGTTTAATTTGATTTCTCTTCACATTTAAAGGTGATACTTAAAATATATTATTGAAAAACATTTATAAATGTTTCTGCTACTTGTGAGTAATACGCAATTCCCCAACAATAAAAATGTAAAAGGGAACTATGGATTACACTTAATTGTGATTAGACTGCTTCTCTGAAATACCTTTTGAAAATACTTCTGCCTCCATGTTTTATTCAGAGTTGTGAATTCTATTTTGCTGATGCATTTCCATATTTTGCTTCATGTTTAATGATTTAATATTGCTTTTTTCCACTTTAAGTGAATAACAAGCTTGTTCCATGTTTACATTTCATTGCTGTAGTTCTCAAAATTTTACTGATATTCAATTTAAAGTTGTAACGTTATGATTCCTCACTTTCATGACTATTAATAGAAATGGAAAATGCATTAGATGATTTAAAAAATAAAATATTTTGGGGAAAACCTCCCTCCTAACGAATATTGCATTTTTGTCTTGGAATGCTCACTTTTGAGAAGTAATTAATATTACAAAAGTAGATGTCAAGTTTGAAACTACAAGTTAACTTATACTCATCAATTAAGTCCACATCATGTTCTAAAAGATAATTTTTAATATCACTTCCTTAACTTCATATTCAATTTGCAATGTCTGTTTTTCCTCTGCCAAAGAGTAACCATGCAAGCCACAACTTCAGGTGGGGTAAATCAGCACAGGTTCACTGAAATCTGTAAATCTAACAGTGTTCACCAGCTAATGACCAACACTAGTTTCGCAGAGGATGTTGTGATATATCAATATCTACTTTATCTACACAGCCCTGGGCGTTATCTTCTTACAGAAACCCAAGAAATCTATGACTTTTGTGTACTACTGAAAATTTCTGACAATCCTCTTTTAGTTGCAGGCACCAAGTGTTCCTGCCAAGCTGATGAACTCCACCAGAATTGCTGAAGAAGAGTGAGAAGATTGGCAGAAGGAGACTTTCCCACCTCCCAGGTTTTGCTTTGAAGCTGGCCTAAGCTGGCCCAAAAATTGTGGTCACCTGAAAGTTGTTTCATCCAAAAAGAGGTGCAAATCAGATATTACTGTAGCTTCTTACCATCTCCCATGCCTTTTATGTAGCCACCTACTTAATCATTATCTAAAAAAAACCCCACCACGTTCTGCAGTTGTGTTCACAGCTTTGAGCTGAGTACTGAAAGTTTAGAGGATGGACAAGTCTAGAGGACAAGCAGTCTCCCCACCCCCAAAACTATCATCTTCCTACAAACTGAGGGTACAGGAAAGCTCTTTAGGTACATGAGAAACAAAGAATCAGCCCCCTTAATTTCAGTGGATCTAGTCTCACGTGTAAAGGCAGGCAGACACCCCAGGTTTTGCCACGGTAGGGACCCAAGAGGGATGGAGAGTGCTCCCGACGCAGCAATACCAGCACTGCTGCTAATGTAGCCCTTTTACAGCAAAGAAATTGAAGACTCTCCTCTTAGGGAAGGTTAATGTAGCACCTTTCCCAGGCACCGTACTCATTAATATGTATCTTGTATTTCTAAAACCCTGGCTTCAGCTAAAAAAAAAAAAAAACACCCTCTTATGCATAGTCATTCCTATTGCCTTCTCATAACTTTCTGGAGTCTTAACCATGAAGAAAATTACTGCATCGCATTAGTGCGTCCATAAATGGCAGTAAGCCTTTTTAAATGTAAACGCCACTGCGGATTTGCATGTACTTTGAGAGCAAATACAAGGGGAGAATTTTGGAACCCAGCATATTTTTCATTAGTTTGTATAAACATATCATTTAGTTTTAATACTCATTATGGTAATTCGCATCCCAGGCTTAACTTGAAACCTGCATCTAATCCTGCTGCCTTCACGGGCACTTAGCAAGAGCCCAGGCAGTACGCAGAATGGGACTCCACGGGATGAGGAAGGTTTAGGAAATGCATATAACGAGCTTGAGGTGGTACCTGTCTTAAGCGCCTGTCGTGGTTTGGCCTCAGCCAGCAACAGAGCCACGCAGCCGCTCGCTCCACTCCCACAGCCGTGGGAAAAATCAGCAGAAAAAGGCAAAACTCGTGGGCTGAAATAGTGTTATTTAACAGAACAGCCAAAGGGAAGATGAAAGAAAAGCAATAACACCGATAAAGGCGTATAAGAACGCGATTACAGTACCGCCACGTAGCGCACCGACCGCACCGCGCACCGACCGCACCGCCGCAGCCCGCCCCCGAGTGGCGACTGCCTCCCTCGCCCCGGCGAGCGCCTCTTATAGCCGGGCATGGGTCACGTGGGATGGACTACTTGCCTCCCCCGCCGGCTCCTTGGGGAAATTAACCCCATCCTTGCCGGAACCAGGACCGCGCCCTACCTGAAGGTCAGCATAAATCAGCGTACTACAGAAACTGAGTACAGTGGATGTTTTAAAGTAGCCTGTGAGGGTGGAAGTTTGCCTGTTGGGGTTGCTGTTATTGTGCATTTCACAGCTGAAACCTACCTTCAGCACGTGAAGGTTTTGGCACTAGTGTGACCAGTCTTGATCCCAGGTAGAGGAGCAAGAAAGGGAGGGAAACATCCCACCTTCTTGTTGTTAACATTCCTGACAAGTGCGCTAAAGCACCATACTGCTAATGCTGCCATCTGAGCAATAAGACATGCCAAATTCTAAAAAACACCTCCCTCGGGGGAGCAACTGAAAGCTGTTTATAATGGACCAGAAACTCCTGTCTGAGATTTATCAGCGACTGTCACAGGTGAGAAGTGTTTACTAACAAAGCCAGAACAAGTGACAGGGAAGGTGATGACTCCTTCAGGATGCTCAGCCTTTGGAATAATTCATCTTTCAGCAAGCAGCCCCAGCAAGTCCCGAACCGGCGCTTTCAGCAGGCCAGCCTGTGCACAGCAAAAGCACTCCCTTCCCTGGGCAGATCTAATCTAGCCTGATTGTATCTGCAGCTGCCCTGAGGCAGCAGGGGAAATGGAAAATGGATCAAAGTGGATCTGATTCTGACTTCCACTCTTGTGCTCTTGCACTGCAGAGTTTCATTTCCCTGTATTTGATTTGTTTGAAACCTTGGCTGATGGTCAGGCCTTCAGATAGATAATCATCTTAGCAACTCGGTACCGGACACACATCCTTTTTTTCTCCCACATAGTCTTATTCTTCAGCAATAGGAATTACATGTACCTGGAGAGAGAGAGAGGCTGGGCTCAGCGGTTTCAAAACTAGGGGCTGCTGACTAAGCTGGTGCTCTAACACCTCCAGTCCCCTCAGAGCCGCTTGCATTGCTGGGCAACGCGGCAAGGACTCGCTCGCAAGGTGGGTATGCTTCACCAGCACGGTGATCGGCCAGCAAAGATTCTCCCTCGACAGGGTGAGGTTAGGTGGGGACAGGGAAAAGAGATAGGAGCAAGCATGCAGTAATTTACTCCATCCATGAGTAGCTCTTAGGCTAGCAGAGCATTAGGAAACTCTTGGAAACCACTTTCTTCAATTGCGTGAGGAAACCAGAAGCTTTGCCTACCTGAGGACTGACCTTGCAGTGCGTCAGCTGTATCATAGAACCAACAGAAATATTATTGTCCTCTTCTGCTCTCAGAGTTCATAAAGCCCTAGGAACTAAGTGGAAGTTGCAGTTGGCAACTAAAGAAGGACACTGAGGAGTTCCTGAAAGAAGCCAGGAATTTTTGTTATATGTCTGATTATGTTATATTTTGGCTGCTCAGTCAGGTGCTCTTTTTTAAAATGAAGCCTTCACTCCAGGTTTGCTATAGTACCTCACTTTTTTTTGAGATTCCAGACAGTGTTTCTTTCAACTACTGAAAGCATCTTTCAGGCCCTGACAAGTATCTTCCAGGAAAATTCACTCCAAGCGCACTTGTCTTCTTAAATAAAACACCCACTGCCATTGCATTCTTATAGGCCCTAGCACGTATTTACATCAATCTCAATACAATACAATCTTGTTTCCTCACCACACCAACACATACTGCTCATTACAACTATTAACAGGTCTATGAACCGGAGGGGAAGGTCATTATCAGGTTTGATGGATGTGTAGCATTTCTGTTCTGCATCTCTCTTGTTAGCCGATACTTTGTGCGTATCACAGACATACATCTTTTCTGTTCTGTGGCCCCACATTAAGTTTTCCTACTGAAAGCCTGTTATAACATAAATATTCATCAAAAGTAAGCTAAAGGAAGATAGTATAAGGAAGATAGTATGTGACTAATACAAAAGGTGTTTCCAAAGAAACTGTGTTTTTTCATGTATCTTTTTCAGTTCTTGAGATCATCATTAAACTTCTGCGTCTAGCGGGGCTTTTGTTGTGGCCGAGATCACGGGGCCTTAGCCAATGCAGATAATAACCCTTCCTTTCTCACATACGGACTCCCCTGTTTTGACTGCAAGGTCTTTGGGAAATAGATGACCTTTACTGCATACCTTTAGAAAGAACCAAAATTACACTCTCATCTCAGTCGCTGTTTATGTGCTCTAGCTTAAGTAGTGCTAGATATAAAAAAACATTACCCGTGTTTTTACATCGATATCTTTACAGTAGAGTCATTAAGAAGTTTCCCAGCAACATGTACATTTAAAGGCTTAAAACAAAGTTCCATTGAAACTCCTCTAGGTACCTTGAGGTTACAATACACTGTGATAACCAGCAGTTTGCAAATGGTAGCCTGCAGCCATAACAAAAAGCTTGCTTGATTTCTCTATTCAAGAGGTGGAAGAGTAAAGCAATAAATATGCATTGTGCTTTCCTCTGTGTAAAAAAACCCCAAAGAGGAACAGACAACAACATTTGGAGAAAATGCTACTAAAATAGAGACAGGTTGCAGCCTGAGGGCACTAACCTGCCTTCCCTTAAACTTCTACTGTGTAGAATCATTGCCTACAGGATCCCCCTTTTGCTGAACTATTTAGCATCCATGATCATTACAAGGACGATATCAAACCAAATGACGACCAAATGAATTTTTATTCTTTCTTCCATCTTCTCTCTCCCTGCACCAAAATGAAACACACTTCCATCATCCCTCCTCGATAAACTTGTCACTTGCCGTGCTGTTTATGTTCATCTATTGCTTCTAGGATTTTTTCTTCTTTTTTTTTTTTTAAAGTTTTTGAGAGCTTTACAAGAGGAGAAGGCAAAGGAATAAAGACACCAACAACCTAAGAAGTGTGAACAGATATGCGCATTTCTCTCATATTGCCATACACGGTGCCAGCAATGCTAAAGGAATCCCCTGACTTTCCACTAACACAGTGCAATCCTGTTTCTCTCATACTACCAAATACATTTATATCTAAATCACAGGATTTATTACTTTGTATTTCACTTTCTGACATATATTCATGGCTGATTCCCAGAGTTGCTTCTTCTCTCCGCAAAAACCGTATTAATACCCCTGCAAGTGAATACCTAGAGAATTTATTATAAGAGGAAATGGTTAGACAAATACAAACCTCAGAGCAATTTAATCTTTGTAGCAAAATACTTGCCATACTGAATAAATTGAAAATAGAAAGCGTGATACAGATCTGGATTTGGAGTAGAACCAAAGAAAGTCACTCAAGTAGTTTTGCTCTCCCAAATTGAAGTACTTAAGATTTCTTAATTCAAAGCTATAAAAAATTCCTTCCTGTGTGCACTGCAGAGAAGTAAATTTTTTTAATTACAACGAACAGTCTGGACTTCTATCAAATCAGATTTTGGTCTTTTTGTTGTTTGGGTTTTTTTTTTTTCCAATCAAATTAGAAATGCGATGCATTACAGGGAACACAATATGTTGCAGCTTCACTGAAGCAGCAGATAGATAGACTCGAAAACTCTTACCTCAGAAGTGGAATTAACTATTGATATCAGCAACCCCAAAGCAATGTATCATTTATTCCTTTTAGAAATGCCTACAATTTCCAGTCTACCACAGAATCTAAAGTGTAATCTGCTAGGACTGAGTTTAGTGCATAAATGAGGAAAAATATATTAATACAAGGTTTAAAACCTTAAACATTTGTCGTCAAAATACCTTTAGCTTTATCAAAAAGCCCGCAAGCACAATGCAGCTGAATGGCTGTACGTCGTGACTTTCTGAGAGACTTCCTCTGCTCCTGTAAGAGCAGCTTAAATTCTCTTTTTCTTTTTTTTTTTTTTCCAATGAGTCAGAAATTGTCCTTTCTGTAGCCTGAGGCAGCCTTTACTGCTCTTCTGGGTGGTACAGCATTGCTATCAGTCTAGATATTACAGTGCCCAAATGCCATGTCATCTAGTAGGGGGGAGATGTCGGGACTGTGAAGCTTGGGTTTATTTTCACTGTAACAAATAAGTTTGTTTCACACGTTGCAAATCCCAAAGCAGGGATTCTTCCAGCACCCAGGTAATTCAGTCTCACAGAAATCCCAGGTCAGCACAAAAGCCCGCTATCGGCGGGGCCAGTCCCCCCTCACGCCTGTGAGTGATTTAATCAGTGACTAAGCGAGAAGGCGACTTTTCCTGCTGTTTGCACAGCTTTATCCCCACTGCTGCGTCTCCGAACCTGAACCATGAAAATAACCCAACTGCCGAAGCTGCGTGCAGCTCCCAGGTACCAGCAGGAGCCCCTGCGCAGGGCGGCGGGTGACGTGACACGGGCGCCGCAGAGCTACCAGACTTTGCCATGTAGACCTGCTCATTTCAGAGAAAAACGATACCCATGTGTTTTCTAATAGTTATAAAACACCAGATTAATAATTAGAACGTATAGCCCTATTTTCAAAGGCGTGCTGGCCACTATCTTTAAAGTTAGGTGCTTGATATTTGCAAGTACTTAAAGCACTTTAAGTACTTTAAGGATTTGAGACTTGGTGCAGATCCGCACAGCTCTTCTGAAAGGTGGTCAAACTGATGCTGAGCTCTCTGGATCCCCAGTGAGACCCAAGTTCTTTTAAAAATTTGGTCTCAGATGAAAAACTGGTTTTGCCTGTAAGAAAACTCTATTGGCAAGCAGATGAAAAAAAAAAAAAATTACAAAGTACATGCATAGTACAAGCACACCCTCCTGTCTGTCTCCCCATTTACTTTAAGAAAGCCTGAGCGATTTGGGATGACCTGATTTCTCTGTGCTCTGAGGTAGCACAACCTCATCTTAATCCAGGAGTGTGAATACAACATTATAAATGATGGGTGTACATCCCGACATACGTTCTGGACCTGTACCATTTCAGTTCTTTGTGTTTTTTAGCTAGTGAAGAAACTATTCAACCATAAACTCAAAGCAGCAGTTGATTTTGAGTTTTCTGGTGGGGTTTGTTGTTTTTTTTTTTTTCAGAATATAAAATATTTTTATAACAACTTTAATTCTTCAGGGTTTTGATATAAAATTTGTCCCTTTCCACTAAAATGCCTTTGTGTTTGATTTTGGTTGTTGCTTTGAATTTTTTTTTAAATGTCAAAAGTACAAAAACTCTTCCTAGCTACGATCTGTATGCTGTTAACTCTTACATTGCTTCCTTAGCTTTTACATCCTTACATAGCTGATAGGCCATACAGGTAAAAGTAGATTTGCTGATGAGCACAGTATACCACATTCAAATTATACTGAAGCATTGTTATGATGAAGAATTTCCCATTTATATAATACCACAGATTTCATAGTGCTGCTGAACCTGTGCAAAGTTGGCAGAATGCAGTTGTGGCATTGCCTCTGCTTAGGACAGTGGGGTGAGTTGGGAAGGGCTATCGCTGAGGGTGTAGCAGTTTATGCTAAGGGCTAAATACCGGATAATTTATGCTGGTACTTAAATGCGAGACACTACTGAGCTCTCATTCCCATGAAATCGTACAGTAGCCTGAGCATTTGAACCAGTCTCAGGCACAGCTTCCAACCTCCAGCTGTTTTATTCTCTAGTATTTTTAATGTTTCCACATCTCCATATGCTTCTGTGTCAAGCACATAGATTATTCTTATTATAAAGGTGCTACATAAACCAGTTTCACTATTGCTACTGTTAAAACGCATGACTTGTAATTTCTATCCCGAGGGGAATTTAACACACAAGAAAAGTACCATTTCCCTGTATGTGGCTTGAAAATTTATAAGGACTGACAAGCTTTTGTCCATGTATCCTTACATTTACAACAATGGGACCCGTTGCTCAGTACGATTAGCACGTACCAGATCTACAGCCCTGACAGGGCTTCTTTGTTCATTTCTTAGAGGACGTAAACCATCACTAACATGTGACTTATCATTCTTTATCTGAGTCCATTTCTGTGAAGTCAAACTAATAGCCACTCTGTATAAAATGCCCCTAGCTACACAGACACAGGGGCTTTTACAGTGCCCTGCGGTGCTGCATCCGAGAGCCTGCAGGATGAGGGAAAATCAAAAACAAAATACAAAATACTGATCTATTTCTGTTCTTACATTTACACTACTCAGGGTGGGCGTGTGCATTTCTTGGTGCAGATGGATATTTAAACCAGAATAATTACCTTTGTACGCAGAGGAGTTAGTACTCTGAATTCAGATGAGAAAGCAAAATCCTCTCCCATGTCATTTACGAGGTGATGAAATTGTATTGAATCACATCAATTCCTCTTCTCCCTCTTCATTTCAAATAACATGTTCTGTTTTAACAGGGTCCAAAACAGTCAAAGAGCCACAATTGGTACCCACTGCGAGACAAATGGAGAGCAACAATGTGAGTGAGCTTGAGAGGTTGGTTAACTCTCTGGCGTAGAGTGGAGTAGAGGCTTCAGTATTTGTCCTACTCCTTAGCAATCACGTAAACAGGATTTTGACCACACTTGCCCTGGAATATGACTGTTTGTTGAAATACAAACTTGCCAAAGAAAATATAAACATGGAAATAGGCACATGCAAATTTCCTATTTCCGCATGGAACAAACTCTTTTTTTACACGCCCCAAAAAAGTGCCTTCCTAGCAAATGTCTTATAAAAAATGGTCCTACTTATCTAATTTAGGTGCAGAAGCAATACCATCTAATTACAAAGCACAGAGGATTAACACTTAAGGACAGAATTCATTCTCACACTTTCTCAGTTAACAACAGTGAATAAGAAATACGTCTGCAGAAAATCAAAGCCTGTATTGATGGGGTTCAGAAAAAGAGCTAATTTTATTAAGACAAATAGTTATAAGTAACTCTGTTAGTTTCAGCACTCTACAAAAGAAGCATTACTTTTTAAAAATGTATTATTCAGCATATTCCCAACCTTTTCAGTAAGAATCTCACCTCAGTCTTTAAGAATCTTTTGCTCACTGGCTGCACCTTTAAATAACCAGCAATAAAGAAGGCTGAGCTACCTTACAAATCTAGCCTTCTGGTTATGGATTTTTAATTACTCTCAATTACTCTTTCTCTTTTTTGTCCCCTTATTACTTGTTTTTACCAAACAGGATCGCAATCCAACTGCCATTCAACTCAGCAGGAGTCATTCCATTAATGAAGTGTTGATCTGTAACAGCTTCTTTCATTTGCCCTACAGACTATCAGGATCAAATCATAGCTGAATGATGTGGTAAAACAAATTGTCTCCTGAACAGCAGAAAAGATAAAGTCTGGCTTCCAGTTAACTCCAGTCCTACTACCATCCCCCGCCCCATCTCCCCCAGTAACCCCTCCTTCCCCACAGCTCTATCCCAGTGGCTCTGCCCTGCACGTTCCCAGTCCCCCTGGTACTATTCTCCTCTCTGACAGCAGCTCCCTCTCATCCCCAGGCCCTTCCCCAACTACACGCTATGTCAAACCAGCCGTGCTGCCACGCTGATAGCTCTGCCTCGTGCTATGCAAGCGAGGAGTTGCCTGAAGGGTTACTGGTTATACGGCTGCTATAAACTCACAGAATCACAGAATCACGGATTTTTCAGAGTTGGAAGGGACCTCTAGAGATCATCCAGCCCAACTCCCCTGCCAAAGCAGGATTGCCCAGAGCACATTACTCAGGACTGCATCCAGGCGGGTCTTGAAAATCTCCAGAGAAGGGGACTCCACAGCCTCCCTGGGCAGCCTGTGCCAGTGCTCCTTCACCCTCACCGTAAAGAAGTGTTTCCGTGTATTTGAACGGAACTTCCTGTGTTCTAACTTGTGCCCATCGCCCCTCGTCCTGTCACTGGGAACCAGTGAAAAGAGCCTGGCTCCATCCTCCTTCAACCCACCCTTTAGATACTTGTACGCCATAATAAGGTCTCCCCTCAGCCTTCTCTTCTCCAGGCTAAAGAGTCCCAGCTCTCTCAGCCTTTCCTCATGAGGCAGATGCTCCAAGCCCTTAATCATCTTAGTTGCCCTTCGCTGGACTCGCTCCAGCAGTTCCCTGTCCCTCTTGAACTGGGGAGCCCAAAATTGGACACAGTATTCCAGTTGTGGCCTCACCAGTGCAGAGTAGAGGGGGAGTATGACCTCCTTCGACCTACTGGCCACACTCTTCCCTATGCAGCCCAGGATTCCATTGGCCTTTTTGGCAACAAGGGCACATTGCTGGGCCGTGGATAATTTACTGTCTACTAGAACCTCCAGATCCTTCTCCTCCGAGCTACTTCCCAGCAGGTCCGCCCCTAACCTATACTGGTGCCTAGCATTCTTCCTCCCCAGGTGCAGGACCTTGCACTTGCTTTTGTTGAACCTCATTAGGTTCTTCTCTGCCCAGCTCTCCAGCCTGTCCAGGTCACGCTGGATGGCAGCATGGCCCTCTGGGGTGTCAGCCACCCCACCCAGTTTGGTATCATCAGCAAACTTGCTGAGGATACACTCTGTCCCCTCATCCAGGTCATTAATAAATATATTAAACAAAATTGGACCGAGTATTGACCCCTGAGGGACACCACTGGTTACAGGCCTCCAACTAGACTTTGTGCCGCTGATCACAACCCTCTGAGTTCTGTCCCGCAGCCAACTCTCTCACTGTCACCTCATCTAGCCCATACTTCCTCAGCTTCCTAATGAGGATGTCATGGGAGACAGTGTCAAAAGCCTTGCTAAAGTCAAGGTAGATGACATCCACAACTCTCCCCTCATCCAGCCAACCAGTTATAACATCATAGAAAGCTATCAGATTGGTCAAGCATGATTTACCCTTGGTAAATCCATGTTGACCACTTCCAATAACTTCCTATTCCTCAACGTGTTTGGAGATGACATCCAGAATGAGTCGCTCCATTACCTTCCCAGGGACGGAGGTTAGACTAACTGGTCTGTAGTTCCCTGGGTCCTCCTTCTTGCCTTTTTTTGAATATTGGAGTGATGTCAGCCTTCCTCCAGTCCTCAGGCACCTCTCCTGTTCTCCATGACCGTTCAAAGACGATGGAGAGTGGTCTAGCAATAATGTCCGCCAGCTCTCTCAGCACTCGCGGATGCATGCCATCAAGGCCCATGGCACTCAACTGAGAGCAACGGAAGGCTCTCCCCTTTACCCAGCTTCCAATTTTAACAGAATGTGTAGGGACTTAACATCTTCCACATCTCTCTGTGCTATCAAATTAGTTGATATTTGCAAATTTGGTTGGAGTTTGCCAAAAAATCAAAAGCTGCTAGCAAGTATCTGACTCACAGATAGACGGACAACGTCATCACAAGTTGTGTTTCCTTAAAAAGCTAGACTAAATGTTCCCAGAAGGAGGCTACAGTCTTATAAAATCACCGACCAGGTAAGAATTATAGTACACTGGCAGCCAAATCATTCCTTTTCAAAAGAATGGGGTCATAAAAGAAGAGTTCATTGGCTCATGAGAAGTAATTCTGATGTACGTTTGCAGGAGAGTATGTAAAGCTCTCAAGGTTACTGAATGCGCAGTGGGGGAAGACTTGTTCCCAGCTCCCAGGCTGCAGGTCATTGCAATCCCAAGCAAGCGATCGCAGTTAAATAGCTAATCCTGTTTATGCTAAAGTTTAGCTTGAAATAGAACAGAAAATCTCAACTCCCTTCAATTTTGTACCTGGAAACTGAGCTTAACGCTGCAGTGTAGGCTCATGTCTTTGCAAGACTGAATTGCATTCTGAAATGCTCAGTTTTAGGGGGAGACATTTTAGTTTTAATTTATCTCCAAAGTCTACTTCCCCTTTCTGATTTTGTAACAGGAAAAGAAAGTGAGCTTTGCTCACCAAGAGAGCTCATGCAGAATGCCAAACCACCATCCTCTAGCTACACATTCAACAGATGTTTACATCTGCAAGTTCCACTGGAGAAATAAACACCCTGAGCACAACGTTGCCATCAGCTAAAATACCGTGCCGCCTCTTCACAAGACAGACCGTGCATAGCTGAGCATCAAAACATGTTCCCAGTACTCTTATTATTATTATACGACCAAAGAGTCTTCACATTTTAATGATGTTATCTTCTAGAGTGACGATAATAATTCAATCTGCTTCAGCGGAGACAATAAAAATTCTTGTACTTTTACATGTCTCCCTGCTGTCAATACTGGAATTTTTCCACATTTTTCTTCATGTAGAATGAGGAACCATTTACCAAACACAAACAGCAACTAGCAAGCTGAGATAACCCCAACTAAAAATGATTATTTTAAGATCCTTTCCTTTTTCCTCCCTGTCCTTCAAACAAAAACTCTTAAAAGTTAACAAACTGAATTCTCTTTCCGACAGAAACACCAAACAATGCTTGAAACACTGCCCACATCTGCGAAACTATATCTAATCAAATTCATGCCTGCGTTGGTTGCCTGGGTAACAATCAGACAGTCGCTCATACAAACAAACTGCAAACAGCAGAAGGAAATGTGCTTTAAGTGGAAGCATCTACTTCTCAGAGCTTGAGCCTTGTTAATTTAAGAAATAATCGTATAATATGATCTTATTCACAAGGCAGTGGATGAATGGAGGGGGAATATTATGTACGGATTGGCTCGCTCATGAGGGTAAGGAAGACATGCGAAATGTTGCGAGCAATTGAATTTAAAAGCACAGTTCCATTTTTATCATTGTTTCCCTTTCTTCTCCCTAAGAAGCACAGCATGGCATTTGGACGTAACTATATGTCACTGCATAAAAGGGTGATTCATTACTTCTTTTTCAGCACACAGTTTAAGTTACTGTCTACATTTTCCCCTCATAGCACAGGCCCTTAATTGATCGGCTTCGTTTTAGACTCCTCCTAATGATATACAGAAGAGATGGCTCTTCTGAACGTATATAGATGCAATAGGCTCTGCAAAGGCCGTCGTTTCCACAGCAACGGGGACCATGTGGGAGCTCTGAGCCAAACTTCATCTTCACCCCATCCCTCCCCCCTTACGTCTGACCACACAGGTTTCCTTCTTCACACTTATCACAGATGCTTCCGGGAGAATCCAGCTACATTTGGACAGCTGAATGTCCCTCATACAGTCAAATGTAGGAGTTGTGCAGACAAGTACCGGCTTCAGGGCTTACACGATTTTCAAACAATTCTAGTTTGTTAATCTCAAGCATTCAAAAAATTATGTTTTAAAAAGTAAGATTTACGTCAATAAAATCTTGAGAATTGAATAATTAATATCTTTGCATGCGCTTTAATTTGAATTCTGGGTTATAAGACTTAAGCCTCTTTTCATACTGAGGTTAGCTTGAAAGTTAGAGGGATATTTACTGGTGGTGTTGCTTTAGGTTAATAAAATGTAAGCTTCTTACAAAATAACTCACACTGAGAACAAAGAGGATATAAACAATCATTATAATATTCATAGTAGCATGCTATAAATTAGGCATATTGCAGTTCTGCTGTAACATTAGTTTAAAAAAAAAAAAAAAAGGAGAGAAAATAGCATGTTCAAAGTGATGCTCCTTATGGGAACCTGAAACACTTGCCCGCTAAAAGTAAGTACAGCAGAGCAACATATTTTTACTGCAGATTCCCCACACTGCTATGTATGGCATAAAGCCCCTAAATAGCGCCTCACGTCACGGGTTTCAAGTTGGTGGGTGTAACTGTAAAACTGAAATCATCAGTAAAAATAAAATACAGAAATGCTGGGTGGAAGCTAAGCTGACATCCGGGTCGCAGTAGCAGAGCTAGCAGAACCCCAACTGATGTGGGCAAGGTGCATCAGCAGGATGGCTCCTCCCGCAGCCCGTGAACAAGCCTGTTGCAGTAGCAAGGATCAAATGCTGGCTTTTCTTCATGGCCAATTTTCCCACCGCCTTCGCAGCTCTGTTTATTTTGGGGAGCTCACTTTGCTCTTCAGCAAGCAGTAGCCCTGCACTACATAATGCTGCACTGTTTGTACGGCACAGATCAACAAAAACCAGCTGTGAAGGAAATGCTCTCTTCACAAATCTTTACACTTCTCACGTTTGTATGTTAAGAGAGTAGGTTTGGGGAAAAAAAAAAGCTTCACCTCTGTGCAAGGGTTTGCCGGCACGTGCGCACGTGGGCGTTCTCACCTCCTACTGGGTACACTCGGCTGGCAGGGAGCTCCCAAATTGCCTGAGACCCTGGTGTAACTCCAAGTCAAAGAGAGCTGCTGATCATACGGTGTTTAAATTTAACCGAAGAGAGGAACTTTCTAAAAGGCCGATAAAGCTAAGGGAAAGCTTTCTGCTCCATCAAGAGCTCCGAACAACATCCGTGCCTGGGTTCTGGAAGAAAAGGAGAATTTCTGTCTCCTGGTGCTTTAAATATTTCTTTTAGGATAATGCCATGCTTTTAATCAAGAGCAAGTGTCTGACAATCCCTCGTCTTTTGCCTCCTTCTCAGCCCGCAGCCTACTTAATGTACACTAAGCAGACTGTGAGTAGCGTGCCCGGGATTAGAACAGGAGCAAGAACCATCTCCGGCAGCTACTGCGAGCGCTGCCCCGCAGCTACCGCAGTTCCAGCTTTGATCAAATGTCTCGGAGCAGGTGACTTCTGCGGCTGCTAGCTCATACGCTTTCCCATATTGAATTAAACACCGAGGAAAGGATACGATATAAAGTTGTGGACGTGAATAAGCAAATAAGGGATACGCCAAAAGTGCAAGGATATCCCTCAAGTCCTCAATGTTAGAGCATCCACCATATATGCCTCCGCTGATCTTACCTAGAGGATTTTGCTATGTAAAATGAGGAAACTGTCATCTGCGCTTACTGAAATCCGTGTTGTTAGAATTTTTCGTGACTGCTTTTTGTTGTTTGTTTTTTCTTCAAACTCTGGAAAAATGTGGAAAATATTTAGTGTCATAAAATTTTCCCTATAGGCTTTTGCACACATATCAACCTGAAACAGATTACTTGGTTTGCAGCAATGAAAAATGAGATTTTCCCCAGTGGTTTAGGAATAAACACTTTGAAAGTATTTAAAGCTTATTGCAAAGCAAAACATTGTAATGTTTAGTGTAGTTTGTGGAACATTTTTTTCCTGAGATGTATATTTTTTATCCCTTCCTTGCCCCCATAACATCATTTGTCCAGCTCTAGAAGAAGCCCAACAGGTCATGATGATACTGACGACTCTCTGGGAAAGCATCAGGAGAACGAAAGGTTCTGTTGCTTTGTGTGAATTTTTCCCGAAAGGTCTAGGTGCTTTTGTTTGTGCACCTTTACTTACTGCTGAGGCATTTTATAATCTTAGCTGGTCATCCTTTCTAAACCTAGCTTGACACTGAATGCTTGAAATGAGCGAGCGAGTGGATGAGTGCGTGAGTGAGTGCGTGAGTGCGTGAGTGAGTGAGTGAGTGAGTGCGTGAGTGCGTGAGTGAGTGAGTGAGTGCGTGAGTGAGTGCGTGAGTGAGTGCGTGAGTGAGTGCGTGAGTGAGTGCGTGAGTGAGTGAAGGAGGCATTAACCTGGGAAGCAGAAACTAAGGCAACAGTATGCTGTACTCTTCAGAGTACAGAAAGAAACAGATGGCAATTGTTGATCCTAGAACGAGTCATTTTATCGGAGAAAGAAAAACAATCTCAACAAACTAGTCCTAAATGAAAGATACCCTCAGCAAACTGCCTTATATAGGGAATTGTGTTAAAATATAACAGGCATAAGGAGTTAAAATACAATACAAATAAAAGATAAAAGGCATGCTATGTATGCATTTATTTTTGCTTTAAAAATCATATTTTTGTGAGTTTATTATTTGCACTTAACAATAAAGAACCCTGGGGCATTTAGTGTCTATTAGAGAGACAATTTTTTCTAACCAGTGAACTCTACAAAGACAAGCCTCTGTCAGCAATTTGTTGCCCCCAATATTAGATATGAAACTCAGCCATCAAAGTCACAAACCCACAGCCACCAACGTCTACTATAGTCACAACAGCTGAAAGTAGCACATACTACAGAACACTACTTCATAAAAGTAGAAGAGCATTATTTTTACTTTTCATCTCCTGCACGTATGCCCCAGGGAGAACTCACAATCTGTGCTTCCCATTTCTGGAAACAATGCACTAAACTTTGTAAGCACTGGTCTTATGAATCATTTAGGTATCCGTGGTTACATAGATGTAAAGAGCTCTTGAATTACATCCTGCTTCTTCACTAGTTTCTACGCCAGTGAGAGTTGCTGCTGCAGCAAATAGTGTGGGTCTGAACCAGTCTACCATAGTTGACAAGGTAAATGACAAATCCGAGTATCTGAATCCATGAGGCAGCTGGTACAACCCCAGTTGGTCTCTGTTTATATGGAGAGTAAGCAAGAAAAGGGGAGAGGAAGGGCATTTTCTAAGTTCACATAACCTTTCCATGGTATCCACTGGAAAAAAATGATACTTGTGCTTCCACCACATTGCACTTCCATGAACACCAGTGACACTGCGCAGCCTAGCTCCATTGGTAAAAGTCACCCTAGGGCTACTCAGGTCAGTGGAGCTCTGCTGGCTCCAGCAGGAGATGCCACCAGAGGGTCTCCATGCTCCCTGCTCGTGAGGGCCGAGCCTACCTTCTCCATCTCCACAGCGAAGGCGAGGCTGGGATCATCCTCACATCCTCAGCTCTTTGTCAGGGAGCAGTGGGCTCCCAGGTGACACAGCTGCCCAGAGGCTGTGCGTCCTGCGCAAGTCATAAGATAGAGGCAGCCATACTACTGGTATCAGCGAGGAGCAGGCATGTTTGCCGTGACGATTTTTATTTGGCAATGCTTGGTCTATGCATCCTCAAAAGAAATGCTCTCTCTGTTCCTGCCCCTCAGTTGTACCCTCTGCAGAAGGGCAGTTTCCTCACACTGTTTCCAGCCAGTAGTGCAGGAGCTGCTTGAAAGTTAGTGCTAATGCTGGCCTTGGCACCTGCGAAGCACAGAGAAACAAACAGGACAGAGTTCCCAGCGCCTGGTTCTGCAAAGAGAACACTGATGTTGCTCTTCTTCCCTTCCATTCAAACGCCTGTACGAACTCAATGCAACAAGCTCTTTCCTGGACATCTTCTGTGCCTTCCGCTAGGCATTTCAGATCAGGCTTTCCTGAGAAGTCAAACTCAACATTGCCTAAACTTAGCAAACTGACAAAAAGTGAATTTATTTTTTTTCCCCTTTTGCCCGTTGCACCCCTTCCCCAATACACGTCCACTGACATTTAGAAAGATGTCCACTGCTGTCCTCCGAGTGGTTAAAGTGAAGGAGGGCATTCCATATCCACCCTTTTGGTGCTCACTGTATTAAAGCAAAGGAATTCACCATTTGCATACCAGAGTTGTTACCTAAAGACAATAAAATGCTGTGAAGTAGGCTGAAATTCACTGTTTTTAGAGGCTAACACATGCAGTGGCTCATCCCAGGCTACGGTGTGCTAAAAATGAAGGTGATCTGCATTCTGCCGCACCATTTTGCAAATTGCTGTTTAGTGTTGGATCAGAGAAGAGCTTGACAACACCTTGCTTTAAAAATAAAATGATAGATTTGGGTCTGCACTTTACAGTCCCACAACATTAATCTTTGGTATTTCTTAGACAAACCTGCTGCTTGAGGTTTGGAGAGGCTTTTATTGTTTTTCCTTTCCTAGCAAAGATTTGCTCATCCAACCTCCGAAATCTCCCTGTCATACTTTTTTTAAAAACAGCATTTGATCTTGCAGAATAAATAGTATAAGTAATTCATGAGAAAGACATTTTAAAGTCCAAATTCCACTCTCCCTTTCTTCCACGTACTTTTTCATTTGGCATCAGAACTCTTAGAAACAGGCACATTTTGGTAACAAGCTAGGCGCCCTGCGGATAGCAGGAGTATCATCAGTTACGGAAACCAAACCACGCACACAAAAAAACCCCTTACATAAAACACTGGAACAATAAATGCTGCCAGTGCAGTATTGATTCAGCCTACTCTTGAATTATGTTAAAGCTTTTAATTCCATGCTCACTTGCTGTTTTTCCTTAGGACCATATTACATTTAGTCATATACCTTACTGAGACCTTGCGCAACAGTCAGGGCATTTGAACATGAATGTTCTGCATTAGCAGAATTTTCAAGTTTGTGAGTAAAATTTACTTTAAAAACACAGCTCCACAAATTGGTGCTCTTAGGCTAATAATTTATTTCATTCATATGTAGTATAAGCCATTATTTAATATATTTTTTAAAGTCTGTGACACATTGCAAAGCCTTAAACTTACCACATATTGTTTCTTGAGTGATGGACAGTGGACAACATTTTATATCATATTCTAATATGTCTCCAAAATATTTCAAACCCACAGCATGGCAAATTATACTGGCTGCTCTTCAGTAAAAGGGAACAGCTTTAAGGATCCCTCTGGTTCGTCAGAAATGTCATCAGAAGATGAGCACGGTTTGGTTTCAAACATCCTACAGCAGAGACTGGATGATAGGGCAGAAAGAAGAGCCCTGCTCGCTGCGTGCAACCCAGCTACAGCTGTTTCTTGGTGACAAATGGGGGAAGACTGTTCCTCGTAGGTACTTGGGATGACACGCGGGATGACTAGGTGAGGTGACATTCCTGGCAGAGAGGGCGGTGCGCTTCCCTGGAAGAGGAGGAATAAGGAGAACAAGCACGATCCCCAAATCTACAACTTCCCAGGGAACTCGGAGCCACCTCGTGGCCTGGAATTGCTTAGCTCTGCCCCTCGCTTGCTTTGGAATACACCTTTCATCAAGACTGCTGCTCTTAGAGCTCTCCTGAAGGCTCATGGAAGAACATCAGGGTAAATTAGCCCATCTGTTTTCATTTGGCAGGGATTCAGAAAAACACAGTTTAGCAAAGTGCTTAAACAAATGCTTAACCTTAAGCTTGCTGTTAAGCACCTAAGAAAGTGCTCTGCTGGATTAAGAGCAAAACCTACTGGAAGAGGAAGAGGGTGTTCGTGGTCTGTTGCACAGTGGGAGGCTTGAGAACTGAGAGGGAGACTGCTTTCAAGATATGCCAGGATTTGTGCACGTGGGATGGGATGCAGGGGGTGAAGATGGTGGCCATATGTGACCACAACACAGGAGAGAGACTGTGGCATGGAGATTTCACATGCCATTTTCATGAAAAAAAAAAAAAAAAAAAAAGATAAAAGGGAAAGATTGCACAAGACTGCTTTTTGACAGTGTTTCAGCTCTACTGGCTTGCGTCTTGGGCTGCTTCGCCCTCTAGATATTAGTGTGGCCTAAGTCCCAAGGAGGTGCAGAGGCGAAGGCCGTAATTCCGGAGGGTGCAGAGACTTAACTGCACTGCCCATGGGTAGGGGGGAGCACAAGGACGTTGCTTGGCTTCTATGTCTTCCTTGCACTAGGGCCTGTGCTAATACCTCACACAATCACTGCTCTGTCACCCATGGGAGGTAGAAACAAACAGTTCCACTTGTGTGTGATGCTGGGGGCAGTGAAGATCCAGGTGGCAGTTTCACCACAGGTTCATAACAACTCTTCCTTTGCAATACAAACACTGCCTGCTGGTGTTTACTCCTGCCTTTTTCTAAACTAAAATAAGACAACACATTTGCAGATGACTAATCTCTTCGTAATGCATTTTACCTCCTGCAAACTGGATATAAACATAATTATTTTTCAAAAGATGGAGAGATCTACCAGATATTTATATACAGGTTCTTGTAGATAGCACAATCCATCACCTTTCCATTAAAGAACTATACAAAATAAAATATTTAATAAGTGATAAATTAAATATTAATGGCCAATGCATCACACAGATCTCAAAAAGTTTACACGAGTATATATAAGTTAGAGTGCTTATTCTTGCAGCAGCTCAGCCTGTTCCCACCTAACTCATAAATTTGCTTGCTAAGTGCTTCACAGACCTGTAAGCAATCCCATGGCCTCAAAGTCACCTCTAAGAAAAAATTTCAGCTCTAGACCAGCTCGAGACCTCCAAACCCAAGTTGTCTCAGTTCCTCCTCCAGCATCTCTCCAATATCCCCTTACCTTACCATGAGCATCTTGCCTTATTTGCATCTGCCTCCATCACCCACATTCAGTTTTACTGTAGTTGGAGGTTGCGGTGCCACAAACAGAAATGGTTTACCCCTGGTTTCATTCACACCAGAACAAAACCAGCATCCTCCTCTGCAGGGGGAACCGCAGAGCTTTTGTAGGAAGTTTTGAGTGGCAGAGGGGCGGCTGAGGAGGATGCAGAGCTCCGGCAGCTGGGCAGGGCTGGGTGCAGAGAGGAGCACCCTGCTGGGGTAATTAAAGAGCTACTGCCAGATTTATTCCAAGATCAATGCCCTAAACATATTTCCTTATTTAACTGCCGTATCTTTGAAGAGCTGCACAAAAAAGAACTTCTGAAATGCTTGTCCTGGGGCGGGGGAGGGGGGGAGGGGGGGTGACCCCAAACCCCAGCCCCAGAAGTACGTGCTACCGAGCCCCGGCAGGTCCTGGGCGCTGCGCCTCGGAGGATGCTGCAGAGCTGGGGTTCAGCAGCTCAGCCTTCGGGCCGAGCCTGGGGGTGGTCCCGGCACTGCTTTCCACTCTCTAGCGCCGATGTGCCGTGCAGCCAGCTCCAGTTTCCCAAACAAGCATTTCTGTGTCTATTTCTTCGTGTCTCTGCCACAGGCCTCTCACGTAACACCTCTCCCCGTGCCCTGCGTGGCTGCCATCCTTCCCTCTGAGGAACGCGAGCAAAGACAGCCTGAGGAGGTTAACACCGCTCATTAATCGGTCAGCGGGCCGGTGCCAAGCCAAGCGCCGCTTTCCCTCCCGCCCACCGCGCTGGGGCTGAGGCTGCTGCTTTTGAAAAAATCCCTGCCGGGAGCAGCCCCGGCACACCGGCTGGAGGGAACAGCCCACGGAGAGGGACGCTCGGCAGCTTTGGGGTCAGGCCCTTTAACTGGGAGTGACACCTGGGCCTCTTGCACAGGTTTTTCTAAAGCCACGCCATCGCTGCACACCGCTTCGCATCACCCCTGAGAGAGAGAAAAGCTGAGCCCCTCTCAAACAGCCCAAGCACTTCTCTTTCTGCAGCCTGGCACATAAGTACATACTCTGGGAGTTTGGAAAAAGTCAGCTCCCTTCCCCCCCCCCCCCCATTGCCTTGCTGACAGAGTACTGGGTCCTTTGGGGCAGCTGCCGTCTCTCATGGAAATCAGTGCGGTTGTAAATCCTGCCCTTCTTCCTCAACACCTGGAAGAAAAGCCCGCTGGTGGCAGTTCACACAAACGGTTCCACTGATTTCTCAAGGGCAAGGCAAATCCTAAAAAGAAGGTAAGGTTTCCATTTTTAAGCCCCTCCAAAATAGCTTAGGTATGTATGATGGAATGATTGCTGCACAGGTGCCCAATCACTCACATACTGCAAAACAAACCAAAACTCCCACCTGGTATGAGGGAAGGGCTTAAAAGGAGTGGGTGAAGAAATTGACAAAAGCATCATTGCAGATTTGTATGACTGTCAGCTTAAATTTGTTTTTCTTTATTCTTACTATAAATTATCATTAACCTAATTGTGACTCTTACCTGTCACTGGCATTCTTTGTGTGTGTTGGTCGGTCGGTTGGGTTTTTTTAACTTGAAGCTCCTGTTTCACATGAATAAAAACCTCCAAACTCTAAAGGCAACTGAATTTGGAAGGTTTTTATAATGCAACTAATACCATAAAGCCCTGCCCTGGGGATCCATTAGATGTTTAGAGACCTGCTGTGGTGTTAATGTGCCTTAATGTGGCCTGCAAAGGTTACAGATGTTAAGTGATATCCTTACCAGAAAGGATTTTCTTTGTTACCTTCCTTGGTTTTTTTTAACAAAAAAACAAACAAACAAACAAACAAACAAAAAAACCAACAACTATCTACAAAGATCAACTATAAACTATTCCACGTAGTTTGGGTTGAGTTGGAATCTCCTTGCGGATAGGTCTAAGTGACAGAAACACTTCTCCAGCCTTAATTACAGTAGCAATGTTGGGTGGTGCTGCATTAAACTGACCTTTGGCTTTATGTTAGCTGAGCTAAATGAATAAAAAAATCATAAATTCCCAACAACAAACACAACCATATCTTATCATTCACAGTGTGAAGTTGTTACTACAGTGCCATCTTCAGTGCGTTACATAAAGTGGAGTTTTCCTGTATTCTTTATGGGTTGGAAAGGGATTAAAAGCATTTCTACTGCACAGAAGAATGAGGAAAAAAAGGTGAAATCCTTCTCTCATTTTTAATGAGAAACAGTGTTGAGATTCAGAAAATAAATAAATTATTCTATCAGAAGCATGTGTAATTATCAGGCAAAACAATCTGAGTCTGGCCACCACAATAGGCTTTGAGGTAAAAAATGGTTGTCCCCGTCTACTGCCAGTGACACTTAGCAATACTGCATGGAGATGACGATTTTCCATACGAACATGTGTTAATGAGTAGTACATTACAGAGTCATTAAAAGTCGTTAATGCAAGTTTGACTGTACGCTATTTACAGACAGGGAAAAAAACATACTTCTCCACAACTTTGACAGAGGATCTGCTCTAGTTGTGCTATGGAGGATGACAGACACGTTTGGTCAAACAAGCTCTTCCAGCCTGGCCACAAACTTTAGAATCTAGATTGGACCCAGAAATGAAGGTTGCCTCTGCTGTTGCAAAATGAACTGGCCCGTCAGCGAAGTACCGGACACTCAGAGAGAGTCTTACGTTCTTCATTACAGAGCTGCTCTGCTGTCCTGCTCCTGTTACTTTGCTTCCCCACGCTGTCAAAAGAAGGATGTTACGGAGCTCTGCTGCAACCCTGTTCCCAGGCCCAAGCCATGGACATTCCGGGCCATGCCACAGAAGTCTGCTCCAGGGGGTACAGAAGAAGAGACTTTAGCAAAGGTCATTGCCGTGCTTCTGTTGCCTCTGGGGATGTCTTGTGCGTGAGGCCCATGGCAAATGCCTGCACAAGGAGGCATGAACACAAGTTGTTGCTTCAACTCGATATGGCGCTCGGAGACACCAGGCAAACTGACCTCACGCCTGTGTAATGTCAAAGGGAGTATTTTTGTGGAGAAAGGGAAAAGGAACCAACTCCGATTCTACATCTCGGTCCCACAACTCGCTGGCATAAGCAAAAACTGCCAGAGGTCCTAATTTTATTGAAAAATATGAGTGATTTTATTATTATAATGCAGATGTTCTCTTTGGAGGGAATGTAGTTGCTTGTCTTTTTTAAGCTTATATATTTTCTCACATATGGTTCAGAGCTGTATTGCTCTGTATAGAGAAAACAGGTCTATTTAATAGCTGAAGGAGAAAAGTATAGAGAAAGGAAAAGCCAGCTTATTCACTTTCAGTGATATTTCTCAATTTGAACAATAGAGTAGTATATACAGTACAATGGTATTCCCCTTTTGAAATGGATTGTATGCTGATAATACTCCACATTTGCATACTGCTTTTATTTTGAAAGCACATTACAAATGTAAGGGAATTCTTTACAGAGTTTACAATACATAATCCTTACTATCTTTGCTGTCATATGCTGGAGTGGTATAAATTACTTGAACAAGCTGCACAGAGAGAATGCATCACACTGTTGTTCTTGTTGACCATTACTTCTGCTAGTTGCTGTCTATGTGACTGTTGCAACAAAATCATAAAACCATGTTCATGGCATCGCTCCAACAGCTGAAGTGAAACTCCAAATTCTACGGGAAGCTACTTAAAGCTAAAACCTCTTAGTGCTTCCATAGCTTATATTCTTGAGAAAGTATTACAGAATAGGGACCTTATTTGTGGCAGTATCCTAAATCTCTCAAAGTACTTTCTGAGTATTTCACCCACTTAAGGCAAAATTAATTTTCATTGAACATGAAGAAATCTTAAATATAGGTTATTCACGACGTTTTTGTTCTTTATTTACATCTTAGAAAACCATGGGAATTAAAAGCAAAGCTTTTGCTGGACATTTGGACACAGTCTCCCGATCACATTTGTAAAACTACCAATTTATTGAACTGATCCCAAAAGTAAAGAACTTCATGAGGATAAAACAGAGCAACCACATGACAATATTTAAGAAAGAAACTATAAGAACCCCAATTATTTCAAACTGTTAACCCCATCTAAAGACATCACCCCTTGTACGACATTTGTTGCTATCTTCATCAAATTGCAGACACACCTCAACAGGAGCTTAACGACTGGTCCTGAAGAACGCTAACTGATCTAACTGCCATTAAAGCAAACAGAGAGGGAACAGTCAAAACCTTGCATTTCATTTCGACCACACAAAAGGCAGCAAGACGGTTAGGATGTATCTTTGCAGCTACATTGTGCCCTGATCTGCACATGTGAGGTCCTTCGCTCCCAGGGCATATTCTAACCCAAGATTGGAACAAGTTGAAAAGCTGCATGCTAAAAATATAAACCCAACTGTTTTCTTTCTCTCTTAGTGAAATACTTTCTAAATACAGATATATTACCCAACAATGTGATCATTCTTTAAAATACCTGTATTTTTCTTTTTCAATCCTGAAAAATTCAAATTCCACCCATTTTGTTGTTCAAAAAAAAAATTGAAAGTTCTTTTTCCACAAAATTATTTTTGGGTATAAGCAAACACAGACTGCACGTATACCAGACTGATGACCTGGAGTCTTATTTGCGGTGTGTAGACAAGAAGAATTCCCTGCTGAGAAGGACTCACAGACTCTATAAAATCCTGCCAGGGAGCAAGGAAATCTGCTGTATGGTACATCATCTCCTGTAGTTTCTTGCAGCGAAGAGCTCAAAATCTGTCAAAACACTCTGCCCTTTGTGACTCTGCTCATTGAGATGTACTTACTGTGCAGTGGCTCATATTCAGATGTGAGCACTAATGTATCTCACAAAGGGAGTCTACCAAAGAAAGCGCCCAACAAACATTAGATATGGACTAACCACCACACCCAAACAGCATCCACTGAACACACAAATGTGTCCGCATCTCAGTTAAAAGCCTCGTTAAGAAATACGTATCGCATCTGGTTTAACCTAAATAATTTGCCCAAGACTCTCCAGTGAATAGTGACACCAAAACCTAGCTTGGGTAAGCAGATGGAGATGTCTGCAGGATTTAGCCCGCGGTCTGACTGACAGGATCCAGTTGACTGAATCACGTTTACCTTACACCGTACACCTTACAGTCACGAAAAGCCATGATTGTCCAGCTTCAAAAGCCCAGCATGAATGTCCCTAATGGAAGCTTAAACCATTTCCTACTCCTCTCTGTTTCAGGTCGCATATCTGACGTGACTCAGAAACCATCCAGGAAAGTCTCCTACAATTTGCCTTTTTAGCTGTTGACGAATCCTACTCCTTTGCCTCTTTGGGAACTACTATTAACCAATGCCTAGACAAACACCGAGCTGTAAGGGACCGGGCACACTGAAGGCGAAGCGAGAGCATGAAGTGGAAGGATGCCCTGGAAGGCCATAGTGCACACATTTCTAGGAAATTACATGAAAGTAAATAAAGAAACAAAATGCTTGTGGATGAGGGACACTGAGGAAGACTTCTTTGTTATTGTACATATGCAAAATGACTACTAAACCATATAGAGATCACCTGTTGTTTTCTGGTTAAAAAAAGATCAAAGGGACAATTGTGTATGTATCAGAGTTGATTCACGGTATTTTAAGCCTTCACGTACAAACACCTAGATGTATATGTACATTCATATACACACATACAAAAAATTCAGATTTAGTAGCAGCCAAGTCTCTTTATCTTATCTGATTGTTACGTGTGATTTAAAAAATTATTTAGTGTTAAATGACTACAAAAATTCCCAGCAAGAGAAAGAAAAATCAATATAATACAGCATCAGTCTGTTACTAATGACCGGTATTTTAAAAATAATAGACTGCTCAAAACGTACTGTTTTCAAACAATAAATAAGTTATCTCAAGTATTACTAATGAACGTGAATAAAATTAACAGTAAAATAAAGATACTTGCAATAAAGTTCCTACTTAATGAGAAAGAAAAGCAGGGTAAGTTTGTTCCATTATAGGGAGAAAATAAATTGTACTGTTAAGATAGCATTTTTATTTTATGTGATGTATATCCCAAGTCTATGTATTAAAACAGCAAATTTAAATAGTTTTGTATCCATAGTACATCTACAGGATGCCCACAGCCCTTGAATCGTTGCAGAGTTCCACTGACATCAGACAGACACAGGACTGCACCTACTCTATATTCTGCCCTACAGTTACTTGAAACTAATAACAGCTTTACCACACAAATCAATAGAGCAAAAAGCAAGATTATATTTTATTCAAGTAAAAAAAATATTTAGCTTATTTTTCATTTCAATGACAGACAGATCAGCTCCTCACCTAATATAATAAATTTCTGCTTTTGTGTTCACCAGGGTAAGGCTGATTTGATCCCACTGAAGTCTGTTGAGTTAGTCTGGAGTTACATTGGTACGTTTCTGAGATGAGTTTGTCCCTGAGCATTAACATTCCTATTTTTATTTTTCAACACAGTATCAATCAGAATACATACGGATGAATGAATTGCAATTAGAAATAAAGACTAAATAATGGAAAATTATTTAGAAAACGGAAAACTGACGTTCCTACATTCAGGAAATTGGTGCACGGTACTCTTTTCAAAACATGAATACTTATTCTTGATTCTCAAGTTTTTCTTTAGAAAAAAATATCTGTGGAATATATATATATATTTCAATTAATGCTGCGGGTTTGCTTCTAATGTTACACTGCAACTGGCAGTGAAAAAAATCCCTATCAGGTCCTGATTTTCTAGTCCGTATATCACATCGTGATTCTCATTCACTGCCATTATAATGCATGTTCAATCCTACACAACAGGGAATGTTTAATCTAGACGTAATTCTGTTCCTGCTCTTCTCCCCTCCCATGAAGATTTTTATTAGGTTTTGTAAAATATTTTTACTACAAAAGCTAAATTTGGAAGTTAAACCACCTAAAGACAACTTTTCACCTTTCATTTATAACACTAACCTAACCAACTGAAACGGTATATGTATTGGTACTTTTCTTTTTGCTAAGGATAAACTAACTTTTCGTTCCTCTCAAAAATTGTCTTATTCTAAATGGTTAATGAGAAGGTAGCTGAATCAAAACAAATGCCCCTAGCATTACGTGGTTTTTCCTCTAAGCACTTCTGTGTTGAAGATCTCAGAATCCAACTAAAAACT
Source organism: Vanellus vanellus (assembly GCF_965231255.1). Taxonomy (NCBI): domain Eukaryota; kingdom Metazoa; phylum Chordata; class Aves; order Charadriiformes; family Charadriidae; genus Vanellus; species Vanellus vanellus. The sequence goes on along the minus strand of NC_138915.1, from coordinate 11,286,187 downwards.
AAATTCTGCTTGTGTTACTAATGCAAAATAAAATTCACTGACTTTGGAGGGACTATTTGCATAACAGAGGCAAGGAGGATTTTGTTAGACAACAGAAGATGGGAAAAACTTTCATTAAAAATAACAAATTGTTGAGGTGATTAGAAAACATTACTGTTTAGCTACTTTGTAGATTCTCTTTCATCCATATACAAATGATCTGAAAGGGAACATCACAGGCACTTAACAAAGTCTAGTTTCAGAAATACAATAGTACCAAACAATTTTATTAATATTTCATGCAAATTTTTAAGTCAACGCTGGCTAATATTTTGATGTTGCTGAAGGCAAACAAAATTCATGAACAATATCTCTCTCTGTGTTTCACACTGGACTGGATGTTATCAGTAACTATCTTAACTATAAACTAACCTAGAATAGTAATGATCAAAGCAGGGTAAACCCAATACATTTTGTTTTCTTTACTTTATTTCAAAATAGAGTGATTATAAATACATTCTTGTTATGTTTCCTCCCCAACTCTTTGGATGCAACAAAAAAAAAAAAAATCTCACTGTGCTCATTTCATACAATATCAATATACAAATCATGCAAAAGATATTATAGATATTATACCACCATCAAGTTCTGGATGTATTTTGTTGATTCTGAAACATTTCTTAACATTATTCATAAGGCCATGCCTTTTATAATTTATATTGTCATTATGGCTTTTTAAAAAAATCATTTAAAAAAAATTTTTATACTAGATTTCTATATTATTGTCAATCCTGAACACTAAATGCAAAAATGTAAATCATCTAATGGTCTTGTGTTCTTGCATCATGGTAGTTGCTTTCTGATAAAACTGCACAATTTTTTTCTTTTTCAAGGAAACAATTACACTTTATTGATTTTATTTAAAAATGGAAACTTCTTTATAATACAATGAAGACAACAGATTATGTTAACACCTGCACTGATTCAGTTTATGTCTATGGGTCTTAACAGCCATTTTACAAGCATGGCCACTCAAACCAGGACAATGAACAGATAGATCTGTTAAGCCGCATCCGAAGAGTCACCTTCCCAGACAGACTGGCTACAGATTTGAATGGACTTTACACTAAAACTGCTGTGCAGACACATACACTGTTTCAAAACATGGAGGAAATAAACTGATATTAGGTTGTCATTCAAAGTAACAATTGCACGGAAACATACTGCTTTGCCAACTTCTGCATTCTTCACGTTCTTCTGCATTCTCACGCTATTATGCCGACATATCGCACCATATATGTAAAACACTGAGGAACGATTTCTACAGGAAGGTCCAGATTGTGCAACCTGAATTGATGCTGGTGAACCTACACTCAACTGCATAATCCTAAAAGAGTCACTGGGCTCTATGTATTATACAGAATGTTTCTGAGCTCGCTCTTTTTGAAGTCAATGACAAAACCCTACCTAAGCCCCACTATTGGGCAGGTGTTTAATTATGAGCTCGTGAATAGTACCTCTGCACATGATTTAGGCTGAGGTTAAACGCTTTACTGGATTGGGACCTCAACGAGCAGGAAAATCTGACCCACTGCAATGGTAACGTAGAACAGTTCAGTTCTTCCTCTTTTGATCAGTGAATAGAAGACCTCATCACAAAAAAAACCCAAAAACCAAAAACCAAACAAAAAACTAAAAACCCACAACACAACAAAAACCAAACCCTCAATTTTTTAGCTGAGGAAGGTATGATCATTTATCTTTGTTCTTTTAACTCAGGGCAACACAAGTCATAAGCACATCAGTTTTAACGTCACTTAAAAGTATTAGCTTATTTGCTATCTTTGATATTTTTAACACATGCCTCTTGAGAGAAGGGTATGGGACATGACAGTCGCTGACAATGCACTGAAGCGCGTTAGAAGCCTTATGCTTTGGCGAATCCCAGCGAATCTTGACATGTCCTCAAAGCCATGCAGAACCGGCACAGTGACCCATTATTCTCAGCCTACTGATGGAACCGTTATGGTCTATCACGGCATTGCATCTTTAACACTCCTTAATCCACAGACTCTTGACACAATAACCTCAAATGTTCTTATTCAAGCCTTGGCCATGTATTGCACCATTGGGCAACCAAGAACTTGTTATGCCAGAAATGCATATACAGAGTATCCACCTCCTGAAAATCCCTATGACATCCTGAATGAAGTAAATTATTGTGCACGGATAGCAGCAGCTTTTTTGAAAGAAACTCAGCTGTTAATTTATCTATTATAATTTTATTATCTGAAGTTATGTATATACTTAGTAGTATGGAGAAAAATAATAAAAAAAATCCTCTTTCTAAGTTACAAGAGCGTAAGCAAATGTCTGACAGTAGAAAACTTTGTCTTGTTTTGCTTTCTCTTAGATAAAGACATGCTCTTTTTTTGTAAACTTGGTTAAAAATATACTGCAGGCTGTGTGCCAAGTATCACTCCAGAATAAAAATTTCATAGCAGTGTCATAAAGCCCTGAAATTAGAAGTTTATAATGGAATTGGCTGACACAGCCTTCTCCACAGTATTATTACTAGGTCTTGCTGTAATATTTGCTACTTTCAAATTCATTTAAAACGTTCACGTTTATATCCTACTAATCTTAATTGATTTATGTATCGATTATAAAAGGGGGAGGGGGAGGTTCTGGAAGCAAAGGAGATAGAGGGTCTTATCCAAAGCTCATTGAAATTAATGAAACAAATTCCTTTTCAAGTCAAGGAACTCCTGTTAATCTCATAGTACAGATTTGCTGTATGATGCTTTACCAATATATCTCCATTTTCATCTCAAGATACCGTCTATCTGTGAGATACAGTGGGGATTTTCCATTCTCCTGGCTACCTCTTTTTCCTAGCCATTCAAAGCAAAGGCAAGTTTTTACTCTCTAGATATGAGCTATGCAACACTCTGAACCGAGACGACTATATTCATTTTACACTGTGGTTTTAAATAGACATGATTTGCCATGTTGTTCTCTGTTCTGATCAGTTTTTTCTGACTGACAGCAGCCAGACAGATAATAAGAACAGAAAACTTACGCATGTACAGTTAAAATATTACCCTTACCATGAATTCTTGTAAAGACTTGAAGTGAAAACTATTTAAATTAAGCTGTAGAGCCCTGAAAAGCAAGACAACCGATGGCAAATAATTGCCTGAGACACAACACTAAAAAACTAATGAATCTATTTTAAAATGCACCATTGGTAACAAATCTGAAATAAGATAATATGCTAATTTCACAAGAATAGTACAGAACAATTTTATTATTATTATTATTATATCTGATCACTCAATTCTGGATAATTCTACACATTACATCCCCGGTTTCTGTTTGGTATATTGTTCTGTTTTTATTTATACTGAATGATTAATGCATTGTGATCAGGAAAACAAGTCAGGCATATTAAATACATATTAAGGAGTACATATTTTTCCTATTTAGTATACAAAGTATTTCATAAATATGAATTATATTACAAAAATAATTTCTGCTACGCTCACACAGTAAGCACTTGACAATTTTGGACAACCTGTTGGGGTTGCAAGTGTTTCACGTAACTAAGAAGGAACTCTAGTTTTAATCAGAGGTGAGTCTTACAACAGATTCTGCATAAACATCAAATATTTTCTTCAGATGCCACAAATACTGCAGAAGTCAGTTTGAACTATTTTCTTTCTTTTCCTTTTTTAATTTTATGTATAGACATGTATGCTTCAAGTGGTCAAATTTATTTCATAGTATGTAATGCATGGTATATTTTAAACAAATATTTGCACAATTTAACATTATAACTCCAGTGGTTTCAAGATGCAGGCCATAAAAGTAACCAATTTACACATACTATCGAATGTTCTCTCTTTGCATGCTTGTTACTTTTCAGATAATCTTTAAACAGTGCCATTACAACACCACAAATCAAAGGATTACTCCAGTTCCACCAACTTAAATCCACGTGCAGGATGAAGGACCCAGCTGAGGTACAAATACCAGTACCAGGTTTCTTGTGTTTGTTCTAACAAATCACAAGGAGACGATGGTTTTGCATTTAAGGTACAAAACATATATGCCTCTTGAGGTTAAATTCAGTGTAACGTGTATAAAGCATCCCTTTGGCAATAGAGTTTGCAGTATCCCTACAGGATTCCACAGGGCATGAGCTTTATGGAGTAAAATCTACTAAGGAAATTCTCCTCTACTTGACCAATCATATGCAGCTACAGTTAATCAGACACCCTTGGATACACCTGCCTCTATGCCTATCAATATAATATAGTATTTGGAAGTTAAAAGTCAACAAAAGGCACTTTCATCATTAAATAAATGTCCTCTGTAGGCAATAAGATTGCATGACCTATATTTTATTCAAAGCTGTTTGTTCTTCAAGGACTTGTAGGTAGTCAGGTGAACCTTGAAGTTTAGCTTTTAGTTCAAAATATTCACTTTTTCTTTGTTCTACTACAATTTTACTATGATTACCACCTATTAGGGATTTCTTGGTTTTTTTGTCTTGTTGTTTCTCTGGATAACGTATTTCAAAGCCACTGACCCCTATGCTGTTGTATTCTTTTTTACTTTCAAGAAAATTTTGAATAAATACATTAGAATCCCTCCCAGGGAATAACTCATCCAGTTCATCGATTGTGCTAAGTCTTTTTCTGGTATCCACATGCAATAAATCTTTCTCCTTGTCATTAATATTTCTCAGAATGACTTTTTGCCCTGGGGGGTCGGCAAACGTGAAGCCCGTTTCAGACTCTTTTAAGCCACAGGTATGACTTTTGCTCATCTGCTCAATGGTTTGAGGAATGAAGGCTTCTGCACCTAGTCCATCTTTTTTGTTTGACTTGTGATCGTGCTTTCTTAGCTGCAGTTGCATAGAACTGCATTCTTGATTTCCGATCCCTTCATGCTTTATAGTCGGTTTTTTGTTGCGCCGAAGCACAAAAACAAGAAGACAAAAAGCAACAAACACTGTTAAAATAAGCACAACTAATATGCTTAAGATGAGGATGGACAATGGAACCGGGCCACCAGGAGGACTCCGAACCGGTCCCAGCGGCGTTGTGAAAGTAACAGCGGGCATAGGGCTAGTGAACAGAGCAGATGGCTTGTTTAAAAGTTTAGGACAGAGGATCTCATTTTTCAGAGACTTAAGTTCAATGTTAGCAAACTGTACGGGTGTTTCACATTTCAATTCCTTCACCACAATACCTTCATTTAGCTTTTCAAGCCACAGTTTTAAAGCAACTAAATCACAAGTGCAGTCCCATGGATTACCTTCCAAATCAATTTGCGTAAGAGATTTTAGCTGATCGAGAACGCCACTTACAGGTAAATACATGAAATGATTGTTCCTCAGGTTCAGTCTAGCCAGTGGAGCACCAGCAAAAATGTACGCCGGCAAGCTTCGTAGGAGATTGTTGTTCAGGTACAGCAACTGCAAATTTGGCATCAAGTCAAAGGTGCCTGCTAGGATTTCTTTGATAACATTGTATTCCAAATACAGATACTGCAAGTTGTGGAGGCCAGCAAACATTTCTGGGCTCAGACGCTCTATCTGATTGCCATTGAGATACAATCTCCGTAAATTTGTAAGGTTGCGGAAAACGTCTCCTTTGATCACCGAAATCCGATTGCTGCCTAAATGTAGCAAATCCAGCCCCTCAAACTCAATGAAATCTGTAGTGTCCACATCCTTAATATAATTGCCGTTTACATGCAATTTCTTGGCATTTAAAGGTTTTGGTACGAGTTCAGCCATTGACTCTATATTTCTTTCTTGGCAATTTACGCTTAATCCCAAGTCTGAAGGATGTGTTTTGCAAACACAGGGGACTGGACAAGGAGTTAAAGGAGGCACCCTGGTCTGGTAAAATACGATTTGACTGAGATTGCGATTAGACAGTGCTTTGCCTGCTACTATCCCCGAGATCTTCGAAGGATTTGTAGTCTTTGGTGGCTTTGTGACTAATCTGTGCACGGATGTTTGAGTGGTGTGGCCGTTCGGCGTGCTGTAACCAGGCTCCAGCTGCAAGGGAGGCAGAATGCGCACGTCGAAATCACTCCCCGTCCCCATGGAGCACAGCTCTTGCTTGTTGGTTTCTTTCAGGAGCCTTCCATACAAGTCACTGGGTGTTTCACAGATAGCTTCTCCAATGTAGATGTTATAGGGCATGTTCTCCAGCCACGCTTTCAAAGGCAACAAATCACAAGTACAATTCCAGGGGTTGTCTTCCAGCTGCAATTCAACAATTCGCCCAATGTGTTCCAGAACTCCAATGTATGGCAGCTTCTGTATTCGATTCCCTCGTATATCCAGATGGGTTAGAGAAGCAAATCGAAAAATGTTATCGGGAAGGAATGAAATCAGATTGTCATTAAGGATCAGGACTTTCAGCTTGTGAAGCTTATTGAAGGCTCCCCGTTCAATAAACTTGATTAAATTGTAGTCAGCTTGGAGATACTCCAAGTTCTCTATGCCGAGGAAAGTGTCAGCTCGGAGGATCTTTAATTCATTGTTGTTCAAGTGCAACTGTTTTAATGCACTAAGACCCATAAAGGCCCCTCCCTCAATGTTCTGCAACTTATTATTACCCAGTTGCAAGGACACTGCATGTGTAAAATTAAGAAAGGTATTTGGATAGAGAATAATTAGCAGGTTGTTTTGAAAGTTGAGGTGGTAGAAATTAGACCACGGTGGTTTAAGCTGATTTGGCCTGTAGACTGCAACCTTCTCACAGTTGACATAGAGTACATTCTCAACTGACACACAGGAGCAAACATTGCAAATTTCCACAGATATATCAGCATCTGCAGTTGTAGAAGAAACTGGAGATGACAGAACCAGAAAGAGCCACAGAAACATCTTCTTGTGATCAGCAAGCAACCTTAGGCTCCTGAACAAAGATAAAGAATCTAAAGAAGAAAGAAGGAAAGAAAAAAGAAAACGTTTTTCAGTTGTCATTGTTCCAAAACGTCACTTGGGTTAAAAATTGTATTCCACTGAGCTACTGTACCTGCCAAGGATTATAGATAAACTACAAGCACTGAATTTAAATTAACACGAAAGATTTTAACAACCAAACAAATACACGGGAGCTAGAATCATTTCAAATACAGAATGTAAATCTCTGTAGACGAACACAAATAACTCTGAGGTCTGTCAAATATATTTCTCTCTTGTACACGCCAAACATGCATAACTAACAAGTAAAATAACCAAAGGAGATTCCAATTTTATGCATATTTACCCTCTTCAGTCCTGCACTGCTCATATGTTGCCGTGCATTTCAGGGATATTAAACACAAATGCTGATGTTATGCATGCCCAAACATCTGGGTTGGGACAGCACAATATAGAAAGGATGAAGATGCAGACACAAAAAAGCGATGTCAATACTCAACGTATGTATCTATAGCATCAACGCATACAGATTATCACTACGATAATAGTGAGAGTCACTCAAGAGATACATAAGCATGCACACACATTGTTTCTGTCACTTAGTATACCTAGTTTAAATAATGGTAACTGATGGCAGAAATACTGGTGGTAAACTGGTTGCAGAAATACAATGAACTATCCACAAAACAAGAAGACCAGCCCCGGGTGACCAATGGAAGCACATAGAAATGGAAGAAGCATGCACAGGCACGCAGCCCCCGTGCCCAGCAATAACAACAATATCCTGACTCGCAGGGCAAAACAAAGTCACAGTTCACCAGCCTGACACTACTGAAACCTGAGAAGAACTTTTTTTTTTTTTGGTAAAACATTATGCAATTTGCTCTTATCCCTGCACTGATACAGAGGTGGCTTTCAAGAACCCTTCACATATAGTCAGGCCAGCTGAGCTGCCATTTTTTACGCAGAGTAACTGGAGCCACAGCATTTCCTCTGAGGAGCCATAGCATTTCCTCTGAGTTACAAGGTAGGCTTTTTTTGTTTGTTTGTTTGTTTTTTAAACAAATCAGTCAATAACCAATACTTTGCTCTCCCCACCTTCCCCATTCCCCAAGTTGTCCCTTTCATCTCCTGCTGTGGGAAGCCACCGAGTTGGCAGGAGGGAGCCAGGATGGAAGTGGAGAAAGCGGGAGCCAGCTGGAGGGAGGAGAATCGGGTTGGAGGGAGCTGCAAGGAGGGGAGGATGCGCCGGGGGACCTGGAAGGGAGGGCAGAGGAGGGATGAGGGAGGAAGGAAGGGAGGACAGAAGGACAAGAGGGAGAGGGAAACCTGAGAGGAGGCAAGGAAGGAAGAGGGGAAGGGATGCCTGAAGAGATCAAGGAGGCCGCGGAGAGGGACCGCGGGGAGAAGCTCGGACCGGAGCAGCCGCTGCTGATCCCCGCAGGCTCCCGACCCTGGCCGCGGCGAGCTAGCCCGCAGGGGCAGCCCCATGCCCCCGCGTCCCCGCGGCTCCATCTCCCTCCCCCTCCCAGGCACCGTCCCCCCGTATCCCTGCCTCGCCCACGCTCGAGTCCCCTCTTCTTCCTCAGCCCCGGGGCTCCGGCCGGTGCCGAGCGGGCACACACCACGGGCGCTGCGTGGGGCTGGCGGCGGGTCGGCGAGCCCGGCCGGGAGCGCTGGCACTACCGCAATTTTTTGCCGCAACCGGCTCGGCTGGTGCCGGCTCCCCTCTGTCGTGGGCGCCCCGTCGCCCTCTGCCTCCCGGCGGGGGAAGGCAGGAGGGACGCGGGCGCACACACACCGCAGGCACATGCCGGCTGGGAACGGGCACAGCGCGGCGGTGCAGCCCAGCATCCCTCCCGCCCGCCCTTTGCAGCGGAGCACAACCGTGGTCCCCGCCGCCAAATGCTCCCCCCTCTCCTTCGGCACCTTTGCAAAGTGCAGCCCGCAGTACATTCGCAGCACTCCTGCCCCCGGCCCCACCGCACAGATCCTTCCTTCCCCCCGCCCCAGTTCTCCCCATCCCTCTCACACCTCCACCGGCTCCCCCCCCCCCCCGAAAGCTGGGTGCCGCTGGCCCGGGGCTGCGGGAGGCGGCCGGCTGGCGGCTGGAGGGGAGAGGCGAGAGCGATGGCAGAGAGGCTCCGGCAGGAAGCCACTGTTGCCTCGTCTCCCCCCCCCCCCCCCCCCCCCCGACTTTCCCCCATTAAAATAACAGCAGTAATTATTACAGCAATAAAAACAAAACCTTGGGAATCATTAAAAAAAAATAATTAAGACGCCAACATAAACGCAGCCCCGCCGCGTCCCCCCCCTCCCCGCCCGCACTCACACGCCCGGCGGGGCGGCCGGACGCCCCCGGCGATGCTCCCGGCGGCGCTCCGCGGCGAGCCCGGCACCTTCCCTACCTCGGCGGCCGGGGTCGCCGCGGCCCCGCTCCGCTGCGCTCCGCCGCTCTCCCCGCCAGCTCTCGCCTCCGGCAGCTCCGCGCAGGCACCGAGCGGCGGGGGCAGCAGCCCTGGCCGCCGAGGCGCGGAGCGAGGCGAAGCCCGGCTCTGCAGCAGCCCGGCGGGCAGCGCCGCATGCAGCGACCGCCTCGCTGCGCCCTGCCCCGGCACCGCGGTCCCCCGCGCACGGGCGGGGAGAGGATCCCTCTGCACACGGGCACCCGCTCCCATCGCACTGCTCTCGCCCACCCCTCGCACGCAGAGAGCCCCCTCCCCTTCGCCACACGCACACACACACACAGAGAGCCACGCACGCACCGAGCGCCGCTTCGGAGGGGAAGGAGACGCCGCTCCGGGGGAGCGATCGCAGCCCACCGCGACCGCCGCAGCCCCTCCGCCCGCCGCGCCGCCGTTACCTTTCCCGGGGAGATGCCGGGCTGCGCCCCCGCGGAGCTTAAGCGGGCGCGGCGGGGCGGGAGGCGCCCCCCGGGGCGGCGAGAGCGGCGGGGCCCCGGTGCCGCGGCGGGCGCCGCGGGGCTGCCATGGGCGGCGCGCAGAGCTACAAGTGCGGCCCCGGGGCACAGCCGGGACGGGGCCGTCCCGCCCCCGCTCGCCCGGGCAGCGCCTGGCTGCGCGCCGCTGAGCAGCGCGGCTGGGAAGAGCGGAGCGGGCGAACGAGAGGGAAGAAAAGAAAGGAATCTCCCCCCGCCTCCCCCCCCCCCATCTCTTCCCTCATCTCTTCCCCCCCGCCTGAAACAAAAGTAGAGGTGGAAACTGAGTGGGCAGGATGGTAACATTTGCTGCATTTAATGTGAATGGCAATTATGGAACAAAATCACTGTGAGGAGACATACCCGACCCGTTCTTAAGACAACACAGCTATTTGTGTATCTCATTCTTTGTGGTTAGGTGAAATTCCTCCTCTGCTTAGGTAACAGCTGCAGTCTGATGAAAAAAAAAAAAACAACCCCTAATGTTATGCACTTGTGCAAAACAGATCCTGCTAATTAAGAACTCCAATTTACTCTGCCTTTCATAATATACTTTAAAATGGTAATGAATACCCCCCAAACAAGGTGACATCTCTTTCCGAGGCAGAAGAGTCCGTTAACCAAATGAATCTTGCAAGGGGAGTTCAACTGCTCTCCCTTCACCGCTAACATAATTCAGTTAGAAAACTGTTTATGTATTGCACACATACCAGTTGTGAGTGCTCAGTCTGGGCAGTAAACATCAGGGAATGGAAAACAGCAACTGCTTTCTTCATTTAGAGAAATGAAATAAATAGCTTGCTCCGAAGGCTGACTGCATCTAATTGAAATAATTTCAGAATGTTATTTTGTAATATGCGGATAGACTGATACCTGAAAACAAATGCAGCTGAGACATAAATAATTTGCATATCAGAACAGAACTGAAAGTGATCTGTGATTAATATTCAGCCCATTAAAAACAAATCTTTAAAATGTAAACTCTCTTAATTACGGAACCATTAACAAAGCACTGTTCACATAAAAGGAAATGCATGTATATAAAGGGCCCAGTTTAGAAGCATTTGCATATAGTTTAAGCTGAATTTTTCAAACTCTATTTAAATGCACTTACAGAACAGAGAGCAAAGGTCTAGAATAAAATTCATTTAGGAAGATATGTGGTTTACAAATCTATTTTAACAACAGGCACAGAAACGCAGGTGTAAAGATCAAGGTGCCAGTTTTGTTTAACCAGCTACATTAAGCTAGATGTTAAACTAATTCCATGCTTATTTAGTAGGTGAAAGAGCATATAGACAGCATCAAAGGCAGATCACTACTCCCACCACCACTCAAACAACCGCTTAGGGACCGAATCAAAAGTCAAACAAGGAGCATAACAGAAGATAATATTTTAACCAAGAAAACGGTGAAACGAGTGAATATTTAAGAGAACTGAAATAGCACTATAACTAAATAATTGTTGATGTTTCTATGATAAGTGGCTATTGGCAATGACATATGTTTATGGTGTTGTAGAACTTATCTGAGCTGGAAACTTAGTTATGCAACACAATTTCATTATTAGGGTTTTAGTATGCCGTATTTTTATATTTATTTCTAATTTACAGTCACAAAAAAATAACTCCTCCTCTAAATCTTGTTTAAGTGGTTTCTAAGCTACTTTTCCTAATCTACAACATGTCAAACTCACTAAGATTTAGGTTTATATGTCAGGACAACAAACCAAACCAACCTGAGCATAATTTTGAAGTATAACAAGCTTAAGCACAAGCTTAAGGTCAAGACTGTGATCCAAGACGATGACGTGCTTAAGGAATAAATCACTTTAAGAGGTTACATCCTAGAATCACTTGGTTGTACCCCTTTTCCTTGAGATCTGGCTAGAAGTTTTGTCACCATCAGTAGAAATTTTCTGTGTAGCTTGATGGTAGATAGTAATTGGAAGACAGCCGAGACAGAAAGGGCAAGTTGGATTATCTGGTCGGGTTCCCTGAAGTTTACAAGATTACTTCAGGCTACACACCATGCCCATTATTGTCATCTCTAACCTTTTCTTAAATTTCTTGCTGTGATGGAACCTCATTCATCTCCTTTGATTTTTTTTCTGTGTCTGGCTGTTGTTTGCCACAGGAACGTGTATTTTTCCTTCTTCAGTTTAGCAAAAGAAGACCAAAAAGCTAACAAACAGATAGACTAGGAACATAATTTCCTGCAAAGAGAAGTATCTGAGGAAAAAGTAGAAAAGTGAGACTACTTCCCACCCAACGAGACGCATGCAGTTCGGCATTCTGTAATGGTGCAATTAGCTTCTCAATAATGTCATTACCATATCTAAGTAGAAGTTCTTGGGAGAGAAAGGCAATTTTTACTCTTGGCTGCTGAAATTCATAATGCAATCTGCTCAGAAATTATAGAAGCCTATTTATATTTTGTTTCCTTTCACATTTTTGTGAGAACTTCTAAACAATACTTTTCTTCTCAACACACACATGGTTGGTCACCCACCTCTCCCAATTTACTTCTGGGCTGATGCAGGAGCTTGAGACTGAAACTGTGCTCTATGTGTGTTCAAAGTCTGCCTCCTGTAACAGAATCATCGAAATGCAGAGGCCAGTCGAGATGCTGAATCTACTGCTCCCAGCTCAAACCCTAGGAGAGCATTTTCCTCAACCTGTTCAGCACACGTGCAAATAGGACTTCAGCTGAAGTTGAGCGGAATTCTGTGCAGTAAGTTGCTTTGTTTTTTCATCCACAGTAATTTTCTGAGTGTTCTGGTTTGAGGTAAAACAGAACCGATGAGAAATGAACTGAGAGGAAACAGGAGCCAAACATCCTACTCATTCCTGCGCATTTCCAAGTACAGTTTAAGATACAGTATCTGAACTCAGACTGCACGTGTTTACAAAAGCGGTGGGGAGGAGACGTCTTTCACCTTTATGCTACCTATGGATGCAGGGGCGTCCTAAATGCTTTTCCACAGGCACTGAGTTGCACTGTGCTGCTCTCTCTCCAGTTTGTCTGTTGTCATCCTTAAAATGAAAGAAGGGTCGGTCCCCAGAAGTTTGAACTAACCAGAGATATGATGGTCCACAGACCTGTGGCTCTTGAAATCAGAAGACCAAGACAAGAAACTGCAGTTGCCGTGACCAGCGCAGGAGCGTGCTTTCCTTGCTCGTGTGCCGACAGCTGTGCTGGCCAGCTGTGAGGAAGCCTTGTGCGCCCAGCTGCCAAAAACACACCTGGGAGAGAAGCAATGTGCACACAAACGTATTTGGGTTGCTCTGTTTGAAAAGGTTCATGCCAGGAGTAGAAACTCATATAAAAAGTCTCCAGAAATTAGTGGGAATCTCTTTGGATCAGGCTCTATTTTATAATTATTATGTAAGCACTACATGTTACTCCTTCCTTTTCCCAAAGAATGATAAAAATAGCCCAAAAGTTATTGTTGTGGCCCTTCACATAGGGCCCAGGTAGAGAAGAAACTGTTTTGTTTGAACACATGGAAAGCTGGTTAACAATTCTTTGAATAGGAAAGCAAAGGTTTGTGCGGACTCCGTCTGTTTCTGGAGTTTCCACGGTTAAACAATTTCTGTTTAACAAGTCTACAACATGTTTCTGCTCCCAGATAAATCAGTAACAACCGCAATACTCAGCAAACAATATCTGACACGGCAGAATACAGCAATGACTGTGCAGCACTGTCTTATACTAGGGCTTCAACTGATAGGACATAGCCTCTGGAGGAGAAAAAAAAGGATGTAACTCCACCCATTGTCCCCATCTTCTACATATTTTGCCAGATTGTCAGTCAAAAAAGGGGGAGGGAGAGCATCCTTGAAAACTCTGTACCTACTAGAGTGAGTCCCTGCAAGTGCATCGTTTTAAAGGTACAGTGTGATAGGAAACAGTGCAAGTCTGCAACACACTGAAGACAGAACCACTGTGAAAGAGTACTGTGCTAAATAAAGTGGAAGAAATGCTGTCAGATATATGTCTCTGCTTGGATGCATATTATTTCCACCTAACTTACTCCATTTTATCCAGGAGCCCTCTTCAACATGCAACAAGTAACCCATTGCCTGCTCCAGGAACGCATCACCTGAGAAAACACTGAAATACGTGCATCCTTTCAACAGGGATTGGCAGGGGTTTTTTGTTCCATCTTTTCCTATTCATCTGCAACGAGTCGTTGTCTTGCATGTTCGATAAAGTGGGCACGCTGCTGGTAGCAGGTCTCCTGACTAATTCTCTTTGTAAGCCTAGCTTGCGGGGTCCAGCTCCGTAACACTACACTTGCCAACTTTTCCTGTCAGGGCACAGTTGGTAGGCATTTAATTTCACTAAAATGCAAGATGTCCAGTGCTGTCAGTACACCTTTACTTATTTTCTTTCTCTGTGCTCATTTACTCAGGGGTTGTTCACCCTCCAGCTCACTGTCAGAGGCTAAAGCTGAGCTTGGCCTATCCACTTGCCCCCTGAGACAACAAAAAGTGTGAAATCAGAAGACAAAGAAACTAATGAAAAAGTAACGGATGAAGAATCTACCTGGGATGTTTTTCCGTAAGGTGGTATGATATAAGGGTAAAGGCAAAACCTAGAAGCAACTGCAGTTGTCCTACTGAAGTCTTTTGTGGAAACAGCTCACTAAACTCATTTCTCAAAGAGAAATATATTTAGAATAAGAATTCTGTGCTAGAAAACTCTGACATTATTGAATACACTGAATTATGAAATAACACTTCATCGTCCCTGAGTGAACAGCCTATTATCTGAATAAAAGAACTATGCCCATGTACTACAGAGAAAATGTAAAGAAATTTGACTGTGGTTGGAAATGATGGAGGATAGGAAAGAAAGAGGTACCCTAAGAAGGGGGGGAAATGCATTGTGTTTCTTTGTTTGCTCCTAATAACTTTGTCTTCAACAGTGGAGCAGGGGAAATCTTTTATGCTACGAATGCCATACCGGTTAGGCTTCCCGTCAGGATTAGATGGGTTGAGGTCACTTGACATTAACAGAATGTGAATTTAGAATATTCTAATTTAAGTTCTCAGTACTCCATGTTTTCCTCGCGTGTGAGAGTATTCCCTATCACCTTCTGCAATTCCACAGACTTAAATAGGACTTCTCATGTGTATAAAGGTCGATGGTGTAACCCCCTCATTAAGCTACCTGCAAGCAGAAGAGCCTCTTACTTTATTTCTCAGAAAGATCTAGAATAAAGCTCACACTAAAAGTATGATGAAAGACAATAAAATAATTGTCATTCAATCTTTAGAATGAAAAGCAAATACTCTATTTTTGCTGAAGTTTAAGTTGTTCTTGGACGAAGGGCTTCAAGCTGTGACAATGTGGAAGAGGGAGTGAGCGCAGAGCACCTTGCCAGCTGCTCCTGTCTCTCGGCACGCTGGGAGAGTCGCTCCCCAACCACTGCAGTTCCTGTGCTCATCAGCTGAAAGACCACTGTGGTAGAATGAACAGGCAGCGACAGAAGAAACCACGTGCTTTAGACTTGTTGCTTGATTTAGGGAGCAAGTTACACTAGGGGGGAAGGATCTGAAGCAAAATTAAGATATTGCACGGGTTTGCTCGTTGCTCTACTTTAATCTGCTTTTGCTTCTGGGGTTTCTTTTGCAGCTGCCCTAGTTTCCTTTACTTTTACTTTTTCTATTAATTTCAATTAAGGCCTCCATAGGCTCACCAGCTAACAGACTCTTTTATTATTGTTTTTAAAAAAGCAGACCTACGCTATCTTTCTTGTTGCCCCTAGACTATTGCAAAGGAGTGTAGGAAAGGAGTCTTTCAAGAAAGAAGAGAAACTGCAGCTACTTCAGTAACTGAGTGGTGACATTTTTTTAACCTAGTGATTACACACCAGTGCTGATCTGATATAAACTGGCTTCAGGGAAGGCATGCTGAACCAGTAACCAAAAAAGAGATGTTTGCTTTTAACAACAAACATTTTCACGTCATATCAAAATGATCCAGAAAGAGATTGTGCTTGAGATGGATGTCTCACCTTCTTTTCGAGTTTCAGCCCTGCCTGGGTGGAAGGGGCAAAGCCCTCTCATTACCTGGCTGCCCCACATAATTGTCTCCAACGCCTGAGCAGCCAATCCAGACTGTTCCAAAAGCAGGTCAAATGAAATCTTCCTCATCTTAGCAAAGGCTTAAGGACAGCAATATGTAGAGGCAGCTCTGCTGCATTCTCCGATAGATGGATGCACCAGGGAACTGGAGCTGAACCATCAAAAGGAAGATGGAAAAAAAGCAGAAATATCTTTAAAAATTTAAAGTTAGGTTTTAAGGTGGATAAAATAATTATTTGGGGCAATCAAGTCTTTCAAATGCTTTTTTTTTTTTTTTTTTTAACTTCCTACAGTTTACAAAGTATATCAAAAGAAAGAGAATTCTGACAATGTGACAACCCTTGTAGTCATGGTGCTCCTAAGTGTGTCCCAGCTTCTAGCTACATGACATGCCTGGCACCTACAGATAAAACTGAGATGGCTGCTTAGAAAATAATGACACAGATGTAGGTATGTTAATAACAAAGAGTGAGTTCTGCTCATTTTTGTATTTATGGGGTGGTTTCGTGAAAGAGGGAAGGACTAACTGTCTGTTCTCCCTCTTTGCCCTTATCATATCCCTGCTACCAGCCAACGGGTCTTGTCATGCTCTTCCCTTCTGCCATCTCTGGCACTTATCGGACCCTCCTTGAATCAACTTATCAACCTCAAAATAATGCATTTTTCTCTTTTCTTGGTTAGGATAGTTTTCAGCCAAATTAGTGAATTGAATTGAATTGGCTTGTAAAGAGCTCCAGCATGTATCAAAGCTGGTGTATGATTAGTGGTGGGAGCACCCAGCCACTTACAGGGTGAGAGACATATGGGGGGAGGTATAAGGGGAGGATGAACGGGACTAAACACACAGCAAGAGCATATATTAAATGTTTTAAAATGTCTTTTGTAGCTTCACAGTCATGTGAATTCGATTTTAATCAAAGTTTATATAGAAAAGTAAAGGAGAAAAGTAAACTTCTGTAGAGTTCCTTTGCTCCACTAGAGCAAGGTCTGGATTTTCTCACACTTGGGCCTTTTAACATTTTAAAAAGAAAAGGTATCTGTTCTTCCCACATGTCCATGAAATCTCATTTTCAGAAGAAACACACATATTTACTGAATAGTGAAAGAATCAAAGGCAGATTTATGCGAAAAGTCTAAACTGATGCCTGAATGATGGAAACATTGGAGTCTAAAGGAGAATTCTAGCCTAACGTCCTGGTTTGAGGTAAAACAGAACTGATTTTCTGTTCAGTAATTTTACTTTGCAGCTAAGCCCCTTCTAACTAACTGAATTCTCTGAAATTAAAAGCGTATTTTTAAGACTGTAGTCTTAAAAGACTGATAAGACCCGATTGTTTATAATTTATGCCAGGGAATGGTATGCAGAGAGGTGCTTGCTTATACTAATTGCTATAACCCCCAAGGGCAGCCCACTTTGTTATGTGCCCCGTTGGAGGGTCGGAAGCGGAAAAGCATAGTGGGGTCCCACCTGCAGGGAGGAGCAGACAGGACAGGTGACCCAAAGCTGACCAACAGGGTATTCCATCCCATCTGCCTCATGCTCAGTATAAAAGCTGAGGGATCAAAGGGTCAGGCTCTTTCTTCAGTGGCCGGCGTCTGAGGGGGACTCTGTCTGTTTGTCTGCCTTTGATCCCGATCCATGCATTACTGAATCCAGATTTGGAATCCAGTTCCCGTCTGTTGCTGAGTCCAGTCTGGGACTTTCCCTGTGCCTGCCAGTGACGCAATTGTCATCCTGAGAGCTCGGTATAGTTTTGTGTATATTGTATATATTTCATTATTTTCTTTTTTATTATTTTAATAATATTAAATTACTTCAGGCTTTTTTTAAAAACTCCTAAATCTCTTTTCTCTCTCATCCTTCTCTCCCTGAAGGGAGACACTCTCCCTCCTCTGAAGGGGAGAGAAGTAAAAGAGAACATCTGTCATTTGTTTCAGTGGCCACTCCAGCCCAAACCACGACAGATTTATTGGTGCCCAACATGGGGCTCAACTGGGGCTCAACAAGGGCTCTGACAGATTGCCCCAATAGTTTGAATTCCGGCTTGCTCCGTTTAGAAAGTATCAGATTTTTTCTACAAGAGTCTTAAGGGGTTGGAAATTACGACAGACAGCTGACATCATGTTGTTCTTGGACAGAATATTGTATTATGTCTTTATAGGGTTTTGTTTAAAGTTAGTTGATACAATGCTGCTTAACCCGCCATATGTGCTGTATAATATATTTGCTCTTTGTGTTTGTATGAGGTGGTTTAAATGCGCTATTCTGCTGTTGGATTTAGTTCTTATCCATACTGCGATTGATTGGATAACTACTTTACCTGCATTCCCTGGGTGTCATGTAATGGATTCTATTATGAATTACACTTTTAATTTTACCTTGGCAAAGTTTACTTCGCCCTTTAATGCTCATGGCAAACCGCGGCGCCTCATTGGAATCCTCTTATGCCAAGAGGAGGATATGATTGTGGAAACATTCAGTATAACCAAAGAAAGAAAAAACATTGTCTCTGCCTAATCTCAAGATCTATGACCTGAATACTCTTCTGACATACAACATTTCAGGTCTTCTCCAAGGTGTGAAGTTATAACCTTCCAGACAAATCTGAAGCCAGCATGCTCTGAACATAAGGGGAAATTTATCTTATTAAATAAGCAATTCATATATCAACAAAGATATTCAGATATTCACATATCAATACAGTAAGTAAGAAGCCTTGCAGAGGGATGAATAAGAAAAAACTGACATATCATAACGAAGGCACCCTAGCAGGGCTCACGGTAAACAACTGAAGAACAGACTTGAGGGACTGGAAAGAGCAGCAGATGGGGTAGTTTTTGGAAGCTTGTACGGAGTTTGGGAGGCTAGTTAGGAATGCATGAGTAATATTTATAGAGACCTTTATCCACTAATGGAACTGACAGAAGCTGACAATTATGACAACGGTAATGAACCTGTCTTATCTATTTTAAGACACCTTGTGTGAAGAATTCAGACAGAAAGAAAAAAAAAAGATTATTCTTTGGTTGGTTAAAATACCATAACCAAGGGATTCCCTTTCTGTTCGCTCTGCATGGAAAATATACAAAAGCACCATAATTGCAGAACATTTAAATAGGTCATTTAAAATAGATACTACAAAGTGAGAGAAAAAAAGTCCACCCTACTTTAAAGTAATTTTTTTAACAAAAAAGAAGGAGGATTACTTTCTATTATCTTCCATGCTTTAGAAGGCCGAGAAAGCCTGTAGATTTACTTTAGAAGGCCTGTAGATGTACTTTATATGTCTGCTTTGCCTTGAGATTAGCCCAAATGTGATGTTTTCTTGATGTTTACAGATGCCAAGGGATCTACGACATCTCATTTTTCCCCTTTTCAGTTTGTTCTGAAAAGACACTGGATTGACTTCATGCCTTTTTCTTATGCTATTTTGTGCTGTTTCCTCTGTCTCCAAGATCACCGCCATTATTGTATTTAAGGAAGGAAACTTTCATTTGGGTTGCAGTGGATGTAACTATATTTCCTTGACAGCATTCCAGTTAGAAACGCTGAGGTGTTCATTGAGGTCATTGAAGTAATTTTTGGACAGAGTCAAGGTGTAATGCATCTTTCACCGAAGGCAATGAAGTCAGACTCAGTTTTGTTTAAAATAATGGTGTCTGATGCTTTCCTATTTTAGTAAAAAATTTCGTGGTGTAATGACTCTTTTGAAAAGAAACTTTACTTCCATATGCAAATCAGCGTTAGCTCATACTGTAAGCACAAAAACCAGTTAATTAAGACCACGAAATACTGTTCGGGTATTGTTTCCTTTCTCAGGTTTTAGCTTGTTAGTTTTGACAGGTGCACAATGAAATATAATAGAAGCTGAAAAGGTCTTTATCTGTATCCCTTTGGCACTTTAAAACTGATGTACAGGGGGCAGGTCAATATGGATACATGCATACAATGGTCCAAGTTTCAGCTGAGGTTGGTAGTCAGTGGGAGTGAAGCTTTCCTTCAGGTTTCAACATAGCATCTATGTTTTTCGGAGCTGCTTACCAGCATTTAATAGCATTTCTCTACCTGCACCCAAATATGATTGGGCATTACAAAGTGCAATTTAGGAGACACCCTAAAAAGCAATGAACTCAAATTCGTAATGCTCAGTCAGACTATTTATTATCCAGGTTTTGGAAGTGGTTACTCACTTGCATCATTGTTCTGCTTAGTACAGGCCTTGAGGCCATATCTCATTAACATCTTCTATTTATGTTTTTGTTCATGTGTTTGTTTTCTAAATCATGGAAGAAGACTATTTCAGTTCTAGAGATTTACTGAATAGGTGCTAGAATGTGAACATTCTTCGACCTACCAAAACCAGTATTATTATTGTAGTCCAAGATGAGAATCAGTGTTCCCCAAATGCGTCATAGAGGCTAACAGCTGAATTTTGTGGCCTTTTTTTCTGTCAACTTCTGTCAGCTTTGGATTTCTTTCATGAATTGACATCTTTATCGTATGAAAAATCCCTACCCAACATTTAATAATTTTGTTGTATTTCCCTGATGAGTCATTTTTTAATTAAAATAGGTATATTTAAAAGAAATGTTATTTTTTAAAAACTAATTTTCAGCAATGCTTAATGCTAAGCAGAGCTGATAATTCTAAGGTATAAATGTCAGATATGAAGTACAGGAGAACAGAGTAAGGAAACCTACCCCAAAACATTTATCCTGTGACTGTTACATTGTGGTGGCCTCACTAGACAGTTCTTTTATAAAGAAAGTTAAAGATGTGGTTCTCCGATCCTTTCTCCAAACCAAAGCAGAGCAGAGCTACCATGACTGGAAAATTGAGCATATTGCTGGCTTTATACATTCTAAAAACTTTCTGCATCTGAAAAGAATAAAGAAAGCAAATGGAAAAATGTTAACTGGAACAAGCAAGCAAACCCAAACCAGAAAACACATAGACAATTTTGCATGGAATCCCCCCAAAACTCATTAACATTTGAAAATTTGCCAAAGTTCATAGTTGAAATTTAAAATTTAGAAAACACTTCCACTTACTCTGACAATAAATATTACACATGACGCAGCATTCATCTCAGCTGATAATATTCTTTATAACACCTTTTATGAATCATCGCAGTTTTCTCTTTCTAACTCCCTATCACTGCTTGTGAAGGAAAAACTGAGGAACAGAGCTTGAGCCTATTTTTTAAAATCAGGAGTAAGGACCATCTTAATGCAATGATCTTTGGAACAGACTGATCTGCAAGCGTCTCTAGTTGCTTAACTCTGACTCAGGTGTGTAATTTCATTAAAATTAATGAGAATTAGGTATGTGTTTTCTTGCCTTAATTGCCTTATTTGTATACACAAACACTGGATATGGTGGTATAACCTGATCAAGGATTTCAGTTCTCAAATTCCTGACTATCAATGCTTTGTTCAAGCCACACTTCCTGCTACAGGGCTGCACACGTCTGCCTTTATGCTGGTCTGTCTGACTAGAAAATCACATCACTTTTCTTTGTGAACTACTTTGAAGGTTTCAAGTGACAAATAACAGGGACTTTAATCCTCTCTTTTTCCAAACAATTTGTAAATCAGAACCATCAAAACACATGTGCAGTGAGAGAGTATGGCCTGTGGTTTGAAGAACATTACGGTTCACTGCATCTCTGAAGTACTTTGAGCTTACATTTCTTAGATTTCATTTCAACGCCTCTCTTGTATTCTCTCCAGCCTGTTTTTCTGAAGAGTGAAGCAGCAAATACACATATACAGACTAGCACCTGATAAGACCATTTATCAAGTAAAATTCTCATCTCCATTACAATCTTGTAGCTTCCTATCATTATGTCTAGGTTAATCAAAGACAATTGCAGAGCAGTGAAGCTGCCAGAGATCTATTTGGATGCACAGACGAAGCCCACATTAATATACACAAAGACTAGTTTTGCATCCTTTGAAATCAGTATTTGCACTGCAATGAGCGGTAGCAAAATCAGGTTTTGAGAAAGGGCAAGCAGTGATTTCCTTGGTGAGTTACTGTTCCCTTAATGGCTCCTTTAAAACGGTAAGTTTTTCACACTGCAGAAATTATCCTGCCCTTGTACATGTGAAGTAGTATTGCAGCAATCTGGAAATGGAAAATGCCCTGAAGTGTTGTATTTGTGTACAAAACACAGTGGGTATTTGCATATCACCACACAGTGGTAGCCCTGGGATTCTCCCCGTGACCTGAATTAGGCAATGACCAGACAGCAAGTGGATGTGCATTGCCAGCGTACGGAGCTGGCACGTGCATGATACATAGTCCATGTGCAAGGAAGGCATCAAGGTGAGTAGGAGGTGATGGGGTGAGGAAGCACATTTCGCTCCTGGTATAGGCAGAGCTGCTCCAGTTTTGCATCTGCTACTGAATCCCTTAACCTGACGCTTGAACACCACAGGAGAAGAACTCAACCTGCACTCTTGGATCAAAGAAAACCAAAGCTCTGTCTCTGCTTCCAGAGGGCTGGGTTTGCTCTCCATTGGTGTGCAGGACCAATCAACACAGATTCATGGCCCAGGTTTGTATCTTAGTATGCCTTAAGGTCCTCCTGAAGGCAGGAGGTACTTAACATTAGCAACCCATTTCCCACCCCCCTTCCAGCTCCACTTTAAATCTTTATTAAATCTTCTTGGTGTTTTGTTTGGGATCTTTTTGTTTGTTTGTTTGGGGGGGTGATTTGTTTGTTTTTTAAGAGGAGAAGAGAGAAACTCTAGGTACAAGAACCAGTTTGAAATAACACAGATTTCTTAGTTAGAATTGGAGTCTACGATACTGTTGCAGACCACAGATTCAACTCATCTAAAGCCGTGCTATTTGTAAACACCTTCCCATTGCCTGGGAAAATGGAACAGAACATGCCAGATTGCTGAGTGCTGGGGGAAGAGTGTTATCTGCAAGTACTTTATCCTGTCACCTCTGAGAAATGGAGGAATTGTGCTGGAAGTCAGCTGAAGTGAATGCAAATATCTGTCCTTTCCAGGTGAAGAGCCCTCAGAGCTGCTTCAGGTTTGATTGTCATTAGCCCAGCACCATTTTTCCCTGCCTTCTAGAGAAACTAGAGTTGGAGGTCTGGAAAATCTCTGGAAGTGAAATTGTCCGTTTAGGTGACTAAAAAGATTGGACTCAGTAAGTGAACATGCTGATGTCACATTGTTGGTGACTAAGTCTGCTTTCTGCAGCCACCCCTGTTTGGGAACATAGGCATTTTCACAACAGCACATACTGCGCACTCCTTGGAGTTCCTCTGCCTTGAGCAACAGCCCACCGCTCATCGGCAACTGGGCTCAATCTCCGAGTGAGTCATCAAGATCTACCTTAAAGCCTTGTTTAGAGGTTAAGAACAGGCTAAGCTGCCTGTCTAGATATATGAAAAGTATGTAAGCGTATTAACCTCTGCCCCAAAACACTTCAAGAAGAATTTGAAAGTGCCTCCTTTGAAAATGCACCTTCAGTGATTCAGAAAACATTACTGTTTATTTAACTCCTGCATTAATTCCCAAGAAGGAATATGGATAACAATATACACTGTTGCAGTCTCTGCTTTTGCTCTCTCTGATGTAGTATCAGCTTTGCTTCATGAAGGAAGGGGAATTGATTCATTGGTGAAAAGCGTTTTCTTCTGTAAGTTCACTAAGGAAGAACATTCCTTGGCTATTTTCATTGTTTCTTCTACCAGAGCTGACAAACTGAGCAAAGCTTAAAACGTCAATGTTTTCTAAGGAGCTTTTTAATACAATGTGCATTATGTTTCAACAATTCTGAATCTGGAATAAGGTAGCTGCATTTCAATGTGCTAATCACCTGAGTTATCAAAACAAATGACTGATGTGCTAAGACAGCTACCATTACTTCTAAGCTCCTCCATCGGGTAAAAAATCAAGAGCCTTTCAAATGGCACAATCATTGTTAATTAGATAGGAACTTGTAAGAAGGCAGCAATGAAATTAAAATAATAACTTGGCCTAATATACTTGAAAGTCCAGACATTAATATCTGATCGGGAGGAGCTCTGAATTGCACTGAAGCAAGTTCCAGAATTGGCTACTTATTATTCAGCAGGCAATCTATATGCAATATTTAACAAATCAGGCATTTGATGAATAGTTGTTGACAGATCTTGTCTTCTTCACTGCTTCTCACAGAACTGCATCAGTGAGTCTAGACACAGCATATGTCTAGGAGGTCCCACAAACTTTCTTACAGTTTTGTATACTCAATTTCTGAAATCCATCAAGGAACTATTAATATTGTCCCTTATACAGAATCCCTTGTTAACAGGTCTGGAGGAACCAGGAATCTGCTAAACAGCTTCCTGGTGCTGCTATATGGAACTGTTAGAAGAGCTCTGTGTTTGATTTAAGAGTATACGTTGACCTAAATTTGGTCCTCTGCAAAAACAAATTAATGATCATCTGAAAGAATGCAACACAAATGATGTAAATGGAAGTAGAAATCCCCCCTATTAATAAGGGAGAAAAGCTACTATTTTCAACTTACTCTATCTGTAATGTTTCATTCATGAACACAATTACCCGCAGCCTATTTTTCAAGTGTACATCCCTCAGATACTATTCAGTGTTTGGTAACTTTTTGTGGATCCATCTGATAAGAATCAAATTATCTTCAATTTGTTCAGATCTTGCAGAGTGTCCTCAGTCAAGATTTGGGCTCTGGGACAGAGAACAACGCGGTTCTGTCGCTGATTGATGGCCCTGCAGCTAATCGACTCTAAATTGCAGGTACCTTCTGTCAAATGAACAACAGCCCACTCCAGGGACAGAACTGGAAACTGTGGAGCTAAGGCAGCATGGCCTGGACTCCAGAGCTGGAAGGTGAGTAGGCATGAGGAGGAGGATGAAGGGCTACCTATCAAGCCAGTTAGAAACAGAGCAGCTCCTGTGGGCTGCCGTGAACAGCAGGGGAAAGCAGGCTTTGCTGAAGTCAGTTTTTAAGCAGGAACGGGCTGGCTCTACACACCTAAACCAAACAGCCCCCAGCCCCACCGTGCTTGTTGTGAGCTAGACATTCGCCCTTGAAAGAGCTTTGAGACCTGGCACAAGGATTTTAGTTTTTGTAGGTTTGCTTGGATCCAGGCCCTTGTCTACTGTGGAATAGAAGACCATAAAAATCGTTCCACCCTCCCTGTAAGTGTAAAGATAGCACTCCCCGTGAGCAGGCTGGCAAGGCTACCCTTGCCACTAGCCAAGAGAAGAGCTGGTCTGACTCTGAGTGAGTGCAATGTTTCATTCCTCAGTGAATCAGCTGAATGTTTTGCAGCATAAAGTCACGGAAAAGGCATAAAACATAAAGCTGCACAGTACTTTTTCAGTTTTCACTTGACATCCTTCTAAATTAGGAGCAAAGCACTTGGATCAGTTTAGTAAGTTAGGCTACTCTGCTTTGTTTACACTGCAATTTGTTTTGTAGTCCCCCACAACATCCTTCTCTCTAAATTGGAGACATAGATTTGATGACTGGACTGTTCGGTGGATGAGGAATTGGTTGGATGATTGCATCCAGAGGGTAGCAGTCAACGGCTTAATGTCCACTTCACGGAATGGCAGGGGTTAGAGGGAAGGGCCTTCTAGAGATCATCTAGTCCACCCCCCTGCTAGAGCAGGTTTAAATAGAGCAGGTTGGACAGGATCACGTCCAGGCAGGTTTTGGATATCTCCAGAGAAGGAGACTCCATAGCCTCTCTGGGCAGCCTGTTCCAGTGCTCTGTCATGCTCAAAGTAAAGAAGTTTTTCCTCATGTTCAGGTGGAATTTCCTGTATTCCAGTTTGTGCCCATCACCCCTTGTCCTGTCGCTGGGCACCACTGAGAAGAGTCTGGCCCCATCCTCTTGACATCCGCCCTTTAGATATTTATAAGCATTGATAAGGTCACCTCTCAATCTCCCTTCTCCAGGCTAAACAGACCCAGGTCTCTCAACCTTTCCTCATAAGAGAGACACTCCGGTCCCCAGATCATCTTCATAGCCCTTCATTGGACTCTCTCCAGTAGGTCCTTGTCTTTCTTGAACTGAGGAGCCCAGAACTGGACAGACTACTCCAAATGCGGCCTCACCAGGGCAGAGTAAAGGGGGAGGATAACCTGTCTCAACCTGCTGGCCACACTCTTTTTAATGCACCCCAGGATGCCATTGGCCTTCTTGGCCACAAGGGCACATTGCTGCCTCATGGTCAACTTGTCCATCAAGACTCCCAGGTCCTTCTCCACAGAGCTGCTTTCCAGCAGGTCATCCCTTAGCCTGTACTGGGGCATGGGGTTATTCCTTCCTAGGTACAGGACCCTGCACTCACTCTTGTTGAACTTCATTAGGTTCCTCTCTGCCCAGCTCTGTAGCCTGCCCAGGTCTAGCTGAATGGCAGCACAGCCTTCTGGCATGAGCCACTTGTTGCGATAGAACAAGGGGTAAGGGTTTTAAACTAAAAGGGGGTAGATTTAGACTAGATATAAGGAAGAAATTTTTTATGGTGAGGGTGATGAAACACTGGAATGGGTTGCCCAGGGTGGTGGTAGATGCGCCATCCCTGGAAACATTCAAGGTCAGGCTGGACAGGGCTCTGAGCAACCTGATCTCCTTGAAGATGTCCCTACTCATTGCAGTGGGGGTTGGACTAGATGACCTTTAAAGGTCCCTTCCAACCCAAACTATTCTATGTTTCTATGATTTTATGATCTGACATGGAACCAATATAGTGCTGATAACGGTGCAACCATAGACAAAATCTGAGCAGAGAATCAGATTTCATTTTATAGTTTAGCCATTTACTGGAGCTGGCCAACATTCAGAGGGAACAGAGAAATCTACGTGTGTGTTTGCGATTCTACAGATACAGCATATTGAATGTTATGGTATGACGATTCATCTCTTTTTTAAAAACTAATTTATGGACAGATTGCACAGAAACATGGCTTAAAATTGTTATCAGCTATTAATAGGCAAGCATTACTGATTTTGTCTCTATTCCAAAATTGGATTAAAACATAAGCTACAGGAATGTTCTTAATCATTCAGACTCTCTCTAAATATAAGTTGTGACTGATCTTTACTGGCATCCAAAGTATTATAATTAACATACCATGATAAAAATGGTACATTTTCCACTATGGGAAGTTACTCCCTATTAATATACCAACCAAGTGAATATCTACTACATGTTACCAACAGCATAATTCAAAATAACATGCACCAGGGAAATATATTTTTGGGTTCTACCTGCCCTCTGGTGTACTCCCAGTAGGGTTGTTGCTGTGTATCAGGAGGGAAGGACCGTCAAAACACACCAAATACTTGTGCATGCAGCTTCCTATACCAGGTCATATTTGTACAATGTAAGTGATTCCATTCAAACCAGTGGAAAAAAGCCAAGTCCATGTTTTATTTTGAGTACAAGTCTTCTTTATCCACGAGATGGCAGTCTGTTTGCCAGTTCTGTGCTAGACAGGACTGAGTACAGATGAAGCCAGCCGTAGAATACAGAAAAATAATATTTATCTTCATTCTTAATTTATTCAAAGAAAAAGTAATTTCTCATCATTTTTATAGCTGTATATTTCAGCTGTAACAAACTCACCTTCTAAGAGACTAAAGTGGACGTTTTTCTTCAATGTCAATGTAGATACATTCACATATCCACGTTTTGCCCAAAGCTGTGCATTCACATTCATTGTTGATTGGGCACAATTTCCGCATAAACCCACAAATGTTACAGGCTGACTCAGAAGTCGCTGAAACTTCACAAACCTTTCAGCAGAGCTGGCAAGGTGCACAATTTAATAACAACCAGAGATAGCTGGATGTCACATTAGTCTGGGCTGTAATAAAAATATTTTAGGAGTTATTTTGTCATATAAGATGTTACGGAAGCCTCCAAAAAGGAGCTCAGCAAAGAAAATATCATAAAATGACTCAAAGACCCTGGTGACATCGTGTGCCCGTTGCACCAAATGCTACACAAGACAAACTTACAACCATCTCTGCAGTATTCATCTTTAAAGCAGTAACACTTTCTCTGTTGGATCATGTGAATTGATAATCTCCAGGAGAAAAACAATCTTGTTAAAAAGTAGCTAATACTGGCTGCTTTATTATAAATCATATATATATAATATACATGTGTGTATATGTGTAAAATATTGTCTGCTGCACTTGGGACAATTGACGCAGAAGAACAGTTGCTATAGAGCAGATGTCTCGCTCATAACACACCATAAAAATGGTGAGCCCTAGGCAAGGGGGTTTGTTCTGCCATAGTTCAGTGACCCACAGCAGTTCCCGGGCGGGTGTTCCCCACAGGCCACATCGCAGCAGCGGCACTGGGCACGGCGGGGGCACTTCCGCATGCAACGTGCAGGGGAGAGGGCTCGTGCAACAGCCAGGTGGTGATATATCAGGAATGACAATTGGTTCCAGGGTAAAGTGTCGCATAATAACTTTGGGTGGGGAAGGCGCCTCATGCAGAGTCACTCATGGTATAGCCTCTGCCCTTCAGGGTGGGAAGGAAGCCCAGAACCCCGGCAGCATGCCCGGGGCAGAGCAGCTCAGCAGGAGAGGCCAAGATGAACATTGTGGGCCTGGTGATGAGGGCCTGATGGTTGCTGCCGCAGGATGGGACTGATGGGCTGAGTGGGTTTCTGAAGTGGGAGTTCCAGGGCAGGGGCTTGCAGAGGGGCAGGGAGGGTTGGGGATGAGGACTGGGATGGAGGGAGCCACCAAGAACAGCCACGCACTGCACACCCTCACCTGTCCACTGCTGACAGCAGCAGCCACCACCATAGACAAGATGTCTAAGCAAAGTGCCAGCTCATTTGCCCCCTGGGTGCCCAAGCCCCAGTGCCCTCCGTACCGCAGCTAACCATTTCTAGAGCCCCAGCGCAGTAGTGACGGGCACATCTTTCCCTGTATGTGGTCAAAGCAGAGAACAGGTGTCTTAACGGGAAGAAAAATGTCAAGAGCTGTGAGAAGGTGTTATTCTGGCAGCAGATTGGAAACTGTTGAGCTGCTGCTGCTGTATATGGAGCTGGGAGCAGGTACAGGCCTTGCAATACATGGATACACCCTAAATTTCATACAGTTAAAAAAGGGGCTTCTTTCTTTGAGCAAAGCCGTGGTAGAGCTATATCAGTATCTGCAATACGATACGGAGGAGACAGTCATTCACTGCAATGCTAAATATCCATGGGAGGATCCCCCAATTTCTTCTACTCATGTAAACCTTTGATGTATTTTTTGGTGTCCGTGTGTAGGGAGGTCACAAATAGAATGTTTAAATGCAAAGAGGGAGTGGGGAGAAATTAGGAGCAGGTGTAAAGACATATCTGTATTTTGTAAATACAGTATGTATTTTGTAAATACAGTATCTGTATTTTCCAGGAACCAAGCTATGCATTTCTTAGCAATTTTTCCTTTGTCTATTTAAGTGACTATTGAAACACATGAACTTTTTCTGGAGATGGAAAGAAGATGATTGCAGCTGGGGAAGAGGATATGGAAGTAAGCAGGGAAGTAATGTGGAGGGAGAGTTACAGGTGTGGGGCACTGAAAGAAGGGCTGCCAAGCCTCAAATCAAACACTGCACAGAGACATGAGACAGGGACATAAATGTGATAGTTTGGGGGGCAGGGGTTGTTCTTTTCTGTTTTTTTCTCAGTCCACTGTCAGCTGGTGATGGAACACTGGGTAAACCCCTGCCAAATAACAGCTAACTTAGTGTAAGAGACATGAAGCAGGAGGGTTTCTCACACTGAGATTTAACAGTGGCAACTGGGGAGAAAATCACCACCATGTGCCACTGATGTCATCTGAGTTACAGCTGAGTCTAAAGACAAGACACACTCTGACAAAGAGGAACGGGTGTTTTTTCTCCCCACAGTGGCCGGGAGGTTCTGCCTGCTCTCGCATCTCCCTCCGTGGCAGGAGCAGCTGTGCTCATGTAAAGCTCTGTGCAACCAATTAATCCGGTCAATGAGAACAGCAGTATAAATATAAACTAGGTTATGCAGCTTGCATATATTTAGTATAAACTGACTTTCAGAACTATGCTGGCGTAATTCCTTTTTCATGATTGCTGTGTAAGCAGCAAACCCACACATATAACATCTCCTGTTGAACCCTAACCTTCCTCTGCATCACTCCTTTATATTCTGAGGAAAAGCCCTGACTTGTCTCACTCTACCAGGTAACAACTATTCTCATCTACACACTGAAGTTTCTGCTCTGAAAGCTTTTCAGCATACATTTCCAGTTCAAAATTTTTTTGAGACAAAAGCCAAATTTTCTTTCAAATAATTGTTCTGATGTATGGCTTCAACAAATCCTACCAACCAGGCATTGCTCCCTAATGACTGGTAGTTGGCACAAATAGCAGTTTTCTTCTACGGAGATTCCGGTCCCTCAAGAGTATGTAGTTTGTTTCCCCTCACCCCACTCTGAATTTGACTTCTGGAGCCTAATCTTATACCAAGCTCCATTTTTGCTTGTTGCAAGGGATATTTTTTCTAATTTTAGCCTGCTACATTTGTGTCTTCTAAAAGAAATCCGATTCAAAGACTGTTACAAAAAAGATTATGAGACGCTGACTTCAGCTGTCTGTGGAAGCTGGAAATCACTCAATGTTATTGTTAAATTATTTTCCGCCATTTTACTTCTATGCTAGTCTGCACAGGAACCAATAAAGTATCTTCTAAGAGCTTCTGTAATCCCAAACCTACCTCCTCTTCCACAACAATAATAAAAATAAGAACTATTGCTTTTTATACCTAGTAACTTACATTCTGTTCCTTCCCTGGAGGTACTGTTGAAATTTGCACTGGAATATAATATTTTGCATCTTTGCTTTGCTCAACATTTTTCTCATCTGCTTGCAGGCAATTAGTAAGAGAAAATCCTTCCAAGAGGGTTGAAAACAAATGTTCTGTGCCTTGAATCCTGACTTTGCTCTGTGCTGAAAATTTGGGGTATCCTAGATTTGTGGCTTCAGAACACTTGTTTTTGTTTTCTCCTTGCTTTACAGAATTGCTGCTGCAATTCTGGTGGACTAGCTGTCAGAGGCATATACTTTGTTTGATATTTTAATTCTAATGAGGGTCTCAAAATTAGAACAAGCCCTTTACAGTGACAGTGAATGATGATTCACCGTATAAAAGAGTCTCCTAGACAGATAATTATTTAGGCATGTATTTCAGGGGATCATCCATTAGGTGTCTCAGAGGAAGAGATTATTTTTTTATCAACAGGGAAGACAAGACAGTGAGTTAAATTACCTTGAAGGCAATACTGACTCATGAGGGGTAATGGGAAGTGATTTGAGAGATACATATGTGTCCTGGCTAAATCTGGCTTTTCTTGTTTAGCATGTGGCATTTGAAGTTTGCTAATTGTCAAGGTTTTCTTGAGCATATAGCTATTTGAGACTATCTGCTAGGCCTGACTTAAGAGTTTGTTGCTTAAGGGATGAATGGTCTCAGCAGTGATTGTTGTCTGACATTGTCACCCCAGATCCCACCTTGGGAAGAATTATGGTTGCAAGCTCAAAGGGACTACATAGGGTAACATGGTCCATGCAGCCATCAGTTGTGACTACAAACTCTGCTAGCAAAGCAGCCAAAGTATCCCTGGAAAGGGATATATACAAGTATCCCTGAAAGAAAACATCACAGGCTGGAGGAAATTCATGACACTTTTGAGGTGCTTGAAGATGGACTTTAAATTGTTGGCTTAAAACTGTAGCCTGAGCAATTTGACCATCACAGTGACCTTATTACATTTAGATGAGCTCTTCATAATACTACCAAGGGCCTTGGCTCTTCCTATGGAATCAAACTGTCTTCTGTAGCTCTGTAGCTCTGGGCACCTCAATGGGACTCAGGGGTGTTTCCCTGGAGGAATCGTGGAGGCTGCATAGGACAATTTATGATATCTTGAGCTAGCAAGGTACACTGGAACATGTGAGGAGGTATATAGATGGATACAACACAGGGATTTCTGATACAAGGCAAACATGTATTTTCAAAACCCTGATGAAAATTTCCTCTTTCCTCATGATGCATATGAAGTATTTTTTTCTTGAATCTTGTATCCATATGATCTCACCTGTGTCTCTTTTTCCAGCATTAATCTTGCTACAAAAGGGTTGTAGGTCAGCTATCATAGCTCAAATTAAGTTATAATTCAAATACTTATAATTATTGCTGCATCAAGTTGCCAGCATATTATTTCCTCTTGTCCCTGAATTTGTGCTCTTTAAGGTTCTCCATAGAGCACAGAGCATTTCCCCAAGTGACCAGTCTTGGAAAATGACCCTCTGGGAACAACAATGTGTTGCTACAGGAGAAAAAATAAAAAAAAAATAGAAAAAAGAAAAAGAGAGTAGTTTAATGTGAAAAAGCGTGAGCAACTTTGTTACTGCTTAGTTGCCCCAAACAAACGCTGCTGTTCCGACATGAAGTTAGCGGGTGGCTTTCAGGTGAAAATTACTGGTTTAGAGGGCAAATTACGGCTTTGGAGCTGAAAGATCATATATCCCCTAACCACCGTATCCCTAGAGCTTCTTAAAGCTACTACCCTGTTTTAATTTTTACATTAACAAAGGCATAAACACTCTTCATAGGGAACTAAACCCATTAGAAAGGGCTCTTCATACTTGGACTACCAGCAGAGACAAAGAAGTCATTATCCCACTCTACTCAGTGCTTGTCAGGCCACACCTGGAATACGGTGTGCAGTTTTGGTCCCTGCATTACAAAAAAGATGTGGACAGGCTGGAGAGGGTCCAGAGAAGGGCCACGAGGATGGTCAAAGGACTGGGAAGCCTGCGATATGAGGAAAGGCTGAGAGAACTGGGTTAGTTCAGCCTTGAGAAAAGAAGGCTCGGGGAGATCTTATCACCATGTTCCAGTAAAGGTTGGCTACAAAGAAGATGGAGACTCCCTTTTTACAAGGCATCACATGGAAAAGATGAGGGGTAATGGGTACAACTTACTCCTGGAGAGATTCCAATTGGACATAGAGGAAAATTTTTCACAATGAGAACAATCAGCCATTGGAATAATCTCCCCAGGGAAATGGTGGATTCCGCAACATTGGCAACTTTTAAGATTCAGCTGCACAGGTTGCTGGGCCATCTTGTCTAGACCATGACTTGCCAATAAAGGTTGGACCAGATGATCTCTGAGGTCCCTTCTAACCCGGTATTCTATGATTTTATGATTCTATGGCTTAATTTTAAATGCTTGCATGATCCCATATTTTGAATTTCTTTATCTAGTGTTCACATATTTTCCCATTATTTTTTTTTAAAGCAAGAAATCTTACTTATGCTAAAATAGCTCCATAAAATGCCTCACATTTGAAAATAAAACCACATTTCTTTTCAAAGACAATGCCAATAATTGGAGCAATTACGTAACAGACGATGCTGGTATATGCAGACAGCTATCACAGATCAAATCTAGGAGCTTCACTGCAGAATAATCGCTTTGCACTGTGAGACAGGAGCAAACCATATTGATATTAGGAATGGATGAGAAAACAAGGAAAGAAGGAAGCCATATGTACCAGTGCAGTCCCTAAATAGTGTTTAAATTAGTACAAATCCAGTTGGTGATATATTTGGTGTACACACAAATGCAGTGTATGTGGTAGATCCAAGTTAGTTACAATTAAACAGATACAAACTTGTATGAAAATCTGAAACTACTAGCTCTATTAGAGATCTCACAGAGCTAAGATAGGCTGAACAGATCTTACTTCACTACTTTGACACATTTATAAGATGGTCACTGTTGGGATTACCTACACTGGGGTGCTGCTGAAATCATTGCAAATAGCAAACACAGCCATTGCCTGCCTCTGAGCAAATAACTATTTTCCTGTCTGCCAAGCTTTTCCAAGCCATAATGTCCCATTTCTCTCACAAGAATTAAAAGTTACCTAGCTATGCACGTGCTTGATAAAAAAACCCAAACCAAACAAAAACAAAAAAACAAAACAAAACCTCCTCACAACAGTGGTTTTCATGGAAACCAGCCTCTTCATGTACTTTAAAAGAACAGGATATTACTAATTTTCTGTTATTATTTGTATTGTGAAATTTCAATGCATATTTCTATCAAGCCCTTGGCCTTGGATATATTTTGTAAAGCCATGAAACTTCAGTAGCTATGATTAAAACCAGCAAAGTGCATGGCCATTTGTCCATCTTTATGTTGGGGAAAGAAATGTAAACAGCCTCTTCCTCTAGGGAGTTAAACAATCAAAAAAGTTGCACAGAATTGCTATTAAATAATGCATCCAGAGTGAAACTACCTGTAATAACTACCACTTTCCCGATGTAATGATTTCCATATCCCCTTCAAAAGTGCTTAAAAACCTGCAGGATTTGTCTGAATGGGTTGTAGGTCATCTATCACAGCTCAACTTAAGTTATCATTCAAATGCTTCATGCTTCAAAAGGAAAGAGATAATGACCTGCTTGCCTAAAATCAGATGCATGATTTGGATGTTCCCAACCTCCTCTTAAGACGAACCCTAGAAAGGAGACTACAGCATTAATAACAAAACAACAACAAGATTTTAAAGAGGAAAAATACTAAATCACACAAAACCAAACTATTTTTAGCAAGAGCAAAAACCTAAATAAACAAAGGTTGCTCTACATTTTCCAGATTCGGAAATTTTCATGAGTGAATGAAAAATGTCATTATAATGCAAAAGAATAGACTATTTCAGTTGGAAGGGACCTACAATGATCATCTAGACCAGCTGCCTGACCAATTCAGGGCTGACCAAAAGTTAAAGCATGTTGTTAAGGGCATTGTCCAAACGCCTATTAAACACTGACAGACTTGGGTCAACAACTACCTCTCTAGGAACCCTGTTCCAGTGTTTGACCACCCTCTCGGTAAAGAAATGCTTCCTAATGTCCAGTGGAACCCTCCCCTGGTGCAGCTTTGAGCCATTCCCACACATCCTATCACTGGATCCCAGGGAGAAGAGACCAGCCCTTCTCTCTCCACTTCCCCTCCTCGGGGAGCTGCAGAGGACAATGAGGTCACCTCTCAGCCTCCTTTCCTCCAAACTAGACAAGCCCAAAGTCCTTAGCCGCTCCTCATAGGACATGCCTTCCAGCCCTGTCACCAGCTTTGTTGCCCTCCTCCGGATGCATTCAAGGACCTTCACATCCTTCTTAAACCGTGGGGCCCAGACCTGCACACAGTGCTCAAGGTGAGGGCGCAGCAAAGCTGAATGCAGCAGGATAATCACCTATTTTGACTGGCTGGTTTGATGCCCCCCAGAATGCGGGTTGCCCTCTTGGCTGCCAGGGCACGCTGCTGGCTCCTATTGAGCCCGCTGCCAACCAGCACCCCCGATCCCTTCCTGCAGGGCTGCTCTCCAGCCACTCCTCTCCCAGGTTATAGTTGTGCCTGGCAGTACTCCGCCCTTAGGTGCAGCATCTGGCACTGGGATTTGTTAAATCCGTGTGTTAAATCCAATCTATCTAGATCCCTCTTGTCCCTCAAGAGAGTCTGAGTTTGGTATCATCAGCAAACTTTCTAATCGTGCAGTTGATAAATATATCAAACAGAACTGGCCCCAGAATTGAACCCTGAGGAGCAGCGTTGGTGACCAGTCACCAGCCGGATGTAGCCACATTCAGTACAACATTTTGAGCTCTGCCCTTCAGCCAGTTCTTCACCGAGTACACCGTGAACTCGCTCATCCCACAGTTAGACAACTTGTCCAAAAGGATGCTGTAAGGGACAGCATCAAAAGCCTTATTAAAATCCAGAAAAACTACATCCACCACCTTCCCTTCCTCCACTAGGCATATGACCTTATCATAGAAGGATATCAAGTTAGTTAAAGAGGAATTTCCCTTTGTGAATGTATGTTTACTGTGCCTCATGATTGCATTATTCTTTAAATGCATTTCAATAGTAGTATAAACTTCTTCATATTTTCTCAAGCAACTGAGGTTAGACTAACACGTCTGAAGTTCCCTGGGTCTTCCCTCACACCCTTTTTGCAGTTTGGAATAACACTGGCTAGCTTCCAGTCAGCAGAGACCTCCCCAGCCTCCCAAGATCTTTGGTAGGTGATAGAGAGGGGTCCTGCCATAACATCTGCTAGGTTGTTCAGTATTCTGGGGTGAATTCATGGAGTTGTGAACATTCAGCTGATATAGGTCCCTTACAGTTTCAGTGTCCACAAATGGAATGTCACTGTACCCACACTCGTGGTCCTCCAACTCAGGGACCAGGCAGCCCAAGGTCTATCAGTATTATTAAAGACTGAGGCAAAAACCACATTGAATGCTTCCACTTTTCTTCAAGTATCAGTCCAATGTTTTCTTTAGACCTCTTCTTGCTAGTAACACACCTAAAAAAGCCCTTCTTGTTATCTGAAACAACACTGGCCAGTTTCAACTCTAATATAGGAAATATAGAACTGCTGCAAAATTAGAAAGAAGACCAAAATAATTCAGTGCTGTACCTGAGAAACCGCTAGAGTTGTTTGCATCATTTTAGTTCAGCTGTTCTGTAATATTCCAGACAACATTTGCATCTTAATGCTTAACTGGATGACCACAAAGCAATTCATTAACTTGTCTTTCTTTTCATTTAACTTCATTGAAACTTCACTTATCCTTGCAAAAACGTACACTGAAGCCCTGCCAGAAATGGAACAGGACAACGCCAATGTAATCAACCACCAGAAAGACATTTGAACACAGTGAGAAAATGTCCTTGAGCCTGAACAGAAGACAAGCACATCAATAAGTGTGCAGATAACAAGAGATATAGAACTTGGTGAACACTGTACTATTTCCCTGCGGTAAGCAAACGCTCTCTTTATGATGTATAGCGAAAAAGAGAGAGAGGAAAAAAAAAAGAGAGGGGGGGGTGTCATCAAGAAAGAAATACTACACTTTTCAAGAAATGTTGACCATTATTTGTGGTCTTTGTTGTGCTACCGGGTATTGTGAAGACACCCTTGTTGGAATACTCACAAGTGATCAAAATACTGTGGGGGGAACATTTTCCCAGTTAGAACTGCAAAAGATTTCACAGAAATTCAAAGTGGGAATGAAGGAGGTTTGAATCTCACAGTGGTCCTCAAGCATGTGAAGGAATGGTCTGTGAAATTCAACCATCTATCCTAACACACTACGGCCCCACTCCTGCTACCTGGGAAGACAACGGCAAATTCAAATAGAGTCCAGTGAAAGAAAGGCTTGGAGTCCTCATGAATACAGGGAAGAAAATACTAAATTTGATGAACAGCTCCTTGATGGAAACTTCATATATACAATTCTCATGTATTCACCCAACCTTTGGCTCGACACCACAGTTGCGAATTGTTTTGTAACAAACTGATGCTAATTCTAATTGACTAAAATATGTCATTTCTTGAATGAGAAAAAAGTCTTCAGCAATCCCATAAAAGTAATAAAAATTCCTCTCTAATTTGTTTTGCTGAAAGCCTAGTACATTAACACCTCTTAAAAGGAAATGTACTAACAGGAGTCCTAAGAAGAAAATATAAAAATAAAAACCACATTAAACTGCCACAACAATTCTCCTAGTTCATCAATGTTCTCTGTACACAATGATGTAGTTCCACATAATGCAAATTTTAAGAGAGAATATATTTCCAAAAGGCTGTATTTTGTACTGTGGTGTAAACTTTCTATAAAATTCCCTTATGTCCTCTAATATATACATCTGGTAAAACTTGCTTAATAAAATTAAAAATCTTTTTTATCTGGGAAGAATGGATTCTTAACAATTGATTGAA
This sequence comes from Vanellus vanellus, assembly GCF_965231255.1. Classification (NCBI taxonomy): domain Eukaryota; kingdom Metazoa; phylum Chordata; class Aves; order Charadriiformes; family Charadriidae; genus Vanellus; species Vanellus vanellus. The sequence continues at coordinate 11,248,372 of NC_138915.1, read as the reverse complement.
AATAGCTGGGGGATAATTAGGTGATACCAACAGCTGAGATATATAAAGAACTAATTACGTCAAACCGATCTCTTGCTTCTTGACACTGTAACCAGTATACGATATCTGGATAAGAAGGAAGAAGTAGCAGTGATAAAAATTGCCTTTTTTTCCATTAGTAAGGTTTTAAACAACTGATGGGAAATGTATTTGATTGCAATTACCATCCTGTAAGCGTACAGCTAAAAGAAAAAAATAATAAGCTTAGAGTAGATATAACTGGTTCGTTGGTAAAGTGGGATTTCAAGCGGAGGTCCCTAAAGAAGCTTGTCCTCTCCTGCATTCTACTCAGCATTTCATTAATTACTTTGATGATAGAATAAGGAGACTCTCTCTTTAGGGACTGTGTCAAGCATTTATTAATTTATCTTCATTTTTCGTTTTCAGCAAAAATAATTTATATTTGATATCCAGAAAAAGCTTTCTCATCAGACGATCAGAAGTTACCAAAGCGCTTCATCAAATCTCTTAGACTACAAGCTTTAAAATACAGCTTGGACAAATAGCGTAAATGCAGTTATGGCACCTCAGCCCAGTGAGATGGACAAGATGACATCTGACAAGATGACTTTGCTGCTGTGGTCCTCATGAGAGTTCTTCACGTCAAAAGTACACAGAACATGGTGTCTTTCTAAAGTACAACTGAAAGCATTTTGGGTATCAGGTAGTGTTAAAGACTAGATGCAAGAAAGGGGGAAAAATCAAAGGGATAATTTTAAAGGCCAGTGTATTGTCAAAACTATGTGAAATCTATAAAAATCTACTACCAAGCACAATCCACCTGGTTTGCAGGCTGTCTATTTGTAAAATATTCTTAGTGTTGAGATTTGAGTGAAATTTATGATAAAAAGAACCACTTACATTAATTTTACTGTGTTATATTACCATGCAGCACCACTCTTACAGAAGGGAGACTTGTTTCTTAAGTCAGTTGTCTAAAGCAAAGGAAATAAAACAGCTCTTATAATGATTGGCATTCTTCTGGCAGCCTAAGGAAGACACAATTTATGATGTGATAATGGAACAGACAGAAGTCGCCGTCGTCTTTAACAGCAGATACTTGTTTTCTTGCACTTGGAAGGAGCTATGAATCTGGCAGCCTTGCTGAAACGGGGAGGTAAAGAGAGGGTACCAGAGAAGTCACGGGTTTTCGTCTGCACACGGCAGAGATTCAACAGAACTATGCAGTTACCTAACTGCTGTGCATTCATGAAAGACGTACAGTTATTCACAACACGTGAAAAGGCAAAATAAAAAATCATTTGCTGTGACAAGATATCTTACTGTGTTTAAAACAGAACATACTGTACTCCAACAGGAACAGAGCTTATAAGGCTGAATTTATAATCTCTTTCTCTCAGATTTTCAGAATTATTGAAAAAGGTTTAATTTCACAATAGTTTTTCAGAGTACCGTGATAGATTTTTTTGTAAAGACAGAAGCAATGAATGAAATGACATGGTTGGGACATTCTCCAAAATTTGTTTAATGCAGCTACTCATTAAACAAGAGTCTTTTTAGCGAATGACTGAGATCTGCTTTGTAGAAAGTTATGGCGTTTGCTAGATCCTGAAGAATAATTTCAATGAGCATGAGCAAAAAGACTGAATAAAATCCACTGTGTTTTGACCTGAAATTAATAAATATTTCCACTCCAGTGCTTAGGTTTCCTTTGTATTCTTAAGTTTGAGTTTCAGCCTCAAAATAAACACAGGGGATTTAAAATCTTTTCAAACAAAACTGAAATAAGTTTCAACCGTCTTCGGACAAATATTGCCAAAATGCAGGCAGCTGCTTGGTTTTGTTTCTTGTTCAAGCTCTTTGGGGAGGTACATTCTCTAGAATGACAAAGTGTAGTACCTTGTCACCTACATATTGTAAAACAAAATTCTCCTATGATATAGATCATTCTCAGATAATAGAATGTTAGTGTGAACTCTATGCATCTAATTCATGCATTCGTTGTTCTCAACAATTTATGCTTTTGTATTGTTTTTTTTTTTGGTTTATGTAGATACATTTAGTATTGCAAATACGTATTTTAGATAGCAGAAGTATTAGTAAAGTACAACTTAATGCAAACTGAGTAAACATTCTATCATGTGTCCCAATCTTGGTTGCTCCCGTTACCCTGAGCTGTTAAACTTCTTGCTTTATCCCACTGTGTCTTAATTAGTGGCATACAGCCACTGAGTGACTAATTCATAGATTGATGGAATGAGAGTTGCAGTAGTCAAATCAAATGAATGATATGTTAACCTGTGGGATATAGGCTCAGCAGGGCCGTTCCGAACTTGACTGCAATGATAATATGCCTGGCTTTTTTGCACAGGAACTTACACAAAACAGAATTAATAATATTGAGCATTGTCACAGTAACACAGGATAGGCCACATTAATATTTTTGTAGTGTATGACAGAGGTTAAGGGGCAAACACGGACTGTAGTTGTGGATCTGTATTTACCAAATATATACAATGTGTCTTGCTCAGCCTCCCTTATACTAAAATGATCGTGGGGAAAAAAGGACTATTAACTAACTCAAACTTGTGGAGAGTTTGTATGAAAAGGTTGTTAACTGCCACCTTCATTAAAGACAGAAAATATTTCAAAGATGGGCAACCTTCAAATTCACTGAAGTTCCAGTGATTACCTGGGGTTATCCAAACAAAACTTCTTGAGTTTGGAGAACAGTTTTGGAAACTTCATAGAATAGTTACTTTTCCTATGACTCTCCTCTTAGTTCATGGTCAAGGCTAAACCAGACTTTTCGTAGGGAGAATCAGAGGCTTGTTTTTAAAGACAGTCAAAACCTGAGGACATTTTGAGAACTATTTCCTAAGAAAATAAGGTTTACACAGGCTAGATGACCATCCGCACATTAGTCTGTCAATCCCTGCCAAACAACCTCATCTAGATTTGACAGAGGTACAGAGGTCTCATCGCTTAAGCTCCTATGTGAAAATCTGCAGCTAACAGGAACAGTAGGACCCACGTTCACCCTCCAGCCAGGGTAAGACAACAGTTATTTTTCTGGCTTGCTCTCCTCCTCTCCAGGCAGCATGCAGTTGGCAGGGAGCCTCTTGCCACCAGCCTGACCTGTGATGAGCAGGTCTTCTGCACAAGGGCTGGTGGGCAGGGAAGTAGAGTTTAGAGGGTATGATTTTCACGGGAAATAGTTGAAAAGAATATGGTTATAGGGAGCTTGGAAGAGAGCTGCTTTGTTATGATAAAAGAAAGTAGAAGGATGTAGCAAATGATTTCATTAATTCACTGAGACGCTCACCTATTTCTACAAACTAATTTACTCTATGAAGCTAACAGTAGGCTTCAACAACAGTGAGCGACATATATGTACATCACTGAAAAAGGCACGTATAGCATTGTTTGACATTTTCACACCACTCTAAAACTCAGGTAAAAGTATCATCGGAAAAGCACGAATCAGTCAGACCCCATCTCTCACAGCTCGCAGGATTTGCTCTGGTGCTGGCCTTTTTTTATCCCTTACCTCAATGTACGGCCACTAGCTTCACGCACTTTGCAGACCACAGTCGTGACATCTCTGTGCCTCTGGAGTCTGTCTGTCTGTCTCTTTCTCGCTCTCTCCAACCTTGTGTAATGAAACTGGCAGTTCAGCAGTATTTGGGACCTCTGCAGCCTCTGAAACTGGGAAGATTTTTCCTTAAATAAATGGATTTAGAGCATTTAGTTACTACACTTATTAGATATCCACTTTACGTATGGGAAACTAAAGTATCTCAACACCTCATCTGCTATTCCATGGATTCAGACAGCACTGAGCTGCTGTTATGCCTAATTCTTTCAGCATTCTGCTGCAGAATTTTCTTGCATTGATAATGTAATCATTAGCCTATGGGGATTTCTGGATTTCTTGTTGTTGTTTTTTTTTTTTAATACTCATCCACAGTGAAAAGTGCTTGATATTATTGTACAAACATAAAATAAGACCTCAAATTTGCATTCCACTCCTGTGATCTCTTATCTTTAGAGAAGGATTAAAAGCTAAGCCTCTTTACCAAAATCACCGAACATATTAATTATACACCATATAAATAATTTAATTGCACACAGAGAATAGACTTTCTGAAAGTTTCATACATACTTCTTTTTATATCATGGAAATTATTGTCAAACTAGAGCAATTTCTCTCTTAATACTTTTCTATCCTGCTTAACTGTAATTTATGATAATATAAACCAAAAATTGCTAATGCTCATAATATATATAAAAATGTGAAAGTCTATTAAAGGTCCAGAATAGCAAAGAGGTTATGATCCTTATGCGCCTCTTGTTCACAGATAAGGTCAGACCATCAGCTACTTAACTCTGACTCCACTAAAGTCCACGTAGCCTCGTCCATACACCAGCACCGAGGCTTGCTCACAGGGTGAGCTGAGTCACAGCAGTGTCCCAATTAAAAACTTAAAAAGAGAGTAACCACCAGCATACCCGTGATACCTGGAGAAATGTGTTAAAGGTATCAAAGTTGGGGGAATAGAAGCAGACGGAGAAAACATTATGACCGTAATGCAGTAAAATATTAATATTTCTAATGTAACCAGTAGCCTTCAGTTGCCCTTAAATCACATGGAGATGCCCCTACTCATCAGCCATTTTATAGATGTATGACATTCGCCAAAGCAAGCTGCCCAGAATTACTTTTCTCGAAGATCCTTTTTGCATAAGTGATTATAACTTTGTTGTGTTTTTATTCTTATTTTAACATATAAAAAAGCTATTTTCTGGAGCCAATTTACTTGTAAACCCCATTAGAATATGACTTGTATATTTTGAGATTTGTGTATTCCTCTTTTCTGGATTTTTGTTCTTTATTTTTGCAGAATAGAATTACTGCAATTTAAAGGAAAAGTTGCTCAGAGAGCTATCCTGGTCAAAGAAGAGTGGAAGCACCCACACATATTTATAAAACCAAAATTGGAAATTCCATCATACAATCTCTTCAGCAGTTAACTAATATACTCTGTCTACTTAGCCTCAAAAAAATTTCATTACTGACTTATGATCATCTCTCTAGTAGATCATCTTCTTATTTACCTGTCTCAGCAGAGATTTATAAGTCTGACCGTAACATTTGTCCTTCTGGCTTTCTTTTGTCCCCATCTGTGCTAGATGGCTTTTCCTGGGAGTCTGTCTCACGTAGTCATTGTCAATTGAAGGAGGCAGAAGAAAAGAGACAGCTGACAGTTAAAGACACTGACACAGGTTCTTCTTGTGATTATGCCAATTTTACAGTAGCATAATGCTATTGACCTCAGTGCAATTCATTGTAGCTATTGACTTCAGTGCTATTGACTTCAGTAGTCCTCGTTTAGAGAGTTGTGAGGTTAAAAGGAGGGCAAGTGTATTAGTCTATGAGAAAGAACAGGACCCCTGGATCCTACTGTTTTGTTAACTCATCTGTGAAGTGGATACTTATATATGAACTTTAGCTACCGTATGCAAATTCCTTTCGTATTTTCAAACAGAGGATGTTAGGTTCTTACCCAACACCAAAGTTAGAATTTCCCCTCTGAAACTTATCCACAATTACTTAATTATATAGGCAAATTACATTTAGAAATGTGAACAAACAATTTTTCTGAATATTCCTTGAAAATTATAAGAACTGAGAATACCATACCTAAGTGCTTTTATACATGTGCTGGTTTTGTGACTGGAAAAGCAGTGTAGACACCAAAGACTCCTATGGAGTTCCCATTGACAATAGTGGTCAATCTGCACGCAAATAGAGGAGAAACATATTGGTGCGTATTCATATGAGTAAATTAATACAGAGAATGATTGTTTTCCTTTTTTCTCCAGAAGTTTCCTGCTCTTTTCAGCTGCAGATATTCAGTTTTCTTGTATGAAGAAAGGGCTTGTAAGCTAGAAAGGGCCACGACAGGCCAAACAGTGAGATGGAAACTGGCCAGGAGCAGGTCCCATAGCTGTGTGTCATCTCGACCGAGACATAAGGACACAGTTCTGCCCTCTTGAAGCTGTGAAAGAATTTTCTGAATTTTTAGCACAAATGGAAGTTACAATCCTGTCCATATTAAAATCTCAGATATGCATATTTTGATTAACTAAAGGCATTTGGCAGATCCAGTCAAAACATTTATTTCCTGCCCCTGACTAAAGCACAATAGCTGTGTAGTACTGAACAGCTGTTGAGCTTTATAAAAAAAGGACGATAGTTGTGTATATAAACATGTTTCTCTTTCATTGGTTACTGAAAGAATAAAGAAAGTGGGATGTAAACATGAGATATGTTATCAATAGACAGCAATTTCCCTATTTTTATTATCCCATTCTTTCCTGTGTCCCTGTCAAAAATGTGAAAATCATCTATCATTTCCTCCAAGCTCAAAAAAAAATATAATAAAAAGAACTTTCCCTAGGGGCAGAGTTGCTAAAAATCACTTGAACATTTTCAAATGATCACCAGAAAAATGAGGTGCTCAAAATACAACAAAGATTATAAACCTTTCCTTTTACAAGACATTTGTAAAGGATGTATTCTTATTGTAAGTTTTACAAGTATAACTCTCAGTCTTTTCAAGGTTCTGTAGTGATCATACAATTATTTTCCTTCATGTCATTTTGAATGATTTCCTATCTAGTTTATTGTTAATGCCTTCCCAGAAGTGTGAAGTATGGACTTATGATTTCTCTCTATAAAAATGTAATGGATCTTCTCCTTAGTAACAATTCTCTCCAGTAAATGGCTCAGTGTAGCTGCTGCTTTACTAGAAGACTATATTCTCAAAGCTAAGCATACCTGATTTTGCATTCTGATGCTTTGCATCGTATATGAATGAATAATCACAAATCTAATTATCGGGCAATATACACGGGATCTAATCCAAATCAATACATCAAGAGACTTCAGAAGGAGCGAGATAAAGGTTTTATCTTATTATTTCAGACACTTTATGCAGTTTTCCTACTAGATGCCTATGAATTAAAAAAGCTATTTTCTTCATAGCAAGCACAGTATCTATCATGTCAAACAATGCCCTATAATCCTAACGAGCTGTGTGCATAGCATTTATTTTTCTCACTCATCCCTTGCAACAATGATATAGGTCTATTTTTTTGTATTGCTGTGATTTTTAAGAATGGTGCTGATTTGAAAATTATGTTGCCCGTTTACTGATGTGTCATTTCATTAATATTAGTGTCATATGTGTGAATAGCACTTTATAGAGTAAATAAAAAGACAGGATTATGTCCTCTATGGATTTTATGATATGGCTTTTCCGATATTTTGTGCAACAGAGCATAGATAAAAATTGGTATACCAGATAAGACCTGTTATCCATCTCATATCTGTATCCCGCCTCTGAGATCATTTTCGAGGATACAATGGCTTCAATTTAAACATTTTTCATCCATACTTCCTGAACTGGTAAGATATGACTACCTGAGCCCTCCTACCAGAATAAACTTCGTAACCCTTCTGTGAAAGAACTGGACCTGAGTCACCAATTGTAAGACAGAGCAAAACACAATCATTCACTCTTCCCACATTAGAAAAATGGTTTCCATTCATGGCCTGCACAACTTGTTTGCCCAGAGCAGCAAAAGCAGGTATATGGGTAGGAAAATAATACAAGGATAAATAATGCTGAGCATATAATAAAATACTATTTTATATTTATGATTTTACAAGGCAACTTATGTATTTAACATCCATCTCATCTTTACAGAAGGAGAAAGAAACAGAAAAATGTAATTATTTTTGTCTTAGGCAAAATAACATTCCAAGGTTGAAAATACAATGAAGAGTATTTTTTACAACACCTTGTAAAGTCATCTATACCAGTGTAGATGGAAGCAATGTGACTGCAACTTCTTCGGAGTTTTCCACACCTAGTTTGGTCTCATGTATGTGATATCTCAAAGCAAGATGAAAAGCACACACATTAGCCATGAGACAATCCTTTTTCATATCACCTGTGCCTGAAGTGAAGAACCCCTCTGTTTGCAACCATCCAATGCTTAAAAGCAGCATTGATAAGGTCAAAGGATGTCTTTCGAAATCTTTAGAGTTGAGTGAAATACTTGGAGATCTTGAGGTACAGGTTTTGAAAGTTTTGGTGTAATAGAAAAACAAAGTTGTTGGCAACCTACATAACATTGCTTTCCTACCCAAAATATTGCCCAAAATCCTCCCTATTGTTTCTCCTAAACTATTATATTTTTCCTCACTAACATGCTTCACTCTCAGTCTAATAAGCATAAGCTCATCTGAGCAGGGGCTGCTGATTTATATGTTCTTGCAAAATAGTGTACCTGAGTAACTACACTCAGCTTGTAAGTGGCATGGCTAGTTCTGCACACAACTCCATGGGTGAACTTAATGAGTGCTACGGAACAGCTGGTAAGAAAGTAATTTTGATGGCAAACTCAAAGCTGGGACTCAAACAAAAATCTTACTCGTTCAAATGCTTCTGTTGACTTCAGTGACCAAGTAATATTTACAGAATTGCTCCCTTGAAGAACTGATGGTCTTAACATTTTAAGCATTCATCTCACTGCACTGCACTGGCTGATTATTTATTTTTTTAAGAGAGCATTTTTTTTCCTTGTTTTTTATTGGAGTCTCCCTACCATAGGCAAGCAAAATCAATGAGCCTTTTGATTGGAATTGAAAAAATGGAAAGGGGAGATGTGATAAAAGGCCAAATTCTAACAATATGCCTGCAGCTATATAAGTCACTGCTTTTAGATTAGATGCAATGCCCGTGTCACAGCTCTGTATTCACTTTTAATTCTAGGGTAGAAATCACACATTTGGTCATCCATGAAAAACTATACTTGTTAGTTCTACTGTTATTTCTTTTCTTGTTCTCCTCTGTATAATAGATAAGATGTCGTCAAATATACTAGGGCTGCAATTATTTTAGTAAATGGAATCCAATGTTGATCTCAATGCATTTTTGAAATCTGGAAAGTTCAGATTTTTTATTATTGCTTTTGCTTCATAAATCTCATTCCTACTCAGTTGTAGGCATAAGATACTGTTAGCTACAATTCAGTGAAATTTTCCAGGATACAATAACACTGAACTGTCTCATTCGATAACTGCATCTAGTTTATTCTTGGATAATGAAAATGCCTTTTATGATTCATTACAACTTTCCTTTGTTCTTTGCATGATATCAAACCATTAGATGGAAATTATCTGAAACTATCGCCTGCCAGCAACTTGGCAATCGCTGAGAAAAGGCAAGAAGATCTAATGCACAACCTGTATAGTATGTCTCTGAAGCTATTCCTATGTAACTATGGCAGCATAAGATTATTAAAATACAAAATGATTAATGTTTATAATATGACTTAAATTTAGCAATGTGAGACGTGAACTTTAAGATTAGTTGAAGTCTTGCTGATTAAAGTTGGCTTCATCTGGACCCTCACAGACAGAGAAGTAAAGGAGTAACTGCATTGAATTACAAGAAACCCAGGAGCCGAACGTATCCGTATGGATCTGTTTAGTCAAATCAGTCAACTTGCAGTGTCAGATGTCAGTAAAACTGATTGGGAATTTTTCCACCTAAGTATTATTTAGTGGGAAGTGTACATCCTAAAATTATTTTCTTTCACAAGACAATAAAATATTTCTAATACCAAATCAATTCAAAATTGTTTGAAAAGCAAGACCAATGGCTTGGGATTTTAGAAGGACTTAAATTAAAATATTTATATTTCTTGAACTACACCAAAAATTCTGAATCTGTTCAGTTTTAAACTGTGCCTGCTCATTGTGCCACAGTATCTCACATATGTTGTGATCTGGGTTAATGCCTCTACTTGTCTTGAGGGCCAGGACTCTCTGCAAATGGACAACATGCTTTTCTGTTTGCTGCATCATAGGAATCACGTGTGCAGAGCTGCACCTGTGATCTTTGTTGAGCCCAGCGTCCATGGGGATTGTATCACTTCTCTGGGGACATGTGTGTTGATAAGTCAGTGATTTTGAGGTGCAATGCAGCTTAACATGTTGTGCAGCAAAGTCAAAAGCATCATTATTGACAACTGCTTGAGACAAAGGGTAAGTTAGTCACCGAGAATTTGCAGATAAATAGTCTTACCAAGGCAGCATAAGTCAAATTCTCTTTGGAGTGAGTATCAAATTTCTATTTGATGGCTTGAAAAATGCAGGATCGTAAGTATTTCAAAAGCTGTTAAACATTAATAACATTTTTCTGCTGCACTTTGCGTTGCTTTTAAAACCCGATTTTTTAAATGAACCTGAACTTCTAAAAAGGACCTCAGAAGGGAATTAGACTTTGAATGGGTTGACTGTACATGAGGCAGTTCTCATTCTAGCAAGAACTGTGCTGTGGAGACACAGGCTTTGCTGAAGTCAGTAGTAGAGTTCCTTTCTATTTCAGCAGAGTCACGATTTCACCCTGTGTTTTTATTGCCTCTTTTCTAATGACAGTCTGGAAGACTATGGTAAATAATTGTCATAACTGCCAGGAAGAGAAACTAGAGCGAGCACTGAACATAAGAGCACATATATTCTCAAAAATAGTCCTTGCGCGTAAAAATGTCTAATAAAATCTCTTGGAAGTGCTCAACAGTGCAAATGAATCCTGATGCATTTTTCATTAATAATGAGCATCAAGGAAGAAGACAATTCAAGCATTAAGTTGAAACCAAGACAAAAGGCTTTACAAAAGGAGTAAAGTCTCACGGGGCCTCTGTCCAAACATTTATTTGGAACTTAATCTTGCATTCTTTATGCACAAGAAACTCTCAGTGATCTCAGCAGAAGCTTGGCAGTTGGGCATGCAAGGAATGCAGGACTGTGCTCTGGAGTCGTAAGCCTAAAATAATCACAGCTTCATTCTTCAAACTTAGTCAAAACTCCTCAGATGTTCAAAAGTCAAATGCCAGCATGAAGAGGAAATAAATTTTCATTTTGCCATTTAGAAATCCACACATTTTCCTAGGATCTCACCAAGCGCCCATGACTACTCCTAAGATGAAGTGTAAGACTTCACACTTATATTTCTGTAATAATGAAGTCTCTAAACTCATTCTTCAGCCCCAGCTGTGGTGTTCCGCTTGGAGCACATACATCTTGTTCTTGGTACTGTTTCGATTTGGGACCAATTATATTCTGGGCGTGATCTGGACCCACCAGAAGGCTGACATGGTAAATGTACAGTATGTCTCCTTGAATGTAATCTCACATACTAATGGTGAAAGATTTTCAGTTATGCCAAATATTCATAATACCCAAGAAATCATTACAGAAGCTGAACTCCCATCTAAGTCTACCACACAAAGTCCAGGTCTTGCAGAAAGGACACCCTGTGCCACATCCATCATAATAGAGAAGGTCCATATCCATGACCAGGGAAGATATTTTTAAGATGTTCTTGTGATGATGAGAAGGTCCAAATTCTTTATTCCAAGTGGTAGGACTGAATTTATATCTTGAAATAATTCAAAAGTTTGAAAAACTGCAGCAGTTTTTCTCACTTTTAATTTTGGCATGCGCGTACTGATAGCAGACGCTCTGGATACTACAGCTTCTACTGCTGGAGCTAAAAATTCCTCGAGGTATTCTGGAAGCACCAGTATATTTATATTTTTATTTTTATTTTTCCAAATAATTTTAGAGGCATATACAATCTGCTAAAGACAAGATGAGGAAATACTCAGAAAAACAACCATTTTTCCCTATCCATAGGCAAAATAAAGTATAAACACAGCAACACAAATGCAGTCTTATATCAAATGAACCATGTAATGGCTTTAAATAGAATGTGTATGTGAATGAGGTGTCTGGTAATTGGTTATAGAAATGAGTACATCTAACCTGTTTCTACCTTGTATGACTGATATAACACAATGGTAAGCCAGGCAGGTTAGCACTTAATCGCCAGGTTACAAAGCTGAGAAATAAAAATGCCAAGGAAAATTTAGTTTTAGTTTGTTTGACAACTGTGGTCTTTTGTGGCTAGAAAACAAGCCATAGAAAGCCAACACATTTTATGTGGCATATCAGACATAAGGCTGTGTGATATATCTCACATATGATATGAATGTAAAAGTAAATTGTACTTGCATTGATAGGTGACCTTAACTCAATTCTGCTGGCACATTCAACTTACATGCAGCACTTTAAAAATATGCTAAATTCTGATACAATACCTCGGTGGATATTGATCCTTCATCATCACAGCGAAGCACTGTGTCATTGTTCTAGTTATAGAGGGGGGTAAAACAAACCCCCACCTCTAAGCCACCATAAGACTCAAAATAAATGTAATTGATTTTCTAGTAATAAAGCATTTCCTTTCAAGGAACATAGAAGTCTATATCCTCTGAGCAGCTTCTGGGTAATGGATGCATCCTTATACCATCTCACTACTCTCCTGAGAGTTGGTTGATCAATGTGTTTTATTATAGGAAGATTTCTCTACTACATCTGAAAGATGTCAATACTGGATGAAGTCATATTGAGGAAGCTCTTTTCAAAAGCCTCTGCAGCCTTCCTTAAACTGGTTAATGTCTTACCTCTTAAATTCTTCTTCTGAAACCAATATGGCTTCATTTGGGGTAAGTTACTGTTCACCATAAGTAGATCTTCATGAACATGAAGAGAGCAGACAGAATTCCAAGAGGAGTAGTATATTGTATTGAATATATATTAGATTTTATTTCTGTGGCATACCTGGGTGTTGCTCCCCAATGTCTATACTTGTATTCTTTGTGGTGTAAGGTATTCTTAAGATGAAACTATGTTTTGAACATTTCTATCATGGCTGTATTTTTGCCAATATCATTAATGAACAGTTATTTTGTACCTGGTGGCAATGGCGCAGTGGCACATAAAAAAATAATAAACTGGCCAGCTAGGCTGCCAAACATATTACAAGAAGACTTTTTTGTGCATTAGGTTTCACTATACATGCTAATATTAGGTATAGTAACAGGAAACAATGCCAAAATGTATCAAAACCCATAAATGAGTACAGTGAAATACCTACATTGGAAACACAGTGTCCATAAAAGAGAGTTTTCCTCTACTCCCAGAAGAAAAGAGCCAAAATCTGTTAAGGTGTGAGCAATGTCGGATAAATAAACAAATGCTGTTCACTTAGTAATGCTGATGGATTCAAAAGAGGGGCTTTGATAACTTCTGTGATGGAAGACTCCTGCCAAGTGGCAGAATCAAGACTACTGTGAAATACTGCTATGAAACAACGATCTAAAATACACAGTGGTGTTGTTTCTATGGCACTGTACTCCATACAAAGATATAATTACAGTCGAGGAAGTAAGAGGTATCAACTAAGTTAAATAAGTCCCCTCCAGAACTGCCAACCTGAGATCCCATTTTGTGCAGCACTGTATTACAATTGGAAACATAACGAGTAGGATAAGGAGGGTTTTATCACAACATGACCATTTCAAGCCAAGTCCAACTTGGCAGACCGTGAGCCAAACCCGCTATGATCTAAAAGAATTTGATATGAAATAATTTAGCAATTTCAATCTATGACCTAAAGGATATTCATATATAAAACTTTTGTTTAACTGGCACTAACTAAATCCCTGCTACACTAATACAGCAGTGCAGATTGAAGGATGCGAAAAATTGCTCCTGGTGATTATCCCATTGGGAAAATATGAGGCAATTCATCCACAAGCCTGAAAGGCTGAAGCAACACAGATTATCAGGCATTCTTTGAAAGGAAGAACTCTCACAAATTTGAGAGAAAGAGAGAAATGGAAAAAAAAAAGTAGTCTTTGAGATATTTTAAAAATCAAAATTCCATGAATCTTTACAGCAAAAACACTGTAAGAAATGATGAGCCTCAGGGCTTTCTGCAATGGTCTTGCTTACAGTGTCTTTTATATTCATTGCATTCTACTTTCACATCAACGGTACAGGAACAAGAAATGTGCCATGTTTTATTGTGTCTTATTGTGCCATCATTATGAAACATAAGAAAGCTGAATGAAAGGCATTATTGAACATATTTTTGTGTTATAAATGCGTGAGTTTGACAAAATGCTGGAATCTGCAAGACTTATACAGCTACATGTAGCAAATGGAGTTTTAATTAAAAGCAAGTCAGAGGCTGAAAATGACGCCTGTAGATAATGGTTGTAAAGGGGCACTTATAATATCTTAACTCAAATCTTGGTAAGGGACGTGTTTCTTCACCCTGAGGATCCATTCACCTACTGAGAGTATATTGTCTGTGAGGTTGCCTGCAAGGTAAAAGGTCAGCATCATTTCCTTGATATGTTGTTCTTGCTTCCCCAAAAGTGCATGCTGAAGGTTTTAGCGCCACAGGAATTACCAGACTTTTTACACTGTGGGGAACTCAAGCACATCAAGCCCCTTAGGAAACCCTATAATTGGGCTTCCTACCTGCAAGGATCTAACTCTAGAGCATAACTTGCTACCAAAGTCACGGAGCGTGGACTGCTAGCTACAGAGAATCGAGCTTATCAAGCCTCATGAAGCTCTAAATAATTATTTTGGAACTAAATCAAAAGATTGGGACTCATCTTAAAGACAACCAACTAAAAAAAAGTAGGAAAGCTGCATTAAGTTGTAACCTGTATCAGGAAATAAGAACATTCTGATTATTCATTCAAGGGGTTCAGTTTTTTTTCCAGTCAGATGCTCAACCTATGCAATGTCATATATACATCACTGCTTACAGCCCTTATAAATAGTCATTAATATCCTCTGATTAATTTCTACCCTTCCCCAGTCAATTGGGCTTCACAGCTTTGGGTTGGGAAGGTGTTCTATGGAGCTATACAGCAACACTTATTAGGGAGAAGCATATCATTAATTGGTCCTCTGAATCTTTTTGGTGGAGAAAAGATGATGGTGTTTGTAAACTTTTTCCAATGATGAACTTTTCTTTTTCCACATGATTTAAGTTAAAAATATAAAAATATTTGAAGGCAGTAGAAAAAGAGAATTACTTAATTAGCACTGAAAAAACCTTCCTTATGGGTCAGAAAAAATCCTAAGATATAAAGGCCTCATCGAATCATCAAATAATTACAGATGGGATTGATCACCCAGTTGCACAGATACAGGCAGCAGAGTCTTACTGCAAGAAAAGCCACGGTGCAGAGGTGGTTCTTTAGATTGAGGCACTGCAGTTGGTTGGATACCGTGGCAATGTTTCTTATGAGGGTACAGACACATGAAATAAAAACATATTTTTTAACACATGTTAATGGTAAACCGTATTTACCAGTTTCTGCTGGTATTTCTCCCTCCTTCTTTTTGATCCTTTTGTTTCATACTCACTGTGTATTTGATTTTATTTAGACAATTCACTGGTCCACTTTTTACCCTTTAAAACAGTCAGTGAAAAAAAAAAAATCTAGAAGTGAACCTGTAAATATTCTTCTTCTTTCCCTTGCTAAATTGAAATACTCATATCCATGCTAATCAAGTGGGTTGTCAAGAAATTTGTCTGTTCCATTCGTGACACTGGACAGTTGTCTAGATAAGCCGGGGACTTCCAGACTCAGAGCCAGAGCAAGTCATGGTGCAAGATGGAAGGGAGATTAGGAAATCCTGCAATCTATAGGAGACCTGGAGTACAAGATAAGTGGAGGAGGAGTTCAGCTGTAAGGGATATGGTAGTACTGAAATACTGGTCGGGAAAAAAAACCACAATAAAGCTTTCAGCAGCAACTTTCAGGAGACCTGATAAACACGCAGGTAGTGTTAGTACAGCATGCAGCTTGGGACAAAGGTGGATAAGAGGTGTTGTGGGACTTGCAAGGATAGGAAACATTTTGATGGGCCTGTACTATAAGCAGCTGGCTTTTTCTTGGTTGACTTTAAAAAGCAAATTGATTTTGGATATATCTGAAATATGGAAAACAGTGTAGTTAGAAGATACCCAAGTTAATGTTATATGAGCTAGTCTGGGTAATGAGAGCTGCATAGCCATGCCAAAACAGAGATCAGGAAGATTAATTTACCTTAATCTTGGCAAGGACTCCCAATATCCGAGACAGCTCATTTAAAACTCAGGTATGGCTACAGTACACTTCAGTCTGCAGTGTAGACACTTTTCTGCTGTTACGATAATGAAGAATAGAAAATGGGATCACTATTGAACCTACATGATGTAGTTAATTGTGCAGTGGCGGATTCTCCATCTTGCAGAAGTTGCAGTTCAGAATTAGACAAGTCTGTGTTAGTTTACACATCTACCCATGGTTTTGGTTTTCAGTTGTGGTTTGTTTCTTTTTAATTCCAAGTCTAAGCAAATCTATTCTTTCCAACAATTGCTGGGTACCACAATTCCCTGTTGTGCATCACATTTTTCCTTCCCCATCTTAGACGACACCGTGGTGTTCCCATCAGAAAGCACTGATTCACTCTCTCAGCCTAGGAACGTGTTACTAGAGGGAAAAAATAAAGGAGAATCACTTTTCAGCTGATGCTACCTGTTCTGAAAATCAGAGCAATTGTAAAGATGAGAGTTCAAATACATGAAAGGACCTGAGTACATAACTTCAATAACACTTCTCAAAATCCTGCTGAATTTACAGTGATCTGTGCACCTAAGGTTTTCCTCCATTTAGTTTCTCTGTGGGGTCTGATCCAGCAGGCAGACTCAGAGCCCACCTGATGGGCGCTTATGAGAGTGAGCTTCACAAGGGGCACATTAACATTCAAAAAACCAGGAAAAGATGTTATATATGTACATACATATACCCACATATATGTGTGTATATACCTATACATCCATACACATCAGTCAAATGACTATTTCTTCAGAAAAGGGGAGAAAATGTTTCTATGTTTTACTTTATATTACTTTTGGGTTAAAGGAAAAAAAAAAAAACATCCACAAAACAACAAAGCACGTTTTGGTGTCCAATGAGTCTTAGTTGCTTTGGCATACTGGAGAGCTTCAAGGCTGAACAGGACATAAACCCCAGGTCCTATTTCTTTGCGGGCATCTGTGCTAACCACAAAGAGTTTTTACAAAGGTAACCCCAGCATCATGGTGCCAGCTGTGATATTAAAAAAGCTGTGAGCTTAGCTAAGCTAAGCCTTTAAAAGAAGTGATGTGAGTGTTCAGATGCAGAAAAGCGCCCGAGATGCTAAATGTGCCTTCAAACTTACACATTGAAGGGGATGCTTAAGTGACTCACTCAGAGCTGCAGATCTCATTCCAGAAACCACGCGTATGCAGTGACGCTTCATTCCCATAGTGGACCGAACTGTCTTTTTGGACTGAAGCAGCGAGGTAAGGAAGGAGGGGGGAGGATTATTACTTTCAGGTCATTTTGAGCAATGATGCTTTTTGGCTTAAGGTATCACTAAGCAGAGAACATAAGAATAGAAAACCCAACAACATAAATATTCACTCAGACTAATTAATTAGGCACCACAATTGCATGGTGTTGGTATCAAATACTTTCTGTCATCAGATTTCAAAAGAACTTTTATCTTGCTTCTGTACAAGAATAAGGAAATGCAAAGAGCATAAATATTTCAAACTGCTTATAATTAAAACTTCATGTGTTTGGCATGAAACCACTCTAGCAAAGGCGGCCAACTGTGTATTAGTTATACTGCCAACGTGTCCCCCTTTCATGTTAACAGCTGGGCAGTAAACATTGTGTGGCACTGCTTTGCCACAAAAAATATTCTCAGCATGCTTACTTTCGCCATGAAATCTTGTCATTTGTACTGCACATTAATATTAAAAGCAAAATGTGAAATGTTCATCAAGGTCTCCCCCAGCCCTCTGTTTTTCTGTGGGTTTTTTACGTTTTTCTTTTGAGAACAACCAAATTCTGCAAAGGAAGCAGTAAAATGCCTCACCTGACTGATGGTATGAATGACACTCTGCATGAGGAAAGGAATAAAGGGCTGAAATCGCAGAGGGAATTAAATGATGTTGTAATGAAGATGCACTGTAATATGAAAGAATCAACCTGATGGACCTCTCATTTAATTTAAACAGCACAGGACAAATTCTGCTCTCAATTACATGAATCCAATACAAATTAAATTAATGGGACAAAGCAGAACTTGACTCTATCCCTTCTGGAAGAAAGAATAGCAATTGGAGGGGGAAAACCCCCGACAACCATGCAACATATTACTTTTGTTGAATAATAGGTTTAAAATCAAATATCAAGTGGCCTCAGGAGACTTTGTGCCACTTAATGCTAGTCCCTGCAGTAGGCTTTCTGCTGGTTTATCACTTCCAGAACAAGAAGGACTGGATACCCTTCCACCTAAGTGACCACATGCATGTACTCATGACCTGCTCCACTGTCCAGCAGCAGCAATTGCAAGTATGCTATTTACCTAAAATGAAGACTGGAATATTTTCATTGGCCTCAGGGAAGGCATCTTGCCAGTCTTTTCTTTTTTTCCACAGTGCCTGAATCAAATTTCCACCAAAGTCGCATAGGCAGCAAGTCTCAATAGTTCAATTTTCTTAGTTGTAATAATAGTTAGGGTTCCTTAGTTACTGGTCTCATTTGGATTAGAAAACCCACTCATTCTAGGCTTCTAACCAAAATTTCCATCTCCACCCCTCCACGCATTTCTTCTGTTCCAGCCTTTAAAACCAATGTCAATATTTATACCAACTAGCTGCTAATACAATTGCATCCATCCGCTCTTGCTTAAAGGCAGCCAGTGGACTAGTATTTTTTCTCCTGTCCCTGTTCACTGTTGATTACAAAACTCCATTTCTATAGGCTAAATCATTCCTAATAACACTGAGCCAAGGTCCATTCCATTTGCAGAGCTGTGTGCAGCCATTTTATTATTTTTACTAGTGCAATTATTTTCTTTCATCTACACAGTGAGTCAAAGTTAAGGTCAATGGTATACAATTTGCTTCTACTCCAGTTTAATAAGGTCAAATGCATAATGATTCTGTGCTGTATTATCATAAATTCATTTTCCACAATAAAGTTAAACTGATTAGGATAATGCAGCACACCAGTTTTGCAAAATTTGCTCATATCTAAAACTAGTTTGTGCAGTCAAGTTATAAGTTTGGACTGTATTGTTGTTCTATTCATATCCACCACATATTGTCAGAGAGTGAACCCAGGCTTCAGTTGTATAGAATCATAGATGTTGCAAAGTATTTTCAACACAATTACAGCCCAACTCAAAAAGGAAAGTGTTATCATTTTATCACACCAAATCAGTAAAAATAAGGAAAGCATGGTACAACCACTACCTTAATCCAATATAATTGCATCCCATAATATCTTTGTAATTAACAGTCATGATGTTTCTTTGTGGACTCTAGTTCTAAAGAATGTATAGTTTTCCTTTAACATTTATTATGGAGTAAAGCACAGAAATTTTATAGCATTTTTTTTTTTTTATGGGAAACAAACTTAATTGTTTCAGTAATTAAAATAAAATGAACACCAATACTCTACAGTTTGAAAAACAATACTTCTAACAATATGTTCTTTTACTCTGAAGACAACATCCTGGACATGTGATTTAGGAATATATGGTATCGTTAACTCGTGTACACACAATACATCACGCTGTCATGGAATGCAATGAATGCATGTGAACAAATATTAGACACCTAAGGCCGTTCACTGTCATTGTCCATGATGAAGTACCGATTGATGCTAAACTAATCAAATCGTTACATTGGCTGAATATTCCTAACCCTTCCATTTTGCAAACTAGACTGTCCTGTGTTTTGATACTGAGTGCACTTTGATCGTTCTAGTTTGTCTCTTGGACTCTTTTCTTGCCCAATTCCTCTAAAAGGAGTTAAACTATTATAATATTTTTTATTAGTTGTTTTATTTCATATCCATTGTTTTATGATGAATGTATACAAGGTCCCTAAGTTAAGTCCTTTTATATTTTGCAGTGCATGGTTTATCTGGGATGACATGTTTGAGAACTGCTATAAATCAGTTCTGTGAGCTAGAGATTTTCCTGACATGGCATATAAAAAAGCAGAATTTTCACACAGTTGTGAGGCACTTCAGGATATTTGAATACACATAAAAATGAATTACATTGGGTTTTGAACTACTGACATTTCACAAAGGGTGATTCAGAGTCCATTTATTCTGTTGTATAGAATACTTTATTTAAATGCATAGGAAAAGCATTGATGTTATTGGTCCAGATTTACTAATGGGGACTTGAACCTGTTTGTGCTTTCTAAAATGAACTCAGTTTTGTAAATATCTACAAATCTCTCTTTTTCTTTCTGCTCAGTGGCCCAACAATGCAGCAAACTACCCTTTTGCAATATTAAATCCACAAGCGGTAAACCAGCCATACTGCAAGACAGGTTTGTATAGACTGTTTTACAGGTGACAGCAAAATTCCATAGTGACCTCAAGTCACTGCGGCATCAGACACCTGGATCTCAAGGAAATATCATAGGCTAAAAATACAAGTGCCCAAAACGCCTCAATTATGAAAACAAAAAAAAACCAAAAAAGATGAAGTATGTAATTAAACATTGTACTGTGTTACCTAATTAAAAAAACCTCTTAATCTTGTCCCCTAAATTAGAGTAAACAATGAGCTTCTTCAGTATACTGTTCAGAAATAAGCTCTGGCCCATGACAGACCTTCATCAATATCAGTGCTGAATCCCTACGTAACCATAATATTTAGACAATATTTAATAGAAGAAAATTTTGTCAATTCTGCTTTTTTCATCAGGAAACAAATTGCTAATAATGCTGCTAATGTTGCCTTTGTATCTGTTCCCTATAGTCTTTGGACAAACCTCTTGGATTTTTAGAAAGATGTGTATCTGAGCTGGATAAATACAATTTTCAGAAAAAAAACCCAGACAATATATTCTTTAAAAAATATAACAGTTGCTTGGAAGACAACTATGTTAATTACATTTTCAGCATTTTAATGTTAAAACTTAAGACATTAAAATACTAAATGCCATGGGCTTCATGTGAAAAGTCAAATTGCTTCATGAGGAAAACAGAACAACCTGATTTTTCAGAACTTTTGAGAGAATTAAGATTCAGAGTGCACAATCACACAAAATAAACCCGAATGGATAAACATTTTCCATCTTACTATACTGGAGGCATATTTTTCCAACAAATGGTCATCCAGCCTTAATACGGCATTCTTTGATTTTTCACTCCTGGGGGCCCGCAGTATATTTTTTCTTTTGCTTTCAAATTCTTCTTATAAAGTATCAAATCATGTGCAAGAATACTCCCCACCCCAATTCAGAGGCAACCTCCAGATTTGCAGCATATCTAGTGCAGTTTCACAGAAACAAAAGGCTAGAAAATACTCCGCTTGAGTAGCCATGCAGGGCAGACAGAACATGGCTGCACACTATTTTTATGAGCTCTTTCTCAAAAGTTTATGTTCTTTCAGAGTCGATTTTCAGCCTTTTCTTCGGTTAGTCTCTGCAAGAAATTCTTGTAGACCTATAAGAAACAAAGAGCTGGAGTTGCTGATACAGCTAAAGAATATTCTGTATATTTAGACTCTGCCTACCTTGCTCCTCTAGGCTTCCTCAGCCACAATGTTAATGCCACTAAGAAGGGGTCAATGGATGTTTTTGTACTTGCTCTAAATAAGAAAGCAGAGGAACTGAAAAGACTTAAAATAGTAGAGAATCCTTACGAAATTTGGAAAAAAAACCTACGCACCGAACTGGCTAACCTTTCCCACCCCACCCCATTTGAAGAGAAATACATGGCACTGGAAAGGCCTAAATGCCTAGAAAGGGCCTCCTCTTTTTAAACCAAGCTATAATTTGCCAAACTCCTTTCACATTGATTCATCGGCATATGGCATCACTGCACTGCTTGTCTTTACACTCCATAGTTTAGACAAGAAATGTGTGTGTTTCCAGGGTGAGAAAAGATGAAATAATCATCACAAGAGTCTGAATCAGCAGAGGATATCTCAGGTTATCTGGGCTACAGAGGCCCAGAAGGAGATTTATGCCAACACTGACGATCTTTCCTGTGAAGAGACCCTGGATCTTTTAACACGCAGGAATGACAAGCAAATTTGGGCTGGATTGCAATATACATAAGTAGTGCAATGATTCTTTTTAAAAATCCTGTCAGATAATTATTGTCCAAATTCCCTTGCCAATAAGAGAGAAACACCCCACAAGGTCAAGGTTTGGTAATAACATAGAAGTAGATGCGACAGGACCAACTCCACCTTTAGGTAGTGGTTAGCTTCCTGCCACGCGTTCAGCAGATTCCTATGTTCTGCCTCCTGACACTTAACTAGCCATAATTCAGAAGATCTCTAGTTGTCTGATAAATTATAACACTCTTCAGATGGAAATGCATCAGCAGACAGCACCATAATAGATAAAAATATGGCAGGGACATAGTGTAATTTTCTCGACATCGTACTGTCTTAAATCAGATCTTCTCTTCTCCCTTCCCAGAAGACTCTTAAACAATTTGATAATTATTTTCTTCCCAGAAGCATATGGTAATACTGGTTGCTAATATAGCTTTGGTCATATCTGTGGGAAATTAACATACTAATTACAAGAATTGTCTTAGAGAAACAATACATGCTGTTAATTGTCACAGTTGTGTTTCTTCTGCTTTTCTTGAAATGGTAAACAAATGGTAAATAAATGGCACAGAAAACGTGCTACTGAATGCAAAGTATTTTTAAGGTAATCCTGGAGAAATTGCAGACAATCAAGAACAGAAGTGAATAAAGAGGTGCTCTCAACACACATCATGTTGCAAAGTCTCATGCTGACGCTCGACGATACAAGGCTGAGAGCAGATCCTTTTGTTGACTTTTCTAGTAAAAAGGTGAAAAAGGAAAGAGGCTCTAAAATCTACCTGCAAAGCATTTTAAGCCGGGTGGCAATCCACAGAGGGATGGGTGGCAAACAGCCAGCTGGAAGGTAGCCGTGGCCCGTGCACAGGGGCTGCCGGCAGGAGCGACTCGCAGCAGGAAGCGCTGGAAGCTGCAGGTGTGTGGTAGAGCAGAGCAAACCGCAGATCACAAACTTCAGGAGCCCTCTTGAGGTATCCGTCTAAACACGTTAACATTTCTCAGGCAAAGGTGTAGGTTTCTACAAGCAGGTCGTCTTTGCCAGGGGTACGCTGTGGCCAGCAAAAGAGCTCTTTCCAAAGAGCGACTCCAAAGTTGTGTCGGTATAACAGAGCAATGTCATGTTTTTCTTTCCTTTCCTCCCTCTCTGATTATTTCCCAGTAGGAGCCGCGGGGCAGATTCGTTTTTTCTTGGCAGTGACCGCATTCAAAAAAACACACCATGCCCCCAATTAGTAGACTTGTAGGATTTCAGAGAGGGACATTTTCTTGTGACAAGTCACTGTAGCATGACGCAGAGGAGAGGTTTCCCCCTGAGCTGAGGGTGCCGTGCAGAGCGCTACACTTCACTGGAGGTGTATGTGCTGGAGGAATGTTTATACAGGAGAGCCTTCTATATGGTATACAAAATGAGGACAGCAGGCTACAATTCAGTGTATTTCAGCGTACCCAAAGCACACAGATATAAAAGGGTCTTTGAACACAATTTCTTCACAGGAAAAACAATGCCTGGGAGTTAGATTTTTCTTGGATTATACTATAATTTTCCTTAAAGTTAGTTGTCTTTACGTCTATTCTCTCTGAGCAAACATGACTCAGGGCAAACCCTGATGGCCTTGTACAAAAGTCACTGACGTCACTAGCATTAAAGCTGTGAGTAAAATATGTAGGATCGAGCCTACTGTCAACTGGAGTTAAGTGCCATCCACTAAAGGGATTTATTTTTTAGTACCAATTTTTAATGCAAGATGACGAGTACTCTAATTATAAGATTCTTTACAGTTGGTTTTATGTACACTGTCATAAAACTTGGCAGACACAAATGGAAGAAATCACTGCCAATAATATATTTTACAAAAGATCACTCTGTTCTTTACCATTGTAATAGAGGATTGACCTTTTTTTGGGGGAAAAAATGCCTCCTACATTTAATTTCTTACCTCTTCTGGAGAATAATATATTAATGCTGAACTTCATGTGAACTGAATGCTCTAATGTTGTTGTCCCATATGTTCCCAACTTCCAATCGTCTTTGTGTATGTTATAGCAAAATTAATTGATGCCTATATATTTCAGCTGTCTGAATTTTATCACAGACAACTTCCTTATCTTTAAGCTAATTGCTTATTGCTAACATATGATATATCCATGGTACAAGAAAGAAAGAAAAATCAGAAATGCACAGACAGGCAGGCTGGCTAGGAATTGTTTTTTACAATTAGTATCGGTGTCCTGGAGTTCAACAGCCGTTAATTCCTTTTTGACTAGGCTATTCTGCACAGTTTACTACATGGCTAGGCATCTACTCACAGTTTGCAGGCCAATTATTTTCAGCTTACATATTGCTACAAAACCTGTATTCTCTTTTCATACTTTCTATACTTCACGGTTCAATGCAATAGAGTTTGGCGGTTCTTCGCTGTTGCTCGTAATTATACTGTGAGCTGGATACTCTCCAGCAGGAATTAAGTACCTACATATGATTGAGGAATGGGACCTTTCCTGCACGTAGGAAAGATGTATGCTTACTTTCAAAGAAGCTATTGTAATTAAAGTGGTTATGAAAATAACCTAGAATGCATTTAAATTGCAATGAAATGGCATTTTATAAGTGAAAAATTTCCTACTTAAAAAAAAAAAAAGACAAACTCTAAAAGTTAAGCTCATATGTAGATTCCAACAAGCACAATCACTTTAAGTAGCTCCTACATGAATTACACTGCTTGCAGGGTCAGTTAAAGGGGTAAATGGAGGCAGAAGATAACAAAAAATTAAATCTGGGCCTCGTATCATTCTCTGAAAGTCATCCGCAGTTTATTTTAAGGATCAGTAGTGAGAAAACTTTCCATTCAAAACTCTACTCCAGAAGAAATAAAATTAAAAAACAGATACAACTTTTATAGGTCTGCTATTTGCCCTAGAAGTTCTGATTAAAGCTGAGCAAACCCCCAGGGTGAAGGAGCCTCCTTTTCTAAATAGCATCAATGAAATTTTACAGGCCTACAGAGAACATGGTCAGCCTTAAGTAAAGCACCAAGCGGGCGGTGTTTATGGAGGGGGAGCAGCAGCTGCACATGTACAGCTGTTCCTCACTGCCAAACAGGTGTTTCCACTTCTATTTGCTGGTTGACATTTGCTTCCCTCTGTTTTTACTCTCTTCCTCACTTGCAAAACATTCCCCTTGCTGTACATGTTTGATAGGCCACGGGGGAACTATCTGACAAAGAGCAGGTTTCTGTTTGGCGGAGAGGGAGATGCTGACTAGCCCGCGTGCAGGCACATTGCACAGGCTGCGGCAGAAAAGGCTGAAGCATCCCAACTTATGCTTATAAGCTTATGCTTCGCGTGGTGAGGCATTGGAGGCCAACTGTGCATTGATGGAGCAGCCCCATGGAGCTGCTGGCACAGGGCTTTGGTCAGTGACCAACAACTCTCCTCCCCATCTAACATCCTGCCCGGAGTCTCATTCTTCATGCCCTTGCCTTAACACCGCGTTAATATTTTCTGTGGGAAGCCCGAGTAAGAGTTTGCGCAAACCTGTTAAGTATCTAAAGGTACAACTCAACACCAGGTGATGTTATGAAAAATTTCAGCAGTCACATGAACCTGAAACTCCAGATCAAGGAAATCCAAGTACCTCCTCTTCTTACATACACTGGAATCACCATGGGATGTTACCTAGACCTAAGACACATCTGCATGTAGAGGAAAGAGTTTTGCTCTTATTTATAAGTCTATTTTACCAAGAAGTGATGATGTCCCTAACTGTGCTGAGTAAAATCTAGTACAGTAACAATGCTCAGTTGAATAAAACCACTACTTCAGAGAACAGTGGCGAATGAAGCTGTGAGCTATCAGCAGGCATTATGCTCTCTTGCGTATTTCC
Organism: Vanellus vanellus; assembly: GCF_965231255.1. Lineage (NCBI taxonomy): Eukaryota > Metazoa > Chordata > Aves > Charadriiformes > Charadriidae > Vanellus > Vanellus vanellus. The sequence continues at coordinate 11,222,345 of NC_138915.1, read as the reverse complement.
GGAAAATACTCTGGACATAAATACTGTTAACTGATATTCTTGTTTAATGCACTGGGATGGGATGAGGTTTGTTTGACACAGTCTCTCCCGTGCTGCACCCATCCTCGGAATACTTCTTTCTAGCCAGACATGCGCTGCAGCGTCAAACATCGCACCGTCATTTGTCCTACTCAGTACCTCGGGTTTACTTGCTGCCCCACGGCTCTGTGAAGGACAGGCAGCCAAACGTATGTTTTTCACTCCTGATCCCTTTCTTTTTCCCCTCATATAGCTCGAGGTTTTGGCAACACTTCCTACCACTCCCATTATTCAGGGTCTAACCCAAAGAAGCCGGCTGACGTGGAGCCTTGGCGCTTTGCTTGTTCTTAATCTATGTGTAAGAATACAACGTGTGAGCCTTGCATGGCCACCTTCTCCTCAGATCGTCTCAAAAGCTCACTGAAGTGTGACTTGCCTTTTCTGAGACCTTGTGGGCTGTCTTTAATTAGTCTCTGCTTTTCCAAATGCTGTTCTGTTCTTTCCACGGTGTTTATACAATCCTGAGCAACACCGTGCATGAGCTTTCAGCTAGGTTTCAAAATTAGTGAGTATGATTTTTTTTATCCTTAGGAATGTCAATAACAAGTAATTGCTCTACTCCATGTCCGCAGCCTACAGTTGAAACAGCAATTTGCTGCTAACGCAATGTGTGACTATTGCGGACTCTTTTTTATGTCTGAGGGGCTCAGGAATAATGTGCTACGAGGAATATTGACATGCGGTTCCAAACTCGTCCCCTTTCCTCTTAGGATTTCTTTGCTGTGAGGAAGAACCCACATCTTTTAGCTAAGACATTTGTAAAAATATTTAATTACTCTGTTATCACCACATATTTTGTATGTAGGAAGTGACATGTCCCAGTCTGAATAACCTCAGTGGGAGGACTGGCAGAGGCATTAAAGACAGCAGTACTGTGCCCAGCATGCACACCAGAGACAAAACGCGAGTTCAGAGACATGGCAGCTGAGAGAGGTTTGTTGTTCTGAAGTAAAGTGATAACAGCTTCACAAAGATATGCCAGTCCATGGTGCGTGCCCATGGTCTTTCTCATTTTCATAAGCTTCTCTATCTTAAGTGGGATAGAAATTAATTTCATAAGTTCTGGACTTTCCCCTACTCCTTATGCTACAAAATGTGCTTTCATTCTGAAATTACAGAAAATTTGCCACTAGAGGTGTCTGTGGAAAAAAATACCCTTTGATCCATTTCCAGGTAGGGAGCGTGACATCCCATTGCATCCTATAAGCTAGGCTGCTTGGTAAGACTGCATCTTTTACGATACACCTAAAGCAATCCCTCTTTTCTGTCTAAAGTCCCAGTTGTGGGGTCCTGAGTTACAACCCTCATAATACATAAGCTAAGAAAATGCAGCATACATTTGTTTTGAATCACTTAAAAAGTGTCTTGTGTCATTTTGATACAATGAATCATTTCAATTTAGGTTGACTCACTGCAGAACACTTTGCCAACGCTGACATTTTCCAGGAAAAAGCTTTTTTCTTTTAACTAGACACAGTTACCTAACAAGCTCAATCCAATAACATGTTCTTGCGCAGGTAAAGAACAGAGCCATCTGGATTCACACACATAATAAAATCAATACCACAGCTTTTAAATAGAAGTAAATTTACACTTTGACCTTTCTATTCACAGGTTGTGGTTTTCTGGCATTTTTAAAAAATATGGAATGTAACAAAATGGAAAATGAAAAGGAAAGAAATCCTAGTTTGATGTTGATCACATAAATGTCCTTTTAATCAAATAATTATAAGCATATCAAAGATAGGCTTCATACACTGTACTTTGTTAACAGCACAACACAAATTCAATAAAATTCATTTACATAGTAATGATGAATATATAAAAAATTAAATATATTTATTAAATTCTATTCTCATAGAGAAAGACAATAATTCTTAATCACATCACTACTGAAAGGGGAAGAATACAGAAAATGAAAGTTGTTAACTTTTTATGGTCTGGGTATGAAAAATAAAGCCCTTCTGCAGAAGGTGAGCAAGTAGAATGATTTTTAATAATACTTTGATTGAAATATTCAAATTCAGGTGGTTAAAACCGGTTTTATGCACTTCACTGGGGACCTAAATAAAAGCTTTTTTAAAAACAAAATACTGGAAACCTGTAATTTTCACATAGTCCAATCAAACCTGAGACAACCTTAACATTTTGGGGTGCTAAGCACCTCATTTATGTTCCTTAAACACATAGATTGTCTCCATTGTTCATCTGGGAACCTAACTTCAGATACTTTCATCTTGATTTTCTGGTAGGTTCTGGCACTTCTACTAAGCCCCTTATTGAGTTCAATAGCGTAAGACATTTTTGCCTACTAGCTTAAAGGTCATAACCCATCTAATGGGAATAATAAACAGTTGCAGTCACCTTCTACTGTCATAAAACTTGTAAATATGCAGTGTCGGCTTCTGTTATCGCACAATGAGTTAGATGACTCTTTTGCCTTCAGTGCATGAATGACTATGACCTGTCAGGTTACTACAACAGGAATAGCAGTCAATGAATCGGCTGCAACATAGCTGCAAGAAGTGGTAGTTCAGAAGTGACACTTCTGAACCTGTGTCAAGGAATAATCAAGTAATACCATTACTGGCGTGAAGTTTGAATTTCTCAGTCAGCAACACATCACATGAGGGAATTAACATTCTTAATATAAAGATTAATGTTTGGGGCAACCATTAGGCAAACAAAGGCCCATTAGTGCCTGTGAGTTTTTTCCAGCAATAGAGACATCTACAGAAGTAAATCTGAAAGAGGCCTTGAAATGGCCTCTAAGTCAGGCCTCTGCTCCTCAGGCAGCATCAGCTGTGAATGGCCTTGCTAGGAGATATTGTTTAAGCTGTTGTTTGGGTTTTTTTGTTTTGTTTTTTGTTTTTTAAGACCAACACTGAGATTCCAGTCTCTTATTCCAGCCCTAATAATCAGAAAACTTTTCTTACCCACACAAAATGCCCTGTTGCAGCTGAAATTCAGCTCTTGTCCTACCCTAGTGGACATGAAAAGCAGTGTTATCCTGTAGCTCCTGTAGCCTTGTGCAGAAAAATCTCCCATCTTCCGTAAGTTTTTTCTTTGTTAAAGCAAACCAATGTTTTGTCAACAGCCTATATCATAAACTAACTAACTAGCCTACTAACTTGTAGATTCTGGACCGTCTGGCTGTATCTGTCTTGAGCGACAGTCCAGAAACATTGCCTTAGCCAAGATGGAAAACATGCATGGATTTTCTACATATCCCAAAATATATCTAGTGACATTAGCGTTTTTTTCCCCAACAATATAACTTCATTAAACTTAAATAGTATCCTTTAGAATATCCCTTGGTAGTTAAACACCAATCGTTACTACAAGCATAGTTTCCAGGACTTGCCTTGTAAAGCTTTTGGGATAGTTATGCCTTTCATCTTATTTAAACCTTTGACATCCTGGCTTCCAGTCAGTGACGTGTTCAAGATGACATCCAGGTAATTGTGTCAAGAAAATACAATTTCTTGTTTCATTTTCAACACCTGCTCATTTTACTTTGAGAAGACAGGTTAAACAACGGTGCCGAAGGAAGCCAAATAAGGGTTGCAAATACAGGGATGAAAGACAATGTAAAGAATAAAAGGGTTAATTGCAACTAGGGAGAGGGTACCCAAAAAGCTGGGGAAAGAAAAGGAAGCACTGAATGAACACAACCATAAATAAATAGAGCCATGAAGGATATAAACCTCTGCGTTCCTGCTATATAACGCAAACAAGGTCAGAATTTGATTCAGTCTAGGTTCAGCTAATATGAAGGCTTGATCTCCATGTAGTTCTTGCTCTACACTATACTTTGCTTGTGCTGGTTTTACCTCCAATCTGCTACAGAGAAAAGCATGCAAAGGATGGCTCAAAGTACCAAATTTATTTTAAAACTCATGATATTGGAGCACAAATGCATGATTTTCTGGGCTTAAAACCAACATAAACATAGATGAATTTGCCTTTCGGGTCACTAATATTGTAAACCCACAGCTTCTTGGAAGATTCTCTGGGGCTGTCAACAGTCATCTTAAGACCGTGTGAATTAACACCAGCCCCTAGATAAGCAGGGGAAGGCAGCGAAGTCCGGAGGCTATACCCACCCGGCTTAAAAACAGTATAGCATCGGGCCCCGCACCCGGTTCTGAGCAGCCAGCTAACAAGCCAGGAGCAAGCACTCTCCGGCTACAGCTGTAAGCCTCTTCCCCATCTCTGAAATCCTTTGTTAACATTTGCAATATAATTATCATGGCAACCAGAAGTATTTTTACCTTGTAACTCTGGTGGTGTGAACAAACCCTTCACATTTCGTGCTCATTTTAACAATGTCGTCAGTAACCTTCAATAAAGAAATGACCTTATATTGCACAGTACACGTTATTCCCTGTTTGTTTAGTTATAAACCTTTTGGTTCTGCCTTGTCCTTGGAAAGCAAACACGGAAAATAGAATCTCAGCGCCCAAGTGTTTTGTTAAAACTACAGTAACTTGATTTAAAAAAGTTTACCTACCAAGATGAGTCACGAAGAAGTGAATAATAAGGGGTTTGATGACTCATTAAATGAATCCTTTGATCTAAGTTAATAACATGTATATAGTCCAGTATTTACACAGTGACACTGGATGTAAACGGAGCTCTGTAGGTTATACTGGAGTCATTTTTACTTTAAAATTATATTACGTGTAAATTGCTTACACAGAGATCAAAACAGAACAAGTAAAATTATAAGATTATTGTAAATACTGTCATAGTGAAAGTTACAAGAAGTATGTCACACCCCAAAATACAGAATCATACATTTTAATAGTTTGGCCAATGGGAGGTGGGTTAGCTTAACTAAAATAGCAGGATAGTAACTTTTTAAACTGGCTTTCTTTAATATCATTGATTTGGTGCTACTGCACCAACAATATGATAGTTCATGAACATTGAGGTACAATAGTTAGTAGGAAATTCTATAAGAAATGTTAAGACTGACTTTGCAAAGATATAACTGAAAAAAATTAGTACATTTCTACATACTTACATTAATCAACACTGTTGAAAATTGTTTGGTTTTTTTTCCCCAGCTGGTTTTCATTCTCCAACAGTATCGGGAAATAGACTGATTTTTAGGGGGGGGGGGGGGAAGCAAACCCCAAATGTATTATCGTTTTATATGAATACTTTGGGTATTGGCCAGATGGAAAATTTGTATCTATGTAGTCAGAACCAATTCTGCCCACGTAGCAGAGACCTGCCTGTGATCTGCCCCAGGTCTATGCCATTTCTGTTCCTTGGTTCTAAAGCCCTGTTTCTACAGAGCAAGCCGCTGTGCTGTTTTCAAGCACTCAACGGCCACCTGGCTAAACACACAAGAATAATTGTGCCGCATTAGACCAAAGGTCTGCCTAACTTAGTAGCTGATACACAGTTAATATCTGCAGGAAAAGAGACATTCAGTTGAATGGTTCTGATTGAATTAAATCCGATTATATCTGCATTTTTCATCTTGTACCACCACCGAATGTTTCTTTCAGCATTAAGTAATACTGCTCTCAGCACTAAATAATCTACTACAGGATGACTGCCAATACCTATGAATAAGTCTGTGGTTTTCAGTACTTTCTATACTCTTCCATACTTCCTACCACTAGATAAACCCATGTTCAAATCACTGCCAAGAAGTGTAATAGAAGTTCGTGCTATCTGTTGCCGGCCTAGCTGCTATTACCAAGAGCAAAATAATCCTGCTCATTCTGCATCCAGAGCATTTTGGATGAAGCCATACATTATGAACACAAATTTGCATAAAGAAGCCAGCAGGAGGACTTCTTCTTTAACTGTTTTGCGCAGGTCGAGTTGCTGGTTTGCCCCCGAGTGCAGCTAACCCGAGGAACAGGAGCAGCACAGTGCCCGAATTGCAGTCATCCGTAGAACATTAACGAATGGATTCCGATGTCTAAATATTCTGGGAACCTCAATAAACTTTCACCTTTTCCACTGAGTATTGAAAGAGTGCCTTGCTCCAAATCTTAGTAATTTAGGTGCATTAATGCTTAATTTATGTGTCACAGACTCTGAATGAAGTCCCGCTGTCGAAATCCGAGCACCCTGCCTTCTGGTTTCTTAGACTTTAATGAGAATTTTTAGGTTACAAGGGATGAAAACGAGGTCTTTAGCTACAGAATTAACAAAGAGAACCTTTACAGAGGAGGATGCTGAGATTTGCACCTTGTAATAACAAATAGGAAGAAACCAAATAACCACTGTGTATTTCCCATTTCAGTCCCAGAAAGCTTGACTAGCGTCCACTGTGTGGTTTAGCTGGGAGGTGACAAGGCGAGAAAGAGATACGTCTCTTGAGTATTGGCATCCCGCATGTAACTGCAGACAGCAACTTTGTGACGTTGGGTAAACTGGGTGTCAGATAAAATAACCAAATATAGAACATCAAAATGCATATGATCCGAATAATACTGTAATGCTTTCTCTGGGGTTCTTACACCCAACAGTGGCACCTAAATCCTATTTTGTTGAATTTAAAGTGGATTCTTGACTGGATAGATTGCAGCAAATGCTTTTTTTAATGTATTTTTTTAAGAGCGAAGATTAACAATAAGCCCAAATAACTCTAGCAAAAGCTGATACTGTTTTCATGCTGTTTGATTTCTGCATATGCATGTTAACTGATACAGTGGGACTTAAGCACATAACTCCTATTACAGTTCTGGGAGTTGCGTATGACAGACTCTGCTTTGTGATGTGACTATAACCGGGAGGGTTATGTGCTCGAAATAGTTATATTTTGGTAGGAAGAAAAATACTTTGCTAGAAGAAGACCATCTTGAAGTGAAATTGCTCAGACTGGTTCCGCTTCACACCGCTAGTTTATATGAAAGGCTAAAAACTTCTTATTTTTTCTTTTTTTAATGACCTGTTTTTTTGATGGGAATCCTTCCTAACTCACTGCTGCAGGACTGACTTAATAAATAACAGACCAAAACTAATTTTAATATCTGGATTGAATCAGTCTGTTAATACTTTTTTATTTAGTGCTGAACTGCATATTATTTAGTACTGCAACTTAAAGTTTCTCCAAAAAGGCAGTGGACTGAAATGCAGGGAGAGCTCTATGCACATTAAAAATGACCTGGAAAAATAAAGAATCCCCAAACCAGCAAAAAATAACTGTGAAAGAATTTTGCATGAGTAGAGAAGTACAGACACAGGTTTTTCCTAGCATGTCTCTGTTCTTCTCAAGCCCGAAGAAAATCTTTTTCCATAATCACAGTACAAAAAGGGCCCTTTACTTTTGGATGAAATCCAGAAGGAACGCAGGTAATGGAGAGGGAGCGGTTCCGTGTCAGTTATTTTGCATCGCAGTGAAATGCAGCAAAACACAGCAATGATAATATTTTGACTGATATTTGCTGTATTGATATACTATTTTATCTTTCTACACTGACAGAAAATCGACATGGGTGGGGTAAAAGAGAGGACTGTAGGTACTGAGGGAATTGTCAGGTAGTGACCCTGAACCAATGCCCTTATGAGTTCTTTCTCGTCTGCTTTTGCGACAGGGCTAGAACAATTGAGAGGTGAAAAAATACCGCTTTCACAACTGATCCAGGACTACTTTTGAGTCTAAGTAAACTTTAACTATATATATTTAGCAACTCAAAAATGAATTTGTTTAACTAGGAAGAGGTTACCAAGAGATGCAACAAAGAGGATGCAATAGTTCACAGCAAGCAGTACAGCTAAATCATTTTCTTTTCATTCCATGGGATGTCTGTACACCATGTCTGTCATCAGATACTGTATCTAAGCTAAAGGACAGGATATTATTAATGTGTTCTAACACAAAAGATCGCCTGATCATAGTCCAAATTTAATCTGCATCCATCTATATGTTCTTTACATCTCTTTCATCCTACAGTCCTCTGTAGGGTTTCTGTATGGATGCTACTCCTATTTAAGCTCATTCAATCTCCACTAATTTATATAGATCTTTTTTGTGAGAGCAACAAGTATTATGTATGTTCCAAAACTATACAGCATGATAAAGTTTTAGTTTGGATTTTTATATCCTGTAGTATTAATCTAGCAGGAGGAAGACAACAAAAGCAGTACCTGTGTGATTGAGTTCTATATAATTATTCATTAAATCAATGAAGTGAAGTCTTACTTATGTTCTCTGGATCAAAAACTGCAAAACTGTGCAAAACCTAGATCATCAAGACCATGTTCTTCCACAATCTTACTAAAATGATAGAGTTTCCTTTAAAACAGAGTGAAAAGCCACACAATATCATAACTTCATTTCAAACTTCTAGCCCTTGTCTTTTTCCCCCCCTGTTTTTTACTGGTGAATAAGATTTATTCTCTGCCTGTGTTGAAACAGTAGAGAGAAAATACAGAGATTGAATGTCTCAAAACCTGTAAAGTAGTCACACGGTACAGTAGCAATTACTGTCTTATCATGAAAAATGGTAAATTTGTGTAAAAGCCACACCTTGAAAAGCTATCTTCCGATGTTAAAGACTTACAAGTCCTCCTACAGCGAACAACATCCTTTCGCACCAGGGTGAGATACTCTCATTTTCTCTCCTGAACCAGATTTGCCTTTCCCCTAATTGTTATACCTCCAACAAGAATAATTCTTTGTTTCCCAAGAACATATTGTAGCCCATGTTAGATGAGGAAGTTATCCATCTTTTCCTGTACATAAGTGCAAAAATTCTTATTTACCCACTCTTAATTTACTCTTGTGGACTATTTGTTCATCTGGATGTCATGCTTTCAGTTTGTAAGTATAAACGCAAAGGAGAGTACCTTACATAAATTTAGTACTCAGTATCATAAAGTACTTTCATATTCAGCAGGCAACAGTTCTCTTTGCCCTTCAGCTTGCTTTACTCAGTGAAATAAGATCAATTCTTTATTTACAACACAAATTTTTCCCCTAGGTTTTTGTTTCAAAAATGGATTCCCCTCCTTAACTCTATCCAAATTTTCCAGCTACTAAGAAATTGGATGAGAGTCTGATTTTTAATTATTTTTATTGGAGAATTTAGCTGAAAACCTCAAATACTGAGGAGAAAGAAAAAGAAGGGAATATAGTGTGAATCTCTTCTATGCTTTTCTTGGGGGTTCCCATGTTTGACCTCTACAAAGAGTTCCCAAGCTTTTCCCAAGTCTGAAGTTAAACTAATGGATCTCTAACTTTCTGTTGTGTTTGCCGCTTCTCTTCCTTGCATATTACAGCTGCTGTGGCCTCTTTCTAGTCTTTAGGGCATTTCTCTCCTGTATTAACAGATCTCATAAAACTGTCCATTACCATTTTTATTTCACCTTTTCCTACCCTTAGTTCTTTTACAACTGAACAGTACACTTCCTTTGTTTGCACTGCTTCGATTTTTTCCTAGCACTTTTTGTTGAGCTTTACATCAATTTAAGAACCATTTCAAATGTTATTTTTATGATCCTTAATTCCTGCCTCTCTGTCAGTATGTATCTCACTTCTGATTTAATCCTATTAATGCCAACAAAAAACCCATACAGTACTTGTCATTTCAGATTATTAGAATTAAATCACTTCTAAGTGGATTAAGTGCAACCCAAGTAGATACTATATGGAAACAGAAACATTCTTTATACACAAATAAACAGAAAAACAGAAGAATAGCTTTAGATAAGGCTATAAGCTAGTAGGTAGTATATCTTGACAGTTCAGAAGCATACACTGGAGATGAATGCATGAACTAGGTTCTTCCATACCATTCTAAAAGACTAATTTTCTTTTTTATAGTGATAGTATGCCTATTATTTTCATGACTATTTCCCTCCTTCCTTTTTGTTCGAAGAGCCTTTCAGTAAATTCTGATATTGGGGTGCGGGGAGAAGAATCAAGCGATTGCCAACAAAGAAAGCATTTTATCCAATTAACAAAATGACTATATTTTCACGCTACACAAAGTGATTTCCTTCCACAATGTAAATAGCACCTTTCTCAGCACACAATGCTCATCAATGCAGAATACACTATAGGAAGCAATAAATGGCCCCACAGTTGCTTTAACACTGAAACGCAGCTGAGAGATTTGACAAAATCAATAGTAATTTACTGCAAGTGTGTCTCAGTGCTATGAACATTATTCTTTTTGCATAAGCAAGAAAAGCGAGAACAAATCCTAAGAAAAAAAAATAAAATCAGCATTCGATTCCCTGAAGAGGTTTTACAAGAGCTCCTGGGATTTTTATTGCAATGCTCATGAGTTTGTCACTATTAATGTATTATCAAGAAAAGCTTTCCAGCATATGTATTGTGAGAAGGATCTGTGCATATGGGCCCACTGATACCAGTGTGCCACGTGCATTCATCAAGTGTAGTTGGAATCATTTGGCTCTTTAGCTGATCAGCTCCAGCTGTAAGGCTGGACTTGGCCTCCAGGTGCATGTTGTAGTTACTGATGTGTGGATGTGGTTTTGCCGTATAACACAGTTTGAATCTCCTGCATCCATACATCCAAAGCAGCTGCACTTTAATGCCTGAGTTTCCTTGCCAGGAGGTCAAGTTAACTACTCCAGATTCAAGCTAAGCATCAACCAGCAATCAAGAAATTTGAATACCATAACTGTATAGATGTACTGCCTATGTCTGTTGGCTCCCCAAAACCCAACACCTGGAGTAAGGCTTGAGAGGTATTGAGAAAGTTCATACTAATCCTAAACTGGATGATAGTAAGACCAAAAACCCAGAAAAGGGATAAGCCAGCATCCTCTCCCATACCTAGTGTTCCTGGAGAGGTGCTGATTTCTCTGTCTTTCTTACACGGCCCTTACATGTTGTTGTGCAATACTGCTTAATACTTTCTTGTAGGGAATATATGGGCCTTAAGAGCCCCCTAAAAAGTAGGTGTGAATCTCAGAGAGACTTTTTACTGTCTATACTGCTGCTAGCTACCTCCGTTTCTAAAGAAGGCTGCCTCATAAACAGCATGCCATTCCAGTATCTCCCCAAGGCTTACTTAGCATCCTGAAATCAGCAGCCTGGCAGCTAAAGAACTACTTGTTCACCTCTGTGTTTGCAAATCCACGCTTCTTGGTAGACTGCCATTCTACTGTAGGGAAGACAGAAAAAAATGCAGCTATGTTTTGTTTTGTTTTGTTTTTCTTCCAGGATATCTAGGATACAGGAGTGACTAAGGAAAAAAAGTAATTCTCAAATCTGTATTTAGATTACAAGCAACAAGATGTAAATTCAATTTTCTTTTCTTCTGTATTTAGGTAAATTTGTTTCTAATTTTGCAAATCAATAAATTATATTTTTATAATATAGAAGTCACATTGCTTTCTTTAGGCATGATAAATACCATACAGAACCTTCCAACTCAGGCTAAGTAAGTATGATCTCTAAATGATTTAAATGATAAATTTTCAAATTATGAAAAAAAGAAATTATATCAAAAGCAGTAAAAAACTTTGGCCAGAGGTCAAAACATGTTCCCAGACCAGGTACACATTGCTTTGAACACCTATAAGAATAGTATACAATAGTTCCAGTTGGAACGGACCTAATAGTCAATCATCTAGTTAGTCATCTAGACCAGCTGCCTGACCAATTCAGGGCTGACCAAAAGTTAAAGCATGTTGTTAAGGGCATTGTCCAAATGTCTATTAAACACTGACAGACTTGGGTCAACAACTACCTCTCTAGGAACCCTGTTCCAGTGTTTGACCACCCTCTCGGTAAAGAAATGCTTCCTAATGTCCAGTGGAACCCTCCCCTGGCGCAGCTTTGAGCCATTCCCACACATCCTATCACTGGATCCCAGGGAGAAGAGACCAGCCCTTCTCTCTCCACTTCCCCTCCTCGGGGAGCTGCCGAGGACAATGAGGTCGCCTCTCAGCCTCCTTTCCTCCAAACTAGACAAGCCCAAAGTCCTTAGCCGCTCCTCATAGGACATGCCTTCCAGCCCTGTCACCAGCTTTGTTGCCCTCCTCCGGATGCATTCAAGGACGCTCACATCCTTCTTAAACCGTGGGGCCCAGACCTGCACACAGTGCTCAAGGTGAGGGCGCAGCAAAGCTGAATGCAGCAGGATAATCACCTATTTTGACTGGCTGGTTTGATGCCCCCCAGAATGCGGGTTGCCCTCTTGGCTGCCAGGGCACGCTGCTGGCTCCTATTGAGCCCGCTGCCAACCAGCACCCCCGATCCCTTCCTGCAGGGCTGCTCTCCAGCCACTCCTCTCCCAGGTTATAGTTGTGCCTGGCAGTACTCCGCCTTAGGTGCAGCATCTGGCACTGGGATTTGTTAAATTTCATCCCATTAATCATAGCCCAATGCTCCAATCTATCTAGATCCCTCTGCAAGGCCTCTTGTCCCTCAAGAAACTCAACAGCACCTCTGAGTTTGATATAATCAGCAAACTTGCTAATGATGTGGTCAACTCCTCCATCTCATCCCCTCCATCTCATCCCAATACTTCTGTGACCTTATTTTGGCCCTATCTGGTCAAGTGACTCAGATAGCATTGACTGCCATATTTAAAGAGAGCACCAGTGCCATGACCAGTAAAACTCCCGGATGTTCTTGTGCACATAAGAACCAGCAGCCAAAAAATTTTTTTCCTCATAAAAGTTAATAATGAGGAAAGTCATGTGTTTCAGCTTATTCCACATAGCAGTATTCTTTTCCGAGAGTGGCATGAGGCACTGTAAAGTACAGAAGAGAGTGACTGGGGTTCGAGTGCGTTTTTATCTCCTGCCACTAAGTACACCACGTATTCATGGCAGCTGTGTGAAATCTGTGATCACTGTGTGCTCCTTGTACGTATTCAGGAACTTTTAATATCAATGTCTTTCCAATATACTTTAAAGAAGAATGGTTATATTTCTCTGCAGGAAAATCACATTCCTGCTTACTTAGGACTTCCCATCCTTTCTGCTTCTGCAAACGTGGTACATTGTATGATCCGATTTCCTCAAAGGGTTCATCAGAGTTCATGTAAATGCTTCTTAAGCTCAGAAAGGTAAGTCCTCAACTGTCTTATACTTAAGAAAAGTAATATGAATAATCTATTTCCTTCTGCCTTTCTTTCTATAGGAGAAATAATCTGTAATTTATATGCTTTCAAAAGTTCATCTGAATATGAAGAGACTACTGGGCAGAAACTGAGACTTGAATTTCTTTCCAATGTTAGTACTTGTTTTTACCCCCCCTGTTAATGTTGCCCAGTGTTTAAGAAGTGCTGTGGTTACAGTGGAACATGGCTATCATGGAAAACTTTGATCACAGGAGAAGCCAATCTGTACAAAATGCATGTTCCGCTTGCATGTAAGCAATCTACAGTTTCCTCTAACTAAAATAAAGCTGGCTGATAAATCTTTTTCTTAATCCTAAAATAAAATGATATAGGAAAATTAGATCTTTTTTTTTCCTGAATATTTTTGAGGAAGGAAACAAAAATTGTTTCAAAGTGACGCTACAATTCCATTTCCATTTTATTTCCCATTGACCTTCCAAATGGCACATCCAGATTTCCTAACTGCTCCATTCTGATTTAATTTTGTAAAATCGTATATCAACCAAAGACGTCATGCCACAAAAGATTTTGGGGTTTGCCAAGACTGTTTTTCAAAAGAAGAACTCTTTCACTAAGGACTCTTTGACTAGCCCTTGTAATATATTTACATCCCAACTGGGAGTTAACGCGTCTGACATAGACTCAGTTTCATTTCTTACTATAACTTCTGTGAATTTGCACAGGTTTTATCTGTCTCATATCTGTTTTGAAAATGAACACTGATTGTTAGTAAACTTGCTTTTATTGACAAGTGTTTCTAAAATAATCTGGATTTATCTAAAGGATGCTGAAAAGTCACGGCAGGTTCCCTTCCACCCCAAGCTAAAAGGCTCCACCTTCTCACCAGCACGTTGCTCCCTTCAGCCGAGTCAGGAGAACAGCTCAGACTAACACACTCCTCAGATATTGCAGTGTAAAACCAACGGGGTTAATTTAAGCAGCTTTCCTTGACCGCTGAAGGTAAGCTTTTACTTACTTTACACTGTAGCAAGAAGTGCTTGTACTGCTTACTGTGCAGGATTCGCGGAGGGCAACAACAAATCACTGAGAAGACACTTACCCCTTAAACTGCCACAGCCATTTCCTCAACTATTGGCAGAGCAGAACCTCCACTGAATTTCACCTGTCAACTGAGCAGTCACCCAGTTGCACCTCTTCACTTATCTCCTGGCAAAAGAGATTTTTCTTATCTTCTTAGCTGAAGAAACAAGGCAAGAACTGAATCTGAAACAAGGCAGGAACTGAATCTGTAGCTTTTTACTTCCACAGCTGATAGGTTCATTCTACTTCCCTCAAAGAGTACAAGCTATTTGTGCATCACCAAAGGAGAAAAAAGTGAAACAAATGTGTGTTTGAGAAAACAGTATTTTTAATCCGAGACACTGATACTTCTTTTTTGCATGGGAGCTTGCTAGCAATACCATCTGGGGCAAAACAGAAATATACATTGATTGAGATTACTTTGTTGAGGCAAACAATGAAGAATTCAAAACCCACCAGCATGTTTCCAAACTGTCAGCTGAGCAGTTATTCAAACCCATCTGACTCACTTGCAGAATAAAACTGTCTTCCCACTGTGGTAACCAAGCAGGATAAAAGCAATTTAATTCAAACTTTATACTAGGAGCAAAGAGTTAATAAAGAAATGCAGTATGGAAAGTGCTGTTAAGTCTGTAAGTACATACCTCCCCTGTCTGCCATGGGTAAATGATATCTAATTATGCCTTTTCATCAGGCTGTTTTCCAGAGCACTCTTGTTGCATTTATCATTTTTGAGCTGCCAAAAGCAAGGAATCAAGCTGTGAACCTCTTGTCTTTCTGCTTGGGCTGCCAGAAAGGGACACTAGGTGCCTCTTGGCAGTTGCCTCAGTCCCTGTTGCTATGGGATGAGAAAAAACATCAATGCTGCTTCCCAGCTACACAATAAACCTCTTCCACTGCTTATTTCCTTCCTCCTTTGCTATCATTGCTAATACCACAGCTGACCCCCCTCCTCAGGCTTTGCCTAGAATACTAAATTAAATATACTTGATGTTGGGTTATCCAACTAAAGGCTAATCAAATTAAACACAAAGACCCTGCACAGATCATAGAAGTGATGGCAGGTGGAGGAATCCACGTAACCTAATCAGTGAGGAACAGAGTACACCTACATGGGCTACACCTACAACTCCTAGAGCAGAATGGCTGTCCCCAGTGTGAAACCTACTAAGATGAATCAACTAATGAAACTCTCTCCAGAACACTAGACAAATGAAGAGGGGTTACTGCCTAAAGGGATATAGGACTTACTAAAGACGTTGGAGGAAGACGATTTTCAATGGAGCAGAGAGAAACTGGAGATTATACAAAACTTTGGATGTTTTGGGGGAGGAACACAGATGGAGAAAGGAAGAGATCACAACAGACTGGATTAATTTATAATCACCAATTAAATCTCTCTAACTAAAAGTTATATACACAAATAAGAGTTAGAAATGTGGCTATATACCCCATCAGTGTATTTATATTTCATAAAAGATTCATTCCCCAGCAGCAGCAGCAGCAGCACAGAAAATGTACACTGAAGCTCTACTGCAGGGTTACTGTCTAGAACTTCATGTGGTTGCAACAACCAGACCCCCACCACCTAAATTAATTACACTCTTTAATGACATATTTATTGGGATACTTGATCCGTAAGAAAGTGAGAAATTCAAGAGGAGAAGGTTAAGTGCGCTGCAGTGCAGAAACCTGAGGCGGGAATTCAGGTAGGACTTAAGTGGAATGACTTCAAGATGTTTTCACGCTCGGCTCCAAAGACTTAAGAATGAGTGGGAGGAAAGAAATTGATTATTACCTGTTTTTCTAGAAAGGCTGAAATCTGAGAAACCACTACATGAAGATCGAGAGAGTTTCTAAGTGGATTTTGGACATTATAAATTCTGCAGAGGTCAGGGAGTCACTTGTTTTTGAATTAAGATTGCATTTGAAGAGAAACCTGCAGCGGCAGCTAATCTAGCAATTACCTTCCTGATTACCTGTGAGAATATCTAAATGATGCGTCTATCTCCCATGTTTGCACAAAAGGGTAGAACAGGCTTCTTTCAAGGTGAGAGAATTTGATCCTTTCCTGATAAGAGAGGTAAAGAGAGAGAGAGAAAGATTTCACGGAGTATGAAATTGGTTAGGGAAATATGCCTTAAGCACCTGAAGATAGCCATGAGGGAACTAGAATGAGCTCCTTTGAATAAATCACCAGCAGTAATAGGCCTGCTTCCTCTAGCAAAATGACTTTTAGGACGAGTAGTAAAATGAAAAGGTAGAATCATACTGGGGTGTAACTTACGCTAACTCTCATTTAGCTAAAGTCAATATCTTGAATATCAGCTTATACAAGTATTGCTAGGAGTTTTTAATCACTTCCTTGCTTGATGGAAAAAAGCAGAATGGTGATCTCTGTACAGAGAGCTACTGTCAGAAACGGTAGCTAGAAGGCTGCATTAACAGAAACTGCTGTTCCTTGATGACCATCTATTCTTCCCTCCCCTCAGGATTTTGGAAAAAGTACTTTAGATTCATAGATGTGGCAGCTAAAAAGAGCAATTACCGTCAAATACTCCAACTTCATGCCTCCCACAGGCCAAAGAACATCACCCAGGAGTTCTTACTTTGTGCTCATAATTGTCAAGCTATAATGTCTTTTACAATACTATCTACTTTTGATTTAAAGACTTCAAATTATCATAAGCCATGCAAAGAAACGAAATTAAAAGTTGGACTTTACAATAGCCATTAATATATTTTTCATTCAGTCCATTTCTGGGCAAGAGTACTATTAGCTTGAAGTACAACTGTAGCCAGTTATATTACTGAGAGAGGACTTGTTTTTAAAATTGTTACTCAAAACATTTGACAATTTTGTAGGCAGCCAGTCTAAAGGATGCTCTGTGGTATTACAAGAGCACTTCTATTTAAATCAGAAAACAATTTTTTACTGAACTGTGAAAGGTATTTTGGAAAAATTGAAGACGTACACCTTGTTTACATGTTTTAACTATGGAGTTGAACTATAACAACATTGTTCTGTTCTTGTTAGAATATGTAGGTTTCCCTGGAAAGATTTCTGATAGCTGTTGAGAGTTCTGCCTCTAACTTCCTCTGAATACAACACAAATACGTGCATTGGTTTTCCTGTCTTTTGAAGAGGTATCAAGAGATTTACCACGCAGAGATAAGAATATACTTCTTTTCCAATGATTGCTAAATAATCAGCTATTTTAATTAGAGATAAAGGCAATGGAATAATACTATGTACCACATTCAGTGTGGAAGCTTCATATTCACTTATCTTCACTAATATAGACTCTATTAAAAAGCTGGACTAACTAAATATATCTAAATGTTCATTATAAAGTTGAACTGCCTTTAGGTAACAGCCTATAACCACAACTGTTGTTTCATTATATATTCAGCATTAAAATGTGTCTAGACTTTGAAAAACTCCATGCATGACTTCCTACTAAAGCTTTGTAAAACGTTTATCCTCTGTCAGAAAGTTTTGTTCATCTAGAAAAACAACACCAACAACATTAATGTCAATTCTTCCTTGACAAAAAGCTTTTATTAAGCATATCTTGTTTGAAAAACTTAATCGATCAAAATAATCAGGAAAAAAGAAAAGCTAAAATACTAATTCAAAACATCAGAATGTAATTTTCTTATGTTTCAGTCATTAAGAATGTCTACTGTAAAGAATGCACGTTAAATTACTTCTTATTTGAAATGAAACCTGCCTTTGCCTCTTTTCAAGGATGAATAATATACATCACTATGAGCATTTATATTTAAATATCTTAAGATAATTTTTGAACTTTATCTTATCTCCCTTTTCTGCCAATAATCTCAAGTGTCAACACTTTCATAATACTGGTACTGAGAAAATTCAAAAGAAGCTCAAAAGGTACTGTTTGATCTTTAAGTCTATTAGTATATGCACAAATGCATACAAAGAGCTATGTCAATTTTTTTCTTTCAAATACAACTCTTGTAGTTCACTAAATCATTGAACAGAAATGAATGAACATTGTAGTATGTACAAAGAATTCAAGCTGCAGGGCTTAAAGACTCTGATATATACTTAAAATTAAGCACAAGGCAAAGTGTTTTGCTTGAAAAGGCTCTTTAATAAAGAGTAAGTAGGAATAATATTTTTAGGTCCTGATCTGAAGTCCATTGATGTTAATGGAAAAACCTGTGCTGACTTTAGCAGGCTTCGGAATAGGCCCATGCTTTTTATCCTGATATCTCCAAGTAACATGTTTAAAAAAAAATCTGTAAGTCTGCCAAAATGCAGAATGACAGTCAGAAGAGTAAAACCAATGATGTTTCAGAAGGGACAGACGGGTAAACTGAAGTGATCAGACGTTCCCGAGAGAGTTTGTAGATTTCGACGCGCTATTTCTCTTGCAGCAGAACTAGTACAAACCCAGGATCACATGTAGCATTAAGCTTCTAGTTGTCATAAAGAAAAAAATCATGGTCTAAGGCTAGATGAGGTCTTTGGCTCAGAAGTCATGGGGCATTACGGAACAGAAGCCTGTATGTTATCTCCTGCATGAATTTCTCAACCACTGCTACTTTGCGGGGGCAACATGTTTTCCCCGGCAGAAGTTCAGCAATACCCAGGTTATGTGTTGTGGGTGGCCCTGGCGCGCAGTGCTACCGCCCATGTTCTCATGAGAGCTCAGGTAATAAAAAATGCTCCAGGCTACTAGACATAAACCGTGTGGTTCACCTGCTGTGGGTCACCCACTGTCATCTTGAATGTGTACTTGTGAGTCTTGATGTATTTCAAATGTTGGACTATTGATTCCCTCCCCTCCTCCTGAGCGATACTCTCAACTCACTGATATTCATAAATAATAAAGGAACTTCAGATATGCCACAGTCAAAAGTGGATACCTTACAGATGAAAGTGAAAAGATAAAACACATGAAAAAAAAAAAAAAAAAACAACCAAACTGTTTATTTAAATATTTGCAATATGCTTTATTTTGTGAGGTTATCAGGAAAATGATGACTTGCATATATAGCTATGCTTAGGTCCTCTCTTGGATTAGACTATTAGATGTCCATCTCTACAGTGCATTGCAACAGACACAAGTATTCCTTAGATCAGAAACTGTGAGATAAAAAATTGACATTTCAGTGGTGTAAGTTACCAGACACTGATACAATAACTTTGATTGTTTCGCATCTTTTAAACTAAGGAATCATTTAACACACAAAACTTGTGAACTCAATCAGACAGTTCTGTACGCATCTGATTGCGCAAATTTATGGTATAATCCTGTTTATACTGAAGTAAACATTCGTTCAGTGGCAACACTACCAGGCCTTTATAGGCTATGCACCTTTTACAGTCTTTTCTTGAGTGAGACAATGTAAAAGTGCACACAACCACGTGAGAACTGTAACCTTATCAAAAACATTCACGATTGTACAAAGATGGAAGCTTAGGCACCAAAGCAGCTCAGTAAATTGAATAAACTTGCTTCCATTTTCAGTCTTCTCTAAATTGAGTTAGACTTTACGTATGACTGAAATCAGAATAGCTCAAAATATTTACTGATCAGTTAGTACTATGCCTTTCTGCCACATCGAGGTACAAAAACGTCACATAAGGCAAGTATTAATTACATGGCTAGTGATAAACATGGTTGTTTAGGCTTGTGGAAACTCACAGGATGAAGCAAACTATGTCTCTAAGGAAGGGACCCACCTCACATTAAATCTTTCCAGAAACATAAACAGAAGTTTTACATTGAAAAAAAACCCCAGTTTTGAGCCAAACATAGAGTAAAAATAGTATGTTCTAAACTATGCTAAAACAGTGACTGAAAGTGCAGTATGGGCCAAATTCTGCTCTCATGTGTGGGTGCCCGATTTTGACTGACGGCAATTTTATGCACTTACTGAAGGAAAGTAAACTTGCTGGTACTGAGGAGGCTAGTTTGCCCTCTCACTTGTGTTAAATTCCAGCATCAGCTGAGAGAAGAATGAACCAATTTTATGTCCATTCAGAGTATTTTCCAATTTATGAGTTCCCACTGGTGAGGCTATTATTCATCCTTCAGAAGTTCTCGTCTGTATTTTATGAACCCTGTATGAGTTACAATTGTATTTATTTTTATGCACTATTTCCTTTTCAGCAAACACCTGAGAAATGCAGTGCACTAATTCTAATGCAAAATTTGTTTCAGCTCCCTTTTTAGAACAAATTTCACTTCAGAGAAACTAGGGATACAGGGACACACATTATTTAGGCATTGACTTAGATGTTCTCATTTCATGTAACAGATTGAAAGGCCTAACTACAGTATCAGCGTTTGTTGCTTGCAGTCAAGAATCATATTTTAACCAGTAAATTAATGGTGTAAACTCAAAAGCCAATTTGAGATTGCCAACCTGGATTTTAACATATTTTTCTTCCACATACAGAGAAAGAGGCAAGACAAACTTTAAGCAAAATTCTTATTTCAAGAAGCTTTTGCACCGGCTCAGTTCCATTCTGTTTACCAGTGGTAATCCTAATTTACCCCAATGTGAATGCCAGAATCAGGCCATTTGTTTAAAAGCTTTGCTTTGTAATTAGGTAGTCACACACATGTAGCTGAAACCCAGACCATAATACTATCTGCTGAAACATGTAATTGAGGCCAGGACTGGGTCATGTATTCAAAAACCACCTTTTGTCTTTTATATATGTATTTTTAGGCTTTTTTTAGTATGCCAATATACAGCTGTGCCTACATTGTTGCACTTTGCTGAGTGAGTTATGTCAGATTAAACAAGTACTACATCTTTTTTAATTACAATACGTAGAAGAAAATTGTAAAGCATGTTGCCACACAGTTAATATGTGGGTTTAAAGCTCATATTTGTACTGATGGGAGGAACTAGCTAAGCTATCAAGATCCATATTTTTCTACGAGGCTAGAAGACTATTGCAAACCCTGAACTGACATGACAGGTTGCTGGCAAGTAGGTGAGAGTGACAGAACCACCACTTCATTCATCAGCTGACTTCCTCCAGACACCTGGGCTCTATCCTCCTACCCAAGGGTGCAAACCCAAGGTAGCCGAAAGACAAATTTGGGAAGAGCTCACTTTTACCTTGGCCCTTAATCATTTGCTTAGTAATACAGGCATTGGGATTTCTACTCAACATTATTTGCCTACAGAAATGCTTCCAAAATAATCTGAATTGACAGAATATGGGGGCTGCAAGAATGAACATAATTCAATGAAAGGCTTACTTAAGAGAGCTTGCTTTACTTTTGGCTTTTTGTACTTGTTTCCTTCAGAGTATCAATGAAGTTTTAAAATGTTTTGTTTCCTTTTCCTTGAGAAACAAATAAACAGATTATTGCAGTCTCAATTTTGTTAGCATAAATTCAAAATATTTCTAGTGGCTTCATACAGACCTCAGATCACATTTTGATATTTTGCAAGCATAGAATTCCATGAGTTTCATTGGAAATTACACATGAGAAGAAGTAAAAATTAGATCACAATGTGACTTTGGTCTATTTAAAGAAGATACTTCTTAAGAGCAGTTCTTTTAAAAGAAAGCTTCAGAGAAACACTGAATTTTAGCTTTGGGTTTCCAAAATCCTCTAAGGTATTTCTCTTGCTTCTCCCAGGGCCTACCTCCATTTATATCCTCCCATTTAGTCTGTGTTTTCTGCACCATTTTGTCTGCATTGCCACAGAAGATCTCTTACTGCTGATAGCTTGCTCCTTCTCGACTTGTTGTTCTAGCTGAAAGTAGCCTCCCTCTTACTTGCCACCTCATTGACTTTCTAACCTATTTCTAAACATACCTGTGGCAAAATAACAGAAGATTGGCGAGGAGGATTGTAAACGTGCTCAATTGACTTGCAGCTGAGGTGTCAAAAACACATACATTGCACTAATTGTTTAGTCTTGTGTGTTTGACAAGTAGAACATCTGTGTTTAGATAATATAGGCTGGCGATAGACTCGGAGGCAGCCTATCGAACATGCTTGAGATTCCCGCCCTGCTGTGGGAAAGAGAAAAGCCCAGTGGTAAACTACGCCTGCGCGAATCCCTGATATACAGGCAAAACCAGCAAGTTCGGTGATCCTCTAGCATGGACCGAGCTACACGGTGGCTGTGTTCCTGCTTCTGTGCCTCTGCCCAGGTGCTGCTTCAGGGATCCCCTGGTTGGCAAGGTAACAAAAATAAATGCACTCTACATTTCATCTGTGGGTTTGCGGTCGTTGCTGCCTCCTGCCTGCGCCAGCTCACACAGTATCCTTGCCTTCTCCCTTGTCTACAGGTCTTAATTCTCTTTGTCCCTTTAATATTCATTTTTAAACTCTACCAATTTATTACTTACACCCACTCTGTAGAGCAGTCCAGGACACAGCTATACAAAAATAAATAATATAATAAAGATAGGCCTGACTTTTACTGCTTGGAGGTGAAACATTTTGAAGTCAGCTGGAGGTGTCCCTGAGTGATGCTTTTTGGTCCACACACAAAAATCTTCCTGCTTTTACTCAGTTTCCGTGGGACATAGTTATTTTACATTGTATTTAAGGTTCACTTTCTGTGAGCACTTTGCCATTTGTAGAATCAGCTGCCGAACATGAATTCACACAGGGTATTAGCCAATTTTAGTGAACTACTTTTCTTATTGACTATCATTTCATGCTGAGGTTTCTTTAACATGAATTTTTGAATCCAGCGCTTTCATTTTTAATTTAAATTGGATATTTGGACATAATATTGTTTCTGGGAAATGTGCCTCAGTACTAAAGTTTGATGACTAGGCTGGAAAAGAGTGGAATGTGTTGACTGGAGTTCCAATGAGCACTTCATCAGGAATGTAAATGCCATCAAGCAAATTCCAGGACATTTACTACATCTGGTCATAAAGAATGCCACTTCCCCTATGCTTGAGAGTTATCAAAACATATTTCTAGACAAAATTGTTCTGGAGTAATAAGAATCAGAGAGAAAAGATTATGAAACCACATGCACCCTATTCGCTTTTATAACATGATTCCTTTAAGTCAAAGATGTTAAGAGTTTATGCAGGCGTACGGGTTTCAAAAGATCTCGTTATGTCACTGGAAAGGTTGCCAACTGTTCTGTTATGCTGGGAAAGGAGAGACACTGCGGCACCTCTTCCAAATAAAACATGTGCTTAATTGATCTAGGCCACTGAATGTGTTCTGATCTTCCCAGGGTGCGAGACTTTGCTCAAAACACGCACAGCAGAAGAGCTGCTAGTTTATAGAAGTTGCTATCTGTTTAGTAGTCAGCCACAAAAATCATATATTTTTGCTTTAGACTACCTACAGTCAAATCACGTAGCAGCGTGGCTGACTAGCAAATGTTTTCCCACATACCTTACACAGGTACAGCAAGAGAAACGGGAAAGGCGGCCACACAAACACTGAAGATCTTCGTTCAGTGACACAGGACTCACACACTCACAGTTATTATCAGCTCCTTTTCCTAGAGGAGAAGGCCAAGTCTTTCACTTAGGGATTAAACAAGGCATTATTTAAACCCAGTGAAAAGTAAATATCTAACCCCTGCTTTACTATTTCCAAGGGATTTGAGCAGCAGACTGTAAATGACACTAAATGACATCTTGAGGGGGTAGAACAGTCATTAAATATGTGCTGTGGAAGGAAGGTTTCTTCCGTTTAGATGAAAAAGTTTAAATTTTCCTTTTGCTAAATCAAAATCTATTATTAGTAGCACAGCCGAGGGAAATTAGAGAAGGGCCGTTTTTAAAAATCACTTTTCATGGAAACTTACATTAAACACTGTCTTACTTTGCTTTCAGTGAAGAAGGTTGTTTTGTCAGCTAAGAAACACTTGTTTATGTTAGCAATAAACTCCGCCATCCCAGACTGCTAACAAAAGACAAAAATCAACTCCACGAAGGACAATAAGAGGAGCTCATTTACCCTCTTCCCCGAGCTGAAAGGAGCGGGGAAGGAGAGGTGGCTGAGTCACAATTTCTTTGCTGTACTGCTGCGGAGGTGGTGCAGCTATTAACACATTTTAATGCTGTGTTGTAATGTCAGTCAGCGATCATCCTGCCTGCTCCCCGTGAGGCACTGCCTTGCGGTGCAGTTTAAATAAAAAGCAATATTGTCAAAACAATATAACAAGCAAGCTTGTTAGTTTAATCAGCATAGTTTCAAAGTTTCCTTTAGTGCTTTTTAAGAGTTGGTCGTTTAAATTAGAACTGTAAGTTCAGATTTTATTTAAGAAAGGGCATGCAAACAATGATGTCTGGATTGGGTGTACTGCAGAATCCACACAAGGACACACGATGCTTTCTTTCTGCTCTTATCATACATACAAAACGTGGTAATTTACAAGAAAAAGCTTTATTATGGTTTGAAAGCCCAGGAAAGCGATTAGCTATCAAGAAATTAAGCAATTTTGTTCTCTGAAGCCTGTAATTTGGGGGTGACCACAAGTTTCTTTTTAGAAGGACTAAAAGGGTAACAAGAAAAGATGTCCCAAAGCATCTTCTAGTTCTTTCTCTTTGTGGAAGCTTTAACTGTCAATGATAGTCTTTGCTTTGAAGCAAATTACAGCCGTATTAATCAAGTCAAACATCAAAGTACCACAACCATTCTAGTGACTGTGGTTCATACATTAATTTTAATAGAGGGATTGAGCATTTTTTTAATAGAATAAAATATGAAAGAAGCTGTAGGAAGGGCTGCCTTAGAGACGTTCCTGCTATTTCCTGCTAGTCATTTACCTCACCGCTCTCCTGCTATAGTCACATCATCAAAGGTCATATGAACCAAATGCTCATGTTTCGTGAGCTAAGGTGGAGAAAAACAAGAGTCAATCAAAACAGGAACTTCTTTCAGGAAGAAAGACCATCCGTTATTTGGCTCACTACAGCTATTCCTCTGTAAGGTGCTCGCCTTCATTTTTTAGGTCTTGTTTATGTGAACAAGACCACAATGAGGAGACAATATAAAAGGGAACGCTAAGATATGGGGGAAGTGGAGGATAAGGGTTGAAAACAAATGTTGGGATAAGCCTGGGCTTACTATCTTTTAGTTGCAACTGTTAATTGAATGTATTAGAGAGATATAAGGAGAAGCATGTCTATTTTGTCAGGAAATTTTACTCAGACTCCTGCCTAAGGAATTCATGCGGGTTGTTTGTTGTTATTCAGACTCTCAGTTCACATGAAGAGACAAGGCACATTTTTATTTAATCCTATAAAAAAAAAGCCAGAAAGACACATTTAAACGTAGCTGTTCATATTCACTGCTGTTCTCGTTTCTTGGGAGGTAACTAATGTTTATGCAGAGTCCATAATGCTTACGCCAATCTTAATGATTTTTTTTTCCTTATATTTTTCACATCCACAGCACTCACTGAGGTGTTTTGCTACATCCTTCCAGATATCAATGTTAAAAGCTGAATTATCATTGCTAATTCTTTAGGATGGACATAATAGAGGAGGATGCGGATATTTTCTCTGATAGTGACACATCTGCCAATTACTTTACCTATTTTCCCCAGTCCATTAAGCCCTTAAAACAACAGGGACAGGGGGATTTTTAAATGGTTTCCTCCCAAATATCCCATCCAGCCAGGTTTGGAATTTAGTTTGTACCACGCATCTCCATTCTAAATCCGTGTTGCAGTTTTTTGCTGGGTATTAACTGCTTCAAGTACAGGAGTGTCAAAGTAGTAAAGCAACTTACTGTTTTTAATACTTTGCAGTGAGCAATAAGTTCCTGTAGTACCTGAATAGCACACTTGTGTGAAAAGGGGTTTCCACAGACAGCAATCAAATTTACAGACTCTTTGCAAGAGCATTTAATAGCTCGCACTTGTGGCAAAACACTGGCAGTGGGGCTGAAGAGGTATCAAACAACTGAAATGATGGAAATGTAATTTTCCTAGTACTTTAATGTCAGCAAATAGCATTTGGCAGAAAAACAAAGGTTCTATGACCTTAAATATGAACACTAATAACTCAATTAGAAATACTAAAACAATCTGTAATTATTTGCCTGCAAAAATCATGAGCTTATTCTACCATTAACACAACACTTATGACATATTTAGTTGATTGGCCCTCCTTGTGTTTTCAGACACTTTGTAGACAGACTATGAAATCAGGGTTGGGGTAGGAAAAACGGGAGAAAAATAACTGAAAATAGAAAAGACCACAGTACGAAAACTTTTTCCTTCAATATTTCAATAATTAAAGGGCCACCATTTTGGCTCACTGACAGCATAATTGAAAACAAAAGCTTTCTCCACAGGTAGATCATTATACAATTTGGGCTGGAAGGGATCAACATAAGAAGGACATGGACCTGTTGGAGCGGGTCCAGAGGAGGGCCACAAAAATGATCAGAGGGCTGGAGCACCTCTCCTATGAAGACAGGCTGAGAGAGTTGGGATTGTTCAGCCTGGAGAAGAGAAGGCTCCAGGGAGACCTTATAGCAGCTTTCCAGTATCTGAAGGGGTCATACAAGAAAGCTGGAGAAGGACTTTTACAAGGGCATATAGTGATGGGACGAGGGGGAATGGCTTCAAACTGAAAGAGGGGAGATTTGGATTGGATATCTGGAAGAAATTTTTCACTGTGAGAGTAGTGAGACACTGGCACAGGTTGCCCCATCCCTGGAGGTGTTCAAGATCAGGCTGGTTGGGGCTTTGAGCAACCTGGTCTGGTGGGAGGTGTCCCTGCCCATAGCAGGGGGCTTGGAACTAGACAATCTTTAAGGTCCCTTCCAACCTAAACTATTCTACAATTCTATGATTCACCCACCTAGCTGAATTCTTGTAAATGGAACCAGTATGCAGTTAACCTTCATTGTCAGAAAGGCTTGCTGATGATGGTGTCAGGATTTATTGGAGGATAATCAGTAAAATGAAAATTTTGTTTTACCATTATCCATAGCATTATTAGGATCTGGAATTTAGGCCAGCTCACTATCCAAGGACAAATTTTCAAGCTGGTGATACATATACAAGGAAGACAATTTTAGTATTGTCAGTTCAAGGGTGGCAACAAAGAAAATTCAAATTTCATAATTCTAGATCATCTTCATGGATCATCTTCCATCAATAAAAGGAAATACAATCACTCATCTAGACCCAGAGGGCTAATCCTGACAGTTTTGGAACATCATGAGAGATGCTGAGCTCCCTCAACTCCCATAAACTGAACATCGTCGAGAAGAAACACATTGGAAGGCCTGCCTTTGATCACCAAAATAAAGTTTCAAGGCCCAGATGGAATTATTTCCCTTCCTCATTCTGTCCTCTTTGAGCTTCTTACAGGTCTCTTTCTTATTTTTCCTTCAAAGTCCTTGTTTGGGAAGACATGATACTTAGAAATACTTCTGATTGCTTCTAGAATTCATGATAAAAGTTCTTCTGGTTTGGAGGGGGGGCTTTTTTTGCAAGCAAGAGAAGTAATTCAAACTAATTTTAATAGCTGCTTTCTTTCTATCTGCCTACAATACGTTCATCTATTACACAGACTTTAATCACAAATGTGCCAAGCGTACAGTGGAATAGTTAGATGAAGCACACACTGGGGGAATAGCAGAATCAATGTGCTTAGTCTCTTCTTAATCCTCTCTTTTGTGCGTAGGAGACCCGCATGTGCTGCTATTCCATACACAGACACAGGGGCTGATGTGGTTTATGCAGGGCTAGTTATGCAGCCAAGCCTTCATTCAAAGAGACTCAGAAGCTATCAGAAGAGAAGGGGGAGAAGAAAAAGAGAAATTGTGGCAATTATTTTTACTGTCTGAAATTCAAGAAAGGCATCTATTAGCAACATAATATATGGAGCAGACAAGAATGGAAAAAAAGATGCCAGCATTTTTACGTTTCTGCTAAAAATGTGCCTGAGACTTTTCTGTCTGCAACAGTTGTAGACTTACACCAATGCCAGCAACGTTCAGGATCCATATAGAGTGCCAGTCACCAGCAGGTGACCAAATGCAGCTGAACTTATGCAGGTGCTACAACATCTCCCTTGACCAGCCACCCCTCTTCTGCCAGGCACACAAACCAACGTCCTGCTACTCTCAAGTGTCCCATATTCAGATGGCCTCTCTGGGAGTCTTTCCACTGCAGTCACAGTCCGGGTGCACAGACAGGATGCACAGTGCATATCCGTGTGCAGCGTGGGATTGACGACCCAAGGACTCCCTTTGAACAAGGCAGGTATTTTAATTCACAGTTTCTCTGTCACTGCTTTCTTATTTCAGGTCCAACTCAAAAAAGCATTTAAGCAGGCCCGAAGCCATAAATGCTCAAGATCCTTGTAAAAATGCCCCTCATAGTCAGGAAAATGCGTGCCAAATGTTGAACACATACGTACCTGCCTCTTAGAACTGGGTGACCCAGACACATCCTCAAGTGCTTAGCTGAATTGACAGCATAAACTTCTGTTTTAAATACGGACTCTCCTTAACTGGTACTTCTTTGCCTGGTATATTTATCTGTCTTGCGACACTTCATACTATGCAGCAGAGCAGCTTATGTCAGGACCAGGCAGTGCAGTGAGATCACCCAGAGAGACATGAATTGCCTCCACTCAAATGCAGGCAGGACTAGAGAACAGTACAGGTTCCCTTCCTCTTCCTCCTAATTCCCTGTTTTTTCCTCACAATATTCACAGTTTTCCACTCTGTTACCTTCATGGTCAATAGCTATGGCCATAGTTGCGATTCCTTGTGATCCACTGTAGCGCAGATATTTTAGGAAAACTTCTGATTTGACACTGAAGGAGAGTAAAGCAACTGAATGGGTTTACAAAGAGGTGTAAAGTCGGACTGGCCCTGTCAATCTCTCTGAAGAATAGGAATACCCTTATCTTGGATTCAATTCAATTTGTGGAAGCAAAGGGATGACTTGGAGCTGTGATATAAAACAACAGCACCATTTATAGCGTTACTGAGATATGGGAGGATAAACACGGTAACAGAAAAGAGCTAATAAAATCAGAAGCATTTTAAAATGTCATGGTCTACAAAAGAATGGACATTTTATAGCTTTGTCATGATCATAAGAGACAGAAGAATGTGTCCTTTGCATAACAGTTTCAGATTTCATTGCCAAAAAAGAATGTGCAAAGAGGCCTAGAAGGACCAATTGAAATTCCATCAGATCATTACAAGGCTTCACAATACGCCATTACAAAATCAGTAGTTGTGCAAGAAACAATCATAAAATAACCAAACTGCATCTTCATAACATTTCTAGCAGTTTGTGTCAGTATTCATTTAGGAAGTCTTTAATCTGTTTATCAGTATGTGCAGAATAAGTATGAAATACTAGTATTTCATATTAAAATTACCCGCTACACCTGCTGTCTTATATATTTTCCCCTCAGACACTTTGCTTGCTTTTAAATACCAGAAGACAAGAAGCCAATGATGGCAAATTCTAATTGGAAAGAGAAGTCTCCTTTGTATCAGAACATTGCAGTGAGCATCTGACACCAAATACTGCCTTTCTGGTTACTCCTTTCTTTCAAAAAAGGAACAAACTTACACTGCTCATTAGACAAGAGCAACAATTTTGAAATAAGTGACCAATAAATCTTGTTTTGCAGAAAAGTCAGATTTTTTTCACCCACCCTCAGAGATTCATAACACTTCTACCAAATTAAACTGGAAGGGTGCAATTGATTAATCACTTCTGAAAAACTTAGCTTTTATTTTTAGTCAGTGCGTGAAGAACCCATGATTATGACCAGATCCCATATAGCAGCCTCCCTTTCAGAGTAAATTATGGGCAAGCTTATAAACCAGCAAAATTAGAGGTTCATAATGGAGATGAAGACAGACCTTTAATTATGCAGGGCATGAAGAACAATACTGTAATAAAATTCGTGGAAAAAAATCATGTGTCATTTAGTCTGCTACATGCTTGAAGACTTCTCCACTAAAGATGAATCAACGGGCCTGGTTATAGTTGCTCATAAGTTAGTCTTAGGGCTTTTAAGGCTGAAAGTGCTTAGTACCTTAAATTCATACATGAACTTTGACTAATCATGATTTAGAGTGACTATGCGAGAGAGGTAAAGATACTGAATATTGCTGATTCACAGTTAGGCAAGTTGTTTTTGAAAGTCTGATGGAGCAGACTTTGCAAATGAGCAATCCAACTTCAGCATTTGACTTTAGCAGACTAAGCTTCAGTGCAAGCACCAAACTGCCGTATGGTCAGTAGCAAGATATAAGCAATCGCCTTTGAACACCAGCGTACAAATGCTCTGTGTCTGTCTATGCGAGTTTGTAATCTGGCACAACAGGCACCACTATTAAATCAAAGCTGTTGCTAAAGCCCCTACATTTGCATTTGTACTACACTTAAGCTGGTTTTCTGGACTCGACATCATTATCACACATGAATTTAATCTGTCCAGAGGACCATTTGCAAGGTTCAGGTCCAGAAGGAGTTGGAACATATCTGGTGTGCATCTGGAGAAGAGCATCAGGTTCACTTTCCACCCAAGGGAGTCTAGTTCAGGAATCCCCAAAGCACCACGTGAAACAAGGCAACACGTGGAAAAGGGGCACGGTTGGGAAATGTACCTCAAAACTGCAGTACTGCTTCCAACCAAAAAAGAACTGTAAACTAACCTGCACCCTGACAGAAAGGGAATTATCATAGTCAGAAAGGTTTTAAATTCCAGATCAATTACTTTCAACTTGCCATTAACAATATTCCAACCTGAAACAGGTAAAAATGACAGACTTGGGAATCTAAGTGCAACTTTTAAAATGTGTACATAGAGGATACCCTTTATCTAAACTAATAAATATTTTCTGATGTTTTAACTCTAAAAATGCACTATTATAAATGCTAGATATTGATTCTTTCATTAAATGTATCTCCGGTTATGCATTTTAATGCTGTTTTTTCAGGTCATCTAGAGACTTATTACAAACCTATAGTACAGGTAAGAAGGTATATAATAGAAATTATACAGCAGTAGTTTGTAATAAAGCCTATATATAAAGAATATGTAATAGATATTCACATACCAGCATTGGAAGCATTTGTCTCCTTTGCTAAATGACTCTGGCTGCAATCCCGACCTGCTTCACTAAGTAGTGTCATGCTGCCTAACTAGTCTGAAAATCAATGTGATCATGATCAGCTGAAATCAATGTGATCATGTGTGACAGAGAAATTTAATGGGATAAAAGCATCAGGAAGCAACATTTGGACAGTGCAGTTAAATTAACTAATTCTCTGTAATCTATACACTTAATTCACATGTTACCTTGTTCAAAGCAATATGATTAAGACATTCCCTTGGGACACAGACGTTTCATTTAGAAAGACCTGCATCAGTACTAGAAGTGGAGTGAGTTCTTCTTTTCTTCTTTCCTCACAACTGAAATTGCTAGGATTATGCACAAAAAAACCCAACCCTATTTCACCAGAATAAGTATTTTTGAATCTGTCATCAATGGAAGGTTGAAATAGCTTGAGTTACAGATCTCACCTGGGAGAGAATCTCTGATCACTGGGCATATCTAGGTATTTTTAGATCTCTAATGTTAGCTTGAAAGATGCTAGTTAAGTGCCAGCTGATCTGCATTGGTCTTTTTGACTCTGGTATTTCACAGGCTCTGAGGGGGTAAATTCCCTCTATTATTAAATTGAAAAATACTGTAAATAACATTTGTTGAACATTAGTCAGAGGTGTGTAATTTTCATTTACGCATGTTTTTCCGCTGTAAGGGTATATATGATTGCAAGATAATGGAGAACCATATTTGACCACTTAATCACAGACAATGATAAAACTCCCCCAAGTTTAATCTCTCCCATTTCAACATAGTCTAAGTGCAGAACAAAATATTGCTCACTGTGAATTTAGTGGGGTGAAAGAGCCTCAGCTGTATGGTTTCAGTCTGCTTACTTAAAAAGTGGTTTTCCTGACAATAGAGAATGACACTTACAATGTGGTACCACTTATCCATTAATTCTGATATGCCAGAGACTAAACACATATTCGAACCAGCCAAAAGCCACACAGTCAGAGCCTCAGGCTCTTGAAGTGAAAAAAATCAACAAGTTCTATAAATAGGCATTTACAGAGAGAATAGAGAGATTAAGTCACCTGCTGTTACAAAAGGTTCTAACCCTAACAGTAATTCTATTGCTTGGTAAGATTGCAAGAGTCTTTCTTGGTATGTCTGCAAGAGAAGGTTTTAGTAAAGTGTCTTTGCAGGCATTTGAGGAGGAGTCCATTTCTGGAGATATTGTTTATTGCTGCTTCTTCAGATACTTACGGCCCTTTTTCCTTTGCCCCCCAAATAATTTGGTTTTGCTTGCAAGTTAAGAGCCATTCTACTAAAAGCAACTAATTTCTGTATGTCTTTCCAAATGATCTTCAAAACACCAAGCACTGTCATGGATGCCTGAAGACAGAATGGTATCTTCATAAAAATGCAAATTATTCCAATTATAATAGCAATCAGAGTCACAGAGAGCAAGGGATTTCTCAATTATAGCTCTTGTGTGGCACTCAAGATTCCCACAGAGGCACAGCAGAGGAAAACACAACAATTTAAATAATACTGATGTCCATTCCCTTTATAACTCCTAATGGCATGAATATTATTTAAAGACTTTGGAATAAATTTAACTCATACAAAAGTAACGTAAGTTGCAAATGAAGCTTTTGATTAGAACTCATATAAATACACGACCATATATTTTTCACCAAAATTTTACAAGTCAGAGGCAGATGCTGAAAATTATCACAACCAGTGCATGACACCTATGTCCCAACCTTGATTACTCATGCAATAGTAGATAAAGATCACAATATTTCAAGACATACATAATAACACTCCAAATATCCCTCAGTTTCTACTCTTTGGACAAGTGATCCAGAGTTGCTATAATTAAAGCTAATAGTAATTAGTTACCTCAGTCTAAATACCCTGTGTCATCTCTGCATCTCAAAGCACTCCACAAGAGAAATCCCAGTTTTACAAACAAGGAAATAGAGCCACAGTGAAGGAATGCATTTATTTACTGACACTTAGTATGCTCGAACAAGGACCTAGACCCACATTTCCCACTTGCTAGTTTGATGCACTGTTCCTGTTCACCTGAGTTTCCTTCGAGGTTAGATCCAATCCAGACTGCAGACAATACTGAAGCAGCATCAACATGACTGTTATTTATATGTCCGCATTATTTTAGACAGGGCGCATCACCTCTAAGCAGCTTAATTCAGGGTCTAACAATCATTCAGATAAAAAATATCTGGCCTTACCTTGTGCATACCCTAGTCCAACATACATACAACTACCAGCAGCTTTAGTCCACCTATCAGTGCAATTTCTTGGACAAAACCTAAAATATTCTAGCTGAGCAAATGATAGGCTCTAAAGTGTTTTGGATGCTGTTTACAAAGACAGCATCTGTTTAGTGCAGAATCTATCTGTAAACACTTCTTTTTTTCACTTATAGACTTTGGGAAATTTTTAATATTTGAGAAAAATAAAGCAATATTTCTGCTAGCATGGTTTCCTCTCTCTCACACTTTGAGGTACACAAGTAGCAGTTATTAAGGTCAAGAGGTTGGCAGAAGTGACCTGTCAACTAAAAAAGTTCAGCTATAACTACAGGCAGCAGAATTTAGTTTTCAAGAGCACTGCGTGTCTATAAGAGATTTCTCTGTATTTTGAAGATAAGTCTTTATAGCCAAAGACCAGCCATGCTGGTTTGGCACTGTTGCAGAATTAGTAATTGTGCAGCAGCAGCAGGAAATACTGACTACACATTTAACAGATTAAAAATACTATGATAGCTGCTTACATTTTTAATATACCATCATTCAAAGTTCTTTCCTCCACATAACTTGGGGACCGCAGCCTCACTCTGGTCTCTGTAGTTAAAGACTGGACACGCCACAAAGTCCTGTGAGTTGCCGTGAAGGAAACAAGGCGCTGGTGTACGTGTGCGGTGGTGGCTGGCTGTCAGAGAAGACCTGTGAAGAACCCCAAGATAACGGGCATTCCCTGGAAAACCCCCAGCCAGGGTGATTCTTGCAGCACTAGCTTTCCCCTTCCTCCCGCCTGCATTACCCTCCCTTTTTGGAGTGCTTGTAAACTGCTGTGAGGCACAGTTTACTCTCAGGACACATCAGCATTGATGGCGATCAGGAACTTTACATTACTGGCACCGCATTATAAGTAGCTGAGACCTGTGATCCAGCTGATCTCACGGTGAGTTCAACGGCTGATCTGGTGGACCGTTCGCTTTGTACGGGAAGCCCATACTCTCTGCACTTAAGTTTCATGTCTTAAAAACACTGCATTAGTTTTCAAAGAAATTAAGTCCATCTATTGGACAGAAAACAGCATTCCTAGAAAGTATAGCTATAGTTCAGTCGGTTAGAAGAACAGCTAACATTCGGGATCTAAATGTTAATATTTATTGTTGTTAAAGTTGCAGTAAGTAAAGTGCAGAATTTCGATGCAGCTTGCACGAAAGCTATGGGAATTGCTATGTGGGTTTTTGTTAAATTCAGAACATTGTGTTTCTCACAGTCTGCCCATATCCCACATCTGCAGCGTAGCAGGAAGGGTGAAACATACTACACAAGCAGAAAGGGAAAGAGGAAAGATGGTCTTGTTAAAAAGGGCAGGGCCTATTTTTGCCTTTCAGAGAAAACAGAAAAATATTGACTGTATTTTGGAAGATATAATGGGGGCCAGGGAAGAGAAATTAGTCCTGCACACTGTCCCCAAACACTTATTCCACTTTTTTTATTTTTTATTTCTGTAATGCATTTTCAAGTTTTGGCAGAAGGTCAAGGCATTTGGGTCATAAATCAGGGTATTTTATTGCTGCATCTTTCTCAGACTTCTCTCTCCATTTGCTCCCAACTCTTGCACTCTTTCCTACAAATCTCTACAATAAATATTTCCCTTGATCCTCTTATTGGGACTCTTCCAGTCCACTAGAACTTCAGTCTTTTGTACTCAAAAAGAAAGATGTTTTACAGTGAGGGACTGAGAAAAACAATTCACACAGGTTTCTTTATATCCTCAATAATTCTGAGGTCTCTTAACCAACTTCCATGTGACTTTTCCATTACTTCTTTGTTCTATGGAACATCACATATGTTGTTGATATACATGAGTTATTGGATGCTTAGATACATGAGAGCTGACACTGGTAGTATTTGTCTTTTTTTTTCTCATTGGACTAGAATTTCAACCACGAAATACTGATATATGGAAAATATGGAGGAACCAAAGGGTGGAAAACAATGGACTGGAAATGGTAAGGTAAGGGCAATTCCTTTTTGAAACCAAAACAATGTATGGGAAAATAAGCTGATAATTTTAAACTAGATTTTTTTAAACCATTTTCTTATAAATAGGATGGTATAGGGGTTTATTTGTAATTATGATTTCCCGAGTTTCAAAACAAGTTTTCTGCTAAAAAAGGTATTGTGGAGTAGTGACTGAGAAGGTTCATGAAGAGTCTGCATATGACAAAAATGGAAAGGAATAAGTTGCACCTATGACTAGACACAGCATTCACAGATATCTTATACTTGGATGTGAATTACACTGATCACAATATTTTTGTGATTTATACACATCTATAGGAATATACATGAAGTTATGTTTTAAAAATATAACTAAAGAAAAACTTTTTTTTTCCATTTCTTCCAGGAGAAATTTCAATAAGGTGTATCTTTTTATAACAGGGTGAGTTTTATGTTTCTTTTCATTTGCTGTGCACATCTTCAAAAACGAGTAAAGATTCAGCAAATTTTTGCCAGAATTTGTCATACACAATTCTCAGACCAGTTCTGCAGTTGGAAACGTAAGCCACTTTCCAGAAGCCTGAATGATCCTGGCCAACATGGCCTTGAGCCTAATCCCTGTTCGTCAGTCTTTCTTTAGCCTGAAAACTTCATTAAACAAAGAAATAAGCAAAACTGAAAGAAAAAGACACAGCCCTTGAAAAGCTATAGCAAAGTAAGCTCAGGAAATATCGCAAGATACCCAATCCTCTGTCTGCACTTTGAGATTTATGCCCATTTTCCCCTCCCATAGGTATGGGCATCTTATGCCCTGGGGGCTGCATGCGTGGCATGAAATTCTCAATCTGCTTCCAACAAGAAACACAGTCTGTTCACCACCATACAGACGGTACTAAAATCCTGTCCAGAAGTGTTCCTCACATTGTTAATGCTTACACTCCCCGTTTTACGGCAGTATACCTTTTCCTTCCTGACATCCGTTTTATTTGATTATCTATGAAATGATTTGTTTTACGAAGGCTGAACACAGTGTCTGTGCAGTGCTTCACACAGTGTGTACAAGATGCATACATAGACAGTGAGACCTAGGCACCTCTTTCATTACATACATATTAGAATATATATTAGGGATATACATAGACATGTGCTAAGTATGTTCAGTCAGTAATGAAAGAAAAATTCTTAGGGATAAGGATAGAATAAATGCTAAGTATTGGATGAAATTGAGAAAAAGAGAGGGGAAAGAATATAAGGGAGAAGATCTTTGCAGTGGTCCTTTGGGATTTCAAAAAGGTACCTTAGGATATAAGAAAGGGTATGTAACTGACGGATATTAATTATATAGAAGTATTTAAAACCTAACTTGGCAAAAGTAATCTAAAAATGTGTTACTGTCAGGTGTTCCATAATGAGAACACTGCAAACATATTTTCTGAGTCATACATATGATCAGACCAATTTCTTACATATGTAATAGGGAAAAATGGAGAAAGACCCCCGAAGTAAACGGATCCAATATGTTTGAGCTACTTTAAAACAGTATTCCTCATTATATAAATACAATATTTTAGCATTGAGAGATTCTAATGAAAGAGTTTATAACCTTTCTTCCCCCAAAATATTGACAATATCATTTTTAGCTGAATATTACGGCACCACAGATCCCCTTTAAGGACTGCACCAGTAAAGTACCACTAAAGAACGTTTTTCCTTACGATGAACATGTCCTCCACTTGACAGACAAGTCAACTGAAGAATAAATATACCAAGGTCATGATAATGTGCCCTGATAGCTCAATGCCTATTAAGCTACTGGCAACTGGTAACACAGAGTGAGCTTTCACCGCAGGAATAAGCGCCGCTGTTGTGGGTGCTGCAATTGCACTGGTTCCATAAGGTCAGACCACCTGGCACCATCAAATTCATCCATTTAGAAGTTTGATTTAATTGCAGATTATGGATCCAATTGCCTAGTTCAAAACTACTCAAATAATTGCAGAAATAATTATCAGCAAGGGGTGAATGGCCAAAACTTCCAGATAGAGTTCTGGAAAAAACACCGCAAAGACCCCTCTTAACCTTAAACCTTCATACGTGGGAATGTCATTACTCAGTTACAAAGTGCCACAGGTATAAAATACTAAACGTTCCCTCCACGTGTCATCATGTTTTAAACTCTACTAAGATTCACAGAGACTTATTTTTATTAGGAAAAATTAGCCCTGAGAAACATAGTGGCAATCTCAAGTACGAGGTACGTTTTAGAGCATTAAGTAACTTGAAAATTTTCAGACACACTGTTGAGGTTTTCTCCTCAGGGTTATTACCCTGGAATAATGGAACAGCCTCTTGCCTTAAAACCTGGAAAGTCCTACATGACAAAAGGTTTACATTTCAATTACTAGCTTCATTTACCCATAGGAAGCAAACATTTGAATATCAAATTTCTGTAGTGTGCTTCCAAGCTCTGGTTGAAACTTTTTGAAAACTACTATGTTAGAAATATTCCTTGTCTAAAATAAGTGTGTCAAGACTGCAATGCCAATTCTTCTTTTTTGTTTTTTTAGCTTTTGAGGAAAACCACATGATGCCTGTATGCCTTTGTACCACGTCTCAGAGAGGTTCAATTAGCAGATATTTTCACTGCTTGACTATCTGCCTATCAATGCAACGTGTCATCAGGGTAGCTTGCTGTGTATCATGGTAGTTTGCTGTCATACTGGCCTAAAGAATGCCAAAGGATTTTCTTGCATGGTAAATTAAATTTTTTTTGCTCTTTGAATGATCAGAACAGTTAGAATCTTCATATTATCCTTTTTACTTAAAACTAAGAAAATAGACTATATATGTAAATAAAGAATCAGCATTTCCAATGGTTTATGGTTATTTTCAAGAGTGCATTTTAGGAGGTGTGGGGTGTGGGGAAGGAGGGAATTCAAAAGCAAATGGTTGAATTTTTTTTCATACTGGGACAGTCAATACTGTGTAGTCAGAGATTAGAGCAGAGAAAGTTGCTGAATTTCCAGCTGCTAATAATTCTGCAGGATCGCCCTAGGTCCCCAGAAAGTAGAAAACATGGAATCTTTAAGGCTTAAAGCAGTATCCAAGTAGTTTTGGAGGGGCAAAGCGAAGAAGCTCAAGTCTCCAGCAACACCTCAGGATTCTGTTGTGTTTGAGAATGCTGTGTTCCATCTCTGTTTCCATCAGAGACTTTTACTATCAAGTCATATGTCTTTGTTAAGAAAAACCTGATGAAATGTTATGGTAGCATCCTACAGTCATTGTGGAGGGAACAATTTTTACGGCACAAGGAAGAAAATATGCAGTGACAAGCTGTGGAGGAGCTGGTCTTGGGCAAAATAAAAAAAGGTTTCATTTATGGAAAATTTCAGGCTATTAAGGATGAGGGTTGCACTCATGATGGGTAAAAAATCAATTGACTCAAAGTGTTCATGAATAATCTGTGATACATTGGCTACATTCTTCATTGCACTCCTCTATTCTTAAAAACGTTTCGTTCAGTGCTGCACTCATGCCGGTACCTTTTATAATACTGTTTACAAACAAGCATGACAGATTAGATCATTGTCCTGGTTTGGGCAGGGATAGGGTTAATTTTCACAAGGAGCTGGGACAGACAGCTGCCCCAAACTAGCTATAGGGGTATTCCATGCCATGTGACATCACACTCAGTATATAGCTGGGGGAGCTGGTGGGGGAAGCTGGGGGTGAGTGGAGGCAGGAATCATTGCTTGGGAGGAGGCTTGGCATTGGGTTCCGGTTGGTGAGCAGTGGTACATTAATCATGTTTTGTATATTCCTCTATCAGTATTTTTGTTGTTCTTTTCCTCTTTCCTTTGCTGTTCTGTTAAACTGGCTTTATCTCAACCCATGAGTTTTACCTTTTTCTTCAGATTCTCCCTCCATCCCACTGCTGGGGGCAGGGGGGAGTGAGCAAGCGAACACGTGGTTCATTGCTGATGGATGGGGTTAAACCACCAAAACCTTCCAGCCCGTCTCCTCTTATCCAAGTGTTCTGATTCAGTGGATTTTAATTAACTCATTGTACTAATCCATATTACTAGGACATTAAAATGTCTTTGGCCCTATGTGTATCATACACACTCAGAGACACTTTTGCCATAATGTATTTTAACACTTCTAGATACCAGAATTTCCTTAGCCACAGGAAATGATGGCTACCTTATAAAATTGTCTAAAGTAGATAGGAGCCATACCCTCCAATTGAGAAAAAGGCATATGTTTGCATCATCTTACCTCTGAAGGCATTAATTGAAATGTAAACCTTTTTTTTTTTTTTTGTGGGACCTCTGGCTATACCCATAAACTGCTGTGCAGATCAGTCCAAGCTAGGTTACGACAACTGATCAACCAGCATATGTACACTGATTGGCCGGCACAGTCTACAAGGATTGAGCTCATCCTATACATGGAAGTCTCTGTATTCATACCACTAAATAATGTTCTTCAAGACTTGTGGAAAGAATTGTCCTTAAGATGTCACCCCATGACAAATTTTGTTGAACCAAATCAACAGATGTAAGACTAACTGAAAGAAGAGGCAAGAAATAGGAAGAGGAGTCTATGATTTCTACCTGCCTCACCACACTGCACCTCATAGTCTTGAATAATAAAGGGAATAAATAGGTAAACAAACTCCTTACAGAATACAGAGCTGTATATAAAACCTTAATTTCAATAGGCTTTGAATTAGACTCTCACAGATGAAATAATATGCATTATTCCTGACTCATTTATCCCCAGAAATTTCCAATTTTACAGAAAAAGGGCCTTCTATGATGGAGCGACTACATCAGTGGACAATGGAAGAGCTACGGATTTCATCTAGCTGGACTTCTGTAATGACTTTGACATGGTCCCCCACAACATTGTTCTCTCTAAATTGGAGAGATAGCAATTTGATGGGTGGACTGTTTGGTGGATGAGGAAATGGTTGGATGGTCACATCCAGAGGACAGTGGTCAATGGCTCAATGTCCAGATGGAGATTGGTGCCAAGTGGTCTGTATTGACCCTCAGCAGTCTGTATTTGGATGAATACTGTTCAATATCTTCATCAGTGACACAGACAATGGGATTGAGTGCACCTTCAGCGAGTTTGCAGATGACACCAAGCTGAGCAGTGCAGTAGACATGCCTGAGGCATGGGATGCCATCCAGAGGGAACTGGACAAGCTCAAGAAGTGGGCCCATCTGAACCTCATGAAGACCAAGTGCAAGGTCCTGCACGTGGGTTGAGGCAACCTCCAGTACCAATACAGGCTGGAGGGCGAAGGGATTGTGAGCAGACCTGCCGAGAAGGACTTGAAGTTACTGGTGGATGAAAAGCTGGACATGAACCAGCAATGTGCGCTTGCAGCCCAGAAGGCCAACCATATCTTGGGCTGCATCAAAAGAAGCATGGCCAGCAGGTCTAGGAAGTGATTCTGCCCCTCTACTCCGCTCCGGTAAGATCCCACCTGGAGTACTGCATCCAGCTTTGGAGCCCTCAGCACAGGAAAGACATGGACTTCCTGGAGTGGGTCCAGAGGAGGGCCACAAAAGTGATCAGAGGTATGGAACAACTCTCCTATGAAGAAAGACTGAGAGAGTTGGGGTTGTTCAGCCCGGAGAAGAGAAAGCTCTGGGGAGACCTTTTTCTGGCCTTTCAGTACTTAAAGGAAGCTTATAAGAAAGATGGGAACAGACTTTTTAGCAGGGCCTGTTGAGGTACAACAAGGAGTAATACTTTTAAACTAAAAGAGGGTAGACCAGATATAAGGAAGAATTTTTTTATGGTGAGGGTGGTAAAACACCTGAATAGGTTGCCCAGGGTGGTGGTCGATGTGCCACCCCTGGAAACATTCAAGGTCAGGTTGGATGGGGCTCTGTGTAACCTGATCTAGTTGAAGATGTCCCTGTTCATTGCAGGGGTGTTGGACTAGATGACCTTCCAACCCAAACTATTCCATGATTCTATGAACAAAGACCTAATTCTTTCAAAAGGGGTACTTCACCTGCATTTTACCAACATTTGAGAGAAATGCAAATTGGGAAACTGAAAACTAGACAACTCAACGTCTATTAATAATGCTACAGGACTATTTATATCTAACCTGAATGCTGCACTTCTACAGCAATTTGTTTGAATTCAACTTACTGCACTTAACATGTTTCTGTGAATTTGTAATGCACACATATAGACACAAAGAGCTACTTTGGAGTATTAAACGATACTGGCCATATAAAATGAAATTTATTCTTTAAGCCTTGTAAGAATTAGTAGGAGTTGTAGCCCTGAAAAGGACTACAAAGGAGTTAGATTTGATGGTCATTATTCCCAGAAAAAGATACTGTTATTAAATTTTGCTGATCAGAGCTGGCATTTTGCTACAGATCAGATTATGATCATTTATGCGTTTATGGACCAACAAAACTCAGAAGTTAAACACTTCATTAAGTTACAGCGCAAGATTCTCACAGGATGAAATAATGCAGGTACATTAGTTTGCATCTATTTAGGTCAATTAGATACCTGTGTCCCTGGCATCTAACTTCAGATCAGGGACTTAAAATGCTGCTATTCAAACACCTTCAGACACTACGCTAATTTCTATCACTCCAGCAAACCTTGCAGACTCGAGTGTAACTATTAGCTGTCTTTAAAATCTGTGATGAACCAAAAGTTATAAAAATAAAATTCATAGTTTAGAAATTTTTCAGCTAAAATCTGCCTCATAATGTCTCTTTTCTAAGATACAATTTTCTACCCGGCAATCAGATCCTGCTAGACTCTAGATTTTCTTTCAGAAGACTCTAGTTAACTCATGACCTTCAACTCTCCTTCTCCTTTGACTTAATTTTGGAAGGGGTATTGGAATAGTGAAATGGAGATTTTCTTTCCCAGATGGCTTAGAAACTAGGTCTTGGGACTACTGATGTTAAGATGTGAAATGATTTCTTAGCGTGAGCTGTCTAAAGCCCCTCTATGATTTTAACTGCTGAAAGAGTGAGTTAAACTCACAGAGTCAAACATTCACTTGGGATTCTTGCGAGGCCTGTGAAACCATGAAAGGATGACAGCTCCAAGAATATTGTGAAATCCTTTGCACCGTGAAAACAATGAGAGTTTTGCTTTTGTGAGCCAGAACAATAACTGAAATATTTCAGCTTGGTGTAACAGATATTTGCACTTACCTTTCAGGAGACTGTAGCCAAAACTGCCTTAAAAATATGCGCAAGGTTTGCCACTGCAGGCTATGAAATGTAGTTTGTACCTATTTGTGCCAACTATATTATATAATATTAAATATGCCTAAAACTAGACCTAAACAAGAAATAATTTTTCCCTAAAACTGATACTTCAACAAGCTATCCCACTCTGACCCAGGATAAAAACAGAACCCTAGGAAGATTTCTGTGGAAAGTCAAGAGGTGGAGAAGGCGTTCCCATTTAGCCCACAGCTTGGAGCAATAATGTCTGAAACAGGAGAATGACACAGCCACGTTTCCACATCCTCGATGGCTTTTTTTTTTTAGTTTGCTGGCCAGTCTAAGAACGTGGCCCAGTCAAAATCTTTTGCAAGGTGAATAGGGCATTTGCAAATGCTTTTGAGGCCATCATATTTAGGAGGAAGGTCATGGACAGGAGAAGTCCAACTTAAAAGCAATTAAAAGCAATTTACCATTATTTGTAAAGGGAACCTGTCAAGATTAGCTTTTGTGAGTACCCTTTGCCACACCTGACATGCTTTTACCTAAGGCCTGTTGGAAAAATGGATATTTGCTAAAAGAAAAACAGCTGTCAAAAATTACTACCAGCTCCAGCTGAGAGGGCTCTCTGGGATACACAGACATTTGTTTCAAGAGAGAAAATAATCTAAAACTTACCACAAGAGTTGCGTATCTTGTGATATTGTGTGATAAAACCCCTTTACAACCTTTTTTGCAAGTTGAAGCAATCTCTTTTTATTATTAGATAATGTAAAAGTTTGTGATGCCAACTGAACTGTGTCTGCAGTCTGAGAAAGGAGTGAAACAATTTCTACGCAGTTCATCGCCAGCACTGCCACTCTGAGCACGCACGTGAACGGCCAAGGCAGAGCGCCACGTGTTCAGAACCATGATATTTTAATGAAGATTTTGACCCTCCAGGACATGGGCCTTCCAGGTGTCTCTCTAATGACAACACAGTCAAAAAATGGACTTCCTGAAAGACTCTGTATTTCCTCTCTCCTGTGTTTCATGACAGCCAATCCCAACCCTGACCTCAGATATGGCTGCGAATCTGCCCACAGCAGGTACTGCACTGAAGGCTACTGAACAAGTGCCACGGTTGCAGCTGGCACTTGGCAGGTATTAAATGACAGATGGCCACGATTTCAACCAGCTACACAGAGCACTTTGAAAGAGAGACATATGTCAGTATACTGTGCTTTGAATCTTGTTAAACACAAAAGACTCTGGGGTTCGGATACATTCCCTAGAATATGCATTTAAATCAAACATTAACAAGCAAGAATTGTGAAAACACAAAAGGCTCAGCAGGTCAAAAAATTAAACTGCGCCCCAGATCAAAGCAATGCAGCAAGCCAAACATCTCTGATTATAACATGAAAGGGATTAGACCAGACTTTTTAGAGCCAAAGACTTTGAAAGAAAAGGTAATATAAGAAGGTGATAAACAAATAAGCTTTACTTAGTTACTAACATGCCTCCAAAGCACATTTATCCATTTCATTTCTTGACCAACTGTATTCCCTAGTACTAGTTTTCCCAAAAAATCCTTACATACTGTCTTCACGTTTAAATAAAACATCGTGAGAAAAACTCTCTGTTTCTAAATGTAGAATCCTCTGTTTACATACTGAAAAATCTTCACCAAAAAGGTGGGCAGAGGACCTGGGGTATCCTGGAGCCATGGGGTTTGGAGAACTCATCCTATAGCAAATATACCAAAGGCCTTTTCTTGCTTGCTTTCTAAATTTAAAAATCATGCTACAGTCTGTCTATATTCTGTAAGCTGATGGAGTTAATGATTGGAAGGTTCTTTTTTAGACTGATGTTCTAACATGACTTCCAGAGTGCTGCTCTGGGCTTTTACCTAAAAGATCATGGAATAGATTCAGGGTGGGCAACAATGTTCTGTACAACTTAAAAATTATTATCATCACACAGAAGGATGAGTGTAGGTGTGGTAAACTATATGTTTTTTCTTGATGCTTATTTGCAGTGACCTATAAAACTTCTGATGCATGGGA
This sequence comes from Vanellus vanellus, assembly GCF_965231255.1. NCBI lineage: Eukaryota > Metazoa > Chordata > Aves > Charadriiformes > Charadriidae > Vanellus > Vanellus vanellus. The sequence goes on along the minus strand of NC_138915.1, from coordinate 11,177,551 downwards.
ATCCCTGCTGAAGCTCATCACTAGCATATTTATAGCTTAACAGGAATATTGTGGTATATATTAAATATGCTGGAGGGGATTACTGTGTATAAATAGCAAACATCAAGTCTTCATTAGCACACAAGCATGATGCAAACAGCTCATACCCTACACAATATCACAACTCTAGGAAAGTGTTCAAATACAGGAAGAAGAGGGTGAAATAATCAGGTTAGTTATTCATTATAGTTGAAATTAGACCCCCAAACGGTAAGCTTGCAATCAATTGCATGAGTAACTTCACTCCTAAGAATAGTCCCAAAGAAATCGGTAAAAACACTGTACATATTTCTACCCACGAGGTACGCAAGCATTTCCAGGCCCAAAGCTATATTAGTTACAGTGTTGAAGTGAAATATAGGTCACAAGAAGTGGAAGCATTTCTGCCAGCATTGGCATAATGGGGACTCCCCCCCTCACCGAATGATTAAATTACTTCTGGGATCCGCTCTCTTCCCCCAGCAAGAGACCAGACCTTACTGAAGATGCAGAATCTAGAAAAGATTTTGTGTAGCTCAAAGAAGATCATTTTCCATTCTGCTTCATTGTTCAAGCTGAAGGAGCACTAAACCCCTTCATTACCTGCCCCCATCCCGCCACGCAGGACTGCAGGAGCCCAGGAGGCAGACGGATGAGAAGTGACACTCTATTTGTATAGATCACAACGACCTAAATTCTATTTATTTGCCTACAGTATTTTTTCTCTGTTTCTGTTAGTTATAGACAGGTTGTTCGTTTGCCAAGAAAATTACTGTAATACACGTTAATTTCTACCTGTATGGTCTGTAACCCAACGACTGAGGCTGAAAAGGAAGGGCGCAGTGTGCTTTCGTCAGCAGCTGTGGTGCGGTGTGATACTGCTGGTACCCAGTGCTCCCCATACTCTTCAGCAATTACTTATGGTACGCTTCTATGGTGCTGCTAAAGCCCAGAGTGACCAATTTCAAAGACGAAAAACTCCTAACTCAGCAAACAGAGATACCCTTGGACAATTTGCTTCAACAATCCTCTTTCTTTAGCTTATTTGCATTTGGCAAAAATGTTTGTTCTACAATGACTGTTTTCCACTTTTTCCACTTTCTCCTTTTCCCCCTATGGTCACTTCCTGGAGAATGTCTTCAGGTACTTCTAATTAACCTGCTGCAATTTGTAGCCTTGCAGATTGCCCTGTATCAGTACTCTCAGCTCTTCCCCAAACAGATTTTGCCGCAGCCCAAACGAGCGTGTGTGGCACCCTGTTTCTGCTTGCAGCTGTGAAACCCTACCCTGCTGTAACTTCTGCGGCTCCTGACCTTTTCGGAAGCAAGGTTTTCCTTGCTCTACTATGTCGGCTTGCCTTAGAGATCATCACAGAACAAAATTTTGGGTACGCAAAACAACTCCTTTCCTTTTCAGCAGTCAGACTACAGTCTTTATAGAGTCAACAGCTTTGCTTAGTGCTGTAGATACTCATTCCTTCAAATGCAGAGGTCTCAGGCTTAATAACCTCTTTGAAGGTTTTCAGCATTACTTCAGTCCAAAGCCTCAATGAAGACACCCTTGTCGGACCAGTTCTTCCACAAAGCTTCCTTGCAGCTTCTCCCACCAGCGTCAGATTCCAGTGCCTCCCTCTGAGGCGCACAAACACCAGCAAAAGGCTTTGTGGGCATTACAGGATGAAATTACTCTGCTCGCAGATACCAGTGGTATCAGTTTGCTGCTGTTTTCAGTGTGATCACCATCCCCAGAAGGTGCAGGTAGTACCTCTGTGGTCAGCAGACCTTCGTTCGATAATGCCTGTGATACTTGCATGCGTGGAGTAGTGCCCCTCCATAGAAACACATGAGATCTAATCTAGCCTTCGTTCTTGAGCATGGAATACTGATTTTCTTTTCAGGAGACTGAGCAGTATGGCATCTGTCAAAAATCTTTTACGCATGGTACTTGGCAACATAATGTGTGGTACGTTTAGCTTACTTGGTGTGGCAATTTCATTGCAGCCATTGCTAGAAATTGCCATAATCGGGGTCACCCTGGGAAACGCTACATAATAACTGTGGAAAGATTGCAGGGTTTTTTTCCACTAGCTTTCAGTTGAGTTTACCTTTACACTCTCAGACTGAGAGTTAATAAGTGAAAACAAAAGGTCTGTGAGTTGCCTTTGTTAGAACTATTTATGCAGAAAATCTTACGAACTTTTTGGTCAGAAAGAACAATAAAGAGGCAGAGTTGCATCATGCAGTGAGCATATATTGCCCAAGAAACAAAACCAAGTGGGCAAAAGCAATTAACTCATTTAGTGAGTTTGGCAAATAGCAAATTATTCGTTTATTTTGTATTTCAATTGATACAGGCTGCTGGCTAACATGCTTTAATGTGAATGTTTCACTTTCTGTACAATAATTCATAAATTTCTAAGCAAATATATGCTGAAGAATCTATTTCTTTTTATTAGAGTTCAAGGTCTCATCTAAAACTCTTTAAAAACATATACTAAAAGAATGACAACTGAACACATAAATGTCAGCATGAATTGCTATAGCTAAAGGTGCTCAAGCACTGACCATGTCGAAGAACATGCAGGTAAAATAATGCAGGTCAGTTAAGACACAAACAATGATGGATTGCTGAGTTTACAAATACTATGCTGTTTTGTGCAAACTACCCTGAAGGTTATTTTTAGAATACAAAGGGAAGCATTGTTCAGTCGAGAAAAGGGTAAACATCTAAGAGCCATATTAAATGTTTTGAAGAAAATATTGTTCTTCATGCCTCAAGGAGTTTTGCAGATATTTTGCTATGAAAGAAGGTCCCCAAGTGTGATCAAGATGATAGGAAATTATCACAGTGCTTTCTGCTAGCTCACAATAAGCCACCAAATTAAATATGAAGTTTAAGTGAAAAGGTCATAATTCCCAGCTTAATTTCATATAAGAAATGAAAACAAGCTGTCCAGTGACTGAAACGTCTAACATGACACTGGGCAAAAGGAGGCGAGTCAAATAGATATTTAATTTTACAGTATAATAGGGACTCCTGATCGGTGACAGCCTTCAAAAGATTAGAGAAACAGCTATTCATGTATTAATTTCAGCCCTAGCTAGTTTATTTTACCTGTGTTACATTGCCACTTTGATTTGGTAGACCTCCTTATGCCCTTCCCTTCTAGTATGATAATTTCTTATTTTGGATGCCATCTTCCAACAGAAAATAGGAGATGGCTTCAAGATAAGCACCATAACTGACAAGAAACATGAGATAAATTTCTGCATGTAGATATGGACACAAAATGCCCATCTGACACAGGTTTGCCCCTCTTCCTCCATCCCCTTCATGTCTATTATCTTTTAGGTCTGCAATGCTTCTCTGTACTGGATTTACTTCTATATACACACCAGTGCTTGACCAGAAAGATCCACTGAGGTTAAGAATTGTTCCACAGCCAGTAGAAAATAAGCCAGGTTTCAATTTAATAAAAATATGAGAATAAAACCTACCTACTTTGGCCTTTCCCGTTTCACCGTATGTTCTTGAACTACCTAAAGTACTGTTTATTTACACTTGAAATTGGTGATGCTGAACTACCAAGGCAAAGCTTTACTGAGGGGCGATTAACCTCATCTCCCATTTTGCACTCCAGACAGAAAAAGAACAAATTTGGATTACTTACATACAGTGTATGGGGGCCCTGTGAACAAACCCTTCCCTCAGCGCTGCAAAAAGTATAATATTTATTTCAAACTATGCTGCTTCAAATAACAATCACACTTTTTTTTTTTCACACTTCTTTGAAATTGTAGACATAAGCCACAGATCACTGACAAAAGGTGAAGCTGTGTGCATAGCAGCTGGGTAACAAATATCACAGCTGGAGGAAGAAGAATAAAAGGAAGACAATGAAAGTTCAGAATCTTTCTTTCCTATTTTATCTGTTGTGCTGGGCAGTGTGCTGCACAGTTATGACTATTGTAGACCTAAAATAATTACAAATTCATACTTTACTTTCTGCCTCAGACATCTGCGTCTACTGTTAACAGAAATTAAGATAAATGGGGTGTCTGTGATTTGCCAGACTGGAATCAACATGCTAAAGTACAGAATACTGTGCAGAATATGCAGAGAAAGTTGATAAAAAAGCAGGTGGCTTATAATGTTTTTTCTTTTTATTTCTTGCTCTACTAGCACAAAGAAGATACAAGATATTGTTTCCAAGCCTGCAGATTTATAAATTTGAGTGCTATCGTTAGTAACTTTCTAATAGAACTTTTCAAGAGGGGAACACCAAATTGTCTGAAGGCATTTCAGTGCCACTACTGATCACTGAAGAAAAGGATATTAGTGCAAAGAGCAGGAGAATCCTTGTCTAAGGTGCGATTTACAACCAGCTGTGACATTTAGGCATCAACTTGTTTTGCACAGGTGGTGCAGGTAGAGTGAAAACAGCAGTCCCTCCATCCTCACGTTAGAACAGAGGGTTCTGTGAATAACACACCTCATTAGCCCACTACTGCTGAGCAATTTCATTTCTATTATATTTTACTAACATACAGCTGACTTCTGAAAGTTGCAGGACTTTTAGCCTTGCATGAGGCTTTCTGTAGTAGGAGGTTGAAGGCTTCTCTGTTTCCACCCATGAAATTACAGAGAAAAAACATCTATGCCCAACCAGGCATGCATTCAGCAAACAGTGGAACTACTTGCCAAGACCGGCTGTGCGCGCACTGCGCGGTCAGTCTGTGCGTAAGTTCATTGTTAAGTCCATTGCCAAGAAACCACTGTCTAGCACAAGAATAAAAGTATATTTCAAATATTCCATACTGGAAAGAATGGAACAAGTGTATATCTAGTATGATATTGATTTTGTATTACCTTTATCCTGCACCTCAATATCAACTCCACGTATCCCTTTAAGTTCCACCAGCAGCTTGAAATACCCATCTTTGGTCTTCCTTCCCACTCCTCCAGAAGAAATTGAATGTGTAGGATCACTATTCACTGTGTCCTGCCAGAGATGTGTAATTGTATATAATATGTGTATATATAATTGTGTATAATATGTTTCTCAGCTGAAGAATTGTGTTACATGAATTAGTGTCTCCTTTTTATCTTTATATATTTTTCTGACCTCAAACAGGTTTAGTGAAAGGGCTCCCTATTTGTCACAACACGCAGTGTTAGAAGTCTCTGAAAACTTACATTGCTACAAACTCCGTATAAATCTAGTGTAATACTTTGGTCTTTACAGTGTTGCACTGAGTCACAGTAGCTAGTTGACAGCATACCAAATACATTCTTGATGGTATTTGTAAGGAATAAATCACAAAATTTCAAACAAATCAAACAAGTATTACTGTTGGGAAGTAATATACAGATATATCACTGCCAGCTACTCAGCTTTCTCGTAGCATATAGAATTTTGTATGCTCCTTTGAAGGAGATAATTCTATTCATAATAAATGAGTAACAAATTCTTATTTACTTGTTGCAAGTTAAAAAAAAAAAACACTAAATGTACTTAAATGACTACATTTCTAAAAAACTTGTAAGTTGTTTTACCTCTCTTTCAGAGAATCTTTGTTCTTATTTTCTCTTCCAGTTTTGGGGAGAAATACATAGGTGGAGAAAGTCTTATGTAAGGCTCTATTTTAGGTGTTTCTTTCCTTCTCCCCTTACTCTGCCTAGCAGTCATCCGTAGTCTATACAACTGAATTCAACAATCGGTGAGTCACAGAGCTTTAGCTTATCCAAAATAAAATCTTTACTCGCCTCTGTGTGGTCTCATCATCATTATATGCTAAACGTGAGAAAAGGAAAGTGCTCAGCTTCTGCCTGTTTTCTGTGCTATTCTCAGAAATAATGTCAGAACTAAGTTTTGTCAGAAAGTCTCCTTGAGCTTCAACTCTTTCAGACCCTCCCAAGAAGGCTACACCTGCCTACTTTTTGCACATTCTTCCAGCATAACATTGACCATACAATAATGTATCTGCTATTATCATTACACATTAAATCTGATGAGTTAGAATCTCATTAATTATAAAGACCTTCCCTTTGGTTGTGGAAAAAATTCATGCGGGTGTTCCTTCACTTACAACAATTCAATTTGTTGCTGCAGATGTGGTTTTCATAGCCCTTCACAAACAGCCCACCTTTCCTCATTGATACCCAATACCAGATTCCTCCTCCTAAGTGCAAAATGTTCACAGACCTATCACCTCCCTAAATGTCTTTCTAACTGACATCCCCACACCCTGTGTCAGTTCAAGACCTGTCACCTGTGATGCTCATCCTGATTTTTTTGGATTTCCAGTTTTGGCTAGTGTAAGACCCAAGCTGTCTCTTCTTACAGTTAGAGCTCAGCTGTGGTGGGGAATCTCTCTTGTCATTAGAATTCCATCCTTGTGTTAAGAAACTTTCCCAGTGGAGATTCCTACAAGCAGTTTTGGGGTTGAGAAGTTGGACTCTTCTGAAAAATTTCTAGGAAGCTTTAACATTGTCCATTCATTTTTTCACCTTTTTTTGCACTCTGCCCCAATCATCATTTCTCTTGCTTAAGGAGAGGTTATTTTTATTCCATGTTGATAAAGTACTGTCAAGTGGGACTTGAGTCTCTGGCTTAAGTTCCTACTCAAAAGCAATACAGGTCCCCAGACAGAGTAATAGCCATGTAGCTGCTTACTGCAGTGTAATTGATAGCCTGGTTGCTAATATTTTCACATGTGTATACAATCCATGCTTAACAAGGCATATAAGGACCTTTTCTTTCCGTTGGAGTTCAGAGTCCCTTGAATACAAGACAAAAAGAGTAAAATTAGAAGAAGAAAAAAAAATACACAGAAAAGGAGCAAAGATGAAATGTGCTTCGGGATGCAGCAAGTGAGTAGTTTTTTCCTGACCTTTGATTTCCAAGAAGAGGAATTCAGGAAGTGAGGTGACTTTCTGTGAATAGATCAAATACCCTGGAGATATAGAGGCCAAGATAAAAAGGTTATAGCCTCTTTCCTTATAAATAATTGATTCAGCAGATGACCATGTAATGGACAAGAATTTGAGCAGAGAGAGAGAGAGAGGGTTTATTACGCAGCAGATAAAAAGGCTCACTGTTTAATTTGCTTGTACAGTGCATATGTTGACAGGGACGTATCTGAACACAGTTTGTCTTTTAAGAGAGTTTAGCTTGTGAAGCATGGTAGCTCATGTATTTAGAAATTGCAGCATCCTGTGGCAAGCAGATATGCTTATTGCACAGCAGAATTTGTGTGCATGAATAGCTCCTGAATTTCTGAAAGCATTAACAGCAAGAATAAGCTACTCTTGACAACACGGAGATCAGTTTCGCCATAGGCAAAACTGAATGCGTGCACTGGCCAGATCATAACATAGCAAACCTGATCCTGCTCATTCCTTAACCAAATGCAAGATGATAAATGCAATCCCCCCCCCTCCCCAAGTCATACAGTTTGCTGAATAAGTAGCAGCTGTCCTTTTTTTTGCTTCCAGTTCCTTTTTTTCTATTTTTTTTTTAATTGGAGGAAAACTTGCCATAATGATTAATTGCAGAGGAAGTAACATGCATTAAATTGGTCAATATCAAAGTTATTTGTCTCAGACACAATACAGCAGTGCATTAATCACAGATATTGGGGTAAACTTTCTTTGATGAAGTCGATATAGACAGGAATTAAAAACATCTTTAATTTGTCACCACTAAAGCTCTGCAAAGCTTTAAATGTTTCTGGAGTTTGAATTATTGCTACAAATGGTCTCATGGAAAAGACTCAGAATATATTTTTTTACTGCTGCAAGAGATATGCCAGAATTGTTCTTCACCTTATTTGTGTATAAAACATAAATGCCGTTGCCTTTAAGTTAGTAAGGTTATGTCAATATTTCCAACAAGGAGTAAATGGATCTAAATGATTCATAGAACCAGTTCCACTTTCAATACTTTATGAAATTACATTATTCCTTGAGCCTGGAATTCTCTTTGAGTTTTCTTATCAAATCAGTTACACCTTAAATATCCCAAATTTCAAAGCTGTTGGGTACTGGTATTTCCTATTCAATTACTGCTGCTGGATAAATCAACCTCACTAAAAATCCATAAAGCATCTAAATAGTTCAAGTGTGAATCCCCAGAAGAGCAGGGCAGCATTTACTTGTAACTCATTTACCATTTCTCAAAAACTACAGAGTATGTGTGCTGCAAATTAAAGAAAGCAACTGATATGAATGTGCCCTTTTCTTATCTGAAGAGATTATTTTAATAGGAAGGTTGATATAAAGTAAAATTAGTCTGATCATATAGAAGATGGGAACGTTTTATTCATGCTTTTCTGAGTGTTTTTGAGATAAATGTATTGTTCCACTTAGTTTGGTAGCACTCGGCTGGTAATTACACCTCTAATATTTTAAATGAGTGTGACCTCATAAATATGTTTGTAGCATCTTGCATAGATCGCTCCTAATTGAATGTTGTTGGTATCTTATTAAATAGCATTTTTACTAAGATTAGGAAAGAGAAAGAGGCGTCCCATTTATTTATCTGAATTTCTTTTCGCAACAGAATCTTAATTTTTCTCTCCTCCCCCATCTTTATTCCTCTTTCAAGAGGAATGGAGGATTTTGCTTCACAGTGAAGATCTAAAAGGCAGCAAGCTGAAGAAGGGTGCTTGAAGGATGATTTAATTGTAAAGTGTTTCATTTACAGTCTACTCAAGTTTCCAGCTGTGAAATCGCAGGATCCTTATATGACAGTATTCACAGCAGTATCGTAAGTTTATACAGGATTTCTGACTTCTGAAGAACTGCTAACTGTTCAAAAATTTGTGAGGCCAGCACTCACAAAATCATGATATTTGTTTAATTGGACTTTCTATTAGTCTTTTATTTTTTAAACCTTTTGAAGTACATTGTGCACACATACAGCCTCTCTGCCATCAAGAAGGCTCTAGGGTATTGTTTTTGTTTTAATGAAAATTGAGATTCTCTCATAATAACAAGAGCCTGTGAGCAGAGCTTTGAGAAAAGCCATCAAACATGATGAACAGTCATAAAAGATGAGAAAGATCTTTCAATATAGCAGCAACAGAGCAGACATGATTTTCCTGCACTGTGTAGTAAAGAAGGCATGCAGAAGATCCTGGTGACAATTTAAACAAACACAGATTACTTTATATTTCTTTTTTTTTTTTTTCTTTTTTTTCTATGACTATAAGCAATTCCAACAGCTCTCCTAACCGACACCACTTAACATGACTGTATACTTGGATAAAATACCCACATTTAGTAGAATGATGAGACTACCATTAAACTGCCAGGTCTGTAATATTAATCCATATTTGAAGCTGAACAATTTTACATCTAGAACTAGTGTGTTTCATTCTTGAAGACAACTGTCATCCCAATGCACATTGCCATTTTTTAGAATGAATGTAATTTGATTTTATTTCATGATTGTAAATGCGTTGTGTTTATCCACCGCATATCCATCGCAGCCTTTCTGATGTAACTGCACCTACGCAGTGACAAACTCTTTGGCCTGCAAAGAGATGACTGGAGGGGATATGACAGGGGTCTCTCAAATCCATGATGAATGTGGAGAAGGGGAAGCAGGACTGATCATTCACTTCTTCCCCCAGAGCTGCGGGTTATAAGCAAAGCCAGCAAATATTGAAGTTCAAAACAAACAGCAGCTGTTCCTCTTCTCTGTAGGTGGTTGACTGGTGGATAATGAATAAACAGAAACCACACCAGGCTCAGGAAGTTCTTTAACACAAAATAGCTGGAAATGAGGAAGTATTAGGAGAGGACATATGCTAGCCGTGTTCTCACACTCTTCCCAAGGCATGTCCTGAAAGCTTCTGCCAGAGACAAGACACTGAGCCACAAGGTTCTTTATTCTGACAACTTCTGGGATCAAAACAAGCTCTCTGAGAGGAATGAACTGCATGTTTTCTCATTTAGATTCAAACCTCCTAACTGTTCCGTAAAACAAGAAGCCCTGCACAGACATAGGTCCATAACCACCTCACTGAGAAGGGTTAAGCCCCTTGCCACTTCCTGCAGTATCTTTGGCTACAAAACTCAAGTTCAGCTTTGTCTCCAAATGCGGAGAATTGGGAACATTGGTCCCATGTAGCTCTAAGCACTGATAATAGAGACTGATGCACTGGTGCCAGGCTAGGAGAGAAGTGCCGTAGTTTGGATGCAGAACCAGCTGTCTGGGCAGAGCTGAGCTTGGTCCTGACTCCACTCCACAGTTTAAGATGATGGTAATAGTCGAACACCATAATGCTTATGTAAACAGATTTAAGTGTTCCTGCTAGAACAGCAAAGTACCATGAGATGGCAGCCAGGGACACAGGAGACTCATCTCAAATAGAAGAATTTGTGAAAAGCCAGTGCACCTATCCGAATGAGCAGGAAACACACTGCAGTTGCATATACCGTATTCTTCTTAAGGATATCTGTCCAGTTACTCCGACCAAATGAAGGCGTCACCGTTGAGTTCTCTGTGCATCTGTTGGAAGGGAGTGAACTCCTTTTATAGAAAAGCTTTCAACCACCAATATTGAACCCCCCCATAGAAAAAAAAGAACAAAAATTATTCCAGGTAAATAAATATATTTCGAGTTTTCTTTTAATTGGCTTATTTAATGTGATGTTTCTAAATGAGAAACAATTTGGTTTTCAGATGAAAACAGAAAAATTGCGTGGTTTTGCTTTTTTTGCTGGTTGCTGTTGTTGAAGTGAGTTTGTCAAGCATTAAGGTAGAAAAGTCTAATTTGTCTGCTTGGATAAAAGGTTTTATCAGAAGTTTTTTGACTAGTTTCATGTGTTTCATTCTTCTAGTTTTCAAATTATTCAAACTGGAATGCAGTGGCTGAAATTGTATCAAAACCTAAACAAGAATTCATGGACCTATTCATGGAGAAATCTGCAGAGCTCAGTTTGCTATGATTTACAGCCACCTAGCTGATGGCTAGAAGGTACAATTGCCAAACAACTTGATTTCAGTTTCTACTCTAGAAGACTGTAATATAAAATCTTTTTTTTATTAAAAAAAAAAAAAAAAGCCAGGTAATGAAAATGCATGTGGGTCAGTATGCACTAATCTATTGAAAAAAAAAAATCCATGCTGGTTAATAAGATTTTTTCACTATCTGGAAAAGGGAATATATTTTCAACTAGTAATCATGCTGTGTGAATTTTAGTCATTTATAAGTAAAATTTATATCCACTTCTGAATATTATTAACCTGTTGCAAAGGCAAGCTATCGGGCTCTAGAGAGCGCCAGAATTAAAGTTACCTGCACAGCAGCTTCATTACATAGACAATGTAATTCTGCATTTCACTCAATCACATATTTTCTCCATCTGTCTTAGTCAAGATACTGTCTGCAACATGGTCAGAGGAAATTGCATCTGTGTAGGTCGGTTTCCTTTTGATGTGGATGTTGAAAGTTGCAAAGCAGTGCAATCAGAGCACCATAATTTCTAAAATAGGCAGCTGTTTCTGTATGTAAACAGGCAAGTTAGTGAAACTACATTCTTGTACATATGCAGGGAGATACTATTCTAGGAAACACCTTTTTTCTCCAGGAACCTGCAGAGCTAGGGATGGCAGAGATTTAATTATGTGGCTTTAAGATAAAAGAACGAAAGGTTTCAGTAGTGTGACCTGGCAGACCTAGACAAGCAATCAAGTGTCCTTCTTTTGTTATCGTTTCTTTGGATGATCCCAAACACCTACAACAGGTAGTTCAAGCTGCTTCCCCCCATCATCATAACAGGATATTCCATGCAATGTGTTTTCGCAGTCTTACTTTACCTTAAAGTTATTATTCTGACAAAAATTAAGCCAATTCAAAATTAATCTTCAAGAGAATCAGCAACATCAAGTGGGAGCAAATCAAGATTATTTTCTTGGTGAATGACAGCATCTAGAATTGCAAATATGCATTCCAATAATTCCATCACCCCTCCGCTGCCCTAAATTTTCTATCACACAGAAAATGATACTCAGTACGAGGGGACTAACATTAGGAGAATACACAGAAACTAACCTTGTTGACGTGAATTTACTTTGCTATGTTCAGTAAATAAGGACACGACAGACATGAATTGCCCATGATTACTTTGAGTCACACACCAGTGACATTTTTGGTGATGTAAACTTTGAGTAATCTCATTCCTAAATGAGCTGCTTTGATTTACTATAAGTAGCTCTCTTTTCAAACAGGTGTTCTCCAGTTGTGACAGGTTAGGAAAGCATCCCAAATGTAGCTTATGATTTGCACAACCATTTAATAATTTTGCAGTTATCTTGCCATCTCCTCTTACGTCCAATTCAAGTACGCTAAACAGGAAATCATTTCTTGTCCACACAACTGATAGGAGCGTGATGAATTAAGACTGATAGCAATATAATTACTGCTTAAGATAAGGTATTTTCTTGGGCAAATACTACGGTAGTATACATTTTCCCTTGCATTAGCTTCTATAGTTTTACCTATGTACACTTATTGTAATTGACTGCATAAGTGGGTTTAGTGCAAATTGACCTGTTGTTTAAAAAAAGGGAGGCATGTAATTTATTTTATTTTTTGTTAACGAGCTTTACACAACAACCATTTGCAGCTGCAAATAGCATATTTGCAGTCCCTTTTCCTGAACACAGAGCTAAAAAACAAACCCATCCACAGTTTTCCCAGGTAGTAAATTTTCTTTTCAGCAAGGACTATTATCAGTCATAAGTATTCAGAACAAGATGCTATGTTGAAAGAGAATAAGACTGTAGATGAAATGCAAATCACTTCCTTCTAGAACTCAGAACACATTCCAGCAAACCCAAGGCAAAAAACCTACCATAAAAAGCATTGCCAGGGTCCCAATCCAGCACAGCACTAAAGCATATAATCATCTTTTCCCTACTTTGTCTCCTCCCCAAATGGGAACAATCTCATGCTTACGAGTAAAGCATAGGTACAAACGCCATTCTGAATCAAGGGCTTACGGGAGCAACTCACAGTAAAGAAAAGCAAATGGGAAAACAGAATATTTCATAATGCAGAATGATAAATATGGAACATCCAACTTATTACAAAAGAAAAACCAAAACCAAAACCAAAACAACTGCTATTATCTCTATTAGGAAATAAGTAAATAATTCATTTTGTATATTTTGTTTTCAGGCTAAGTTTGTTTCTCCAAGCTGAAGCTGAAGAGGCACTACTTAAAATGCATCAGTTACAAGTGTTTCTAAATATATCTGAATTTTGAAGCACTTTCAGAGCAGACCTGTACTTAGCACACCTCTTTAGGGGCTGAAGAATAGACTGTGTATCAACTATAGGAATATACATCAGAAAATTTTGAGAGAGTCTATCAGCCACAGTCACAACATTGTAGCGTGATCAGACTTTCAGGGATTTCAGATGTTAGAAACTGTAGATGCAGGCACTTACATTCCTGCAATACAAACTATCGAAAGAAAGAAAATTCCAGTCCTTTCCTTTGCCCTTCTTACAGACAATCTTAACTGTGGGTTTTTTCTGTCACCAAATTCAAAATCCCCAAAGATCTGTAGCATTTTCACTGCATTCGAGATACCATTCTTGTAGTTTGCTCACTCTGTACTCATAATTTCATTTCCCTTGTTTTTCTGTCTCCCCTCCTGAACTTCAGATCCTCAGCACATTACATAGTCCCACTTAATTTCTGAAAAACCTCTTTAAAATTCTCCTAATAATGAGCCCTTCAGAGCTCATCACCCAGCACTCCTGCTAGCCATAAAACAGGACAAACATGGGACTAGAGCCTGGAGAAGATATCTTTATCTATGTACCAATTGTCTGAGGGTCTTTGTTTGTTTTGTTTTTATAATAAAAGTACTCCAGAACCATGGCTGACTCCCATTCTGCTTTAATAATGGAAGCTAATCCACAGCCCACTAGAGAGAGTAAAACCTTACCTGATTAAAGATTATGTTAAAAAAAAATAAATATCTTGTTTCAGTGGGTTTTCGATTGATTTCAACATTTCTGAAGTGCAGTGGAAGTTAACAGCATTGTGTGAATATTTAGCATTTCATACTGAAAACTGGGGTCATCAGCAAGATGGCAGATTTAAAAGCAATATTTAATTTAGATAAACATAAGCAAGTTGCTACGGCAGTTTTTTATTATTTCTTGGGACTGTCTCCCTTTACTCATTTAATGCTCAAAAGTGTTCAAAATCACTTCCCAGAGCATGATTTCATCTCATCCGCATACATAAATTGCATTTCAAAGGCTGAGGTTAATTTAAGACATGTTTTTTCAACATGTCCTGCATTTCTGCCCATTCCGCTTGATGAAACTGCAAAGCCCCCAAATTCACATGCTCACTAAACAGGAAATACATTCCTGACCGGGGAACATGTGCTAACTCATTTAAGCAGCAAGTTTGTTCCTTTTCTGAAGAGCAGCCATGAAATATCCCTACCAGATTCTGCTGTCTTACACCTAACAGCATCCTGCAGGGATACCTTTTTGCCCAGTTACTAATCAGCAGTGCCATCAGAGTTATACAGGACGTGCAAACTCATTAAATATATGTTACCTAGTAGTTTTAACAACTCTCTGAACGCATTTATTCCTGCATCATCTACCCTAATTCTTACAGGGCTTTTTAAGGAAACCTAACTGGAGGTGAGTTCTGTTAAGCATACTTTCAGGTTGTTCCAGAGCTGCTTACCAGCAGAATAGAATCAGTATTCATGAGTAACCCTTGATTATAATTTTTTTTACAAACTTTCCCCAAAATTAATCAGGGATGGTGTATGAATCTTCAATCCCAGGAAGTAAACCCACTGAAAACAAATTCAAATTGAAGTCCCTTTTCATGAATCTCTACTTACACACTGAACAAAAAAAATAAAAAAAATTCTGAAACATTTGTCCAAACTTTGAAATACTAACGGGGAGAGAGAGGCCAGGATACACCACCACAGACTGAATTGAAAGCTTTGCACAGTCCTTAAAACCAAACTTATAAGGTCTAAATATTAAAAACAAGTGAAGAAAATATTCTCAAGAGCATATCTCCCACTATTACGCAGGCCTAGAGCTTTTCTGGAGGAACACCTACATAGGGCTCTAGAAGAGCAACAAGCAAAGAGGGGATACAGAACGTGTGGTGGAGCTTGTATTCAGAGTTAAGATAAAAAAGCACTGCTAGCGGTCTGCAAATCAAAAAAATTTACCATTTTGTCCTAGAATTCAAGCGCTACAGGTGTTCCGAGTAAAGAAAAGAAAAAAGATGTTTCATGGCATATTGCACAACTGAACAGGTATCAATGACAGACTGCGGGTTTTTTAGTAGCAACAGGTAGACAAGAAGTCCTTAACTTCAAGCACAGATGTTCTACTCACTGAACTAGTTGGAACGTCCATGGATTCTGATGTAAAAACAATCTCACAGAGAAAGCATGCAGAGTGCCTTTCATCTAGCCGCATTAAACTGCTAGCCATGTTAAGATGCCAGCTGAAGTACGCAACCATTGAGCATCATATAAATGAAACCAAAGGATCCACTCTCGCTCCCAGTAATAGAGTAAATCCTGTGACACTCATTTTTGACCAATTTACTGAAAATGGAGTATCAACTCATTAGTCGTTTTCAGCAGTATTTAGAAAAAGCTTTTTCAAAGCAACAATATTGTTTTTGAAACTGAATCCCAAAAAGCAACTAGAAGAGGTATGCCAAGAAAGCGTAGATGTGGTAATAAAAGCAGCTTGCATATAGCCTGCAGACTGGACATCTAGAATTGTTTAAAAAATAATACAGTACAAGGATGACATCATTTGCACGTTCCAGATGCCTGGTTCCACCTGTTCTCTCTGCATATTGAGGCACAAGTTGCATTGCTCGAAGTTTTCAAAGACTCCAGAGAGACTTATGCTTTTAAAATGTATGTCCTGTGATAATTACAAGCACAGAGAGAACAATACTGTGCTAGTCTCTTGAGGCTAAATCTTAAGCTTCTTAATTTTTGTAAATGTAGAGCCAAAAAGAGAGCCCTGAATCAAACACTAAATCACAGAGAAAGGATCAAAATATAACCTCATCATATACATTTTAAAAAAAAACAAACGGTATATACCTTCATTTTATTAGTATACATTTTTATGAAGTAGAAATAAGCAAACATTTGTGCATCCATACCTTAAGAGCTCTGATCACAGAGCTCTGATCCAAATGCCATAGACTTTTTACTAATGGATGTCGTCTTCACGGAAAGGGAAAAATAAATCCCTGAGGAAACTTGTAGGAAGATTTGGCTGTAATTCCTATAATCTCCTCCCTCAGTTTCCTTTCTTCTCACACAGAGATTCCACCTCCTGTTCCCAGAGGCAATGAATCCAGGATGAAAATTTTTTGACACCCTGCGTCCTCCCTTGGTCATCCTTATATCCCTGGTGAAAGACGCTTCCAACCCTACTGAAAGGCAGAAGACCTCTCCCTGCAATTGCTTCCTGGACGAACGGAGAGAGCTACCCCAGATCACCATCTGCTGCCCACCAGCCCCGAGCAATAAATTCTTCCTATTGAGTTCAGACGTTTCTGCTGTGCTTTGTATAGGAAGCATTTAAGCTTCCATGACATGCAGCTGAGTCACTCCGGACAGTGCTAGCATGAAGACAAAGGCAGGGGCAAAGTTCGTCTCCCAAATCTCTTCTAACAGGATCACTTACACAGTAGAATATGAAGCTTAAGAAAAAACACTGAATGGTTTTATCAGCTGTTTCTTGCTATGCAAACAGAGCAGCCCCAGATTTCAGTACAGTCCTGTTCTAGTAGTCTGTTGAAAAATCAAAATGGTATATTAAAAATCACAGACAGGTTATCCCTTCCTGATCAATTTTCCTAGCAAGGACCACTGGTGGGAGCAAAGATCAGAAAAAGGAAACCTCATAGGAAAGCGTCTGCACTCTTACACACATTTTACATATTCGTGTTGGAAACCAAACTTTTCATGAAAGCATGCATAAATCACAGTAGTATCAAGCCAGCTATAACTTACACACAATAATGATTTGTGTATTTTATGTTGTTTTGGTATTTTAAAACAGTTACCGTAGCTACTATCAATATTAAAGGTTAGTTTGGTTACTTCTGAGGGAAATGAGGGTACCTGTCTCAGAAATCACAAGGACCTGTTTACAAACAACATATTGGGGTTCATCACCTGCACGATTGCCAGCAATTAACCCCATGAATCTCTTTAAGGTTAATAAGAAAGTGGGATTTCAACGCATTACAGGGGAATTTATCCATATGATCCCTGTTGAGGCTAACGAGAGTTACAATGATAAATCTTCAGGTGTGCATGTGAACACACATACCGTTAGCTAAAATCTGCAAGAGCAAAGGACTGGAGAGTTAAATTTCAAACACTACAATTAATCTGCTTAATTGAGAGTAAAGTTGTTTACTACCTTAGTATAATTAAAGAAGAAGAGAGAATAAGGAAAAAGACCAATAAATATTTCAGAGCTATCATGACTTTCATTTCCTACTGGGATTTATAAGCTAATTCCAAAGGTGGAAATAAATCAGGACAGTCATATCTTTTCTTCTGTCCAAGACACCATCTTGGTCTGTATCTCTAGTGCCTGGTGTCCTGGCAAAACATGAAGCTGTTCATGCATTGCATTCCTGTAGAAGTGGTTGGAATTCAAACTCAAATGGTCAAATTGTGAAACTGTAGTTTTCTGAAAGGAAAAATTTCATGGTAAAGTGTTGATTAAACACATTAAAAAAAAAAAAAAACAAACCCAAACATATCAACAGAAACTGAAGAAAGCTTATCTGGCTTTTGGAGTCAGCTCATCTGTTGGGCTTTCCTCCCAACCAAGTTCCTTGCTAGGGAGCGCTAGCTGTATGTCTTGTTCAACAGCTGGTGAAGATGTGGCTGAGTGAGAGGTAACTTGTTTCTCATCTTTCTGTCTAGAAAGCAAAGGCTTTCTCACAATATTCCTGCGTCTTTCTGTGAAGTATGGCCGCTCCTATCCAAAGTCTCATCCAGTTTCTTGCTATCTCTGTCTCAATTTCAGCAATTTGCCCTGTAGACTTAAGTGAATACAATTACATCCTACTCACTGTGAAGACTGTTTTCATAACTGGTGCCACATTTTGAATCCTGCTACAAGGTCCCCTTTATTTCATTAAATATATACCACTTGGCTTGTTTGTCTTCACTTTCAATGTCTTTAACAAGTAATCCACTCACATTCACTCCCGAAACGCTCACTCTCCCTTCCAATCAGCCTCTTGATTTATTATTTCTAACACCTATGTACTTTATTTCACGTTTAGGAACATCTATCTAGCAGCCACCATTTGCCCCCCCAACCTGCCCCCCCGCCTTTCTCTTTTATAGCTGCTCCATATTCCGTGTACTGCCTGTTTATTTCTATTCCTCTGTTGCCTACTGCCACAAACATCAAGTTTAAAGTTCCCCGTGCAAATCTCTGTACTGTTTATACAGCCTCGTGTCCAGTGACAATCAATGGCTGGGAACAGACCTCGCCGGCATGAGAGCAATACAGGAAATAAAAGGGCCCGTCTCCACATCCTGCTTGTTTACTATGTTATTTACTCTGGGTCTTCCAGATAAACAAGATTTCACAGTCCACACTATGAACTCACAAGCCAAAGTGTGAATGAGAAGGTTTGCTATGTCAGTTCCAAGCCACATATCATAACTGCTATCTATTTTAAAGAACTGAGGAAAAAAAAATAGACGGCAAGCTAAGAGTTGCTAAGTAGTCATGCTGTACTTTTAAGCAGAATCTGTAATATTCAATGCTAAAGAGAAAACCTTTGGAAGCATGAAATATCAGCAGGAGAGGCAGAAATACTTAGAATAACCAATATTCTTCCACACTTGCAAAGAGAACTCTTCAATGCAGGCTTCCAAAATGGCTCTTAAATAAAATCTTTGTAATTCAAAGAAAATACAGTAAAAGATATAGCGAAGTTCTGCTTCAGCTGGTTCAGAAAGACGTGTAAAGAATGGGACTTTCTGAGGACAAACTGAGGTTTTGGGGGACATCTAGGCATACAGTGCTACCCTGAGTGGGAACTGACTGGTTACTTCCAGTTGAGACGCTCTATGCACGTGACACATGATGCCAGCCAAGCTCTGGTTGGGTAATTGCCTCATCTTAACTAATTACACCCCAAAGAATACTTCACTACTGTGGCTACACTGGTGCCCTTCTACCAGCGCTTCCTCCAGTGCCTCTTCACAGGACAGTGCTGAGGATCTGGGATTGGTCCACAGGTGTTTCCACCAAAACTAAGAACTTCCGTGGGTACCCTTCCCCTTTACAGTTATTGATCCGTGTACTAGTAGTAAGCCTTTAGAGGAAGAGATACAGATGTCTTAGGAATTTAGAGTTAATTTGTCACCATCTAACAGTGTCTATCTTTCTTATAGCTGGAATTAATGTAAAAAAACATGGACATAAGCATTTAGAAGTTGAACACTGACACTCTTAAGCTATAGTGCCAATAGCTAGTCTCAAAGTACTGAAATAAAAGGTGCATTGTGGTAGGTGGTGTATTTGCTGACCTTTAAGGTGAGCTTTGCAGAGACTGTTTTTATTACAAAATAATTCTTTTTTACTTCTATCTCTTCTTAGAGGCATATATCTTCGAAAGAGAAAAGCAAGATGCCTGTCCGTGCATCAGTAAGCTCAGAAAGCCTCTTTTAGCAGTTTTAAGACAGTGTAAACGTGCCTTTGTGGAATGAGTTTTTTAGGTTTTGTGCACCTTTCATTCCAGAACCTGTTACAGATTCCTCATAATATTTTAAAGGCTCTGTAGACTTAGTCCGTGACCTTCATTTTCTGCTCTGATCTGTGCATTTCAAAAGAAGTCCTTTCTTTTATTGAACAGCTTTTCTCATTCTCTGCTTGCTCTTAAGACTGTATCTCCTGAAATTAGTTCTTAGTTGCCTGTACCTTTTTCTCCATTCCCTTTCCATCATGTGCTCTTGCAAATAATTTTGCATCAGCACCTGCATGAAGCTCAGTAGGCCCACTAAAGCCAGTAACCCAGTTTAGGTACGGCTCCAGAGAAACAGGAACGCTGTACAACTGCTTATGCGTACCCCTATTGTACTACTAGAACTGCAGATACCGTACTGTACCGTGTTAAGCGAACAAGCTGCAGATCCCAGGGCCCTTCACTGTAAAAGCAACCGGGAACCACTCAGGACACACAGTGATAATGCAAATCTGTAGAATCAGAGGGTCTATTAGTCATAATTAGTTGTGTAGGCCCAGTGTTCCTAAAGCGGTTCCTTTTATTGAGAAAGTTAAGATCCATGAGTTGTTGACAATTACACCAGTGTAAATCCTATAATTTATTTTCTTTTTGTTGCACGAGACATCCCTTTTCTGTTGCAAGGCAACAAGCCCATCAGCAGGAAGACTGACATTGACTTTAGCATCTAAAATCACCGGAATGCTTAAATAATCAACACATACATAGTAATTAACATACATAGTGGGACAGAAGAATGGTCACTAACTCTTCCTTGCAGTCAATTTTTAGGCCTGGCATGCAAAACATACACTGCTATCTGTGATTCAGTTTCCAGAACTCTAAAAAGGAGATAATCTTCCTTATATCGTGAAACTGTTGTGACAAACTGTAAATACTATAAATAAAATAGTATATAAATTTATTTTCATAAAGAAAGAGGTATATAACTATCTAACAGAAGGAGACAATACAGCCAATTTCTGTAGTAAACAGCTCTTTGGGAACGTAATAGTTTTCGCTGCAATGACCTAAGATCCTATCTCTCCTCTGTCCTCTGTTCTCTTCAGAGCCAAGGCGGACATCTGTCTGGCTCTCGCTGAAAGAAACAATACCCTTTCTAAGCACTTGCAAAGGGGGAAGACAACAGGAGGCCCATGAACCGCTAGACCCCTTCAGCAGATTGGAACAGTGGGCAAAGACATAAAACTGGGTTCTTCTGCACAGTACCGGAGACACAGCAAAAATATTTTGCGTTCTTCTTCAAAGGCATAGTTCTTTTATTTTTCAAATACTAGTGTCAGAGTTAACAAATAAATATCTAAACAGCAGTAACTTCAATCTGCATTACTGTAGTGGAAATTGATGGTTCAGACTGCAACTCTACAGTGCAGGAACTCTTCACTTCTGTTTGATATCACTGAACCAAAATCCAATTTTCAAATGCTAAAACACTCACTAACATAATATATTTGAGAATAATCACTCTTATTTTTTAAATAGCAAAAAAGTGAAAGGGGTAACATGTTCCTGCTATTTCAACATATTAAGTGAAACAATGTTACTAGTTACAAGGGTAAAAATAAAATTCATTCTTCAAAATGCCTCATCACATTGCTTCTCAATCGACTGTAATAAAGGCTTGCAACATCATAATGGCTGGAGACATTAATACATTCATGAAGCATATTTTTATTGCTTGCAGAAAAGTTCAGCATTCTGTTCTAAATTAATATTAGCGACTGACTGCAAACTGTTACTATATTCAGGATTTTCTTTGAAATGTTACAGCACCATGAACATATCATTCTAGTTCCTAAGCACCACAATGTAAATTTTCCGTATAATTTGTTTTCATCCAGCAAGGTGGCCCCCAGCAGACTTTTGATTTCTATTTCCTTTGATAAAAGAGATGCTTGCAATGTTTTCTTCCCCACAACTTGCATCAATGTATTCTGGAGAATCGAGTTCTGCTTAAATTAAACACGGATCAGAAACCAATTTTCTCCCATCTTTATACAAACCTACAAACTAATCCTGTATTTCAGATGGTGCAAAGATGGGGCTTAAAAGGCAAATTGGGTATTAAATTAGTTCAGTCCAGATCTCCTATTGTAAATATGGACTGCAGTGTAATGCAAAATTTTAACTTTTTTTCAGAATTTCAGGTATCTCCATTTTTTCAGGACAATAAAGAAATTAAACATTTTGCTAATGTTCTTCAGCTTGAATTTTTTTCCCCTACTATTACTCCCATTTTAAGTAACTGTAGAACCAGACTACCACAAGGCTGAATTCCTTTGTAAATACTGTGTGACTTAATCACTGGAGGATATTTTCCTGTGTCAACCAGCATTCTTCTTATGCAGTGGAAGTCTGCTTAGTTTACTTTTTTTCCTCTCGAAATGACAAGAATTGTGTGGTTTTCAGTGACTATACTTCCTGGCTTTCCTGTTTTCTCTAGCCTTGTGATAATTTTTCTTTGATTTCACAGAACAAATCTCAGTTTGACACTATACGTTACATTTTTTTTCACCCTTCTCCTTGTAAGCACTCCCAGGATCCCATTCCCTTCTCATCATTTTCCATAGCAAAACTCATATTGACTTCAACAAAAGAAGGCAACAATTCAGCCTAATCTTTGTCCTTAAGACATATGAAGTCTAATCATAATAGGACTGTGGGCTCTAACCATTCAATTATACTCTCGGTTCTTCTCTGGGAAGTCTCTTTGGTGTCCAGCAAAAGACCTGTTTATAGCAGAACACTATGGAACTTGGAGGCTGGCCAGAGATTTCAGACTGAGGACCAGATTCGTTTCCTTAAATAATAAGGAATTTTTCTCAGTGTGCAGCCCAGAGTCCCTTGACGAGGGGCCTGCACAGGTTTTATCATCCATAGGCTGTTTATCTAGATTGTGGATAGATCAGGGCAAGGAAATATTCACTGATTCACACTGCCTCTGGTGCTTATCAGCGCCCATCACCTCTAAAGCAGGGCGTCTCCCTGGATGAATGAAGTCAGATTCTGGAAAAACAAAGCACATGGAAAAAAACAGCCAAGAACAGTCAGGATTAACTTTATAATATATCACTGCTAAGTAATTGCTCCCAATAAGAAAGGTACTCTGAAGGAGCTAGGACTTTGGCACTGTCCCTGAACACATCTTATGAGTAGAGAGAAAGGCAAATTCCTAGAAATTAATTAGTTAGAAGCAAGCTCGTGCTGAGATCAGTGGAAATTGCATGCCCAAATACTTTTAAGAATCTGGAACTACATTTTTAACTTCTGAATCATGAGAAATAACAAGATATTTCACATTAACAATTAATTCGTCAGCATCTTTAACATGTAGGCCATTCAAAGGTTTTTTAGCATCCATAAACAAGCCACACTTTACTAATTAACCACAACTACTTCTCCAGATTTTGTATTTAATGAGCACTAGCCTCTTTATTTCAAACATTGATTAAAGATTAATGTTTTGACAAGCATAAGCCATAGATACGTCAAAATGAAGAACGTGCTGTACTTCAACATTTTTGTTTCATTTCTTGCTAAGCACTTCAGACTTTATGAATAAATAAACTGGAAAATTGAGTAACTTCCTCTAGTGCAGTTTTGAGACACACCTATGAATAACCTGTTTCTAATAAAAACCATTATTTTAAAGTGAAAAAATAACATGCTGTATTTCATAGTCATGTATGAACAAGACTTGTAACAACTTTACGGTATACGTGAGTGGCAAACAGAAGATATAACTTCAATTGAAACATTAAAAATACAGACCTCGCATAAGATCAGCTTTGTAGCTTTGAACAATGTCAATTATGTATTCTATCACTGCCTTAAAAATGGGCCAGTATTTATATGGCTCCCATTCTCACGGTATCTATATATCATACAATCTTTAGCATATTCACCCTCCACATCACGGGGAAGTTGGTACAAGTACTGTTATGTTCTGAAGCTAACTGTTATATCCTGGTGCTGAACCACTCACAGCAAACAAAGGATGGAGTGCCTAAAATCCACAAAAGCAATCTTCAGGACAGTTGCTTGTACTTAGGGTTGCTCAGATTTTTCACCAGTAAAAAAGTCTCAAATTTCCAAAGTTCTGCCTTCATGTGCGCTCAGAACTCATGGGACACCCAGTTTGACTGGAGTGGCGGCGGTGCTGTCTTCATCCTGAACCAGGCTGGGCTCCAGGACAACACCAGGATCAGGGGGCTTTAGCTTATGCTGCATGGGTGCACTTTTCACCTTCCTATAGCAATTTTCCTATTGTCAGGTAGGGGTGGGGGAATTCAGTTTTAAGTAACCTGGAATGACAGAATATGATTTAATAGCTCTATATTTAGGGTCTCATCTGGAAGAAAGAGACGTGTGCCTGTACCTGTTTTATGTGTTACCCAAAGACTTTTTGAATGTAAAACACATAACCTGTGACCTTACAGTCTACTTAACTAATATCTAAAATTTCTCAGAGTTGCCATTATAGCTCTGAAGTCCAAGACTTAAGTGTGTCCAATGCCTCTCAGTAACTCTCCAGCAAAGGAGTACCTGGATCCCACCTCTGTCAGACAAGTCCAGTGCACTAACTTCTTCAACATCTCCATAATTATGGTTCTGTCACAAGCACACCAACCCCTCACATCTCAAGTGATAACTTAACCAACAGCAGTTAATACGTTATTGTTTGTACATTAAAAAAAGAAAAATTTCTCCATAATCAAGTTTACCATCTGCTAAGCTGAACTTTATGGACTCAAGGGAATGGACTCCTAAATGTCATGGTGTGGTTTTCTTAGATGTTAATTTTACTTTCAGACTCAAAAGGATGTTCATCTCTAGATCTTTGAACAAAAATTGGATATAACTTTAATCTGTACTTCATCTTTCCAGTGAATGAGACAAATCAAAGGCTCTCAGCTCTTTTTGCACATTTCCTAGATGTCAGTTAACAGATCATGATAAACTTAGTAACTATTTGGAATAACTTCTGTGCCTCAAAATGCTCAATTTCTAGAACAAGACATAGGGGCTGGTTGGGAGGCGTGTGTGTGTGTGTTTGTTTACTTGAAGTATCTCACAAATTGCCACTGACTGATCTAGAAAGCCCACAATACAGGTCTCCTCTCGAGCTTTCTGTTAAGCAGAACTCAAATTAGGACATCAGCCTTTAGTGCTTTTGCAGCACTTCAGTCAGATAGGAGCCTCACAGGGATTTCAGTAGGGCCAGGATATTGTCTTAGTTACTTACGGGGGAGGGA
Organism: Vanellus vanellus; assembly: GCF_965231255.1. Classification (NCBI taxonomy): domain Eukaryota; kingdom Metazoa; phylum Chordata; class Aves; order Charadriiformes; family Charadriidae; genus Vanellus; species Vanellus vanellus. The sequence continues at coordinate 11,152,442 of NC_138915.1, read as the reverse complement.
AAAAGGAATAGATAGCTTGGAATAGCAGCCAGCTAAGAGATTGAATTTTGGAAGCATGTAACAAGTATCTTAATCATGTGGTATTCCCGCCGATCAGAGATTTTTTATTTCTTTGATGTGCTTATTAACATGAAGAGGTTCTCCACACTTTATATATCACCAAAGGGATATAAGGTTAACCTCCTTATAAGCTTATGATCAGAAGCAGACTTTCATAGCCATGCAGGCACTGATATTGTGTCAATTTTCAAATTCTTTTGCTTAATGCAGAGTATATATCTCAGTTTTATTTTTAAAAGCTTGTTTTCTCGTTAACTGCTAAAATTAATAAGCATAAAAATACTTTTCATGTTTTCGTGGCTGCTGCTAAGTTCCCTGTATGTGCAAGAGCTAGGCTGAGAAATCAAAGCTGTTGGTAATACCAGCAAAAAGTAAAAGCAATATAGATATCTGTGGCCAAGCCCCCTTCAAAGTGTTCTTTATAAATGTTGTGCCACACTTCTTAGAATCAGATCTAAAATTTGCAGACACCAAATTTTAGTGTGGGATTCATATCACCTAAGTTTAGATTTCTGTGATGTAACCATCTATGTCTGATCTAATTATAGACTCCCTTTATAGATAAAAAGAAAAGACCCTTCTAAAACACATTTTTTGTGGAACTATTTTAGTAATCTATCTTTAGGTGAGATAAAACATCCCTGGAAGTGCCCACTTCCACTCTACCCTCTATGACAGGAGCTGTGATGACTGCCTTAGATGTAGATATGTGAACATGGACATCTAAAATTCAGCACAAACTCTTTTATCCAGGAAATGCCTGTACAAGTTTTGGCTCCAGCACAACAGTAGCTATTCACTGAAATAAGACCAGCAGTTATAACAGATGCTGGAAAGGTTTTGCACAGTCACAGTAATAATTCCAGAGACACTGGCCTTTTTCTTTCCAAAGAATCCACAAACCTGCAAACTAGCAATAGGACATATACACATATGTATAAAAGCATATACATATATGGCTACATATATGTATATATAGTGAGGGAGATGGGGAGGGAGGGAGCATGGTAAAAATTATCCCACTATTGGCAACAATTTAATGCAAGTTACAGAAATCATAAAACCCTGTGTCTGCAGTTCTCACAAAAATATATATCACATACTCCTTTTTAAAGCGGAATAAACTAGATGCTTCAGAAGAGCATATGGAACAATGATGAAGGAGCAGTTTTCATTTCAGTATAATAGTAGTATAGTATATTTACACTTAAAACAATTGTGATGTGAGGGAAGAAAGCTTTGAAATGTGTCATTAGGAACAGTTCACGAGGGAAGACAGTGAATGTTGTTTAGCCTAGTTTGGCTAGGGACTGAATTTAAAAATACATTTAAATATCAGCTTAGGTGCTCAGCACTACAGCAACTAAGTCTTTTCATAGACCGAGTCTAAAAAAATTATTTAGATTTTTTTTCAATTAATTCATTTCCAGCAGTGCTTCTCAGTACACTGTGTTCTGCAATGGAAACACATACTGTCTCATTTGAAAAGCACTCTAAAAGAACAGAAAGAGTATTTAGAGCAAAGGAAGCCTACCACACAAGTGTCTTCTTTACAAATTATTAGTGAACAAGAAACATGAAATTAAACCTATTTAAAGCAAACACTACTATTTCAGGGCATTTCATTCAGCTGGATTTCACAGAGAACCATCAACAATTCAGTACAATTATGTGGTAAAAACAAATAAGCCAGAACTGACATTTTTCTTCCTCTGTTTTGCAGTCTCTGCAAATATGAATTAAAAGAATGGGATGATGGTTTTAAAAAGGGCTTCATTTTAACCTTTGAATATATGCAAAGCCAATATTCAGCTCCCTTTTTCTAAGACGACAGATGAAAATGTGAGAAATAAGCGAGTTTTTAAGGAACAGTACTGAATATTCAAAATGTAATTTGTTTAGAAAAGTCAGGCTTGTATGTCAGAGAAAATCTGTGTCGTGGTTTGGGCCGGACTGGCCACTGAAACGAACGACAAATGCTCTCTTTTACTTTTGTCCCCTTCAAAGAAGCGAAAGCTTCTCCCTTCAGGGAAAGAAGGATGAGAGAGAAAAGAGACTAATGAGTTTAAAAGAAGCTAAAGTACTTTAATGAAATAGTAATAATAAAAAGAAAATAATGGAATATATACAATATATACAAAACCATATCAAGCTCCCAGGGTGATGATCACATCACCTGCAGGCACTGGGAAAGTCCCAGACTGGACTCAGACACAGACAGGAACTGGATTCAGGAACGTATGGATCAGGATCAAAGGCAGATGAACGGAACCTTCCTCAGACGCTGGTCATTGAAGAAAGGGACTGGCCCTTTGAGCCCTCAGCTTTTAAACTGAGCACGAGGCAGATGGGATGGAATACCCTGCTGGTCAGTTTTGGGTCACCTGTCCTGTCCGCTCCTTCCCACAGGTGCGAACCCTCTATGCTTTTCTTCTTCCAACCCTCCAACGGGGCGTATGACAAAGCTCGTTGCCCTTGGCTGTTATAGGAATAAGTATAAGCAGGGGCCTCTCTGCATACCATTCCCTGGCATAAATTATAAACAATCAGGTCTTATCACTCCGGAAGCGGACAGTGTCTAAAAGTCTAAAAAATATGCTTTTAATTTCAGAGGGTTTAGTTAGTTGGAAGGGGCTTAGCTGCAAAGTAAAATTACTGAACAGAAAATTGGTTTTGGTTTACCTCAAACCAGGACAATCTGTTCTGTCCCAGGTTTGGTATTACTGGAATTCTTATTCTGAAAAATCACTGAGATACAGCTCGTTTTGACTGGAAAGTTTCTCTCATCTCAGAATAGGAGATGAAATGGGATTGATAGACTGCCTAGTCCCTATTTCTGCTTTTGACTAAAGGGTCAGCAAGGGAGAGACAGGAGGAAGAGACAAGGTTTCGCCAGTTCACCCCTACCTTTCTCTGAGACAAACACATAAACCCATCATTGGAGTAGTTGGAGATAGGAGTCAAGAGAAGAGGCTCTGGGTAACTACATACAATGTGGGCAGATGCTGTAAGGTTCAGAAGAGTACGAGGCTGCATTGGCTCCATCAGGTATACCTGCACTCTACTGACCTGTTTAAACCTGATTGCTAGGCTTACGAATAACGCATTTGTCACTGAGACAAACTGCTTCAGCAAATCGTTTCCTTTGTTGGATGCAGGTCATACACCATATCAACTACACAAACCGTTTCTTTAAACTCTCAGGCACTTATTTAGTTTTTTGTGTACCAATATATATATTACTTATATAATTACTGTTGGTTGAAGACTTTATCGTATAAGCTTTAGAGGGCACAAAGTATCTAAACTGTGTCTTTTAATTAAAAGAATCTTACATGATAATCACTTAATCTATTCTGAGCTCTCTGAGATAGTCAGGTTTACCTAATCTATATAACTGTCATGACTTTAATTGACTAATGGTTAATAGGGATTTCTAAAACAGATTAAATCAATAGCATTAGGCAAAAAGACAGATTTCTAATGAGACTCATTGATTTGGTGGCCGATTTTTAATGATTCCAGAATGAGCAAGCAATGTCTTACAGAAGAGAATTACAACATCCCAAAAGGGCTTTATTGCCTTGTTTGAGAAGCGCTGTATGTTGCTTTCAGTAAGGAATAATTCATTTGCAGAAGTACTTCACTGTTTTAATTCCACATGTGACAGTTAAGGATATCGTTAACCTAGAAACGGTAAAAAGCTCCAGAAACATACCAGTAAGGCTGTTCTTCTGGTTAAGGCATTAAGCAGGACGTAATTGATTGTGTCCTGCAATCCCGAGCCCATGAATTTCCAAGACCAGGGTACCCTCTAAAGTACACCATGAACTCTTTATTGACCACATGGGCCAGGCCAACCATGGAGTAATCCTGTGCCATTGTACACAAAACAGCAGTTTCCACATTTTTATATCAACTCGCTATTTGACTTTGAACAAGCAGCTGCACCTCTTTGTGACTCAATTCTGCACTTAACATTCATTCTTATAGTCAAATACCTAAGATACCTCAAGTTCTATTCCTCTCTTAATATTCATTCTCAAATTTATACTCTTTTTCCCATCCAAAACAAATTTCCATTCCATATCATCTTTACCCATTACTGTACATTTCAAAAGCAGTGTTGTATACAGACTTCCTCATCTCTATTGCATTTGGCCTTCTATTTTTTTTTTAAGAAGTCAAAGACTGACTTATAGTTTTTTAAATCAGAAAAAGCCATTGAAAATCTTTCAATTCACTGTTTTTTTCTCCTAACTTTGGCCATGATCCTCCTTCCCAGATCACATTATTTAGTTTCAAAACACTTCCTAAAATTCTTTCTCAGGATGCCTTCCCTCAACCCAGCTTTTTTCCAGCTACATCTGTCGTAATTCCTTTGTTTTGCTATGATCCAGGACTTGACATAATGTCTCCTTTATAAGGTAAATGAAAAAGTTGAAATCAGTATAAGACTTCTTAAATTTAGTTGAATTTAATTATGCTGTTAACAATACTAAAATATACATCTCTATTCTGTTAATCTCTCTGTCAATATCTCTCTAGAATTTTCCAAGCAAATTCTTTAAGCAGGACCCAAGATATTTTTCCCAGATAAGGATTAGAGAGCCAAGATTTTTTATTTTTTTTAACTCAGGTCTAAGCTTTACAACCATTGATACAAAGCCTCAAGTAGCTCAAAAACTAAATACAACTCGGTGTCCCTGGTCCAGCTTCTCATATGATTTTGTGAGTAGGTCTGCCATTTTTTTCTCTTATATTGTAGGGAAGGAAGAGAGGAAAAATGATTTCAGAATGCTGACATTTGAAAAGTGTTGACCAAATTCAACTCGAAAATGCTTGACCTCAAGGCTGTAACAGCCACTGGCATAAAAAGCGGGGAAGTGCTGCATTTGATAAGTTGCTCTTATATTTGGGGTGAAACATAAAAGATCTACAGTGGCTGAGGTTACTAGATATGCAGTAAAAAGGCAAGGTTAAACTTCCTGTCAAATTCCAGCTCAAGCAATTGCACTCTGAGTTTTTAAACGTCCCGCTGCTATTTCAAATAGCTCTTGCGTTTTTCAGTCCCCTTTGTGAAGAACTGCTGCACACTGCTAAAGAATTACCACCTTAGTAACAGTGCGTAGGGTGTGGATTGAAATGATCCCTACACCTTGCAGTGAAAACCACTACCGTGGAGTTCTGTGAATGGTTTCTAAATACCAATACAACCTGACATGGGGCAAGTCTAAACATTGGCTAGCCTAGAATATAATTTGAGGAACTCGGTAAAATACTTTAAAAGTCCTTTCAGGTCACACCATGAGTTGTTACAGCAAAAACATTTGTCATTTACAAAGAACTCCTGAATCAAAAAGGAAAACCAGTAATGACAAAAACAGATGCAGCAAAAATTGAGAAACATAAATACATCCATTGGCAAATAGATCAGCTTTAGCTGACAAATCAAAGCACTGTCAGCTTCAGCATGAGCGTGATCAATGACAAACCTATTTGGCCAGGACACTCAAAACATCTCAAAAGACAGTCCTGTTCTACTCCATTTACACTCACGTACCTGTCCTTCAACAAACCTTCCATTTCCCCGTTTTAAGTATCTCATACAATGCAGTTCTTTTCCTGGAAAGTGTAGACGGGATGCGGTTAGCTTTATGTTTTTAATCCTAGGGTCTAATGTTAACCAGTCATGAATTCAAACAGTTGTTAAGATAATATATGCTCTTTTATATCCTTAATTCTCTCATTTCTCTACTATGTCTTTTTATACCAAACAACAATTACCATGTTTTACTTTTATCTGATTTTATGATAAAAGAAGATATATTGTACAATTTTTCATGGTGTATATCTTCAGTGGGAAAAGATCTTACTTTGGGATGTTCGCTTTTACTGAGATTAATTCCCACAATTAATCTCAGTGAATTATATGTTTAATTAGATACCTATTAATTTTTTATGCCTACAATGAATTAAAGAGTTAATCTTGAGGAAACCTGAAAAGCATTGAATTAAAATATTTGGTCATTTAAATTGATATTGTGCATAAATATCAGTAATGAACCAGATGCACGTTTTAATACAGGCAGTAATGTTCCCTGAAGATACACATTAGGAAATGTCATTCTAAAGGTATTTTTCACTCCAAAACCCTGTAAAATATGTATTTACTGTCATGTTTTCATTTTTGGTCCTCCACAAAATTGTATGATTGAAGGAGCGTTTCTTTATTTTTGTGCCATTCTGTTCCATTGTCTCAGAGACACAGAGAGAAGCAGAAACACATAAACAGTGAGAGTATCTTTTAAAGTGCAGTTGTATGAGATGCCTGCAGCAGGATTTGAAGGGTAGAGGATGAAATACAAATGTAAAAACACGCAACACGTGCCGAAAGGCTTTGCTCAGAAAGCTTAAAGTTGGTGTATTCTACTGTTTTTTGGCGGGGATGGGAACGGGAAGAAGGAGGCGTGAGGAAATACTTGGGAGATTAAACCATAACATTGCTCGTTTCCAAAAAGCAGTTGCAAATGCAAAGCCCATGACACGTCCAGAACGTAAAAATTGAATGGTTCACCCCAAAGAATCCCTTTCCCTATAGATGTCTCTCCAAGCTCCCAGCCACACCTTCCCACTACAAATGTATGTAGTCTACAGGTCTCTCATGAAGCTGTCAGAATATACTTTTCTTTAAACATTTGAACATTTCAAGCTTTTTTTATCACTCCCACATATCCTTTCTCAGTCCCCTTACATTGTTTAGTCCTCTGTTAAGGACCTGCACTGATTATCCAGTGTGAAATTTTGAACAGAGTGTAAAGTCCGATTTCTAAATGGCAATTATTAGTATTAACTGAAAGTACAAAAACTCTGCACCTATGAATAAATCCCAAAGCTTCAAGAGATGGAGTTAAATTTCCTCTATCATGTCGAGGAAATTTTTCTTGTTGATTTTCTAGGGCCAGTGTATTAATTAACCATAATTTGGAATTGTATTGGACACATTTTACTCTTTCATTGACTCCCTAAGAGTACGAAGCTAGCGTGCATCCCAGTTGCTTCATTCAGAAAATAGGGAATACTATTCAGATTCCAGAAAATGCCATGATTCTGAACTCTAACTGTGGTTCCTTTTTTCCCCACTGATACATACTTAATCGTATATACGACTGATGTTTAGCGAGTGGATAGCAAAATTGCTATCTCCCTAGGAACATTTGCAACCACTCTTAATAACTATTAAGTTTTTAAATGAGCCTACAGTTTCATTAATTTTCAAACGGTGGCTCAACCATCATAGGAAATGAGTCATTACTTCCCAACAATCTTGAAAGGAGTTTTTGGAATGTGATTTTTTGTGGTAGTGTTCTGCAGCAATGAAGGTCTTTTTGACAGTGTAATCTGCAGCGGAAAATAGATACTGATTTGTATTAGTATTTTGCTTTCTTAAATTTCTTCCTGGCTGTTGTAATTATGCAGAAGTGAGAAGTAACCGAGCTTTTTGCCTCGATGCAGCATTGAAATTACAGGAAATACTGCCATTGCTCCATGCAAGTCTGAAGTAGAAGCTTTGGCAAAGTGATTTCAACATCAGAACCGCAAAGGAGGAGAACATTTCCCTTCTGCAGGCTTCAAGGGGCTTGTTAAAAAAAAAACGGTTCCAGCAGCTTCAATTTGGATATCTCTTGGTTTCAGTTTGGTTATTTCATTTTACCTGTTTTATCTATTTATTATTACTTTTACTTAGACAAGAATGGCAAAATCCCCAGAAAGTCTTTCTTGGAAGAGTGTGCCAGTTGCTAAGTAAATGAATGCTTCAAATAAAATCCATTTCAAAAGTCTGGTCATTAACATCTGCATATTTCACTGTGAGCCAAATCAAATAGTACATAGTAACTATTTTGATGAGAAATTTTTCATTGAAACTGACTTTAATGGAAAATTTGGATTTCATCTAAATTTATTTTTTCATGACTGGTGAATGTTTTTGTCAAATAAGTGTGTATTACAAAAAAGGTAATTTTTACTGCACATGACTTATTTTAAGCTCCCAACATTTCCTATTTCTCCCCTTTGAATTCCCCACTCCTGCCAAACAAGCAATTTAAACATCTCTAGATGTGCTATATGGGAATTCGGTCCAGATGCCTTCATCCCCTCCAATGTCCTACATTCCATGTCTGCTCTACATCTTCACTGGTGCTCACAACCGGGGCAAAAACACAAGACGGGCCAGCAAGAGAAGCCAGGGCACTTCTTGGAGACACTGACTAGCCCGCCATAGAGTAAGCAGGAGACACAAGTCTGACAAATCTTGGAGACCCCTGAATCGATACTTTACAATTTCGGTTCATGGTTTTCAGGAGACAGTTTTCTTTTTTTCAATGCTATTATCCTAAAATTGAAATTTTCTACAAAACTATCCCATTTGTCATACTGGCTTTAATAGTAAAGCACTCATATTTCAGTCCAGGAAAGCAAAGCTCTTGATACCGTACATTAAAAAATAATGCCATACATCTGAATATTTTGGCAATGGTCTTAACACACCAGCTGCTTGCCTCTCCCCCTGCAGATAGAGCTAAACACATTTTTTCTACTAAAGGGAAGAGAACTAAGTTTAGCTCTACTAATTGCATTTTAGTCACATAAATACGGTCATTCACCCCACTTGGAAGGTTTCAAAATCTTTTCCTTTATGATTGCACACCTCTTTTCCTTAGAGAAAAGGGAAAAAAGTAAAATACTGCCTCTTTTTTCTGCTCACTCCAAGAAGAAAGACCTATGGACTTGCACTATCACTTTGAATTTATGATTTAGATTTAATTACTTTTGTATAAAACAGCAAAGGAAGCTCTTCCTTTAGTTTCTCCATTATAACCCTAACAGTTTAATTAATTTTAAGAAGGTAGATTTCTGCTATGGTTCCCATTACTTTTCATCAGTTTGGGACCCAAGACTAGGGCTATTTTTTCTTTTTTGTAAGTTATTACAACTCTTTATTTGGTTTTCATTCATCTTGTGTATTAGAAATATGAGCTGATAATATCTTCTGTTAAATCCAATTAAACTTGGTTTACACTGAATAGTTCCTATTTTCTGTCCTGCCAGTGTCCAGGTGATGAGATCATAATACATTTATAGATGCTCTTAATGCTTACATTGTCTATTCTTCTCTGCTAAATTTGAAGCCAAAATAGCCATGGTAAATAATTCAATATTGGAATTTCAATGGAGAAAAGGCAAAATTATTTCATCTTCACTTCATGTTTTTTAAAAGGGTCTTTAGATGCAGAGAGAACCTGTATACATTCCATGAAATTCTACCCTGACCACTACATTGCTGGACCAGGAAGAATACTAGACCAGTTCTAATTAATAAGAGCATTTCTGAAGAGTATTGTCTTGTTCTATCATTTGGGTGATCTGTTTTGGAAAAACTCACAGTAAAATTCTGGGGCAAAATTAGACCCCTTCGCCCACTTCCTAAAATTGAAAGTAACAGAAAAAAGGAAATGCAATGAAAAAAAAAGAAAAAAAAAATCTAAGTCTGACCAGAATGCAAGCTTTGTGCTAATTTTTTTTTCAGGATCTATGAAGTGTACTGATTAGGACAATATTTTTCCTCCTACATGGAAGAAAGAATGCCAGAAGTGCAATGAACATAAGAAACAGCTTGGCAGAATGGTTGGCATTTCAGGAGTACTTGTAGGGGAGAAGAATTTAATAGCCAGATTACAGAAAATGCAGAAAATACAGACTTTCCCCCTAATTAATAAATGGCCAACTGGTAATAAAATCCAACCAGTTTATATACTTTTGTGTATGTTATGTTAGAAGCACATAATGGGTTCATACCGTTGAAGTCACTGAAACTCCTAATCTTATTTAACGAGATCTTATCAAAAATTTATTTTTAAAATCAACAGAAATACTTATTTTGAAAATTCATGGGGACAGGGAATAACTCAGAACTCAGAGTTAACATCCAGCCAATGAAAACAGCTCAATTTTTCAGACTCTTATCTATACAGTATACACAAACAATATGAATTTCATAATTTTCTCAAAGAGTTTCTGTTAAGAGCTTCCTCTTGTCCTCCTGCTCTGGGTCCCTATAATCACTGCTAGAAGCAAAGCTCTTATTGCTTCAAAAACTAAGTAGCAATCTTCTTTTCCGTCTAAGTCTATTAGCTATTAGCTATTCTCCTCCTTCCCCTTCCAGTCAGTGCCCACAGCTCTCTTTTCATCTCAGTCATCAAATCCAAGTTCAGCTCTGATCAACAGTAGCTTTGCTATTGACTTCATCACAGCCAAGATTTCAGGCTCAAGGAATATCAAGAATGTGGATGCTAAGTGCTGTCACTTAGGCCATTTTCCAGGAAGTATTCCAGTACAATAGTAGACTGACTTTAATTCTATGCCGAAGAATGCAAAAGTTTCACCACTATAGCATGACTAGCCCACACTTAGCTGCTGCATTAATGGATTTTTTCATCTGAAGAGGATAGCAAAGGAAGGAAATTGCCTACAAACTTAGCACCTGTATATGAATGTATTGAATTAAATTTTCACAAGATAACTTCATTAGATCTTAGATTTGGCATACTGTATAGCAAAGAAATAGGATTCTGCAATATATACATTATAACAACAAAGGTTGAGCTAAAGAACAGAAACTTTATACCAACAGTGACTAATAAATTAAATTTAAATTAAGATTAAGCAGAGGAATGGTGTCAGCCAGTATTTGATTTAGCTGGAAGGGAGCAAGGTATTTTAAGAGCATTTAATAAAATCCAAGAAAAATCAGGCTTCTGAGGTGTGGAGAGAAGAATGGATTATAGCGACACGGATACAGAGGGCTGGTTTACTAGTAAATTACATAAGCAATAAGCCTATTCATTTAAAAAGTCACAAAATTTTACTTTTGCTGCCCTGAAGGACAAAATTCTTCAGTTCCTGCTTTGGATATATTTCAAGGGAAGAACAAAACTTCCTCATTTCATAGATACGATTCCGCTGAATGCAGTTGAATGCATGAAGAATGCTAATAAAGTCCGTCCCCATAAATTCTCAGTCACCAATTGCAGTTGCACATGCCAGGGGCTAGAGGACTTGCATTCTAAATAGGCCAGGAAAGATGCCCATCATATTCCCTTGAAACCTAAAAAAATATCACATACGAACTTTGTAGATGATTGCCCCACAAATCCTCCCTATTTAATTCCAAATAAAAGTTTATACAGTTTTTTTAAAGAGAAATAATTAAAGCATTTTCTGGTGGAGGTCAGCTTCACTGAGAAAGATGCATACCAAGACATAGTCAGGTTGTCTTTTAGTCTAATTGAGCAGTATTCCCGAACCCCAGGATTCTCAACATTTACTGCGTCTGTGATGACAACTGGCTACTTCCTGAGCAGAGGTTGGATGGCAACGCACTGGGTACAAAAGCTTCTCTTTGTGATAGAAAATGACAAAGCAGTACATAAGGTCCAGGTCTTGTTCCAAACCTGTTGCTTCCTCCCTCTCCATTTATGGATATGAATACGAGACATCTCAAACTTCTGGCTATGAAGAGTTATTTACAACCGTTTGCAGATCGTAGATGTACAAAGACAGAACTGTGCTTCATGAAACCCATGAAATATCAGTATAAATAACCCTTAAACATACAAAAATAATTATCATTGTCTTCCCTGTTGTAGTGGGGCTCTCCAGAAATACAGTTGGGGAGGGAAGAATGGGGAAGAAAAAACCAAGACTGCTACGTTACCAGTTTTCTACCTGTAAGGCTGTCCTTTCCTATGGAAACAAGTTCATTATCAACACTGGGAGCTTTTGTTGGCAAATTGCAAGTTTATTAACAATTCCAGATTACTCCCTATTAAAGTGACGGGCAGTAGGTAAGTAATGATTCCCAGAGTCATCTTTCTCCCCTGCACAAAATTTCAAATATTTAAAAGACAGTGATATTGAAAATTCCTAATGAAGCAGTTTTGAGTACAGCTGGCAATATTTTATTAAATGAAGAGTATTCTAATCAACGATGTAAAACGGAGATAAAACAGAAACAAAATATTATTTGTTTTACTATGAAATAAGCTAAGACAAAGATCTTAAAGAAAACTCGCCAGTAATTTTTTTCATGAAAGTTAAGACGACACATATAATCAATTTTACCTCTGGTCTAGTATTAGCTGAGGGTCTGACCTGTAAGATTCAGAGGGAAAACTAGAATCTTGCTGGATCTGTTGCTCAAATACATCTCCAACTGGACGCACACCTTTAAAAATTTCTTAAAGAAATCAAATTGACTGAAAACTTTTCTGTAACAAGCCTTCTAATAATAAATGTCAGTGCAGTTCAAACGAACAGGAATTAAAATGGTATTTATAGCCTGGATTTAAAGTACTACATTACTGACAAGGTGTGTTTAGAATTATTAGTAGCTTAGTTGCTGTAAATGGGTGGACTTCATCTGCGTGGAATACACACTTTCCTACATTAGTAAAAGCACTACCACCACTGGGAACAAGTCCCATGATACGAAGTCAGAACATCCCTATTACAACATTTTCCTGTATTTTACCTCCAGACTAAGATCCATCTGTACAAAATTAACTCTATGTTTGACAGCCATCAAGAACTTTAGATGTCCTGCCATCACGCTCCCAAGAATGTCTCTAGAAGTCAAACACAAAATACGGGAAAGGAGACGGAAGATGGAATTTGAGCAAAACCAGTTGTCTGGAGTGGGGGATCTCCGCTTGCTCCTTAACCAAATTCCCTAACTAAAGAGAATAATTCAGATTATTTCCTATCTTTTAGTGGGCTAAATCTTGATGTTTTAGAACATTTTGTAAAATGGAAGTCCAAAAAATGATTATTTGTGACTAAACAAAATCTTTCTTTTAAACACTTTGAAATGGCTTTATTTTCATTGTAGCCCCTTTCCTTTGAAACACACACACAAAAAAACCTCAAACCCCCACGATTTTATTCTTCAACACACAGAAACATCAGACAAAGGGATAATTTGTGAAAACGTCAGTAAATTCCATACACTTTTCCTCAGGTAGATTTTGTTAAAAAAAACTCTTTTGCAAGAACTCTTTGGTTTTATTGATAAACTATTAAAAAAAACCCCACAACAAAACCACCCAAAAGCAGACAAAATACCACAAGTTATAGAAACCTCATGAAATAAATTCTAAAATAGACAGTTCCCCTAGGAAGGGATTCTGTGTCCAACTGCCCTTTCCAACCACTTCTGAGGGAATTAGTCTCCTATGGGAGTATTCTGCTGACGGGAATCCCAATCGAGCTTCAGAGTTTTTATGGTATTGCAGTGTGGGCCTGGATATTTCCTTAAATAAAAGGAGGAACTGCGTTGATCAGATGTCTTGAAAAACTTGGCAGCCCTTCCCACCAGTGAAGGTCATTTAAAACCGTATGACAAAGTGAGCTACATATGACTACATTCTCCAGAACTGGACCACTGACTGCCTGCTTTGGGATGTATAAAGCCACTTGCAGAGCACAGCTGCTTTGTATGGTTTTAATTTGTTCCTGCTTGCTTAGTTAGAGGATTGGTTTTTAAACACAGGTAGAAATGAGAGAAAGATGTTTTTTTGCAGAATGCTACAGAGACAACCAACATTATCTTGGAGACAGTAGGCTACCTGCAGATTTTTATATCCTCTTTGCTCTAACCTTAGAGGAATCATAATTTCTTTGTATTTTAGACAGCAACCTTAACTGGAAGATAAGTAAAAGTCAAAGTAATTGTAAGAAAGTTATGGTGGCTAATGCAAAATTTTGGTATCTAGAAAAAACCCAATACATTGCTTACCTTGTTTTAAGCTGAGTACATTGGATAATCAATACCCAAGACTCCTTCATGACTTTGTATTTTGTATAATCCAGATATTAGTTCACTACAATCTATTTTCAGTTTTGTTAGTGGGATATCTTTTTTCCCCCAAAGTATACAGATTTCACTCCGGAATTAAAACAAAATTGTTTGGAAAACATACCAAATTCTCAGCCACATCAATGTTTCTCTTTAAGTGATGCGTACGTCTGGAATTTGATTTAATTAACATAGCATATATCTGATTATATTAAATCATGAATGATTAAAATCCAAACATCAGACATATTTTTTTATTAACTTTATCTGTTTACGTTACATCAGAAGTACTGCTTTGCTGTAGTCTCGGTGGACTCAAAAGCAGCAGCTGGATGGCTGCCCACCTCCCCACTTAAATCCAGGCCACGCTAGGCCCTGTGGCAAAAAAGATTTTCATCAAAGGGAAGGGCTTGGTTCTGTCCGAGGAATAACAGAATGACTCCAGCTGGAACCAAATTTCATTGCAAAGCCCCCATCCTGCATAGACGAAGGTCGATGCTTACACATACATAAGCACTTGCTCATATACGTTTCTCACAGAAGTCAATGTACTTACAATGCTGAAGACTGGGTTGAGGTCCAATGTCAATTCCCACCCGAAAGTCCAAGACCATAATCAATAAAAAAAATCAGGCCAGCTCAGTACCCAAAAGGCGATTTACACTACAGCCACACCGAACCCTGCTGCTCAGGGGCAATGCCACTCATACATAACACTTTGACTCCACTCACTGCTAGCTCTCAATACAGCTTGACACAGATGCTTTACACCACAAATAATTTCAGCCTTCCTGAATATAAATCAGATTTGTTTTAGACACAGCACAGATATATGGGGAAATTTCATTTTAGGATATATTTAAGTAGTTCAGAAGCATAAAACATGCAACAGGAAACACGAAAGCAATTTTCTCTTTCTGTGCATGGGTGTAGCCTGGTATGAGGTAAAGGAAAGAAAAGCACGTTGCTGGGCAGAACAATGTTACAGGGTTTTTATACTAATATTAAAAGACAAAAGAGATTGAGACTAGGAGATAAAAATTTTTGTGAGAAGTAATTAATTAAAATGAAAAAGCATGTACGCTAGCGAACCATCTGCCATCAAGGGAACAAATTTACCTGGTATTAATTTTGGAGATAAACACAGAGCTGCAATACCAGATTGCACATGGCAAACTTTGAGAACAAAATTATTCACGTGCAAAAGGAAGAAGTATGGCCTATAGCATTTAATCTAACATCTTTCACATAGCTCCACTGTCTGGAAATGAAGAACAGGCCACAGTTTGTTCGGAATAAGTGTTTGATACACACAGTATACAGCTACGTAATGTTTTACGACTATCAGCTCCTTGTGGCCTATCTTTTTGACCTGACTTTGACCAGTACCTGATACAACCTACTAGAGCAGACTGCCCCCTCAAACTATGCAAATAATGAGAGTGGGAAATCTTGAGTATTTTGCATTGGAGGGGGATGTAATTCATACTATGACTAAAAACAACACTTGACTAATTTTAACGTATCTGTTTTATGAATTAAGAATTGCCAGGGGAAAGTGTACTTTGATATAATGAAGTACAGATGACAAAGCCCATAGGTGTGAAAGAGGCCACAAGGTATATTAAGGACTATAAAAAATCTGCCCCAAACACTAAATATCCTGCTGGGTACAGGTTACAAGATATCAAATGGAGCAGTAGAAATACAGGATGGCCAACAGATAAAGATCTTGACCTCTATTTATACTGATCTCGGTTCCAAGTCTGTAAAAAAAACTAACTCAAATTATTCCAGACTAACTGAAAGCCAGGGTCCACCATACATAGCAAGTAAGTTTTTCTGATGTATTTGCAATCAAACTCAACAATATCTGAAATCATGTTGACTATATGTCAACAGAATCTTAAAATCGTAACGTCAGACATCATAAGAAAAGCCATATGCCCATTTTGTAGCCTTGAATAAGTACCAGCTTTCACACTTCTGCTGATTCATAGTATCTTTGAAGTGTCTTTTTAAAACAAAGAAAAAAAAAATCATACCAGAGCTATCCACACATTTCTGCATTGCATTTAGGATAATATTTAAAGGAAAGACAGGGTGGGAGGAGAAAATAAAAAAGCATCAGGAGATTAGCTGAGAAGAGAGCATGTAAAGCTGCTTCTGCCAATAGCCAGCGTATAATTTATTACCCATGAACATGCAGAAAAGCTGTATAGAACAGCCTACATGAAAAGCTGTAATTCTGACTGCATTCTTATACTATAGATTTTAAGATCTCTTTTCCATTTATGTGAAATGAGAAAGTGGCCTGATTCTCAGTGACATTTAAATTCAAAGGAGCACTCAGTAAATGTATGATTTCTTAGAAGAGACTAGTGAGTTTAACCTACAAATTCAGAGTTGGGTGCCTGTATTTATTTTGGTTGAAGTTCTAGGTTTTTTTTCATAATCACTTGGATTAGATTATGAAAAGTGACATTTTAATACTGACCTAACACAGCAGAGTGCACTGTGAATAATCTCAGAGGCCATTTTATATTCTCTAGGTGTTTATGTAACACAGGCTTATATTCCTGGAGACGGTCAATCTATCCCTTAAGTCAGAGAAGTTCAGCTGTTGTGTATCTTCTTGGTTCTAGACAGATATGAAGTAAGTGCATCGCTAGATATTGATTTCTAAGCATTTGGAATATTAAATGAATAAAACCTTTTTTCTGTACCTAAGTCAGTATCACACAACCAGAAGCAAAGGTATCTTTTCTCAGTCTGCATAAAGTTCTATTAAACACAATAGTTTTTTTTTTCAGCAGCAATAAAAATATTATAAGGTTACTTCATTTAGGTTAAATGAAGTATATTTTGACTAACATGTTTCAAGTTCTTCAATGTCATATTTCCTTTTTTCCACCACCACTCCCTTCCCCACTATGTTCATTTTTCTTTCACAGCTGCTATAGCAAAACACCTGAAAACTGTACAATGAGATGATAGACTACATACTGTACTTTGACAGTGGCAACATCACTTTCAGCCCTATCACACACTGCAAAAAAACCTGTTTCTTTAGTTCTCCAACATTTATCTAAGTTTATAGCACTGCTGATCCAGAAATAGAAAACAGGAGGATACCCAGTAAAATTACTTGCACAGCTAAGATCAAAATTCAGCTTAGTTTCATGAAAATTCTGCTAATGAGGATAGGAAATGCTACAACAGCAATCTATACAAAGAAAACAGTGAGAACACAAGTAAAAGATAATTTCTGTAAAAGAGGTGGAGATTGTAATGCTGTGTTGCTTCTGATTACCAGAGCGAACCAGCTGAAAGTGGTGGTTATAATGCTGCACATAACTGAAAAGCAGTGAAATATATATACACACACACACGTATCAACAAAATGAACAGTATCCTTTTTGGAGATATACGTGTAATACCCACACGCACACAGGAAAGTCAAGAACCGTTTAGAGAGGCTTTTTCAGTTTGACAAATATCAAAGAATTACTGACGATTGCTTAGAAAACAGTACAATTTTGAGCTCTAATATTTTATGCATAATGCTTTGCATAGAGATAGCAAACTATTTTACAAGGGTCCTGAATCAGCAAAAATATCCTGCTTATTTCTCAGCACTTCAATGACGCAGATTCACTGTGTCAAATTCTGTTCTCATTTATAAGAACGTAAGTAGAGAGCAACTCTCTACTTTGGAGGAGGTAGTGACAGTTTATAAGCTTTATTTAGCAAAGCTCCTTGCAAGTTACTCTAAATCCATTTTATAAATAATGTGTTTCTCATTTCTCTGTTTATATTAATAGAAGAAGATTTCCTGAATAGTAAATGAACTACTGTCTGTAGGACTCACACAACTATACCAAACTCTCATACTCAGCAGTAGAACTACTACTGTGAGACATTTTTATGCATTACAATTTTGGTTTATTTCTGACATTAGAAGATAACATTGTGTTGGCCCTGGACATATATTTAAACAACATGTTTTTTCAGCTCCTACTTGCTGACCCATGTTTCAGTCATAAAGAACAAAATTTAGACTCCTAAATGCGTATAATTTGCATTTTTTTAATATATAAACAGGGACTCATAAACAATATTTTGACTTTAGGCACAAATATGGCACAACCTAACACAAAACGAAAATGTTTGTTTTGCTTGCACTGACAAATCCTTCACTGGCTTCTGGTCTCACAGTGCTCAAACACCTCTCTTGCTGGGAGTTTCACTTCTCTTACACCAGGATAAAACCAAGCAAATCTCCACTTCAGAGAGCCCTGCAGAGCCTCTAACTATGGGTTAATTGAAATAAAATCTTTAGCTTTGTTTCTGGCTGTTCATCTGGCTTCTTCACCCTTGTGCTACCCTTACTGACAGTGAAGGTAAGGATGTACATACTCATTTCAGACAACTGAATTCAAGACAACACTAATTTATCTTTATATTTCACAATTATACGGGCCAAATTTAAACTATATAATAACTGCCATTGTAACAAATCCAACAGAACTATGCTCATTTATGCTATTACTACCTCTCTCATCCTTTTTTTCTTCTGGAAAAGCAGCTCGTTCAAATCAATATGCCCTGATACCCTTGGAGCCCAGTAGCTCAGATCACGGTTCTTCAACCTTTAAATGAAAGTCCATTTCATTAAAAACAAATAAATAAATAAACGAAACCTGCAGAATACCCTCTGTTGATTTTTATTTAGCATGTTGATTTTTATTTAGCAGTTCGCACTTCTATTGTTACTATGAAAAATATTTTAACTAAAAATATTCATAATTAAAACATCAGCACAATCACTGGACTTAAAACTTACAAATGAGCTGGTACAGTCAGCAGTTAGCAGACTGTCAATACTGTGTGGTTGGCCTTCTGCTGTCTTATGGTCCGGCAGTGGCCCACAGGCCACGGGCTGCATAACACTTCTGCAGAAATTATATGAACTTCAAGCATCCGAGTGATCGATCTCTCACATATGCAAACACCCACACGCTGTCTGTCTCTATTTTTTTCCTTGAAAATTAAATGTCAATAAGATATTATTTTTAGTTATTACTTTTTATGTTAATGGCAGAATGGTACTAACAGATGATCTCAACATTTCCTACGAGATACACATGGCTTCGATAAACATGCATCGTTGGGTAGCAGCCAGAATCTGACAACCTTCTTAATTCCTTGAACAACATTTCATTGCACAACAGACCCATTTATTTCAGGGGAGACACTCATGGAGTTTTTTAGTTTGAAGTGCTGGAACCTAGCCCTTTCAAGACAGAGAAGACTTGATTTTCCATTCAGAAAAAGAGAAACTGCTGTTGATTTCAGTGAATTAGGGACTGCAGAACTGGGTCAGATTTGTTTGGATGACTTGTGAGAAGATACCAATGTGAATTCAAACTTTACGTTGCTTATGTAAGGGTTATCCATTCATAGACAGCTCCTTACTATCCACACCTTATTAATCCAACCCTCCATTGAAAACACAAAGAGAAAACACAGATCTTTAAAAAGTTCTTTTGCTGGGAGCTCATATTTTTAAGCAAACAACCTGCTGCTATTATATATTTTTTAAAAAATAATCTAGGTTTTGAAATACAAAGTTCTTTTAAAATATCATGAGTTTTCCTGGTCCAGCTGAACCCAGAGGCTATTCTCCCCCATAAGAAAGTCAAAAAAGGTCAACTGTCTTTGAAGATTCTGTAAGCGAGATCAAATGCATCTGGAATTAAGTCAGTTCTCAAGTGCAGTGCTACTTAGCATAATCAAGTGTATTGCTTATTTTCAATGCTTGCCTCTGCATAACTGCAGGACTCTGAGCGCTGCTTTTGAATCCATTGAAACTTTGCAATTGTTCTTGCGGAGCTTGACCTTGAGAAGTCCCAAACATTCTCAGCTCATCACAGGTCCCAAGGTTACAATGCTGTAATTCCATCATAAAACAACCATGACTTCAGTGCCCAAATAGCACCTGTCAAAGATAGACAGGTTATTTCTATTTTTCTTCTGATTTTCAAGACAGAGGACAGGATTGTCCTCAACCTGATCCCATATGAGGATTCCAGCCCTCCAAAGACATACACTGCTCCTCACAGTTAGCTTTACAGCTTTAATCCTTTTGCATTCAAATCAATGAGCATGTTTTTACTACAGAGGAAGCACCAAAGAAGTCCAACTCCTGTGTGCAATAGGCCTGATTATTGACAGCAAAGCTCAACGTGTGCATATATCCCTGTAGCAGCTATGTGCAGGTCTGGGCACAGCATTCTGGAGAAAATTAGTACAGACTGTACAGCACTGGATTACCTTTCTGTGGTTCGTAGCATAAGTGATGCAGCCACAGGGTAGATATCCTTGTGTTATACCTGTTTTGAGTTTAACCTTGATGGCTAAGAGGGGATTCATTGCATCAGCCATACACAGACTGCTTGAAGTAAGGACTGATCCCAAAAGGCTTCTGATCAATGTCTACATCATGTGTAATCTACATCTACACTAGCATGTACAGCTCTCTAAATTTGTGTATCCTATATACCTTGTTTGTCCCTTAAACGAGCCCTGCTCCGACACAACATGAGAATAGTTTGCGACAGTAACATAAGTTAATTTTTCACATACAAAAAGTTCATCTGAAGTCACTGGAGGAAAGTTGCATGCTTACGTAGCTGTAAAACTAGAACTGATTCTGTCTGGTCACTCTTAGGGTATCCTAAGAAACTCCGTATTGAGTCAGGGATATTTTGTTTAGAGTCTTCGACATCCCTTTTGACTGACAATCATGGTAAAATATGGAACACCAACATATATAAGCATAGGTCAAAAAAGTATTTTAATACAAGTAATGGCTAAGGGAATGGAGGCAATGGCAAAAATGAACCATATTTCCATAAACTGAATTGTTCCAAGAAGATGGAAAAGACAACGTGGGGACAGCAGGTGAAATAAAGAATGGTCTTAAAAAGATGAATCATGCAGGAATAAGAGGGAAATTTCAGAAATAACAACTGAATTTTTTTTCCACCCAATTTCTTACTATTTTTTCCAAGGGAACATATAGAACAAAGACCTTAGCATGATTAAAAAGTTGATCAAACATTTATAGCAAAGATCTATATATTATAAAATAAAATACACAGTTTTGTGAAAGAGGAATAAAGTCTCAAAACCAAAATGATATGCGTTAATTACAAAAGAACAGGATGAAACAAAAGATATGGGAAGGAGGAAGGCTGACATTCAAGGGAACAATGAACTAATATGTGCAACTTTTTGTTCAGACAACAGTGTCTTCATGTAAGTAGCATATGTACTACAAAAACAGGCCACAAGTGGACTTCTATAAACTCAGTTCCCTGTTTTTATGGAGATTTATCGATACGAACCACCTACAGCCCTAGGCACATAACACAAAAAACCCCTCTATGTTGCAAGAACATTAAGGTTATAAAGTCAAGCACACATGAGTTAGGAAATGCTGTCTCTAAAGTAGCCTGCATAACCTCGTTTTGACTTTCTTTTGCTTGAGCAATCAGACACGATAACGCTGAGGGCCAGAGAAAAGCCCATGAGGGCATAAAGGATCCTGGATTCACTCTAGGGTTTGAGCAAGGCACAGTAAATAAAGTCTAAAGAGATCTGGTCTAGGGTGGCCTGGGACATCGAATCCAGCCTGCTGGAGGCTTCCATCAAGACCACAGCCTTTTCCCCAGAGCAGATGCGGCTGCTCAGCAGCTAGCATTGCTCAATTAGGCAAAAAAGCTTCTCCTGCCTCCTGCTCTGTAACACCCAAAGCCGGGATGCAGCAGCGACTGCCAATGTTTCTGGAGGCCGAGCGGCACAGATGGGAAGATGCTGCAGCTGCTGAGGCCAATGCCCTCCCTGCTCCCTGCAGGAGGGGCAACAGCATGGAAGACTAGGGGAGCCCGGCTTTCCAGGACAGCAGGGATTCAACTGTGACAGCTCAGCTCCCTGTCAGAGCACGGATGTCGCAAGAGACTGCATTTGGCAGAAGCTGCTGCCAGAGAAAAGTGGCCAAGGAGTAACCAAGCATGGAAGCTGCTACAGAAGGGACGTGAAGTGTGACACAAGACATAGCTGAGTGCCAGGATCTTGATCCAGCCCCAAAATAACGCAGTGTGGATTATTCTGAAGTTTGTGATCAAATTCCTCATAACTCATGCCTTGACTCTGTGTTTTCTACTTCTTAATCTCTAATCTCAGTTTCCTACTCTATTCTACCCACCGCCCCACCCCTCAATTTCCGTCACAATTTCTCTGTCCAGCTAATGGTTGTCCTGTTTCGATCTCTGGTTTCCAGTAACAACTTGTCTCCCTCACCAGCTTTCAGTTTTACTCTCTTCCCTTTTAAAAAGTCTCTTTTCAGTATTTTCTTCCACTGACATCTCACATTACTACAGGCAGGGGAACCACGTCTTCTGCTTCTGGTGCCTTGGGCTGGAACAAGATCTGTGTAGTCTGCATGAAGTGTGTACTGGTTTTCTTTTCCCTCCTAGATTCATAATTTAAAAAAACTAAACAATTTTTTTCTAATGAAGACAAGAGAAGGTACTTCTCTGCCATCAGGGCAACACTTTAAGTTTCTAGTGGCTACTATAAAGCATGTAGGTCCTAGCTTGTCTTAACCTATATATTCATGGAGGAGAAAACATATTTTCTACTAAATTCATTCTTTGAAACAGCCAAATCATTCTGGTTGACACTGGAAAAATACATCCTCAGGCAGATACCCGACAATGCAATTTTCAGACTGAAGTTCTAAAAAGCTAAGAAACCCTGATAGTGAGTTCTTGCAATGGGCTGCATTGAACGGCCGTATGTACAAGCTTTACTAACAATATTAACACACTATACCAACAGAATTATTTATTGTAGAGAAAAAGCCTCTTCAGATACTGGCAACTTACAAAGACCAGCCTCTGCATAAACTACCATCAGCCCTAAAACTATAGAGTCAACACAACCTGAACCCTAGGTCTGTACAGGTGAGTTTCTCCATAAAGCCAGTATTAAAACCACAAACTACTTCTATTTCCAAAATAACGTTCCTTATGATATTTTGCTTATAACCTCACTTATCTTTACCAACTAGTCATTTCAAAATGCTACCTAAGGGCAACTAAAACTGGAAAAACAAAGAAGAAACATATGCTGACTTTGATGTTGTTGTTCCTCTGGTTCCTGTTAATATTTTGGAGAAAAACGTCTTTGAAAACTAAGCAGGGAGAAAGAGAGTGAGAGGCACACATAGAGAAAAGATCATATTCTGAAGAAGCCAGAAGGCACTAGATAAAAGCTGATAAAAAGTAGGTCAGCTAATGATTCACAGCATCCAATGCTCACAGAACCCTGCTAACAGCAGGGAAGATGCAAATGCAGAAGCTAACGTCAAATTCTTCAGTATAGGGAAAATGGTTATAATGGAAACAATTGGCTATACACACATCTGGGTATGAAAACTCTGCAGATGTTGAGAACAGAGCTCCGCTGGTGTTAATCTTTCTTTAGGGTCCACTGGAAGTTGAGAAGTCTAGACTTGATCACCTAACTTCTTCCAGTCCGGATGCTGAGGCTGGTGATATGATGTCCATGAATACTCATGCTTTCTGTTAATGTTTTTTTTTTCTTTTCTCCCCCCCTCCCGCGAGGATCACTCAGGGCAGTTAAAGTGGATAATGCTCTCAGTAGTAACAGAAGTGGTAACATCATCTTTGGCTATAACGTATCTCAGTTTTCTGTTGGATGGTTTATCCATCTGATACGATTTAGCTTCACCCAGTGGTAGAAACAACTTCTTTTATAGATAGCCAACACAGAAAACAAAGGACAAGGAGGAAGGTAACTCATTAGATAAAGATCCCTTTTGTGTTTACAGACACCCTTAAAACTGCTGACAACAAGGATCCATGAGGTCTTCCACAGGGAAAAAACACGTTCATTTATAAATGAAGCCCCTTGCAGCCTGATTCTGCGATGAGCTTATTAAGAAGCTTGAGTGAGCTAATAAGAATACACAGCAATTTCAGTTTGGGATTTCAGTGTTAGAAAGTGAAATCTCATCAGCGTAAACAAAGGTGGCCTGAAAGCACAGAAGTCCTCACACTTTCCCAGTCAGCAATGCTGACACACAACCTCCCGGATATTTTTCCCCTTTACTGTTTGTGACTGCATAATAAGCCTGTGGCAACTGCAGCAACTGCTTAGAAGCAAAAGGAGCGTAATTTATTTTAGTTATGTTTTAATGTCTTTTGTCAGCTTGAAACCAGGGGAGGCAGCTCCCTTTGACCAGCTGCTTCTCCCCAGACCACAGGCAAGGACTCCATGGACCGCAGCCTGAGAACTTCTGCGGCAGACATTATTGATTGCATGGGTCCTTGTACACAGAGAATGAAGCCTGTGACATTTATTACTGTAACAGCACTTCTGTGCCAAATCATTCATTTTATTTTTTTGACAGAGTGTATATTTATATGAATTACAACCAGCTCTTGAGCAATAAAGAGGTTTCATCAGAAAATCCACTAACATTTAGTTGAAATTCCAGGATCCCAAACCCTAATCAACTCTGGGTCAGAGACTTTGTCTTTTGTGAAGTGACATCAGTTGACACCAGCTGAAAACTTGGCCCATTATCTCAGAGGTCAAGGTTCCTAAAATAATTGTTCTTTTTCCAAAAGTGTGAATTTACGGTCAATTTTTCTTTAACCGATTCTATAAACAGAACTAAAAGCTCTAAAATAGAGCTCAGACCTGGTTAGTTTATACATAATCAAATGCAGGCACTAAATCTCCAAAAGCTTAAAACAAAAACTGATCAGAAATGTAATTATTTTAACAAAATGTATATATAAAAATTAATGTTAACCCTGTTGAAATTGTATCTAGGAGAAAAAGGAGCACTTTAAAACAGACATTTTCATTTTTCATTTTGAATTATTTATACAAAAGCATACAGCTTATTTTTTTTGAAAGAACAAAAGTCTTGAAAAGCCAAAACATAATTAAATATTCTATTCTTATGATGCAAAAATGTTTAAATTAAGCCCCCCAATAGTTTAATTTTTTTTTATTGAAAATATTTTTTTAATTATTGTTAATTCCAATTCAGGACAAAAAAAATTGTAAAACTTCTTGGGAAATTAAAAATTAATTTTGTGCCCAGATCTACTTAAATTAAGGTTATTGGGATATTCTTTTTGAATACTCATTCCCTCAAGATTCACTGGGCCAAGCTAATTTGTATTAATTAATCTCCACTGATTTCACTATGCTTCTTCCAAAGGATTGATTTTTGTTTCTTTAAAATGTCGACATATACTATTAATATTTCTCAGCATTTAGATTAATTCAATTTGCTTAAAAAATGCTACCCAAAAATTGGAGGAATGCACCCCAAACCTCTGGCTAAACCTACTTTTTGTTCCTGTATAGTGAACAGAAAAAGTAGTGCAGAATCCTGTATTCAAAGCAGATCCCAGCCTAAACTTTGCTTAGTATGTGATAAAAATAAAGATTAAAATGAAATACATTGATGCATTTTTTTGATTAGTAGAAAATTTCTATTTTGAGTAATAGAAATTTTAGCCAGAAGAACGCGTCTTGTTATCAGCCCTCAATCAGAGATACACTTTTCTCAAAATCCTTTTCATCCAGCTGAGTGCACGATCACTGTGACATGAGTAATAATGCTTTCCTACATATTAGCACAACATCAGGGCATCATACTTTACTCAGAAAATTATAAGACATATGCCGCGGTCTCCTTCAATCTCAACAAGTGAAACTACGAGTCATTCCCTGAAGCCCTTCATCACCCTGGATTAGCTCGGCTACTGTCACATCTAGGCTCTACTGGCAGCGGGAGACAAATGGCATGCATCACTCCCCTTTATATGCTTGTATAAAATACAGCTGTGAACTGACATGCTTTACACCATTAACAATGATGTTGTGATGTTTAAACTCTAACCCGTCCCTCTGATGAGGACGTTGCTTTCACAAGGGTAGAAAAGTTGCGGGCAGACCCTTTATAGTAGGAGAGTTATTACTGTCTGCCCGGGAGGTGGCTCCTCATAGTCATGTCCACAGGACGTGCCAAAAGGCAGGATCTTTTAGAAAGTATCCAGCTGGAAAAGTCTTAGCAACGTCTGTGGCCATTAAATATCAAGTTTGTGATACTTTGACAGTTCATTAGCAGGGTTAATTGTACTGTGTCAGCTGAGGTAGGTGGCCGAGTCAACTTTCCCTCCTTACCTAAGAGAGGACAGCCTCTATTTTGAGAGGGATGGATGCTGCAGATGGGGGGAAGCAAAGAATCAGCAAAGCACCATGGCTCCCTCCCAGGGTGGCAGGACCACTTTTCACACCGCTGCGTCATAATTTTGTGTACTTATATAGGTTATTCCCCGACAGTGAACGGGGGATGTACCTTTTACAGTTGTAAAGGTGTCCTTCTAATAGTGGCATTTTCTGCATGCTCAAGAAACACTGAAGGCTATATAATGATCCCTCTTTTCATAATGCTAAATAAATAAAAATCACATTCCTAATAGTCCAAGTACACCAATAAGAAATCTTAATTTAGGTATATTTAACAAGTTTAACAGACAAAGTAGATGCTCCATACACATGCACAGCTCTCCATTATTATTCAGATGTTTCACCTACACTATAGTGAATTACTTTCAGTTGGATATTTCTGTTGCATTAGATCCCTGACCTGAACTATTAATTGCATATAATAATATTTAAGAGCTGGTTATAGATATACAGAAATCTCACAAAAAAATTCTTTGATAGTTTTATTTTTCAGTGTTACAACCTCAGAAAATCAGACTGATAGTCAGTTATGTCCATCTGCTGCTTTTGCTGTATGTTTGCTGCTGTTGCACTGTCAAATAAAAATATAATGCTAAGAAGTCCCTTTGATTCACACCTACTTTACAGTCATTTTACGAAGATATATATTCTTTCATGCCCTTGGGAGGGCTGATGATACTCCAATCAAATGCAAACATTTGACAAACTGTTGATTGCCCAGACTAAAACTGTGATAATGATGTAATATCAGCCTCATCTGTTCTTCATACTTTAATAGAAAACCAACAAAAATATGCATTTTTACAGTTGTTTGTCGATTTCTTTTTTCTGATACCATGTGTTCTTTACATGTCTTCATTTTCTAAACTAGGAGGACATCAGCAGAACTGAAAAGAATGACAGAAGGTCTAAGTTTAACACTATCACTCCATGCCTTTGTTTCCACAACTGAAAACCCATTCAGGGCAAGAAACAACAAAGGAAAAAAGAAGATAGGAATCCTGAGTAGTACTGAGTCTTAAGAGCAAAGCAGAAAAGGAGGTTGAATGCAGAACACGTGCCAGCCTCTATTGTATAAACAAACTGAAAAATTAACATGCATTACTTAACATACATACATCAAAATTAACAACATTACTTAAGAAAAAATATCAATACTTTTGATTGATTGGTCCTGCTAGTTTCATCTTCAAAACGAAGCAGTAGTTACTGTATCACGCAGTAAAAAACAATAATATTAAGAAAGCCCTACAAAGATATGGAAATAGTAAATCGTAGAACAGCATTAAAATACTTGAAAATGGATTCCTTTGCAGTATAAGACACAGTGTACCCACAAGAACGCAACTCCTAAATACTGTTTGTGATTTAAGAAAAACAAATATGTTGGTTTTCACTAAACTTTTACAGCATGTAGCAGGCAAAAAACTCTGGTCTTCTAAGGAGGTGCAAAACTACGGAGCTACTGCAAAATGATTAACAGATAATATTAGCACAGTTATTGCCCTAGATCTACAAAATACTATGAACTCCCCAATATGTGACAAGTGTAACCAGTTTGTGTTACTTTCAAATACACTCAGAGAATCAGGGAGTTCTGAATATCTTATTAGAAAAATCATGCAAGTGTTACAGAAGACCGGACAGTAAACAGGTGATTTGCTTGAACTATATAAAAAATTATCCGTAAAATAAGACTCAAATCAAGCACACAGGTAACCTTTAGCTATAAAATACTTATAAAATATCTACTATACATTAAATTCAGCATCATTAATAAGGGAACTTAGAGTCTTCAGGAAGCATAAATATAAATACTGGGAATGATGTACTCTGCAATTTTGGTAGAGGGAGGGTTTGTTTGCTTTGTTTTTAACAATGCCGACAGAAATAAGTGTGGCATTATTACATTAACAATCAGTAAAGACCCTTATTTTCTTTTGCTTAATTCAAGGTCAGTGTTCTAACCTTTAATTGTCTATACACTTCTAACCTTTAAACTTTTCCACCGAAACTGCAGGCACGCTGAAAATACAATGTCCTTAATAGAAGCAGTAGGTCAACATCATGTTTCCATCATCAAAAGTGCCAAAAACATCAGCTCTGTTTCCCCATTCCCAGATCACCGATCGGCAGAAACTGGAAGTGGGGAAGAATGACTCTATACGTAGGCTATTTATAGCATTCTTTTTTTGAGTGTCTCTGGTTGTAGCTGCAGATAGGATATTAGACAAGATGGACCTCAGTCCTGGACTAATACAGCAGTTCTTGTGAAAGTTTTCTTAAGACTCACACATTTGCATTTATAGCATCTGATGAAATTCACTCTCCTGCCTGCCTTTCTTAGTTATACACGCAGAAAGGGGGGTTATTAGGGCAAATGAAAAAATATCCCTTTGTCTAATTCTATAATCCAAATATTCAGGCAATTCCAGCAAAACTGTCTCAAGAATTGTTGCTGTCTATTCACTGCATGCTACTATTATTGGAATTTCTATCGAGAATTCAGGAGACAGATGGAAATTTGCCTGTGACTTGAATCAGCCAGAACCTGTATACGCATTTGGCATGACCCTGAGGCCGAGCTCTGCTGAGAGGGTGGTGCACTGTGCTGGGCTTGCTGCCACGTTAGTGGAAGCCACAAGAACTCTCGTCACTTCAGAGGGTTTATATGTCTACCTCCAAAAATGCTCTGTAGAGACACCAAACAATAGGTACCATGTGTGATTCTCCTGCATGCCTTTTCACATACCTACTTGGGAGTTGTTAGATCATGAAACAGTCACTTATTCGATATGAAGAGGTTAAACAAATGGGTTTTTAATCTTCTTCAGCAGGAACCTTCTTGACTTGCAGAGCCAAGTATTGATCTGTACATTTCCCCATTCATCAAACCATCAAACTCTCATCACATGTGTTGCCTACTCAGATGTAACTGGAAATAACGAAATATCCCAACAAATGAATACATGAATCAACTTATGGAACTTGATTCTTTTCCATCATAGACAAAAGAAAAATTCCACTGTCGTCCATGGTGCAAGATCAAGCTGCCGATGGACATTACAATTCCAGAACAAAAAGAATCAAATCAGCCTTGGAGCTTCTCCCAACCATTCCCAAGGGAAAGACATTTTCCCTAGCTCTTTTATCCTGCCACGTGGCACTTTGAATATTTCATATTCTGGAACAGATGAAAGATAGGCACAGAAGGTAGTATGAGCATGACTTACTTGTACTCTAGGCTTTCCGACGCTCATGAGTGGACAACGGACAAATTATAATAGAATGTACATTCATGGTATCATCAAAGCTACTCTGGTCAGCAATATGGACTGTCTGTCTGTGCAGTCCCTTGAGAAAGCAGAAGTTGCCTCACTTTGCCCAGGCACAATATTTGCATCTCAATAGGGATGTACGTGGCATTTACATGTAATTTTGTACATTGAAATCGGAAGCATTAAGCCATTTTTATTCTTGTTCCTTACTCCTTTTATTCTCTTTTATTATTCTGAAACCACCCAGCATTCACAAACTGTTTTTATAATAACACCTAGAGCCAGTTTTTCAAAGTGACACTGGTTTTGACTGGCTCTGTTGGTGGCGCTGCACCAAAGAACCACACACTTTTGAATTCATTTGGACTCCTGAGTGCTGGCGGAAAGCACAATGCTTGAAGTCAGCAATTCTAGCTGATTTTCAGTTCCTAGCTGAGCACTCCGGTATGAAGCTAACCCCAATATCAGCACAACGCTGATCTAAAATTGCCTGGCTTCCTCTGCCTCTCCCTCACGCAGTCCACCCTTTCCATTCTTCTTTATAGCATGGGCTCCTTAACTATTTAGAGACGTATGTTTGAAGCTTCTATTCATACTTTCACATTCACTCACTTTTCATTCTGGTAACCTTGCCAAAAGCAGATTTTGTCAGGTGAAGTAATTTCCATCACGTTAGAGAGATTAGCTTAGCTGATGTGAGTTGTACACAAGAGGCTCAAACAAGCACTAGCAGGCTTCTCTGACAAATGCAGGCTTAAATTCTTCTTTACTTCCGCTGGGTACGGGAGCAAGAGACTGCCAGCTACTCACAGAACGATGCAATGAGGCAATCAATTAAAATAAACACAGCTTGTGGCAGAATAAAGACACCGAAAGGTTAATTTCTTTTTTTGCTATCTAGTGCATAAATCAAACTCTCAGTTAAATTTCAGAGAGGGAATTTTTTTGTTTAAGGGCTTATAAAAACTCCTTGCATACCTGACATGCTTTCAGTGGCAATGATGCAAAAGCTCGTGTCACGGCAGACAGCCTCTCGTGCCTGACAATACCAACGTACTCTTGACCAGCGCCTCAGAAGCCAATGTCACTGAGCAGCAAGAAAACAATGAGGCTACAAAACTCACCACTGCCTCCACTTATTTTCTTCTAGCCTGCTCCCAGACTTCAAAAGATCAAACAACAGAAGTATACAATATTTGACTTTATCTTTCACTATATCTTTCAGCTAAAACCATGTGAACCAGGACATTTATTTTGAAAGCACCATTCCTAGACTGGGCCAGTATGTTCGGTCTATCCATCTCATTTGAAAACATGAAATATGTTAAACTATTCTGACATCAGTAATAAAAATACACGATGTGGACAATAATATATGAAACCACGAAAGACACTTTTGATTTTACAGGAATTTGAACCTAATCTCCAGTTACAAAAAAAGCTGTCTTATTTTATAACCCTGGCTGAAAAAACATGTTAAATTTGCCATTTCACAAGGTTCTGAAATTAATCCAGGTGAGACTCAGTAGTCAAAATGGTTTCGCATTGTGATTTTATGTTCATGCAACCTCCAAACTCAACTCAAAACACAAGGTCCTTGCAACCAAAGGGTACTGAAATCAAAGGCGGGGGCGGGGGAGAAGTCAACATCACCTAAGAGTTTTGTACAGCTCTCTCCTTTGCAGATGCTTTTTTTCATAGTCCCAAGGAAGCTACACATTTCAATGATATGTGGTACTCAGAATTCCTTTATCCAATATTAGAAAAAGTGAAAGAAATGGATATTTTTTTCCTTCTTTTTGCTCACGTTTATCTGTAATTTTTTCTGCTTGGACAATTGATACACAAGGAATTCAGTCAAACTCTCCCCAGTTTCTGGATCCTGCTTTAGAAGACTTATGGGTTTGACCTTTAGGAACTGAATTTAACAAAACACGGAAGGTAACTACCATCTGTGGGGAGCTGACTACTAATAGCTTCTTCTATCAATTCCAATACTACCACGTGGTGACCAGGTGCAAAAATTGACTGCCCCCCCCAGGGAGACAAACAAAGGCTGAACCTTGGCAAGTGACGGTATTACTTTTTGGGAAATGGTCATAACTGGCATTGTCCAGCTGGCACAGAAGACTCAACCGGTTGGGCACTCACCTGGGATCAATATTTTCCACTGGACAGGAATCCGATGTTTCTTCCATTCCTATTGTTGTAGTAAAATTGGTATTAACTAGAAGAAAAAAAAAAAAAGAAAAAAAGAAATGTAAAATGCAATTGAAAGAACCAAGGAAACCTGCTGCTGCTAGAAGTCCTCTATGCAGCCCCAACCCTATTTAGTTATTTACCTAATATCAAAATAGGGAAATAGTAACTAGACATGATTTATCTAAGACTTTATTAAAGAAGTACTAGACAACGTAGCTTTGTTGATAAGTAGGATATTCTTGTCAAGAAAGTGATGAACTCTAGGCCCGGTCAGCAAACCAAGAAAACCACCTGGAACTGCCAAGATTAGAGGACAAGTAGGTGAAAGGTAATTTCAGCAGGGGGAGATCGCGACCACTGACTCATTGACCACCTACCCAAATGATACCACTTACTCAAAAGAGAACAATGGAAAAAGGCGACAGAGTCTGTGCGCTACTTTACTTAGGAAGAGAAGAAATGTCAACCAATCATTAAAGAGAATAACAATGAATAGATATATTGTTGGAATATGTAATAATAGATGTATAAAAGTGGAGACTTTTGAAACTAAGGTGTGCTCCCATTCTGGGATGAGCACCTAATTTCTGCGCATTAATGGAATAAACTTGGAAATACCTCTGCTCTTTGTGTTACTGGCTTGCACACCGGGTAAAGAACCCAGATTTGGGACAACACTATCATTATAATCAGAGTTCCCTACTCAAGCACTGTATGAAGTTTATGCTTGGAAATTAAACTGTTCATTCTAATTTTTTCAGTATCTAAAGCACCCTTTTGCCCTATTCTAGAGAGTCATCTTCATGTCATCAACCCCATGCCTGAGGAAAAAAGCTGTCTAATAGGGTACTTACTTATTCCTTTCTAAGGCAGGAATGGCACTTCACTTTTGGGTTTTTGGTAACTGGATCCCTCTGTAAACAAAAAGTAAATAAATAAGTCAAAAACTGTATTTAGAACACATGGGATCACCCTTCTGTGGCCCACTGAAGAATCTATTCATGTGTCTTTCATAAAAGTCCTTTTCTGACACAAAAAATGGTACTTTATTTCTTTAAAATTCTATTCATTTATTTATTTATTAATCACTTTCTTATCCTGACTTAGGTACTACTAAGTTGTTTTAACTTTGTTTAGAATTATCCAGTACAGCTATATCCACTATCACCCTAAGAGGGCAGTTATGCTGCAATCAAGTTACCAAAACATTATGTTATGAACAATTTTTTTTGTATTTTCATTACACTTCAGTTTTTATCTTCTGTTTCATATTCAGCCTTCCTTTTATCTTCTGAATTCAGAGCAGCTAGTGTAACTACTCAATTCTTTCCTATCCCTCTATTCCATAGGGATTGGTAGGGCAGATAAGCAATTAGATACGTTACTCATGAGTGGTTATTTCTTATTTGGAAGTGGTTTCTACCTACAAATTATTCCAAGCCATTTGTCATACACTTGCACTCATGATTATGTAATTGCAGTATGATAATGCATTCTTTTTCTATAGAATAACAACATAACAACATTTCCCAGTATTTGCTCTTAAATTATGTTTACAACTATCCATACAAGGGAATGGTACTTTAAATGAGAAAACCTACTATTCTTAAAGGATCTTTTTAATTGCTACAATTACGATAATTACATGAAACATGAATACATGAAAAAATGTGTGGTAGGTAAATATGCTGACTTATTTACAGCACTTACACCTCGGGAAGGGTTAAAGCTCTGATTCATATCTTGTACATATTGGAATCCAGCTCTTTGGCCAGATTTATGTTTTTGTAAAATACATCCAAACACAAACAGGATGAAGCATGCTTCAAATGGAAAGAGAAGTAATTTTAAGTAGCTCTGAATCCCTTTATTTTGCCTCCCCTACTGGCACGGCACCTTCTGAATCTTAATCTCTGAATACCACACAGTTGATTCTTCTGGCAGAGGTTTCATCTGTTGGGAATTAAGGCCCTGATCCTTCAAAGAATTACATGTGTTTAAATGGCCGGTTTGTGCCAAATGCAGGATAAGACATTCTGCAAAGTTAAACCTTTGCAAATCTTTTCAGGCTTGGGGTGTGAATGCTGATACTAAATACCCAACATGACCAGCAGTGCTGGCTGCAGTGATTTATTCTATTACTCTCTTGGCACAGAGCATCCTGTCAGGTTCTACCAACCTTCCAGCTTCACAAAAGCCGCCTTCCTGCTCCACAGTGCCACAGTCACCACCGTCGCACCAAGAGCAGTGGACTACCTTTGCATTGCACTCCTGTTAAGGCTGATGTAGAAAGGAGGAGGCAGACTGTAAATCAGCCCTCACTTTCCAAAATTCAAGGGAGAGGGCTCAAGAACAGTCAGATTTCTAC
Source organism: Vanellus vanellus (assembly GCF_965231255.1). Classification (NCBI taxonomy): domain Eukaryota; kingdom Metazoa; phylum Chordata; class Aves; order Charadriiformes; family Charadriidae; genus Vanellus; species Vanellus vanellus. Next base: position 11,118,253 of record NC_138915.1, on the reverse strand, counting down.
TCATCACACAAGCTCATACTGCATGTCTGCTCCACTGCAGAGAACCAGGAGAGTGCTGGTGCGTATGGTGCGCACAGGGAGCAGAGAGGTCTTCATTCCCAGTATCCTAGTTCCCCCTCCATAATAGAGCACACAGCTGACATGGAACAACTGATCATTTTTAGTGAAAACTGAACTGTTTTGTAGAATTGCCTCTGCTAAAAAATGAGAAGAAACTGTCCACAACCTGAAGTGGCCTCCCTGCCCATGTACTGATAACTTAGAAACTCTTTATTCCTACAAGCAGAGCCTGAATCAGGTCCGACACTTGTGTTGCTTTGGAAATCCAATAGTTGCCACTGAAGCTGAAACACAGACAGGCAGCTTTACTGTTCTCGTGCCACAGATAGGCATCTCTCACGCATCTTGCTCAGGACATCCTTTCCACAATGCTAACCTGACTATTGGCCCCATACATTAATGCTGCAGTTGTATATTGAATTAACTTTTTGATAGTGGACTATAAAGGTCTCCATAGTCCACAAAGATTGGCCATATCATTAGGAATGTATGCCTTAATACACAGTGAGGGGCACTTGTGCTGTACAATATGAATATTACCATATGCTAGACTGATTACTGTATCAAAACAACACATAATGACAGGAATTGACGAGAACAGCAGTCAGTTCTGAAAGGCAACTTCCTACAGATATTTTTGTTACTAAAAAAATATACTGTAGTTTTGTTTTTTCTCTCCCCCACCAATCTACCTAGCCAAGTCTTAGTGACTACAATAGATTTTCCCATTCTACTTCAAAGAATCTTCTCTAGTTCAACCTTAACTAGAACTATTCCTTCTTCCCCCAATTTTTACTCTTAATTTCCTTTTCACACTTGGGTGATCTTCCTGTCCATTTGTATATTACCAAGAGTTTCTCAACTATTTTTGTATCAACTGTTCTTATTATATTTTTGCAGCTTTAATTTTTTTTTTTTTTTTTTTAAAGCAGATACTGCTGCAGCATAGGAAAGGCTCTATAAAAGTCTGTAAACTGTAATTTAAATTTAGAATGAAAAGTTTTCAGTTCTTTCAGCTGCATACTGCTGGATTTTGCCATATAACGAGTCCATCAATTAACTTTTTCATTTCGATGCTGGTCCCTGCTCTTGGGCACTTCCCACATGAACAGCTCAGAGATGATACAGAGTAGTGATGCACAACGGACTATATAACAAATCTTGACTCATGACTGAGGTTTACCAACTGCAGTTTTCTTCCTACACTTGTTCTTCCTGCACTGTCAGTGATAAATATTTTTTCTAGTTATTTTGGGGCTTTATTGTGCTTCATTTTCTCTCTCTTCCTCTTAAACCTGAATATGCACATAAGACCTGCTTGGAATTTCTATATGATGTGGTAGGAAAAGATGCAGATGTACAAGCTGTGCATCTAGTATTCCCCTTGGACCCCGAGTCCTCTCCTCCAGCCAGTCACTGAGATACCAAGCGATGTTGATATATGTTCCCCTCTCTTAGTTAAAAAGGGCATAAGTTGCATTTCTAAGGATCCACCCCTTTCTTGTTCTTTTCCTCAATAAAACTGCAAAGAGTCAGGCCGTACTTTATTTGAATCTTATCTGGCACAAGAGCCTGAGTGATTATTTAATTGTTTGCACCTGTTATTTAAGAAATCCTGTCTCATTCACTTAATTAGATATATTTAGAGTCTGATACAAAGCTCCATGAAGTCAGTAGGGCCTTTCCGAGGGATTTGTATCATGTCTAATAAACAATTTTACATCATTTTTGTCCCTGTTTCCAAATGCGTTGAAATATGTTTGCTTTTACATTCTGCTCAGTCTTAAGTATTCTTAACATTTTGTGGTGGGTATGAAAATCCCTAATTTTACTCAGGGGTTGTTGGAATCATATTATTTTTCTCTGTTTACACAAATTTTTTAAAGGTTAATAATTAATTATATTGTGTTGCCCTTCAGATTTATACCAGACCCTGACTTCACAACATATTAAATAGCAGTTGTTGACCTTTAGTTTGATGTACCAGTTTGATGATTTGAGAAATCCTGGTACAACTTATTTTTGTTTGAGATCAGAGACTCTCTGTTTCAGTATGCAAACTCCATTTTGAGCTTACGTTTCGACTGCCTTCTCTTCTGCCTTTCTATTGGTATCTTGTGCTAAACAGTAGAACACCTCTCCACTTTTATGATCATTTATTAAGGGGTAACACTCTCAAGAAAGTGCCCAGGGTAAAACATGTTTAAATTTTGATCTTTTAGAAGAAGGAATTAAACACGACTGGCTTGAGGGAAAACGTGACTACAGCGAGGCTGGTCTCAGAATCTCCCCATAAACTGAGGTTTATAATAGGCAGGTTTCTTATCCGTTTTATGGCAGAAGAACAGCACAGAAGAGAGAAATAGTTTGACTGTAAAAGAACATGCAAGAGAGAAGTGATCTCAGGATTCTTAGAGAAAACCTCAGATCTAATTGAAAGATGCTAAAGGCAAAAAAGAGAAATCTGTAAAAGTACTTTGTTTTGTCTAACTTTTGCTAGCTAAAGCAAAGAGTAAATCAGCTTTTGAAACCTTCATGAAGCCTATATGCCTATCATTTCCCATATTGTGTTCTCAGTGAAAAATAGTACATAAGCACAGATTGCTCACAGAATTGGAGCTTTAGCAAAAGGCTTACGATTCCTAATTTCATCACTCTTCATGAAAATATTTAAACAAATGCATATGCCCCACAGCACCTTTTAATTGGGCTCTAATTCAACTCCCTGATTAAGTGCTTTCCTGAAAGAAAGATTCTACAGGAGAAAATAAGGTAAGCCAATGGTCTGGAAATTAGTATTCTGCCCATTAAGCACCTTGAGCAAACCTTTGTTCTAGCAGTGAGCAGCTTTTTTTATGTTGGTTAGGAAATATATCATATATTAAATCTTTTTAATATTAAGTCCAAATAGAGATACTGTCATGACAGGCTACCTCTGCCCTCCTAATCCTCATACAGTCCTCTCTGAAGCCTACATATATGTAAATAATTCACAGAAAATGTGTCAACAGACAGTAGAAGACAGGTGACATTTTTATGGCATACCACAAATAGCATCTTATGGCAACATGTAAACACAGAAATCTTCAAAGCCTTTGCTCTCTTCATGAGTGAAAGGCATTGCTGAAATTTGTATGTTTTTTTCTGCTCTTTAGTCCCAAACCTGTGGCTGCGTGAGTGGAATCTAGGATGGGATTATTAAGTAATGCATTGGTTTAGTGCAATGGTTGAGTAGACCTCAGCAACTGTGACATTTAATCTCTTTCTAGAAAATATTTAACAAATGCAGGAGATTTCTGTGAAACAAAGATTTGTTTCTTCTACGGAACAGCTAGGTAACACTTTTCAAAGCTGAATAGCTTTGACAACCTTTGCGTGACATGGGCCTATGTAACTCCTTTAAGCTCTATACATGTATAGACACTGCACATAATTTGAGATACAATCAGAACAATTCCTTTCATATTTAATAAGCCTATATAATAACAGATGGCAAAAGCATTTTTAACGTTTTCCAAAATCCCCTTTAAAAATTTAAAACTACACATTTTTGAAGTTGTTGTTCTTCTACCTTGTATTAATGTGTGCAGTTTCCTTGCTGGCTCTTAAACGATGCACTAAAGCAGCTTTAAACCCTTTAGGACTTGTTCTTCACAGCACAGAAAAGTGGAAATTGAGATACAAGGCTGGTGGCCAAAACTCATGACTCTTCTTTTTTTCAGGACAGGTGAAAACACTAACCAGTAATAAAAAGAAAGAAAATACAAAGACTAAAGAAAAAGGAAATATGATCCATTCTAGCTAGTAAATGGTACACCTCTCAAATTTTAAAGCACTCTTAAACCAGTTTCCATGGAAACAGAAATTTGGCAGTTATGAAAAACTGTTAGGAGACAGCTTCTACCAAGCAGATGGTTAATATGTACCAGGGGAATATAACAGGAAGGAAAGTAGGTTGTATAACCCCTTAAACCTTGATAATGGGTCCAAATGGACCTAATCACAGGGAATATCTCCAAGAAAATGCCATCACCAGTACCAAGGGTGACAATGTTATCAAAAGCAAGAGGAAACGTTACTGATTAGATGGAATGTGAGAGGCTGCATATATCTTTCAGCAGTGCTGTTTTGGCTATAGGAAAAAATGAGAGAGTCTATGAGGCCACCAAATGTAGCAATTATTCCCAGGTTGTTTCAGTTAAGTGGGAGAAAATATTTGAAATGTTTGGCTCCAAAACACATGCAGCTAGTAACTCCAAAGAGGCTCCTGAACAACTCCAGCCTGAAAAACTGAATTTTCTATCAAGGTTTTGTTAGGGTGGTACATGGGTAGGGAAAGTTTCCAAGTGAGCACAAGCTCCACAAAGTACTACAGTAACCCCATAGTCCAAATCAAAACCCCATTCCAAGTTGGACTGAATAGCTGCAACCAAGACATCACTTGTAATTAGTCAGCTTATTAATTTTATTTCTCTACTTTGAATACCTCTTGACCTCTACAGCCTTTGAGCACCTTATGATGGCTAACACATTTATTCTCCCCCGTCTCCCACAGGGAGGGAATGGCTGTCTCCCTCTTCTCCTACCAGAAGAACAAGGCAGCAAGTTCTAGATTCTCACTCATAACATAGCTTAAGCACCTAACTCCCACTTAAAATACAATTGCTTAGATATCTTGGTATATCTGAATCTATGAATTTACCAACAACCAATAAGGAACTGGATTAATGGTGCAAATCTGAACTAAACTGCTTTACTATGCCATATATCTCTAGCAACCATTGCTTATTAGGCCATCTTTCCACTGGCTTTAATAAAAATGTATTGATAAGCATAATCACCTTGGTGATAGATGCCTCTCAGATGATGTTCCAAGGAGACAAACACTTTCATCACAAAGGCATTGTTCTGGAATTGCTTCCAGTCCATACGAAAGAGCTCACCATTAGTGCCTCAACCTACTGCATATTAAAGCTGGAATCCTTTTACTAATGACACCTACAATGTAATTTAAATTCTAGCAATTTAATGCTACAACAGAAGACATTACAACTATAATGCTGGAGGAAGATTTCTTCCTGATTACAATAATAATCAGCGATGAAAGCTGTATGAAGATTTATTACATGCCTAGTTTCTAGATAATAATTGTAAGACGCAGAACCACACATGGTACCGTGTGGTTCCCAAGCCTGCTGGGAAAATATGATGAATTTTCATTGTCTGTTGCTCAGTCACACACATTTTTATGAATGGGAGGTAAGACACAAGCAATCACAATGTTTGTTTCAGATCTGTTCTGCATTTACATACAGGTTGCAAAGTGACCCAATGACATGCAGTGAGATAATAATAAAAAGGTACTGAAGATATTTGAAAAAATCTGTAGACACAATGCTATATATAACACTGAAATATTGCTCTGATCAGGTTAACAGTGCAATTTTTTTTAGGCTGCTAGAACCTGCAAGATATTCACTAAGTCAAATATCTCTTTTGGAAGAGCCAACACAAGAATCCTTCCCAATGCTAAACTCGTCCTGCTCTGCAGGGTGCTCATTCAAACAAAGCTACAACATAGCACATACCTATATAACGTTATGTGGCTACTGAATAAGAATTATATCACATCCAGAATGCAATCTTTGACCTTAACAGAACCTGAACACGTCATTAAGCCCTTGTGCTTCCTCCATCCTGACAGCACCTGAGGGAGCACCTTCGCGAGGATTTTGCCTACCTATCCCAGTACTAGGATTGTAAAGTCTCCCTTTTGTCCCCTGAAAGTTTTGTATCAATCATTAATAGTTCATAATGAAAATTCAGTTCAAACCTTAGTCATAGCAAGGATGCTACCACACCATAATATTGTCTTTTATTTTGATTGACATTTCATTTTGAAGTCAAACTAGCTGCTGCTTGTCATGTCAGATAATCACATTTTTCTTCAGCCACCTGAGCACATGTATCTCAGGGGGAAAAAAAAAAAAACAAACTCAAAAAATCTTCAACATCCCAGGTGGCCCAGAAAAATAGCACAGGGCATGGGAACACAGGCTCTGTTATGTCACAAATGCATTTATTTATTATGCATAAAGCAGTTTGGACTCTTGTCAGATTAGATGGAGTAAGACCTTGGTGAATCAAATCTATGTGGGGCATGTCAGAAACTAGGTAGGCAATTTTATATGCTGGTTTTATGATTATGATCCAGTACAAAAAAAAGAAAGCGGGGGGGGGGGAGGTTGGGGGAAGGAAAAAAAAAAGGGGTGTGGATCTTAATGATGCCCCTTCATGATCCATTTGATGGTCTAATGCAAATTACTCCTCTGCTGTTTTAACTTTTGAGGACTGGACTCTTGGCTAATGACATTTTTGCCACACTTAAAAAACAGGCAGCTATCCTTAGCCTTAAATCAAAAGGTCATTTCAGCCAACTGGAAAAAATTTCCTTTCCTTTATGTTGCATGGCAGTTTAGCCTGGCTGCTTTGCCTTATTAGTTTGATAAATAACTTCTAAAAATGTTGGCGTTTTTTTCAGCTCAAGGAAATAGTAAAGGCCAAACACATGAAGAATGACCAGCGTGCCTGAAGTCAGGTAGTGCAACACTTTAGGAATCTTCCAGCTAGTGTAAAATCCAAATCCATAGTCTGGGAACAGGAACTGTGAAGCCTTCAACCAGAAAACAGATGCAGACACATCCCTTGCTTTGAGCAACCTGGTCTAGTGGAAGGTGCCCCTGCCCATGGCAGGGGGTTGCAACTAGATATCTTTAAGGTCCTTCCAACTCTAACCATTCTATAATTCTGTGATGCTGTCTCCAAAACTTAAGGGTCTCGCCTGGGGCTGCGTGCAGGCCTTGCTCTCTGCTTAGGATCCTGACTCTCTTCAAAATAAGCATCTACTTAAAACTCTATGGTCTCGGTTTGTTTGTTTGTTTTGTTTAAGAAGCAGAAGGATCAGTCCTTCCTTTTCATGCAAAGATAGTAGCAGTAGCAATGCTCGTGCTTATCTTCCACACAACAGCTTTCTGGCTGAAGCACAGAGTCAGGAAGTGGGAAACAAGACCTCTTTTCCTCCTCAGCTTGAAAGAAACGATATCTCCTTCTCTCAAGTGCCAGAAGAATGCTCAAATCATCACATTTGCACATGGATGCAGCAAGACAGCTTTGTCTGTTTTCAACAGTTCATGGCTGCCATCTGTCTAAAAGAAAGGCAGTCCCATGTGCAGTTCATTCCTACAGCGATGACCTTTTCTTCTCTGGGTTCAATGCCAGAGCTCACACGAATTGTAAAAAGCACCAGAGGAAGAGAAATGAACCACTAAATTCTCCACTCTTTCCTTAGAAAAAAAAAAAAAAATAACGAGAGAGACAAAGTACGTGGAAAAAGTGTATGTTGGGTTTTCCTATGAGCTAGGGGTTAGTGAGTCATAATATCCCTCCAAATTTGGATTTCACCAAGGATACATGGTGCTTTAGCTGTTTTACAAAACTCCTACTAAAGTCTTAAATAAGAGTTCTAATGTGAGTGCAGAGTAAATTTTCAAAATAACATTGTATCATTATTTCAGCTGAAACTAAATGTCTCAGTGCTAGCATCAATTTTGAAGTGGAAATCAGGTTCCTAAATCTCATAGGCACTTTTTAAAGCTTTTCCCAATTTGGCCTATAGCACCAGCTCAGAAGCCCCAACTGGTGATGTTATGTGTTTTAGGTGACACATGCTTCATTACAATCACTTTACTAAAGTCTTAAATAAGAGTTCTAATGTGAGTGCAGAGTAAATTTTCAAAATAACATTGTATCATTATTTCAGCTGAAACTAAATGTCTCAGTGCTAGCATCAATTTTGAAGTGGAAATCAGGTTCCTAAATCTCATAGGCACTTTTTAAAGCTTTTCCCAATTTGGCCTATAGCACCAGCTCAGAAGCCCCAACTGGTGATGTTATGTGTTTTAGGTGACACATGCTTCATTACAATCACTTTCAGAAAAATGAAATATGCTGCAGCCCTTCAAGCTAGCACTTTCACTATCACTTTTTTAAAAATACTGTAAGAGCCACAACCTCACCTGGTTTCAATTGGCAGAACCAAAGTCAATGGGGTTGTGCTGATTGACACCACCTGAGTACATTGTCTTGGATATTTAAATTTAGTGATAGCACTTAGACAAAAAGCAAAATAATACATAATATAAAAGATGTATTTTCAAAACACAACAAATTGATTTTGGAATATAGTTTATTTTTGTGAATGTCCTGCACATTATGGATATACACCTTTTTTTTTCTTTTTAAACTATCATTAGATTTTGAAGAACTGACATTTTATTTTCTTGCACTTTCTCAGTAGACTCATTTATAAATGTCATCAAGTTAACAGACCATATTACCTTAGCTTTTTGAGAACAAAACTACAGCATACTAGGAAATACCCAATAGCAGACTAGCTGTTAGGGTTGGCGTTTACACTACTGCTAATAAAAAAAAAAAAAAAAAAAAAAATCTTTACTACGTATTAGTCAAGAAAGATTTTCGAAGACTCTCTACTTATTGAAATGTGTATTGAATGCAACATCCTGTGCTGTTTGGAACCTTCAAACATGCCCACCCAGACAAGAATAAATTGCTTTCATATAATCACTAGAGAAACTTTTAAAGAGCTTTGATGCTTTTGGGAAAGATTATACTGGCAGCTGCAGACCTGTGAAAAACCCCCACTCCTAGTTGAATACTCAGTTCTTATATTAACCTCCCTACCCCCTTGTTTTAGCGCGAGGTAGTCACAAACCTCACCTCATTATGCTAAATCTCAGCATAGATGCCTGGGACTGCAGGTACCTTCATGCCTGCGCATGCATTCAAAAGGCTGAGAGCTTCTCAAATACTGCATCATGTGGAGGAGGAAGAAAGACGGGAAGAAAAGAAAGAAAGAAAAAAGAAAGGTAGAAAGCAAGCAAGCACGCACTAGGTAAAAGCTCTGTGTTTTGTAAGACTGAAGCAATTTAAATTGATTACACATCAGGTAGTGATGTCTGCAAAATTCACAATTCCAAACAAACATGGCTAAAGTACTTTGTAGTAAATCCATTTGGGAAATAAGTAATCAACTACTTACCAGTCTATAAAGTCAGCATAATGTGGACTACAATAAGTAAATACTCTGGAAAACTAAATCCAGATACTAAAGGGCTCATCTTCAGGCCTACCTATTTATATTTGATAATGACTTTCAGTAATATACTTTCTTCAGTTAAAACCTCCAGTGGTTTGCAAGCTTTCTGTAATATATTTCTGCCTCAACAACAGTACTTGGGATTTAATTTGCATTTATTAATAATTTATTTTTCCCAAGCTGTATCTGTAAAATTTTAGACTGGTGAAAGGAACGAAGGCACAGAACAGCTGGCTAATGAAAGAAAAACCTTGCTCCCTTCTGGGAGTGCGATGGGGCACAAAAAGGCTGCCCTGCTCCTCCTGCCCCCCAGCAAGGCTGGCAGCACACCCCGACGCGACAGACGTGTTGTGAGCTCAACCACAGCGCAGAGCGGTACCCAGCTGAGAGGGTGAGACAGCAGCCTGCCGTGCCTTAGAGAACAACGAATACTGTACTGATAAATGTATCCAGGCATACTCTGCTTTCTAAAAAATCAGGGAAGATGAATGCTATAAGAAGGGGTTTGTTGGTGGTGGTTTTATTATTTTTAATACCACAGTTTTCCAACCAGCCTGCATTATCTCAGCAGGATCACTAAGAGACCTGGTATCACTAGTCATTCTCATCCTCCAGCTAAAAAAATATCAGATTCAAAACTGCACAAACACAAAAACAAAACCAGAAAGAGAGTCAGAAAGAAAAGTCCAGCATGTGATCGTACAGTTCCTGCAACACCACCCAGCAGGGGAAAATGGAAAGCAAAGACTATACCACTTCGTTAAATATTCATTGCGTATTCAGGTAAAGGAAAGTGCTCTAAAAAAGGTAGGTCTTACCCTTTTTAAACAAGTCTTCAGCATTACCAAACTATATGGTATCTATCAGGCATGCTCCAGTGCTGGAAAGTATTTGCCTCACCCCTCTGCATGATTGTTCTTATTTTTTATAAGGCTGTATTGCTGTCAGTTTTAAACCTTGGAGTAACAGAAAAGACAAACATGTCTAAATCAAGCTAAAGAGAGAATATAGGGTCAGAGTTTTGAAGGTTCTTGTTCATATCTTTGCACACATGCGAGGCTTGACTGGTCTGTAACCTTCTTTTCTAGAGAACCTCATCCAAAGTTGGGGAGCCAGGGCCAGCTACACAAATCCAGTCTCTCCTTGTCTTTCTTTCAGAATTGATGGTAATAGCTCTGATACTAATAATATTGGTAAATAATGGTGTAATTCAGCCTGTTACAGGGGCCTCTTTCAAATCTTATCCCTGCTGGGTCACTGCAATATTTTCCCTACTTTCAGAGATATGACAAGCCATATTTTAAAAGTCAATTCAGAGGAAGAAAAAAAAAAAGAACACCCCCCCCCCCAAAAAAAAAAAACAAAAAAAAAAACCAAAAAACACAACAGCACCACATTTGGCACAAGCTGATTCCTCAAATATGCACCAACATGAAAGCCAGTTCCTAAGTCAAGTTCACCACACCAAAGATATGGATGGCTCTGAAAATCTGGATCCAGTGTCTTTACAGTAGTCCCAGCTTCTCTGATCTAAGCACTCTGAGATTATCCCTAAGAGTGAACTTCTTTTGCACTGGAGAGGGGTCCCTGTGCAAGCCAGGTCCATAATACAGCATGTTCTCACAGCTCTCACTGTGCTGGTGACTGGGGTAAGGCCCCCTGGAGAGTAGAGCACAGCATCTTGACAGTTACTGTGCTCTTTATGGGGCATCCATCCAACTCCCACACTCCTTCAATGAATGTGATTTTTGTCACCTGGGCTAAGGTGGGAATCAAATGCAGATGCTGGTTCTCAGCCCAAAGTCTACAAACTGTCTTCCCCCTATGCACTATAAATGTTAATGTTGTAGCAAATTTAATGCAAAATATCTTGGAATGTTACTTAAAGAAACCTTAAATGTTGAAGGCACTTTCTTAGTTTCTAAATTAAAATCTAATCCTTTCAGAAATAAGGCAAGATCAATCTTTCTTAGCTTCTCTGCTCTTTGTAACTTGGCTTCAGGCCATCCTATTTCTCCAGTCTAATCTGTCTGAGCTCACTAGAAAGAGAATTGATTTGCACAACTCTAGTTTGATATCAGTACGTGCTTTACTTTCTAACAATAAACAATTTTTTCCTCGTAGCTTTGTACATTTTCTTGTAGCTAAAGTCATCAGCACACATTTCCTCTTTGTCAAGATAGTTATAACTACAAAAGCCATTTCAGTGGGGGGTACCGATACAGACTAATGTACACTGAACTCGGGAAGAATCTGAGCTCAGTGTCCAAAAGCTTAAAATATGACATTTCTGCAGTCTGAAAAGGAAAGCTGATTTTTTTCACTTTGGTTAAAATTTCAGATATCTATTATATGGTATCTATAGTTACAAAGTTGACTTGGGAACAACTTGTTAAAACCAAAGAATGATATTCTTCAACTGTTTTTCAGTCTGGAGGCAGTTCAGTGGAAGAGAAAGATCCATCAAACCCAGCTGCTGCCTGAAGCAGTTCTGAAGTGACTCTTCCTAACAAACAAACTACCAACTTGCCTGAGAGATCCACTGCTTCATCTAAAGGAGTTGGGAATTCCTCTCCTGAATACAAAAACCAAAATCAAACAGGGACAAACTTCCCACTCCATCCTTATTCTCAGGCAGAAAAGTCAGAGCAGAAAAATCCCTATTTGTTGCCCTTTCCTGGCTTTCCTTGGAATGACATATTGTCCTTCTTCATATTCCGCTGCACTGATATTAAAGCAAACTGTTAATATTGCAGTCAACTAAAATATGACAAAATACATAGATATCTTTCAGCAGGTTGTTCCGATAGTAACAAAATCCTTTTGCTGAAACTTTTGCTGGGGGAAAAATATTACAAAGGACTTCCTGCCAGTTTCATATCTATTTGTAGATATCCACTGGAGGAGGCAAATGGAATGGTATGGGAGTAACAGATTTATAGTATTTTCTACTTGATTACTGTGTATTTGTAATACAAACATATACGTTAAACATGACTAATACTAGAACATTTTTCATGATAATAATAATAGTAATAAATAATATTTCATAATGACATATGTTATTACTCTCTGTATCAGACTGCTCCTATCTGCTTAACATTCAGCAGCTTGATAGAATATTCTGGTCCAGTACAATAAAAAACTTTGGCATAAGACTTCAGCTTTTTGAAAACTACTTTCTTGAATGAAGTGGGACTGAAATGCGGGAAAGCCAAGTTCATCAAGAAATTTCTGCAGTTTGCTGGTGTTTTATTTCTCTTACAGAATATGGCATCTAGACTAAGTATATGGCTTTGTGTATGAAATCACAATAGACTTTGTAGTCAGCAGTGTCATCCTTACACCACTGATTAACAAGCTGGCTTAGTGAGAGTGCCAGGGTATCTATGCGATTGTGTCCTTTTGGACTGGGATGCTGGTAGCTGTCAATAATAAAGCAGCAGTAAATACTAGTCATCTAGGACTGTTGGTTCATTGAGACATGCCATTCTTTGCATGCAACATTAAATCCAAATCTCATTTTCCTCCATCTCAATACACCTTTCACCTCTTAAACAAAAAAAATAATAACCACAGCTGCATGACCAATTTTTCCTCTGTCAAACAAAACCACTGAAGATTAAACTGATAGTTTCATATCTGCATACAAAAAGCTGTAGGAAAGATATGCCTATCTAAAAACTCTTCTCATAATATTGTGAATATATTCTTTTGTTCTTGGAAGCATCCTTGAAATAGCATTCATATCAGCCAATAAATCTCATTAAATACTAAAAAACATTACTAGATAAATTATTTCTTTAATTAATTAGCACGTGGTGCTACAATAAAATGCAGGGAAACTAAGGAACTGAGATTTAAAACATAGTCAAGAGTCAACTGTGGATTAAAGGTACTTTAAGATTACCCTATATTTGACCCATATACTCTACAACTTCTGCACCTTCACACCTACAATCTGCAGAGATGCTTAACATGTATTTAAGCCAATTCTCTTTCAGTTTTCTTCTTTAATTTTCATGCAGGCCTTTGGAAAGATGACGGAATAACTGAAAAACTCTTTTCTCCAAATACAGCACAGTCGATATATATCCATAGGAAGATGCCATTACAATAGTCTGACAAATGGGGTAGCACCCATAGCAGACAGACTGGGGTGTTCTGCCCATAAACAGTTGCCTCCAATGGACACAGCTTTGGTATCTAGCAAAATCCTTTCTTACAGGCTGCCTTTCATACACTTTGCTGTCGTAGACCCACTGCTAGCCCACACTACATACTTTTCAATGTCAACCAGTTATTTTGTTTCCAAATTATGTTTCAAAAAAATTTGAAAAAAGTATCTTAAGAATCCTGTTTGGTTTTGTTCAAATTTTTTAAAATTGAATAGACATAGAAGAAATATGTGACAATCCAATGCCCCATGTCCCCCATTCCCTTGCACTTCTCCCTGCTCCCTATGTAAACAAATTAATGTTAAGAGCAATTTACAGTAGAATACATTTTTTTGTCATGTCACATTGGACCCCCAACAGGGAGGGGAAGAAAAAGATATCACTGCTTTCCCTTCATTTTCCACATAGTGCAGATAGATACTTATTGTGGTTTAAATGCTGCATCTATTAAGAAGGGATTTTATATCAAGGGAACAGAGGAAAAAAAGACCGTACAGTTTCAAGGACTAAACCAACGAGATATTAATGTAAATATTTTTGCCACATATTATAATGGAACATAAACAAAAATAAAGGGGACATGGACAGAAAGCAGTAAGATAGAACATATATCTAGCCAGACATACATCTCTCATAATATCTGATATCAGAAGAATGCAGCTCTAGATCAGCAGTGAAATTGATTGAATGATGTTATCTGAAACTAGGATTAGCAAAAGGGGAAAGAAAATGAGGAAATACAGGGGAATGACCCATAATATCTATCTTGTGAATCCCCTTTCCCATCAATCATCTCTGCTAAGATTACACATTGCTGGAGAGAAATTGGGCTGAAATGTTAATGATCTCATGATTTACATTCTGCCAGAATCCATTCACTTTCTGCTGCAGCCTCAGAAATAGCACACAAGCTCCAGAGTTCAGAACAAGCAGGAGGAATGGAAATCAAAATCTCTTCAATCCTATCATATTTTACAACACAGGTTGTTATTGTTTGATCCTGTAGCAGCAGTAAACCAGGCCTTTTCTGTTGAGTACACCATAATAGCTGTTAAAGTGTTTCAAGGACTTCAAATGTATTGGGGTGATCATTTTAATTCCTTCCAGAATATAATAACCGTGATAGTGGAAGTCAAGTTTAAAAAACAAAACAACAACAACAAAAACAAAAAAAACCCAAACAAAACAAAAACCAAAAACCCAAATAAAAATTGTCCTGCAAGGAAAATTTTAAGGTTAGCCAATCAAATTAATTTTAAGTTGCAAAGTAGAATGATATTAATTTTAATTGCAGTTGAACAAGTTATTCAGGTATTTCTAATTACCAGTTAACTCTGACTCTAAGAGCTGTTGAACTACCACCAGAACTGTTCATATCTTCCAAAAAAACTTTACTAGGACAGCTTCCAATCTGGGAACACATGCTCATTCATACTGAAATCTTTTGCTAGCTGTGTCAACTGTCAAAATTTAATTTTGAAGAAAAACATTTTAAAAAATCAATTTTTTTTTCCTTTGCTGAAAGGAAGAGAACTGTTTACTGACATACCTGGGAAAGAAAAAAAAAGTTAAGTTTTTTTTCTTTTTTAAATATGTATTGTCTGCTAATATTACTAATGAATGTAAACTTATGATATGAAAAGAATAAAAAACCCAGAGCATTTCTAAAATAATTAGGAATAGTTTCAAATGTCTTGGAGTATGTTCTATGTCACAACATCCCCCATTTCTGATATAACAAAAATAGTTTTGCAGTTGAACAAGGGAAACTTATTCAGTGTACTAATTAGAGGAGCAGTGGTTTTGTATAGTATATTTTATACCTGCAAAAATTTGTCATGAATACTTGAAAAAGGAACCCCTCTAACTAACATAAAATAATATTTTTGCTTCTGAAAGTGTCAACATGGGATACAGAGAAACAATTGACTTAGAAAGGTGAGCACAATAATGACAAAGAAGAGAGAAAGGTGAACTGGAGAAAGGCATTGGAGAGACAGAACAAAGGAAGAGGGATGAGGAAGCAGCACAGGGAATATTACAAGAGGAAAAGGAAGATGGGGGAAAACTGCAGCATAACATGTACGGAAGGAGAAGGAAAGAACAAACAGCGAAACATACTGAGAAGCATAAGATTGGATTAAAATATAGAATAATGAGAAAAGAAGAGAGAATAAACATCCAGAGAATGGAAGAGGGACAAAAAGAAAAAAAAAAAGCTAGTGTATTAAAACAGAAAAACTAAAAGTAGGAAGGGATAGGGGAACGGATTTTGTAAGTTCTCTTTTCTACCCTTCCCCGCTTGTGATCCAAACATAATTCTCTTAGAACCCCTGAAAACCAAACAAAGTCAGTAACCCTCACAGTCACTGAATAATCCCTAATTAAATGTGGATTCTAATAAATCTTAATATCTTCTAAAATACAGAAAAAATTGCTTCTAGTAGCTCATAACTTTCTCAGGAGGGCAGCTGGTCAAGGCTAAGTCCCATAGATGCGGAAAGTATTTCCTACCTAACTTCCTTCTCCTATCCTTTTGCTTCTTCACTGAAACAAATGAAGCCACTGAACCCAAAAATAATGTTCTATGTTTGGAAAGCAATCCCTCAGACAATCTTCTTTTCACCATTAGGGAAAATTTAATGAATGAAGTTTTCATGTAGAGCAGGAATTATGCCAAATAGAGAGCAGGCATCTTTACCACTTCTTATAAAGAAAGACAGAAAATGTAAGAGAGGCTTTTTAGCTGGCACTAATACACCATATGAAAAATATAAAAACTTAGTTGGCATTTTGATCAGACACGCTGATTGTCAACCCGGTCCACATTAACGAGGAAAGTTTACAAAATGCCAGAATGCATTTGATCTACTCTAATAAGTATCTAAACATAGAAACTGATAAAAATAATTTTGGAAGTCAGATTTCTGTTGAAGCAAGCAAAAACTTCATTGGGAGACAAAAAGAACAAAAACCAAAACACCCAAAACCCCCCAAAACCAAAGTCCGACCCAAAAACAAATACAATAATGAATCAGCTGCTTTTGTTAAAATGAAACAAACCCAACCCACTAAAATTACTGGGTCTCTAGCTTCTGCACTAATTAAGCAACATTTTCCAACAGAACCACACAATAGGAAATGTGTAAATGATGGTATGGCATTTATATATTCCCAGTACGTATCCACTTAGTTTATACGTGTCTGTAATTACATCAGTGTTTATTATTTTCCTTCTTATAATTCTGTTTCTTATGAATCGTACGTTACTCCAAATCTGCCTTTGATCTGTTCATTTAGCTTAAACTTCCACTTCTTATTCAGTGGATTAGTAAATGCATATAACTATGTCTACAAAGAAGACACACTACTTTCAATGTACATACAAAGTACTGGCTTGTGTGTGCAACTGTATACAAGAAATGGCAAAAATCTGAGTTACTATGTATTTCTTTTTCCATAAAAGCAGCTGTATTAATTAAAAATAATTAGATATTTAAAAATAACTAGTATTGTTCAACATGGCTAGCATCAGCACTTAGAGCACGCAAGAAGTAGGTGTAAATTGCAATTAGATCACTTCACAGTACCTTCATGTACCAAAAATGACAGCATGGAACAAGGTTGAATTAATCACTATCTTTTAAATTGGGATTTATTATCCTTTTATACTCACCTGAGGAAGAGTACATATTAAGTGCAATTGACTTGTTATTAGACAAATCAATAGTCTTTTATTTCCCCCTCATTTTTCTTTGAACTTGAATACACAAGCACCTGTCAAATACCAAAACACCATAATGAAACAAGCCCTCATGGAGACAAGGGAAAACACTGTAGAAGATTTTAGAAAACTGGCCAGCAATATGTCGGTACTGGAGGAAGCACATTCAGCCAGATTTTTAAGCAACTATTTATTTGTACTATAATTGCATTGGATGTATTGCTGTAGTTCACATTGTGAGAGCAGCAGTGTCAGTTCTGCAGGACTAAGTTGCTTCGTGGAGTAGCAGCAGAAAGACAGCCTGCTTTTCACGTCATTTGCTTACATCCACCTACTGCAAACCTCTCAGCTCTTGCTAATTGATAAGCTGATCAATGACCACTGGGTGGAAGAAATTCTCTCTCAGATTCCCACATAACTGAGCTGCAAGCAAAATTATACTTCTTGCTATAAAATGAGGTGTCAATCACACCCGAATAAAACTTCTGAAAGGAAATGAGTCACCAAGCAGGAAAATCTACTGAAATGGATAATTATTAGAAGGCTCTTGAAGTGTTTGTTCATTGCTGATTGCAGCCTGTGCCTTATTGTGTTTGCAGTTTCTCGCCAGGAATGTGTAGTAGAAAAGGAAGAAGGGGAGCGAGAGGCAGCCTGCAGTCAGGAGACCTGATACAAACTGCGGCTTCCAGACGAGACACAGCGCCGACTCATTTCTGGGTGTCAACACAACGTAACACTACTGATCCATTTTCTCAACAGAAAACACACCTGATCGCTGTGTGTGGAACTGCAGCAAAAGAGGAAGCCTCCGGAAACCTTTGCAGCAAGGACCCACGAGCAGACATGGTGAGCCAGGCGCTGGACATAGAAATGTGTGATGGAGAGATTTCCACAGTCTGAGCATCAGTATACGATGCTCCCATGACTCTTCAGCCAAAATATTAGTTTACTAGTGGTTTATCATTAAAGAAATAGATGTAATGCTTATAGTGCTAATTATACTTGTTAAATAGCCCAAGCTGAAAGAAAAAAACAACCAAACCCACACTCATTTCTGTCTACCTCGTGTAGACTTCTAGGATTTTGTGCCCATTCTACCCAAGGTCATATTTCAACTGAGATTTAGTAACACATGATTTGCTGCAATGCATGACAAGAAGCAAATGCTCATTGGACCGGAATACATTAGACTTCACACAGTAGCTGTTTCAGTTTACCTGTAACAGAGATTTTAAAAAAATAAATAAATCTGATCGTGTTATGTTATTTAAAGATATTCTGGTGCCTTGCGCTCATCAGATGAACTTGTTAACTTATTATAAACTTGTCACAACATCAATCCAAGCAGAGCTTTGCAGCAAAAGGAAGCTTCTTACGCAAATGTTTGCAACAGATACAAATACAAAAATTTCCATGTATGTCAGTACAACCTATGAATTCACATCTTGCAAGTGATCAGCAAGCCAATGCAAAGACGTCAGAGCAAAGGCAAGAAGAATCACGTAACTAAAACCCTTCCTTTCTTTTGTGAGTGCTTAAATTATGTTTTCTGAGTGATCTGGCAAGTTCATGAAGGTGGTGGTGGTCCCTTTCCCTGCCTACTTGTAGAAGTCAGCAGGCAGGAATGACTAAGCCTACCTCACACCAGGCAAGCTAGCAGTTCTTATGAAAAAAGATCCTGTGAGCAATGAAAAACTGCTGAGCACTTAACTTTTTTGTA
Organism: Vanellus vanellus; assembly: GCF_965231255.1. Taxonomy (NCBI): domain Eukaryota; kingdom Metazoa; phylum Chordata; class Aves; order Charadriiformes; family Charadriidae; genus Vanellus; species Vanellus vanellus. The sequence goes on along the minus strand of NC_138915.1, from coordinate 11,099,393 downwards.
CTTTGAATTACGCAACTTGGGCTGAATTAAACTACTCTGTAAACACTGTATGCACTCCTTGCAAGGAATCTACATTTAGGAACGGATTCAAAGCTCAGAGAAACCACAGGACTTCAGTGTCCCTTGGTACTGCAGTAGTGCTTAGGGACCCTAGCAGAGATGTGGTCTCATCTTCCTGTAAGAAGGAACAACTCCTTCCTTTGAAAAACTTCTACTGCTAATAAGCAGCTTGTGATATCGTCCTTGTTTAATTGTTAGAGTGCTGTAAGGGTTGCTAACTGGATTCATAAAAGCTAACCAATATATAAGTTTTCATAAACATTTTAAGAAAAGCTGAATCTTTTTCTGCAAATTTCGGAATGAATGAACTATCAAGTACTGCAGAAACTTGTAGTAAACTAATTCATAGACCAGCATAAACTGGACTAACTCCAATTTTCTGGGGAATTATATGACTGCTAACAATAATTCTTTTTCATGGTGCGTCATATTCACTGAAATTACTTGTAAAATAATTAATATTGCCTTTATCTTTCTTGAACTGCTTCTGTGACAAGTTCTTAACTATGGTTCCAGCTATTATTTGATTATGCTGACATAAAAGTAAACTGTTAGTATTTCCTCCTCTGCCAGGACTTAAATCAGTATGAGCAGCCAGTGGAGCAAATCAGTTTGAGTCCATCCCTATGGCAGCAGATCCCATCTACCCCTAATTCTCCATACAGTTGAGTGTATTGTCCAGCCCACAGACACAATGACAATATTGGCAGCTTTAGGATTTGCTACTTTTCACTAGTGTCAGGGGAGGCTCATGTGTGCGTGGAATTGCTTGGTGCATCAATAAGGCTCAGAAAAAGCCTTCTCTCCCAGTCAGCGGTTTAAACAAAAACATAGGCCTTCCTTTGGTCTTTTTGCGCAATAACCCCAGATGGTAAAACTTCGTTTTAGCCTTATGGCTAAATAAAAGTAGCTTTGTATCAATGTAGCGTCTGAAACTAACACGCACTGGTAATACTGGATTGTCACTGGGAAACATTTCATTGTTTTATCTGCCGAAGAACGACTATCTTTTTTTCAGTTCATCCAGTTCAAGACTGTTAAGCTATAAACATGACAACTTAGGAAATTCTGGGTAGGCACAGATGTTAATTCAAGATAAACTTGATTACTGCCTTTGAGGTAAAGCAGCATATAGAGAACTGTTAAAAAAAGCCCCAACACATGAAAGTTCTTGATCCTACAAAATACAGCTCAGTAACAGTCCATAAGGACAGATGCAAGGCTCTTCTGTCATTCAACAAAATTACCAGGGAAGCAGCCTGTCCACATTTTTCTTTCAAAGTCTTAGAGAACGTGGCAGAAAGCTTTCCCATTTGTCAGCCCCCCAGATTCATATCCTGAGGTTGATTATTAAATTAAACGCACTGACAATAGTAGCGCTCTCTAAGTATGCTAGTTTCTGCAAAACTAAGACTGAACCATGTCTCTGCCAGCCATCTACTCATTCTTTTAGATAGCTTTAAATATAGATAAAAATAGATAGCAGTAAAACTGCTAATAGTTTTATTAGATTTATCGTAGATAGGCTATAAATGAAATTTTGTCCCAACATTCAGGTCACAATACAGTGTCATAAAGGAATATTGACTAAAAAAATATTTTAAAAATAGTAGAGAGAAAAACAAGATCAATGGTTTTAATTTTATACTGCAAATACTTGGTTAAGCCTTCTTGCTGTTTTACGTATCCCCCTGCTCCTGCAACTTTCTCCTATCGACGTCTTAGCATACATCTTATGTTGCTAAAAGGAAATTTTAGCAACAAAAAATACTAAAAATAAGAAGTTGGAAAATAATTAACATATTACACTTGGTAAACTACATGATCCCTTCACATTTCAACCAGTTCTTGGGGTGCAACTGTAATGCTGCCAAATTTTGTGATAGAAATATATACTACTTAAAAAAAAATAGGGAAAGGAGAATGGTTAGGTGGTGGATGGTACAGAAACCATTTGAGAAGAGCCTTATAGCTCCTCTAATTTTACTCCTCGTTCTAAACCAAGAGTGCTAGAAGTATTTCTTGTATTATTTAGCTTTTACATAACGTAACCAGGAGACTAATATAAAGACCCAGAAAATATTATGAGTATGATTTTTTTTCTCTTCTATAGCATATTTAATGGTACGCCTCATGCTAATGAATATTTTTAATTATGTTATGTTTTTTGAGTTAATTGCTAAATACGTATCCTTCTAAAGAAGTAAACCTAGTGAGGCAGCCTATAAACAGCAGTTAAAACAGCTCTTTATGTGAAGTCCAAGTAATACAGGGGCAATAAGCAATAGTAGATATTTCAGGGCATAGCAGGATTAGAGAGTGACAGAAATCCAGAATCAACATGAAAGATCCTAACTGACATAGGATTACTGCACCAATCCGTGTAGGCTTGTTTACTGGTTTAACTGCTGGATGTATAATTTCTGTAATTAGAGTCTGACCGGCTAAGCAGCATTGCAATGCAGCTGCAACACCCTAAAGAAATTTTAGACAGGCTATTAAAGAATGATTTATGAAGCAGGCTTTTGTTCAACCAAGTGATTAGAATTTAATAGCATCACCTATTTAGTGTTGAACTGGACATAACCAGGCTAAGAAACAATAAACAAGCCGGGGGGGGGGGGGGGGGGGGGGAAGCATTACAAGATCTTCTGCACCAGAGCTACAGAGAATAGAAAAGGGGAAACAGAGAAAACATAGTGAAACAAGATAGGGGAAACAGAAAGAGGAAAAAAAATTATTTCAAGCATCTTAGAGCTGATGGTAACTTTTTTTCTCCCCAAACAAACTTTCTTACTAAGCGGTGTCCTGTCAGTTGTCAGATAAGTCTGAAACCTGATTCCTATTAACTTTAATGAGAGTCGGTTCGTGTTTGCAGGTCGTTTGACCATTAGTACGCATTTTTGTTGGGAAGAAAACTGTCTTATTCATACAGGCCCTTATAACAATGAATGACAGCAAGTTCATTTAGCACATTTCTGACGGCGGTGTTTCAAAACAACTTTGCACTCAGCAAAAGAGAAATGATGGGTGTCAGAAAGAATATAAATTCAACACAGATAGGCTCTGCTCATTAGCAGATGGATTTGAAGTACAGATTTCATTTGAAAAAGAATGTACACAATTGCAAATGAACACCTACACCTACTTGCAGGATTATGGTATGTTCTCTCAGTGAGCTGTGCGTGCTGGGCAAGTATTCAGTAGTATGCTCAGAAACAAAGCAACTGCTGAGGTTTATGCAGGAGCTAAGGGAACAGTCCCACTGAATCCCACCGAACACCTCTTTTCAGTTATGAGCAGGTACCCAGATCACTCCAACACTCTGTAGTACAGTAAAGAAAGTCCCTGGAGTGCCAGCAGTGGAACAAAAGATAATACACAGTAAGCAGGCAACACTGGGAAATCTAAGGGATAATTTGGGAAACGCTGTCTCTCAAATTTTTTGTGACTACTACAGCATATGGTTCATCGTAGCACTTGTCTTCTTGATTTCCTGCTCTCATAATTCTCTCATTTCTTGTGCAAGACACAGGCTTTTAGGAAGGATTGAACGTGATTAGCCAAGCCGGGCTAAGAAAATTATTCTGCACTTCATAAAATTGCTTGAAAATGGGGGTGAGGGGAGGAAAGAGAAGCTGGTTATATTTGTGCTGACAGAGATCAATGAAGTATGACATATGTGATATCAAGATGCATGAAAACTGTACAGGAAAATAAAGGCTTGGTAAGATGACCTTGATGAACATGTTGAACAGAATTAGAGAGAACTGTAAAGGGCAATCTGACTGGTGAATTTCATTTGGGAGAAACAGAGAGAGGGGATGATGTTTTTAGGAAAATCAAAGTCGAGAAAAAGGTGTCAGTATCCAATCAAAGATGAAAGTCAGAGCACCTGAACAACATAAAAAAAGTATAAAAGAAACATCAGTGTAGTTAGGAAACAAATGGGAGTTAAAGAGAAGAAATGAGGGATGCTGGTTTGAAACTTTTACGACAGTTAAAATAGTTTGATTGAAAGAAAACAATAACATACTATGGTTTAGTTTCAAGAACATTTGTGGAAAATACAGTTGGCTTATAAATAGAAAACTGGAAAAGTGAAGGTAATCCAACAGAAACTGGGGAGAAACCCGCGAGCCAGATAAAATGCTATTTGTAATTCTATAATATACTGACAAGCAAATATCAGATCCATATTTCACCCTGCTTATAACATCAGCATATGTTGCTGTCCCAGAGGACTAAGCCCAGCGTGACAACTCCTGTAGGAATCATACTGGAACATAACTGAAGGCTAATTGATAGACTATTGTTTCCTTCCCAAATGTAGTACTTTATATCTGCAATATTTCTAGGAAGAAGTCTACACAACATAGTCCTCAGAATATGTCAGGTTCTCTGTAGGGAAAAAGAGATTCTATATTCAGGTAACTGAACACCTAAATAGCGCAGAGGGAAAGTAATGAAGTCTTTTATTTAAGGGTGGTAACAAAATGACCTGCTATTGTGATTTTAAGTGTGCACATGAAAGAGAGTGGTAACAACTTTAAGGGAACTTAAAGGGTAAATGAACACAACAAGGAACTTTCAATGAACTGCCTTTTGGAATTGTAGACCTATTTCTCAAAATACCTTTGGTACACGCACTATTTTGTCTCTTACTTTGTAGATAGCTATGTAATTTTTTCCCCGGCACTATTACACTTTAAATATAACCACGTAATATATATTTTTGCTGTCTTTTTGATTTCCTCAACATCAAATGAAACACAATTACTCCTCTTCTGAGAGCCTTTGAATAGCTCTTAACATAAATTAAAGTCTTTAGTTATACAAAATTCAACAGTATTAGCAAAAATATGGATTTACACTATATGAATGAAGAAATTCCAAATGTGCTGATATTGACTGGCATCCATATATTAGACCACAATTTCACATAGCACAAAAAATTTGGAAAACAGCCTAACAAACAAGTAGTTGTGTTACTAGAAGAGAAATTTAACTGAAAAGGAAACTTAGAAAGAAGAAATTCTTCATCTACAGCAGGACACTATGCTTATGCACACCGATTTCTAATCTAGGTACTTGAACTAGGAGTATATTTCCTGGTAAAATCAGGTAACACACAAAACCCTCTTTGCTATATTCACAGCCTAGCCACCTGCTTTAGAAACATGTTAGATGCCTTAAATTTGGTGGTGTAAATATCCATTCTGTTGTGACAAGTTTGTCCATCAGATGGAGATGCTGAGGGAAGCAAAACGGAACAGGGCACTTGCTCTGTAAAGCTCCTTTGAAAACATTAACACGGGTTTCTGTCATCTGCTCTGCAGTTTCACAGGTTTAAGTGGGGAACAGAACTTCAATCTCAGACTGGCTTTCATCTATATTTTTCTTAGGGACCACTTTTACTAGAAGGACACAGACTTCACATAGCACCTCTAATCTATGAGCAAACAACAAAATGAAATAAAGAACTCGCTTTCCTCCAAAAACATCAGGTTTAACCACTTTGAAGTGTATTTATAGAGAGAAGGACTGTAGGTACCTGTTATATATAAGGCTTCTCTACAAAGCATGTGAAACATACTGGTGCCAGACCACATTAAAGCCACTTATACTATTTCATTGCTTTGTCTACGTGATGCTTTAAAACAATTAGGCCATGAAATACAACTTTCATTTTGAAAATTTTTATCATCTGGAGCAAAAAGATGGGATAGAATGAAATTAAAATAGAGAAAGATTATATTATCTACAATAATAAACACAGTAGAGTCAATAATTTTTCTCTTCTCAATAAGGAGGAAAAAATTCGGATAGACCTCGCAACCCTCCAACAGTGGCTGAGACGGGCAGCATTAGGATTGTTTTCTGGTGTCACTGCAGCAGCCCTTGAAGATTCCCAGCAGTGCCATGACAGGGCCAGAGAGATCATTTTTAATGACTGTACAACCAGAAATGCTTTGCATGATTTACATCTTAATTGCTCTTGTTCCCAAAGAACAGAACATCAAGTTTTACAATACACAGCGGGGGACTGAAGACTCTCTTTAGAAAACTTATGATGTAAATATAGGACAACAAGGACTTTGAAACTCATTCACACAATTGCCTTTCAAAGTAACACTTCTGCTTCAGTTGCAGAAATACTCTTTTACTGCTATGATTCTTTAAATGAATTTTTAATATTTATTTTTTAAGAGATGATATCCTTTATCTAAAAAAATGTTTCATATGTGCAGTCCCATGAATTAAATCATAAAAAAGTGCATAAGAATAATGCCTTTTACTCATTAAGCCAACTGAACAACTACTAAGGAATTGTCGCTGTTCTCTGAGTTCTGTTTAATTATTCTTATTTTGAAAGCATGAAAGTAGAGGTGAAGTTTATCAACAACTTGCACGTGCACAAGGGAGTCACAATAAGAATACTTAGATTCTCCATGTCAAGTGCAGTCTTTTAGGCTGCCTTTTTGGCTCTGAAGAGTGAAAGATCCTGCTCAGTCAGGTTGGCCTATAGCACTACCATAATAAAGGTATACACATTTCTCCAGAGAACAGCTCCAAAGACAGTAATACAGAGCTCGTTCTGTCACAGATTACTGGCAGCCAGTTTGCAATAACACTCTGAAACCTGTGCTTAACCCTTTTATGATAAAGATCCCAAGTAATCTGCCACCCTCTTTTCCTTTAGTCCAAACAAAACCCCACACCCACAAAAACAACTTCAAAGGCATGATGAGCAATAGCCTCACCTGGGCCAAGGACCTGTTGAAAAAATAATATCTGATTTTCCAGGAGCATGGTAGTTGTACTATTTATTGATTCAAGTCAGGATACGTTTCAATCTCAGTGATTTTCTGGGTTTTTTGCCTCTGCGGGTGGTTCAAACTGTTGAAAACTTACTTCAAAATAGCTTATGCTACTTTTCTCTTTCTTATCCCAAGGTGTTCCAGTTGTCATTAACTGGGCATCAAATCTCAATCTTCATATTTAGTCAGGACTCATCATGACCAAGTGCTTTCCCATAGGATATTGGAACAGAATGGTTAAAGCGTAGGTATGTTTCAGTAACTGTGAAAAGAAAGCCTTCTAAAGAGGGAAATGAAGGGTCGCTTGTCCTAAAAAGATGATGTTATTGTTTATGCATTGTACAGAATGCAATCCTATTTGAGAAACTGTATCAGCATTTATTTGCTCTAATTAAAAAGCTTGGTGAGTACTAAATTGGTCTGTTTCCCTCTGGAATACCTTTCTTTTAGTTAAAGACTTCATCTCAAATACCTTGCATTTTTTTACATATTCCTATTGTATGCGATAATCCTCAACATAACAAAGTCTTGCTTGTGGATTTCATTGAGTTTAAATAAAGCCCGTTAACATTAATCCAGTTTTTCCTGTTCCAGGTTGAAATGTTATTATTTTTAGACTAGTTTGTCAAATCATTTTAGATATATAAATATATTCCTTTATTAAATCTATATCCAGTCTCATTTGGGTTGCATTAATTCCCTCAAAGTCAAATCTTGCTTCATTTATGAGATTAGTGGCATTGATTTCAGAAGCTTAAGCCAGAAAAATACCTGCACTTAATGGAACAATTGTACCAGTCCCACTCTGTCCATAAAGTATATATCAATTGTAAAGACACACTCCACCCACCCCCTCCTCCCTTTTTCCTTGTCCGTGCTTTGGTAAATGAATTAGTTATGTTGTTCTTCAGATAAGTGCATACTTTTCAAATAAGTGCTTAGTCTCTGACCCTGATTTAAGGCTGATTTTATCTTTTTTTTTTTTCTTAATTTATTTTGAACTGAACTTTACTTGATCCCACATCTACAGTGATTGAAACCTTTATAAACCAAGTATGATGTTTAATTTCATCTTATTTTAAAGGGTTTATTCCTGCAAAGGATACTTCAATGAAAGTCACAGGCATGACACGTTATCTTCCAGGCCAGTAGGTTGCTGTATGTGATTCTGAATGCTTGCTAGAATGCAAGAACAAGCAATAACTGAGATGAATATTATCAGGTACAAATAGATTCCTGTATTTCATACATAATCCTAGTGGACTGGAAGTGAGTACCGTTGTGGTCTTCTACAACTTTATGCAACTACAACAGTCCAGAAGGTTTGCAAAACATTTGTACTGCTCACCTCCAAGGCCCAAAACCACCTCTCTTACCCTTTCAGAAGCTTCAGACACAGTGGAACTACAAGAGCCGGAACGAACTACCATGCCACAGAAAGGAAACTGGAAGGATCAAAAATATAGATATCCCGGTTCACGCCAAGAATCTAGTAACTGCCAGGTTGCATTTCTAGCTGATCTTCAAAAGTGATTCACACAAACATCACCCCCACTCCCCACCTCAATTTAACATTGACTTAATGAGAAAAAACATAACAATGAGGCAACAGAGGTTTTTAATATTAGCCCCCCTTTTTCCCTACTTACAGTCCATATTATAAACTTCCAATGAAAGTGAAAAGAAGAAAAACTGAGATGGCAAGTTATGTATAACAGTGAAAAATAATTCCTTACTGGCCTGAAAGCATTTGTTTAATATCCTGTAACAGTGATGTAAACAAATGGTGATCCAGTTTCTTCTCAGATCACCTCCTGGGAGACACCAGCAATCCACGGGAACGTTGAATAAAAGTTTAATTTTCTACCTTCAGGAATTCATTTCAATTACTTGTATAGAACACAGTAAAAATTTCAATAAATCATTCTTATGATGCAAGAAAAGATATGAAAGAGTTCATAATGTGTTTTCATGCATTATAATGATACATAAACCCACTGTTCATTGTGCTTTGTTCTAGCCTTATGTGTAATCATGATAAGTGAATTCCTGTGCATCTTGAGTTAAGTATGCATAGTTATTTGAAGAATTATAATCTAGGTAGCCAGGTATAATCCAGACTAATCTCCCCGGATTAACATACCATCTAGGTCCATTATTTTCCATATGCAGATTGGACAATACAATGTTCTTTGTTTTATTCAAAAAATAAGTACAACCCTGAGAGGGTTTTAAAAGTTTGTTAGTGTAAACACAATCTTTTAGTACGAGATTAAGCAAAATATGTGTTGCTGACTCATGCAAGAATTCCTATTAAAAAGTTCATATTATGTTGGAAAGGACTAAAACCTAAGTGACATCAGTTCTGACTATAAATCCATAAACAAACTGACTTTAAGGTTCATTTTTAAAGCAACAAAAATGTTAATGATTTAAACAAAAATCAAGTGTTCTCAACAATTTTCAAGATGATAAAAAAGTATAAATCGATATAAATTATGGTGAATATATATACAGAAAAATCATAGCAATAGAAATAATTATGCAAAGTTGTAAACAGAATAATAAAAAGATTAAATATTTGTGAAGAATGAATGCATAAACTGAGGCCATGAGAATTTCACTACTTTCTTAGTCCCTGTTAACAACTGAATGGCACTAAAAGCAAACCTGAACCATTTTGGCACCTTTTCACTAGCCCTCTGCACAAGATTTCTCATTATACATGAGGACAGGCGACTTTGACAGAGTAAGTTAAGGAGGTAGGGTATCTGTTATATAATTGAAATGTGTTTTGTTAGAGAAACATTACAAAGTGTAATATTATACAAAGTCTCTTTCAACAGAACTCATTTGACAAGAGATATAACTAATGGTGGTGTTGACGGAGAACCCATTTTGCATTTTTTTTGTTAATCTGTTGTTTTGTGAAGTTATCGTTCATTCAAAAGACTCTGCAAGGAATGGTACTCTGCAAGAAGATGGTACTGTGAGACAGGAAATTAACCTTTTGCTTCTTATAAGTCTTAAAAAGCTTGCTTTTGTGCATCTTCTAACTGAAGGTATGAACTTTTATGGAATTGACATACCAATATTTCTGTCCTCTAGCAATTACGTCTGCTTGGATATAGAAAAGAAGTGCAATCCAGACAATAAATCTGGGGAAAAGAGAAAGGAGGGCAAAAAGGGGCAAGGGAAAAAGGGAAGGAAAAGGGGGGAGAAAGCGGGGGGGAAAGGGGGGAGGAAGAGTGATGGAGGAAAAGGGGGAGGGAGGAAAAGGCAACATTGAAATTTGTGTATTTGATTGATAACTGCCAAATTAACATGAACATTAAATTTAAATCCTGTAGCTCATTCAAACCACATGCCTACTTTAAAGACACTTTAAAAATATCCAATAAAGCTCACTTACAATATTCTAGTTTGAAAATGCTGGTGAAATTGGCTTTATCATCATTAGCACCTTTGTTGCATACTTTGGGATGGATTCTGTGCTCAGCAGCTACCAGCTGACGTTGCCGATAATATCGAGGAAAGCATCTGCTTGCATAAATGTGTCTTGCCACAGTACCTTCTGGATAACTATTGTGCTAGGGCAAATCTGAGAGTATTCTTCTATATGAAAATGTACGAAAAATCCCCAACAGTAACTTGCAACACTGATTTGCAGAGAGTTGATGGTTTGGTGTCAGCCAGAAAAATCAGGCTGCTTGATGGGAAATGTGGTACCAACTCTTTGCCGCTTTAAAATTCAAGCAACATAAAATATAAAAAGTTGGAAGTTATTTATAGCTAGATAGATATCATTCAATGAAAAGGTTGCTTGATGAGAAAGACTCCATAAGACAGTGACATCTTTTCACTGACTTTATAAGCTTTGGATGAGGTCCAGAAAGGAGAAGGTTGTGGGGAGGAGGGGAAATCAGTAATATTATACTAGCTCCTTTTCAATAGTTTGTGAAAACCTATGCAAATTATGCTAAACATACCTTGGATTGTGTATATACTTCATCTCAGCTAAAAGTTCTGACTGGTTCAGATTTTTTTTTTATATTAGTATGAGGTATGACATAAGAGTGTTCCTTAAAAAAACGGTTTGTCTTATGAACTAATTACGCATGAGCTAGATCTATTGATTTGTCACTAACTATAGAATGTCATCACTATTTACAAACTAACATCACAAATTCTATGCATCATCCTCTTCAACCTCACAGTAAAAAATATTTGGCCGTAGCATCCCCTCAGCTCTTCAAGTACCATAGAGATTCCAACTAAGCTTGACAAAAACAAAACTTGACAAGTTACAGCAAATAGGAATCCCCAGATATATATAACAGTATAAAACCATTTTCAGTGAATACTTAAAATATTCTACCGTACTTGTTTACTCCTAAAAGGCCAGAGAATGAATCCTTCAGCTACATTACGGAGCACTCGCATAAAGACTTTCCCAAATTCAGTGATTTTGCTACATCACAGATTACTGCAAAAAAGAAACAGTTTGCAACTGTCAGCGTTGGTGTAAGAGATGCTTCCAGAGCATTTATAAACGGTCAGTACATCCTCACCACAAAAATCTAGACCAACAGAAGCTGCTTAGCAAAATTATTATAATCTAGTCTATGAGATGGGGTTTAACAATAAGGTAATCCCCTTTAAGGCTCAATTATTCTACCATTGTTTTCTACAGTTTATCTCCATTAAGCATATCTGTTATGCTGCTTATTCTGTTTAGGTGAATTTACAGTGCACTACCCTTGTGCAGATTAATAAAATAAACACAATTCTCACTGGATCACCTGCAGATGCAGTGTGATGAAAGGGAAGCTCTGCCTCTCCCCACACTCACATAACCTTTGTGTACCTCGATTGCTTTATGAAAAACTCTGCTAATATCACTTTTTTTCTGACAACTGATGGCAAGTTGTAATTATGATTACTGTGACAATGATATATTGGCCATAACAGAGGGGACTGAGTAGCAGGCTGCCAGAGCTGAAGGACTAGGTCTCTACAGACTAAACCGCAAAGTTACTATCTGTAGTAGAGTCATAAGAAACTCACAGTCTTCATGGACTAGCCAGAGAGAAGGATATATGACATTCCAGGATTGAGGTGTTGCATTACTGACTGGTTTGAAACAGTTCGCTTCAAAGCATCCTAAAATATAACATTCAGCTCTTCCAGTCTCTTTTCCTTCTTTATTCACCTGCCTTTTAATGTATTTATCTTTCAAGATGTGGTGCTGTCGTGGACACTGACTGTGCTGATCCAGGTGCTCTAACTCCTGGTTTTGGTATTGACAAATGTTATAAGACCTTCACCGCTCTGAATCTCAGTTTCTTCATAAGAAAACACACATGCCCTATAAGTCTTTCTGAGATGCATTCATGAAACTTCTAGGTAAATCCTTAAATAGATACTAAATATTAAACCCATATCTTTATAATCCAAAATTTCTAGAGCACTTCTCACAAGTTATCCATAAGCTATACAATGCTGCTGCAATACGAAAAAGAATTTCTCACAGTCTTCTTGAAGAGTTACTTCTGGCACAATAGCTGCTCCTTCCAAAATAAAAGACTTAGTTAGTAATTATTTTAAAATAAACATTAAAAAAATTAAAAAAAATTATTCCCACAACACTTTTGAGAGTCTGTTAAGATTTAGGCTTCTTAGATGTTTTGGGTTTTGTCATGTAAAAGCAAAACACCTGCTTTACTTCCAACTTTTCTCTATGCAGACTTTCTGTGTCTGTTAGTAGCTTGACATAGGGTTTTGGGTTCTTATTTTAGGTGTTCGGGTTTTTCTAATCTAGTATATAAATTCAGAATTTACATAGGAAACGCTGAAGAGACTCTTGCTTTCAGTGCTATAAATAGCAATGAAGTGAAGCTAATGACTAGAGATAGGTCACTGTTAAAGAAAAACAAAGACATAGATTATATAAATAAATTTATCTCATTTGTTGAGGAGGAGTATGACTGACAGAATAATGGCAAAACTGCTGCTTCCCCTTCCCCCCCCCCCCCCCAAAAAAAAAAAAACAACCAACCAACCAAACATGAGCAAAGGCCAGTTATATATTTTAATTTAAGCATTTCTTAAAAAGTTAAATGAACTAACAGGTTATGCCTGAAAAGAAGAAAAATACTTCCCCGTCTTATTCCACTCCAAAGGGAGCAGAAATAGCAAACTCTGGCAGTCTGGAGGGGGTGCAGAAGATTGTCTTGACCTATTTTTCTGTGCATGCATCCATTTGTGACAACATCTTTCTGTTATTCAAATATTGGGAGACACACACGTCAGCTGTTACAGCTGTCAATGTGATAGATTAAAGCAAATTTCACAGCCATTCAGGAACAATCAGAGCCACTGGACAGTAAGAACAACCTCCCACATTGCAAAGGCTCAGGGAAAACCAATTAATATGCACAGGGAAGAGAACTATCATAGTGCTTTTTTTTTTTTATTTTGCTGCAATATTATTTCAGTTCATCTTATGAAAATAATAGTCTTTCAAAAACATTGCTCTTTAAGCAAACATGACACAATACTTGAGAAAAGAGGAGAGAGACTAGTTCCAACCTAAGAAGAAATCATAGAAAATAATCCTCAAGTTTTCAAAAGGAAGAGTCACTCCTTTATTGCTACTGGCAGTCTCATACATAGTTGTGGATCGTGTACAATTCATAACCTAATAGTGTCCAAATACATATAGGTGGTTTTTTTGGTGGGTGTTTGGTTTTTGTGGGGGTTTTGATTTGTCATTTTTCAGGGGTTGATTTGTTTGTTTTTGTTGTTTTTTTGGCTTTTGATTTTATTCTTTTCTTTATAATGTATGCGTATATATAATAGTCCCGAGCAATCTGGACAGAGACCAAGGGTGATATTTAGCACCATTTCCCATGCTCAGGTATCAGTGCTGTCACAGTGGTCTGAAACCTCCCCGCTGGCAGTATGGGAAAGGGGCCTATTACAAGCTCCACCGCGTTACCGTGTCTACAGCTACAGCCAGTCCCAGCTTTCCGGGGGTGAATCTCTGCCTTACACTTCTGCTGGCACCATGCAGACATACTGTAAAAAAGGGTTTTTTTCTAATAATCCAGTTCTTTATTAAGTACAGTTTTTCCTCCTCTCTGTTGTACTTCAGTTATGGATTTTTCTGAGTGATTACACCCATCTATAAGATCCATTGGCTCACTTTGTCTCTGGATGGGTCCAACACTCCCCCTTCAAATATTAATTCTTTGTCTTAATTCACTTTTATTATGTTATTATTAAGATACCAATTAGCTTCTTCCCAATATCTTCAGTCTCCTCTGTCCCCTTTGCTACCATTTCCCATTATTATGAGCTGGAAGTCCCTGAAATACGGACCTAGTGCTATGATTTTGACTACTGAAATGTCAGAAACTGTATGGCTGAAATGATACTTCTCTTCCTCAGTCTTCCTTTGCTATGTGACTTTCCAGGCATGTATTTACATTCCTTGTTTCTGTGCCCTTTCAAGTCCTCTTTTCCCTCCAACTTCTCTGGCTCTTTTTTTGCCTCCCCCTCAATCAACTTTCAGATATAATAAATGATGCAGCCAGACTGGTAGGCTTGATACATCATCTCAAATTGCTTTTGACTTCAAATTTTCTCCCTAGGTCCTGTACGTACCAGAATGCAGTGTGTATTAAAATATATCATATCTGAATAGAGTAACAGCTGCTTCTATAAAGGTAAAACCTATAAGCTTCCATAGGAAGACTGTGGGAAAACTGCTTTGAGTTGAGAAAGTAAAAGACAGTTTTTGCTCACTCATAAATACTATGTCCCTAACACATATACAAACAGCTTTTCAGCTCAGATTGGTTTGGTTTTTTGTTTGAGGTTTTTGTTTGTTTTAAGGAAATCAATCAGTACAGATGGAAAAACCAATCAATGATTTGCTGAGGTTTGTTTTAACCTCCTCAACTCTCACTGCCACATAATTTATAACAAAATATGGAAGGAGGAAGGAAAATTCTGGACAGAATGAAAATAATTGCAAGGAGGAGGGGGCGCAAATGTGCACCTGACAAGCTGGCTAAAGAATTTTCTCCGTGTGAACAGGTTTATGTAAAATGCTCTCCTAATACAAAAAGTGACTAACTTAATGTGCTACATTTTTTGAAAGAGATTGTAATATAAAATGTCAACTATCAGAATACCAGAGATGAAATTTTCCTAATGTTAGCTTTTGCAAGAATTTCATAAACTTTTTCTCCCAATAAGTTGAAAAAGAAAAGTCTTCAAATCTTTTCAGTTGTAGAAAAGCTTACAACTTAGTTCACATTCAATGACTTTGTTTTAATTTTGAACATTTTTCTTATAGCTATGCTTGTTTTTCATTTTAAAACATCACTTTGAACTGTAAAACTATATAATTAATAAAAAAAAATATTTTATTTCAACATATTCTATTTCCTGTTCATTAGAAAAAGGATAAAAGATCTAAAACCATGAAAAATAAAATTAAAAATTTGTTTTGATACAGTAGCACTGTCTGATGAAAAGCTTTTTGTCCAGTAATTCTTGATTACTGCTAGAAGACAGAGTGCTACTTGTTTAAAATGTTGGATATTCCTTTTTTCTTTTCTTTCCTTCTTTTTTTTTTTTTTTTTAAAGATTTTATGTTAGGTGTCTTCGAAAGATGTCTGTAATCTTTGAAAAAATTACCAAAAAAAATGAAATGCATGAGTTGACAAGCAAAATATGTTCATGAAGCCAAAGGGCAAACAAAAGACTATATAATTTATCACAGTTTCATTAGCAGGTGTACATAATCATCAAGTCTTTTTCTGTTGTAGAAAGACTGAGAAGTCCATTAAAGGTAACAGACAAAGCCTAACTTTTTTGGAGTATAAAAATTCTTTGAAGCAGAAAAAAGAACAGACAGCAGTCTGCCACTCTAAAAGATAATTTCAGTCATACAATTAATAGTACCAAATTCCACTAGTATATCTAAAGAAAACAACAAAGAAACTCAAAAGCCAGGAAGGAGATTTCCTGGGAATGAGATGCTTAACAGTGAGGTATAAAATACATTCAGGAGACTGAGGTCACTGAGAGGAACAGGCTGACATTTCAAAATGCACAAAGCTGGGTAAAATCACTTAAATTTAATAGTAGAAGGAGTGCATACAAGCACAGTACAGTAATTCTATGCTAATAAAATATACAGTAATTTGCTTGCTTTATTTATCATGTTAAATACAAATTAAAATCAGAATATGCCTCACAAAATGAGATGTATTTATAACAAAATGAACCATTAAAGTAGGAAAATAAAAAGGAGCTCCCATGCTGTCTACGAAGACTCCAACCGATGACATACTTCTGAAAGACTCGCATTTCTGTCCTTTTTAGGAATACTTTTAGCTAAAGCTACCATTTTTAGAATAACATAACACCAAAAATACTTCATTTGAGACTTAGTAAGATTTTTTTACAAGTGCTTCAAGTAGTGCATTGGTTTCAAAGGGACTGTCATGGAGCTTAAATTACATTAGTTCATAAGCCTTTTGCTGAATCAAAATTTTTAATTATTTCCACCAAATAGTCCTACATATCACTTCCATTTCTGACTCTGCCATCTTGAAGGTTCTAAAATGTTCTAGGCTAACAAGACATTTACATCAAATAAAAATTAAATTGAAAAAACAAATTTCCATTCCATTTTGAATGGTTTCACTCATGTCATCACTAATCCAAAATATAAACCGTCTCCTAGAACACTGTTTTTTCTTTAAGTCTATAAAGAGAGACGTGCTAATCTCTAAGGTAGTTGGGCACAAAGAATATATGACTATTAAATAAGATATTCTTGTAGGAATTTTTTGTCATCTTATGTGGTCTAGACATACAATGAAAAACTGGTGAGCACTGGGATTTTTTAGCCCTGAATTTCGCCGATTTTGGCTGTTCCTGTTTTTGCCATATATCAGAGTAGTTGTGGAATGTCCTTGTCTCTGCTTTCCCATACTCCTAAGTTCTCACCTGATCTCCAACACCAGTCTTAGCTTTATTCTTCTCTATAACAAAGTTAAGGCAAACCAAAACAAAACAATCGAACTGTCCTGTAAAGACAAACATTAAAGATTTCTTTTTGCGTACAGATTTTGGAACATAGCGAGAGAGGAATAAGTGTGAAGTTTATCACTCCCAATGATAATCCTGAATATTTTTATGGATCAGAGACACTTCAAATTGAAACTGATAACATACTGATGGTAAAGACAGATATTAGTGAACCGAAAGATAAAAATCTTCCACCAATATCCATGAGAACTACATCTGGATCTTCAAGAGACAAAAAGGAAACTAACCTTTGCTCAACACTCAGATAAAGCTCATCCAAATGTCCAGAACACTATTTTCTTGTTTCTATTTGTCTGTTTGTTTTGTCTTTCTTTGCTTCATTCCAAAATTCAGTATAAAATTAAAGCTTATTGAATTCCAAAGTTGCTTTAAGAGGAAAAATTATCTCTTTTTTCCAGATAATGTAAATTAAAACATATTAATGTTATTAATATATTTTACAGTATCAAAAGCCACCCGGACATGGTCCTGGACAGCCTGTTCTAGGTGGCCTTGCTTGAGAAGGGAGGTTGGACAAGATGACCTCTATAAGTCCCTTCTAGCCTCAACCGTTCTGTTGTTCACAATGTATGACAAGGACAGAAAGAATATCGTGAGAGTCAAGAAATCTCCTAAAGGACCACGAATTAAGAATAAAACTATACAGTAAACTTAATACAATTGCATTTTAAATAAATTCCATAAATGTCTGCTCTCAATTACCATCATATGCATTACACTTTCCCTTGTAAGGGGCATTCTCTTGTAGCTTCCCCCCTCCTCTTATTTATTGCCATCTATCATTGCACCATGTAGGTGTGTTCAACTAGTAGCATTTTGTTAAACTTAACAATACTTCTGTTAAGCTTAACTTAAACTTAACTTTGATTGATATTATTGATTATGTAATAACATTATTGATAACGTAATAACTAATCAACAAGATTGCAAAGGGGACTTGCGAAAAGAAATTGAAGTTTTATTGTCAATACTTTCCAAATGCACCGTCGAGGAGTTTGACCCAGCTCCAGAATGTGCTTAACTGTCACATGAGCTCTAAGTGCCAAATGATTAGCATGGTCCAGTCATGTCAGCAGCACAGCAGTTATCTGATTCCAGCAAGTCTTACTTTAAATAAATAATAGTTTACTATTAAATCATGTTTGTGATCTAGGCTTTTGTTAGTAGGAGAGAGAAAAGGCAAGGGAAAGCTCAAGAATGAACAAAGTACGTGAGAGAGAGAGTGAGCAAGAGAGAGCATTCACTGAGATCTCAATACAGATATAGAAACGTAGAAAAAAATAGACTGAGACAAACCAGAAGTTATAAGTCGCAGCTTCCTGGCAATGGGCCAAACCTAAGATACTCCACAACAGTAAGGAAAAGTTTTTGCCTGCTGCAAATCCTCCAGGAGACTGGCATGGAGAAAAAGGTTGTGAAGCTGGCAAAGATATCTGATTTTAGCAGAAAAACAATTAAAGTGCCTATTAATGGTACACGCCTTAAGTCCCTCAGGTTGCAACCCTTATTCATACTTGCAAAAAGTGAATTTACTCTAGAGACATCCGGGATGCCAGTCACTGCAAAGAGCTAAGTCACAGCCTCCCTCAACAACAGCTTCTGTTCTCCCTTTTACAAAAGTAGTTTTATTTGGTCTCCCAAAGAAAGATCACTGACCACAACAGCAAGAGGAAAAAAAGCAGTGAATTTGTACTACTTGTCCACTAATACTGGTAGGGCGAACCCACAGGATCTCACTAAAGATGAGCAAGATACGTATTTAACAGTCCCATATAAAAACCAGTTCCTTTCTCACATCTAAGAGGAAAAGGGCTGAAATTCAGCAGTACTTACAAGGGTAACCAGTCTACCTGAGTATTTGTGCTCCAGGAATACTTTGTTTAGGATGGGCCGATGTTACACACTAACTGAAGACAGACACACCACATGCTTCCTTTCTTTCAGTGCTTGTTAATTTGGTTGTTGTTACATTAAAGGCTCATTGGACTTACCAGGTGTGATCCAGAGTTGTACATAACTGCTACCTAAGAACACGACAGTAACTGCTCCTCTGCAATTCCTATTCCTATTGAAGGATTTCTGTACATGGCAGAAAATTAGCAAGTTCCTCAACTTGTCAACAGAGCGGCTGTAATACTGACTCTGCAGAGGGGACCAGAGGTAGTCGCATGGCTGCCATATCAGCCAGCTATGATTACAATTCTGACCCCAAACACATTGAACTGTGATTAGTTACATTGATGTTGAGCACATTTTTTCATCTGTGTCCTGATGATGTCTCAGCATCATGACAACTATCCAACTTCTTATTTAAATGTAACAAAGCAAATTACTGACTTCCATTCCTGCTATAAAAATTGACTTTAGTATCTGTCCAGTACAAATTCAAAGAGTACTTCAAATCTTAGTGACTACAAAATATTTGCTCACAATGTATTTAACTGTTATGGGTGACAAATTGATATCTGATGAACTTAATGCTATCACAACGAAAGAGTACAAGTGTTATAAAACATCTTGTATCCACATTTTATTTTGATGCATTATAGCATGACCTCATTAACATAACCTACACATATTGCGTTTGGTAATAGTGGCGACTGGTGCCAGAATTTTCAGACTTGGCATGGTTTATTTTCTCACGTACTATTTTATTTCTGAACTCTTTGGATTTTATTTGTTGGGGTTTTGTTTTTTTTTTTTTTTTTTTTTTTTCCTTCAGTCTAGATACAGGCTTTGAATGCTAGAGACTGCAATTTGGGACACTAATTTAATTATTGTTAAATCTCAGCATACAAGGTCATTAACCCAAATGAAGTAACCAGACTAAGAAATAATTTAACAGTTTTCTTTACACATGGCACATTTGGAGACACACGCAATAAGATGCTTTTTTTCATTATTATGTGTACTTATAGGTACATAGCTATATACACACTCTGCCTAGAAAAGAATTAGACATTAATGCTAAAGCAAACAAGTAGTGTCAACGTTATTGTCAGAAAAGATTTTCAGTTTACGTTCACATTGGCTTTATACACTCCCACTTGGTATCAGAGTCCGCTTTATTGTTCTACAGTAATTTTCTGAAACAGAAAATTACAAAATTATCTGTCACTTATGAACTGTTGAAAATCCACAATCACTTTATTCTTTTCAAAACCAGTTAATCATATTGTCTATTTTTGCTTTGCATTTCAGTTTACCCTGAAATCTATTCTTTTTGCACACCCGTGTGTAAATGTTTTAACCCAAGAGCAGATATAGGTGTGCTGCTGGTCATTATGCAAATTTTTCCATTACTGGTTGTGATAGACATGAAGAATTTGTTGTGTTTTTTTTTTATTATTATTATTATTATTATTTTATTTATTTATTTATTTCTGAGAATGGGGATTAACAATAGACCTTTAAAATGTATCAGGTTTCTGTATCATCGTTTTAGCCAACTATTTTTCAGAGCAAGATGCACTGTCCATTTGTTCTTAGAAACACTTCATTGAAGCGTTATAAACAACCAAAAAATAAAGCTATCAAAATCACGATGTGCCTCAACATAAAAGCCTTAAATTTGGCCAATGAGTTATGAAAAATGAATAATTCAAGCAGCTCTATTCATATGCACAGTACTGTATAAAATTTAATTTACGAATTTAAGTATTTGCCTCTTGTGTGATTTTTATGCCTCTAATTTAATACAATTTCCTTTCTCAGAGAAATTACTGCGGCACATTTTGACGTCTGTTCTTCAAAGAATTACAGGGAGGGTTCTTAAAAAATATACTTTACAGTGTTTTATGTAAACCTGCCCATTTCTATCAGACTCTACAGTAATTATGTTAAGTTATGAGGGATTTCTTTTCATTTCATTCATATTCATTAGCAGTGGGCAGATATCAGAAGTATGTGGGTGACTGAAGCGAGCTCCAAAATTGAGAATTAGTGTCTACTAGGAAGTGCTGCAGGGAACAGAAATGGAAAAAAGTAGAAACACTCTGTATACCAAATAACTTTTAGGAGAGGAAACATAGTGTCTAGATATCTTGGAGCTGACTGTCCATTTTAGGAAAACATCGTAATTCAGCATTCAGTACTAAACATGGCAACAAAATAAAATGTTATCTTTTCTAACAGAGGCGAAGAAAGATACATCAATAATTGTGCCAGCAGTTATTAATTCTAATCACCAATATTGGTCATCAGTATTTCATAAAGCACTTTACAAGCAAGATAATTAATTTTTCTCCATTTGGCCAAAAGACCAACTAAGGTGCAGAAACTAAGATAGACAAACAGAAATTAAAACCACTTTCCTCTTCATATCCTCTAAAGTGCAATAAACTGGAGCAGTAAGCCACACATAAGAAATGTGTATATACCTCATTAATGCTAGTACTTTAAAAGTTGAAAATTAAAACTCTAAGAACAAGTATGAAACATTATCCAATGGAAAAGCAATATATCCTTGAATTGCTTCTAAAAAAACCAAAAAAGTCTGACAGAGAAAAAAAAGGCAAATCAAGTTTTGTTATGTTGTTCACTCCCCATACTATGATGTATCAGATGTGTAGGGTGGCAATTTGAAATGTCAGTGCATTACAAAATTTTTTTTAGGAGCTTCAATGTAATATCAGCTCAGATCAATACATCTGAAAAATGTCTTCTGCAAGAAACAAACATTTAGATATGAGCTTTAACTCCAATTATCTGATATTTATGCAGTAAAAAATATTCATTGGCATTGCTTATTATGTGTATATTGTATTTATTAAATGCAGTAATCACTATTTGCATTTAGACAATTAAAAACACTGCCAACTATTTTGAAAGTGAACTCCAAAGAGAATGCTACCTGCAGTAGAAGCTTCTTTAGTTTAGTATTTATCCTTATCACTAAGTTTATTTCATGTAGCTGTAACTGAAGGTTACTTGTCTAAGAGAAAAAACTTTTTCTAATTGAAATACAGAAACATATTTACAAAATTACCTCAGTTATTCATTGAAGAAAACAGACATCTTTTCCAAAAGAATAACTATATTTTCAAGCATCCATTATACTTCACCTGCAAAAATACCATCTTGCAACGACCAAGGAAAGAGACTCAGCACTGCAAGAAAATGATGCTGTACCACTAAACTTTCCTGTCAAGTTCAAACCGTCATGATCTCAGAGAATGCTTTTACTCTACATGATAGATCCATCTGATATCACCACCATGTTTTCTGAGTGTCCTTGACTGTTAAACACAGTGACCTCTTCAGTCAGTTCCTGATAAAGACTCATTAATATCATTTACCAGATACCAAAGCTGCTCTTATTCTAGAGAACAACTCAATCCCATTCACACACCAAAATGGGAGCATCTTCTGCAGACAATAAAATAAACAACTTATGACATAGTAATAGTAACTAATGCTGTGGTAACAGATATTTCAAATCTCCTGAAAGCATTACAAATATAGACTAACCAGATTATACACTAAGCAATCTCTGAACAAGGATATTTTTTGCTTAAGGAAAAATGGGTAATGATCCACAAATTGCAGAGATAGTTTGCAATAATTGACTTTTTAACGTACAAAAAAACAGAGAGGCACAAAGATCTTCTACAAAACCAGATGCCTGCGATATTTTAAAGCAGTTCTATTTATATATGACATTTTTGGGAGATGTATTCAAACTATGCTTCAGTAGCTATACAGTCCACTTCAGCATGTTTATCAAACTCACACTCTACATTATTTCAGTAAGACACCAAAGGGCCACATTCTGCATTCAAGGCCAAGTCCTGCAAAATGCTGAGAACCACAAAAGATTTTTGTCCAACTTTAGAAGGAAAGGATCGGGAAGTACGTAGTGTATTAATATTATGTATTTTTGTTGTGTAAGGAGATGCCCAGTCCTGCAAGGCTCAAGCAGAAGTTGCCAGATGGAGAGTAGCAAAAGCAAAGTTTTATTGTTATATATATCGCTTAGCTGAACAAGTCTCAAGAACCACATGGCAGCTCAGAACCTTTCAATCAACAGCTATGACTTCCACTAGCTCCTGAGGTATTCTTTGGGTTACAGCTAAATCATTGAGGTGCAAAACTCCAACATCATCTTTTTCTGGTGGAGCTAAACCAGGGAATACTACATTTTTGTATTCATAGCACCATCTCACTCATAATGTTTAAAGTAATTATACCTTTTGGTTAGTCATGCATACTAATAAATGGTTTTTCAACATGCCCCTGAACATAAGGCATTAAAGAAGCTGGTTCATCTCAAAATTCAGAAGAAAACCTTATATTTTCCCTTCATATTATAATTTTATTATATTCTTGTTATGTTATTTTTCAGCATAGTAAATACTTATTAAATATCTATTGATGAAAGCAAAAAGAAAAGGGAATTTGGTCAGTGGTTAGGGTGCATTCTTGTGCAACATGTCAGATCATGGTTCAAATACCCTTTTTATCGCTGATTCTTTCACAACAAGGATCCAGTTTATAGATATTTCTATCTGTCTCAATCCATACTACACACTCACAGAATGTTTCTGTGTGGGGAAGGACAACAAGGCATTCAGGTAAAGTAAGGAGACTGAATATGTCTCTTCTATATCCTGGGCAATGCCTCAGCCATTAAGTTGAGGAAGAAAGGAAAAAGTCAGTACAGCAATGACATGGCCTTCTCCTGCAGCATGTTTCTGGGACTCCGCTCCCTTATTTCTTGAACTTCTATTAATTTCTCTCCAGTGTTTCAAGCATGCATAGTCATTTTTTTCTCAGCAGAAAATATTCTGTAATTGGACCCAAGTTCAAAATATGCTGCTCTCCTATGGCTGTGTTCTTATATGAAGTGATTTTAAAAATATATTGCCCAGGTCCATTTCAAAACATATTTCTGATGCAATAGTAGAAAACTCTCTAGAGTAATTTAACCATAACTTTATTTCCCTGTATTGCATACCGAATAATCTATAAACATGAGATTTTGTTAAAAATAAAGGAAAATATTTGCATATCTTGCCATAAAATTAGGAAAGAAACCATTTTCTGAATATGCACTACACTTAAATGGAAGATATTCAACCACCTGATCCACATATAGATGTGGAATACAGTCATAAGTGTATGCAGCCATATGAGACCGTTCTTGGGGAGCAGGCAAAACAGTCCGAGTTTTACTTCAATTTTGTTAGTGACAATCACCAAAAAGTACTTTTTTGAATAGAAGCAGAACTCCACAACAGAATTCCCTTTTTCCCTTAAGGACACAGGAGATGTATATACATTTTTCAGTGATAGATTTTTTTTAATCTTTTTTTTTTTTTCTTTGCAAACCATCTTAAAGAAGAGACTCCCTGTGCCTAGGTATGTCCTTCTGTGAAATTAAATATTGATCTCATATCTATTTTTTAATCTTCCTTCAGGCCTTGCAGGAAAACTTTACTCATATTAAGGGAAAATATTTTTCAAAATCAGTCTAAGAGGGGTCTGATTTTCCCTTTCTTTATTTACTTCCTTATATACTTTTAGCACATGGGTATTTGGGAGTTTTGACTTTTTAAGGCTTCCCCTCCTTCTGATCTGTTCCTTTCTGAGTTGTAGTTTTTCTTCTCAGTATATACCTTCATGCTGCAGAGGATTGCTCTGGAGATGGTGTATCAGGATACTACGTGACACAGACGATTAATGTAGAAGACTGCTTGAACTGTTATTGCATACCAAACACAGTTCCTTGCCCTGCTTTCATCACTAATTCCAAGGCATAAAACTCTCTTACTCATGGGCACTTTTAATCTTCGTATAAATGTCTCCTTTTGCTTTCCTTCAAGAGATCTGCTTCAGTAGGTTGCTTGGATTCTTACGGTAGCTATGGATGCTTTTCTTTTAATCGATCTTTTTACCATTCATTCTCTTTTAATACATTTTCCTCCAGCCACCTATTTTAATTCCACTTAATATTTCTTTTTCTGACTTAATTTGCATGTAACAAAAGGCTTCCAGTTTGACAAGAGAGAAATTATAATTACAAAAATCTGGAATGGAAGACTGTTAGATACGTATCTCATTTTGTCATGGTGTTTTATTTATCAATAGAAAGAAGTGAAATCCCTGACCATAATGAAATAGAAAATTGTTGATATAAGTTCATTATTAAATCATGTCAATATCAGAACATCAGCCTGGTGATAAGAACACCTACATCACTTCATGTCAAAGTGATGGGTCATAAAACTTCCTTTTTAATCAATCATTTTCACTCTTAGCCCACTTGCACGTCTGCAAAACATATTCTTTCAATTCCCATTAAGTTTCTTCTCATTTAGACGTATTTATTATTCTCATTGTTTTATTTCTGTTGTTTAGTACTTGCCCTCAAAGAGCTCCAGAAAAAGTTAAAGTAATTTTAGTGAACTCAGAGATACAATAGGCTTTTACTATTTATTCTATTCTGCTCTAGATACATCCTCATAATGAGAAAATTTAATCCCCCATAGTTTGCTCATATTTTTTGTTTCTCAAGGTCATTCTAAAATAAGTAATATTCATTCCAAAAAAATAGCAAACATATTTAAATTGATTATATGAAAGGTATTACCTTCCACTAAAGATGTTTCCAATCAAATTTTGAAGACTGTTACACATTACAATGCAAAAATTACTTTTGATGTAGTTCATGATGCTATTCTCTATACTTATTAAGTGGAGATCTGTAATGTTTTACGTGTCCCAAGACAATATAATTTTTTTTTTTCTTTTTACCAAATAAGTTTGGAATCAAAGCTGTCTCAGGTGAGAGATTAGCCCCTATACTATTAGGATACCTATCCCCCACTCTTTGCAGTTGTTCTGAGCTTCAAAATTTGTCCATAGCCTAAGTGTCCCAATGTGAATATCTGGCCTAGTTACTAACACTACTCCTCATTAGTCTCTTTGTATGATCACCCCTTAATCTCTAATCTAATTAATTTATTTTATGGCCCAAGTTTATTAGTCTCAGATCTTTTCAAATCTAATTTCAGATTGTCCAAAATGCAAATTTCTAGGTTTCCCGAAAAGCATGCCATCCATCATATACATAGTTTTTCTCCTATTTTTATAATGTAAATTATGTTCCCCAATATTTCAGTGATTTTGTTTCACTACCTTGTTCTCATATGTATTCATTTAAATTAGCCACAGCCTCATTAACCTGTTATTGTCCTTACATACCTGTAGTTTACACTTTTGGCCCCCTAATGTTCCAGTGAAGAAAAATCTCTTAAATTTTAGCTATAGAAAGCCACATCCACTTCTAAATTACTAAAAATTTAATGACTGAGGTGGTTTGTTTTGGGGTGTTTTTTTTTTTTTTTTTTGTTTTTTTTTTTTTTTCCTTTAGAGATGGGCAATTTTCTACTTTCTTAGGAAATCAATGCAGCTGACAATCATAAGTATTATTGCTGACTTCATCTTGGTTTTGTTTAAAAATAACCATTGCATGAGTTTACTAAGATTTATGACTCAAAAATCTAATACATAGCAAGAAATAATTTTAACTCTGGTAATAATCTGTTAATGTTAGAAAAATAGGGATTGCAAAGCAGCAAAATCCTTCTAACAAAGAATCACCACTATCAGGACAATTAGATTCAACAACTCATAAGTGCTGAAATATTATCATCAATATCACATTATGAGGAAGAAAAAAGCTAAACAGTCAAAGAATCAGGAATCAGCTAGAAATCTTTGTAACATATCAGGCTTACTGATATTTTCTCTAAAACACTTGCATTTTATCTGTTTAGGATTAATGAATCTTGATCTAAACCAGGAAAAATACTTATTTAATCAGATCAGTGGCTGAGAGTACCAGTAGCTTGTACTAACGCAGTGTGGGCATTTTATGCTGTTTTCTGAATAGAATAATGTATATATTTATACGGTCATAGAATAGTTTGGGCTGGAAGGGACCTTTAAAGGTCATCTCGTCCAACCGCCCCCTCTGCAGTCAGCAGGGACATCTTCAACAAGATCAGGTTGCTCAGAGCCCCGTCCAACTGGATCTTGAATGTTTCCAGGCATGGCACATCTACCACCTTGCTGGACAACTTGTGTCAGTGCTTCACCTCTCTCATTGTAAAAAGTTTCTGCCTTATATCTAGTCTAAATCTACCCAGCAAGTTTGCCAATGGCACCAAGTGGTGTGGTTGGCACACCTGAGGGACAGGATGCCATCCAGAAGGAACTGGACAAGCTCAAGAAGTGGGCCCATGTGAACCTCATGAGGTACAACAAGGCCAAGTGCAGCACCCTGCACCTGGGTCGGACAACACCCAGTACCAATACAGGCTGGGGGATGAAGGGATTGAGAGCAGCCCTGCCTCGAAGGACTTGAAGCTACTGGTGGATGAAAAGCTGAACATGAGCCAGCAACGAGTGCTCTCAGCCCAGAAAGCCAACCGTATCCTGGGCTGCATGAAAAGAAGCGTGACCAGCAGGCCGAGGGAATTGATTCTGCCCCTCTAATCCACTCTGGTGAGACCCCACCTGGAGTAATGCATCCAGCTCTGGAAAGACATGGACCTGTTGGAGCAGGTCCAGAGGAGGGCCACAAAAATGACCAGAGGGAGCAAACACCTCTGCTATGAAGAGGACAGGCTGAGAAAGTTGGGGTTGTTCAGCCTGGAGAAGAGAAGGCTCCAGGGAGACCTTATTGCAGCCCTTTAATACTTAAAGGGAACTTATAAGAAAGATGAAGATAGTTTTTAGCAGGGCCTGTTATGACAGGACAAGGGGTAACAGCTTTAAACTGAAAGAGGGTAGATTTAGACTAGATACAAGGAAGAAATTTTTTACAATAACGGTGGTGAAACACTGACACAGGTTGCCCAGTGAGGTGGTAGATGTCCCATCTGTTTTTATACAAGGCTCCATGTTGTTCGGGCTTTTTCAGATATGGTTTCACTTACATCGCAAGTTTGTCTCAACATCTTAAATCTTTAAGATGAGCTAAAAATAGGATTTAAACTTTATTTTTCAGATAAATCACATCTTGCTGGTTATTATGAACTTAACTAGTAGCTATTGCTTAACAGTAATCTTAAAGATTTCGGGTTTTGTCTTACGAGTTTTAAATTATTGGGAGAATTTTAGCTGTGGTGCACAAAACCCAAGACTCAAGAATATTGGATTACCTAGTTAAAAAATTCTACATATTCAGATTCATTCTATTAAGGTTTTTTTGTGTGACACTTAGATTTCAAAACACCTAAAAGCTGCGTATGCTCTACTTGGAGTCCAATTCATCTACACCTAGTTCCAAAAGAAACAGTTCACAGTTCATGTTTGAACAAGTGAAGAGTTGGTACTACACCGTCTTAGCTATGAAGATAGCTTTTCTATGCCAAACTCAGACACTTGTTCAAACAACCTTGTAGTTCAGCTCTGAGGATATCCTCTCCATTAAAACGTGCATTATTTTTCTTCACTTGTAGAAGTATGAAGTACGATCAAGGCAAAGCTACTTAGAAATTCAAACAAATCTTGGCAGAGAGTTTCTTTCTAAAATATTTTCCCAGCTCTAATATTTACTCATAATGAAGACTACTGTTATTTGCTGTACTTCTTTTTCCCAATACTCAAACAACAAACTATATGGAGAATCAGAAGTTAGGGCAAAGAAAAACATGTCAGTGTCACTAAATATAGTAACATTGAAGCTGCGTTTTGTATATGTCTTCTTGCCCACTACTCTAGGGAATGGGTGTTTATTTTGATTTCTGTATGTACAACACCTGTGTTTTTTTCTATATTAGTCATGCTGGCAACGAGCAGCCGGGCATATTTTGTGATTTGGGTGGTAAAATTTTGTGGCAGTTTTGCAGTATTTATATAATGTCTGAAGAAACTCCACACATGTGATGTTTATCATCCTTTTCAGGATACCACCTCCAGCTGCTCAACAAAATGACTGAAATGAATAATTTCATCCTGCAACACTCCAATCTATTCACAACCGATAAATATCTGTACAGTATGTCTGCTTCCCTCTTGTTGCCCCCAAGTCATTCATTACTTAAACATTTCCATCTGGCCACTACATCTCCTGCTCATTGAATCATCTGGCACAGGCTTCTTTTCCCTCCTTTGTATAATAAGATATATTGTGATTATCTTCACTGTGTTCCTCCAATTTGTGGAGACAAATTATAATGAGAAACATAAATAGAGAGAGAGATTTAAAACTCTGAAAATAGTAATTTCTCCTAGTCATGAACTTCCAAAACATCAATATACCTTACAATGCTATTTTTCAAGCTGTTCTCAAACACTTCACCAATATGATAACAAATGTCGCCACTATAGTCAGATTACAGTTGAACAATTACCTCTTACCCACACTGCAAACCAATATTGGTAAATTGGAGTAAGCACGACTACAGGCAATTCAAACCTAGCTGAATAGCTCCTCTTTTCCAGATTGAAGTGTGGCTAAACGGACACCTCTATCCTGACAGAACCCTATCAGCTCTTCAATAGTTACCCTGATGTTGTTATGTTGTGGGAGTAAAGAAAACCTTCCCAAGGTGGAGGCAGGGTGAGGGAGGGGAAGCATTTTATTTCTTTATTTTTTTTTAAATCTCTGAAATAATAAATTTGATTACACCACTAAAAGTGGGAACCCTTTAAAGAATCACACACACACACAAAAAGATATACGTACTTTCCTCTCCCTTGGTTTTTTATTCAAGGACTTACGGTTCAGAATGAGGATGCAAATATTGACGATTGTAAAATAGACTATTTTGGTTAGAAGGGTCCTACAATGATAATCTAGTCCAACTGTGTGACCAGTTCAGGGTTAACCAAGTCAAAGGTGTTATTAAAGGCATTGTCCAAATGCCTCTTAAACACTGGCAGACTTGGAGCATTGACCACCTGTCTAGCAAGCCTGTTCCAGTTTTTGACCACCCTCTTGGTAAAGGAATACTTCCTAATTTCCAGTTTAAACCTCCCTTGGTGCAGCTTTGAACCATTCCCACATGACATATCACTAGATCCCAGGGAGAAGAGATCAGCACCTCCTACTTCACTTCCTCATTTCAGGAAGCTGTAGGGAGCCATGAGGTTGCCCCTCAGCCTCCTTTTCTCCAAACTAGACAAGCCTAAAGTCCTTAGCCGCTCCTCATAGGACATGCTTTCCAGCCCTTCTGTCACCTTTGGTGCCCTCCTCTGGACGCATTCAAGGACCTTCACATCCTTCTTAAACTGTGGGGCCCAGACCTGCATACAGTATTCAAGGTAAGGCCGCACCAAGGTCCAGCTTCTGATTCTATGAGGTCAGCAAGAACTAAAAGTATCAAAATCAACAGATCTTCCATCAAGTTAAAAGATAGCAAGATCAGTGTTATAGTTTCCATGCAAGAGGGAACATGGTAATTCACCAAACTGGTCACTATTTTAATTAAGTGCAAAACAGCAACAGCCTCACAACTGCTCTTGCATCCAATCATGGCTTTCACACATAAGTTTTCCAGAATCAGAAACTGGAGTTTAAGGTTTAAAGGAGATAGTTTAAAATTCTACTTTAAGAGCAGAGCTGCTAGCATTTGACATGTACTGCTCTCCCCTGGTCAACACTTAGCAGAGCTGTCCCTTCCATTGAGAACTGCTCTCTGGGGAACGCGGTATGTGTGTGATCTGCTACTGTTGCTAGCTAAAGGAGAAACTGCAGGATGCTTAAGAAATGTAGGCCAGCCAGGAAAAGCATGGGAAAGGAGGGCATGACACACCTACACAACTCCCAGAGGTACTTTGGTGCCTCCTCATTAGGCAGAAACTAATTAGGTTCAAACATCCATAATGAAATGCTTCTTGATTTGGTTCAATGAATTGTTTCATTTGATATGATTTCACTCAAAATACAATATATTGTTTACATCTCATCAAAAGGAAAAGCAAAGAATTTCAGTTTTACCCCCATGTGGCCACACTTTCTGCTCGGGGAGGAGGAAACCTGGAAAAATCTAATCGTAATTCTTTGAATTTCATTATATTATAATGCATAACATTTTAAGATTAAAAGCACATTCAAGAATATCAGTGCCTTGTGTTGAGTTATGAAGGAAAATAAAGTTTCACATGAAATAGTACTTCACCGTTCACTAGACCAGACTGACATTTTTCATGGTATCAAATTTGAATAAACAAATCCAGATTGTGCTGGAGAATAGAGTAAGGATCCGATTCCATTTTCAACTCTGACTTTTATCAGAGTTTTATATTGATTGGTATGCTTTTAAATCCCAGATCTTGAAGTCATATAATTATGACAGAATGTCAGATTATACTTTTATTAAGAAATGTCTAATCATGAGGAAAACTCCTGAGAATGTGAACCATTACGTTTAAAAGAAAATAATTTCTACACTTTGATCTTTATTTTTAGATCAGTTATCACCTTTGTTTTACACAGTTATCGCTGTGCAATCAGGAAAGAATTTTTTTTAAGAAAGACATTATATTAAGTATAGCATCATTTAGCTTAAACTGAGAAAGAGATTGAAAAGAACCTCAGTCAAATAGAAGCCTTATGAAATACTGACAATAGAGAAAATCTCCTTTTTTAATATATAATATGTATATATTAAATATAATTAAATAAAAATCTCCAGCCTCCTTTATAATATGACAGTCATCAATTTGCTTTCTTCCTTTCTTTGAAATGATGTGTCTGAAATAAAGCATGCTTTTCCTGGCTTCATCACTATTATTTCCAGTACTAAAAAAAAACTGTTAATCTATTGAGCTATTTCATGAACCTTCTCTCTTAAAATAAATATTTTTTATTGCTACCTTGGAAGAGATTCCAAAGGGAAAAAAAAAAAAAAAAAGTACTTTTTCTCTTAGCTGGATTAGAATATACCTTCCATTTACCTCATAGAGTCACAGAATACTAGGTTGGAAGGGACCTCAAGGACCAGCTGGTCCAACCTTTCTTGGCAAAACTACGGTCTAGACAAGACGGCCCAGCACCCTGTCTTAAAATAATAAAAAGAATTCACCTACCGTTCTATGCAAAACATATCTGTGCAGTAATGTAAAGATTATTCCATTAGACACTTGAATACACCCAAGAACTCCATTTTCAAGTCCTCTGGGCTTGTAAATCCAGCCAGTGTGCCTAGGTGTCTTATATTATTAGTGTAAGTCACCACAGTTATATATTTTCCTGTTGAAATAAACACTTCATTGTGTACTTAAAAGTTGGAGCTATATGGTTATGCTTATCAGATTTATATTTAAAGTGCTTGCAAAGAGCTTGGCAGGTTAAGAACCTGTAAGAACTACAGAATTTGAAAATACAATGTCTTGGCAGACAGCATTAATCTTAAAAATAATACTTTTTGCAGATACTGTTTTTGATCATAAAAAAAACCCCTAGAACTAGATATAGGGTAACACAAACGTTAAATATGACCCCCAGCATGAACATTAACAAACAGTATGAGAGGCATAACTGTACAAAAGATATTCCGATCAGTGCTATAAGCCAAGTGAGCATGTATTTATCACAGAGTACTTTGCACATTTACCAGGCATACCACTTTTGTCAAATTCACATAGGTAACATTTCTTCAGCACAAAGGATTTTCGAACCCGAGGAAAATATTAAGAAGTATTTCATCCAAACACAATTCTACTTCCTCAGGACATGGTGATGAGATTTCTGAAGAAAACCACCACCAGTAAGGTGTGTAAAAACTCTGCTCAGGGCCCTGAGAGAGGAGATGAGAAACTCAGCTAAGAGTGAAAAAGATCAACAAGCTAAACGTGTCCAACACAAGAGAACTAAGTGGGGATTGCACACCTTGCAGAGCAGCTACCTCTGCAAATTATCCTTCCTTTGAAGGTTGTAGTAGCTCTTTTTGCTCTATCCATGTAAAAAACAGAAGCAAAAGTTTCTGATATCAAAATAGCTTTAGAAGTGCCGTAGAAATCATATATTAACCTTAATGTTGCTGAATATTTGGGGAAAAGAAACACTGGCCCTTCTAAAGGATGATTGTCTTGCAAATTAAGACAAACAGAGCCAGGAATTCATTCCGGGAAGATTAGATCCCAGTAACTGACCACTTAATGAGGCTTAGGCAGGCAACAAAGAAAGCATTAAAAGGAGTTGCAGCTTTCCTTTTTGACAAAGCATGGAATTATGACACCAGAAGTAAATATACTCCCTTTAAAAGTCAAGATACCCTAGATCCTGAAGGTAAGCGATTCTCTAATTTTCTGCTTTCAAACATAAGCTGCCTGAAGGGAATAGATGTTTTCTCATTTCTGTTCTCTTTTAGCAAAATTCTATCCTGTGTACCATGTGGTGATGCTAATGAATCTGCATTTTTTTTCCAAAGGTCTGCTTCTGTTTAATCAACTAATGTTACAAAGACCAACACAAAAAATTTGCTCCTTTTATACACTTTACTGTAGCTTAGTTCTTAGATACTTAGTTTTACAAAGTGCATCATGTAATCCTGTCATACTTGACAAGACAGAATTTCTGCAAGCTTGAAAGGAAAAAAAATAAGTAATGACAATACTTTGGGGTTTGGTAAAGTAAGTGGCTAACACTGTCTCATATTAGCAGTGAGCAGGACTACTGTCTGCAGTATGGCTGTTCGTCTTAATATTTTCCCATTAACATCTACCAGATGCCTAGAATATCTATTTAACACAAAACTTTAATTATTTTACCTAATTAACTGATACATTAAATCAAAGGCCGACTCTGCAAAGTAAGTTAAACCATACCAATTATGGATTGTGATGCGTATTTTCATTCTTACAATTGTCAATGGAGTTTCTCTCTGACTATGATTAATGCAAACTGATTAACTCCCTTTTTATAGTTTTAATCTTCCTAAAATGTGTAAATATATTCTAGTATTAGCAGAAGGTCTTGAAATTACAGCTGAGGGAATTAATTTTTCCTTTATTTACTGAATGCAATCACCATTAGCTCAACCCCATCAATGCTTTATACATCCCCAAACTCTGTGTATGTGAAGATTAAAAAAAAAAAAAAAAAAAAAAAAGATACCTCCATCTCTACTGCTTTTGTATTTTTCAGGCTTACCTTACTGAAATATACTTAACTACATAGTCATTTCATGATCTGCAGTTTGAATGTTTGCCCAGCAGTCTAAAAATATTGGTTAGAATGCCTAGGAATCCGGTCTGGATTTACAGTCTTATTGCAAAAAGTTAATGTCCCTTTGCCCTCCCTAAATGCACATCGTGTCAAGTAGCTACTCATTAGTGAGCTACTTTAAATGCAAAATACACACAGATATGTACAGTGATTAATAACAAGGGGTATAGAGCAAACATTAGAACTTTATCAATTACTTCCTTGCTCACTTGCATTGGACCATACCACACTGAGTCAGTCCATTTCATTCCCTCTGACACTATTTCTTCAAATCTCAGAATTTTAAACAAAGTGATGATTTTAAAGACGCAAATTCACAGTTCTGTTACAATTTCATTCATCCCCAGCGACATCACCACTATAGATGTTTTCCTTTTGCCTGTCATCTTTGGTACCCTCTTTTTCTCCGTCGTGCTATCAGCTCATTGGTTACACAGAGGATAGGAGGGAATTTAAGCATGCACCTAGGTAAATTGTCATGCAAGAGATAAAAGCTGTCTTCAGACTCCTACAAACTCAGTACCAAGTTTCAGTTTCCTTTCATAAATGAGTTGACAAAATCTTGGACATAGAGAGGATAGTGGTGGTCTTCCATGTATTCAGCCTCTATGTATCTGTACCAATTACTTTGCACTCAGTAGCAAAGACAGGTTTTATTATAAAAACTTGGATGTAAACACAGGTAAGGATTTTGTTTTACTGCTGTGCCTCTATGTATGTGCTGTAAATGTACAATATGTAAATAGCAAGCACTTTCCCTGGACCACTTCTACTAGTAGACCTAAACCACAAATCAAAAGCTACTCTGTCCAGGCCTAAACTGCATTCATGCTGTAACTACTATATCACTTCTATAACCTTCCCCAGTCCAAGATGAAACTAAAATTAAAGATGGCTACAAAAAAGGAAACATTACTCCATGGCATTTGCTTACTTACTTAAATTGAAATGTCACATTAAACAGTTTCATTTTGGCAGTGTTTGACAGATCCAAAGCGATGTTTCCAGATTTACATGCCAAACCATGTTTCTACAGGAAACCTTTTTCTGTTCCTCTTGCTAGCTTGTTTAGCTCCTGGCAGCTCACCTGGTGGGCTGAAAGCCTGGATGACCTGGAAGACTGAGCATGAGCTCCTGACATCGGCAGCTCCCAGGCAGGCTGCCAGGTGAACAGCTTCAAACCAGAGCACTATTTTCTTTTTCCAGAGAAAGAGTCTCAAAGAAAATATGTTTGGAAATAAAGTCTCCCACAAAACAGAACTACTGTACTTTGGTCAACTCTGCCTATTATACATTTTTTTTCTTTAATAAAGACTGGTTAAACATTTCAAAATTAGTGTGTCTCTCCCTTTCAATGCATTTTACGTTCAAGGAGGTATCACAACAAACTCGCATTTGAAGTGCTGTCCTCGTAGAGAACAGTGCATTTGTCTTAGATTATGAAGCAATACTTATTTCACTTTATTGTGGCATGAGTTTCATCAAATATGAATAAAATATTGACTAAATTGCAGGTTTCTTCAGAGGCATTGCGAGGCATACTAAATATATGCCGATTCAGAAGGTAGCATCACTGCTTGTGCAGGTGTAGCTGAGACTAATACAACAATTACTAGGCTAGATTTGCCTCTCAGAACAATGCAAATTAGAAGCAACTACACTGGAATGAACAGAGCTAACCAACAGAAACACGTATTTTAAAAAAGAGTATCTGGCTGACAAGATTCAAAATGAAGTGTTTTAAAGAAAACATCATATGTGCAGCTATCTGACAGCTAAAAGCCTTGGATCACTTCTCACTTAAAATAGGTTTCACTAATAAATTTCAGATAATTCCTTTCCGTTTTTGTCAGGTTAAAACATAATTACCCTAAGAGGTATGCCTGTGTGATCAATAAGATGACCAACGTTCAGTGGCACTGAACAATTTGAACAATTTTGTCAAGCGAGACCAGCAAGTAATTTGTATCTTCCATTGCTAAATGTTCTGCCAAAAAATGAGCACAAGTAGGAAATTCCTAAACATTCACCTGAAGGGAAGTCCAGGAAGAAACTCGAAATTGCATAGATACTATATATGCACTAGAGTGTCTAGCCAATTTTCCTAAGCTAACAGTTTTCCTAAACTAAGCTAAGCATATCACTCAACAGGGCAAATATCATGGTTTCTAACACTTTCCTTCAAAAGAATCCGTAACTCTGTATTCTTAGACTTTTAAGCCTTTTTGAATACATAAGTAGCTCTCACAGTGCTGGTATTAGGCCCAGGTTTTCAAAGGAGTTTAGCTTATTTTAGCACCTAAATAAATCAGCAGATTTTCAAGTAAGCTCAGCTTGTTGTCATTAAGCATCTTAAGAGTAGGAAGGAGACAGAGCATGAATGTCTTGAGCACTTTTTTTTTCCAAATTCGACTCTTTAATTTTCTCTCTCTAAAGAATTCTGGAAATTCTTATTCCAATTCCAGGTGCCATGTCATTAAATCGTTAGGCATTAGGGTCACAAAAATCTCACCCTTAAAAAAAGATTATCCACAATCCCACACTTACAGTAAATGGGAGAGAGATCACACACAGCTAACTTCATCTTTATCTGATTACATTACAACAGCTATAGTTAGGTCTGTATGTTACGGTCTTGCCTACAATGTCCATATCCCACTCCAAGGTAAGCTCAAAGCTCACCTTCCAGGCTCGGGCTTTGACAAGAATTCCTCGAGTTGGGGAATCCAGTACAGCCATCTACTACATTGCATGCATCAGGCCAAGATCTTCTGCCTGCTCAAAAGGGGCTTTTACGCTTTTCCAGCGTTTTCACACAGCACAAGGGATCTTGTTTGAGAGGACCCTCTGCCCGTAACCACAGAAAAAACAGCAGGAAATGCTAAAAATGCCAATAGATATTCATCTTGAGTGGAAATTCTGACCAACAGCAACTGCAAACAGGGTTGGCTGTTTTCATGGTATGGCCTGTGATTCAGCAGAAAAGTTGTTCTTAAGAAAAAATACAACAAAATATAAGGCATAACAATGTTACAAAGAGACATAGCACTGACTGCTCACTGAAAACATTCGGCCTGTCAGTGTAAGCTGTTAAAACTGGAGGGGGGATGCGAAAGGAGGCATAGGGAATTAGATGATGCAGATTGCTGAAGAACGGGACAGGAAAAAATAAGAAACTAAAATGCCATCATTTGGTCGAACTTCTACTTTCACTTAACATTTCTCTATACTGTATACTCCTGTGCTTTATAAAGGCTGCCTACGTAGCTTTTTGTTGTCAATTTTGATTCTTTCAGTTTGGGATTTCTTCACAAACTTGGCATTTTTCCAGCCGCTGACATGTTCTGCAGTGAAAGGTTGCATAGAGAGGGCATTTCTTTGTCCTTGATTCAATTCATAAGATAGGTGCTAGAGGACTTTTTTCAGGTCATGATATGTCTTGCTGATTTATGGTAACTGACAGCTTCCACAAGGAGAAGTGTAGGAATTGTTTTCTAGCTTTCTAAAGTAAACCATTTCTGATCAGTGATTTTCATTAGATATTTGGTCAAAATTTATTTAATGGGACTTGGGGGCAGGGAGGGTAGTATTAAGTTGAAAGGCATTACTGATAAACAGCCATAATACTTTTTTTCTTTTCACCAATTTTATTCAAACTAAGTGATTTTTTTTTTTTCTATAGGAAAAGTTATAATTTATAATTAAATACACTTTGATCACATTTAAGCAAGATATGCATCGTCAGGTAGCCTGGAGATTACACTTGCTCACATTTGAGAATTGTATTCAATTATTGACCAATTCATTACAGAAATAATCAGCTAAAGGTACCTATATAGCTAAACAGAACTATGTTAGTGTAACAAAACAGTGGTATTTTAATATTTTATGAAATGCAAATTGCATAGATACAAACATAGCAACCCTTATTTTGTTACTGTTGTTCTGAAGTTTTAGAACAAAATATATTTCAAGTAATGTTGCTCAAATGAAACCTATTACAAAATGTTGACCATTTTGCCAGTTTGCTACTGCTTTTAACTTCTCAGCTACTCCTTGCTGCAACTATTAAAAATGAGCCTTCTTAAAAGAAGAAAAATCTTTAGTAAAGAATATTTAAAGCAGCCTACACTAATGAACACAATAAAAAACCCCATGTCCTTCAACAATCTAAAAACGAATATAGTAACCCTTGAAGAATTTAAACCTCATTTGTATGGTGAAAGTGAGTTAGTAGACCCTGAAGCACTAATCAGATGTATTAAAAATGAAAGAAAATATCAGACATGGGAAATGGTTGTAATTAAAATTTGAACACATACAAACACAAGAGCTCCAACATTACTAAATGGAAGTCAAACAATGGTATTTGGTGTTAGGGGACTGAATAATAAGCCACCATTTAATCACCCCCATCTGTTCTTATAAGTGCATACTTTGCAAAGTATTATATTAATTCCAGGTATTAGAGAGTTAATTATCTCACAAAGGATGCAAGGCTTGTTGGCCTTACACCAGCAGTCAAAGATTCTATGTAAAAAAACCCAAACATTTGAGGGTTTTTGAAACTTCCTTTCATTCTGCATCAGAAATCAACAGAGTGGGGGAGGGTGCATGAAGGAATTAGTTTTTCATTTAAAATGATGTTTTAGAATTTCTGCTTCCAAAAGCTTTTTTTAAAAAAAAAAAAAAAAAATTTTTATTAGTTTGACCTGATTTCACAAACTATCAGCAATAGCAATCATTTGTATTACGAAATCACCAAGTTAATGTAGCACCTGAAACAGCTTATCTGTTACATTTAATTTTTAAGTGCACAATAGCTTCTACTTAAAACTTGTTTTCTAGATCAAAATGTTTCCCAGTTCTACTGTAATAGACTGGCAACTTCTTTAGGGTCAAGCTGTTTCTCCTTCTCTCTTCTTATTTTCATATTTCTATCACGATCTTTAAAGTTGCCCCACAAAACAGCCTTAAAACGTTCTTTCTTGGCATCCATTTGAAAATACAGCTATAGATGCAGAAGTTATCAGCCAGTTCCAATGTAGTTGCATTAAGTAGTTGGATTACAGAAAGCTCAAGGTACAACTGGTTAGTGCAGCACGTAATTTTTTTTCTTATTTCTCCCCTCCCACTACTAGATACCTCACTCCCACTTAGCTCACGGAGATAGAATATTCCATTTTCCGGTAAAGTAGTCCTAATGATTCCATTTTCCCACTACACACAAGATACTCTCTCATATGAACTGCAAAGAGCATTTTTTAATTAAATTGCAGAAATTACATGTAGCATTATAACAGCTGAGAAAAATAGAAGTTAATAAGATGTAGAGAATGCGCTACGCAAAGGTATTTGTCATAGAAATTACCTTGGTCCTTTCCAAGTTTCAATCTCGCATTCTCCTGATAGAGCCATCTCTTTGTCCTGTCACTATGTCAGCTGTCTATCAGCTTTCTACAGATCTGACAGATCTTCATCCTTTTCTGTTTCCTTTAGGAAACCTTGCTAGGAAGCAATTTTTTTCTTCTGAGTCAGGTTTAGTCTAGCAAACTTCTAGTGCTTTCCTCTTTACACTTGATACAAAGAGTAGTCCACAAAAACTCCTAGCATTGCTTTATTTTAATCGCTATTTACTACTGAAGAGTAGCCTCTTGCTGTTAGCCTCAGATACTACACAGGCTGTTTTACAGGATCTGCTAACAATAAGGTTACGTTATAATTTTTGTATCTTACAACTTCATGCATTTCTTTTATTCAATAACAAGTTTTCTGATAACATCCATCATCCTAGCTACTTGATTTCCACGGGTTTTCACTTGACAGATCGCTACATACCTACTACTTTACATCAAGAAAGAAAAATTACTTTTGAATGCTGGCATCCAGTCTCTTTTTCTGACTGAGAACAGAATGAGCACTTTTAGCTGTAGTTGATATCCCTGGCCAAGTCTCATCAATCCACTGAAACCTAGGTCCTTTCAAATCTTGTGGGTGTTTTAAGAAACAGAAAGATAGCTTCCTATTATCTTCCTCTTTCCTCTGCCTTCCTCCTGTCCCCCCCAACCACAACCTCATTTCTGAGGCACCAAATAGCACTGAAATATATCTTTGCACTGAGGAGGGGGTACTGCGTTGGGGTTTTTTTGTTTGTTTGTTTTTGTTTTTGTTTTTTTTTTTTTTTAAATCACAGCCATAGTTCTCATCAACTCCATTATTAAATAGCACAAAGTATTTTTATTTGACAATTTGAATCTGTCCATCATCTTGGTCAAATTTCAATTTATAAATAAGCATTTGGATACTCCTAAAATTTTGCATATGCTATTTTCCTTTTTTGACAAAACCCACAGTAGAAAAGCAGTCCTTTAATTTTAGTTTAAAGTCTATCTAGATTCAAAATCCACTTTTTTTTTTTTTTAATAAAAAACCCCAAATGACAACAATGCTTCAGGAACACCTTTGTATTTTCTGGAAGCACTGCTTGCAGAGATAGCTAAGAACCTGGCACTTGGATTTGAGTTTTGTAGATCTCAACAGTTTAGGTGCATAGTGCGACACATTTCTTTTTCCACTGTTTTACATGAAGTCAGTCTGTACAGTCTTTAAACAAGCCACAGATCTGTACTATAACCATATATCCCAGTGTTTCCAGCAGAAAAAGTAATAGTTCCCATGAAGTTTGCAAGCTTTGACAAACCTGCACTTGTATTTGGAGTCTTCCATAGACCCAAAGAAAATCCTGGGAGTGAATCTGCATCCATAATTCACATGCATATTTTTCCCCATTAGCTGCGGAACCCGGAAATTTGAATTATGACCAACAGTCTCAGAAATAGGTACTGGGATAGAATAGGATGCTCTAGTAGCAATTTAATGGCATATTTATTTAATGACACATACACCACTGTTCGCTTACCTATCTGCTTTGATCAACACTGCTCCTAGTCTCCAGTAGAGTCCTACCGTGCTTATGTTATCCCACAGTACATATCCCCATCTTTGTGACTCACCTATTTCCTTCAGCCTATTTCTTTCTTATGTAAATCTTGTACTCTGAAATGTTGTCTTTATGCAAATTTCAAGCAAATAAAGAAGTAAACCAAACATGATATAAGAAAACTGCAGTTGATAGTCAAAGAGCTTAGGAAAACCACCAGAAGATAATCAGGGATAAAAATGGGTCTCTGTGAAAAGATATGGATTCTTGAAGAAAGTAATCTTAGAAACCGAAGTTCACATAATGAAGCTAGAAAAGGAAGGTCTCTTGTGTTGCAAGAAACACAGTGATTAATACAAGTTCTGAATTCAGTATTGACACTAACTCTAGTTTCTAATCTAAACCTATAATCATGAAGCATCAGGGAGAAGTTTATAGACACTCATCACCTACTTCAAATAAAATTGGCTTAGACTCCTTTAAGTCCTATACGTGAACCCAAAACTAAATCTCTCAAACAGCAAGAAAGCCAAGAATTAAGGAGAACAGTAAAATAATTGAAAATATTCTTGAATAATAGTGCATTTTCTCCTCTAGTACATGTATTATGCAAACCATTTGATTGTAATCCTATTGTCATGATGGTCTCTTCAAGAACACTTGGTCATTAGAAACCGACTTGCCTGGTCACCAGTACTATTAGCACACTACCAGTGACCAGTAAAACGCATGCTAATTTTGTATTTGGAAGGAGGAAATACAAAACTTAACATTTTTATACATGGTAGACATGCAAGTACAGAAGGAATGAAATATTTTTTAGTACTAAACTGTTTTCAAGCTACAGCAATCCTAAATTAATGACAAATTTCAACTTATTAAGAATCTACTTGCACTCTGAAGCTGGGCTGGAGACAATTGTTGGAAATGAAATGGGCATAAGCTATGTAATATTCACTGTTCTTACACCTAGCATCCGCTTCAAAACCTTTATTTCTTCTTATTTATACAAGAAGAAAATACAATACTCACTGTTTCAACAAACAGCTGCTCCAAGTTTGTTAGTACGCACAGCAATTGTGGAAACTTTTAAGAACTCATTCAGATGGGGTGGCTGAGTGGGCAGTAAAATGAGCTGTTCTACCCCAACCAAAATGTTTCGGTAGTACGATCTTCCATAAATCATAGATTACAGACTTCATGCTATCTGTGGGAATGAAGGCCATCATATTGAGTCTACTCAGCATTTCCTCTATTTTCAAAATGTATGACATAGAAAGTCCATTATGAAACTAGAGTGGTACACATCACGACATATGGTTGTCATCGCGCATATCATCATCATTCAGTGTCTACTCGTTATTCAATACGATAGTGTAACTGTATGCTTCAGAAAACAATCCTAAAGAGATGACAAAACTTCACTACAGAGAGAGTTACATATTCCAACACACATGGAAGAAGTTGTACTTGGACATTTGCTAAAGACTGATGAATGGATTCATGGCAACTTGGTCACTAAAAATCTATGCACACCATAATATGACTCTTGTCTCTCTAGATGAAGAATATTCTTCCATTGCGTGAAATACTCTGGGTATGAAGTAAAGTGTGGACATTTGACATAGTTCAAAACATATCATTCTTATGTTTCTACACGTCCTTTTCCAAAAGTCCTGATTTGTATCTAACATATCACTGATATTTCTTCCCTCTCCCCTCATCACCATCTTGATTTTTATCTGCCTAAGTGATGCAACTAGAAGAGATTGCGTTAGCTGTGCTGGCATATCTGAGCAGGGACCAAACATTTCCATAGCAACTTGATACTGCTACACCACCTTGGTAACCAATTTAATGTAATTATTTATGTTATTTACCTGTATTAATGCTCTAAGGCTGAATATTTTAGGAGTCTATCATTCTTAAATATATTTGTCAGTTTCACAAATAAATCACCTTATGACTAAGCACATTTTTATTGTTTTGTGTAATATCTAATAAAACCCCTTCTCAGATATACAATAAGCCTCTTCAATTAGTAAATCCTCAAACCACCTAAAAGCCCTAAAAATACCGAAACAACAAACAACCCCAACAGTCAAGCAGGACAGATTTGTAAGGAGGAGGGGAAAAAAATAATCCATTTTCATTAATGACCAAGATTTAAAGGATTTTTTACACAATGCTTCAGTCTGAGATTACTTTCCTGGCTCATAAACCCGACTCAAAACCTCTACACTTTGGTACAGATCCATCTTAAGTCTATGCACAGTATATCTAACTTCTAATAAGTGGTAATAACGAAGGAAACAGTGTAATCAACACACTCTTTTGAACTTCAGAGTTATCTTTCTAGTAGCTGCATGCAAGACAAGTTCAACCTGTGTGCTAGCACCCATTACAGTACTACAGATTAAACTGTGAAGAACTACTCACAGAATTTACAAGCTCCTCCTCTTTATCTTCCATGACAATTTCTTTTTTAAATTTTAAAAATCTTTTAATAAAAATTGTGGTTAAACAGAAAGTTATTAAACCTTATTCAACTTTAAGTATTCAGCTTCTTCGCGTTCAAACTGTAAGTCCCCTATGAAAAGCACAACAGCAAAAAGAAACCAATGCACAACCAAATGTCTAAGAGATGCATAAGAAGTTTTAACACATTATGTGACTGCAAGATCAGGAACTGCAGTGACATGCACTTCTGAGACTGTGTGAAACAGTTAAAAAACTTTTTTGATAAGGTAAAAATGTGTCTTAATGAGTTAGTTTTAAGGTTACAATAAGTCAGTAGGAAATTGGACTGCTATAAAACAATAATTGTACATCTCAGTTTTTCTTAAAGATACTTCACACACTCCAGTGTTATGTCTCTCTGCACTGAAGTACTTGAGAGACAGTGAGCACA
Organism: Vanellus vanellus; assembly: GCF_965231255.1. Lineage (NCBI taxonomy): Eukaryota > Metazoa > Chordata > Aves > Charadriiformes > Charadriidae > Vanellus > Vanellus vanellus. The sequence continues at coordinate 11,055,348 of NC_138915.1, read as the reverse complement.
TGTATAACTACATTCATAACCACAAACACCTAGTACCTTGAAAAGCACCAGAAAAGCATCACCATGCCAGGATAACAATCACTTAATGACATCGATTTCTTGTAAAACATCTGCACTAGGGAAGTGGCAATTATTTTTTCACTGTCTGTTGAGTGCAGAAAACTGAGGCCTCAGAAAACATAGTGAAAACAAGAGCATTTGACTTCTAAAGTTCCAGCCTAAAGATACATTGTGGACACTGTATTTGTATGGCCTTTGTTGTGTGATCAAAGCCCAAGTCATCAGTTCAATACAAGGATATCTAGCAATAAGCAGCATGCCAGTTCTCCCACTTCTGAAAGATCAGGTTCAAAGTTTGTTGGCAAGCTATCTGAAAGTTACCTGCCTCACAGATCTATCTGAAATGAGGTAGAGGAATGCTGGCAAAATGGAAAAGATGAGTTGTCTACTTCTTTAAGCTTATCCCTGGAAGTACCTGGAGTGGCAACAGGCTGGCAGAAGAAAAGGGCAGACAGAAAAACATGGCGAAAAGGCAGACACAGAGCAAAAGATAAAACAGCAGGAACACAACAGCGCAAAATCTAGAAGGCAGAAATAAGGAATATGATTTAAGGATGAAAGAAGAATGTCTGCTAAATGGTTTAATCCAGAAATCATTGAAGACAATGGGAAGACTTTCAAAATGGTTTGATATAAGGCTCGTAATCTTAAATGACTGCATTTAAAATCACCGCTTGACCAGCATATCAAAAAAGTGAGCACTGCTTAAAAAGTGACTTCGTAAAGCCTCTTCTGAGACAAAGATGACACTACTTCTTTGAAGATACAGTCATTAAAGGATGAAGCATGTGAACAGTTAGTATGAGGCCTCTGAAGTTTAACTATAATCTCCTTATTATTTCTTACTGAGTTTTCAAAATCTTCTCTGGTGAAAAGGGGAAGCAAAACTGAGACCAACAACTTCGTCTGGAAGTTACCTGTATACTAATTTTATTCTCAGAATTTTTTATGTGTGTATGAGCATGTTCATGTATTTATGCATGATTCTAACAGGATCTAAGCTTTTTACTGTTGCATTTATATGAACTAACACAGAAATGCAGTGTAATTTCCTACCTTACATTACCTGTTTGTTATAGCTGCTTGTCACCCACTGATAGATATACATTTGCTTTTTGAATTCATGATTCAATTAAGTACAGTTAGGAGATGCTCCTGTAAGGGAAGAATTCTTCTATCAAGAGGTTGTTTTTTTTTTTAATAAAAAAAAGTATCTTTATTGAAGCTAAGTGATTCTTTTGTGATTCAGAAAAGAAGCCAATGACACTAACATAAAACAAGTTCAGTCTTAGTGAATTCTGAAGCAAACACAAATAGGCAGATAAGTACATTCACAGACATGATGTCTTGAAGTAGACATTAGACACTGAGTGAGGCATTCTTGTCCCCATGCAGAAAATTCATCTGTATTTGTGTGGTAGGGTTCTGAACAGAAGCAAGGCTGAAAAGTGATTCATTTGTATTTACAACTGATATTCAATTGTAGAATGCTCTATTCTCTTTACGTAGAAGGCTAAATAATACAAGCTGTGTGGTCTTAAGTATAACCAATGTTTTGTTGGGGTTTTTTTACTTCAATCATTCCAGTTGAATAATTGCATAAGACAAGACATTGCTATGATAGAGAAATGACAAATAAAAAAAATACAGTAAGAGTATGAGGCACCAATAGAGAAAACATGTTTGTAAAACAGTTATCCAACTTGTATGTATGGAAGACAAGCAAATACGATACAGATTTCATGGGTGTTTTGCCTGACTATACATCAGACCGTCAAGATCAAATCCATTTCCAAGGGGACATATTCTATACTGTCTCATAGCGCTTTACTCTGCAAATGAGTACAATCAAATTACTGAGCAGTTCCAGGAACAGTGCCAACCTTTTATGCAGAAGTGTATCAGCCAATCATTCAGTTTCACAGAACAGGCATTCAGTTTACATATTTCATGATCTAATAGGAGCCAGGTTGTTCATGTATTTGCCAGCCTGAAAATAAGTCAGTGTATGGAAGTAAAAGAAAGAAAAGGCCCCAAAGAGATTTAGGTGAAAAATTAATAAAGAGGGCAGGAAATTCCAGACAGGATCAAGTTTAAACTAATTTTTAAGTTTTCAAATATTTGTTTGTAAAAATAACTGTGGGGTTTTTTTGTTGCTATTGGTGGTGGTGGTTTTTTCAGGGGGAGGTAGGGGTGGGTGGCACTTGTAGTTTGGTTGCGTTTTGTGTGGGGGTTTTTTGTGTGTGTGTTTTGTTCTTTTTTTTAGTGCAGATGATCTATTAATGGAATACTATTTAGACCTTCTGCATATATAATAAGCTACAAAAATCTACATTCTTTTTCCTGTTGCCTCAAAGATTTCTCTGCTTTGATATCTCTTCCAACACTATGCCTTATTAGTCAAAGAAAAATTACCTGTGAAAGTACTGAACACACTGCTAAAACCAGTTGAATGCTTTGGTAACAGACTTGATGGAGTAACAGCCTTCATCAGATGGATCATAGCTTATGAGCTCTAAAGGCAGCAAAACTTAATTTTAATGTATTTGTGATACATCAAGACATAAATAGTTATCAGCACAAAATCTAATGGGAAGAAACAGAATTGACACTTCCCAAACTCGAGTTTTGGAAGACATGTAGGGAAATACCTACAAGCCTTGCTCGCAGTCTCATATGAGAAAATGTTTAGCACATTAAAACTGAGGCCAAAACAAGTCATGCGTCAGCACAGATTCAGCTGAAATCAACAGGTATCAATTCTCCATTTAAGACACTTGGGATTCTCTCCTAGTGGTCAAATGCCGCAACAGCCACCTATAGCATAGGCTGTTTTTTAACTTTCTGCCAGAAATCATTACTGAAATGAAGAAAGGGGGACACCTAGGGTCGTGTTTAATAAAGGACAACAAACAGAAAGGGTGGTTCTGGCTGAATACTGAAGTTGGTGGGAGGCAAAACCAATGAAAGGATTGCCTATAGCAGATTCATCTGTACTGTCTGGATGTTAATTACTACTTCTTTCATCAAACAGTAGAAGTAAAATGACTAATACTTGTTGCAATGTGTGGCCATAGAGCACCCAGAGTAAACAGAGAACACAAGAGGGTTTTGCGCAAAAATGACGATCATCCTCCTACAAATGAAACAAAAGTATTGCAACTCTGAGAACGAACTTTAAAACCTTTCACCCTTATGTGGCAGGTAGCTGCATCTCTTGCATCGCTAAGTCCATAGCGCAAAGAAAAAAAGCACTATTAAGGTAACATAAAACAAAGAATAAATCTTCCAAGAGTGAAAACTGTACAAGAGGAAACTATATATTGGTAGCATCACTCCTGTTCCGAGATAAACATTACAATCTACGCTGATGTGTGACAATAGTGTACTCTGAGTACAATGCCTCAGTATATAAACAGTTACTTTTCCAGATTATGGATGCAGTGGTTTCATCCAAACCACTGATTTCAGGCACATAAAGGCAGAAAATACTGTTTGCCCAATTCTTTATGGCAAGGGTGAAAAATGCACTAACGCTTTTTGCACTCACATTTGAGCAGTCCAAGCTATGTATTGCTCCATTGACAAAATGAAATACTGAAACAAACAAGAAAAAAAATTTACCAAAAACCCCACACACTGAACATGCAAATAGGTTAAAAATCCATCTGCTGTGGTATTTATTCTGCACATGAACGGCAACACCAAAATTAAAGTGTAGGTTTACAGGCAGAAACCTGAAAAGAAATAAAAGCTAGCTTTAGAAGTCAACTTCACATTCCTTAGTTTTGCCAGGAAGAGAGACACTTAATATTTATCATCTTCCAAACCACTAATGAGAATGTGAGAATTACCACATTTCCATATTTTCCTTAAATTGTCATCCCATTAGCAAAGAACCGTTGTTATTTACATTAGAGGAGCAATAGCTTCCTAAAGTCCTTATTTGGGTCTGTGCTAGAATAATCCATCATCAGAGAATTCACATCTTGAAGAGAAATAAGAAGGGGACAGGCACACATTTCTGAAGTTCCCAATTTTGTAAAAGTATCTATTCTGAACTTTACTTATTGCAGTAGCCCTATTGAAAAAGAACAGGTCTACATCTGTGCATAAAGTTAACAATTTCCCTAAATCTTTTCAGGATTGAGGAAAGTCTCATTCTTCTGTGTTCACAATTTAATGGCTTGCATTAAGCATAAGGAGAAGGAGCATGGAGCACAACCCAAGAGTGGAATGACAGATCACGACTTAGAACAAACGCAAGAGTTCTGAGTCAATCATTTAAATATTTAATCATCCTATTAGGACAAGGTAATATTGTCATAATTTACTGTAAGTTATCCCAAGAGACAGTTGATCCCTAGAATCTCTATCAAAACAAACTTCTAATGTCAATTAATTATATGATTTATGATACAGCAGAAGTGCTATATTTTCCTTTGCTATTTTTAGTTATAATAGGAAAGAAAATAAACTTTTGCAGATTCTGAACCCTCAGTTAAAATGTAAGGTTTGTTTCAGTCTTCCTTTAAATAATGCCAAAAAGCCCATCACTTCCAAGGTTATGGCTGCTAAACCCAGAAGGGCCTGAAATTCTCCTTCTTTCAGGTAGTCTAATGTAAAACAAGTTGTTATCTGGAAAAGAAAATGTGATGTATGTTGAGATTTCTTAATAGTTTACCTATGCACTTTTAAATTGTGCTGGCAGTTTGTTGTCTTCCAAATTTTGGGGCTTTAATACCTTCTGGAAATATAGAAGAACCACCAGCAGCATAATATGGTTATTATGGCAGTGACATTCACAGGGGGTTGATTGTTGAGGCAGTGATATTAACATTTTAAAAATGCAGTACAGAACAAAGGTTTTTTTCTAGGAGATTTTGTTGGAAACAGAAATTTATCTTGAATTTACTTAACCCAAAGGACAACATGACCCGGGGAAAAGGCAGCTTATCAAAACATGAGAAAGTACAGGTAAAAATAATGACTGAAACCTGTACACTCATCATGTAATGAGAAAATATACAAGACTTTTTATAAAATGCAGTCCTATTTAACATCTGTCAAGTTAAACAAAGTAAGAGTCCTAATAAATGTTCAAAATCATTGCAATGTATGTTCCACAAAGGCAATTGTGAGCTGTAGAAAAGTTCCATGGTGAAAAGTTTGATAGCTATTGAACATAAAATGGTTGGTAAAGTATTTTCATTCAACTTTCAAAACATAACTCTGGGGCTTTTTTTTTAAAAAAAAGAACATAATGAAGTGCAATTATTAATCTCTTATTTCTCCCATAAATTCATTCCAGATTGTCTAGGTTACAAGAGATCAGACTGCAAATCCCTTCATCCTATCAATGTTCATATGAATAACTTCAACTTCATAGTTGAATTGCACAAACTACCAATTGCTACACATGGTCAAGTTCATACTCTAGCCCAGTTACCAATTCTCACAGAAATAAGTTCGCAAAAGATGCTCTTAACGTGACTTTTCCACGAGACATCTGATATTTTACACTAAATTTTTGCATCAGAATGACAACTGATCAATTATGAAATACTGGCAAGAACAACTGTTATAATCCATTAACTTTTTAATGGTTAATTACTATTTTGCTAATCAGTGGAAACAGAAGATACAACTTTTATAATACTGTTATTGAAGAATTAATTCTATCAATCACAACTATTCCACTTCTAGAGTCCTCATGCAGTTGCTCCACTTTCATGGGTAAATGCTTGAAATCAATACCAGGAACAATTAATTACAAAGGTAAATTGCCTATTCTAAAACCAAGACGCAATTATTCCCCAACTTTGCCAAAAAGCACCTGTTGTGCCTCCAAATGAAATAAGCAAAGAGCTCTCTCTTTCTGAAAAGATAAGTAAAACCCAGTTGTAACTAGCTATGAAAACTATTTCTATCAACACGTATTCCTAGAAGGGCCTTTAAGGTACAGTAACAATGTATTTTCCACTCTGAAAAGTGGACAGAATTCAGCTTTTCAGTGAAAGTTATATAAATTAACATAACACCTTATAGTGCCATCTACTGCTAAAGCTACTAATTATTCTAATTTATATGCAATCAGCAATGTTTTAGTACAAAAAGCCTTGGGAAATATAATTCAAAAGTGAAGAAAGAGACGGTATAGCATGGCTAATTATGTGATGTAACACAAATTATTGCTAAATCAATAGCTACATGGATTAGACAAAATTAATCCAAGAAGGTAATTATCAAACTTGGATAAAGTATGAACAGTTTAATCTTCTCCCCCCTCCCTTATTTTCTCTTCCTGGAATTTAATTCTGGGAATCACAATCACACTTAGGTCTTGTTGCATGTCTTATTGCATGCTAACCAAAGGCAATCCTTGGAGACTAGCCTCTTTGCAACAACAGTGCTCGGGGTAAAGCACCGACAGCATATTTCACCATTCTAAGAGATACTTATGCTCTAGGTTAAACCATATTTTCCCCCTTCTGGGACTCCAGTCTTTGAAACAGTTTTGCAAATAAATATCTGAACTTTCATAATGCACCACAAGTCTTGGGGCAATTATCAGGCTTGAACTGTGAAGCCCAGCACCTACAGAACAGGAAGGATGAGCTTGAGTAACCCTTGCCAGAACCACGTTAGTCCTAAATGTAACCACATAGTTAATGATTTCTTTTAATTGATCTCAAATACAGAACCAAGATCAGTGTCCAGACACCTTGATGCACCTCCCAAGGATAGAACTGGACATTCTGTAGGTGACACCACTCCTAAATCAACATAGAACCAGAAGAGGAGATGAGAGGCGCAAGGGACATTGAAAAACAAAGAAGCCATTTTTCCAAAGCTGCTATAAAACTGCCATCTTTGGATATTCACTTCTGTCATCCACTAGTTCTAATGCCTTGTTTTAAACACAAGTTGTAACATGAGTGGAAGCATGTCTATAGCACTGTACTAGACTTTGTGAGTTTTCTGATGTCACGCCAACAGAAAACCTCCACGACAAAGTTTTGGTCATGTCTGTATAACATTTAGGTACACGTTTTTAATTTGTTCATTTAGAAAGAAACGCAACTTACAGATCCAGTTCTGGACTCTCCTGCAGCAATGTTGCATATAATGTCTTCTGAATATCTTCATCCATATTGCTGCACAAAATCCTAAAATAAACAAAGAGCTTGTCTGTAATGATAGAGTAGGGAATCTGCAAATTCTTAGTGTTCTGGGTATTCATCAAGAAACTATATGTAACAACAACAACAAAAATAAGTGTCACGTATATAATTCAATAGAGTAGAAAACTGAAGCGAAGAGGAACCTCAACATTTTGAGTGTTTTCAACATCATGACAGATTTCTCAAATTGAGGAACATTTAAATTTGTGTCATACGCATATACCCTACATCCACAGGAATTTAGGGTTTGACAAAAATTCAGCTTCCAAAAGTGAATAATCTATATTCAAAGTATATTAATTTTCATGTGCATTCAGTTGCCAGGCACTTGATCTGAGACTCATTGTTCTTCCCATAAGTACATTTTATTACTTCATTTAAAGGTTAAAAAGATTATTTCCAAAATATATTGATTTGCTATTCACCTGATCTTCCTCAGCTACAAGAACTGTTTCTTCTCTGGAGCTGACAATAACTTTAAACACCTGATAACATCAGCATCATTTTTTCTGGCATGATTTAGCGCTGCTATTTGTGACTATTTATGAATTTCATTATTGCCAAAGTGCAAATTATTAAATGAATGATTACCTTGTCAAGACTGCAACTCTTGGTACATTTATAAATTTAATTTACATGTTTCTTTTTATAGTTTTATAACTTTATTTATTAATATCTCCAACACTGTGGCAGAAAACATAAAACAAATTAAAAGAAAGAGGAGCTACGATTGCTACTACGATAAAAAGGGAGATAATTTCACAGCTTTGTTGTGGTTACAAAATGACAATTAATCCATCACTGGGTAATCTTTGCAGGGTTGGTTTTGGTGGAGTTTTAAATGTGTTTAATGCTCTGATGATTCATGCACCAGACTGACAGTATTTTCAGCACTAACCACTATTTTAGATGCAATAATCACTTATGCTAAATATAAACTTCTTTCTCATCGAAAGGAAATGTTCATACCACTTATTTTCAGAAAATGGATATTTGCAGAGCTGGACTGTGACTTCGCAGTTTTTCAACTGACCCCTTAGGATAGAATAACACTTTCACATTTTGTGACACAGTTCTCAAGTACATCATCTTTACCAGATCAATGCCACTGAAGAATTTGTGCATCTCCCTGAATAAATCCAATAAGCACTTACATCTTCCCTGGTTCAAATATTCATCACACATCAGCTTGGTGTCTGCCCAGGAAACCTTATAAAGCTTCACTGCTCTCAAGTATAAAAAAAAAAAAAAGTCCTTTTTTTTTTTTATGTAATGTTACTAAATGGAAAGCGTTACTTTGGTAAAAAAGATTTTCTTTGTATGAATAAAATAACTTTGTTACTAACTCCACGGAGAAACATTTCTGATTTTTACAGACGGTCATCAAAACTGGAGAGGCAGTAGCCCTGCAGTAACCCCTAAACTATCAAATGGGTCACCTAAACAATAGGAGAGCCACATTCAGATCCCAGCCCTGTTTAGCCTTGCAATCACCAGGCAGGTTTCCTTCCATAAGCCATTGGCTGCTTCGGGAATAGTCCCTCTCAATCTCTTCTACTGGACTGATTTGACTTTATATGAATAAATATTAATCTCAGTAGAGACAAACAGGTTTTTCATAGACCACATGACTACTATAACCACTAAGCTATAAAATCTGTGCTTCTCTGCTGCTCTCTACACAATAGATATTTAACTCCTTAAACAGTAAATGATATTAAGACACAAAAGAGGAACTGTATCAGTATCCTAATAATTAGGTCTCTGAGAGCTGGAAGCCACTAATTTCTCTCTGCCAATGATAAATCTCTGTTCTGATACACACTAGTACAGTATTTAAGTCTCAGACATGCTGTTAAAGACTTTGATTATCCAAGAGGATAAACAGCAACTTGTCTCTTAAATTGTGGTGCACATACAAGAAACATGGAACATAGATTGCTGTACTTGACACTGCATTGCTCATTTCCACACCGCTCCCAACATACATTAATCTTCTACCTGGTAGGTTATTATGGTTGTTTATTTTACGGTGGCCTCTAGAAAAGGGCTGTGGTAACATCATCATGTTTCACAGGATATAATAGAGCAATCGGCACCTAATGATGATGGAGATCTGCAGTTTGATCTGTTAGAGCAGCAGAATTAATATTCCAAAATAACAGCTAAACTCTGGTCACACAAAACATATCATTGAGTATCCTACCTGCAGGATACTCGATACCAAAGAAGGTGCCATTCCTCCTGTCCCTGCTAACCTATATTCAATCTGGGCCATCAGCTCTTGTAGCAATACACTACACAAAGGAACTATGAAAATAACCCGCTCTCATAAACAGCTTCTACAGTTCAATATCCCTGCAATGAATTTGATACATGCAATTGGAAAACAGCTTTCAAAAACAACTATTTCCTTTCTCATCCTTGCACTGATGTGTAATATATTTATATTTGTGGTGCTGCAATTTCTTTTTCTTTCAATCTGATAAAAATGTCATGATAGAATTAAAAAGGACCAAGCTTTAAGCTTAGAATTACATAGTACTTCATTGCAAAGCAATGTGTACAGAATGACACACTCGTTTATGCTTTCTTTCTTATGGCAGAGGATTCTTCATTTAGATATGCTGCATGAAAAATAGATCTTCTGCTCCTGGTAAAATTAAATGTTACTGATGCATGCATTTTTCCTGCAGTCTGTTTTTGATAGACATCTATTACATTGAATCATTCTGGTTTTTATCAAGCTTTGCACAACTAAATGTTGACAATACAAGGAACATATTAGATAAATATTTTTAGCCGAGACTAGGCTGTGGGGGTAGAAGTCACTCAGTCATTAAAATAATACAGTTAACCTCGTACAGATGCTCTAGTTCATTAAAAATACAGCCTGCCTGATCTATTATATTATACTAATCAGAAGTGAATAAACTTATGTAGCAAATCTGGTTTATTACTTCATGGTGACCGTTACATGACAATACGCACATATGCACAGAATTCATATGAAAATAAAATCCACGTTTAACCTTGGAGAAGTCCATGAAGTTCATTGACCCCAAGTTGGGGTAGGCTGCTCGTCCTGCTTTTAACAGCTGGTCAAGCCTCATCTAAATTAAAGAGGGATCTGCAAGGCAGAAGAATTCTTTATTTACAGTTAGGAATGGGAATGCTATACCAATGCTTTCACCTAAAAAGCAACATCAATCCAGAAGAGCCACCTACAGATTTAAATAAGCGTGTTTAATGGAAACAATGTTATTTCTTTATTTATTGGCATACAAGTATCTAAAGGGTGGGTTGAAAGAGGATGGAGCCAGGCTCTTTTCAATGGTTCCAAGTGACAGGACGAGGGGCAATGGGCACAAGTTAGAACATAGGGAGGGTGACAGAGCACTGGCACAGGCTGCCCAGGGAGGTTGTGGAGTCCCCTTCTCTGGAGATTTTCAAGACCCGCCTGGATGCAGTCCTGAGTAATGTGCTCTGGGCACTCCTGCTTTAGCAGGGGAGTTGGACTAGATGATCTCTAGAGGTCCCTTCCAACTCTGAAAATTCTGTGATTCTGTGATTCTCTGTACCACACATATCCTGAGTTAACCAACACCTGCCTCCACGTCTACATCACCATTAACTGTCCACACATGAACCAAAATCTGGAACTAAATTTATAGTTACACGGATTTACTAATGCAATGGAAGAAGGTACAAGTCAAATAAGAGTGAAATAACTGTCCACCACAGCTGCCAAAAGTCCAGTTGACTCATGTTGTTTAAGCAATTTAGCTTCTGTACAAAAAACTGAACACGCAAACAATAAGTCTAGTAGCTACCCCTTACTTCGCAGACTGAGTGTACAAGCTTTCAATTACAAGGAGGCTCAACTTTCAGCAGAAACCTTGAATGGTGCAAGATGCAAAATTCTGTGGTCAGTAAAATACTTTAGAAGCATTTCTTCCCGAGTCTGATACTAAAATATGTATTCACCATATGAATGCCACGTATGCAAAGATGGCAGACTATTTAATAAAAATGGAAGCAGCCAAATTAGTTTAAAAAGTTGGAGACAGGGAAACAGCCATCTTTACAGAAGGGTTACAAAGCAAACCATTTCCAGAGAGCTCATGTATTTGCTGAAAAAAATAAATAGAATTTTCATGACTGTCAGGCAATATATTTTCAGAGACATGCCAAAAATCAGACCCCCTCTAACGTACATATTTTACATGGTCTTATGAAATAAGACCTTTATAACTGCAACCAAACCCCTTAAGATTTGCACATGTACTCATTGCTTGTTCTGCCCCCGAACCATAAAATTCCTCAGTCCTGTTGTGTTATCACAGAACATACACGTTGTTCCACTCCAATGAGACACAGACTAAGTGGAACCCAGCCCATCACTACGGAAAAAAAAAGTGATGGGCCACAAAACCACTCCAAAATTTAGAAATTCATTTGTCCCATTACTATTCATGCATGCAACAAAGTAGTCAAAAAAATGAAATTAAAATGTAAAGTGCCAGAGAACAGTAGCCCAAACAGCTTTAGCCTTCTGTGACTGACAATTATAATGCAAGTGCTGCCTTTGGCAATGTTACAGAGAAACTCTTTAAAAGCATTAAATGGCTTAAGAGACAGGAGATGGCAAAGAGGCAGGAGGCACTAGAAAGCAAAAGTGTGTTCCTCATACCAATAGTGTCAGTTCCATTTGAAAAACAACACAGCATGGGTTCACCCACATGGCCATTTCCACCTCAGCAAAAGGCAGCTTGCATAAATAGGAGTATCTATAGCTTATTTGGGTACAGAGGCAAAGCACATTTATCTACCAGCATTTAAAAGTAACTTGATTTCTATTTTTCTTAGATTAACACTCAGGATGTTAAGAACCTTGTTCAAAGCAGTATTTGCAGGATGAATAAATACAGAGTCTTTAATAGCTGCCTTACACATAAGAGAGATGCCCCATTCATGGCTTTACCCTTCACTATGTGTAGAGTACAGAGGCACAATATCTGTCAGAAGGTAAATCCAGAACAAATGCGTGCATAAAAGTAGCGTTGTAGAAAAACTGCTTGAAACTAGCCTTTCTATTCTTATACAATATTTTTTGGGGGTAGGGGTGATAGGGTTTAATAGTTGTAAAATTCCCTCCACCCCAGGAAACCATTTGTTTTTTTCCAGTTTCATTGCTGTACAAACATGCTGGTTTCTCTTTATTTATTACTGCTTTTTTCTCTTGGGAATATCATATGAATTCTTCATAAAGAATATTTATTTTCAGAGAAAAATAGAAAAACTTACAAATTCTTTAAATTTTTAGTTGATCTTTTTTGTACCACCTTTATTTCCCCCCACAAAGTTACTATACGAGAAAGAAGTGATTACACATTTTGTTTTGAAAACAAAGACATGACAGAAATCAAAAAAGAAAAAAATTACTAAATTACTATTTTAACAATAAACCTTGAATTTAACTGAATGAGTTTGTAGCTGCTGCAGCCTAAATCACCTACAACACCACAATTTGTGCGCAAGAGGAAAGGGACAGTATGGAAAGACAAACAGCTTTAGCCTTCTGTGACTGACAATTATAATGCAAGTGCTGCCTTTGGCAATGTTACAGAGAAACTCTTTAAAAGCAGGCAACTTGCTCTTTGAGGTGATAAGATGATGTGCTGTGGAGGACAACCAAAACCATTGATAGGAAGAAAGTGTAGAACTAGGAGGAAGTTAGACAGGACTAGTAACCTGCTGTTAAAAATTTCAGGAGTATGGAAACAGCCCAAGCTGACACAATCGTCCTCTTTGCTGCACATCAAACATGTCTCCTAAAAACTACATTCACTTCCCAGTGGGGTCATTATCACTGATTGATAGAAGCAAGCTTTGGTTCTGGAAAACAAATTGTATAGATACATGAAGCAGCTATAACCATTCAGAGTAAATCACATCCTCAGCTTTCTCTTATTCCATTGTAATAAGGAATCCTAGGAAACCTCTTGTGGAATTTATTGCAAGGCAAAGTCACTTGCTGAGCAATGTCTCTGACCCTGCATGAAGCATGTGGTCATTCTTTATTTTATCAATTAGATAAATCACTCCCTGCTGTTATCTCTTATTATTGTTTTGTAATTTTGCAGTGCAGACATCCGCTTGCACTGTAAACGTGTTTATTGGGAAAGTCTATAAAGATACCGAGAAGGAGAAAAGAGGTTGAACATTTGAGAGAGATAACTCTATCTATGTGGCCCTGATAAAAGTAAACTCTAACATATCTGCAGTCTTTTAACAGACTGTAATCAACTCCATGGCATCTAAGAGCCTGCACGTATTTTTACTTTTTTTTAATCATAAAAGTTACCTATATTTTTGTTTGTAGGTAGAAGTAAGTGACTTGCTTTAATTGCACCGGGTGTGAGAGCAGTAAGATTATTTATTCAACAATTTTATATCAACTACCAGCTTGATAAGTTAGATGTCTCTTAGTAATTGTTTGAGATAGGTATTAAGTATTTACTTTTGGGAATGGCAGACATATACATGTAAAAATACACCTGTAAAATGAGTACCAGAAGTCAGAAATAAGTGTTCCAGTAATACATACCCTTAGACAATCAAAGATACTGGAAGCCATCAAAACAGGTGAAAGAGGCTGAGAGTGTAAGGTTTGAACAGAAGCAGTGGAAAGACTGTAATATTTTTTTTTTTGGTTGCCTTGATATTTTCTTTGTTGTTTTTCTTTTTTTTAGCATAACCCTCAGATTGCACATCTTTGTTGTTGGTCAGTCTACCCCATAAGGAAATTCTGTACTGTGACTTCTGCCCTCTGCCCCTGCAAGTGAGGTAATCTCAATGTCTCAAGGAATGAACCGCTCAGCTTGTTAGCATGAACGCCACTGCTTGGCATTGTATACAGCTAGCAGAAAACTGCCAGTTTAAATTGCTTTTTCAGGGGAAAACTAGGTTTTTCAAAAAGCAAATTTTGCAGGGAAATTGTTTTCAAAGTTTTTCCCAATCAGCTTGAACACCACCACCTTGAGCTGCCCACTATGCTCAATAAGCAGCCAGGGCAAAGATTACAACTGGCAGTTTTATAATTCTACTGACCTATGCTGTATCAGAATATCTAATTTTGTAACCACTATGCTTTTTCCCCACAGGTTATGATTTCTTTCCTAGATATAATGAATGGCAGTAACCAAGTGCGAAGATTGTTAGTACATGAGTTACAATAGACATGAATGACTCGGAGAAGATAAAACTCTGGTCAAATACTATTAGCAGAGTGTCTAAATAACCCTGGCCATACAAAATAAACAGAGATTGTGAAGGGTCAAAGCATCCTAGACCAAAAACATGCTTGGTTCCATTCATACCTTTATTCATCTCCTTGATAGCCTTCTACCCATAAAAATGGAAAGGGTTCTAATAGCCTCTGAGGACTGACACACTTTTGAGTTTTTGCTGAGTCTATAAAGAGGACACAAGAAAGGGATGTTCTCTGCACTTCAGCCTGTACTTCCTCACCAACACCCCAGCAGTCTTGCAGAGCTTTTGAACAACAGAAGCTTCTTCCTCTTCATCATTTGAAACCTACACTGTGTGACCGAGTCAAAACACATACTCTTTTTACCTCCCCAGCAGATTTACTTAGAAAGAATTCACACTCTCTAAATAGCTTTGGATATTGGATTTGTATAGGGATAAGCTCAGACTAACACATACTGCTGACTGGAAAATTGTTAACAGGTTGTGAGAGATGAAAACACATCCTGTACTGGCGTA
This sequence comes from Vanellus vanellus, assembly GCF_965231255.1. Classification (NCBI taxonomy): domain Eukaryota; kingdom Metazoa; phylum Chordata; class Aves; order Charadriiformes; family Charadriidae; genus Vanellus; species Vanellus vanellus. The sequence continues at coordinate 11,040,313 of NC_138915.1, read as the reverse complement.
CAAGAGATGGATATATCATGACTTTTTTTTTTTTTTTTTTTGCCAGGGGCAGCAACATGTTAAGTAACAACAAACAGGAGACAAACAGGCATCTCGATTCCTCCAGTATTTCAAGTCAGAATGGAAATGGACTTCTTGCATCATTCCCCATGGTGGTGAAAAGCATTAAACTGGGAGTTTAACACCTGGTCAAGACCATGGTCTCCATTTGTTCTTTCACATGTGCTTATGCAGCAGATCACTTTTTTCACCCCACAACTACCTTAAATCTATTTTTGGAGTGAGGCCAGAAGCTTAAATGATCCAAAAAGCCTCCAAAGAGATTTTACTAAGGAAGAACCATAAATCAAACACAGATGTATACTTTGCACAAAAAAGTACAGAGGTGCTGAGATCAAACCTATTACCTAAAGCTGTTCCTGTTCCTGACCAGTCCTGGTGTTCCTAATCATTCCAGTATCTTTCTTTTCCTTTGGTTCAAAAATATGAAGAATCAACATGTTTGGATATATATTTCAAAAGACAAGTTCAACTGGCTTTATTTGAAAGCATGAGGAAGACTAATACTTGAAAAGTTAAGTGAAATGGCTATCATCTCAGAAGAGACATGATTCAGGGTTTGGTACAGTTAAGTATAAATGCTGTATGTCTGAAAAAAACCAACTATGTACTGCTTGTTTTTCAGCCTCACAGCTACTTTTTTAAAAAGGAAAATGGGTCTTGAAGCTATATTTTGCTGCACGCTTTCATAAACATACTAAATCCTAGGCAGAATTAATGTCTTGAAATGCACCAAGATGAAGCTTGTGTAATCTTCCTCTAAAATGCCAGGAATCAAGAGACATCATTTATACCCTCCATATGAAAACTTAATTGATTTCACAGAATGGCAGAATGGTAGGGGTTGGAAAGGACCTTTGGAGATCATCTAGTCCACCCCCCTGCCAAAGCAGGTTCACCTAGAGCAGGTTGGACAGGATCTTGTCCAGGCGGGTTTGGAATATCTCCATAGAAGGATACTCCACAGCCTCTCTGGGCAGCCTGTGCCAATGCTCTGTCCCCCTCAAAGTAAAGAAGTTTTTCCTCATGTTGAGATGGAATTTCCTGTGTTCCAGTCTGTGCCTGTTGCCTCTTGTCCTGTCACTGGGCACCACTGAAAAGAGTCTGGCCCCATCCTCTTGACACCCGCCCTTTAGATATCTACAAGAATTGATGTGATCCCCTCTCACTCTTCTCCAGGCTAAGCAGACTCAGGTCTCTCAACCTTTCCTATAAGAGATGCTCCAATATATCATCATTTCTATTACCTTGATATCATTATTCATAGAACTTCATAATGCCATCCCAGTCTATACTAAAGTCAGAATTAAGAAGCCCCTCAAACTTTCTTGTAGGCAGTTAAGTTAAAAACCACCAGGAAAAAAATTCATTACTTATCACACCCTGAATAATTTTTAGTTACATGGATATAAATAGACCCTAATAAATCAAGCTCTACAATTTAATAAATATGGGAAACAGTGTTTATCTCAGATTCTTGCAAACCCGCGCAGAACCGAGTTGTTTCCTCACATTTCTGGTGCACACAATGCATCCATCAGGGAGGTGGGGGTATGGGGGGGGAGCTCTGATAGAATAGCCTTGGATCTTCCAGTATTCTTGTCTCAAACAGATTTTGTCTAATATGAGCTTGATTAATGTCCACTCCCCAAAAAGCTGTCATCTCATACGTGTATGTAAACGGATATAATTCTGACAGGTACATAAGTCTGACTTTTAAAAGAAACTATCCAATTGTACCATCTCACTTCCACAAAAAAAAGCGTTTCAAAAAAATAATAAAAAAAAAGATTCTGCAGGATGCTTTTTAACTAAGTAGAATACACCAGCAAATGAAATTGAAGCAATGAATGTTACTACGTTGTGAAATCTGTGATTAACCAGAGTGCTTGTATGAAACAAGTTGAGCTGTTTCAGTCTTCAGATATTTTGTTATTACAAAACTGTCACTAAGAGAATGACAGATCCAGCCTATAAGATACTGAAGGCCACAGTCAACACTATGGGTGATGATGTGATGACGCAAGGCAATTAGAGCCTTATAGGTAATTTGGTCCGTTTAACACTGTGTGGTATCAGAGCTTAAGTAGCAGATTAGTCAATGAAAGGATGTCAGAGCCTATACTGAACTAAGATGACCAAAACTGGAGCCAGGACACCCCGCCCCCTCACCCCGGGTTACTGCATCCTGGCAAGGTACCATGGAGAGGCTTGCATGCTAGCATCATCTCGTGTTTGTTCCATGGACAAGAATTGTTTTCAAAGATACGACCCAAACCCTTAGTTCATGCTGAGAATTCATAGAGGAAAGAAAAGAAAAAGAAAGGCTATTAGATTTTTTTCAAGTCTTTGAACTAATCATCAACAGGGACAAAACTTTCCCATTATTGTAAGAGAAGAACACAATTAATTCTGCATCCACAACAAGTTAGAAAGGTTCTAATACTCAGAAGCAACTGAATCCCAAATATAGTAGTTTATCAGACAAGACCACTATTAAATTGTTATTTTAAACTAAATTATATACTGCATTATACTCAGTACACTTAAGAATAATATATTCCTAACATTAATCACAGTTAAACTTACTTCTGTTTAGGAATAAAGTTACACTTACAGCAGCACATTAGGATCAAAGCTAAGTTAAAGTAGTCAGACTTAAGATGAAATATAATCTCTTAATACTCCATTTGTAAAATAATGCTTTATTCTTTCTTTAGTAAATTCTTCTCAAGAGGTAAGTTACTAACAAAAGAAGTGGTGTAGAAAACCCTGTAAAATGTACTGATTCACAAAAACCCCAAATATATTTAGAAATACCTATATTTCCCCAAAAACCTCCAAGCAAGCCTTTATACCTTGAAGGAAAAAGGCTGTTTCTGGAAAAACCTTAGAAATAATTAGAATTAGTTATTAGCTAAAATATAATTAATATATAATTTATATATAATATATAATTAATATATAATAACTCCCTTCAGCCCAGTTTTATGTAAGGTAACTCTTGATAAACATACCCAGTTGCTTTCCTGGACATGCTTACAGGTATAATTGATATTCTATCACATTTAGATTAAACAAATTGCATCAAGTGGAATAAATCCAAATAAAAAACTGGTTGAGTAGCACACACCAGAATTGTTATAGAAGAATCATGAATGACAAGGTTTATTTTTATTTGAAGTTATGGCTCTGAACATAAAAATATCTGACTGCAAAAACCAAATCATTCCACCTCCAACCTTCAGAAAATACTATTTTCTAATGAGTTTGTTTCTACAATGTTTAAAATGTTTCTACAAACATTTTAAATTAATTTAAACAGCAATTTGGAGAGAGAATATCTTCCAAATTAAAATGAAAATTTTGCAATCCCAAGAGTAAAGCCAGAATTAAGTTTAAATCCATTAAATTTTGGGTGTATAATTTAAGGTCTGATCAGTTTTACTGAGGCAAACGATGGTTCACAAGATAAGTATTTCACAGATTGGCATCCTGCCAGAGGACATTACCAAGCAGATTAAACCAAAGCCACGATTTTAAAGAACTGAATATCTTGATACAATGGAAGGTTTTTCCTAGCTTGTGCATTTATAATCTGAAAGCTTCAGCTATGTCTAAGACATCTTTTATATATTGAAAATATTATTATAGAAGGTTTTTCTTCAAAAATACCTAACACAAAATTGTGAAAATGTTACATACCTCAGTCATTAGTACCCTCTACGAGACACAAAGAGAAACAACAGGACTTTTAGCAACACCCAATTAAGCTACTTCTGCTTCTCAAACTGCCAACTATCCTCTGTCTCCGATTCTTCCTTTGTGAGCATTAGCAGATATGAGTAATAAAATGGAGAAGTCTCCAGCACATTAAATCCTACGGGCCTGATTACACAGAAATAAAATGTGAGAGATTTAACTTAAATAGGAATAAAGCAGAACCCGCAGACTACACTCAGACTATAAGCCAGTTTTTCCAAGCGAGCCTAAAGTCAGTTTCTCTTGCATTCAGTCTCCTGGATTCCTTTAAGAATTTGGCACACTGCATCCCTGTGCTTCTGTACTGATGTATCATACACCAGAAAATAAGTATCACAGATTACTACTATTAGAAAACCCATTTGATGGACATGGGAAAGTCAAAAGGCCAAATAATTCTGTTGAAGAGAAAGGAAAAATCACATATATATATATTGCATAAACGAGACACTAGAAAGAGAGGTGTTTAAAAACTTCATAATAAAACAGCGTATGAATTCACATGAATAAAGTGTCAATGTTGTATAACATATCTGAAATAAGCATTTAATTATAAATAATGCACTACCCATTCTTGATATAGTAGTAAAAAAACCCAAAATCCAAACTTGAGAAAGGTTTAATGCTGTAACATTTGGTCCACTCAATTTCATTTTGGAGAGAGTTGGAAAAGATAACCCAGAGCTACCCATCACCCTTACTCATCTTGGCACATGACAGCAGGTACAAGTCAGATTTCAGAGTGTCAAAGAGCCAGATTTTGCTTATCCGTTAGTCAAGTGAGATTGGTTTCCTCCACATTTTTTACCCTTTTAAATGAGAAAAGGATTATGTCTATAGAATAAATAGCATTATAATAACAACTCAAACATTGAAATGCCAACAAAGACTCATATAATTTCAGATGATAATTGTAGAGAGTTGCTTAGTTCAAGGACATTTCACTAGAAATAATAGAACAAATTCTGCCATCCATTATATCTCTCTATACCATTGGCAACTGGAAGCATGATTTAGTAGAAAGCTAGAGGAAAGCAATGTTTATCACTTGAAGCTGCCTTTTTAAAATTAAATTTGAAGTGAGAAACCTCTTGCATGTGTTGATTTACATTTAATAATTTCACTTAGTATTATTATTAATTTTACCTAACGTTTTACGGTCAAAATACACATTTAATTCACTGCTGCATCCATTTTCACTGCTTTTGAATTATTTTATATTGCAGAGCTGTTAAGGTTTACTCTTCTGAAACATGGCAAATGCAGTAGAACCTCAGTAAACTATTTACATTTTTAAAGACCAAAAGCTTATTAACATTTGCCTGGAAGAGTATATTTGCATTTTGCTCTGAAGCTGAATATGTAAATTAACATCTTCTGGTCTGATTCCTTTCTCATTCTGTCAGTGTTATTCTCAGTTAGAATGGTGCAAGTGAGATAAACCAAGCCCAGGGCATATAAAGACCTCCAAAAATAATCCCCTTAACGCCTTCAGAGCTCTCCACTGAACTTTAATTTTCAGTTCCTGCAAAAGAAAAACACTGCAGACACTCACAACAGTATCAATATTGAGTTGATCCTGATACTCCTACCCTGAAGAAAGCAAAGAGCATGATGCTGAGGTTAATGAAGCTTAATCAGCAGTAAATTAATGTGAGCAGTAATTAATCTAAAGTCTAAAATATGAGCAGAGAGTTCCAGTGGCAGAGGGTTATTTATTAGGTTTTTGTTGTTTAGGGGGGCAAGGGAGAATGAAAACATGTTTATTTCTATAAGGATATTTACTTTGCATATAATTTTCACACAACAAGACCTCAGAACAGCATGAGATAGCATGAAATTTTAGGGTTTACTAAAGTAACATGAAACCTATCAAGTATTTCCCTTCTAAGAGGTCATTGCTCTCCTAGCTCTTCAAAGCAGCTTAAATTTCATCACAGTCCCTTCCCCTGCAAATAGACAAATTTAAAACAGTTAAGGCAGTGGTATTACTTTCATACTCACAGCAAGTTAGAGAAGTTCTAACTTAAAAAGAGAACTGACACACCTTATGCATACTTCAACAAAGAGGTGAAGCTGCTATAAACAAGCATTGCCGCCAAACAATACCCGTCTCTGCTACGCCCGCTCCATGTCAGCACAAGCATTTGCATTGCGGTGGGACAAACTGATCCAGGTTAGAACTAACTCATTTTTCAAGGGTAGTTTTAAGCTGCGTTAGGTCTCTGGTCCAGTCAATTAAGCAATTTCACAAACACTTATGCTGACATAACAAAGTTCACACAAAGTACTAAATGGATGTGTGAGAGAAGAGAATGTCAGCTTTTGTCAGGTTTAAGAGTTTAATTATGACACACTCAAGCGCACATACCAGCCAACACCTGCAGTCTATGGAAGATTCCTTCCCATTCCATAGCTGACATTAAGCAAGATGGAAGTTTCAGAACTTTCAAGTGGTAAAAGAAATCAAAATCCAATATATGGCAACAACCCCAAATCTTCTTGTTTGACCAGAGGAAATAGGAACTTTACATTAAATACTTTGTGAGATACTACAGATATAGTGAGTTTGGGACAACAACCTTATAAAAAAAAAAAAAAAAAAAAAAAAAAAAGGATGACACCTGTTGCAAAATGCTTCAGTTTATTCTGTGTTGGGAAACAGCTTTTTTTTTTTTTTTCAGTGTTCCAATTCAGTAGTATCTGTTTACTTACCATCCCAGCCATGAAAAAGAAAAAAAAAAAAAAAATAGAAAAAGAAGACATTTCCTACTATAAAAAACAGGGGCAAAGATTTTCAGATCACACAAGCAGGTTTTCAATCACAAGATATAATGATACCGCTTCGTGATACTAGAGTATTCCTTATCTCAATTATGGTCTTTCGATTGAAAATTTTGAACGAGGTTGCAAAGTAAATTAGAGGTGGGGCATCATAATTCATATTAATTGCAGACATTCTTTAAGTGTCACTTTTTTCTTATTCCTGCCTACTGAGTTGATTCAGTTAAGTCCTGTTAGTGCTTTCAGTGTCCCAACGTAAACACCGTCAAGTTTGAGGCACAAGAATGACTGTGGCAGCATTAATCTTTTCACTAAAAGTATTCTTTGTTAAATTAATCCCGAGTGCCACAGGTATCTTCCACAAAGGAGATATACTATCTCAAATCACATCCCTGTCTTCCAAGTGCCTTGGCGTAGCTTCTACGAGGATCTGTTCCATGATCTTCCCAGGCACAGAGCTGAGGCTGACAGCTCAGTAGTTCCCAGGGTCCTCCTTTCTCCCCTTTTTAAAAAAGGGTGCAATTTTTCCTTTTTTCCAGTCACCAGGGACTTCACTTGACTGCCATGATTTTTCAAGTATCATTGCGAGTGGCTTGGCACCTACATCAGCCAATTCCCTCAGGTCTCTGGGATGCATCTCATCAGGTCCCATAGGCTTCTGTATGTTCAGGTTCCTCAGGTGCTCATGAACCTGATTTCTCTTACAGTGGGAGGGACTTTGCTCCCCCAGTTCCTGTCTTGCCGTCCATCCACTCGAGAGGTGTGAGGAGAGAGGTTGCCAGTGAAGACTGAGGCAAAAAAGCTGTTGAGTGCATCAGCCTTCTCCTCGTCCGTTGTTACCAAGTCTTGTTCATCAGGGGGGTACACTTTCTTTCACTTTCCCTTTCTGTCTGACATACCTGTAGAAGCCCTTACTCTTCTTTGCATCCCTTGCCAAGTTCAGCTCCAGCCATGCATTGGCCTTCCTGATCCCATCCCTAAACAACTGGGCAGCATCCCTGTACTCTTCCCAGGATACCTGTTCCTGCTTCACTGCCTGTGCATTTCCTTCTTGGCCTTTAGTTTGACCAGCAGGTCTCAACTCAGCCATGCTGGTCTCTTGCCCTCCTTTCCTGATTTCTTACACCTGGGGATCAAGAGCCCTTGTGATATGTGGAAAGCATCCAGATCCAGAAAGATCTGCCAGCTCTGTTCTGCTCCCTTGTCTGTGATGGCATTTTCCCAGGGACTCTTATTGGCTAACTCCATGAAGAGCTGGAATTTTGCTTTCCTAAAATTCAGGGTCCTGACTTCACTCTTTGGCTGATCCAAATCCCTCAGTACTGCAAACTCCATCAGTGCGTGATCACTGCAGCCCAGGCTGCCTCCAATTTTGACATCACTGATTAAATCACTTGCGTTGCTGACCATCATGTCCAGTATCACATCCTCTCTGGTAGGGCTGTCTATTACATGCCTTAAGATGTTACCTGTGATGGAGGTCAGGAGACAGCAGTCTCCTGGATTTTTGATAGCTCGCCATGCTATTTTTCCAGCAGATGTTGGGGTGGCTAAAGTCCCCTAGTAGTACGAGAGCCTGCAACCATGATGCCTCCTGTAGCTGCAGTACGAAGGCTTCATCAGCAGGCTCTCCTAAGAGCCTTGACCAGGCTCTCCTGGTAAAAATGCCAGTAAAAGCAGGGAGGCTCATGGAGACAGGGGAAGACGCAGTCTATCCATATGAAGGAAAAACACTTTTTTTTTTTTTAAATACACATATTGTATTCTGCATGTATATAACACCAATCATGGTGTCATGGTGCAGTCACTGTATTTCAGCACTTCAATGCAAAGACCAACTCACGTCCTCCCCAATAAAACCCTAAAAACATAAAACCAAAACCGCACACCAACAGAAGATAAATTTTCTGCTTCAGGGACCAGGTAAGCAGAATTTAGCCTGAGGGCTGTTTAGTTATTAGTAGCATAAGATTGCCTTTTTGCTGTTAAATTACTCATAATTAAAGCTTACTGAAGAACAATTTGTTACACAAGATTCAATAAGGCTACAACAGCATTCATGGGGCAGCTCTTCCAGAGGAAGAGCTTGTCATTCTTAAGCAAAATCCAGCTCTCAAGAATTCATTACAATGGTACAAACATACTGGCACAAGACATACCTGATGTCCAGCTCTTCAAATTTGTGAAGTTACACAGCAAAGAAAAAAATCCTACATTTTTAGGAAGACATTAGAAACGGAATGCTAAAGGGAATGGAAAAAACAACAAAGTATGTAGACCATCTAGGAAACAGCATTGTGCATACAGGGAAAAACTCATTGCAAGAATCCACCAGGTCCACTTGAGTAACATTTTTCACAATTTTTTTTTTTTTTTAATGAGTAAAACCTGACTGAAAAAAAATGTACCAGAAGTTGCGAATTTCTGGTTTCAAGCCCATGGGTAACACAAACTATAATTTTAGTAGAGGGAAAGGGAAAAACTTTTACTACTTCTATAAGCTTAGAGTCTGATATCTGTTATCTGCTCAGTTAACCCATCCATTAGCTGGGTAGAGAAAGCAAATAATACATGCTAATTACAAAGTGTATTATTATACTCTACTGTCTTTGCATAAGAAATTATGTATAAGTATAGGGATCGCAGGACTTCCAAATTATCCAAGCAGGATACCTAGCACCACCCAAGCAGAACATGTCTTACCTCCCTTTCATACACCCCATGCCTCTGAAAATATTCAGATAAAACTCTTTCAATGTGCATAGAGAAGATACTCATCACAAGTAAGCTCAACATGAGAAAAAGTAAGAGATATGAAGATAACCAACAGGAGACTGAGGGTGGAAGCTGACATCTCAATACTGACACAAGATATAGGAAGCTACTGATCTATTTCCTGGGGACTGAAATTAAAGGCAAGTCCCACACACTTAGTACAACAACAAAAAAAGGACAGATTGTGGAATAGCAGAGTAAATGACTATACAGTGAAAATAACAGTCACAGAATACGCTGTCATATGCATAAAGGAAGAATGTCAGGTCTAGAAAAAAGGATGTTGCATGCAATGAAAAAGCAAGAACCTGATAAGAATTTTAACTGGACAGAACGATGATTTGTAAGCAGCTTACAAGTTTGCAGTTTAATTTGGGTTGGCAGAGCATACTACCTTGAGAGTAGCTGTAGAGGACGAGCAAAGGACTCAAGACAAAACTCATGGACCAAATCCCAAGTCCTGTAAGGAAAAGTCCTGTTTAGCTCCACCCTATAAAGTGTTAAGTGCCAGAAAAGCAAAGTGAAGAAAAAGTTTCAAGACACGTGGAATGTTTACTGCAGCTTCCTGACAGGTCACGGTTGATGAAAACAGAATGTGTTGCAGCTTCAACTAGAACACAACTAAAAATGGTTTAAGAACAACACTTGGGGCCATCTAAGACAGAACTTGAAAAACAAAGCTAAATAATGTACGTATGCACAATCTTTTTTTGGTTTGTTTCAAGAGTAAAGAAGTAAAGGAGATCTGCAGTTGTGAATGAAGACAGCCAAGGAAAAGGAGGTTTAAGGAAAGGTAAAGGAAGTGATCAGAGAGGAAAAAAGGGCAAATGAAAGAAAAAGGAGAAAATTGTAGCAGCTATTTTAAGCGGTGAGTCATGCTGAATTCTGCCAATTTTTTCATAAAATACAAGCAAGATTCTGTGTGGAGAGTCTGTATGAGGCAGCGATTTTATACTGCTCCTGATGGAGCAAAGAAAGAGGAAGAAAGTTTGCAATGAGGAGTAGGGTAGGGAAGACCAAAAAAGGGAAGAAGTACAAGAATATAAATAACAGCGTGAAAAACCAGCATAGTTTATATGGTTTACGACCCAGTTCCTGTGCAGTGTCTACATTTCATTACCCCAGAGTTGAAAAGCTGTTACTGGAAGGATATGGAATAGGAGGAAGCCAGGACTATTGCTGCAGAGCTTGTAATAAGGACCTGAAACAAACAAAACCCCACAACAACAAATTCAGACAGCAATACCTTATACGATGCAGAAAATTCCCCTCTCCATTCTTATCACTATCTTTGACTAATAGTTTGAAGCTGATTTATTTTCTTTGCATCAAATGTTATTGTGCTACACAAAGTTCAATGAGCTATAGAATGTCCCAGACGAACACAGTATTACATGAATATGACAAAGTAATCTCATCTTCTCTCTACACAAAAGAAGGAATAATTTCCTGTTGACAGGAGAATATTTTACTAAACCGGAGGCAGCAGACAGTGGCCTTTCATGCAGAATGGGACTGGAGAAAACTGGTTCATAATCACCAGTTTATATGTCCTGATGTGTGCTGTGTATAGTGAGCATTGAAGATGATTTATAGTCAAGACATACAAAGAGAATGAAGGCTGGAAACAACAGTGAAAACCAGAAGAGCTGCTGGTTATTGTCATCATGTCAAAATGTGTGTGGGGGGGGTTGTTGGTTTGTTTTTTTTTTTTTTTTTTTATTATTATTATTATTACAACAGACAGATGGTGGTTTTAACATAGAAGCACTTGCTACCCTGTCATACAGTTCAGCCTGACCAAGCTTCCTCAAAAGAGCGCATACAATGTAGATCAAATCAGCTCAGTAAAGAAAAACTATTAGTTTGCATGACCTTTCTGAAACAGGGAGCTGAAGTCATGCATTTTACTGCAGGACTGCGAGCAAAAGGCTGTCAGAGGAGTACACATCTTTCTATTCCAAAGCACCATTACCTACATGTGTGCATAAACAGCAGTGAGCCAACCTAGGATAAGTCAGTCTGTTAATATTTAACAGGTGCAAAAAAGGCAGTTCAGCATCGGTAGACAGAAATAGAGATACGTTCTCTGATGTGTTTTCTGGGAGGGGATCTTTGAGAAGATAGTCTTTGCAACACCAAACTGCATGATCAGATCTGTTCTCCCTGCTGTAGGGAGTGACGCATCAGTGTGTCACCTGTTCATTCAGCAGTCTTCAAAAGGCTCAGGGTTAGCAGCATCCTTACTTTCCAGAGATATGAGCACAAAGCAGCAGAGTGACTTTTTTTATGAACACCTCAAGAAAACAGCCAGTCTAGCAAATGAACCCGAGCCTTTCCTAGTTGAGCTTCACTACTAGTAGGTTCTCCTGCTCTCCAGAGATAAGGGCACACACACTTGAATTGCCCTTAATTCTCCTCTCTCCCCTCACCTCCCTCAGACTTTCAGCAGAGAAATACAAAAAGTCTTTAAATCCCTCCTCATTCGTTGGCTAAATGTCTGAACACAAGCACATTGATATTATATCTCAGCTCTATGCCCTAGGGCCACTTTTCAGCTCACTGTTTATGCAGGGTCTGCTGGGAACATACTTCAAATACTGCTGTTCAGAAATGAATATATCTTAGTAGAGTATACACAAATCTAGTGATGCGCATATATTATGCTTTAAAAAATACAGGATATTGAAATATGCATGATGCACAAGGTACATTATATACTAATGAAAATATTTGGTGATGCAAACTATAGCAATATACCAGCAGAGGAATTTCCCAAGTGTTCAGAACAGTACTGCTAGACTTAATACATACACTTAAGGTAATCTATAAGCAGTACCTTCAAAACCAGAGTAGGGCCCCAGCTCATAATCCTTAAACAGAAAGCTACTTTCTTCAGTTCAGTCTTGAAGTAATTGAGCACTAAAACAGGTGCTTTAATCTCAAGTGCTAAAAGTGGGACTTCAGCTTGCTGAACTGGAAACATCTCCATGGCGTGCCACATAGTGATCTCTGAACTAATGCTAGGGAAGCAGACTCCAGGGCAGAAACAGTATTTGCTTCATTAGTTCCGTTCTGCTCTGTGCTGAGTACAACTCTGCATCATCTTGAACACGGCTAAAAGTATTGTACCATCTCTCAAAAACAGAGTATCCAGATTCACATGAATTTATGGACATTAGCAGATTTTGGGATCAGGATCTAAATGTAGAATAGTGCTCAGCAAAAATACGGAATTTTTTGACCATTTGGGTGAAAACCAGTCTCGGATGGTATAAGACAGTTTTACAAATAACAATAAAATTGTTTATTTTTTGTGTGCATATTCTGTTTTACAATTACTAAGATTTAATATTTTATCACCTAAAATATTAGTAACAACAATTTAACCTCATAGACTTAAAGGAAAAAAAAATTACTACTGAACTTCCTTGAAGAACTGTGACTGTTGTTTTGCATTACACAGTGCCTTACTGTATGCCTTCCGTTTCAGAAAAGGAGAAGGATTAGCACAGTCTCTTCACATTTTAGTTCACTACTAGTACTAGTTTGTTTACTTCGTTACTGTACTTCAGCTAGAACATGTCAGGCCATTCATCTGCACAGATTTTTGAGATCAGGTCTTAGCATGTACAAAGGTAGTTTCTCTCCTATGCAAAGTCCTAAAGCCAGTCACATCTGTAGTCCCAGTTCACAGTTTAATTTGAAGAAGCCTTATAACTAAGCAGTCCTAAGGATTTGACAGCCAGTACCAATATGTTGTAGAGTGGCCAGACTCCCTTGCAGAAATAAGTTCAAGGCTGTGTTTATTCTTAAACTCGTCAACTTTGCGTAATGTTTTTCTAGCAGGAAAGTAATGAGACCACTCTCGTGGCAGTACAGCACCTCCTTCCTGGTGAGTGCACGCTCACTTTCCATTTATGCCATCTGTCCTCACAGCACCGCCACACAACTAATGACAGTTAGTCAAATCATCCTGAGATCATTTCCACAAGGTGTACCCATCCACAGCTGAAGATGGAATTTGCATCATCCCAAATTCAAACTAAATTTAAGGTTGTCTCAAGGATAAGACAGATAGCTTAAGCTAAATTTCAAGATCCATCAGGATGTCTTCACCAAATTCTGATTTTAAGCCTTCCCAAAAATCAGTGCAGCTTGTAGTCAGCCCAACAGTATAACTATCAGAAACACAGGTGTACTTGACAGACACTAGGAAGCAATGGTGTTGAAATCTTACCATGTTATGAGAGCCCACATAACACTAAGACATCCCCACAGAAATCACACTTCACACACACACAGTGCCCCGAGTTTTGTCACCAGATAATGTTTTTTTTTCTACCTTAAAAAAACCCCAATGGTATTGCTATGCAGTACAGAAGTCAAACATGCTCAGTGTCTGCTTATTATCTCTGCCATAACTCCTTGGCTTTACAGTGATACTTATTTGCAAGAGCTTAGCTTGAGGAGATAGACTGCACACATTTGCTGTCTTTCCCCAGAAGCACAAGTATTTCCCTGAAAGGCAGCATCCCAGCAGTTTCCACGTCAAATCTGACTCTGTCTCTCCCTTGCCATTCTCTCGAGCTGTAAGCCTCCCTTTTCCCACCAATATCCACTGTGAATGACTGTCAACAGTCTCAAAAAACAACATTTTTTGAAAAAAATAAACCAAATTATTCCCCATTTAATTGTGTAGAAGTCACTGGACTTATACCACAAATAGGATCCCAAAACATGTTGCTATGCTAGTCTACACAATCCTACAACATCACAGAGGAGAAAATAACTGTAGGATTCCAGGGAATCATCATATTTATATACTTGATATAGACAACAAGCAAATCTTGTTCTTACTTTAAGCTAGCTAATGTTTTGACTTTGTTTTTTCTTCTCAGTTTACAACAGTAGCTTTTTCTTTTTTTCTTTATTTCTTGAAGGCTGACCTAGTGCCTCCATATCAATAAAAGGAGAAAGATGCCTTCAGTGGGTAGATTAAATAAAGTCTATAGACAGCAATTCAGGGAAGAAGAATAGAGCAGAACCAGGTGATTTGACAACTGCAAGGGAAACAACCTTAGCTGAGGAAATGTACCTCTGGTAAGGGAAATGGAAAGCATTTTAACAAGTGGATAAATAAGACTCAAAAAGAGGTTGACACCTATAATGAAGACGGCAATGGATATCAACAGTTCTCCAAACAACAAGTGATAAAACTACATCTTGTAAGTTTTATTTGGAAGGAGCCTTTGTCACCGGTGTATCTACTAGGAGCATTTAGAGCAATATTCCAAGCAGTGATGCTTGTATTTTTACAGTGATAACTTATTCAGGAGAACCAACTGTTATGTTTTACCTAAATTGAAGTACCTGACCTTTGCTCCAAATGGAGTGTTTGTACAGTGTCTGGTCCCTATCAATAGCCAAAGCTAAGCAACACAAGAACAAATTGTTTAGATGTCTGTATCATGACTTTTTTAGCGAACAACTGGTGCAAAGCATGACATTCAGTGAAATATGATACCCTCACCAATTCATCTCAGCTGGCAAAAGACAGATTTAAGTACAAGATGGGATATCTTTGAAATACAGTAGTATTTACTTAGGTTACCTTAGTGTAAGTAGTTAAGATAGGTAGAATTTATTATTATTGGTTTAGTTTTATTTTTTTAGTTATAAAAACATGTATGCAGTCTGCTTTGAATATTAATGATAAAAGCTTTTATTTTATCTCTATTTTAAATCAAAATATTTTCCCTGAGTAAAAAGAAAGTCTTCCTTCAAAGCATTTCTATTCCAGAATATTGGCTCCTATTCATAGCCAATAAAAACTAGTTGAGTTACAAAAAAGAACAAAGAAAGTAAGAGCAAAACACTCTCCAGTCATCTACGTCATTATATTCCCAATTCTGCAATAGGCCCACAAGGCTGAGTCAAATCATTCTATGCTTGTCTACAACCACTCAGCCAAAGATATGTTATAGAAAATAAGAAATGGTACTGGTACAAAGAACAAACTGTTGAAGGATCATTTAAAATAAAGGAGGAATGATAAAGGTTTTTTTTATAAATGTTTAGTAGATGATTAACATATGTTTTAAGTCTTCTTGTTATTATAAATAGTATGCTGTATATACATTTAAAAGAATGGCTGTAGAAGTTCGTAATTTATGAGAATAAGCTATGACTTATGTAATTAATGACCTGTTCACCCTATTGGGAAATGTTATTTATTATTAAGATCTCCTAACCACAAATTAACCACTTAAAATAGCACCTTATTATAAAGTATGACAGAGATATGTGCCTGTTTAAGAGTCTAATAGTGGAGCTGTAATATCATTGAACATTCACGATTATTTATTGAGATTTGTCAACCCACAGTTTAACAACAGAGCAGCTATAAACAACACACTGAAATACATTTAGTGCTTCACATGACCGTGTGTGTGCAGTCACCTGCCATGGAGTAACAGGACAAATCAGTACCTTCAAACAGGCTTGCACCTCATGGAAGTATGTGGTGCACATACCATCAGCTGGTTTGAGATAAAAGCCTACACTATGGCATATAAAGTTTTGCAGGAGGGCATAAATGTAAAAAATGACAATTGAGCCAGGACTATGTGACATTATCTAGGATTATGTACTAACAACTAAACCACATTAGATAAGTGTTTACTTTCTTCAAAACAAGTGTTAATTTAGCAAACGAATCAGCCATCTTAAAATAGACAAAAGTCTGAATAGTTCCAAGGGCAGTGCTACTATAGCGGTGATACTCTAAGCAGATAATCAGACAAGGTTGGAAACTAGAAGTAATATTTTATTAGATTAACTGGTTTATTTGGAAAAAATATAACTGAGTCTCACCTGGCTCCTCCTTCAGATACAATATAAAAATATAAACTTGAAAGTTAAATTAAAGCTCTTAACATGTACTGAGTTTAATTATATTTTAATCCATTAAAACATCTCTTTTTCACAGTAACTTTTTCATGTCCCGCAAGCAACAAATTACCTTTACTTCTATTTCCCATTTGAGAAGGAAACCACCTTAAAACACCTTTCCACACCAGGAGAGTCTTTCTGCTCCATGGGTAGCTATAGCTTCTTCTCTCAGGTAGTTTAACTTAATATATCAACTAGTCAGACCAAAACCAATTTTCTCATTTTTCATTTACCTTTGAAGTTTGCAGCTTTTATTTCAAACCTGAATAGAGCTTGTGGAACCACAATACTCAACTATTTCCCGTCAACCACTTTGGTTGGTCTGACAAATAGTATTATTGCTACTGTACATATACCTGTTTAATAAATAGTCTTGATGCCATGATGGCCTAAAACAATAAATTGGTTATAAGTATGAATTGAAGTTTTAAAATGCCATTACTATAACATTGCATCTGAACACTTCATGAAACCAGTTAGCACGGAGCAGCTCTGAAAAATTTGGACTGTCTCCCTAACCATCAAGTCTTTGATATTGCAATCTGTAAATAATGTGCATTGAGTACATAAAAGATGACTCCATAGAAAAAAAAATAAATAATCTTTATTTCTTACCTATTATGAAAAAGAAGAGAAGCAACACACTTTAGATTTCAGTAAGAAAGATTTATTTATTTAAGTAGGAAAAACTTTTTAACTGTAAGAATAGCAAAACAATGGAATAGATTTCCTTCAAGCAATGCGAAACCTCTATTGCTAGCATATTCAGGAACAAGTTAGGCAATCATTTGACATGAATAGGCGTAGCTTGTCCTGTATTCGGCAGGTGAGTGGACTAATCAACTCTGTTAGTTCCCTCAGAATTGCTGTTTGTTTTTATAATAGCACTTATTCAAACTTCAGAGCTACTCGCTCTGACTTTCTCTGGCCTGGGGTGTTTAATTTGGGGCAGAAGCCTAAAAAATTACTCAGACTGTCCACAAGCTAAATAAAAAAATCCAAACAGAACTGCACTCAACAGTTAGGAAAAAACACACAAGATGGCAAGCATTAATATTTTCAGAGAAGAATGAAAATAAATACAAAGAACTGTATTAAAACCATAAAAATTCTGAGGAAAAAAGTGGTGGACAGAAATAATCTGCCTGTCACTTAATAGATTGAAAAGGTGGCATTTTATTATTTTTTTTTAATTAATTCTGCCCCCAAACTGCTTTTACATCATGCAGAATACGTCATCTGTCACACCCAAGCAATCCTTCACATGTGAATTTTTTGCTAAGTTAACATTTGGACTGTAAAAACTTCAACCAAAAGTTGGTTGTTTTTCCTCATGAGCAGGGACGCCTGGAAATACTAACATGTGGCAGTAATAACAAGCTTCGCACAGCTATTTAACTACATTTTATATGAATATAATTAAGCTGGTCTGCAGGAGATATTTTAGACAGTACACAGTAGATCCAAGGCCTTACATTTATTAGTGAAAACCACTATGACAGTACAGGAGGTAAAGTTAAATCATAGCAGGGTATTCATAACAGTGTTTATGGTGGGGACAACATGGAGAGAAAACTATCATTAACTCGGGAAATAATTCACCCTTCTGAAACAGGAATCTGTAGCGAATTAGGGTGCTGTGCCAGATCATATTCTTTTTTCAGTTTAGAGATTATTACATTGGTAGAAATTCAGCAGGACTTGAGAGAAGCAAGGCAGTGTTGGTTATCAATGCCATGCCTCTGAGGCAGAGAGGGTCTCCTGACTTCCACCAAGCCTAGAGCATGGCAGGAACCAGCACGTGGCTCCTGCTGCTTCTCGTAGCAGGAGAGAGCACAGAAGCACGATACTGTTTGCATTCACTAAACAGATAAGGGAGAAATGTATTGGGTGAGCTATATTCTTCTCAAAATACAAATCATCTGGTTTTGGCATCTGTGCCAGATGCTGATGATCCTGGCCTTATACTATCTTCCTACATATCACAAGTGAAACTAAACATTTTAAAACATGTAACTCAAGGGGGAGCCAACAGCTTCAAATTGAGAGCATCTTCCAAATGCATCCTTCAAACCCGTCTTTTCCCAGGTCAACAAAATGAGACCTGAAAAAGAAATTCCACAATATAGAGCTCTCTCACAAAAAGAAATATGTCAGCTGGCAGACATGCATCCTATTTTTTTAAACCATATTTACTATGTGGCGTGTAATGAGTCGTATCTACCACAGCTTCCACATGTGTGCCAGATGAAACGCTGAACAAATAACCAATCTCAATCAATTCCATTCAACTGAAATGTGGTTTCTGCTTGTATCATTTAACATCAGTCTTGACACAAACACAGTCCTTTCTCTCTACCCTGCACTGCTCTTTACATGTCCTCCAAGTTGTTAATCCCAAAGGTATTTCTGCAAAGTGCTTATTAAAAACTGAGTGTCTGTTCTATCTTAATAAGTGTGGAAGGTTAGGCAGAATATTAAACTTACAACATTAAGTTAAACATAGTAGTTCAAAATATTGGGTAAAGATGAGTAAGCAGAAGAAAAAAATTTTACACTATCATTTGGTGAATATCTTGCAACAGGTAGATTGATTTTTTTCTGCCCAAGAGCATCATGTTATACATGTTTGTAAACTTAATCTCTGAATCCATTCTTTTTCTAGTCAAAACTGCAAATTCTCTACTATGATCTGTTTGAAGAGGTATGCACTAAAGTGTTTGATTATATGCAGTATAATTCCTGGATCTTCACACAGCATGAACACAAAAGTGTTCACTGACTACCTAAAAAGAACATTTTAAGGAAGATGATTTTAATCTGTTCCACTAGAAAATGAATATAGAATGACTACAAGATTCTACACCATAGGGATATTAATGGGAGCATTTTATATAAATGCTGCTATTAAGGCTTTTGATGAGGCTACCCAGGCCTTTGTTTTAAACAGGGACATGAATACTCCAGGCCTTTGCTTGTGTTCCAGCTCCTCTGTATTTTAAGGTGTTGGACCTTATTCAGATATTCTTATGCACAGGTTTCATGCGGTGGAAGTATGATATGTTATTTAACGCTTTAAATTAAGGCTTCAGAAATTAAACAAATTCTGTTATCAAGACCAGGACTTAAGTCTCATGCAGATACTAGTGATATGTCATTAGTCAACCTAATAAAAGCTTTAAATCAATATCCTGAAAAATAGAATAATAATACAAACCAAACCTTTCCACACAACATTTCAATCTGAAGAACAGTTTGAAATTACTACTTTACAATACATGGGTACATGAAGAAAATTACATATTAGCTAGCCACTATATGCAATTTCCCCACGTTTTTACAAAGTCAGTTTATAAACCCAGTAAGAGTAATAGCCCAACACTAACAATTAGCAAGTCAAAAATAGAAAGGTGTGTTTGGGGCACCATTATTATGGAACTGTAGAAATATCTGAATAAATGAAGACTATTATAACTATTAATTATGCCAGAGATTGAGTAATGATGAGAGTTCACCTTATGGAAAAAAAAAAGAGACACAGTACTGTTTCAACTTCTAAATTTGTAAGAGTCTTGCCTCCTTCCAAATTCAATAGTATTAAGCAGATGAGAACCACAGGGCAAAAAGGTCACTATTACTGATTTCTCTAATACTCCAGAGCATTTGTAGGAGAACAAGATTGTGCAGACACATTATATGCTGTATAAAATGGCATTTTTGAGGTCAAAATGGGCTAAAAATCTTTGCTGAGGTCAGCTACTCATTAATAAAGGAGAGCATGCCACAATCTAATGTCTGGATCAATGTAATTGCACTGAGAGAGATGAAAGGAAACTGCATGCATTAAGAATCTCACTATAAATTACACAGGTCCCATTATCTTACACCCACTGAAGTCAACAGCAAATATTCATCAGCTTCAATGGGATTGCTGATGGGCCCTAAATTATCCTTGGGTGTACATCATAGGGCCTGTAATTTCTGTCTTTTACTGTGCTGATGAGAGGTAACCTCACAGACGTGTCATTGGAGCTAGCGTGCCCTTATTTAAATAAGAAATCTAGAATGAAGATATTTCCCTTTATTGCCAGCCTTTTCTGAGGAAAATTAACACCACCTCAGAGTTATTACTGGTGAACTGCTCAGCTTTGCTGAAACTTGATATATGATGGGATAGATATTGACTGAATTTTGACAGTTGATGGAGATATTTAACTGCACACACTTTCGTGAATCAAGTAATTTTGAAAGGGGTGGGGGGCAGCATGGAAGTACACTGCTGATCCTGGAGAATAAATTTGAATAGCAGAATAAGCATGGAATCCCATTAACAGAAAAAAACACGTATCTTCACTATAGTCTTCATTTTCATTTGCCAGACAGAACTAACCATGGATTTTGTCAAATATATCTGGCATGTGAAGCCATGAAGCAGGCAAGAACATCCTGTACTTTACATACATTCAGTGCAGGCACAGCATCTAATGAACATGAAAGACAGGCTTCAAGTTAGTAAGACTTGAGACTTCTGGATCTCGCTCTTGCTTTAAAATACTTCTTCTACTGCACAGAGACCATATATACTAAGCAAAACATTGTTAGACAAACTTTGCTGTGATATACATACACATTTATACATTCCCCATGGATTGCAGTGGGAAACAAAATTCAGCATCACTATTCCATTGTAAATGGCTTGTTTCATATATTATATACATTCATAATTTACATATACAAAGTAGATGCACACATATGCTAGGAGAATGGTTGTTTTTCTGGAATGGTGTGGCAAAATCACAGTGACTGAGAAATATGCTCTATCTTTTCTCTTTCTCTGGCTTTTTCAGCTCCAGGACCATCAGCTTTTTAACCACACTTGCAATTTATGCTACTTCATCATTAGCAAGAAAAAAATCTGTGATTGAGGCAATTCTTCTAGATTGAAATATCCTGTGCTTATACTGACACCTGAACAGTGTCTACCAGCTTGCTCTCAATTAAGGATCCCTGCATTCAACGAGCACAAAAAAGTGGATATATGGGGATTAGGGAAGTATAAGACAGTAAGACTGCCCAGGAGGATTTTTTAGCATTCACAGTAATGCTTGAGCCACATCACTCAATAGTGTCTTCTCATGAACCCCAACATGCAACAAGAAAAGCCATCATTACTCATGTAATAGTTCTAAATCCCCTAGGAAATATCCTTCCTTCCTAATTATCAAAGCCATTTGCAATCCAAATCATATTTGTGCTACAAAGGGACTATAGGATACTTTGTAGAGCAAGGAAAGAATCTGTGATAAAAGTACGTTTTATACCTTGACACAATTGTCAGCCTTCTACTTGTGCAAGGATTTATCCTGCTAACAGCTACAGAAGTCATCCACATGAATGAAGAATTTTAAAATACAAGGCTAAGCAAATAGAAAAGTCTTGCCAGTCTAGTTTAAACCACCTGCTAGTGTCTAAATGCTGGTATTTTTCTACCTTTTTTTACCCTGCCCTGGTAAAAGCCTTTTTCCTTCAGTGACTTGGAACGAAGATATGGACACATGGCTTGGAAGGATAATATGGTTAGATCCCTTAGCTAAAAAGCAACAAGTTCATGACTACAGAACTCATAGTGAAGTACAGCAGACCATTAGAGACTAGTTCTAGCCTTTTTTAGTAGCCATTATAAAGCACTTCATCATTCAAAATGGGAGTATCAAATTTTTTTCAGTCACCAAGAAATAGCTGGCTAAAACTCCTGAAAAGTGCTAGGAAAGACATCATGTCTTACCCTGATAGGGGAGAGATGAAACAAAGCCAGAAATCAGCCTCAGGATGCACTGATGAATCCCACTTTCGTTCTCTATTTTTGCTTAAGCTCTAATACATCAGGAAGAAAAAAAAACAGGCAAACAAGCAAACAAATGATAACTCTAATATAAACCCTAGAAGCCAAGTTATGTATCAAAAGGAGAGGCAGGAGGAATCTTTTCTGGTTGCCAGCAGATAACCAGCAGAAGCCCTTAAGTGTGAGTTAACAGAATACAAATACAGTACAAACAACAATCTAATCACTCTTCACATCCTCCACCTGCCACCCCGTTTTACCAACACATCCAACACCCAAGGGTTCATATCACAAACTTAATTTCCTTTCTTCAGTAATTCCCCATACTATCGTTAGTCCCAAAAGCTTTATCAAGCTCCATCATTAGAAATGAATAGTCAAATAGTCACTTTTTTAAATAATAGAATTTGTAGAAATGTTAAAAGCCTCCTAATTCCTAGTCTTCCTACACAAAGTAGTTGCAAACATCCATCTGGACTTGTTTTCAAATCATCCTTCAAGTTACATAGTTTTTCTTGCCATTAAGGTTTATGCCTCCTTCCCTCTCTCCCTCCCACCCCCAGATATTCATGGGCAGTTACCAGTACATGTTTCCTTTAAAGTATCTTGATTGCGTATCCCAAACTTAGGCTAACCTTTCCACCATTGCACTAGATTGGTGGCTCAGCTATCCCACCAGCTACATCTGTTATACCTTGCGTCATCTGAGACTTGCAATAGACACTTCAACAAGTGAAGGTCAGTTCCCTTGAGTTTCATTTCATGATTTTTGATTTTAAGGTAAACTCTTTCTGATAAGACACCTAGGAAGGATCAGAACATATTTCTAATACAGATCAACTCAGCTAGCGAAACATTAATCTGTGCACAGCTTGCACTCCATCATTTTGACATATAAGCATAAAAGGAGAAAAAAAAAAACTGTTACAAGCAACCATTCCCTTATATCATTTCCACTTTTTTTTTTTGTACA
Source organism: Vanellus vanellus (assembly GCF_965231255.1). Taxonomy (NCBI): domain Eukaryota; kingdom Metazoa; phylum Chordata; class Aves; order Charadriiformes; family Charadriidae; genus Vanellus; species Vanellus vanellus. The sequence goes on along the minus strand of NC_138915.1, from coordinate 11,017,163 downwards.
CACACACACTGAATAATCCATTATACCCATTATCCAGACACCAACAATAGGATAGTACAAAAGCAACTTAGATTTACAGTTCAGTTTAAATCTAAACTGCTTGGAGTAGAATGTAACAGGATGATGAGCTAGGAGAAATTTCACACCCAGCATGTTCCTATACAAAGTTTTCCACCCAGATCCAGATACTCTGAAGGTAAGACTAACAATAAATAGGAAAAAGAAAAAAAAGATTGATTTCAATTATTTCAGTCTTCTCCACTTGGAGTAGGGGAGGAAGAATAGTATAAATAGTGAAAAAGCATCTTTTGAAGTCTTCCAGCAGCAATCATTTAAGCTGCTGTTGAAAGAGATAATAAACATGCAATGTATATATTCTTTACTTTCTCAGTTCCCTTTCATTTAGTGAAAGGGAAGCATTTAGGGGGACATGAATATAGAGCCAACCTGTAATACTGAGTAACTGCTTATGCAACAACCTTTAAATGCTTAGGCATTACGTAATCTCTCTCACTCTTTGCCAGTATTCTGCATTCCAAAGACATCAATGCAACAAGTTTAGAGTGAAGCTTTCACAAAACCTGTAACTATCCGAATGAGGACTCAGAGGGAGATGGGGAGAAAGAGGTCAATTTATACTTAGTTTTTTTGCAAGTGTACAAAAGTTCCCAATAATATAAAGCTATGACCTGCTGAAAACAGCTGAAATGTCTTTTTCCAGAACACAGTGGCAGCATGAGATGAGCTGTTTGGATGGGGTCGTGGGGCAGTGGGGTACATCTGCACAGTGAAAGTTTAACTCATGCAGATTACTAAAAAAACTCTTTTGGGGTGTAGTAGTGGAAACAACACCCCTGAAACCGTTTTGGAACTAATGAAAATATTTTTTTTTTCTTTGCATACCAATAAAAGAATATTTTTCACTTCTAAGATGCAGAAAGATAGAATTAGGGTTGGTTTTGTTTTGGTTTTTTTTTGCCAATTTATTTGTCCCCAGTTTTTGGACAAACCATACTATAATATCATATATACCAAATACCCCTAAGACTATGTCACCAATGGATTTTATGCGATATTATCATTTCTCTCACGTAAGTATACACAACATACTCAAAATAGATTTTTCCCTATATCCACTTGAATGTTTGGATAGCTGATGGATAAAGTACAAAGGAGAAATGTTGTAATTTCATTGGCTCCTTTTTGTGAGCAGACGGTTCTTCAGATTCTTCTGATTTACCTTGAAAATTAATACAAATTCAACCTGCAAACAGCATCATTTTAAAGTATAATGACAATGCAATAGCCCATTTTCAAAATATACATGCATGAAACAATGGTTTTTATCTACGGAAGCGTTGAGTCTGGCTGTCTGAGTAACTAATACAAAGCAGAAGGAAAACACAAGGGAACATTAGATTCACAGTACAGTCATCAACAAAGCGTTGTTACAGTATTTTCCTTTTAACAAAGCTGGCAGCTGTGTGGAATTAGCTGCCTTTCCTCTTTCCTTTAGCTATGCCTTGTAAAGGCTAGGAAGTCTGATTAACAGTAGCTGGTTTGCAGCTCATTCACAGCAAGCTAGAGATAGAGGACTGGTCCAATACAGCCTGGAAAGGAAATGTGTTCCTTCAGTGGAGAACAGGGCCACTTTTTGTTAAAGAGCTCTATAGCACTTCCAGCACCATTATATATGAGCAGGTGCACATCCTATGAAAGCAAGCTTCTGCAAGTGAGCTATTTTTAGAAAACACTGATCTAAAGTTTTTAAAAGACTCTAATTTACTATACCCAATGCAAATGAGATGGAGAGCTGACTGGAAAACAAAGTCAGGTTTGGTAACTCAAACCAGCGAAAAGTTACTTCTATATATTTCTTAAACACAATTACAACTTCGAAAGCCTGATGGTCCACAGTTAAGACCCATAAAATTTGAACAAATTTGCACCATCTGAAAGCAGTCCTATTCTTCACACAATTCCAGCATCATGGTCAGCACATCCACAACAATCCTCCTGCTGAAGTTCAGCAACTAGATTCCGAGCCAATCCTGGGTCATAATTCCAAATCAATCCAGTAATTGCACCCCAAAACCGCTATTCGGTCCCTCCATCTAGTCTATGCCTTTGCATGCGTATGCCAGCTCCCATTATCTTATCCAGATGAATGCAACTGGCATTGTATCCTAACTTTTTTCCAGTATGTTCAAATATTTCTAAGCCCAGTTATCCCAAATCTCTTGAAAAACTAGCAGAAAGGGACTACAAATTAGAGTAACTTGCAGAATATAAACTGAAACAACATTTCCCATTTTTAAAGGTTACCAAAAAATATTTTTAAATGGATCAGAAGGAATTCAAAAGGTGGATAATTATTGGTGTCAGGGCTAATTATAGGAAAAAAAGCTGCAAATACATTCAGTTTCATATCCATCCCTTTCTCTACTAGTGGGAGTTTACTACATATCTGCAATATCACTTCAAATCCTAGAAAACAGAATATAATTTTATATATAAATATAAAAATTGGATTACAAAAATATCCTGATGAAATTATACAGCCTATTTTTTATCCTTTCAGTCCCTAAACCATTTATTTCACCACTACTATCCACAACTTTCCCAGCCTTTACTTCCCTTCATTACTTTAACAAGCCTCTCACAATGTAAATTTTTATCTGTTCCTGGGAATCGTACTATGTTAGCTTACAAATGAAATAATATCCGATTTAAATAGCCCAAGCACATGTTCTGCAGGAATTCATTCCTGGAGTAATGTATAAGTATAGCAAGAACGCAAAATATAGCCCTATCCCACTAATTTATTTAGAGATTAGAGGAAGCTATTTGATCAAGACTTATAAGATTCCATGGTTATAAAATAGGGGTGATGCCTCTTTTACAAAGACCTTTCAGTTAGAATACATGTAAGCAGTAAAGAAGTGTTTATTCATTGCAATTTTGCTTCTTAAAAAAACAAAGCAAAACTGTAACACAGTAATCAAATTCATTTCTTTGAAATTACTACTTATTTACTCCAAATCAAAATTCCATGGAAAACCACTGAAATTAAAGGTCAGACCATATTAAAGCTATTTATTAGAAACGGTAGTCAGGCATAGCAGTAGTTATGTATTCAAACATAAAGTAAGCTTGAATCAAGTACTAAAGTTTAAAAACCAGGACACATTAATTTGCAGCAGCAATGGCATTGGAGTGTTTTGTGAAATCAACAAATACATTTCCAATACACTCAATAACTGCACATAACAGAAATGAACATTCACCACAGAAGCCTTTTCTGTTTTCACAGTTATGTCAATAAGCCTGCTTAAGCTATCTAAGTTTGCCTTTGAAGTATTAAGGCTAAGTATGCAGCTTCAGAGGAAATTACATAGAAGAACTATATGCACCAGTCATCAACAATTGCATACCTATCTTTGTGTTCATGTCTGGATGCATATATCAACATACTCTAATCCTTGTTTCCTTCTGGACATTTAGTTACTTCTTAAAACTACATTCCTGCATATTTAAGAAAATTGTAATGTGGGAAAACATCACTAATAAGAACCTGAAACCAAACTGTAGCTAAGGCCTAATAACAATCAAAATAGCTTAAAAAACAAACAAACAAACAAAAAAAAAACAACTAGTAAAAGACTCCCTCCACACAGCTCGTACACACAGAGCCCAAACCCAGAATTTTTCAATAAAATAACATTTTTACCTTATAGAACAATCAGGATTGTCGTCCTGCACAACACGTACACTTGAACAGCAGTGAACTGGAATGTATATCAGATTAAATCTTCTCTTAAAAGAAATCTTGTGAAAATATTTTGGGTTTTTTTTTATTGTTGTTTTTTGGTGTTGCTTTTTTTTTTTTAAATAATTATTCAAAAGTAGGCACTAGCAGTAAAATACATAGACTCACATCCCTTCTGTAGAACTACTTTAGTATATAAATAATCCTTGCAGGCTAGGTACTAACCTGAAGCGCTCAGTAAGCCTCATGAAGAAAGGAAAAAAAAAAATCTCTGATAAAACTACCTTGTATAGCTGGGGAACACACTTCAGCTGGGCCAAATTGGAGCCCAGTGGGGACCAAGGGGGGAAAAAAAGGTTATCAGGTGAAACAAATGATGTAATCAAGGATGTTCAGGGGTTCAGCTTTGTGCTGGACTGCCACTGTTTGTGGCAGGACAAACCCCCCTGTTTCTTCTGTACAGTGTCTGTCTTGCTTCCATGGGCATGAGGAACTTGGTGTTTTGTCCCTGGTGTTGGTGAGGGACTGTGGGAATGTTCTGCCTCATGCTGGGGAGTGCTGCCTAACACTTACATCCCTCCCTAACTTCCTTTAATAAAGGAACATAACACTGCACGTGAAACATAGGTTAAATTGATAGAATCTGGTAACCTTTTCCAGGTGAGGTTTCCACAGTAAAACTTATAACCTCCAACCCCCCAGAGGAACTAGTCTATTCCTTTTTAAATGTATGCAGTCATGTCAAGCATCTGAAAAGCAAACTCCATTTAATGGTTCAAATTACATGTTTTAAGTAGAATAAGGTATTCATAAAACACCTCCACAGTTTTGCATCTGTACTATTGAGAAACAAAATCATTTTGCCTTACAATATTTAATGCCTGGAATATTTTTTTTTTATTATTATTATTATTAAGTTGTCTCCCACCACAACTGTATTAATAGTGATTTTGCAACTAAGCAAACCAAAACTCAAGCTGCAAGCTTGAGAAACTGAGTGTTCCACATGTTTCGCAGTGTACTATAAACAAGGGGGACAAAGAAAAGCAAGAAAGGCTTTATTTTAGCTGAACGTTTCACGAAGATGACAAGGGGCAACTCCTCATCTCCTGTATGGACTTCTGCCAAGTTGTCACAGTGCAAACAGAAATCCTTCATGCCCTAAAGTCTTGAGCCCTGTCCACTAGACTTCATAAAAAGTTTATCATGTCAAAGATTAAGTTATTGTCATGCTTTTATTCTCTTTTAAGGAAAAATATACCATGCACATCTCAGTGACTACCATGAACACTGTATTCAAAACGTGCATTAAAAAGGACAGAGACCAGATGTGGAAAATGTCAGCTCAAAATGAGAGTTATGAGCACGTGGAAGAGAGGAGATATAACAGAAGGTTTTACAGCCTTCACTGTAATGGTTATTGCCACAGCCAGCTATAACAAAACTGAGGTTAACAGCTGACATCACAGCTCTCTATGATAGGGCTTGCTGGCTTCTAGGCAGATGATTAGATCTCTGAAAAAAGCTGGAAGATCTATCTAAAAAAAAAGCAGTACACATGTATGTTTAAAGGACCTTTGCAGTCTTCGTTCCTTCGTTTTCATTTACTTTGCCTGCAGCTGCTAATTGTGAAGCCTGTTTATTTCTTGAAAACTGTCTGTCAGTGACAGCTTCCAGCACAGCTGAGTCACAGATGTATGGCACCTGTGAAGGCAGTTAACCTTTATGAAACATGGGGTTATTTGGTGAAAAATCTTCTAGGAAAAATTCTGTCTCAGAAGTATATCCTTGAGCTAGGAAAAAAGTTGCTGATCATGCTAAACTGATTAGGTTAGCGATCAAATTGCACATGCTAATTAAGCGCAAGCTGGGTCTTTTCAGTCTAGAGAAAAGAAGTTTGAGGGGGGATCTTATTAATACTTACAAATACTTAAAGGGAGGGTGCCAGGGGTATGGGAACAGTCTTTTTTTCAGTGGTGCCCAGTGATAGGACAAGAGGTAACGGGCACAGACTTGAACATAGGAAGTTCCATCCTAACGTGAGGAGGAACTTCTTTACTTTGAGGGTGGCAGAGCACTGGCACAGGCTGCCCAGAGAGGTTGTGGAGTCTCCCACTCTTAAGACATTCAAAACCCGTCTGGACGCCGTCCTGTGCAACCTGCTGTAGGTGACCCTGCTCTGGCAAGGGGGTTGGACTGGATGATCTCCAGAGGTCCCTTCCAACCCTGACCATTCTGTGATAATAACTCTTCTTACTTGTTGCTTCAGCCATGCCACCTGACCTCCTCACAGAATCAGAGAATACTTCACTGTAACTATCCACTAAGCTGTATCCTTTGAGCATACCATCCAAACACCGTGAGTGAAACCTACAAATATACAGATGCACAGATTGGATTTGTTCTGATTATAGAATCAGAGAATCGCCTAGGTTGGAAGGGAACTTTAAGATCACCAAGTCCAACCATCAACCTAACACTGCCAAACCCATCACTAAACCACATCCCTCAGTACCACATCTACTTGTCTTTTAAACACCTCCAGGGCTGGAGACTCAGCACTTCCCTGGGCAGCCTGTTCCAATGCTTAACAACCAATGTTTTCAGTGAAGACATTTTTCCTAATATCCAATCTAAACTTCCCCTGGAGCAACTTGAGGCCCTTTCTTCTTGTCTTGTTACTTGGGAGAAGAGATCGACCCCTACCTCGCTACAACCTCCTTTCAAGTAGTTGTAGAGAGCGATAAGGTCTCCCCTCAGCCTCCTTTTCTCCAGAATAAACAACCCCAGTTCCCTTAGCTGCTCCTCATAAGAATTGTGCTCTAGACCCTTCACTAGCTTCATTGCCCTTCTCTGGACACACTCCAGCACCTCAATGTCTTTCTTGTAGTGAAGAGCCCGAAGCTCAACACAGTACTTGACGTGGGGCCTCATCAGTGCCAAAAGGATATTAGTGCCTACATTTTTCCTGACAATCTAATCCTACATCATTAAGCCTCTAGCTATATTTCTGGCTAGTTTTACTTCCTATATACCTTACTGCCCAAGCCCTAGATGTCAGCTTTGATAAACCTCCTTCTGTCACATATCACCTTTGCAAAAGTACTAATCAAGCTTTCACCTTCATTACTCCTCCTGATGACTCACATTTACCACAAAACCACAAGGACATAAAGAGGAAAATGATAACCAACTTAAAATAAAAGGACATCCTCAACACATGCTTATTTAGTCCTATATTTTACTAAAGAAATGCTTTATAAACCTTTCTGACTTTTATATTCAGTTGCAATATCAGCCAGAAGTTCCGTGGGATAATGACCATGCCTTCATTCATTAAGGAAGTAGAGAGCTGGAGTTCATTCAAAGATTAGGAGTCAATAAAGTAATTTACCAATAAATTAGCTGTCAGAGAGCTATGGACTAATGCTAGTCTGTAATAAACTAGCAGTACAGATGTATCTCAGATTTAGCTGTTAAACAATTAGTTGAGAAATTCCTCCTTCTCCTGAGTGGACATAAAGGTAAATGACTGGGCAAAGTATTAATTATGGCTTCTCAGCCATTACTATATCCTTGACCAAAAAAAAATCACAATAAACCTAAACAGTCAGGAGAGTAAGCGTTAGGAAGAGTAGAAAGGATAGACAGGACATGAAGAGAATAACACAGCTAAACAAATGCTTAATGAAAAGCACTTTCATTCTACATCAATTTTCCATTTTAATGTTATACATTCACCTTAATCTGATATCAAATCATGCAATTTCTGGGATAAATTAACAACTACCCCCCAAAATAGCCAAAATACTGCAATGATGAAAAGAAAATACATATATCACTATAATATAAATATATTTGAGCTTCTAGGTAGGGGGGGGAGGGAGAATTATCTTTGTAAATGGGAATAAGTGGTCATGAACAGAAGCAAGAGACAAGAAGTCAAGACTAAAGTTGGAAATGTAACTACCGAGGTAAGTAAGGCCAAGACAATCTTACCCAAGCTTTATCAGTGCATGAAACAGGGTGGGAGGGAGGCCAAGTAGATATTATTTTTACAAATGCGAGACATACAAGATAGCAGTCTAAGAGATAATGAGCAGATGGGGCGTGAGAAATTTTCTACTGGAAAATGACATTTAATTGATAGTTGTATAGTTAATGAAATGCTGTTCATTAAAATCTGTTAATTAAATTTGAGGTCATCTTATCTGGTAATGGTTGTGTTTTGCTATATGTGGCATATATTTTGTATAAATGTGCATTTATTAATTTTGGAATGAAAGGAACAAAATAAATTTTTGATGAATCTGAGAAATTTCCATTTTTTAAAAATTTTAATTTATCAAGTAATAAAACCCCTAAATTGATCAATATTTGATTTAGAAAAGATGTCCAAAACATATAGAATTTAGAATTCATTGAACAAGGTTACTGAAGGTTGTTTCTTTTTCTTGGTTTAAAAACAAGGTTTTAAAATTTGATTTTTAAGACTTCAAAATAAAATATTTATTAAAACAAAAAAGATAAGACTCCTTTCAAACTCAAATATTTTTCTAATATTTTTTTATGCTTCCACCATTTAAAGGGTGGTGTTTGTTTCATACAAACCCTTCAAAGTAGTCAAGAGTAAAATCCATTGTCTGTAAGAAATGATTAACAGGTACAAATAGTTGAAAAATACTGCAAATTAGACACGACTATGAACAAAAGGGAAATTCTGTATTGCTAAGCAACACTGTACAGTTAGCCTTCCAGCTGGTCAGATTTAGCAGTACAGTTACATACCTGAGCAATCCAAATCAATAAGATTAATCTCCTGTAAGCAGGAAGTGAACTAACATCACTATTTACTGAATGTTGTGAAATTGCCCCGTCTTCCCTAGTTTTAATACCTGGGACCAACCCTGAAGTCAACTCTACATGCGGATAACTTATGTCTCCAAAACAGGGAGTGTGCAGTACAGACCATCTTTTTGGCATATTTTGTAGAATTTCACTTTCTCTAGGTTACATAATTCATTTATGCTTTCTGCTGCATTTATCTTCTGTATTTCTAATGATTATTACTTTGGTTACTTTTCCTGTGGAGAGAGGGAAATCAATAACACAGAAAAAAACCCAAACGAACCAAAACAGAAAAAGAGCACTCTGAGATATTTCATCTACACTTCTTAGAAAATAGAGGTATATCTGTATGGATGTTCCCCTTTACCTGTCACCCTGAGACCAAGAACTCAAAGCACCTCTGCCCAGCACAGGTAATGCATTTGTTGTCCGAAGCAGCACAGCTGGCACTTGGCCCCTGGACCCTGTTCAACATGCAGTAGAGCACTGCCTGGTTGGCACTTTTACAGGTATGGACTTTTCCCATTTGATGCTATTGCTCCAAGTTTTTCTTAAAAGTTCAAAGTTCGGGGAGGCAGCAGTGGTTGGTAATAACACAATATTTTTGTATGTGACCAAAATAAAGGATCATAACTGGTAAGATATCCTACATTGCATTTTATTTCATGCACAGTTCTGAAAATTACAAAAAAAAAAAAAAATTTAGGATCTCCAACATTCTCAAGAAAGATATATAAATATACTTCTACAGCTTTCAGTGGGAAATAATTGTGTTAAAGCCAAGAAACAAAATGCATGTTTAGATCATGCAAGAAAATACCACATGTGAAGGCATAACAGTAAGTTCGAAATCAGCTTATATCATTATGGAAGGGAATTTATGAAGAAAAACAGGTAATACTGTTACTGGTGATTAAGCATTACCTCTCCTGGCTAAGTAATACATTTTAGGTCGAACAAATTCTAGTTAAAGTAAAGCTTGATAGACAGGTGTCATGTATATCAGTGATGTCTATATTATCAGCCTTGAATGAAAGGGATTTTCCACATAAAGTAGAATCAGGGAGATGGTAAGGATAGCGTGCTTTCCTGCTTCCCTCTCAAAAATCTGTTGGGAAAGTCACATATTTTTAAACGTAGATTTGAAAAGTGTATGTGCATTTAATTTTTCAGGTTTTTCTGTCTCCAATGTATGACAATCAGTATTTGGGCCTTGACAGGAACGACAGCCAGAATCATCCCAAACTGTGTATGTCAAACCTCTGAGGGACTGACAGTACCCTTTCTGGAATGCCAGGGACATATGGCAAAGTCCTAAAAACATGTCAATTTGTTTAAATGTTATGAACTACACCTTGACATAAATGTTTCCTATTTTCTCTACAGCATCTGTCAACAGACCATACACACTACAGCAGTTTCTTCTTGACAATAAAATTAAACATTTCAAAACTGAACTGAATTCAAAATTGAACTGAATTGTTCCGTGGCCTGTCTATCCAGGCCGCTGAGCAACTCTTAACAGCTGCAAAACAGCAGCACAAAAAGTGTTTTGGAATAATGTGTTAGCTAAGGGTTTGGGAGACCATACGCTTTTGGGGGCCTCTGTGGTCCCAGTAAGAGAAATTATGCATGAACAAAGTTATTTTGCATAAGTATGGGGTTTTTTTCGCATAGCATGTCTGATGCATCCCAACACCATATATGATTTATTGCATGTGACTACTAGACTTTTTATGGACACTTGACAGTCTAGGATTCCAAGTACCAGGAAAAGCCACCAAAGGCTATAAAAATACAGCATAAATGACATCTTGCATGCTTTTTTATGGGAGACAGGATTTAATAGTAAAATATGTGAAATCTCATATTATAGCAGAGTGTCTGGATGTATTAGTGATCACTGCTGGATCAAACTGAACTTGGACCCTCTGCTCTCATGACTTAGGAGAGCACTGTTTCCAGCCACTGGCTAGGATGCTTCCATCTCTTCCAGTAGCTCACAATAAAGGCATGATGTTGAAGCAGTTTAAAAATATTTTTATTGCTGCACGACTTGTTCCCTGGAGACAGAGAGGAGTTCAGCCAATGTGACATATTTTAGAAAATGTACTGTACTGGTTCCCTCTATAACCTGGCCTTGAAAAGTAACTGCAGTTTGCTAGAAACACTTCCTAGAATCAGTTAAAGGGCTAGCATTCATTTTCTTTAAATTAAAGTGAAACTAAATCCAACTGAATTCCAACTAGCTCTGCCTGCCAAGAAATTTCAGAGGACTGGCATCTCTAGAAGACTCCAAATAGGCTACAATGATGGCACAGCTCTGACTGGAACCCAAATAAGTTTTATAGCAAAGATATATAGAGAGATCTATAGATAAGAAAGCCAGAAGTGAAGAATAACTACAGAATGTCATGCTTCAGGTCACAGATAGCAGTCTCATAGTATGACACAAACTAAAATTACATACTTTCCGCAGAGAATCCTCACAGATGTCAGGAAAGGGATTGCACAAAGATCGAGGGAGAAATGTAGTCTTTCTTTATTGCCAACCTTAAGCTACAAAACTGACTTTTCTTAAGCCCCTTTTATTCCACCTTTTTTGCATCTCTTCCTATCATCATATTAATTTTTCCTCCCAATTCCATTTTTTGTTTTGTTTTGTGTTTCCATTGACATTCACTCCCTGAATTCTCAGCCCAATTGGTTCATCTCATTAAAAATATCAATATGTAAACAGTTAACATGGAGCCAGGTGCACTGTTACTGCATTTCACTGTTCTCTCATTGTCAATGTGGGACATGATAATTCCCATTCAGCTTATTCCTTTATCTGATGTCATACTAAAGAAGTTGTAATGGTTTCCTTTTGTAGGATTTTCTATCAATACCTTTCATATGTGGTTTTTTTTTAATGTTAAAGGAAAGTTTAAGTTATGCCTGATTAACTAAATATGCAGAACACATGTACTTTGTAATGGTTCTGCATTTGACACTTCTAAAATACTACAAGTATTAAAATACAAGCATAGATTATTATGGGTATGGATTTCAAAACTGGCTAGTACGATTATTTCCCTAATGTCACCCTAAGGTACTACTGAAGTAGTTTTATAGCATTTAATTTCTCCAGTAAGTATAGCATCGGCCATATAACTTATGAAAACAGCACTCATAGAAATATGATGAAGCAGAGATTCTTCCAACTCCAGTAGCTTCAAATATCCCCATAATATGATATATAGAGATGGCATGCAAGAAGCAGAAAGCGTGATTAACTTTTCAGCTTGCATAATGTCAGCCATAGCAAGTAGCAGAAAACCATGCTGGCTACGGAGCACATCCATTTCCTTTTACAATTGGAACTGGTGATGGATGTTGGTGTCTTGAAAAATAACAAGGCCAGAAAACTGGATTCACAGCTCTCCAACTGAGGTAGTTCATTATCTGGCTCTGACATAAAGAAAAGGAATTGCAGACTAAACAAAACATATTTTAAAACCTGTAGGAGAATGTATGCATTTACTCCAGCCCCACATTAGTATGAAATAGGGTCAGGATGTTCATTAGATTTCTTCCTGCTTCCTACAGGCCAATAACTGATACATTAACTATGTTCCATCAAAGGTACTCCTTATATGGATTCAGTCACATACTGGCAAATAAAGGATGGGAAAACTCATGTGTCTGATGCACATGAAAAGTGGACAATCATTAAGTTGCCTAATGTACTAACTCACGTTTACCTGAGATTCAGTACATCATAGTTTTTTTCAGTACATCATGGTTTATATGAACTGCAGTTTTATTTTAAGGCATTAAAGTCAATGCAATGTATTCCCATGGAAGTGTCTTTATGCCTCAGTTCTGCCACTTTATCTTTCCTAGGCAAACTTAAAAAAAAAAAATCCAAAACCTCAGGTCTTCTTGTATTATGACCAATATCACAGACTTCTTTTTTCTCCACTGAGCTACTCTGAACCCACAAGCAAAGCTCAATTCACTGGAAATAGAGCAAAGTTCTTTATGGTACATTCTTCTCTTCACTCTCTCCTCCCTCCCTAAATTAACATTTTTCACAAGAGTATACATACATACATTACAGTATTTGGAAATTGCAAAAATGAACACTTTTTCTACTTGCTTTGGCTGCGTGTACCAGAGGAAGCATTCTGTCTGTGTCTGTTAATTGACCAAATTCCATAAACAACTCAAGGAGAAGGAAAGTTTACTCACAGAAAGGAAAATGCTATTGTTATTTCTTTTACATACTGCAGGTTGCCAATGATAAGTATAAAGTTTCTGTTGCCTTTTCAAAATCTTATTTTTCTAAAATCTAAATCACTGAAAAATCTATTTTCTCTCAAATGTATATAAACTTGTATAGAAAAGCCTTAAATAATTAATGTATAAGCTCTCCAATATTAGTTAGCATATTAGATATGTTAACACATATTTTAAGTCACAAAAACAAAGTTTTAGAAAGTACCATTTCACTAGAAAAATTGGAGGTCTTGGTTAGCTAAAGCTGTCAGGAAGCCTTTTGCCAAAGTTTGTGGCATGTATAGAAAAAAAATTTTGAATAAAACTTGGAACAAAAGAACCCATGAATACATATCTATGTATATGGATAAAGTGAAAACATTTCACATATATCAGTCAGGAAGACACTTGAGTACAGCCAAAACTTGACTTAACTGCCAAGTCACTGGAAATGTGGGAAAATGGACATTTTTTATGAATCTTATGTTACAAAAGTTAGATTTTCCTTTTACCATGTATATTGGAAATACTTCAGAATTCCACACAATACACTGATGAAAAACAGCAAATCTGTTGCTTCCACTATGAAGTGTTCTTATGCAGTTGCATCATTGACATTCCGGTGAGGACAAGGAAATTCTTATGCATCATCTTGATTCTGAACTTAAACAGCTTAAACTTTGAAACATGAGTTTGAAATTTTTCATTTCAGAATGCGAGTATCACAAATTTAACATTTCAGCTACTGTGAGCCCTAAGTCTATTTAAAGCTATGCAACTGAGTGCTATGTGGGGGGTTTTCTTACTTTCTTCCTAAATAATAAACATGTTCCTTCCAAAATTAACCTGTGGCTGAATATTTTTATTTAAAAAGAAGTTATCTGTAGCATTTCACAGGAAACTGGCTTTATAAAGCTGTTATGCTGAGACAGTTGTTGTGAGTCTCCATATAAAGTTGTGTCTTTTTGCTAATTTTCTTTATTAATGCAATGCTGCATGCCTACCAGTTAACACTAATTAGAAATCATTGCTTGAGCTTGAGCTGAGGTCTTTAAAAAGGCTCCTTCAGGTTTTTATTCTGTGTTTATATGGTCTCACATTCTGTTTTATTTACTTTAAATTGCAACAGTTGCCTCATTTTTTCTCTCAAACACTGATGCTTCAGCTAAAAATAGAACATTTTTTAATATCCCGAAATCCTAACAGTAAATGAAATGTTCATCGTTCTCCTAAATTACTATGCATACATATAGCTACTTAGTCTTACACTTTTAGAAGCAGTTCAAGTTTATCTGCTTCATTTCCATATGGATTTTTGCCATGTGGCCTACAGAGCAGTAGGTTATGGTTTTGCACTTCCCTGAAATGAACTATATCTCATAACAAAGGCAAAGACCTTGTATGAAAACTGTGTCCCATGTTCAAGGGATTCAAAGAGGTAAATCTTTCTGATCCACACAAATGACCACAGTGCCCTATTTATGATATTTTATAAATAAGGCCTTGAACTAGCAAAGTTCTTAAGTACATGCTTAACTTTTAATTCAATAGAAGCATTCATCTCTTTGAAATGCTTAAATGCTTTGTTGAATTGTGACCCAAATAAAGTGAACAAGCAATGAAAAAAGAAGCAATAAACTTTACTTATGCACTAAATACTCTGAAGCCTATTTCAAGCTGCCCCATCCACCAGCTATGCAGCTGCAACCACCACAGGCTCCAAGTGTACTCAAATTTTCCCATGCTAATAGTGAAACTGAAGCACTCAAACCTGTTTCCTTTTCTCTCTTCCCTTCCCCAAGGATGTGCATATCCGTCTTTCACTCTGCACAGCCATCTATCTTGACACACCTATGCTCACTTCACCTGTTCTTCTATGAAACTCTTGAGAGAACACATGGTGAAGAATTAAAGATGAAGTTCTGGCTCCTTTACAATGCTTCAGCGAAGATAATCATTATACAGGAAAAAGTTACTGTAATACTCTAACTAGGACATCTGTCCGGTTAAAGAAATGTTCCCAGGTCGTTTTTCTAAACCAAAAACCATATGCAAAAGTATTCTGTAGACTCCCTAGACATTCTGCTCTTCTCCCATGAATAAATTCTCAAATTTCAATTAACTCCACTTTTATCTGTGGTCTCCTCTCTTTTCCTTAGTTTTCTACAGCCATGTGAAACTCTTGCACTTATCAAAACATTTTTCTAGTGTTCGATATAAATAGGCTTGATTTTACCTCTTTAATCTTGATTTTGGCTTTCGTTTTGAGTTACCTACTTTATTCTCATGTGTCACTTTAGATTAATTTGTTATGCTAAGTACCTGCCAAATAAATAATGAGCTTTCAAACAAGTCCATATGTAATAAGGAAAGGATTCAATTATTCCTAACACTATTAACATTTTACTACTGTATCAGGGTCATGGCTGAAAATATGATAGACACCTTCAGGATTTCCAAGAGCTTCAGTCTCTTACTTGTAAACCATTGTTACTGCTAAGACATTGGCATCTAATGATCTGTAATAATGACAAAGAAGGGGCAATTCTTTGCAGTGATCCCTGCAACCAGACACTCTTGATGTCACTTATTTCAGTATTAAACCTAAATTATTATAAAGTTGTTGCCTGCTGTTGAAAACTATTCTTTTGGAGAGGAGAAAGAGAATCAAGAGACTAAGATTACATAAAGAGCTATTTTTTTCTTTTTTTTTAAAGCAATAAATGTCTTTGAGTTAATTTTGTTTCCTACCTGATTGTCCTTAAAACCGATACTTACATGTCAGCCACAGGTAAAGTTAATTGCTACATTTGGGGCTGCATTGTGTGGAAGATTCTATGTGAATTAAAGGTAGTCTCCTGTACAATCTGGAGGGGAACAGCCCATGAGGAAAAGAGGAACAGAATTACAAGCAGATGAGGTGACACTGTATCACCCGCCAGAGGTATGTGGGAAAGGGATCCATGCATCCTATTCCCAATGCCTGAAGCTGCCCTTACTACATTGTGAATACCAATATCTGGTCTAAAGCAGTTTGAGGTATATTCTTATTCACTTTTCAGAATGTAGCCTGTCTCCTGGGATTGAGTCAGATCATAAAATATTCTAAGATCACTCACAAATTCCTTTGAGAGTTCTTTCAACACCACTGTAAAGAGGTGGAATATTATTTTCTTGAACAAAAAACACGCAGTTCCAAGGATATGATTTTTTCCCAGTTTTTCTATAGCTATTTTGCTGACAAAAATGAATCAAGGAGGGGTTGAAAATAAAAGATCAAAGAGAAAAACCTGTCATTTGCAAGTATTTTGGAGTTTACATCTGTAATTACACATTCAGCTCTCCTCCCTATTCTAGCTACATCATTGGGAATGGACAAAAGGAAGCAGCCACTTGTATTCCAAAGTCCGGTCCTCTGCAATCCTTAAAAACAAAGAATTTGTTTTTAATTTTTCAAGTCTCTTGAAGAGGCCTGTGCCAAATAAACGAACAAAAAGCTGTATAAAAGTACAAGATTACTATTGATCTTGGTACTGTGGAATTGTTTGGTAAAGCATACCACTGACAAAGCCTAGTGAACAGTGAGGTTTTGCAACACCATCTCAAGTTCAGTTCTTTCTTGTTTGTGTATTAAATGAATGTGTTTGTGTATTAAATGAAAGTGACCTAAAAAGAAGCCATATGTGATTCATTAAATTTAGACCCTAGATTCGAATGTTGTTCAGCTCACACGTGCATGCATTAGATATTTTTCACCTCTCTTCCCCAAAAGTTCTTTTTGCTTAGCTGGATTGTTTTCAGTGGTTTGAGTGGTGACAAAACAGAATTATACTTGCAAATTCCCCCTTACCGGTAGCTGCCTGCATGCAGCCCTACCCAGAATACAGCCCTTGGCATTAACAGCCTGACAGCAAGGGAATGATATTTCCATTTGCAGTAAAAGAGTTAATGGGAAAAATCCACATTCAGGGCAGTCATCTGACGTCAAAGACCAAGAAATGGTTTAGGGGCCAAATTGCATTTCTGTGTAAGAAACAAACACCATTTCTCACACAATTTCAGGAGATGATATTTGATATTTTCCAGAAAACCCTAAGAAGATGTAGTATAAGTGAATTTCAATGTATTCATTAATGAGCAAACTAAATCTTCAAGTTAGTTTGTTAAGTATAATTATGCTTCATTCAGTCATTTCTTTTTATTAGCCTTTTTATGTTGCTGTAGTAATTATAGCCAAGTACATTTGCACGTGGGTTGGCAATGGAAGATGTGCTCTTTGCAGAAGGGCTGTCACAGAGAAAGTGGACTTTAGAGAAACTGATTTTATGTGATTGTTACTGACTGCACTTGGAAAAGTTACAAGGAATAAACCAATTACTTTAACATTCACAGATTTGTCCAAGAAAAAAATAGCTACATTGTGAAATAGGTGAGCAAATAAATACAAAATATAGGAGAAACCCTGGTAAATATGAGTAGGAGATTTTGATTACTCGGAACTAGACTGGAATACATTAAGGAAGATATAAGATTCATGTGGATTTGGTATGAGATTGCTTTGAAACTCCATAGGTTATATGCGATTGCCTATCAGTAAGATAGAAATATTATTGTTATGTCTGGAAAGAAGTACAACAAAAACTATGAGCTATATAAAGGTAGTGAAAAGCTAAAGAACAGTTATTTCAATCTCAGTAAGGGTCAACCTCTCAAGCTCTTGCTCAATTATAGTCAGTCCTTACTCATGCAAATCTCCCCCTAGCTTCAAGAAGTTTTACCTGAACTGAAGCAAAACCAGTAACAATTGCCAGATGAAGATTTTTTAGCCAGTGTGGCAAAAAATGTGATGCATTGCTGTGTGGGAAGACTCCGTAGAAGTGAAGGGTTTATACTAAAAAATCAACAATGCACAAAACACATTTCAACCAAGTCTGCTATTGTTTCAGAGACCTGGTCTGAAATGGTAGGGTGAGGCAGAAGAAAGAGCTTCCCTCCTGCAAGAAACTCTCAAGCAGAAATTACCAGTAGAAATATAAAAGGCCTAGGAAGCTCACACTTTATTTATCACATTAGCAATGCACCTATAATGGCAAAACCATCATCCTAAACAAAATTGTTCTCAGAAGGGAAGCTGTGAATATCATGTCATCAGAGACACTTAGCATGAGATGGAAAAGTCACGTTAAGGAACACAGGAGAATGAACTTAAAAGCTAGGGGTGAAAAAACAAGAACAAAAAGAAACTGACTTCATAATCTTGTTTTCATATGGGATAAAAATCAGCCCATAGACCAGCAGAGGTGAAAATCTCACTTGCAGCCCCCTCGGCTACGCTGGTGGAGCAGCGGCTCCATGCAGGCTCAGCTCCTGAGGAGCCAGAGCCAGGCCCGTGCTGCAGCTCTCACTCCCGGACACCATGGCTGGCCCACAGGGAAAGGCTTATAGCTGCAGAGTCCAAGGCCTTACCTGAGCACTGTGAAGCTCTGCAGCAATACGCAGCCCCTGGCCGGACAGGCATTACCAGCTTTCGCCTTCTCACGGACGCAGGGATCTGTGTGCTCCCTCACCTCAACTGCACAGTCCCCATCTCCTCACAAAAAGCTAAGCGAAACCTGTCTTGGTCGCTGGCAGACATCTTGGAGCCAGGGGAATAGTTTTGAGAGCGCAGAGGCCATTATAGCTTCAGAAAACACCTCACAGAGGCAGGAAGTGCTGCAGTTGCTTATGGAGGCTGTGAAGAGGCCATTGCTCCTCCTGCCCCGTTTTCGCTGAGGCGCTGTGAGGGCAGCCTGGACCCCCGCTGCGCCTGCCAGGCCGGTGAAGAAGGGACCAATGGCAAAGGTAAAGTGAAGCGTGTGCATGCCAGCCTCTGGGCCCAGAGTGTTCAGTTTCGTGTTTAAAGAAAAGAAAAAAAAAAAAAAAAAAAGCCTATTAGCGAAAGTAAGTTTTGGGGAGAAAATGGAAATTAATGGTTCGAGTGAAAGAGAGAAAAAAGCAAAAGAAAAGCACGTGGGCATTTCCACCACACTAGAGCTTTCTAAAAAGAAAGCAAGAAAAATAAAATAAATCTAACAAGAAAGCTGTGCTTTATTTCCAAGGAATTATTTCTAGAGCCCATTATGAATAGAAGCCCTACTCAAAAAAAAGCAAAGTCATAAAATACTGTGGAGTTTTGTGCTGTGGTTCCAGGTAGTCTACAACCTATATTTTTAATTATTCAGCTTCAATGAAAACGTTTACTTGAAACAAATGTAGAAATAGGGAATTTGAATATGTATGTAATAGGCTACGGAGCAGGTGATTCTGGTCAGTGCTTCTGCCAAGACACAGTCCAGTAAACCTGGACTGGATTTCTCTTATCTAACTGAAATTTTAGGCTTCTAAAAGTGAGATATTCAGACAAAACTATGTCCCCTTTATCACACCCAAATGAGACAGGTAAATGCCTCCAGCACATTACTTATCCCATGTATCTCAAAGGTCACATTTTGCATTATGCCTATGCTAATTTAATAATGAGTTACCACTCCAGGGAGCATCACTTTTAACTCTTCATGTTTGTCAGGTGTTTATTTCCACTGCCTCCTCTCTGCTGTCTCTCACACTTATCTGACGGTGCCATAAGCTGATTGTATTGGGTTTGCCTGGCAAGGTTTTGGTAACCGGTGAGGTTGCAGGGGTAGCTTCTGTAAGAAGCTGCTAGAAGCTGCCCCCGTGCCTGACAGAGCCAATGCCAGCCAGCTCCGAGACGGAGCCACCGATGGCTAAGGCCAAGCCCAAGCCCAAGCCCATTAGTGACAGTGGTAGCACTGCTTATTTAAGAAGGGGAAAAAGCCATTGCGCAACAGCAACCAGAAGAGAGGAATGAGAATGTGTGAAAGAACTCTGCAGACACCAAGGTCAGTGAAGAAGGAGGTGGAGGAGGTGCTCCAGACATGAGAGCAGAGATTCCCCTGCAGCCGGTGGTGAAGACCATGATGAAACACTCTTTCCCCCTGCACCCCATGGAGGTCTGTGGTGGAGCAGATATCCACCTGCAGCCCATGGAGGACCCCATGCCTGAGCAGGTGGATGCACCCAAAGGAGGCTATGATGACATGGACAGCCCACACTGGAGCAGGCTCCTGGCAGGACCTGTGACCCTGTGGGGGACCCATGCTGGAGCAGTCTGTTCCTGAAGGACTGCACCCTGTGGAAATGACACACAGAAAGGACTCATACTGGAGCAGTTCATGAAGAATTCCAGCCCATGGGAAGGACCCATGTTGCAGAAGTTCATGGACTGTCTCCCATGAGAGGGACCCCACATTGGAGCAGGGGAAGAGACTGAGGAGGAAGGAGCAGCAGAGACAATGTGTGATGAACAGAGTGCACCCCCCATTCCCTGTACCCTTTTGCTGCTCGGGAGGAGGACGTAGAGAAATTAGGAGTGAAGCTGAGCCTGGGAAGAAGGGAGGGGTGGGGGAAAGGTGCCTTTTCTTTTAAGACTTGGTTTATTTTTCATTTTTTTGCCCCAATTTGCCATGATGATAATCTCCCTGTCCTTATTTTGACCCGCGAGCCTTTCATCGTATTTTTCTCTCCCCTGTCCAGTTGAGGAGGGGGAGTGACAGACCGTCTTGGTGGCACCGGACATCCAGCCAAGGTCAAACCACCACACTGATTCAGGGAGCTGCGACAGCACAAAACTAAACCTCAACAGAAAGTAAAAATAATTTTCTCCTTTAAAAGATGAAATAACATTTGGAGTGATCCCTCTCTATTTTGACTTAAGCAGCAATTTACAATGGCTTTTCTGATGTCTTTTTTTTTTTTAATATTAGAGCAATTGAATCCCATGTACTGTATTTCAAAGTTAGAAGGTATTAGTCCAAGAGAACTAACAGAACAGAAGGTTAAGGGATAAGCAGAAGTGGGAGTTTTCTGTATACGTAAGAATACTTCCTGTTGGGAAGTCGGAATTTAAAATCTTGTTACCAGATTGTTAGTAAACAAATTGGATAATAGTTGAGGCCAAAGTTTATAGAAGTTGGAATGTTACTTTTAATTAACATAGCCTGATTTATTTGCCCAAATAAATTCCCTGCATGATATAATGAACTAGTTATTTATTTCTTAATGTCTGGGAATCAAAACAAATCTTGGAGGTCACTTACATTTGGAGGTTTTGTTCTGTCATTATACACTCATAAAAGTTAATAGTCCTTGCTGCTCGCCTGAGTTCAACATTAAATTCTTAGATGAGTTAAGAGAATGTGTTAATTACTGTTCATTACCGTAAGAGTTCATGTGAAGCTACTTGGAAATTACAGTCAACAGAGGTGATGGAGAATATGCTGTGTTTTATTTGAGGAGGCGGGGGGGGGGGGCATTAATAGGGAAGGTCAGAGGGTCAATAAAAGCTGATCTGTCAAAAGTGAAACTTTTTGACAGTATCTGTCTTGTTTGATGAAAGTTTAATGGGAAAAGATTTCCTTGTCTCAAATAGGGGTTGATTCCTGCTCACATTGCAGAGAAGATCAAGTCACTTCTCGAGGTAAAGTGAGTTACTGCAGCATGGGAGAGATTTGGTTGAATATTTCTGCTTGATTTGTGTTAGGTGTGGAATCTCTACCAATTTTCCTCTGTGCTGGGAGTATATGCAATTAGCAGCAGTTTTGGGGTTATTTTTTCAAGTGTTATTTTCTCTCTGAAGTTTTCATTAAAATACTTCAGAAGGATCTGGGTTCCTCCCAGTAAAGATAGATCTTGAAGAGACGATAAGGATTTTAACAGTCTTTTTAAGGGCTGGTTGTAAACCTGAATGGGAGATGGATTTCCTAGCTCATAAATTTTCTTGAAATTTTTTTTTGGAAAAAAAAAAATAGTGTATGTCTTTCAACAGTATTAATCTTTACTGTACCACATTTCTAGTCACCATCTGTCCATCTGTTTCTCTATGCACAAAATCTGCATTGGAGGTCAGGAACTTTTTGTAACTAGGTGCATTAAGAAAATGGAATGTGACACTGATACTTCTTTTCTTGCATGGATTAGTTTAGCATGCTTAGCCAAGATATAGGAAATATCTCACCCAAGATAGGAATCAATACCTGACTCTACCTATGGAGACTCGAACACCCAACTCCAAAATTCCTGGCTAGGGCTACAATATTATGAATTGATTTGGGGTGGGGTAAAGGACTTCTTGTATCCACCATTGAAACTGTTTAACTCTTTAAGAAACCTATCAAGATCTCTTTAGAGGGATGTGTATATAGTGAGAGAAAGTATGGAACTGGAATCTGCATATTTCAAATGAAACAGATTATTTCCACATTTTACATCAAATAGTTGCTGGCTGCCTTATGCAGTCATTTTCTTGACACGAAGGCTTCTGTTGATTTTCAGCTTCACAGGTCAGCTGAAAATGGAGATGTCTTAAAATTAGAATAAAATCTGATGGAGGTACCTAGGCCCCTCATTCAGGGTTATGAATTTTCATGATGTGCTTAGGTCTTTTTTAGGATCTGGCTTTAAAGTATTTGTGCATAATTTAAGGCACAGGAAGAGAGGCAGGATATCGGGAAGTTCATATCAAGTCCATCTAGCAGACTGTGGACAGAAAAATGCCTGTTCTGCCCTTACACTGAACAGCATCCCTGAAACTATCACTGTGTTCCTCAATCTTGTAACACACACTGAAATGAAGCTGTTTTTTCCTCTTTAATCCAGATCCTTTCAACAGCCCAGTTCACGGCGCAAAAATAGTTCTGAGTAAGCAGTGGTTCTGGTTTAATTTTCAAAGTAATTTACCAGCAGCTTCATGGGTTAAAGAGGTCAGGTCTGCTGAACTGATTAGTGTTCTAGTAAAGACACTTTAATTATTGCATCTGAAGCATGTACAGTTCTCTACATTCAATAATCTTTCAGTTTTGATAAGGTCTGTACCTAAGGTAACCTGGGATATTACATATATATATATATAGTATTGGTCTTCCTGAGCATAGGAACAGTGGTTGATACTTCAGAGAAAGGTATAACATTGCAAGAAAACAAAATTAAATTAGCAGCCTCCTTGAGTACAGAGTCATGACTGTATAGGATGTGGAACATGGCATTAATTACAGGCCATTGTGAGTGGGTATGGGAACATCCCAAACTTTTGAAACCTACAGGCTGTTGAAATCTGATACCACCAGTGCTGAGGACAAAACTTTCATTGACTATGTGGGCTTTGACACAGGCCCGCCAATAGAGGAACCTGATCTCAGCTGCAGCTTACTAGCTTCTAGAAATCAGACAGTACAAGCCAGGTGATATCAAGCTATTGTAATATCTTATATTTTTACTTTTTTCAAGTCAGTGAAAATTAGAGATAATGAGATATTACAAAATCAGTTAGATAATAAACATTGAAAGAGACTGTAATAGAGATGAAAGTGATTAGAAGGAAAAAGACACACACTAGAAGTATGTAATTTCCTTTCTTTTTTTCCTAAATTAATTTTCCCACATGAAAGTCTTTATAGGTTACATGGGGAATTAGAAGATCTGAAATAATGTTAACTTTTAACTAAGAATAAAAGGAAAACAAGCATAATTATGAGCTAAACGTTAGAAAGTTCTCAGTGCTAATGTACAACAGAGGTCAGAATAGTCATGATTTGTGATCCACATCAAGAGAATAAAAGACTGCTAAGAAGGGCTCCTCTTCAGAGAAGGGTTAGAATGCTGTACAGCTAATAGCATTTTCTTCATGTGGATGACTTTGTCAGTGAATACAATAAGCTGATCCATTAGACAGACCTATTCAATGTAAATCCACTTAATATTAATACCTAAAAGGTTTAAAACATTTTAGTGATCATCTTGCACAGAACTATTGTTAAAAGGCAGAACTATGTTTTCCCTGTCTCACATTCAGACAAAGCTACAGACCAGGAATATGAAAAGGAAGGGCAGATGGCCTTTAACGCATAAAAGAGTATGATGGCACAATAGATGTGTCTGAGTATTGCTCATTGTCAAAAAACAATAAGCCTAATCCTGCAGAATGTTCAGCAGCCTGAAGACCCATTCAACCAACAGGTTTTGAAGATCATTAACAACTGGTAGGATAAGAAAGCACTAAATATGAACCCATTGCAAAAGGCTCCCATTTGCATTTGAGATAACCTTTTAGATCTATGATGTTGGAAACTAAATTTCCTTGTATGAGTGAGTCACAGAATCACAGAATTTTCAGAGTTGGAAGGGACCTCTAGAGATCGTCTAGCCCAACTCCCCTGCTAAAGCAGGATTGCGTAGAGCGCATTACTCAGGACTGGTTCCAGGCGGGTCTTGAAAACCTCCAGAGAAGGGGACTCCACAGCCTCCCTGGGCAGCCTGTGCCAGTGCTCTGTCCCAAGTTATTGAGCTATCTTGGACTCAAAAAGAAGACAAGGTTAATTTTCATGCCTTTAAAACCATGTGTCACTCCTCTACCAGCCAGCTGCTGAAATACATGTCCAAAGAGCTCCTCTTTATACACATGCTCTCACACAAACTCATCCAAATAGATTTGATCCATTGAAACAATTTACAGTGTTTCCCTGACCCCATAGTCTCAAGTCAGTACACAAGTAAGCATATGGTGAACAATATTCAGTAGCACAAACCCAGCTTAACAGTATTGCTCACCACTTACTAAGAGCATCCTGCCTATGGAGCAAGCAGAAAAAAGCTGGACCAATGAAACTCTTTATAAAATACACAAGAAACTTAATTGGTTTGGCAAAAATAGGATGTGTACATAAAGTTCAGCACTATGTGAGGGTATTTTGTCTATTGACTCTGTGTATGTATACAAATACACATTCTGTAACACTGTAGATCACAGATGCAATCAAAACCAAAGCAAACCCTACTCTGAAGGCTTAATAGACAGGATAGAGTTAGATGTCTCAGTCTTATTTTGTAATAGAGTTCTGGAAGAGCAAATCATCAGAAAGTCCTCACTGTCTGGTCCTTGGAGGTAATGTTAGGAGTGTGATGACAAAACTGGAGAGGAAATCCACAAGGCTGCTCAGCCATTATTAGCATCCTTCAGAGATTCCCAGTCATGGCCTGCTCAACCCATATACTGATGAGGGACAGGAACAGACAGAATAACCTCCACATGTTCCGTTTGTACATGCTCATGCAAACTTTAGGAGTTAAAAAGTTTAAAAAAAGGAGTTAACCTTTCCAAAAGTGGCAGAGAGAGATAAGATATTTTGTATTTTGTTGGGTTTTATGTATTTTTTTTGTATCATTGTAGGAACACCTAAAAGCATTAGTTAAGGTCTGAGTGTGTTCTGTCAGGCAGACACAATACAAACTATGAAGAAAAAACTATTTGAAAGTACACAGCATAAATATTTTCAAATTAATGTTGTGCTTTACTTGTAACTGGCGAGTGAATTTTTTGTGCATATATGAGTTTTTCCACCATAATAATGGGGGGTACGGACATCCTTGTGTATATAGAGATTTTAAAGACATAAGAATACGTATTTCAATGCATTGTATTGCAATAGCTTGGAGCAAACATAATAGACAGTGTCTCTGAATTAAATTCTCTGTTAATGTTAAAAGGCAGTGTCTGTTAGGTCTTTAACAGAAAAATGCATAATTTTGAATTTTTATGTTTTCTGACTTGTTTATTTTCTTTGCTAATGGGCAGGTTTCTGCTCACCTACATACAAAAGCTTCAGCGGTGATAACTGCAAGAGCCTGTACAGTAATTATCTGTGAAATTGCTGATTTTTTTGTGTTGCTGAAATACTGAAATATTGTAGGCAACAGCATGACACTTTCAATAAAACAGTACTAGGATGGGGAAAAAATGTAAGCAAAGGCCCATTTGAATACTATCTTGATTGCTACTAAAATCCACAGTGAATGAGAAAATTGAGTTAAGCAAATGTCCAGTGTTTTATAGTTAAAGCACTATATTAATATTCCACACAACAGATTATAGGAGATGCATTGGTTGTTAACTAATAGAATGGGCTTTGGGAAATGGAGGAGAAATATAAATGTTAGAAGCAGAAGCCAGCCATAGCTGCAGTATAAGAACAGATTTGTCTCCAGTCTGTTTCATTCCTGGAAGTCCAGGTATTTTAGGTTTCAAAAGCCTGATGTGAAGATGACCAAGATATTTATTAAATGCTTCTGTGACAATGGAAAAGACAGCAACACTTTCCAAGTGGCTAAAGGTGAAAGTGAAAAAATATCTGATAGCATGCTTAAAAACTCGTTGTCTCTTGACTTTGTGTCACAGACCCAGATTTCTCTCAGCGGTGCCTAGTGACAGGACAAGTCACCTTGTACCCATTACCCTTCGTCTTTTCCGTGTGATTCCTTGTAAAAAGGGAGTCTCCTTCTTCTTTGTAGCCACCCTTTAAATACTAGAACATGGTGATAAGGTCCCCTCTAAGCCTTCTTGAACTTGATAATAGTCTTACTTTCCCATTCCTTCTAACAAAAAAATGTACAAATATTCTGAACAAGATTGTCATATTTTCCTCCCTGTTACATATTTTTGTTTCATTGATTGTAATGAATGATTCTACATGAAGTATCATACTTTCTTTTTGTATTGTATTTAACATGTTTGAAAGACTAATTCCTTTCTTAAATGTATCATGAAAGCTTGAATCAATGCAAAATTTCATAGAAATGGTGTGTATGTAGGAATTAAATATATGGAGAAAAGAACTCACAAAGCCACAGTCACTCTTATTGTACTTGTGCATAGTAAAAGTGTCCAGTAGATATGATAGGCTGGCAAAGTCTTTTTAGGAGCAGACTGTTTGATCATGTTAATCCTGCTCACATTTTTAAATTTACATATATTTCTGTGAATAATATTTAAAAGATCCTTCTCTAGTAAAATATTCTTCTTCCGTTCATAGAAATCTTTTCATTGACTTCAGTGGACCTTTGTCTGGATCCTTGGGCCAAACAGAATTTGAGAATAGATTTCTTAAGAACTGAGGGGGAACAGCTGCATATTAGAAATGGCTCCAAAATAGCCAAGTTGTTTTTTTTTTTTGTATGGATATTGTTACCTTAAATTTATAGCCTTTTCTTAGGTATACTTTTAAAGAAATATCTATAGTGTTCCCTGTGTTAGAACCAGAAAGCTTTTAAGAATCATATATTGATTCCTTAATAATACCTTAGCAGTACTTTGCTGGCATAGCACACTATTAACATCTTCAGGAACGTAAGTAGTGCAACACAGTGGTATCCTCGACGTTGTGATATAAATTATGTTTAACTATATATTTTTTCCTGTGTTTGAAATTGGGCACCTCTCAATTCTACTTAAGAATGTATTATATGGGAAAAAGAAGAGGAGGCATACTTGTAAAGCTGTGATTTTGAGATTCACACACTGCTTATTGCCTTCTGTTTCCTTCTCTTCCATGTATAAATATATTAAGGTCGCTAGGTAATAGGTGGGCAAAGAAATATTAAGCTATCAGTGCAAACATCAAACACACATGAATGTTGAAACCCTTCTGTATTTCCCAGCAGAGTTTTTTTTTCTTTACTTTGAAAAAGAGGTGTCAGACCTTTAGTGGAAGTAAATAAGTAAATAGGTGGTAAGATGATTAGGATACATACAGATTCTTTGCCAGAAAAAAAAAAATGTGCATACTTGCAAAATTGCTCTGAATCCTTGCACAATAGGGAAATGCCAAACAGAGGTACAAGGCAGAAAATCAGATTGTTCCATTAAAGAAATCGTAACACAGGCCAAGAACAAAAACATCCACTCAAATGAAATACTTTACAGACGGCTTTATGAAGAAAAATAATTATCCATACTCAGATGAAGAGTTTTACTAGTCAGTGGCTTAAAGCCAGTTACTTACTTTTAGAGTTGTTTCTAAGTCCTTAAGTCTTGTTTTTTATCTTCAGTATCATCCTTGAAATGATTAATCTACTCATAGACACTATAGCCAGGTATTTCTGTAAAAGGAACAGCTATTCCAGCACCAATCAATCGCTAGCACTGGGTTCTTCACAATTTCCCTAGCCTATGTGGAAGACATGAATGATGGGCTTGGGATAAAAAGCCTGAATTAGTGATTTTAAAGATTTCTCTGTTTTCTTCCCAAAGGAGATCATACATCTCTCAACTCACAATTGCAAGCAACCCTCCTGAACTGGGGATTCACTACTAGCTCTTTGGTTGATCCTTCTCTTAAAATGTTTTTTTATTATACTCATAAAAATTCCTACTGTTTTCCCTCATGAGAAAGGAATGTAATTATCCTGTTGCAAGTCTTGGCACTTTCTAGAGGACAAAATAGGTCAGATGCTGATCCCCAGTTTTCCAGTGTATTAAAAGTAGACTATATACTTCAGTTTTAAGGCTATTGAAAAATCTACTCTATTCTACCTCTCGAAGCTTCCACTTGCACCATTGTTCTGACAGTGGTATCAACTTTCTTTTCCAGCTATTTCAGTTTTCTTTGGAGTATTTGTATTTTTCCTCCTATGCGTAGGGACTCTTCATCAAAATACAGAAGCCATCTAAAGATGCATGTCATAATGCCTACAAATCCCTTGATGTGTTAAGTGTGCTTGGTTTGTTGTACTTACTACATTGTTGTCTGTTCCTGCACTGGTGATGTGTATATAGATGATCTATCTGTATTTTGACATTGATCAAATAGTCACTGAAAGTGTTCTTGGGACTGCTGGAACTTTGCTGGTTCTGAATTACCTTCACAACGAGACTCTGTTCTCTTTTAAAGCAGGTAGGAGCAACTAGAGCACAGGTCAGTGGTAAGCCATGATAGTAAATCCATCCAGACTCTTAAATTTCACTTCTGAATTTCCAAGGCTTGTTCACAGTCCTGGCATTTTCTAGAGATAAGGTAATAAGCAGTTTTCTTTTCAAAAGGGTGTTGGGTTAGAAAATAAATGTTTCTAACAGTATTAGAGTGATATGCTAATACTGTTTAAAAATCATAGATAGCTTTATTTTATGACATCTTATTCTTGTAGGAAACTAAGCAGATAGTACATAACTGGGTATACATGCTATGCTGTGCAAAATCTTTGCTCAGTCAGTCAAGTACTCTAATAGCTTGCACAAAGTTTGGGAAAAATAAGGGGGTGAATTTCTTCTGCCTTGTTTATGCAGAAGACACAACCACTTAAATTACCCCCCTACTGTTCATTCCAGTGAATTGAGTACTGAAGCACACCAAAGGTTAAATTTATTAGGTTGACTTTTACTTCAAACTAACTTAAAAAGGGTAAAATGCTGTTAGGACCCTCTGCCTAGCACAATTTTGTATGGACCTTTGTGCATTTTTTATATCACCTCAATGAAACACTGCTCTATTCCCATTATTTGACTTCAAGATCAACATATTTACTGTCTACTGGTAAACCTCCCTGCATTGGCTTCTATATGCAGCGTAGCTTCAAGGTTTCTATCAAGACTATCATGACTATCCATTTTTAGAAAGGCAACTCATATTCTGGAGTATTACTTGAAAGCATTGGGTTTTTATATAGCTCATACATCACAAGGGATTTTAGGTTGACAGTTTCTAAATTGATTTGATCAGAAAGAGGATATCTTTTCACTCAAAATGGCAGGTGCACAACTGGTATTTACAAAAAAAAAAAGGTGGTTAGGATTACTAACGTGTGCCATCAAAGATTCAAGTTTGGTGGTGTTTTTTTTCCCACTTGCAGTGAAAATAAAAATTCACTAATGGATGGGCTGGGATAAATTGTTGAAAAAGTAGAAACTGAAAGATCTATTGAAGAATTAAAAAGCCTCCAGGGCTTGAATGCAAGAGTAAAATTTTATTACTTCAAATGTGTTACTAAAAACTTAACTCTACTCCTGTTTAAGTTCTTTGATGAAAGAAAATGGAATCATTCTGCACCAAAAATTGTTAATACACGATACCAATTCAAACAAAAAGGTGACTTGCATTGTGAGGAGACAAAAGAGGAATGTGAATGCCTTACAAATGGAAATTATAATTTAAAGAGGTGTAGACCTATTTACCTGTATCTACCCCATTCAGCAATCGAGATTACATTTTGCTATGTTTTGCAGACATGAAAGGCAAAAAAAGATTGCTCCTTCCTAAAAGGACAAGTAGAATATGTATACAGTAAGTAGAAAATGTATACAGTCAGAGCTAGTGTGATGGTAGCAGACTTCGTAGCCCTTACTGGGGGCACTTAACATTTTTTGCATGTAATTCAAGGCTTATAGCCTTATTTAGGCCAAAAGGAGATATCAAAAAAAAGAAGAATGAAAGGAAATGGTCATAGCTAGTGATTTAATAATTAGTCACTCCTGACAGTCAGACTGACAGGGCATAAGATCCAACTGAAGGGTTTTTTTCTCAGAGTTTCCTCTGTGGAGCCAAAAGAATGACAAGAAACCATATCATCATGAAAATAGATTGGCTTCTTCTAACTGTAGGTGAAAATGTCATGCTCTCAACAAACATTCTCATACACCATTTTGTTCTATGACGATCACTTTCCAAGTTCTACTTCAGCTGAATGTAAAGCTGATCTAACATTAAAGTTAGCCCTGCTCTGAGTACCTCCAGGAGTTAGTGTTTTTCTGTGATTTTATGATATGAGTCTCTTGAATTCAACTCTTTTTTTTATTTTGTTTTGTTTTGGGTGATTTTTTTTTTTTTAGTATATGTCTACTGATCCCCATAGAGTTTGGTAATTGTACGTCTGTTTCGTGTGTCAAATTTTCTTAGAAATGGCACATCTTTCCTTTGAAGACGCTTTTTGCATCACCAATGCAACAATTGCTAATCAAAACTGCACCTGTACAGGCTCTTTAATACACCCTCAAGTGTTACCCTGATGTCATTATGTAAGAGGGTTAAGGGCAAAGGCTTAAATATTTCTGCCTTCATTCTTGTTTCTCAAAATGAGTTTCTGGTGACATGTAAAGCGTGCAGGAGTCTGTCCGTCCTGGATGTTCACTAGATATTTGCTGCCATATTGGCTGACTAGCTTTCTTGTGAAATTGGAGATAGTAGAAGTCTGAATCCTTATGGCTTGAACTAGAGAACCAAGCTCTCAAATTCAGACTTGTAATAGACTTGTGTATAGTAGTATCAGATACAATAAAAAAGTACATACAAACAGCACAAACATAGCAATTACATTGAATACGAGTGATATCATTAATTCACAATAAATGTATTTATCTTTAGGGGTTTGTGAGCTTGAACGCCTCATTTTAAATGCAACACATAACAAAATTTAGAATTTTTTTTGTTAAAGTGGCAAACAAATCTAGAAGTTTTTCCATACTACCACATTTTAAATGTTCAAAAGAGATGCTTAAATAGAAACGTAACTAGGATTTACAAACCTGGAGCTAATACTACTTTTAATGCATATTAACCAGAAATCTTCTTATTCTGTCTCCCACTGCACATCCTAGTAAAAAGCTGGGGTTTTTTGTTACCCCTCAGCAAAAATTTAAACAATGGCACAGAGATTCACAAAACTCAGCACCTTTGCAAAGATTAAATTTGCTATTTGAAATTTAAAGCAAATAGCTTTAAAGCCTCTGATATACTGCAACTTAAAAAGATAAATAAAACCCTTCTTACAAAGTTTCAGTAGCAACCAGCTCAGAGTAAAAATATCTTTTTAATAGATTTGTCAGAAGACAAGAAGCCAAAGCAAGTTCCTCTCTAAGGAATAAAAACAACAAGTCAATGATAAATTTGATTAGTTAAACTCTAAGTGGCATGGTAGATTGGTTTCACTCCCAGAAGTTGTGTCTGGATGAAGGAGAGGACATCAAAGATCAAGTATGTGTCAAAATAGAGAAGAATGATGTATAAATTTAGTGGATGACAACATTACATGCAACCTTTTTTTTTTTCCCCCAAGTGAGTAGTCAGCAATGAAATTGGTGAATCTAACTATTCTAAGAGTCATGGGTGGTTAAATGTTGAAAGCAATTTTCTCTGCTATTCTGCTGTGATGTAGATAAAGGGAACAGACCTGCTGTATCTTTTCCTTAACATGTAAGTCAGTGCAAAGCATATATCCGAACTATTATCAGAATCTCTGAGAAACAAAAGAAGTGGAATTAGTGTTCAGGAAAGCAATGGTTTGTTTGTTCGTTTTGTTCACTGTATCATGAAAACCTGTGTTTTACGATCCGGTTATCCATGCTGTGCGTTTTGGTTAAAATTAGTCCTCTGCCTTCCACTAAGGTCTCCCACTTTTCTGCCTGAGAACTACTGTCCTGAAACATCCTCACTTTTACAAGTCAGCAAAATCACATTCCTCATTATTTTAATTGAACTGTTGATAAAACTTCCACTGATTCAGTCGCTAGCCTTGTTGGTATGTTTCTTTGCAATGTGCTCTTGCAGTAAAATGCCTTGGAAAAGAGATAAGAGTAAGAAAATCCTTTTGCTGAAAATTATTATAAACTTTAGTAGTAGTAGCTGCAGCAGCAGCAGCAGCAGTAGTAGTAGCAATAATTACTATTACTATTATTATTTCACTGTATGATTTTCTCGGAGTTAATCATTGCACTAAGATTGTCTTTTGCTGTATACAAGGCTTGTCTCCTGAAGTGTTTCCTATTATTATCCTACTGCTGCCCAGTTATTTAAGAGAATATGTAAATCTTTTTTCAATCTGAATAGAGACTGTTGCTGGGCAAACTGCTATGACACTATGGCAAAATTAGTTTTGTTGAATTGCATACATTCGTTGCTTTAGTAAAGTGCTATAAATCTTGAAAGGTTTTTAAAATGTCCTGATTTGTAGTGACCTTGGAAGTGGGGTGTTAGGTACAAGTGTTGGTGTTACGGATGGATGATACCACTCGTCACCACCACCTCCGAACTGAGAACTCATTTGTTGTAGAGAACTCATTTGCTGGGGGCATGTAAAGTGGCCACAGAAAACAAACAGCACACTCAAATTCTGGCTTCCACAGCAGTCTGTGTGCAGCAGCAAGCAGGCTGCCAGGGATTTAAGAAGTCAGTGTCTGGCTTGCCCTCCTGATTGAAGTTCTTTTAAGTGGTCAATGAAGAGTAGCCAAACACAGCTATGAGCTTTGCATACAACAGAAAGGTAATGCATTTTAAAAATGTAATGAAGCAATAAAACATAATATTGATTACAAACACTGAAACTTTATGAATTCCAGTTTCCTGGAGAAAGATAGTTCCCATATTGTGGCGATGGTGTCTTGCTGTGTTTTCCTCGCAGTTTCCAATCAATAGGCACATAAGCAATACGAAATATTGCCACAAGTCCATTATGACACTAAGTGAATCTATTAATAAGAATGGAAACTGCCCCCTCTCAATTTCTACAATTCAACAGAACTGTGTTCCTAAGATACAAGGAATAGTAAAACCAGAGATGGTCAGAAATATGGAGAAGCTGTTTCTTCAGTAAACATAGATTTTAGTCAAATATGTTTGTCAAAATGAACGTTAGTGTGACAGCTATGTTTCTTTCCTTTCATTAATGTCAGAAGTGATAGGAGAATTAGGGTTTTTTTATTTTCCTCCTCACCAGTAAAACTGTTGACACTTTTAGCAGGACACTTTTTGAAAATGTTCTCTTAGCCTCTATCATCACTCACAGTCATTATCAGTAACCCTGTAATGTCCCAGCATGCTGAAATATCAAAAGCCTCTTTTTCCATGGTGCTGCTAATTTACACTGCCTTGACAGATGGTATGATTTGGGATGAAGAATAAATAGAGGAAAAGAAAATTGTTTCTCTTCTGTGGCAGGAGTTACAAGTCCCAAAGAGTAAAACACAGGTAAAATCAGCGAAAGCCAAGGAGCAGATAAGAAGGGACAAAATGTCAAAAAGAAAGAGAAGAAGGTTGCTTGGATAAAATATTCCATGCAGACCGAAAGAAGCATAATGAGCTTTTAAGGCAGATGGGATAGATTGCTCTCTTTTTTGAAATATTTGTCTTGGATGGGAGTATATATAGGTAAAATGACCAATTCATGGCGTCCTGATGTGATGTATTCTCATGGCAGAAAATACTTGAAGGAAAAATAACAGATGAAAGGGGGGGTATTTTGGGTTTTGAGGTGTTTGTTGGTGTTTTTTCAGGATTTTTTGTTTTGTTTTTGGTTTTTTGTGGTTTGTGGTTTTTGGTTTGGGTTTTACTTTTTTATTTATTTATTATTACTGACATATGAATTCCTGCCAGCACTGTGTGGGCAGAACTTTTCAAATTAGGCTATTTTTATTCCTTTTTATAATTTTAAAAATTCATATTTATTCACAATTCAAGTTATTTTTATATTAAACTAGTATTTAACTAAAATATAAATTTGTTATATGCTTGCTCACAGACTAGTCAAAGCTTCAATGCGTTCTCCTTTGCAAAAAAAGTATTGTACAACATATATTGAGTTTAAGCTGAATAAACTGTTCTTTTCTAAATAATATATTCTGTCCCTAAACATTAACATTTATTAAATTGAGAGTTTATTTCTTCCTTATTAGATAAACTTTTTCCAATACCTTCTTACTTGATTTGTCATTCATAACTTCCATTCTTAGAAGCCTGATCTAAAACCCATGAAATCTACTGGAGTTTTAGTTGTGAGAAATATATGCAAGTGAATATTTTTCTGCTCTGTTCCAGCTATGTATTTCTCATGCTTATTTTCTCTTCAGGTCTGAGTATTTAATAGGATTTCTGTCTATTTGCTATGCTACTTTTTCTGGCATTTCTTATTTCCTTTCCTGGCTTCTCTTCAGACTCCAAACCCCCAGCCATTCAACACCTTCTCCCCAGATAATTACATTTACAAGGGTCCAGAATTCCTGCATGCCAAATTACATTTTACTCAGCTGTCCTTCTAGAAGAAGGAGAGGAGGAAGAAAAAAAGCTGCAGTCTCTCTTGAAAATCAATTGGAAAAATAAAATGTGCTGCCAATAGCTGTTTTGCCCCTTCAGAACTGTACGCATACTCAGGCGCTTGATATAAACATCAGAGTCATTCTCCCCTGTATATATTCTCATTCTACTGTTCCTAAAAATATTCCTACATTTGCCATTATTTCTTCTGATACTGCGAAGGGGGCTGGATAAGGAACATTAATCTGCTTCCCAGATACTTGAAGCTGTTACTTTTAGTCCTGTGATTCTTTTGTCATTCCTCTTCCCTAAAAACAATTTTACTCTAGTTATTCCTGATCAGTGAGTGAAGCCAAAATCTGCTACTGTTTGTTGTGGCTCCATTCTGTGTTGTCCAAGGTAGCTCACTGAAGTCGGCATGTGCTTTGGGCAATGTTGGTGGTTATATTGCTCTGTTGGATTTCATGGGTTCCAGAAAAATTGTTCTTCATAAGCTGTGGGGTTAATTCACTTTCATAGTTAAATATCACCTTTTTTTCCTAAATTATTGTCGTCTTTTTTTGATCTCACACACATAAGGGGGAATGGAGATTAGTGGTGGTGTAAAGAAATAAATGGTAGCAGAGAGAAATTAAAGAAAAATTTCATCATTGTTTGTCCTTTCAGTACTTTGCGCCTTTTATGTTTAGGTTTACTCACATTTCGAGCATACTAAAGTGAACACTGGCTGCTGTGGTTTTTCAGTAGTGCTCTTGTGTGAAATCCTCTGTCTTTTGATGCCAGAATATAAGACTGGCATCCATTTTCTTGTCAACACATGGTGCTTCCAGCATGGGTCTGGGCAGTGGTAAAGGAGAATGTGTTCTTGCATGCCTTCCCTCCATCTTCTCCAACTTGATTTGCAGGTTGAAGAGAGTGCAAAATTGGGGAGTTTATTGTGCTCAATAGGGTTTTTTTCTTCTCCTGTATTTGTTCTGTTTTGTTCTTTCTGTATGTGAGATCACATCTCACATTTAGGTTTGGGTTTTTTTGCAAGTCTGGAAGAGTATGGTAGCTTTAAAAGAGTAGAAGGTGAAAACTCTTTGGAAAACAATGAGCTAAAAATAATATAATTAAACAGAAGTGATTGCTGGCTGCTGTTAATGAGAAATTGGCATTTGTATTAGAACTACTTTTAGTTAATAACACAACCACATTTCAGTAACTGTCTTTTAATGGGAGGCAGTCAGTATTTGGTCATCAGTAGTTTCTAGCATTTAATTGTTGGATAAGATTTCTGTAATGGGTTACTATCTGTTAAAGTTGGTGGTTTGGTTTTTTTTTTTTTTTTCTGATACACTTACAGTTCTGTAAAATGACACTTGACTCCATCAGGGCCAAAAGTAAAACCATTAGGACACAACTGAATGGAAGCACATGTCTTCCAAGAGAGGTGAAGGATATTAATCCCATCATGAATGATGTGCCAAAATCCTTGAGTTAAAGGCTCAGAAGCTTCTTGTCCAAAGATGCACAAGAAGCCAGTAGCAGCATGAGGAATGAAGTCTGAAGGTAAATCCCTACCTTCTAATGTACCTTTTCTTTAGCTATCAGTTGACGTACCAACAACTGAATCAATATCTACAAATGATAACTGGGAGCGTCATCACTGAATACTGCTTGTTCTGCAGAATGCTTGCTGATAAATGTCTGCGTGATATGATGCTTAGTAGGTACCATGCTATCTCTTTGGTATATGCTTTGTAAGAAATAAACAAACAGTTGCATCCTCAGTAAGATCAGTGCAACAAAGGAAGAGTGATGTGACATTTTGCAGTGCTTTATTGACCATACAAAAACTGACTGTGATTTATCCTTTGCATAGGTACACAGGAGAGAAAAAGCATTGCTCTGAGCCTCTTGAATCCCTCAGTAATACAGTGCTGTCAGATCAAAAAGTAAATTCTTAGCCCTGCAACCTTTTTGCTACTAACATTGCCCAATAAAAGGATGTATCTGAGGAAAACATAGCTAAAATGTCTAGATAGCTTTGTATGCACTTGCAGTGTTACAGTACCTCCCCCCTCTTATCATGCACTTCTTTATACATTTAATTAAAATACTCTATCACTGCTCTGACATAAATTGTAGCTTATGATATAGCCTTTGCCTTCCAATACATAACATCTCATTTGTCAGTCAGTAATAACTAAAAGGTATCCTCTAAAATTTCACAGCAGAAAAATACAATGAACTGCATATCGCCCCAGTCTTCAGATTACCCTTTCAATTAAATGCTTTACAGAAGCAAAGTCATAAGGACAGGTCTGCTCTTCCAAATCCTTAATTCTGATAAAGGTTTTACATCTGTGACCTTAAGTTCAAAGGGAGAGGGGGGATGAACACAAAATGGATAAAAACTACCTAGCAGTGCTCTAACAAATAAATATGAAGCAAAGTTTTGGTTAGCAAAATTTAAAAGCAGATTATCTTGTTTATGATGGTTAACGACAATGGTTTATAACACAGAAGGGAAGGTACCTTCTTGCAGATATATTTTAGTGCTTCATTCTGACCCTGATTATTTCCTTTGGAAAGGAAATAGCTGTATTTAACAGGCTGAGCACAAGCAGGACCTTTTTGTAATATGAAATCTGTTTACCAGGGAACCTTGTCAGAATTTTGAAACCTACACATTTTTAGTGTTTACAGAAGAGTCTTTTTGATTTGAAACTAAAGACTGGATTATTTAGATCTCATTTATGCCTGCCTACCCATACATTATGGAATCAATAAAAAATTATGACATCTGAAGCTACACTAAACTCTGTCAATATTTGGTGCAAATAAATATCTAAAAGAAAATAAAATAGCGTATTTGGAATAGAGAGAGCATTTATTCAGCAGGATCTAGGCATCCATTTAAGTTATCACCCCTCAGTTAGCATTCTTGCATGTTTTATTTAAGTGTTGAACCAGGGCCCAAAAATCTAACACTGTTTTTATGCCATGTAGTACTGGTAATTACATGGAAACTGTGATGGATCTGTTACGAACCACTCCTAGAAAGGCAGTGCAGCTGTTCCTCTTAGTGTGCACGTTTTGGGGAGCTACACGGTAGAAAAGTTTAACGAGAATAAAGATCATCCACTCACAAAGTTATGCCACTGAAGCGACTACATTATGGAATAAAATTTTAAAAGAAAAACAGATGCTGAAAATATGATGATACGTTGTTTTATCTTGTGGCCAAAAAGATTTTTAAAAAATGTAAAGTTCCTGTCTTACATTCTAGAGCTACAGTGAATTTTTTATTTGCTTAGATAAAGTACTTTGGATTAGCTGATGTCGGGTTACTTCTACTAAATGCCAAAGCTGAAACTCTTTAAGTAGATTTTATAGACTTTAACAAACCCTGCAGGCCTCCCAGCTCAGTCAATAAGGATGGGATCTAGGATGATATATAGTGAGTTACAGAGCCTAGGCTAGGAGAATTACATTTGGAAATCAGATCTTGCCAGAAGATTTCTATAATTGGTTATTATTTAACTTCGTTATCTTCCTATATATAAAAAGATACCTTACTGGATACACTCAGGAGTTAATATTAGCTTCAAAAGTACACTTTTAAAGGCAGTTGAGTGTTTTTTGGAAGATGAAGGCTTTTCCCTGTCAAAATATTTCTGAAACATTTGGCACTGAAGAAAATAAAAAATTTCTTCCTGTGGAATTCAAGGAATTCCATTTAGTGCCTTTGTGTATTACTGTAATCTGCATGGTGTTGGTAAAAGTAATAGAATGGGAAAAGGAGAAATACCGGCTGTGCACTGGCCAATTTGTGAATAGAAACAGAACTAGGAGTGGAATGGAACATCAGTGCTCGTCTAATTGCTGCGGGATTTGATGTGACAGTCACAGAGAGCCTAGGCTGCTATCGCATCTGTCTGTATGGCAGGATCACATCTGGCAAGAAAATTTCAAGTTGTCAGTGTTTTTTTGCTTCACTTGTGCAACCCAAAATAACCGCTCTCTACTCAGCTAATGTAGGTTTTGTACTGTGCATCATGAAGATCTTTCATTGAATGTAACAGAAATACTAGTTTCTTCAAATACAAAGTAGCTAGGGAACTTATCTTCTGCCTTTTGAACAGCAAAACCTGTTTTGTTTTGTTTGTTTTAATTCGTACAGATTGAGCAACTTCCTTCTGAGAAGCACACACGTGCTGAAGTACATTCCTTAAAATCAGATTTTAAAAAGAAAGTAAAATGTTCTTTTAAGAGTATTGATTCTTATTGGCAACATTCTTCAGGCAAAATGAATTCTCTCTCATGATCTCTCTCCTAATTTGATATTGGGAAGATCTGAAGATTCAGACATCCTGTACAAGCAATACTGCTACTCCAGGTGTATTCTTAACCTGAAAAGTGTTGAGAGAAAATGGATAACTTTGACCTTGCCAAAAAGCCCACTGAAGTCGGTAGAAATTTTTCTGCCTTTTCAGATTGAAAGTTTTTTGTGCCAAACTGAGTCCAAGTTAAACATCACACTTAGTATTTTCATCAAATTTGAGTGGCAGAGGTTGACAATGTACCTGTATTATAGATATGTGGTATGCTGGACCCTTGTAAAAATAGCGCTGATATAAAACATTCTATAATGAAGTATAAAGGGAAAGTGGAAGCATCTTATGGGCAATGATCAAACCCAGAGTCTTTTCATCTTCTACAATATTTTATCTGAGCTTGAACCAAGATTTCCTCTTGATATCTGCTTGTACTAGGGAACACTATGGACTTTGTGAAGTGAATAAACAGTGGGGAGAAAGGAAATGTAGAGGTATATTGTAGGAAAAAGGAAAACAAGCAAAAAACCAGAGACCTTGTGCGGCTAAAACAACAACAGAAAAAAAAAAAACAAAACAAAACAGGAAAAGTTTCAACCTATAAACTTTTTTATACACAAATCTTATAAGCCAGTTTAGACTCACTTGTCGTAAATGGAACTACATTTTCTCTTGGTGTATCAAAAATTATATCTCTTTGTGCTGAATAATGATGCAGCGCTAAATGCTGTTGTTTGAAGGAAGTGAGTGGGAGAGCGGTATTAGAAAACACTGAAGCACAGTGAAGACACAAAAAGAAGATTAATTATTTCCTCTCTGAAACTATTTTTGTGTGTATAATTAGATAAACAAAACGGATATCTGCACTTAAGCTTGCTATCTTCAGATGCTCTATACTTTCATTTTACTGGGGCAGTTGACAAGTATTCATTGGAAATAATGCTACTTCTTTCAGTAGGCTTTTTTTTTGTACCAGATAATACAAGTCTTTTCTTTGTTAGGAAAATTCTGTCCTAATATGCTCATGTCCACAATCCTTTTCTCCTAAAGATCTTTCTGTTCTAGAAAAGACAGTAGACACTCCTCAACACTACTTGTAATGTGATTGAAGGACATGCATTATGATAACTAACCCACCAGAACATAAAACTCTGTACATTAACAATGTCAAAGATTGTAGTATATGGTCAAAGATTTGTTTGAATACAAGGTAGATATATGAGAAGACAAAATACCTTCGAAGGCTCTTCCTAGTCCCAGCAAGCTAAGGATGAAGCTGTTAGTAAAGGATGGGTTAAATTACCACTGCATTTAAATGTCTTTTGGTGTGGAAAGAGGAGAGATCTGCTGCTGTTTATTTTGATGCTATTTTGTACTCCTCTGCTGATAAGCACAGTTTGACTGGGTGAAAACATAGGAGAAGTTGAGCCTAATGAAACTGCTGAAATCCTTCAGATTTATTACTGCCATTATAGACGAGGTAAATAAGTGAATGTGATGTACTTAAATTTCCAAGAAACGTTTTATGAAGTATTTCTTCTTATATTTCTGGCTTAGTTGGAATGCTATTGAATATTAGATAAACAAGATGCTGAATGTAATCAAAACAAGAAAAGCTACCGTATTAGTCAAGAGCTCACTGACCTAATTGAGCACCTAACACTCATATACATGAATGTTGACTTGACCCCATTCAGTGCCATATTATGACTATTTGTGAAAAAGCGGACAAGAACTGCACTAGAAAGAGTGCTGAGAAGAAAGTATGACCTAGCCAATGATTTAGATGTAAAATACCTTTGGCACTGGCTGATGTAAGAGACTCAGGCTGAGCAACTGCAGCTAACTGGATCAAGATATGCTAGAGTTGGGAAACACAATTAGGAATGGAGTCTAGGTCTGGGAAGGGTTCAGGGAAGAGGAACCAAGAAAACTGCTATGCTGAACCTGCCAAGATGAAAGGGGATCATGCTTGAGGATCAGGGTTTGAAGAGGGAAATAACAAAAGTAATCTATGTCTGAGAGTCCAGTTTTTAAGGAAGCTAGAGACAGAACTCACAGTTCTTCAGATAATTCTGTTGCTGTCCACAAAGTTACAAAAACCAGTGACAGTATGGAGCTCTTGATATTCACTCAGAGAACTAAAACCTACAGCAGCTATCTTTTTTTCCATTAGTTTAAATGGCAGAAATCCACAAAATATCTCTAAAAGTTCAAGCTGATTTATGAATCACATGGTTGTTAACATTGTCCCAGGATCTTTTTTTCTAGGATTTTGGGGTGGTGGTTGTTTTTAAATTACTCATTAGACTATGCAGGCTTAAACACAGTGAGGTTTCACACGCACACTCATGAAAACTTGGATTGCCAGCAACTATGTACACTTTTATTCAGCACAAAATTACATGTTGATGCATTATGTTCTAATTAATTTGACCTTTATTTCCCGTTTTATCTGAGATTCGTGGTCTAACAGTCCGTTACTCATAAGAAACTTCAGATTTCTTCTTCAGTCTCAAGCCCCAGTTCACTTCAGCCTTCTGTTTTATTTAGTTTCTGAATGGGAGATTACAACATGGAAGTAGAATTATAATTCAACATATGTGATACCAAATGGCAAAGACTCACTCACAGACCCTCAAGAACGGAGAAAATGTTTCATTTCTGTGAAGAATGTAATACAGCTTCTTTACAACACTTTGTACGTGAACCTTTTCCATGCTGTGGATTACCATGATTGCTAAATGATTGTTTTCTCATGATAATATTGAGTTCCCACATTGCACAGTTCAGCTCTAAGACAGTTGGCAATGAACCACACAACAAAGTGAATATTTTACTGTGAACTTAATGCACCCTTCTGGGACATACCATCTTTGATCTAATAGCTCTAATTCCACAGATGATGTAAAATGTGGGCAATTAATAACATTTGATTCTTGCGGGTAATGGGAAAGCATTCACTACAAACAATAGATGTACAGGGATATGACTAGATGATTTCTCACTGTCCTTGACAAACCCTTTATTAGGAATTTGAGTTTGAGGATATCTGCCACTCAGCCAACGAAGATGACAGCGGTCTAGTAGCTGAGGACCTGCTCACCCCTGCCATAGCTTGCTTAAAACAATCATAATTTTGTATGAAAACTTACCAGAAGGTATTGGAAATAACAGTGAAATACCAAAAAAGAATCTTCAGGACTCTGATGTGCTTGAACTGTTGTTTACTTTGTCCTCCCTTCTGAGTGAGCTGTTAAAATAAATATGTGGTTTTGTTAATCCATTGCAGTAGTTCCTCTGTAGGCAGTAGTTCTCTCATCAATGCTACTAAACTAATTTTCAAACCTCTGCTCTATTGCTAAGCACATAGCAGCTATTGCCCTTGCCCACATCTTTCCACTACCGCTTCGGGATACTTGGAATATAAATGCACTGAATGAAAGCTGATACTTAAAATATAAGATCCTTCAAGGAAAGAAACTACATGGATGTAAAGCGTAATTATTAAGCAATAACAACTGAGTTGCAGGTCGTTAACCCAGTCAGTCATTAATCCCAGAGAAATCCTCTGTGCTGAACTTTTTTACTTTATTTTTATTATAAACACAAAACAAAGCAAAGAATCAATCCCATAGGTATATTCACTCTTTAGTGGGTGAAACTGCTGTTGTTATATTGCATGCTATAATTACGGTGCACATTAGCTAGTCTGTTCTCACTGTAACACTAGTAATAACCAGTAAAGGAGGGAGAGAAATGCTTCCTAATTGTGAAATCCAAATATGAGAAATATTTGTAGTCCCCATGCTCTAAGCAAAGCTACAGGAAATGTGTCTTTCTCCCCAAAGAGGTACTTCATCTGAACAGCTGTTCCCTGGTAGGAATGCTGTCCTGCCTCACAGTCCTCCCCCCTTCAAGCACCAGGAATACACTTCCTACCTTGGTTTAAATACAGAGGCAAGTGCCTTTAACAAGATGCTCTGGGCCACAACCTTTCCAACAGCAGGTCTTCACAGCTCAAGAAAAGGTGTGCCAAAGTGTCACACAAAGAATGACAGATACCTTGACAGAGAACCACACCTTTGTTTGACTCTTTTAGAGTTAGGACAATAAAGCAATAGAAAATAAGGTACCCCAGGCAAGCCCTCATTTTGCATGAGGTCGCAGGCAGATATTTTTATTGCTAAAGACCTATAGATTTTTTTTCTAGGCTATAGGCCTATAGCCTTTGTAGCAGAAAGAAAGGAAGGAGGCGGCAGCTGCATCATTATTACCTGCCAAGGGTCTTCAGTGAACATCTAGAGATCTGAGCACCGTGTCTTCACTGCTATCGTTTTCTGTGCTACCTGCAGTTCAGCTTGTGCATGCTGCAATCATCTCACTCGCTATGTAGGCATTTCCCTGACTATGCATTTCTTTAAATCACTCCTCCTTTGCTTTGGAATATTTTAATTTTTTTTTGTGTCCTGCCTGCCCCTGCCCCCCGGTTAAATTTCAGTTGTAGTCTATTTATATCTCTTCTGGTTCTTTGGGAAGAAATGTTCTCAAACGAGATCTTGAAACAAGTTAGTTTAGTCTTCCAACTTTTTGTCAATATTTAAAAATGAGGCAGGCAGAACTCTTTATTTGCTATTTCTCATTTTCATGAAAAGAAGATTAATTTGCAGCCATTCTGTGTGTTACAGTGACAGCAAGATCTTTTGCATTTCTTCAGTCTTTTAATAAAGGGTTTGACAGGACCTGTTTTAGAGTCTTTTTTGTTGACGACAGGGTGTGGTTTTTTCATGAAAGTTTGCTTGACCTAAATATAGTTCAACTGAGAAAAGGAATGGATTTTTCAATGACAGTTGAAATTCTTTGCACGTTTTTAAACTTCAGCACTGACAGAGGCCCCGGGAGGTTTAGTGAAAAGTTCTCACAGTAGGTCGATCACTGGCCAGTGGTCACTGATGCTATCACAAGTCACTGTACGTGCTGCACACATGTACGGGTAACTTCCCATAAAGGACAGAAATTGGAAACTATTCAAAAGGCAATACCATCCACAAACAGTTTGGCTGCATGTATTCAAGTATGTAATTCTTCTTATGAAATGCTTGTCTTTTGCCAAAGAAGCTGAGGCACATGTAGCAATTTGTACCAAAATGTAAGAACATCTCAGTAGAAATACTTCTACATCCAGGAAAAATCTTGGTGCACTGTTTTGAACAATTTCAATGATTCTGTTTAGTATAACTGTAAATGTAGTTATATAATGTTCTTTTTTCTTTAAACCCACTTGTAAACAGCAATTTGGTTATGAAATTCTCTCCTTTGTGAAAACTTCAGGAATAAGAGTGTCAGCTAACTGTCTTGTTATTTCCTTGATCACTAAAGTATC
Organism: Vanellus vanellus; assembly: GCF_965231255.1. NCBI lineage: Eukaryota > Metazoa > Chordata > Aves > Charadriiformes > Charadriidae > Vanellus > Vanellus vanellus. Next base: position 10,972,679 of record NC_138915.1, on the reverse strand, counting down.
TTTATAGATTTTAAGTGTATAACATGTTAGATATCAAAGAGCCACCACATTAATACTCGTAAATTTTGTTGCTTTTTTAGTTTGAATGACAAGTGGAGCATTAATTGCTTAAAGTCTATGCAAAATTCAATGGCATAGATTACAGAATATGATGCTTTATTATTAGCTTGTTGACTATAATAATTGGTGCATTTTCTGCTGAGATTATTGATTTTCCAAGATCGTTCTCAGGAGTCTCATTGAAAATCTTTCAAGGCCAGTGGTGTCAACAGTGATGGGCTACAATGAGTTTCAATTTAATGTATTCCTTTGCTTAACTCCCCTGGTACTTTATACTTGAACAGATATGACAGATCTTCTGGCAACATTTATGTGAATATAAGATATATTAAATAATATGTAACATTTCAAACCTACTTGGAGCAGTTTCCATGGAGACCAAAGGCATCCACTGGAAATTAAAATACAGAGGATCTCAACTTATGAAATGGAAATATTTGATACAAGGTTTTGAAATCTTCTTTCAGGAGGTAGGAATTCATATGCCTGATTAATTAGGGCAATACTAATTCTGTATGCATGATCTTCTGAAAAATTTAGAAAGCAAATTAAGCACTTTTTAAAAGGAATAAAATATTTTTTAAAGCTATGTGCTAGAAAGATTAAATTCACCCCTTTACTGAACAATGAGCAAATAATCAGGCTTAATGCAGACACTTCTGTAAAAAAACTAGAGGGAATGAGATCCAGTTTTCACAGGCAGCTCAGACAATATGGAACAGAAGCACCATCCTGCAGCTGCACAAACCCCAGCTGAGGCGTGCGTAATGGCACCTCCCTGCTAGTGAGCCCTGGCTGCTGAACGCGTGTAGGTGTGTAAGCTCCTTCTTTTCGTCTTTCCTCAATTCTGGTCACTTTATACCTATTACAGAGAAGTGCTTTCCATTATGGCAGACAACTCTGCTCCAGTTATCAACTGCCCCATCTTAAAGCATGCCTCAGTGACGTCCTGGAAATGCAGGCATGGATGATTTTACCCTGAAATGAACCCGCCTTAACAGAAAAAAAAAAAAAAACACAAAACCAAACAAACAAAAAAAAAAACCAAACCCCAAACCCATTGCCTGACATACATGAAGTGATGCTATTATCTATTGAGATGAATACACTTTAGGCCCAGGGTTCTTTGTTTAGAATTAATATATTGTGCTTAGACTGCTGCACAGAGAATTGCCTTAAAGAGAGACATAGCTCTCATGAGTAGATTTCCATTTTGTTGATCAGCTTCTGAAGATTGAAATGCCCAGTTTAATCTCTGATATTAAGTCTCTATTTGTATTACTTTAAATCCTATTTAGCTGTCAGAAATTGTGTGTTGCTAGCACTGGAGCTGTTTATATCGATATCTAAATACTTCCAAATTGTGTTGATTAATAACATAAGATTGCCCAAAAGATGTGAGGAAAGAACAAGAAAAAGAGAAGGCATAAGAATAAAATGGTTCTGCTGTGGATTAAGAGTTCACTTGGGGGGGGATCTATCTTCTATTTTCTTATCAAGATTAATAGTTACGAGTACAATGTCTAATGACTGGTCCACAGTGGAAATACTGTGTGATCACCAGCACGTGATTATATGGTCAGGAGATCAAATAAGGGCAAACTGATAGTGATAATTATAGTCATTTATTTCATTCTTTGCAAGATTGCTGCAAGAAGGAAAAAAAATGCCAATTAAATATAAAAACAGATGGCAAAGAGAACTTTGTAAAGGTCAACAATAAAAAAATCTTATCTTTGAATTATCTAAGTGGATCAGACACATGCAATTTATTTGACAGAATTAAAAAATAAAAATAAAACCCACTTGATATTCAGAAGATAATGAACAACATTGCTAAAATGAAGCAAAGAGTACTAACAGCAGAAAATGAAAGATCTCACAGTTTGGCCTCTAATTACTGGTTTATATTCTAGGCTGATTCAGAAAGTGGATGTGGGTATAGAAACCGAATTATGGCTACATAATATTGACAAATTCTATATTTGATTAACTAGGAGAGAAAATGTATTTGGCTCTCTCACCTTCTGCAAGTTGCTTTTTATATAATAAAAGACTGAACTCAGTTAAAGAGTTCTAGATCAAAGCAGCTAGCCTACTTTTGATCTGCTTCAGCCAGAGTCCAGATTTTTGGTCTTCTCCAGTCTACACAGACCATCATTCTTCTTAGCATATCTTTTTGAAAGATATGTGCTTCCTTCTGAGTGGAATTACTATAAAAAAAAAAAAAAGTCAGAGATTTTGCAATATCTTTCATCCTTAATGCATTGAATGACTATAGTTCACTGCTAGGAAAACATCTCCTACTCAATGGCACTAATATTGCGGACTCCATTATGAATTTTTTTTTAAATGCATAGCAGTAAGTAGAAATTTTTAGAGAGTTTAAAAAAATCTTCTGAGGGATATCCAGAAGAAAAAGAAATCTTGACTTTTCAGTGTAATCCTGAGATATTAAGAAGTTCATATAGCCTTCATGTTATATTTGTATAATATTTTCAAGTTTTTTTTCCATTGTTATGAAGACTGGTAATCTGTATTTCTTCAACTTGATTTTATATTAAAGAAATAAGAGCTGAGTTATCTAATAATTTTTCTGCAAATGCCAATAGATACTATGAGGAAAAAGAAGGTGAATATTGCAGAAGTTTTGCAAAGATATAGAGCGTTAGCAACGCTACCTTTTTATGAAACCAAAATGCATTAGTAGGAGCTTCAGCATGCTGCATGGAAGTGCAGCTGGCTGCCATTTTTCTCTCTTAAGGCTGCTATCTTTCCAGCCTCTCTTCCCCAATCCTGTAGTGCTGCATGGGGTTGTTGTGACCCAAGTGCAGGACCTGGTACTTGGCCTTGTTGAACCTCATACCATTGGCCTCGGCCCATGAATCCAGCTTGTCCAGATTTCTCTGTAGAGCCATCCTACCCTCAAGCAGATCAACACTCCCGCCTAACTTAGTGGCATCTGCAAACTTAATGAGGGTGCATTCAATCCCTTCATCCAGGTCTTTGATAAAGATATTAAAGAGAACTAGCCCCAATACTCAGCCCCAGGGAACACCACTTGTGACTGAGTGCCAACTGGATTTAAGTCCATTCACCACAAAATTATAGAACTTTGATTTTTTTTTTTTTTTTTTTCAGAAAAAGAAAAGAGAAAGAAAAGGAGATCTACACCTTGTTTCATTTAATTGAGAATAATGACAAGTCCAATCCTGCCATAACCTAACATATACGGGCAGTCCCACAGAACACTACATAGACATTTGAACTCTGATATATGGAATAATTTGTACTACCAGGGTCTTAGACTTTTGCATTTCTATTGATATTGAATACAAGGGTTCAAGGTGAACTTGAAGATTTACATGACTAAATACTGTTCTTTGCATTCCTTTATCATAATACATAGGATAACTTTCCAGTCTCTAGTATGAAAGCTCTTTTGTAACATAGACCTATATTTCTAAAATATGCCAGAAAAAGACAATATCTTATGTCTATTTAGCAAACGTATGGGCAGCAAGGAAAGGATTATTCAAGTATAACTTGTAGTAGTCTAGCAAAACATTTGGTAAGTTCAACTGAGGTCTTGTCAGCCTTAATCAGAACAACTGTTCTTATACTGAAAAATGAATGGTTGCACATGACAACATTTGAGATAGTTTACATTTTTAATGGAATAGTTTTCTGTCAAGAAATGCTGCTCTGTTGCATTTGAAGGATGTTGTAGGACTACGTTTGTTTCAACACTATACAGAAATAAAGTATATTAATTTCAAATGTATTGAACTTTAAATAGCTTACAGTATTCAAACCCCTGTTTCCAAGTTGTGAGGTTGGGAAATTGCTATTGCACAAAACAAACCCTTTCTCTCCATGTGGGGACAAAACTTAAATTAATATGTCAGTATTTTCTGCAGATATTAATTTGATAGTCAACCAGCTCTATTCAACATAAAATCCAGACCAGTTCCATTTCCACTCACAAAGTCTCCCAGGAAATTGATCTCACTTTCACTGCTTTATGTAGAAGAGACTTGGACCTCTGTGCCTTTCTTTCTGAACTGAATGTGAAAAAAACATGCTTATCCTTATCCCTTCCCATCACTTGTGCATGGTGTTGTTGAGATATTAATCCATTACATATGCTTTCCAGAAAGGGAACCGATATAGAAGATTCTGACCCTGGCCAGCAAACCTCCTTATGCCATCAAAGGGGAGTGAAGAGCTGATTTGGGCAGTTGAAATTCTTCCACTCTTTAACTATAAGTGTTATTCTTAAGACAACAACATATTTTCTTCCTGCATTAAGAGAGACAGGGAGATCCTCCTAGATGAGGGATGTGAAACTAATACAGTGAACTTTGTGGCAAATACTGTTCTTCCCCCAAACCTGTACAAACGTGTTGTTTCAGGCTCTGTTATGATAAGCATTGTGATTATGACCATACTATTAATGCGTTTTCCTGCCATGAAAAAAGAAAGAAACATGAGTGAAACAAACCTGAGAGTGCAACACAGCAGTGGGTGAAGGTGGCTGCAGGTAAACACTCCAATAAAAAAGCAGGAGCTTATTTTACTGGAGTTGACATAAGGTTACTGGACAACCTATGATGCTCTTGTATTTCATTTCTATGTTGGTTGCATGTCTGTATTGGGAAGACAGGAGTCTTCAGAGGAGACTGACAAATAATAATGATTTTCTGGAGTTCTGTTTTGTCATGTGCTTAAGGATTCTTATGGGATAACATAACGTGGAGTCCTTCAAATGAAGGACTTTTTGAAAATTAGGACAGAATCTTGTGTTTGATGGTGTCAAAGAGGAGGCAGTAATGGCGAGTCAGGATTAGATTATATTATACCAGAGACAAGCTAAGCAGTTTATCTTGTCAGAACCCTTTTAAATGCTTCTGAAAAAGATTTGAAAGGCATCGATATCAAAGAGGACCACAGGATCAAGGTATGGACAAAAAAGGTGGATAGCTTTTTTAAATTGTGTAAGGGACTTACATTTTCTGACACTGGTATTAGTTGGGATGATGTGCATATACGTCTTAAGTAGGGAGTGGAAGCTGGAGAACTAAATCATACCAATTCATAGCAAGACACAGTCTAATGTTCAAATTTCCTAACAACTAACAATCCAACACAGACGCATATTTTTCTACTGCATATATCTGTCCTATGTTTAGCATTTGTCTCTTTCAGTCTCATTTCATGTTCTTCCCCTTTGAAATACACCGTTTCCACAGTAACCAATGTCATCAGTTCACCAACAATAGGTTACCCTGCTATAAGTGTACTAAGTCAGCTTGTTGAATGGGTTTTAAATATATAAAGTGATTTGTGAACTTAGCATGAAGCTAAAGTGAGAAACATTTTACTGATACTTCTCTTATTAATGAATCATTTTAATATTGAAAAAGGATCTTAATGTAAAACTGAAATATAATCCTGTTTATTGTACAAAAAGGTTCTGAGAACTATGACCATCATGCTGGTGCCTTCCAAGGCTTTTTAATAAACTGAGATTCAAACCAAGGCTGCGAGAGTAGCTCTTAGTCAAGATAGACTCTGAAGAAAGATTAGTAACTTTTGTTGCTTTATGGATATTCTGTCCTTCCTCTTAGCAAAATGTTGGAAAAGTCCTAGACTTGTCTGTTTTTAAAAAGAATGCGACACAGAAATAATCCTGTTACTAATTTTAAGGCTGTGAATATTCTGGGTCATTGCTGAAATATCATCATGACTGCAAAAACAGTAGAAAATTGCTCACGGGCAAATGACATCTAAAGAAAAATCTTTGCATTTAGAGGAGGGAGACTTAGAAAACAAATTATTATTTAATTAATTCCTGTGGTTTTTATAAATGACCTAATAGAAAATTTTAGGATTTCCACTTGAAAGTGTTGTTAGTTGTGCTCTCTTAAGCTTTGAAGGTCAGGAATTTTAATAGTTTTGTAACTTAAACTTATTTTATGGTTGAAATGCACCTCTAGGAAGATGGTTATAGTTTAAAAAAATATAACACATATCTCACAATAGTGTAATTTCCTGTTGTAGAACGTGGGGAGACTCAGCTTCTGAGATGACAACAAAAAATTTTAGTTTTAATAAAGCATTAATATCGATAAGAAGATTTGTGTATCTGATACACAATGAGTCAGCTTTCTAGGAAAACTGATAATCAGATAAATTTCAATTAATATACTGACTTAACATAGGTTCTAATTTTAAGTAATCAATGGGGACATCTTAATTTTGTTTAAGTTTTTCCAGTTATGAGACTTTTTTTTATTATTTCATATATTTTTTTCTGTTCAGTACTTTTTTCCGATTGTACCCTTCTTCTCAGTAACTTCTCAGAAGTATGGAAAAAAATTATGTTTTCATACAAATGTCATACTTTTGACACTTGGGAAAACACTGATTTTTCCACTCTGTCTCAGGAACTAAAATGAATGGGGCTTTTATTTCAGCTTCCGTTCCTAAGAAAATGAAACTCATATGATTGTTTCGCTGGCTGCACAAGCCACACAGAGAGAGACATCTTAAAAATAATTAAGTTCCTAAAGAATTTGTGGAAAATAATTAGCAATACCAAATTTTTTTTCTCACAAAGGAAGACCTTTCAGTGCAGGTGTCAATCAGGACATACACACTTGGAGGTACGACAGGTAGCTGATGCTATAGTGAATGTGAGAAAGAGAATTCAGCATATTGTGATGGAACTTTATGGCACAAAAAATCACACAAAATTTGGCTTAATCACTTTCACGGTTTTCTGCAGCTCTCCCTTGATTCTAAATCAATGAACCAAACGAACCAAGAGATATCCCCAGATAAATGAGATAGGACTAGAATTCAAGCCAATGGTTAACTAGCTGACTTGCTATGGGATTGTTAGAAGACAGGGTAAAAGCAGGAAATGCTCTGGATTCAGCTAAGAGGAGGATTGTTTTTTTTCTAATGTTTGGGGTTTTTTTGCAGTCATAGTGCAGTAAAAAATTAATATTCAAAGGACCTCATTCCTTCCCATTTGATTAAAAAAGCTACACTTCTGTATTGGTGCTTCAAGTAATTGGCTCCTTTCTCTTATTCTCTTTCATCTAGGAAGAGCAGCAACTTCCTTTGGCCTCACCAAAGTGACTTAAGATACAGCCTCCAGCCTTAGGCTCTTGGGAGTCCCAAGCTGAAGCTAAAACACAACTAATCTCTCCTCCATTTGCACATGAGATGATCTGAGTCATTTACCTTCCTGACTTTCTCCTCATGTCCTAAGGGCAGGTAATTTCTTGACTATTGCTCTAACACTGGCTTTTCGTCTTCCCTACTTTTCTCCCCCAAAATGCTCTGGCAGTGAAACTTCCAAAGAACTTTGCTGCATTCTGATTTTAGCCTGTGGTTTCTTGTCACGTGAACTAACATACCTCCTACAGATTTAGACATTCATGTCTAAATTGTAGACAGACTTTTAGCTACTTTCTACTTTCTTATATTCAAGTATAGCACAATTTGTGTTCCTTTCATCATGCCTCTCTCTTCCTGCCTCTCTGTTTCTTCTTCCCTTCTGCAGAAAGTATAATTTACATGCTACATGAAGGACTTTATTTTTACTTTGGTCTTAGACAGGTTAAAAGTCCCTAAGTTTAGGACCCTTGAGTTTACTGGGGCCAGAGATTTACCTCCAGGATCCAGAACTACCCCAAAGTCCTTCTTTTTCCAAATCTTTTTACTGTACCTCAAGCTTACTCTCTGCCAGTCAAATCCCAGAGCATGGACTGATGCATTAAGTGAGAATTTTAAGGCACAAGCAATTGCTGGGTAAAAAGTGAACAATGAATATGAGATTATTTTGAAAGATGACTGAAAATTAAATAAAAACAAGCACAACAGTTTCTGGCAGAAAAGATGGATGTTGAGGGGGAAGGAATACGTTATCATGTGTCTGAGAAGTTCCTGCATGTTAACATTCATAGTTACTGCAGCTAATTAGTTCCCTGCTGAAAATATTTTTTCTTCTTATAAGAACCTGTGTAATGAACATGAAAGATTGGTTTCAGTAAATATAATTCTGCACTGGAAGAAAGCCATTCCTCAAGATCACAACTCAGGCTGGTGTTCACAAACTGATCTGAGTTACATGGAAATATATAAAATATCAGCATACTACATTCTGTAGCGCTGGTGATCCTTGTTTTTTTATAAACAGTACCAGAAATCAAGTGCCTGCGTTATACTCTATTCCTAGTTAAACAAATATTTTTTAGAAAAGTTACCAAAACAGCAGACAGTACAGAAAGAAAACATAAAACAAAATGTGTTCAAATGTGATTTTGTTCTGAAGAGTTAAAAAGGAAAAAAGGAATTGAGAGGCAAAAAAAAATTTCATACACTTGCTATTGGGTCATTTCACATCTCATTTTCATGGCTCTTTGAAAGTTTTTTTCCTTTTGTTTAGATTTTTTTTTAATGTGACCACATTAAATGTGCTGATCAGTCAGAAGACTTTAAAATTGCAGAGCCATTTGGAAAAGTGAGCCTTGGTAATAGACACCTGAAAGCAACTGAAACTAATATAGGTAACGCATATATTAGCAACAGATTTGGGAAACCCCAAATAATGCCTTATTGTGATGTGTGAACAGCATAGGATTTTAGATTGCTAGTAGATTCCTGATGAAAATAAACATTGGAATAATTTTCCATTCTGAAACTATTTTCCACAATCAAACCTCAGGCAGGACAGTATATACAGCTTTTTAAATATATATATTATATATTTTTAAATATATATATTTAGATATATACATGGTTTATAAATTAAACTTGTTTGTTCCTTGAGGTTAACTATTTCTACTAGTCATTTATGTTGCTATGTGTGTTACCCAACTCAAGAAAACATCTTTCAGCTAAGAGAAACTGAAGAGTTTCTTATATAAGTATGATTCCCCAGGCTTTGTCAGACACATTTATCAAGTATAAAAATGTTATAAATGAAAAAATGTGTTTTAATACAAAATCTGAGTGCCAGAGCATGATCTTTGCAACGCTCACCCAACAGCTGTGGAGCTGGTTATACAAAACCCTTTGCCATAAGTAGACCCCCTTTCTGGACCATTCTTAGTCCCCTGCCTGAAATAATATGACTGTATCGCTACTGAAATGAGTACTTGTCCTTTAAAATGACCATGGTACTTAGACACGTGGCCACAAGGGGAATGAGATCTTCTACTTGGTATTCCCTTTATAGTCCTTTCTAAACTGCAGTTGTCAGCATGAGCTTTGGGCTGTACACAGGAACATGCCTCTATGAATTTTTTTAAAAACTCTTCTTCAACAAGTAAATTTACAAGACCTGCTCAATAGAGATATTAGTTAATACTTCATTTACGTCTTTGTGAAGTCTCAGATGTCTCCACTGGGGTGTTGAAACAAGACAGGCTCAGGAAAAAGGTAGCTACTAACAGTCCTTTTCTGAAGGACATGCAACAGCTGTCAGAAACCATTCTCGCCAAGCAGCTGGACTTTTTATTTTTCCTTCTCTGTCAAACTACTTTCCAAAGTATTTTGAATTTACGTATCTTGGCATGCTTCCTTGGACACAGCTAGCTATTTTGAATCATAATGTTAATGTGGAAAGTGAACTTGCAGTTATGAAAGATCCAGCATAAGGAATAAGAATTACAGAGTTGCATGATGCAAAACATCCATGAAATGGGCTGCTCGAGCAGTCAAGAAAGCAGTCTGATGAACATCAGTTCTTGAAGTGAAGGACGTAGCTATAATTTAGCCAGCTGTCATAAGTACTGCTAAAATTCACTGGGGGAAACTACAATTACCTGAGAGAATATCTTTAACTCTCTGTTCCTGGGGCACCCATATTGTCATCAATTAGAATCAAAATCATATGCACAAGTATAGTTGCCAGTGTGAACTATGAAAACATGGTGGCACTGGCAGATTTCTGTTGTAATTCTGGATCATTTCCATAATCAAAGAAATTTACTGACCCAGAACTATGTTAAAAAGAACCAGTTTTCTATATTACTTTCCTACACTGCGTTAGATAAGTTAATGTTTGAAAAATTTTATCCTTAGTGTAAAAACTTATTTTATATTTTTCCCTCATCAGATAATCAAAAGAGAAATAGAATCCAAATCTACAGAGGGAGAGTTTAACTTCTTTTAGAATGAATGTAGTGTTCTTGGTGCACGCACTGATGCTATCACATTGTTAACACTATTCCTTTTGTCTCATTTATATTAGACCTTATGAGTAGTCATTGTTTCACTGGTTTCAACGACAAGGTCTTCATGGCAGGGACTCGGTAGAGTGCCTAACAAAGGTGTTTAACATAGCTTGACTCTTGAGTACTATCACAATTAACATCAGTTAATAGCACAGTTAGGTTGTGTGTGGGTGGAATGGTTCCTAGCCTTATCATAGACAAGATTAATCACTAACATTCAGTCTTTAATCTCTTTATCACCTCTAAATAGCTATTTCTTTCTCCTTGCAGTGCTTTTTCTCACCGTTGTCTTAATCTGATTTTTAGTACCCTGTAAACCAGCAGATCTCATATTGGGTGGATCTTACTCCCTTCTGCTACTTGATGTTACCTTTGAAACATAACTAGAGGTTTTGTTGACAGAGAACACAACTGGGCTCAAGAAGCTTGTTTGCAGCTTAGTTAATGTCATTGCTTAATGCCTTAATCTGCTTAATTGCAAAGTGACAGGAATGATTTTGCCATTTGTTATGATCAGTTTTGATACCTCTAAATGAAATGTGCTAAATGAGAGTTAAATATTATAAATATATTACTAGAAACTGCAAGGAACATTTGGTTGGATGATGTAATATATTTAGCATTATTTTGCATCTATTCAAAGACTCTTTAAAGTATCAGGGAGATCTTTTTATATGTGTATAAGAATCCTGAAATAACAAATGTTAACATATGTTGAATTACAGTGTAGCTACAGTACACACAACTAATCTCTGCCATTCAGTTTTCATTCCCTCCATGAAATTAAAACCAAGAATTCTTCTGAAGAGCTGAAGGAGCTTCAGCATCTAACATCACATTGATATGCTCTGCACCACGTGGTGGGACAGATTTCAGCACTGTGTATCTCTAGTGAACAACCAGTAAGAGATTCCTTTTATATACATGATTTTATCTTGCTTCCGTCATAAACATCCTCTCCTTTCCACCCACTCCCATCTGCACCTGAATTAAAAATATTTCACTTCTGTCTATTTTAGGGGCTTATATTTGGAGATCATCAGCTAAATCCAAAGGTAAAAGCATCCTCATGTAATCTGTCACCACTGGTACTAGCATCTGAGAATAGTTTCTGGAGAGACCAAGGACTAATAAGAATGCTACAGAAACTGCCAGTACCTATTTTCTTACACATGCATTTGGGTACACTTGCAAAGTTTTCATAGGTCTGAGAATACTTCTGTGGCACAGGGAATAATATTCCAGTCCAGTTTTATGTCTGAAGAAACCAAAGTGCAGTCATAGTTAATGATGCTCCAGATCATTCTGCAGCTAAGGGACAGAACTGGGAATAGTTACCATGAAAGCAGTTTGCTATAAATGTACTGCCAGAGACCTGACTGTTGCAATAACAAACTTCTTATAGTAAATCATATGATAAGATCTTTGAAGGTTGAAGCTCTGTTTTTCAAAAGTGAGTCATATGTCTATGCTACAATTCATGATATTAGTGTTTCAAAATCACTGATAGTAATGTAGTGACAAAAGCGTAGACCAGAATGTGATTTCACATCAGCTACTGGTATACTGCTGTATGCTGTACTTGTTGATTATAATTAGAAGGGAATATGCATCTGAGTCATATAGATTTAAACCTGCATTGGTATGTCTCTCAAAATTGAAATCCCCCAATGTCCTGGTTTGAGGTAAAACAGAACGACACCCTCTTAGGTGTACAGGCTTCCCTTTAGGAACTGTGGACATGAAAGGTTTTATTAACTCAGTCAATGAACTTAGATTCTTAAATCCCATCATATTTGCCCTTTGACTTTATATCTAATGAGCTTTCCAAGTATCAAAATAGCTGCTTGTGTCTCTTGCACCACCTAAACTGAAAACATCAGCCTAACAAAATCTAGTCAGTTCCCACCTAGAATGACTGGAGTTCATGGCATGTACGTTTTTTTCCCAGCCTTCTGATGTTCTCATCTGGGTAGCCTGGATATCTCATCATACTTAAGACCAGCTTGGAGTCTCTTGCTAGTCTTGGCAGGATCAACAACCTAGGTCTTTCGTACCTGTGTCATGCAAGGAGTTTAAATCAGTAGACATGCCCTGAGTGTGAGTGTGCAAAATGCAGGGAGAGAGAAAATATTGTATTACTTAACACCTTGGGTATGCACAAACTAATTGGCAGAGCTGTATTCCAGTTCCCCCTCAAATGCCTGTTTTGGTAAAGTTTGTATAAATGTCTAAATTTGAGAAATCAAACTGTAATATAAATCCAAGAAACTGTCGTCAATAAACTAGAAATGGTTATGTGGTACTTACAAATTTTAAAAAAATGTATTTACCAGAATTTATCAAATTAATCTTATTGTGGACAATCCTGGATATGTCCAATTTTTTCCCTTGGAAGGGTGAGATTTCTCTCTTTAGAGAAAATCGTGACCCTACAGAGTCAATAGGGCTCTTTGGCTCCTTTCTGTCGCCCTTAGTGCAGCCTAGCTACTTCTGTTCAAATAGGATATTAAAAGTGTTTTGGAAGAGGACATCCAAATCCAATTATCTTGTGGAATGATTACATTTCCTACAAACTCACTGTGTCTTCTCTTTTGTTTCTTTCTTGATTTTATACTGAGCCACAAGTAAATTAAGATAATGATGTTATCATATTTGAATTAAATAGAGAAGTTATTTATATCTGGGCATTATTAATATAGTTAGATGAATAAATCAAAGCTGCGTTTACCAGACTAGGGGAAGCTTTTGTTTTAGAGAGGATTTCTGGTTTAATTGTATTAGGACCCTGTATTCACTAATAAAACATAACGCTACAAACATAGAAATTATCTGGAAAGCAGTGAACTGCTTTTGTAACTAAGTTATCTGCATGTAATAATGAAAAAATTGGTTCACTAGACAGTCATTTCAGTGCTTCAGAAAATCAAGCCTACAAATTAGTACATTTTGTATCCTCCTGCAACATTTTTGTACAAATTCCAGTGCTCTAACTTTGAAAGACATTTTTGGGGACCGGTGCAGCAATGAGAATATTTCGTGGTTGAGTCCACAGTTGTTTTCTGGTTTTCAATGTAATTCACTCCACAAATTAAAGTAAGCGAATGTTATGTAGCACTGCTTTTATTGTTCATTTATGATGGATGTTAATTATATTACTTAATACACAACTAAGAAGTGCTTAGATAATCTGGCAATGAGGACCTGACACAAAACAATTAAGTACAGTGTGATATTTATAATTCAGCATGATGTCCTTATTGTTATTATTAGGTTTTGACACTTAATTCATGATCATACTTGCTTTCCATTCTTTCCAGTACTGGAAAGTGCTTTGTGGAACTGCTGTAATTTTGGGAGGTATATTGTGTTTCTGCAGCATCTCTTTGATTAGGGTTCTGATCTATCAGTTGTGCTCCAAGTCACTGTTGTAGTATAAATAATCAACAGTTTGTTCAGTCTGGAAAAAGACCTCTCCAAATGCTAATCTGTAATTGGCTGTCAAATTTAAGCAGCACTGCAGTGCTTTGAGCTGGCAATCCAAACATCATCATTTAGAAACAAAACACCATACGGTAGAATCAACTCACCACAGTAATTTTCTCCACTGCAGAATCATTAAAGTATTGTAGCATCAAGAGGAAACTAAAATATCCTTGGCCAATGAGAAGGCCACCAGCCTTCTGCAGTTGAAGCTATTTTTAGTCATTCTGCTACTTTAACATTTGAATTCTTCACAGTCTTCATACATTGTCCTAACACGTCGCAGTCTCCCTTTACATTTTAAACCAGATCTGAGTTACAGATATTCATGTTTGGAGAACCAACCATGGCAGACTCTCGCCACCACCTTAAAGGGCTGCCTAACTCCCTAGTGTCACATGAGTCTCTGGTGGAGCTAGAAACTGAACCTGGAAATTCCAGTAGAGGCCAGATAGCCAGAGGATTGCAATCCCTGCTATGAATTGTCTTCCTGCATGGTACCATTTTGCTTCTGCAAAGTTGCTGTTGTGCTAAGATTCACACCAGAGCCAGTGATTAGGATGGTGTACAAGTAGGTAGAAGGTATAGCAGATACTTCTCATTTGGGCTTAAACCTTGAATAAATATAATTTGGTAAATAATTCCATATTAATGCTTTCAGTATCTCCTCAGTTGTTGGGACTGCTTCCCTTACAGAACAATCTGAAGGATGGAAGCAGCTGAAACATTTTTCATGACTTGTTGCTGTTTTATATGTAAAGCGATTTGAGGGTAGGGGAATCCTTAAAGCTCAAGCTCAGGATTCAGCATATGGATTCTTTTATCTCTTTGTCTTTTATAAAATGTTACTGAATCACTCCAGAAGAAGCTGGGAAGGGACTGTCTTCATAAATTGCTTCATACAGACCAGCACATCCAACACTGAAATTACTTGGCAAAAGAAACAGCTTTATGTAAGTAGCTGAGTCCAAAGGTGTTAAGAGTTCTTTGCTTTTTCAGCAATACAGTAAATCAGCTGTAGTCATGAGTGATTCTCCCTTCATAACACTGTAAGCCAACATATGAAAAAAATGCACAAAACTGATGTAGAGTATTAACACACCTTTTTAAGCTGTCACCTACCGATGCAAGAAAACAGTAGCATTAGAAGCAAAGAAAACAGAATGGTATTTCTACTTTGGGAAGCTCAGCTGAGATTCTGCTGAACAGAAAGTACAGAAAATAATTTTTGAGAGAATTGCATGCTTTTAAATAGTCTGAAAGCTAAATTATTAGGTCGGTTCTATCAACCTTCCCATTAAAACTGCTATTTATATTTCCTGTCAGACACTCTATAGACAAAGAGAAAACAGTCATACTCGCTGGTGCTAGACTCTGCCGTCCTTGCCGTTAACTGTTTCTCAAGATTAGGCATGTCACTCTGCAGTTAGGGTCAAACTCATAGAAACAAGCACAATATCAGGATGGAAAACACCTTTTATTTGTTGTTTGTTTAGTTTTGGCATCTGGACTGTAGAAGGAAGAAAGCTGTTTAAAAGCAAAAACTGATTAAATGACTATGAATGACGGCTGCAGGACAAATTGAAAAAAGCTTTGATGTAATACTGTGCTTTTTACTCAAACACTGTAGCACTTTATTGTTTAAAAGTACTTGCTACATTTAAAATAGCTCTCAGCCCTACAAGAGAGAAACACTACATGCTCTTTATACATGAACCGGGAAAACAAAGAGGTAAGGGTGTTAATCCTCAAAATACTGAAGCTCAAGACATCTGGTAATCAAACTAAACACCACTGAAATCTGTTTGCAATTAAAAATCCAAGCCCATTATATAAACAGGCATTGGGGTTTGATTTGGTTTGTTTTGTTTTTGTTTTTTTTTTTTTTTTTCTGGGAAGTGACAAGTGGGCAGAGATTGTTCTGAATAGGTTAGTCTCTGAATTTGAATTTGAAATTTGAATTCTGTCTGTAAAAGAACAATGTTGGAAGTCACTGGTTCCCAGTTCAGTATTTAGTCCCACAGTAAGAAAATGTACCAAAGCACTCTTAAAACATTGATTGGCAAAGAAAATATAAACCAAACATACCCTGTGTGTGATGCAGTGAAGTCTTTGAAATGACAGAACAATGTGCTTTCAGCAAACAGAAAGAGAAGTTGCTTTTGCATTCCAGGTGCTGATGAAAGAAAAAGATATAGTGATATATTAGTAAAAAATGAAGTTCGTATCATGTATTTTCAGGCTTACAGTGAGACTGTAGTTGTAAGACTTCACAAGCTTCTCATAACAGCCATGAAGTTAATTTTCATGGGGAGAAGAGATTGTGTGATGTTGAACTACTTAGTTAGTTTTGCGTTTGAATTGAGACTGAAGATTTTTGTTTCTTTGGCTAATCCCTGAGAATACACTAGCAGCATGGGAGAGCCAAAGACCCCCCCAAATTAAAGTTATCCCTCCAGAATTGAGTCACATCAAAAAATTGAAGGTGTGTTATGTTTATTTTTATTCAAATCTTACACAAATATGACCTGGGTTTTGCAGTAAGAGGTACCCATTCTGAAACCAGTGGAAAGCCTTTGAAGCCCATTCATTCAAAATAAATTTTGTAGCAAATCATGGGACAAGGAAAGATAAGAAAATAAATGGGGATAATCTTTCTGCTCTGTCAGTTTGGTGAATCTATTCCACTTTTCCAGCTTACAAAAAATATTACCCCCAAAGGTCTATGTTTTTTCCATGTCAAGAGCTTAAAGCTTGTGTTTGCTTCATTGATCTAGCTAAGATTTCAGGTATGGATATATAATGAATTCATTACATCAAACCGATCCCACGTAAATATCACTAATATGTTTCTGAGAATATTTTCCGTGGGTATTTTCTTCTGACAAAATAATATCCCTTTCATGCCATGTGAATAGCAGAACAATAGTTCTGTAGGGGCATTAATGTTTGGGAAAAATGAATTTCTAAATTATAAGCTTCAAGTATGGCAAAGCACATCCATATAACCCACCAGTGAGGAACTTGGCACAACCATGTTGCTTACCTGGCAAATAAAAGAAAGGAGGAATGTATAAGTTTTAAATATCAACGGACATCCACTTAGAAGTAATTCATTATTTGATTCATATAACAAATTGTAGAACAAATTCAAGTAATCATGAATATGTTTGAGAAAATATGACTGCTTACAGGAAAAGCTTTTTCATTATGGAAATTGTTCTTTGCAGTTATTTACAAGGATATGCTCATAATATTACCATCCAAACTTGATTCACAAAGCTATACTTACAGTTCAGCTTTCCACTGAAATGAGAAATGAATCAAAGATAGCAGATTTTTATAGTGAATTGTACCTTCTTCTACAATTATTCATCTGCCTTTAGTAAAGATATGCAAAATCTGGAAATCTCCCAGTAGGTTAAGGGAGACTTGAAATTAGATCTAAAATTTATTTATGAAGCAATACAGTGCAAGTTCCTAAATGCAGGTGTCATTTATGGAAGTCAGGAAAATTGAACTGAATGAAAATGTTGGGGCAAATATTTATAACTACTGAAAATAATTTCAAGACAGTGTCTGTATAGCTTTGTGTCAAAGATGACAGACTTAATATGAATAGTGGCTGAAAGGGCATGTTATTTGACATGCAGATTTGTTGAAATGACCGTGAGCCACATTCCAGCTGGGTGTTATTTGGTAGAAATGCAGTCCTATAGTCATTCACATTTAAATTTAAAATCTGGCTCATGGTTTTCAACTTTTGAATTTGGAACTGTACTCAGATTCCTTTGTACTGAAGAAAAAAGGGTTACAGAGCTCCCAAGCTGCTCACCTGTAAATCCCAGAAGGTTTTATAGGCCTATCCCTTCCAAAAGGTAGGGATAAAAATTGCAGTTAGAGTGAATAATCCTGTATAATTTCTAGGTAAAAGACCTGGGGTTCATTTTTCACTTCTCACTCCCTTTCAGAAGAAAGGCAGGCAGAAGAGAGGTTCCACAGAGACTGAAATGATCCACAGATTAAGAATGATAATAGGACTCCAGAGTGGCCCTTCTAAACAAATGCGGTTAAAAAGTTGACATCTTCTGGGAGGCCACGCTAGCAAGAAATATCTTCTTCTTTCCTTCTAGACAATGGCTGCCTACAAAATTCATATGAATCTTAAGCATGAAAGGAGCATCGCTGTCTTATATGAGTAAAAGCATTCATGCTCGCATGAAGCTCAGCAATTTACTAAAGATTTTGAACTGGGCAGCCCTGGAATGGAAGGGAACAAAAGCTGTATGGGAGACATTTAGGCTGTGCTAGAGAGAACACGTGTAATATGCTGATCAGTCCAAGATCGTCCTATGCAGCTATGTTTCTATCACAAACAAAGCAAATTGATGAAATAGCTGCTCTCAGACACAAAAAGTAAGATCTCTCCTCTTTCAAATAAAAGGCTGCGCTGAAAATTTGCTAGAGTATTTAATTTAAATTTTTCCCCTTTTATTTTGGTATGCCAGAAACATTTTGTTCATTCATATGTGGCTCTCTGGAAGACCATGGAAGAGTATGATACTCCCCATTGTAGATGTTACATATGCTAGAGGTCTGTGCGGTTATTCCATTTCTTACAAATATGTTTCACTTCTGCCTGGACGGATTTTGATGATGTGAAGAACCTGCATTACACAGGTCTGAAGTAAGAACTTCAGATGCATGTTCAAATGCCTAGTTTATCAGGACATTTTGTACTGGGGAGTTTAGTCTATCCCGTTAGAGATGAATGTTCTAATCCTACAAACCTTCAGGCATATATATTTGCTTACTCAAGCAGATTATATCAAACTCCAGTAAATGAAAATACCTGTTACTCTAAATTTATTCATTTGCCTCACTGTTTTCTAGTGTTCAAACTCTAGATTATACATATTTAACTATATATTTCCATAGGTTTATTGCCTCACAGAACTGGGAAGCATTGAAATTAAGCTGTCAGGTGTTTTGCTTTGGTTTTGTTTGTTCGTTTGCTTACAGTGGGAAAAAGAACAAGCAAGGTAGCAAAAAAGAGTGAATCCATGTAGAAAGGAAAATACTGCAGGAGCAGGATACTTGACAATCCATTACTTCTTAAAAGAAAAGAAATGACATTTTTCTTCAGGCTAAATAGTGCTTCTTTTTACATAATACTTAGAACTGACTTATCTTTTCAAAATAGGAAGAAATTATCTTCCCTGTGGTACAGTTGATGACAAAACTCCTACTGTAGTTTCTAAAACACTGGATAATAAAATAGAATCAGGGTGCAGCATTGCTTAGGAGTACCAAAACCCATAATATCTTGAGTACCTGTTTCTCACAAGAAGATATGTTTCATTTTTTTTCACTTTACAAAACTCTCCCTTTCATGAAAGTACCTAAATCAGCAATGTGGCAGAGAAAAAAACCCAAACAAACAACTAAACAAAACTGGGTGTAATGAATGGCCATTCCTAAAGAAGAGGTTCAGATTGTGATTTAGTTCAGTGCTTGGAGAAGCCGAAACATTTGTCCTATTTATCCAGACTCAAGCAATGGTACTGGAACATACTGTGTGTTGAAAGACACTGTGATGTACTGAATGTTAGTGTCAAAAGTTTTGTTATTTATTATTTAGTTAGTGCCTGAGTAGGTAAGTAATAGATGATTAAGAGTTATGTATAACAAAGAAATGGATATTCACTTCTTGATAATATTTCAATAAAAACTTACAGGACAGTGAGAAGTAGGTGGGATGTCCAATAATGGCCAATATGGTCTCTGCTTTTCCATAACTACATCTCCAAACCGTTTCTGGATAAAGCCTTCAAAATGGTATAGATAAGGGGATGTAACTCGTTCATAGCAAATATAACATATAAAAATTCTTCCTTAATTTAAAATGAATGGATGATAATTCATCCTCGTATGGGAGCTTGAAAGTAAAATATTTCCTGGTCCATTTTCTATCTGTTAGACATTCACGACAGGTGGATTATATATAAAATGGTTGCAGTTCAACCAGATACTCTGTTGTGTGAATTGATACCCATAACTGTCAGAATAATTTAGTGTTCTGGCACAAATACTGTCTGTTACTCATTTTAATACCCTCCTGCTGTGAACATTTTCTAAGATCTGCTTAAAATGGTCCTTCTTTTGGTAACCTTGACCATGCCCTGTACTGGTGCTGGAGGCTTTTGACCGTAGGTGGAGTACAGTGGCATAAAAGAAGAATTGGTTGAGGGTTGGAAAAGCTACGCGGGTGACTTCTGCAGCGGATGCTCTGCCATTGCAGATGTGCTAGGCAGGGCAGTTTTTTTCAGATGATCCCACCCTTTCTGTCCCTCATGAGCTAAATCTATTTCTCAGAATTGCTGAACCTCTCCAAATTCTGGCATCCCACTGGCAGGAGCTAGAGTTAGGAGGAAGAGTTAGCCGAAGGATTTAGGATTTCCTCATCCCTCAGAAAAGCAGAGGGAAATTTGCCTCTTGTTCACCTGTAGCTTCCTGCCCACAACTTGGCTGAAATTTGAATGCTTCCCTTACTTGCTCTGTCTTCACTGCTACTACTGTGTATGTACCTATCTTTTCCTTCTTTTATTATTTTGCCATTTAATGTCTTCTTGCGACGTTATCTTTCTTCCTCTGCTTCCTCTTTAAATTTATGTTTATCTCTTTTTATGCACGTGTACTGACCTTCCACAATTGGCTGCTGTCCTCCGTTGCTGATAGAATTTGGTGTTTTCAGGCCTAGAACTAGAAATAGGAAACTGAATCTGAAAAACTGTTCAGATACACAGCTGTCCAGTATTTCTGACACAATTTTTGCACAGGTTAATGCTGTTCTAATGAAAGAGGTTAGAGCTACAGTTCTAGAATATCAAAACTCCAGCTCCCTCTGAAATACCTTTTAAAAATGAAATACACATACTGACTAGAAAAAAATGCAGCCTATACTTGAAAGAGAGAGTGTGCTCTGTGGAGAGCATTGTATACAACAAGAAGCAAACCCAAGGCAACTCCATGTGCCGTTTCTGATAGTGCAGATGTTTCCCAGTAGTTAGTAATTGCTTGGTTCTTTGATAACAAATAAATGAGTTACTTAAACATGATTAAAATATTTTGCTGTTTCCCTAATGCAAATATTGAAAAATTATAGTTTACAAGTTTCACATCAAAAATGTACAGAATTCAACACTACCTTTCAAGTGGAAAGTTTTTCTGTCCATCTGATACAGTAGTTTGCCATCCAAAGTGAAATTATGAACATTGGCTTAAATACAGCAATTTAGGAAGTGACTCACTGTTCTATTTCTTCAGGTTTAAACAGAAACTTGGTGTGTCTGTTACCATTTGACAATCCCTATAGCCATGCGTAACTGCAGTAAAGAACAAAATATACTTGTGTCCTTGCCTGAAAAGTGACAAACTCTCAGTAGTGCATGTCTCAGTGAAGCTGAACTTACATTAAAGGCCAGGAAATTTCCAGTGGCAGAGCTTTTAGCTTTGGCCACATTCCATGGAGGAAATTTGAATCCACCGTTATCTGTTTGGGTCCCTAAACCACACACATCTTCCTCTGTGGTTTTAAATGCATTTATTGTTTTCTGTGTCATAAACGTTTTGGAGAATTCCCACGGCGCAGCTGAAGTTCTTGTAGGCCACGTCCTACTTTACCTTAGTTTTTAAAATAAGAGGTTTCTGCCAGAACTTTTTCTTGTCTCTTTAATAAATAAGATTGACTATTTGTAATAAGTAAGTGCAGACTCCAACAGATCATGTCTGTTTTGTAACACACACAAAAATATCTGTGGATGCGCATTTCCTTAGAGAACACTTCCTAACTTCTTGTACATCAGAAATATTTCAGATTTACATTTTCAATACAGACCTGATTTGAGAGAAACTAGATTGCCTCATTAAGACCTACTTCAAGGTATTTATGAGTGTGTTTTTACATACACAGCATAGGGACTATACCAATGTGCTATTCCAAATCACAAGATCAACTGCTTGCATTGCATGCTTTTGTAGAAAAGAATGATTTAAACATTTCATCTCTTGCATTACAATAATGATCAAGTGGAAGACAGGGTCCTATTCTAAAACTTATGAAAAAATACTGGTCTTAAATTCCACTGTGCATCTTGTTAAGGAGATAATCCATTTCCTACCGAAATCAGCAAAATCATCTCAGATTTCCAGTGGACTTGAGGGGCTATCTTTCCATATAATTCAGATTAATGACAACAGATGTGGCTGCAAAACATTATGTTGTCTTACAGCCATATGATTCTGGCAGTTCAGTGCATCACTCTATTGAATTACATAAATGGTCATGTTGTGATTATGTCTTCATTATTTCTATAAAAGAACCAATCTAGACTGCATTTAGGGTGTTTTAAAGGCTATTTTTTGGCCTCATTAATAAGCATTTTGTGTCATTTAGGAGTAATGACCATATTATTTGTAGTGAAGAAAACATGAAAAACTCTTTATATAAAAAGACCTTATGTTCCTCAGGCAGATCAGCACAACTTCCAGTTATGTAAATGAATGAGCAACTTCAAAACAAAAATGAGTCACATAAGTCTAAAAAAGGAACAATGTGTATGTATAATGCATATAGACACAAAGTATGACGAAAATGTGACTTTGATCTTTTTCACTTTTAAACGGTGTAAATAACTGATCTGCTTTGTTTTGTACAGAGGAAACACAAATGAATGCTTAGCCATGTACTAATATAAAATTATGGTATATCTTCATATATATACACATTTTGTATGCATGTGCATTCATACTAATATAAAATTATAGTATAGTTTCATATATATACATTTTGCATGTGTGTGCATTCATACATACACATGATCTGAATGTGCATCTGTATACCCTATGCATCTATGTATAACTTTTTTCTACCTGAAGGAAGTACGCTATGAAGAAAATTTATTGCGAATTGAAAGATTCAGTCCCAGTTTTTAAAGTCAGAAAAAAACAAAGCTATTAATTTTTGTCTAAATTATGTGCCTAATTCTCATTGAAAATTATAGAGATTTAAGTGTCTAATATCTTTTGAAGAGTTGTCTGGAATCTTTTGTTCTTCATCTTCTGTAAATTAATGGCCACTTAAAGTCACCTCTCCTGGCTTAGGGTATATGAAATGTTATACATGGATTTTCCCTTGCAAGTTGGGTTATTACTCAAAGAAAAGTTATTTAATGTTCTACCAGGTATTGTCACTGCTGTTGACACAATCCCAGTTTGACTTGAGGGTTCAGTAGTGGTCTCTGTCATCTCATTCCATGCCAGGATGTCCATCTGCTTAACATTGTTCACTGGAGGAGATGTGTCTTCCTCTCATGAATCCTGTGGTACCGGATCTCAAACTTTACTCAAGTATATTCTAGGATGAAGGATAGCTGATAAATTCCCTATTTTGTAAGGGAGTGTCATCCCTTGATCTTACAAATCATACTGAAGTTTAACCAGGTTAATTTAAAAACCAAAGTAAAGCTTTCACTTGCAGTAGCTAACATAAAAAACATAGCTTAAAATGCAGAGTTATAAAAGTTGTGGTGAGGTCATGAAGGAAACCTGTGTTTAATATGATGTTACCTGAAGGTCTGTCTGTCTGGATCTGAAGCTGACTGGTAGGGTGTTCTGTCTTCCTGCACAGCACCCACCTCAGGCCCTCTCCCTGCTCTGATGGTTTGGTGTGCGCACTTCAGTGTGGTGTGTCTTGTCTCAGTATGGTTTGTGCTTTCACAGTCTTTGCTGATACAAACTCCTCAAAGATATAAATGGATGTAGCTTATTAGTACTTCTTGACTGAACCAGACATGGTGATGATCAAATGGTTTTGGATAACTGCAGATACAATGTGGTTTATCTCCGAAATCTGACAAGAGGTGCTGTAAGAGTTGTACCCAATGCTTTGGTACTGAGTATATTTGTGAGTCAGCTACTAATAGAAGGAAATACCAAGTGATACTCTGACAAAATGCAACACATTAATCAGACTAGCAGCTAGGCAAAAATGATTACAATGAAACAGCTTAGAGAACATTATTTTCTCAGCAGCTCCAAAATGCTTCGGGCAGCTGGAAGCCTGGAAGTTGCAACATCCAGGCTAGCACATGATACCAAGTGTGGGGAAGGGCTACGTTTGCATTAAATATCTGTATGATGCCTAGCCGAAAGACTTTAAATTAAGAAAAAAAGAAAAAAAAAAAAAAAGAAAAAAAGAAAAAGGGTTTAAAGTGCAAGAACTGGACTGGAGGAAAAAGTCCTAAAGAAACTGCTATTTCTCTAGCCTTCTAACAAGCTTATTATCTTAGAATAACCAGCCACTTAAGTCTCTGGAGACTGTCTTAAATAAATAGATGCAATGTCTCATCATTAATTACCTGCCTAGTTTCAAACCAAACTAAGCAATGTTCTAATGCACATTATAGTCTTCTGGTTTTAATTGAAAACAAACATGGGTAAACAATGAGACCACATGTTTATCAAGTGCCTATTTCCTGGCAATCAAGAGATATGGTAATTGCAGAAGTACATGGGCTGTTTATCAAGATGCTTCACTCTTGAGTGTTTAATGACACCTCCCCACAGTCCTTGTTCCCATAAAACACCAGCAGTGCTGGCAAAAGTGGGAAAAATATCCCTCCTGAGGCCAGAAAGTCAGGGCAACAGCGGGAAAAGGCCAGCAAGTCAATCTGGTTCACAAGATCTTATTGAATGAGAAATGATTGGAAAAATGCAGACTGGTCTAAGGGAAGTGGTTGCAGAGACTGAAAAAGAAAAACAGTAGCGGGAGCAAATTAGCATTTGATGTGTGTTAATAAACACAGATCAAATATCTCCTAATAAGCCAAAATCTATTTAAAGCCCCTCGAAAGACTTACGATTGTATTTTGATACTTACATTCAGGTATAAGCCACAGTACTGAGAAGGCCCCTATGGTGGATGTTTCAGCACAATATTTCTAGTCAAATATGCTAAAGCTTGCCAAGATATATCGGGTACTGATTTTACAGGTAGATAACTATAGTTAGGGGAGAATGCTGTGTTTTAAACCTTGGATAGTTTAATACCGGAGTTGGAACTCTTTCCAAAATCTTTTCCTGAATGCATCACTGCAGGGACATTTGCTGAGAGAAGCCAAACACATGATTAAGTAACAGGAAAACAAGCTTGATTACACAGTAATGCACTTTGATAACTTTAGTGAGCATGTCAGAAGAAATGACTGTGAATTAAGCTATGGCAGAACTGTGTTGGGTCTTCACTAAGATCCTGTTCCTTTAAGAATTAGACCCTGTGTTAATTAGAAGGTATCATTCAGCATCTCTGACTTAGATAACTATGCTGCTATAAGTATACCCTATATTGGTATACTTATATATTGGTATATTGGTATTGGTCTGTGTACATGAAAAAGGAAATAATTATGGTGGTATGCAATGTCCTTTCAGTGGTTTAATGATGTTAAGGAATAATTATTGATATGACATTGCTTTAAAAAAAATAATAAAATCGACTCAATAAATATAATTCCACCAATAAATATTTCCACTCCAGACTAGATATCATTTAGTCATCCACCTGTCCCCTTCACCCACCTATATGCTTTAAAATATCTACAATCTCTGTTTCCTGAGTTTTTCCAATTAATTGCTTTGCATTCTAGCTGTGGAACAACATCTGTTCCTTTTCTTTCTTCTCCCATCTCAAGAAATGCAGATAATTAAACCTGCTTTTAACTTTAAAAGTATCACTCACGAGATCTTTTGGTGTCAAATCAGTGGCTTTCATACATGACTGACTGGAAAGCTAGAAAATGGATTGAATTTTTAAATTTCCTAATCAAACCTATCTTAATTTTTTTTGTGTTGTCAAATAATTTTACAGATCGTATGTTCAACTGATATAAACCCAGAGCATTCAATTCTTCTTCCATGCGTCTTCATTGTTTTATATCTAACAAAGATTTAGCCCTGCTGTTCTGGAAGAACAAAAGCTAATCTGATTCTGTTTGTTAACCTGCTTGAGTATGCAGCAGCAGTACTGATGATATTAGCAGAAATGAGCATACCTTGGGAATAGCAGTTTTTATTTAATTACTGCTATACAACCATCTGGGGAAACTCAGTTTGTTTTTAATATACTTCTAAAAGTTCTATGCATGTAAGGAATGCTTAGGTATTTGGTAACCTACACAGTGCAAATAGTAGGTTACATAATGTGGAGGAATAAATAGACAAACACCAAAGCACACAAAAAAAGGTGAAAAGCAGTCTACCAGAACAAATAATATGACACCAAAGCAATGGGGTACCCCATGCCTTGTACCCAACTAAGAACAGTTAGATGAATGAATGAAAACTTCCCAGAATAAAGTAAGATAATCCTCTAATATAAGTAACAGCCAGGTACCAATTGGCCATTATCTCTGCCTGAGAGTTGTTTTTGTCAGCTTTTCTACAATTTTTGTAGACTATCCTATAAAATATTCTTCCTTAGAGAATATTTTTTTGCAAAGATCCATATTCACCTGTACCACGTTTACTTACTCTGTGTCCTGGGCAGATTAACTCTATATAGGGCTTCTTGAGTTCATCCAGACATCTCGGAAATACTACATGCAGGGGCAATTTTTCAGGACATCTAAACATCTAGAAGCTTGCCAAAAGTAGCCTCCTCATCTAGCAGTAGCTCTTACGAAGCTGGGGATGCATATCTGGATGCCTGTATGATCTATAGGCCCCACAAAAATAGAAATCACATTTAAATCACACAAATCCTTTTCTTGTTACTGTGGCCAATTCGCATGATCTTAAATGTGCTGTCCAGACAAGGGAATACTACTTTTCTGTGGACAAATGGATGAACAGCTTCTGTTTCAGAGTAAGATGAGCTGATTTGCAGTGTCTTTAATGCGCAGTGTTTACTATTTAATGCCTCCTGAGTCCAACATGACATATACTGTAACAGAGAAAAAGTCTGTATTTAAAGGTATCTACATTAATTCGTAAAGCTTCATAGTATGCACATTTTATATAAGTATCTATTACTATTGCTATTATCATTATTACCTTTATCCTTTTTGTTGGTTTTCTGAAATTTGGGGGAAAGATAAATTTCTGAGATTGAAGCACAGTCTGTAGCAGTTCATTTTGGTGACAAACCTATTTTTCTATCTTCCAAAACCCCATTGTCTCTCTCCTACATTCTTAATCAAAACATTTATTTGTATTTTATTTTCATTTAAGTCCCAGTCTTCAAAAACCTGAATCGGCAACTTACTACAACTGTAATAAGAGAAACAAATCTATTATTCCCTTTCTTACATTCTCTACAAAGTTTTATGAAATATTTTCATGACCAGGATTGATGGAATTCAAAAGCAATCTTCCTTGTGGTCTTTCATGTGAAGAACAATGATCTATCTCTGCTGATAAAGAAGTTAAATGAATTGAATGTAAAGCAGGCTCAGTTCTGGCCATAACTTACTGTAATTGTTTTCAAACATCCTGATTTAAGATTACTTGCCCAAGAGCAATGCAATATAAATGACATTACTTTATTTTTGCATAGTAAGTTCACTTCATCTTATGACTATCTGAATGAGCTAGATATGGTTTTATATGATCAGCTGAAATATAAGTGCTTAGGTAAAAGACCATAAACATGAGGAAATATGTAGAGTTAGAAGCAGAGCTATACTGAGGTCAGGGAGTTTCCATTAGCCTGCCAGAGGTCTCACTCTGAATGGCTTTTGCTGTGTGTGAAAAAGATTGTAGTAGTGTTTGCTTCTTTGCTTTGCATAATGTGGCCAGGATTTTTTAAAGTTTTCAAAAAACAAGCCATAAATTATTCAGATTCATTTCTGGGGCAGAAGGTGAATAACAAGTAACTTTTAAAGTGACTTAGAAGTGTCTTAAAAATTATGCTCTGCAGAGTCCATTAGAAAAAGTTCTAGTGGAGACAGATTAACTCTAGTTTGTTATCTGAGATTCTGATGAGAAAACAGACTTTGATTTCGCATTCCTTGGAAAGCTGTACATTCCTAAGACCTATTTACTCTGTGAGACTTATTTGGAATTAATTTGTCATTTGTTAATTAAGCCAGCTTGTCCGAGGCTCCAGCTGCACAGGAGCAACGAAAATCTCTCTCATTGTCCATTATTCCTTCCGAGTAGTTGTAGATGCATCCTGGGATATGGTCTCACAGATAGTCGTTCTTTAACTCAGAGTTTCTGTCATATATTCAGCTGAGTTAAACAGGTCCACTGGTCCAATGGAATAAGTCCATTGGAATACAGATCCAAATCCTTCATTTTCTATTCTTCTTGAATGATGTAAGGTAAAGCAAAGGATTCCATTCATGGACAGTCCTTGTTAGATTCTGGCTCATACGAAAGAGGGAGAAAACTTGGAACCTTTGAATTAAAATTGTTTTGGGTTTGCCTGCAAAATAAATGAATAAATTAATCTGGAATTTGTTAAGACATAAGAGTATGTGGAACAATAACATAATCACCTTTTAAAAGAACTGTGGTCCACCTTGTAGAAGGAAACACCAACATGGTACTTTATTGTGTCACTGGCTAACTGTTATATTGTTTCTTTGTTAATCAGTACAATTATTTTCAGTACAAAAATGCATGGATCCCACTGGAAAAAAAAAATGTGTCTAAGTTCGCATAAAACTCTTTTGGCTGGATTCTGTTCCCTTTTCAATATTTCAATAAGCACAAACAACATTTGCAAGGTGAAATTAGTAATGTCCCTTCCACCAGCCCACTCTAATCAGAAAAGAGAACTGATCAACTAATGCATTAATACAAAATTGTATGTTGTAGTGATCAAGCATTGGAACAGGCTGCCAAGGGAAGTGGTAGAGTTGCCATCCTTGGAGGTATTTAGAAGACGGGTAGACGTGGTGCTTAGGTACATGTTTAGTGGTGGCTTCGGCAGTGTTAGGTTAATGGTTGGACTCGATGATCTTAAAGGTCCCTTCCAACCTAGATGATTTTATGATAGTTACCAAATTTTGCTACAGCCTCATAATATTTAATTGTTAGAAGTGAGAGTTTCTTTCATGATACTGAGAAGCTAAGAAATTCTTGGGTGCCTGTTCTTCAGTATTGACTATATAGGTAAGTATAAGTGCAGAATCTCTTCTATTTGAAGCCTTTTAAAAGAAGAAATCGTAGGATTGGCACTAATGTTATATGCAAACCTTGTGCTCTTATAGCACAAGCCCTATGGTACTTTTAGATACAAGAGTTCAGAGGTATTCAGAACTCTTTCTTGTTGGTATTTTCACTGTTGGCATTTTAGAATGCATTTTAAGAATGTTACTGCTTTGACAAATTAAGTATTTCAAGTGAAGTTTTAAGGCAGTGTTAGAAGGATTCTTCATTAAAAAAAGCAACAGAGTCTCTTTTACATTCTGAACTTTGTGATCAGTTATGGGATCTGAAAAGTTTGTCTTCATACCAAGACTGTTTGGGGGTTCACTGATCTGAGTAGCGAGCAATGTGTTCCACATTTGTTATTGTCATCAAGAAAATGTTCTCTTGCAATATTTTACAATGCAAGATGAAGTCAGGGACAGTTAACAGTGCCAAGTTTATTAGTTGACTATATGGAAAAAAACAAAGTTACAACTATGTCAAAATTATTAATAGAGTTACACATCCTCCATGCATATGGTGCAGGTAGAACAACGGCAGAATGAATAATTGAGGTTTTGTCTACCATAAAAGTTCAATATGTTTAAACTGCTGACTCTTTATTTTCCTGCCCACATCACATTTCATCTTAGGTGACATAATTTGTCATTAACAACAACAACAAAAAAGAAACATGAACCACAAAAAAGACACGATCTGTTTTGCTATTATAGTTCTGGCTCCACAGCATTGAGAGGATTAGTATTTTTTGTATTGAGTGAGAGGATTATTATTTTTGTTTTGAGTGGAATGCCACCCTTGACTACTTAAACAAAAGATAAACATTAACAGAATCAGAGCCTCAGAAAAATACATTTGTAATATTTCGAACCACTTTTAAAAAATATTTTTGCATAGTCACAGTATGAAACAGTACTAATCTTGACTGTTCTTATTGAATGAGGTTTATTTATGACTTATATGCTTGGGTACTCTTTATTTCCATCTGTCTGTAAGCAATTTGTACATCTTAAGCACTTTATACATCTTAAAATTTGTATCCGTGCCTCTTCAAAGTATAAATCGGAAGAGGAAACTGTTCTTTGTGAATTTAACTAAGCTGTTACTTCACACTGAATTACTTCTTCTTGAGCTGGCATTCATGGGCTTTTACATATATTCAGCAAGGAACATTCTGAGGAAGAATTTGTTGGAGAGTAATAAATGTGTTTATTTACTTATTGCAATGTGGTCTACTAACTCTGAAAATATTATAAAAGTTTACATATCTTTATTTTTGTTATTGCTGAAATCCTGATAATTACTGTTGTAGATTCTTAGAAGTTACAAGACCAGGAACTGTTTAAGTGTCTCAATCACTGTGCTCTTTTAAACTGGGCACTTCAAAATTCTTACTTGGCTGTGTTAAGTTTGGGGGTGGTTTGGTTTTTTTATTATTTCTATTACGGCTTTTTTTTAAAATAACTATTTCTACTACTTGCTAGCGGTACTGTCATAGGGGGTTAAGCCATCAAAGTATGATTTTGCGCCTGGAAGAGCTTTCTGACATTTGCAGGTTGGAATGTTGAACTGTTTTGATGCTGAGCATGTCTGAAAAGCAATCGCAAGAGTATTTGCTGAATGGTGTGTTGGAACTACAAATCATAAAGTACCTTGTGTCTGTGCGGAGTTGCCAAAACCTTTCTGGTTAATCTAATCTGCTGAAGCATTTTGTTCCTGCTATCTCAGCAAATATTTACCTTCTTGCAGAACTTCTCTGGTATTCTTGTATGGCTGTTGGGGATCACTGTGTAGTTTGAATCTCTTTCCCTTTTTTCCTCTTTGCAAATGCTGCTGAGTGAGCAGGCACTTAGATATGTTCTAAGGCTATGTGTTTTTGAAGGGTTTTCTCTGTTTCTGCAAGTTTTATAAGGGTTGTTGTTCAGGTCACGCATAAACTGGTTTCAGGTTCAGTTTTTGCACTAGCAGAGGAGTTGAATTCCTGATTCAGCATGGTTCCATACTCACCAAGTAGTGGTACTTTAAAAAAATGATTATTAAGAATGGCCGTTTACAGTAGTGGTACCTACAAACATGATATTAATTGTTGGTTGACCTTTACTTCTGAGAAAGTTTGCTTATCTCTTGTTCTCATCTTAAAAAAGAATAGCCTGGGTGCTGAAATGAAATTACCTAACAACAACTAGCTCTTCCGTGGAATAAACTAATTAAGCATTGTAATTGATTGCTTGAATTCTCTTAAACAGTTTAGAATACTGAGGTACATATTCTGTACGCAGTTTGGCACAAGTATGAGATTAGCGTTCTTACTAGTGTGTGAACTGTGTTCAATTCCCTGGGCATTGTATTTCCATTGTATACTGTGCCCCCATTGCCCTGAGGGTTTAATTTCATGGTATCTTTTACATTGTATCTTGTAATAACACATAAGCCATTGTTTATTAACAGCAAAGTATCATGGGAATAATTGAATGAGTAGCATGGCAATGTCTTTCTTACTCTCCTTTGACACTACACATTCACAAAGAACATTGGGAAGCTGATTGTTATGAACCAGGAATGACATAACAGCTGGCTAAATTCCATCGAAGATTTCCCTTTAGATTTTGGAAAACAAATAAAAAATCCATATTGCGACATAATCTAAAGGAAGCATCACAAGTTGTCTTTCAGAAAACAAGACACCAAAAATGCTTTTTCTTACATACTTTCAAAAATAATTTTTTAAGGGGGGAATAATTTTTAAAATCAGGGCTTCCTACTTTGACCAGACTGTCTCAGAAGACCTCAGAATTGCAGTACTCTTCTCTTATTAATAAATCTGAACACTTATGAAAATCCTGCTCTTAAAGGGGCAAAGAACTGCTTCAGAACGTGACTCCACATTATCTCTGACATGAGAATCTACTTTTGGTTCCACAGAACGATGCCATCTCTGAAGGTATTTTATTAAAGTATACATGTAATTATAATTATATATGAAACTGCAAAAATTTTCAATTAGCATTCATTGGTATATTGCCTATCATTGTATTGCCTTTCCTTGATAGCAAGAGAGTTTTTTTATGCTGTTTTCATCACCTTTATGTTGTGTAACCTTTCTGCTGAGTTAAAGGGCGGCTGTGTGTTTGATCCATGTGCTGTAGCTTCAGGATGTATAAAATAATGGGTATGTGTAGTACAGTGTAACAGAATGAAGCTAGAGTTAAAGCTATGTAGATGCTTGAAAAAAATTTTAGAACTAACTTTGTGTCTATGCCTATGTATGTATACATACATACAAATTCACATGGCCTAACTACAGTCCAGTTAAAAAGAATGAGGAAATTTTGAGGGATTAATCTCCTTGGGACAGTAGCCAGCACATGAGATATTGAGCACTCTGACTACATTAATGATAAGACCAAGGTCTAAAATGAGATCACAGTCAAAAACATCTTAGTGTTTTGACATTTTTACTAGGTTATTCAGCAGTTTGCAGGTTTCATCTCTAAAGTCATAGAATTGTTTTCTGAGTTTCTTCTTGACTAGACATAGGCAAGAAGTTCTAATTACAGGCTGGGATCTCTACCTTCTTACTTTAATATCTGCCATTGTGACATAACTTGAGATTAAATTTATGTCAAGACTTTTAATCTTTTTCAATGTGGTCAGCCCCCAAGTAAAAATTCCCATTGACGTTAACTGGCAAAACACAACAATGAGAGTACAGTTTCAGTATTTTGGGATCTTTCAAACTATGCTTAATATGTATTGTGGAAAGACACTTTGCAGCATCTTCTCTGACTTTAGCAAATTATTGATATTCCATTTTTGAAAGAATTGGAGAGAACTGGAGAGAATCATATAACTGTGATGTTATATGATTTCTCAGAGTCATACAAAATGTCAGAACTCAGTTTCCATATTTCTACATTTTTGCAGAGATAAGATTTTTCTTGTCTGTGTGCTGGATGCGTAAATGATCCATGAAGTAGATTCATGCTTTTTCTTAACTCACACAAAAATGAAACACACAGTTCTGTGTGCTAAGCACTAGAGAGGAAAGCCTTCCTGGACATTTCCCCAAGAAAATGATAATTGCTTGCAAACTTTAACAGCTCAGACAGAGTGTCCATGAGGTTTGAAATGGCTCATTTGGTAGATTTCTCTAAGTTTTTATGTCCTAAGGAATTTGAAGTGTTGACAGACTTATAAACTGCCGGGATGCAACTGATGCCATAATTTTGTTCAATTCATAGCAAGCCTATGCTTGGATATGAAAGCAAGTCAAAGGGGTAGAAGAATCTGGTCATGTGTATTATTTGTGTTACAAGAGTGCCTAGAGGCTCTGATTGGGAATGGCATCCTTTATGCTAGCAGCTGTGCATATCTACATGAACCTAATTTCTGCTTGAAAAAGCATACAGTATGAGGCAATAAATAAAATACATAGAAAGAAAGGTAAACAGAGATTTAAAGGGTTAGGAACTCGGAAACAATAAGTGCATGTGCCTGTATAGGACCTCTATACAGTTACTGGGCTTTTTCCTAAAATCATAATTATAACAAAGCTGTTACAACAGAACCGCTGTAAAAAAAAAAGATTGTTTCAAACCAACATGCTTGGAAGAAATAGTTAAACAATTTAATTCCTCATTCTGCTACAGTGTCCTTGTTAGACTTCAGAAGACAGAGAATTTGAGGTGGAATATCCCATGAGAAGTAAATATTACTTTCAGAATTTCATATTCTTTCAGAGTCAGATAGTAAAAAATTATAGAAACTTTGATGTAGGTGCTTATGAGTAAAAAGTCTATTTAATTTTAAATCAGTTTTCAACGGATGAATCAAAAAGTATAGTTCATGATGGGATTAGAAAAACTGGATTTGAAAACGAAATTCCACACATTGTCAAAGAGAAGTTATAAGGAAAGAAAGAAACGAAAAATAGCAATGACCAAAAGACCAATAATACAACATTAATTAAAAGTGTGGTGAGTGAAAATCAAATGTGTTCAATACAAAATTTCTGATATTATGCAATTACTATTAATAAAAAAGAAAGAGTTCTGTACCTCTATTATTAATAATTTCTACAGATTGGAAGATACTAGAGTTCTCAAAATAAAATATATTGTGAGATCAGATGAATCAGATGACAGAGTGAAGGGATACAGAAATTGTCTCACCAGATTAAAGGAGAAAGAAACAAGTCATTTACAGAGAAAGGGTGATATATAATGAAAATCTGGTGGAATCAATAGGAGTCTCTCATTTCAAAGCACATATTTATAATTGCTCTCCATGAGGAGGTGAGTGTGTACATATGTATGAATGTATATATCTATTTATCTATACAGTATAGGTAAAACTCAAAAATATCACCCTAGTTGATAAAAATAACTGTTGGGAATACCTGCCAAGCAGACAAATGTTTGTGCTGAAGAGGCCAAAAATATTTCCCCACAACACTCTCTGCTGGGAGGAATAATGAGGCAGTAAAACGGTATAAAATAGAAAATCCTGGCACTCTCTTCATAAAAACTTTGTTCACATTTCAGGGATGCCCAAGGAGTTTCCAAAAGAAATATAACTTTGGAAGTCCATGAAGAGTGTCAGAAAAAAATTAAATACCTTCTTTGCATTCTGTAGCATAGAATTAAACATGTGATTCTTGACATAGTTAAGCCAGTAGATGTGGTAAACTGTCATTTCTACCATTGACTTTGTAACAGACCTGACTGGTATTACTGGAATGAAGGGATGAATCAAGGTGGAAGTGCGTGATTTTTAAGTCAAGAATGGTGATTTGCAGTTCACATTTCGCAACAGACTGGCACAGGGATTTTATCTTTACCTGCTGCCCCAAGTCAGAATTTAAGTTATCATTTATTTACTACTTAGTTTAGGTAATGTGAAGTAAGAACCATGGTGAAATAATAATCATGCCTTGAACATGTTTGGGTTTTTCCCCCTTTTAATAGTGAAGCAATACTCTTGTCTATATATATGTATTTTCCCAATAGATTTAATCAAGGGTTGCTACAGATATTTCACAAAGTCAAGAACAGTACTCATAAAGGGTCCCTTCCTTGTCTCTTCTTCTCTCTGTAAGAGCAGATAACCAGTCATGCGGCAGTTTTGAATGTCAGTGGCAGTTTGTTACAGATCCCCTCTCAGTGTCCTTCAAGGAAAATCATCAGCTCCCAAGGTACTCCAGAAAGAGTACGATTTATAAACTCATTTCTGCAACCTTAGATATTCAGTGTAGTTTTAAGTAGTAAAAATTCAATGAGTTCACCTAAAATCTTCTGTTGTCATAGCAATGCATTGGGAAATGTGCCTTGCAGTGGAAGATTACCCACCTGCACTTGTATGACATTGTGGAGATGTATCATTGGTGAAGCACTTGCTTACTTGAAGGATCAGGAAACACCTGTTAAACTCTGTTGGATGGAGTTTAGGGGTTTGTGTATTGATAGAAATTAATGCACAGTGAGATAATACACTGCACATTCAATACTTTACAGTGTGCTATCTTCCCAAACCATAGAGAGTCTTTGGATGCTGTCTTTGTCCTAACTCACGAGGTTCAGAGATAATTTTCTCCCACCGATGCCACATGTAACAAATTTGATCTGTCTTTACTGAAGATAGCGTTACACTCCTTTATTTTTGGCATGCAAATGTCATAGATGATGGTATAGATGAGTTAATAGCTCTAGTAAGGTGCCTGCACTTCAGACCAATTTAGTGCTTAGTCTGATCCAATGAGTTTCAATCTGTGAGTGTCATCTGAGAGCTGAAACACTCTCTGGTCATTTCCCCAAATTTCTCTGTTACTGTGACAGAGTGACATTCTCGTCTTTCCATAACTTGGCTCTTCAGTGTGGACATGGGTCATTTTTCCTCCTCTGGCTAGATTATGTTAATAAATTTTCTAAG
The DNA here is from genome assembly GCF_965231255.1 of Vanellus vanellus. Lineage (NCBI taxonomy): Eukaryota > Metazoa > Chordata > Aves > Charadriiformes > Charadriidae > Vanellus > Vanellus vanellus. The sequence goes on along the minus strand of NC_138915.1, from coordinate 10,936,740 downwards.
CATGGCCCTCATGGTGACCATCTGCACCCTGGAGGTACTTCGAGTTATTGCAGTGGCCTATTATGAAGAGACTGCAGAAAATCACATTGGAGTGCTTTGGCTAAAGCTGAAAACTCATGCTGGTTTCCTGGTTTATTTATCCTCTTTCATTTCAGGGTGCAGATTAGTTTGCATTTGCCACTTCCTTCAGCTGTGCATGCAGATAGTTTTCATCCCATATCCAGTGCACAATGCAACAACTTGGTGTGTGTCTTACCCACAGCTTCACAGCAGAAGTAGCTCTTTTTATGGGATCCCATCATTATTTTCTTCAATAATAGTGTCAGACACAGCCATCATGGTCTGATCTGTGTTTCTTAAATTTCAAAACAGAAAACTGGATTTTTGTGTAGTGGTTCTTTCCTTATGGGAATGTTGCAAATGGAAGGGAGGAGATATCTGTCAATGTCTCTTGTATTAGCACACTGTCATACACAGAAGAACAGAGTGGCAATACTTTTTGAACTTCCTTTGCCCCTGGCATTTGATCAACAAGTGCCGAGTCCTCTCACATTACAAAGGGCAAGGCATCATACTCTGTGACGGTCCTCTGGGTAACAAAGAGTGAAATGACTCACCAGAAGTGTACACAGAAATGCACTATGCCAGAGCCCGGAGAAATAAAAACGTGATGATATACTTTAGATACACATACACTACATAGCAGACCATTATCTAAACCACATAATAAAGCATGAGGAAATGACAACTTTCAACTCCAACCACAGTCTTCTACATCTTCAATTAAATGAATAACCACTTGATTTGAAAGCCATTGGATTAGCCATTCACATTATCCGTTGCACTGAATGAAAACTACTGGCATTTATACATACCTAGTATCAGGCATTAGTACTACCTTAAGTTCCGCCAAATGAATTGTAGACTAATTAAATATAATTAATAACATTTCTATCTATAACATTTCCCTTTTAGAAGGATATTACATTGAGTTACTGACTCTATAACACAGTTCTGGATATCAGAAATAGGAATGACCTGTTAGGTCATCTAAGTCCACTATTCTGCTGGTGCAGGTTTTATATCAGGATCACTTCACACAGCACTGAACTGCAGCCACTTTGGTTGTCGTTAGGCAATTAATCTGCCATACACCTGCCCATCATATCACTATTCTATAAAAGGGCAAATTAAAGTATGGGAAAATCAGTATGTCCTTGGAAATTACCTCTAACTTTGACAGTTTGATAGTCAGATAACCTGCTGAGAAAAGCCACTTTATAATTGCTTTCCTACACTCAACATGAACTGAGAATCTGGCCAAGAGGTTTTAGGGGGTTATAGGATAATCAGAGGTCACTTATACTAGAAGAAAACTGAAGGAAAGTCCTTTCTACGACATGAGTGTATTTTTGCTGGTTCCCTTTTAGACTAATATTTTAACTTTTGAGTCCAAAAAGGAATTGCTAAGCTTGATGCAAGCTGTTTAATGAATTAATATTGAAGTTATTAATCTCTGAAATATCTGTTTGAATTCACAATAGGCAACAGCAAAATTAATTTGGTCATATTTATATTTATTGCAAACTACTACAGGAAATGATGGGATATTCTACAAATATTCATTATTATGAAATATTATTATAGGTAATATGAGAATTTTTCATTGAGATGGATTGAAATCTGGGTGTCTCAGCCAGGCCAAGAACATGGCGATCAGTGGAACAGCATCTAGTGGGAGTCCAGTAACTAGCAATGTAACCTAGGGTCAATACTGGCTCCAATCCTGTTTAAAATATTAATTAATAATCTGGATGATAAGGCAAAGTGAAGCCTCAGAAAGTTTGTAAATGACATAAAACTGGGAGGACTGGCTGATACACCAGAAGTTCATGCTGCCATACAGAGAGACCTCAATCAGCTGTAGAAATGAGCTGACAGGAACCTCGTGTAGCTCAACAAGGGGAAAGGCAAAGTCCTGCACCTAGGGAGAAACAACCACACGTATCAATACATGCTGGGGGCCACCCAGATGGAAAGCAGCTTTGCAGAAAAGGACCCGTCCTTCCCAGTGGACACTGAGTTGAACATGAGCCACAAAGAGCCCTTGCTGCAAAGAAGGCCAATGTTACAGTGGGCTGCATTAGGAATAGCATTGCCAGCAGGTGAAGAGAGGTGATCCTTCTCCTGTATTCAGCACTGATGAGGCCTCCGCTGGCATACTGTGTCTAGTTCTGGGCTTCTTAGTACGAGAGAGAAATGAGCATAGTGTCACAAAGATTATTAAGGGACTGGAGCATCTCTCCTTTGAGGAAAACTCTTAGAAAGCTGGGACTGTTTAGCCTAGAGAGAAGATGTCTCAGCCGGATCTTATCCATGTACATACTTACCCAAAAGGAGGGTGCAAAGAGGACGGAGCCAGGCTCTTTTCAATGGTGCCAAGTGACAAGACAAGAGGCAATGGGCACAAACTGAAACACAGGAGGTTCCCCCCAGACATCAGGAAACAGTTTTACTGTGGGTGTGACTGAGCCCTGGAATAGGTTGTCCAGAGAGGCTGTGTAGATTCACACCTTGGAGATATTTGAAAGCTGTCTAGACATAGCCCTGGGCAACCTACTCTGGGTGGCCCTGCTTAAGCAACTGGGGTTGAACAAGATAAGATCCAGAGGTCCCTTCCAACCTCTACCATTCTGTGCTTCTCTGAACTCCAAAGGCTTGTTAAAGAGAGTCAAAGAGCTTAGCTGCAGCAGAGGATAACGGAGAGCACACCGTCCCACATGTCACTTAGAAGACTATTTTGCTTACTTTAGAAAAATCTGTATATACCATACAAAAATACTTTTGTATTTCAAAAATTCAGGGAATTTTATGCTTCTGCGAGACTGTGTGGCACCGAATCTTGTTCAGCTGCTCTCCTTGTTCCTTTAGCTTTCTTCACTACTTGATGTAGGACTCAAACTAGGTACTGCCTGTGCTTACTCGAAAGCCTGAGCACCGCCATGTAACAAGGGAGCTACAACCTTTTTCTCCTGATTAGGTGTAGCACAGAAACCTTCAGCTTGCTAATGCTCTTGTGTAAATTCTAGCATACTATTATCACATCTGCAGAAGTATGTGCGCGTGGTGAGGCCAGACAAACCAAGCCAGAGATAGCAAGCATTTAACTGAATGAGGACTAGAACCTTTTGCTGTGATTTTCCTTCTTGGATATAGAAGTCGCCTCTTTTTAAAACTAATTAGGAAAGAGATAACCAGAAGCCGTACCGTTGCACTGAATATAAGAAATAATGGTTCTTGGAATAAAAAATATGTTATTGTGTTTTTTGTTTGTAAATCTGTTTTACTACCAAGCATTTAAAAAAATACTACAACAAATGTATACCTTTTTTTTTCTATTTCACAGCCTCTATGTTTTGTTCATTATGTTTTTTATTTTAATGACAGACTATGAAAAGATGGTGTAATATCGTATAGAACTCTCATGGGAATGTTTTTAATTCATGCAACATGCCTTTGATCTGCACATGATCATTGGGCATTTGTCTGGGATTTCTGGACATCTGCAGTCCTCTCAGAATGAGATACTGCTCTGAGTATACTACTGATAATTCAGAAATCCTGGGCAAATGACCAAAGGCTTCTAATTCCATCTGGCAACTTTTCTGGACAGAAAAGTAGAGCATGTTAGAAGCCCATCTATACGGTAGCTGTAATATTCCTAAATGAAATGGAGCAGAAGTTAAAGAAAAAAGTGATTTTTAGGATTTTTAGTCACTCTTCCTTAGAAAACTGGGTCTCCTGTCAGGCCTTAAAAAACACATTTTTGAAAACTTGTCGAGTGTAGATAACAGAGGAAAACAGAACACAGGTTATTGTCTATCTAATTTGAAGTTGCCCTTTACTAATGTAGTCTGAATCCTGATGGGGAATTAAGAATGCATTTCATTAAAACATTATCACTTCAGAATTCTGAGATAAAGTATTCTCTAATATTCAGTAATAGGAAACATAATCTCCATGTCATAATTTATTGATATATTTTCTTCACTTTAGAACCAAGAAAAATCTTTTCTTATTTGATGTCATTTACTGATAAATGCCAAGGACTTTAAAAAATTATTCATGATGAAAGAAGGCTTTCATGGGGAGGAAACTGTGTGGAAAAACAGTATATTTTCTCTCCTTTATGATAAGGGTGACATAACTCCATTTTTATTTTTTCCTTTTATGTTTAACAATGGTGTTGATTTTGTTAAATCATATGCAAATACTGTCTAGAATGTTGCTCTAGAGTGACCGGATTAGCCTTTTCATCTAACTTGGTATAACTTGATATAATGGAATTTGCTATGAAACAAGTCTTTGGTGGACATGTGGAAGAACTGTAAAGGATACTACTGAGCACAAGAGGGCTTTTCGATGTGTTGTGTGACCCAGTGGATAGTGACATCTCAGCATTCCCCAATAGGGGTCCAAATTACAGCATTGCTATACTTGTTGTGTTGCTGGGGGTGGCAGTGAGAGTACATGATTTAAGTTACAAATAACATTCATCTTCAATCAAAATAGAATGAATGCTTCGTGTTTGCTGTACATAAATAAAAAAAATGCAAGAGGAAGGTTTTCTCATTTAAATGCAATAAAAAGCAGCTGAGTAGGTAGGTTTGGGAAGGCTATGGACTGCTTTGCTGATACTGATTTATAGATTAGAATCATAGCATCATAGAACAGTTCGGGTTGGATGGGACCTTTAAAGGTCATCTAGTCCAACACCCCTGCAATAAGCAGGGACATCTTCAACTAGATCAGGTTGCTCAGAGCCCTGTCCAATCTGACCTTGAATGTTTTCAAGGATGGCGCATCTACAACCTCTCTGGGAAACCTGTGCCATTGTTTCACCATTCACCATCCTCAATGTAAAAAATTTCTTCCTTATACCTAGTCTAAATCTTCCATCTTTTAGTTTAAAGCCATTACCCCTTGTCCTATCACAACAGGCCCTGTTAAAAAGTCTGTCCCCATCTTTCTTATAAGCCCTCTTTAAGTACTGAAAGGCCACTAAAAGGTCTCCCCGGAACCTTCTCTTCTCCAGGCAGAATGACCCCAACTCTCGTAACCTTTCCTCATAGGATAGGTGTTCCATCCCTCTGATAATTTTTGTGGCTTCATCTGGACTTACTCCAACAGGTCTATGTCTTTCCTATGTTGGGGGCTCCAGAGCTGGACACGGTACTCCAGGTGGGGTCTCACCAGAGAGGAGTAGAGGGGTAGAATCACCTCCCTCGACCTGCCTGCCATGCTTCTTTTGATGCCACCCAGGATACAGCTGGCTTTCTGGGCTGTGAGCACTTGTTGCTGGCTCATGTCCAGCGTTTCATTCACCAGTACCTTGAAGTCCTTCTTGGCAGGGCTGCTCTCAATACCTTCATCCCCCATCCTGTATTGATGCCAGGGATTGCCCTGACCCAGGTGCAGGACCATGCACTTGGCCTTGTTGAACCTCATGAGCTCTGCATGGGCCTACTTCTTGAGCTTGTCCAAGTTCCTCTGGCTGGTATCCTGTCCCTCAGGTGTGTCAGCTGCACCACTCAGTTTGGTGTCATCCACAAACTTGCTGAGGGTGCACTTGATCCCACTGTCTATGTGTCAAGGTCCACTCAGTGGACGTGTGATGGTTCATTTCAGCTGTGATCCTGAAGTGCAAAAACAAATGGCATCAGGCCCAGGGAGTTATGCTTTCAAGACAAAATTACTTCATTGGTTTTGCCCGTAAAGTGGCTTGCGATAGAAAGGAAGAATAGAAAAGATGAGGTAAAAGAGGGGGAAAGAGGATTATAGCTACCACCTCAGGTCCACAGGTGTCCTGATGGTCCAGAACCCAGAAGGCGTTTCTCTGCTTCTTCTTTGACCATCGTGGTCTCTCGGTGGGGAAGATCTTCAAAATTCAGTTACTGAGGAACCATCTTTTATGCTAGGTAGCACACCTTGCTCCTCCTTGGAGCCACCTCCACTCTACCTCTGTCCCATGCAAATGTGCCAGTCTCCACCTGTCTGGAGTAAGGCTTCCACACATGCCCAGAGAGGAGTGTCTGAGGTGTGGTCAGCTTTGTAGGCGGGTAGCTTCTTACCATGAGGTGTGTTTTTAGATTATAATGACATTATAATGAGGAAAGTTCAACGGAGATTCGAGATTACTTCATCAGTGCTGGCACAGCCAGTGTGGTCCAACTTCTTCGACAGCAGTTCTTTGCTTTGCTGCTCCAGTAAAATAGGCTTGTACCAGGTAATGACACTGTTCGTACTTCCGTACCACAGTATCGACACGGTTCGTACCTCTGTACAATGGTACCAATACTGTTTGCACCCCTCAGTACTTTCTCCAGTGTTTCTACGTCTGGTAACAGCCAGCTCAGCGAGCCACTGCAAACTCATGTCAAGATGTTAGTCCAGGTTTTGGAGTCTAGTTGCTGATGACAATGTTGAGACAATACTGGTCTTCTAATTGACTCTTACACTATGTCACTGAAATTACACTACAGCAATGTCCAGAATTTTAAAAATGGAAGTGTGGAACACCTCTGCGTAGTTGTCTTCCTCAAGTGCCAATCCCCATCTTGGTAATGTAGTGTGGTGTCTTTCCAATGCTTTTTGGCTCATTAATTATTATAAAAAAAAAAAAAAAAAAAAACAACAACAAAACAAACACAAAAATTTACAAATCCTTGACTTGGGTCCCTCCCTCTCCTCTCCCTTCTTATATTTACCTCTAACAACGGATTCTTTAATGTTTCCCTGATAACAGTCCTATCTAATTAATGTATGTAAGTATCTAGAGATCAAGTTCTCATCCTCAAATACTGTGAAAGGAGTTTTGACAGGAGATTTTCTTTTCCTTAGATCATAATAACATTCTCACACAACTGTTTTTTGAGGCCACAGTGAGAGTCATGATCCATCAGTTAACAAATATAAGTTAGATTAATGAATTCATATTTTCAGGAACAGTTTCAAGAATCATGGGCAATATGAGCAGAAAAGATTTTGGAAATAATGAGAAAATGTGTTTTGAAATCAGTCATAGATGTCATAGATGTAAACATGTTTCATGACTCTCCACACTCCAGACTTTATGGAAAAAGCCTAACTGTGTATCTTGCACTGTTGATGAAAACATTGTCTCTGGTATCACCTTAAACAGAGATGCTGGTAGTAACAGTGTATATATTTCATGAAGGGTCATCAGAAGGCAAGAGCTAGTCACCACAAGATACATTGCAACTGTAGAAAATCTCAGAGATTTTAATGTTTTCTGGGTGTATTGCTCAGCTTAGACTCCCGGACTTAAGGTATGTCGATGCTTTGTGCCTCTTCATTTTCCATTACAATCACATTTCAGGGAGATCTTGAATTGGTTCTCCTTGACCTACACATTGCTTTTAAAGATCACATCACCTCCAGGTTAAATGGATTGTATTTTCGTGTGCTTCTGACAACATATTCTTTTTGCACTGAGAAGTGCCAGCTGACACAGTTGATCTACACACAATGTAATCCTTTGATTTCATAAAACTTGGACATTATTAGAAGAAAGTACCAACATGATACCGCATGGAATTGTGGTCAAGAGGGGAAATTGGAAAAAACAATTCTGTGTAGCTTGGGCCTTTGAGCAATCATGGCAGACCGTTGTATAGTGTGCTGTTTGCCTTGACCTCATAACACTCCTGCTCTTCCATTGAGGCTGAAAACTTCCCTGTTCCCGGGTATACCGTAATGCTATTGAGCAAGTTGTCTCTGAACCTAAAGGGGAGGTATGAGTAGTTAGGCATGAAATGGGAGGCTTCATGATATGGCAGCTTGTGTCAGGCTAATAGAGTAGTGATGGAACAAGAGCACTAAAACTTGCACAGACTATACAGCAACAAAAAGGAATTAGTCAATATCTAAAAAGTACTGTATGTCCAAAGTAGCACCTCATATAATGGCAGTTTATAAATATGGCTGGAGAAACTCTCCGAACACAAATGTATTAAAACCAATAAAATACAACCAGTCAGATAAACCTGAACAGAAAACAAGAGTTTGGGCTGATAGATCTGTTGACTTTTGTGTTTCCAGTATCTAACCTGTACTCTGTGCCCCTTAGCTGAATAGCCTTCCCGATGAGTTAAATACAAAAATAAGATCAATGACCATAGCACCTGTCCCTTAGAATATATGTTTTCCCATGCTTGTAGGTGGAAATGTAGCTTAGGTGTTATTTTTGCACCTGAACCAAGCACCAGATTTCATCTTAACTGAAATACAACGCTGTTTGACTCTTGGTTTGAATTCTGCTGCTAGCGCTTCCCATGGAAGTAGTCTGTGATCATTAGATCTAATCACTTATGAACCCTGGGCTTCAAAATTAAAGACTGTGTGGGACTCTCAATCTTTCTCCAGGTTGTAGCTAATATTTCTTTAATATTTTTCTTCTCTCTTCTTTTTTCTTTTTTTTTTTTTTTTTTTTTTTTTTTGCTTTCCTGATTTCATTAGTGTGGCAGTGATCATAGTGCTTTTTGTTAATGTTGCGTAGGGTTAGTCTGTGTAGTTTCTGAAAGGGAAGGAAATTCTCCATAATTGAGTCCTGCCTCTCTTAGCAAGATGCACTTAAAGCAGCTTTGCTGCAGACACAGAAAGGTGCTTGGGTTTTATGGGCTCATCTGAGGAGACATAGAGAATCAATAAGGCTCTTCAAGTCAGAAAGAGCTCACAGAGGAATAAACTTGTGAACCACCATGAGAAGGTGGACAGGGAAAACTAGAGTACAAAAATGGCTTCTGATGGGCCTAAGAAAGATTGGGGTGCTGATTAGTTTTAAGGATTCTGGGTGAGGTTTCTCTGTCTCCTGGAGATCAAAAGGAAACAGACGAATACTTGAAAGGTTTTCTCAGGCCTTTCCAGAGGATGCTGTGGAAGAGCACCAATTTTCTTCTACCACAAACATCAAAAGAAATGTGATTGGTACTAGCCACTAAGCCAACCCAGAATCACTGATGTGATGGGCCCACAGCAGAACGAGAAAATATTCCTGGTTTGTGAATAGCATAAGTATGACCAGTTAATAATGAAAATATTTGTTAATATAAAGAACAAAAAAAATCACTCTGAACTACTTCTTATTGTTTTCCTTATTCACATGCCTTATTCAATAAGGACTTGGTGGTTATTTCCATACTACGATATTTCAGTCACTGGAACAGTGTCATAAGCATATTCATGGAATGGCAGGATATGGAAAATAAGGCACTGAGAGCATGGTGGCAGATTATTGTCAGCTTAAAGTGATCTGGATGAGTAGGGGTTTTTTATAGTTGCTCTGCAATATTTTGATATCCAACTCTATGCTTAAGTACAAATTTATGTCAAGCCCACGCTTTGTCCTACCAAACTCAGTTTGGTAAGGTCAGGCTCATGAATTGTAGCTGATACTATATTTTTATACTGTTGTTGTTGTTGTTGTTGTGACTTCTGCAGCAAGATAACAGTACTGGCATGACTCCTGGGAGCTGGAATCTGCAAGAGAACAGAGAGTAGTGTGATTTTCCCCCCAAAGTGTTGATAACAGATGTCTTCAGTCGTGTCTGCCTGAATTTTCATAGGAAGAACTGATCTGTCCTAATATGTGTCCTTCATGATGTGCTGTGATCCTTTCCCTGGGAGGCAGATTTGGTGATTTCACTAATGCCTCTTTCCCTCTTTATCAGTGATGAATCAATAATCCAGCAGGATGCTAGTGGCCGTTCTACTAGTCTAAGTGTTGTGTCTCAGGTGAGATACAAATTATAGATTACTTAAAGAATTCGTGTCCTCTTTTGTACAAGGGAAGAATATGGTTCTAGGTAATCATATTCCATCTTCCAAATTTTCAAGATCTTCCCTTCTTATTTACAATTCACAGGGTATTAGTTGAGATTTTATGCTAAACTCCTCTGATTTTTGTTACAGATATGGCAAAACAGCTGCAGTGCTGCTTTCTGGAGGCAAGCGTATTTCTTTAGTGGCAGAATGACCCAAATAGATCCACGAGCTGTCATACAGGAGACTAAACAAGTTTTTTTCACTAGTGATTTAGAAACTCTGCCTCCACCTTCAGATAAGACTTATAGTCTTTGTAGTATATAGAGTTTAAAAATAATATATTCCACAAAAACATGTGTTCTTCAATAACAGGTTTATAACAACTTGAAGAAAATGTGAGATCTTTGGCAATCACTGAATCCTTTTACAACTTACATGAATTATTTTACAAATTAAAAATATAGAACAATCACCTTCCAATTTTGCTGGTTTGGCAGCACTGAAAATCAATTGCTCTCAATAATTTCTAATTTACACGTAAAAGCAATTAAACCTCCCTTATGATCCAAAACATTTTTTTCAAATTTAAGTTACCTTGTAGGATGTTATAAATGTGCTGTCTCTTTATATATCTAGCCTGTTGTTCAAGTACACATCTACTAGATGGCGTGGCCCTTACTGCTGAAGTATCTAGGTACAGCTCTCAGGGAGTTATTTTCTCCAAACACCTAGCCAGGTCATAGATTTACCATACAGTGGAAAGGGAAGATCAACAAAGCTAAACAGGTGGTCTGCAGTGAATCAAGAAATGAATCAAAATGTCCCAGTGTCCAGTCATCCTTTAAATACTAGATAGTCTTGCTTTAAATAATTACGTGTTTGCTTTGTTGCAAGGTACAATTATATTGTCTAAAGACTTCTAAGATTCTTCAAAAAGCACCCACATGGTAATTGGAGAGTAGTAACTCAAAACATGTTAGAATAGTAACGTATTTACTCAAAACATATTTGAGTAGTAATTCAAAACATATCAGAAGTGACTTTTAAGGAGTCTCAGCATTTACTGAATGCTTTTTTTTTTATTTCAAGGAATTACCAATACAGAGCACTGAATGCATTTGCCTTCTGGTGACTTGAAGTGATATTGTTTGTGTCTGCAGACTTCAGTGATCATTCGAACTGGGATATGATTTAAAAAGGACATGGAGTCAACGCATATGCAGAGATGTGGATGTTGACAAAGAATCTTTGGTAGAACAGCTACTGAATTCTAAACTTGGGCAATGCCAACAAATTATGTTAATAAGCTGCCGAGGAGCATCCTGGCATCAGAAACCCTACAGAGAAATACTGTTTCCCATCTAACACACTGGAATGTGATACTGTATGACACAAAAAGTAGCCTCTAAGGAATACTGCATTCTAAATATATTCTTGACACCAATGCACAACTACTTCAATCTGTAAATTTAGTTACTTCTTCTTTTTTTTCTGTGCTGGAGGACATCATTGTGTTTGACCGGGAATTGAAGTCACTTCTGATGTTTCAATTCGTGTATGCAGTTGATATCTTTTTTGCTACTATGAGCTAGTAATAGACTTTTATCTTTTATTGGTTATTGTTTATAGTAGCTTCATATTTGCATTTTGTATTTTCACTTGGAACAATCAAAACCAATAAGAAAAATCTTGCATCTGAATTTCATTTCCTCTTCTCACCTATTAATATTCATGTTTCATGCCATGCACAAGCATTAAAGAGAAAATCCTCTTGGCTATGTGCAGTGAGACTTAGAAAAGATTGAGGAAGATTCACTTCGTGGTATTCTGTGTAGGTCACACAGAAGAGCAAAGTTAAGAATGCGGTAGCATAGCTTTTTGGCAGGAAGTCTGTTTTAAATTGTGTCAAATGCTATTCCAATACAAAATGCCTTGATATTGCCGTTGCTAATTAAAGAAAGGTTGGTTGCCGCAATCTTGCTGATCAAGGGGAAAAACAGGCAAGGAGTGAAGCAGCTGTTTAGGGAGTTCCATGCTTAGGAAAATAATGCTGGCACTTAGGTAATGCAGGGCTCTGCCCCTCAGAAACGCCTGGAGGGAGGAGGAGGGAGCAGCCCAGGAGGGAGGGGAAGGAATGGCCAAAGGGACTGACCAGTTTGCTGCAGCTCGGAGCTGCCGTCACTGAGTTGGCTGAAGCATCTGCATTGCACAGATGTGTAGGCAGGAGAAAGGTTTTATATAACTCTGTTTTTATTTCTATTCTGTCTTCACCAATAATCATCTGTTGTCCATTTAAAAAGTTAATTATTCAGGTTTATATTCAAATAAAAACTGTGGCCTCTTTTTAATGCAAAAGCATTTTGGCCTCTGGGGAGTTCCTCTGCCTAGACTTACAGGAGAAGGTGTAGGCAGATCCCCTGCAAAGCTTCAAAGCCTTATCAAAGAGATTTTACAGATGTGATGAGTGAGGCAGTAGCCTTGAACCCTCTCAGGCATATTGCCATGGAGGTTTCATCTTTGTTTCTGCTCTAAATATGTTAATGATTAAGGCGATAGTTGTCTGTCAGAACACCTGTATTAAGAACACAGGTATTAAGTTTCTGAGGGTCTCTGATGTTATATTTGAATAGCAGATTCTCGAACAAAACCTTTGTAGGGAGACTGAAGCTTTCCCTGCTCTGCCCTTCCTGAATATGTTTCCGTTCTGTTATTCAACATGATGTCTGCTACTACTACTTCATTTAAACTCTCTTCACCAAATGCTGTTAGATTCACCAGCACTGACAAAGCCAAGGTGAAGTGCAAGCATTTTTTTGACATCCTATTTCAAGCAATTTCCTCTTCATCGTCCTTTTTGTCTTATTCACATGACTTCTTTTTCTGAGATGCACACTCTTGTGAGCCAGTCCTCATATAATGCTCAGTAGAAGCAACAGTTATACATAAGCTGCTTAATCTTAGGGCCTGTTTCTTTTTAAAGAAGAGTGCTCATTTTATGTAGAATTTTCTGACAGTGAAATGAAGTGACAACTTTTTTTTTCCCCCTTATTATCTGCACCCTCTAGTGTGCCCATAGCCTTCCTTTATTTTGTGCGTTGCGAGTTTGTGTGTGTGCATGCTGCGCATCATTTTGTTAGGCAATGCAGAAAATGCTGCAGTTCCCTAAAAGTACAAAAGGAGAACATTCACATAGGGAAATCTGAATAGCTTGAAAAATCAGGACAGTATTTAGGCCGTTTTTTAGATTAATAGCAGATAAGCTCTTAGCTTACATACATAAAGATTCACAATAAAGAGCTATAATTCACATACTGCACTTCTAGTTGACTTGGTAAAATCAATCTTTTCCTTCAGCTTTTCTGATGGCATTTGAAGAAAATAAGAGATTAGGCATTTCTTACTATGTATTGCCCCCTACAGATACACTTGAAGATGACAATAAACTGAATAGAGAAAGAGAGAATATGTAACTTTACTGCAGACTGTCACAAGTCCAATTTTTACTAATTTAAAAGTTAACTTCTGAGGCTGAGAAATCATGTTGCCTATGTTAATGAGGTTTTAGCTTAATTGTTTATTTTTAAATTCATTCGTGGTCATACAAAAAGCAAAAATCGAAAACAAAGAAAAGCAAGCAAAACAACACGTCAGACTACTGATTTTCAGTCTAGCGATGGCAAGACACCTTGAATGTTGTCATTTTTCTTCAAGCCTTTTTCTCCACTGCAAATAGAAAATATCAAATGACCTTTTCAACTTCTCACAACGTCTGTGCAAACCAATATTTATCAACATTTTATGCTAACATAAAGGAGAATTAAAAATAAATTAATAAAACTTGATTGACAGGGAAAAATATCATGCAGAGAGAAACTTACCAGTGAGACATTTTTTAAAACAGATGTTCTGTATTCATATTGTATGAATATAGAAGAGTAAATTAAGCATGAGAGTGTGAGCCCTCACAGACACTCACAAACACAGAAAAACCCTTTTTTTTTAGCCTGCAATTACAAAGGAAATTAGCACAATAAATGCAGAAAGTAATGATCTCATAATGGAATAAGCATATATCATATCAATAATTTATGTTAATTATTCAGTATGAAATACCGTACTTTTAGGAGAAAACTTTGGCAAGTAAAGATTAATTGTAACTTGCTTTTCTAAATACATGATGTGATAAACGTGGTTCCACAGGATGATCACAATGTTCACTCAAATATGAGTGCTCATTCTATTTCAATTTGCATTAATGGTTCTGCAATTAGGTAACTGGTCCTGCAAAAACCTTCCATGGGTCTATACTTCTTGGGTCACCCATAGGATGTTAGGAGGCACCGTAGGAGACTAAAAATTTTCTCTGCCTTTCAAGGAACTGTGCCATGGCTGTGGCCTTGAGCTACGCTCCAGGGTTTGACAGAAATTCCTCAAATGGGAAGGCATTTTAATTCTATGGGAATGTGCTGAAATGTGATGACATGACCCATGTCGGTCTGCCTTTATTCAGTAGCCAGCTGCAGCTGTGAAGATATGTCCTTCTGAACCAAGAATCCCGGATGGCAAAATTGTCTAATAAGCAGGAAGAGATTTCATGTGTTGTTATTTGATAAATCCAATCCAGAATATCTCCTAACAGTGTCACGGGCATCCAGCTGCCAGGAAAGCTGAGGAAGCCACCTCTCTGCTTACTGACTACAGATCACTTAAGTCATTACATGATGCTCCTTACCTTATGGCTTTAGTACAACAGCAAAGACCTGTTATTGAAGGTTTACTAGTGATATTTTGCAGAACTGACACATTTTTTTCCTGTATTTCCAGGATATGTTTATTATAAAAACAAACTATTATCACAACAAATAAATTAGTATAAGTGCTTAGGATTTCTTCACTGTCATTTTGATTTTTGTAACAAACATAATTTTGTCAAAGCAGTAGGTTTTTGCAGAAATATACTTATTTTGAACGGTATTTTCACTGAGTGTGTTTCTGAGATCCAAAGTATACTGCATTAATCAAAAAGGAAGTGCTCCCACTGCCCAGGAGTTTTGCTATTCGGGCACCTGCATAGGATGTGAGATAGATACCCAAATTCAGATCCCTGCCCCCTGTTGAGCACCTTTGGTCAACCACCTCTGAACTGATCCAGCTACTTGTCTGAGGAAAAACTGATGAAGGCAGTAGAAAATCGGTTTCTCAGGTCTTTCTGTATCCAAGATAAATTTGCTCATTAGAGCTTCACCACAGAAATGACATTTTCTGGATAGAGAGAACCTGGAAACCAGACGCACCCACAGGAATATACCAGGCAGTTCTACTTAAATCTTCAAAAAGCTTTTATAAAGGCATTTGAGGAAGGAGACCTGCTGTGCAAAGAAAAGCTGTTCTGGTCTGGGCAATATTAATATGCAGACAACATTTCAGAAGCATTGGTCCAGCTTCTCAAAATGCTTCAGACTCAATTAAAAAGCTCCTCTTCAGGGGTATTCTTTCAGTGTTTCAATTTCTTGGTTGGACATCTGGTTAGGAAAATGTGCAATTAAATCTGTTGCCTTCAAAGAGGGCTTTTTCCCAAGCTACTTATTTTCTTTCTCTGACTGTAATACAAGTTTTCATCAGGATAATGAAAATGTGTTTAAGTATATATGCATGTACATGGTATATGCATGTACATAGCACACATGTACATGCATACACACACATATATAGTGTATGTATATATCACACACATTATAAATCTTTATTAATATATATTATATATGCTGCTCGACATGCTAAAAGGCCAAAGTTGTGGAATTGTTTAGTGCATTTCTTATCATATGGCGTTATTTCAATTTACTACACTATATAACAGTGGGATTTATTTGATATACAGATCATTGAAACTTAAGAATATAATTTTGGATGTTGCTCAGTCTTTATCTAATATCCTTAGCTAATATCCTGAAATAGATGTAGGGTGGTAATGAGAGGTCCATTGGACCCAAACCCTTTTCATGTAATTTTCTGGTAATCAGAAAAATAACAGTGAGCTCAAATATAATTATAATTTTAAAAAATACTGAGCTGCTGGGAAAAGGAGATCATAAGCTATTCCTAAAAAGCCATCAATTTTAGGTGAGGTGTTTGGAGCAATTTTTTTCTTTTTTTTTTCAATCTTCATTTAAGCATAATTTTAAAATTACCTGACATTCATGATGTGATTATCATGAGATAATATTAGCCAGTGTATTTATGGCAATTTATTATAATTACCCTTGTGCCAACTCAGTATTTTGAATCAGTACTCAGAAGAATAATTTCTGTGTCTGTTTTCATATTATTTCGTCTTTTTGCTTTCATTCTCAAAAAAATACCAAGCTACCTAACAAGCATGGTATATCTTTTAAACCACAACTATGTCAATCAGAAATAAAATGCAATGACAAATTCTCTGTCTCTCTCACCCAGTTTCTTAACCTTCGCTTGAATATTTTTAGTGAGAAAGACAAGATTTTTAGCAATGACTTTTCTTAACCATTTTAACATTGTTAAAATTTCTAATAATTTAAAAAAATATTTAGAAAGAAGAAACTTTGCATAATTATTTTTTCTTTCGCGAGAGTATATTTTTCTTCACAAAGAACATCGGTATGGTTTTATATGCTAGGTCCACAAGTTATGCTGGTGTAAATAATCATCATAATCAAAAATACATCACTGTGCAGCTAGAGAGGCCTCTTAATTTTGGCCCTAACATTGACTGTATATGGCAGGAAAAGCTGGTGACAGTGTATGAATCCCTAAGTTAAATACCCACCTAAATTTAGAAAACAATATAATTTCCTTTAATTTGAGAGAGCATATACAGTAAGTTTTTTGGCTGTGCAGACAGAATGGATAAGATAACCCACATGACTGTACTTGGCTCCACTGAATGTGCTGTGATTTTCCAAGGCTCAAGTGCAACTTTTTGAGCTGTTTGTATGGTTTGATGAGTTCTTCAGAGAAAATCATACGTAGAAGTAGAGAGGAGCATTAGAAGACCTCACAACTAGATTATTCTCTTAAATTATCCAAAATAAGTTACTCATCCTAACCTTGGCTGTGGCTGTGCTACAGGTTTTGGAATAATTTATGTTCCTGTATAACTAATAGAAATGTTACTCTGGGAATGCATTAAGCTGCTTTAGGCTTTATTTATTGGGCATTCCAATTTCAAGCAGTCACTATCTTTATGCATTTTTCTGTGAAGACCCCCAAAGATATCGTGTTTTCTATAAGCTAAAAATTTGATGAAATAACATCAAAGAATTGCTTGCTTCTTTCTTGTTTCTGTATTAATAGATTATACCACCTATTTATGAGACTTTCAGTGCACAGTGGAGTGAGTTTTGCGTGATTATGCCAGCATCGCTTTCAAACGGACAAAACTGAATCACAGAAACTGCTCTATAAGCTACAAATAGTAAAGGAGAATGATCAGCTTCTCTTAAGAGCCCTTGGCAGTTTGGAGGATGAGGACCCAGAAAACCACGTGCAATACCTGCGAATATTAAGTATCTGCTGTAGGATAAGAGCTATTCAAATAGGAAAAACTCAGAGTGTCAATCCCAGGTGAGTCCATAAAAGGAGGAGAGTTAATAGCTGTTTTTTTAAAATCCCACCCTTGAAGCAATCTACAATCATAAGCACTCTATTTGTCTGCTTTAGAGTCCTACTTATACAGTCTCCTGTTCATGGAAATTGCTATATGCACATGATTTCCTGCCTGGAAGGTGTTGAAGGAACCTGACAAATACAGATTGCTGAAATGAAATAAGGGGGAGTTAACAAAAAAATGAGAAAATATAACAAGTTAACTAATTCTTCCATTTTATGTTCCTGACAATCTGTTACCAGATTAGCATTTATCAATAAATTCAAATCTGGTCCCTGATTATTAAAAGAAAATTTAAAAGATACATCTCTCATCTGAAATTCATGGGAGCAATTTCATATCACATTAGAAACAGAAAAATTATCTTTAATATATTCATCACATACTCATCAATAAAATATATAATCACAAGAAAGATTACTCAGTGTTTTACTTCGTCGGTACTCTGTTAAGGAGGTAAGAGGATTATGCTTAATTCCATTGGGATCTGCTTCTCTCTGAAAGAATGCACTTCAGTACTTCTATTAACATGAATTATGCTCTTACCTGTTACACAGAGAGAGAAGATAAAGGTTATGGGTGGAAATCTTGCAAGTGAGGAGGCAAAAAGCACTGCCCCTACGCCCCTTTGATGGAGGCAACAGTCCTCTGAGGCACTGTTCTCCTGGATTGTCTGCAGTGACTGCTAAATAGAATCACTCTTCTCCTTTTTACCTTTTTCTATAACTTCCAGGAGATTTTGCAGGCTGAAAATAACATAAATGGTCCGTCAGCATGATCTATGCTAACTATGACAGACACAAAATTACACCGGCAATGATTAAAATATATTTAATTTTTTTTTTTATCTGGTTATTTTTGGTGCCTGTGAAAAGAATTAGACTCTTAGACATTAAGATGCCTTAGCATGCCTTAGCTGGCATGCTTATCTTTAGAATGACTATTCTGTATGGCCGATGTTAATGGTTTCATTTAGTGATTCAGAAAGGAAATTTTTATCTGGCATAATTAAAGGAAAATTTTGTTGTAGAAGTGATCATGCTTTTTATTTCTGTGTTGAAAATTCTTAGAAGCATGAGAGTGAGGGAGCATATAACTCTGCCAGAGGAAAAAATCACACCTACTCCATGATGCAGTTGGGGTAGGAAATAGTTGCACAAACTTTTTTTCATATGACATGGCATAACATAGCACAAGCAGAAAGGGCTGGAGACCAAATCTGGTTTAGATCTAAAAGCATCTTTACACCAATTTGAGTGCATATTTGTTTTGTACTGGAGAAATGTCATGATTGAAGAAACTTGGTTTCTATTCTCTTTGAGACCTTTTTGTTTGTTTGTTTTCTGAAGGAACTCCATCCTCCCCACCTTTGGGCTCCTCTTCCTTTCTCATGCTGTGTCTGTCTTATCTATGCAAGTGGTAAAAAGCTCCAAAAGTTTTGCCTCCCACTTCTCACATAAACAGCACAGAGAACAAGAGAGCCACTAGGTGGTACTGTGCTATAAAAAATAATTAGGAAGAGCAAGAAAAATCATGCGAACTGCTTAGCCACAGTTCAAGATTTCGCTTAGATTATAAAGATAATATTTACAAAAGAGAGCCCTTTTCAGGTGAAATTCACTCCAACAAGCTAACATTCAAAACACCTGCAGTGTTTTCGCTGTGTCAAACCAGTGCTTTGCATTTTCCATGTTTCCAACCAAGCTCTGCAGGATCCTATTTTGTACTCATTTTCACTGAGTTTATGTAGTAGTGTTAAGCACTACTAGCTCATAATTTCATTGCAGATTGATTCTTGTTTAGGTATAGCAGAAAGTTCCTCTGACAAATTTGATAAATTACTTTCACATTAGCTAGAATACAACCAAACATCTTACAAGAGAAGCAGAACACTAGCTTTCATGTACGACTCTTTCCAGAGCATATATAAAAAAGCCAAAATGCGTGCAAGCGGAAGCACAAACAGGTAGCTTAGAGCAAGATAAATGTTTGAGGTGACATGCAATTTGTGGTTAACACAAAAGGAAAGGACAAGTAATTTTACAAGAACTGAGTTCTCTTTCAAGAAAGAATTAGAAATTTAAATAGATAACATTAACATTACTTTCTTTTTTCAGAGGAAAAGAGCCCAAGATTTTGAGACAAGAAACGGTATCCCTTAGCTGCCTTGTGGGTGTACACAAGCTCACACTCTACCCTAAGACAACGAAAAATCTGTGAAAAGTCCCTTCAAATATAAATTCTGCTTGCAAGTGTAATTTCAAATAACTTTGGTATAGTGTAACACAGAGGTAATTGGAGCTTCGTGAAAACATTAAAATCTCACTGTATTTTCTGCGGCCACACTCAGGAAGGAATAGTATATGACTACCCGGGAATGAATACTGGATGATAATTACATTTTTTATGCCTAATGTTAGCATTTAAAATATCAGAGATTGTTAATTTAGCCTGAAGCTGCAGGTGGCCCAGGAGAAAGACAGTCTTTCTAAGAAGCTGGGCTCTCCAACTCCCACAAATGCCAGCCTGCCAGTCTGTGCCAAAACAAGTCACGTCACAACTTGGTGCCTCAACTGCTGTGGAAGGCTGATGAGCTACAGAAGGGAGAAGAAAGTTCACGTCCTGAAGCTGCGGGACAAGCTGCGTGTCCATTCCACACGTACAGCGGTGAGAAACTCTCAGCAGAGAGCCTGACGTCTCCTGAGATGAAGGGTAGGTTTCTGCAGGAGCAGTGGATGGAGCAGTGCCCTCATACCTGCCTTCCCCTAAGCCTCGCCCTGGGAAACAGGGCAGGACGTGTAGTTGTCAAACTGTGCTTAACTATTGCAAAGACATCTTTGTCTTTTTTCTGCTCCTTCCATTTTTTTATTCCTTTCCCTTCCTTTGCAGTGTGTTATCACTTCTCCTCCCCTTCTTTCCACCCCTTCAACACGTTCTGCCTCTCTTGACCCTAATCCCACTCTGTCTTTTGTGCCAGCGGCTGCAATGATTGAGTTGATGATAGATTGATTATGGATCCTGTCTTCTCCATTCAGTGGCTCTTGTCAGAAAACCTGTCAGAAAGAGTGGCAGAATTGTCAGAGTGGATTAAGATAATGGGATATAGAAAGCAGGTAGAGATGTACCACAGAAACATTTTCTCATTTGGCTTGTGTCTGCTGTGGGATTAAATCTGAAAGAGCTACCAGGCTTGTACTCTCCTACCCAGAGAGCCGCCAACTGCTCACATCATGCATACAAAGTAAAAAGCGCAGGTGGGGAGCATGACCAGTGGGAATTTCTAGCCTGTTCACAAAGAGTCCCCAGCAGATATGCTGTAGTAAAGCCTTCTTTTAGTTTCTGAACTTTGATTTTACCTGTAAAATTCAACAGAAGTAAAAAACACTTCTTCGTCCTACAGCCTTCTAGTCAGTACGGCTATTTTCAGTATAAAACTTTTCAGTTTGCAGTCCTAGATTCTACATCCCTCTACACAGAATATTGGTTCTGGGGAATAATCTGATCAGACCTATTAGTATAATTGTACTTATTAATATATCCTCTGCCTGGGCACCTCAAGCTACTTTGATTAGCATGTGATTTCTGGTATAGAGTCTGTTTCACAGCAGTAGTGTATTATGTGACCTATTTTTAATCACAATTTTAGTGATTCCATCTATCAGGTAAAATATGGCTTTGGAAGTTGTGACATGGAATGCAAAAAACACCATTTAGATTACATAATTCATTCTGGCAAGGCCAAAGAATCTATGTACAAATGTCATTTCAAAGCAAGTAATTAGCTTAATCCAATCATCCTATTTCATTACTTAATAACTTATCCTCAGTACAACAGGTCATCGCATTAACTAAACGGCAAATGAACAATTCATGAAGTGTACTTATGCTGTGTCTTGATGAATTGCTGATGAGTTTTTCTCTGAGTTCTTGGCCTCTACTTTATAAAAAGTGTAGATCAAAATTCAAAAGGACAAGAGATTTACCTCACCTGGAGAGTGTAAGGCCTATTATAAAGATCTTTTCAATGCAAACAGCATGCTGTCTCTTAAATGTTTTATTTTTGTAACTTTCATTCTTGCCTGCCTGTAACTGAAGTAGATGTACACATTTTGTCTAATGAATATTGCTGCTGTAAAGTGACAGTTACTCAGTCAAGCATTATTAATAGAATGCTTTTTAACTTGTACAAAGAACAGATCTAAAGACTGAGTGGCCCACCAGAAAGCAGTTATCACAAAAAGAGGTTTTTCATTTTAAAACGTAATTTGTACTTATGTGAACTACCGACCTTGTTTTTCAATTGGTTAAAAGTTTTCATAAATGCTGCTAAACTGACAATTTTAAAATTACGGTAGTTTATTTGCTTTTTAGGCTTTCAAACAACTCTGAATTTGTTCGGAGTTATTTTTCCCAAAAATGGCATGAAAGCATTCAGCAACTTTGGAAACTGTAGATTAATTTAGGTTCCTAAAAGTTATTTCACACTGTATTTTTAAGCATTCTCATTTCAAAATGCTAATCCTTAGTTTCCTTGAGCTGTTTCATTTAATGATTGCCAGCAATCAGTGATTAATATGAAATTACCTAGAAATCCTAGAAATGCCTCTTTCCATTGAAAAGTAACTAAAAAGAAGCATATACATCAGTCAAAACCAACCCATAAATGAGATAATCAACACATAGTTTTGGATTTTTTAAAAAAATAAAATCTGTCTACAAACCCACATAAATATGTATCAACTAGTTTCCTTTTTTTTTTTTTTAAGTTCAAAACGTGAAAGATAATATTCAGATAATATAACAGAAAAGATAAAGAACTGTGTCCTGGTTCCGGCAAGGATGGGGTTAATTTCCCCAAGGAGCCGGCGGGGGAGGCAGGTAGTCCATCCCACGTGACCCATGCCCGGCTATGAGAGGCGCTCGCCGGGGCGAGGGAGGCAGTCGCCACTCGGGGGCGGGCTGCGGCGGTGTGGGGGCGGTCGGTGCGCTGCGCGGCGGTACTGTAATCGCGTTCTTATATTTCTTTATCGGTGTTATAAGTTGATCCCACAAAATTGATGTGAGATAGAGTCAATTAAAATTTGAAGTATTTATTAGTAAGCGGCAGCAAGCAAAACAGCGCTGGGCGGTCCGGGAGTCTCACTCCACTGACGGCACACGCCCAATGCAGCGCCCTTCTCAAATATATATAGTACTTAATTACATAATCATAAGATTTTCCAATACGCTTATACATATGCATAACCTGTCCCTGCTTCCTATTAAAATTAGCTCTAAGAAGTCATTTTCATAAGCTCCTCCTAACTGCGCTTGTGCAATGCCTCCTGGTGGTGGTCGCTGAGGGTCGTGAGGATGAAGGCTGCTGATTCCTCTTCATCACCACAAGTAACTTTTTGTCCCTGCGCAGACTCAGTTCTTCTTTGGTCTTCGTCCGGACCGCAGGGTTGGTTTCAGCCGCTTTTCGAGGCCTTCTCTTATTCGTTATCAGGAGCTGTCCTTGGCAATGTCTCAAGACTTCTTGCTTCGTCCATTTTTTATCAGGCCTGTCTTTTAGGTTATGAATTACTACTAGTCAATTAGTACAATAAGTTATTGTCTCTACCATATATTCTTTACTCAGTCCCCCCTTTTCTAAAGAGTTAGTAAATTCTTTTATTATATTACTACAACGATTCTTTAGATAACATTTTCTCAAAATATTTATCCAGGTGCTATAGGCATCTCTAGAACTCTGGCAACACTAAACAAACACTTTTAAAATTACACAAATGAATATCCTAAATACTAGTGTTGCTGGTGGTCCCGGGAATGAAGGCTCCCTTTCCTCCCCACGTCACGAACTCCCCGTCTTCACGAGCCCCCTGCCTTCAAGTCTTTTCACAATTTATTATACTTGACCTTGCGGCTTAGCCTTGCCTGCACAATCATGCATATCTTGTTTACAGAGTAAAATGTTGGCCATCTTACCACATCTTGTTAAGCAGTTGCCTTCTTGTGGAAATGTGAGTTTCTAGGTTTGGTGAACAAACAATACTGAGCTTATCACAATTGGTGTTATTGTTTTTCTTTCTTCTTCTTCCCTTTGTCTGTTCTGTTAAATTATACTATTTCTACCCACGAGTTTTGCCCTTTTCTGCCAATTTTTCCCACGGCTGCGGGAGTCGAGCGAGCGGCTGCGTGGTTCTTTGTTGCTGGCTGAGGCCAAGTGTTACCATGGATTATTTTTTTTCCAGAAAAATGTTGCACTTTTTTTCTAAATGTATTAATTAGACTAAGGCAGTAAATAGGAGACGTGTGCTCGAATTGTCTTGCTGTTTAGGTTGTTTGCTGCCCTACTCGACAGTCACCAAAGCGCAGCGATTCCCGGCGGGTGGCGCAGCCCCGCCAGCAAAGCCGCCCCGTCCCGCCCCGTCCCGCCCCGTCGCTGCCGCCGCCTGGCCCGGGAGGGGGCACAGCAGTGACAGGGATAAACGCAGTAGGAAGCCCAGTCCTATACATACCGTGCTGCCACCTTATCTTAAGACCGTTTTAAGATTGTTTTAGAGTTTTTGAGTGAATTCCAAGTGACTGGGGCGCAGGCAGCTTCCCTGTGTTTTGATGGTGGAACCCCTGGGCAAGTTGGGATTCCTCCTGGGTTTCTGTGTAAGGAAGTAGCAAGAAGCAATGCTGGTTTGATATATCTCATGAGTAACTTCTTTGCAAGTAACTTATGTTTTGGGGGCACATGTTAAGTTTTAGTACTTCTGTGAAACAGTGACTGTGGTGAAAAAAAAAAAAGAAGAAAAGAAAATGCTGAAGCTGATGTTTTGAGGGTTTGATCTTCCTGTTACATCTAGAACTGCAGCGCCTTAGCGACTTCACATGCTGCTCTATCTAGATAATGTATGATCTGGATGGCTCTACAGGCTTGTCTCTCATTTGCAAGATTATCTGTTTTCCAGGTTAAAGCCTCACCTCTTTCCCCTCAAACAGTGGGGTTTCATGTGATTAGTATGGGCACAAATGTGGTGAAGGAAATTGGGCCCCACATCCAACCCAGTGTTCATTATGCTTTGTTGTTGGCAGACAATGACAGTAAAAAAACAAATAAGCAGACTTGACAGATCAGAGGGAGACTGTCTACTGGAGAGCGTCCAAAACTTGTACATCTGGGATCACCCTACCTACATACAGCAGTGGGTGCAAACCTATGCAGATCTAGAAAGGTTGGATCTCTCCTTAAGTAGTCTGTTTAGTTTCTCTCTCTCAAAAAAAGAGGCGAGACTTTGGTCTTGCAAGCTGTAGAAATGCTTATGGCACGATACTAAGGCTCTGAGACCCAGATGTATGGTTTGGCTTGGCCTTCGGCACTGGGACCTGAACAGACTGTCCATCAATTCGTCTCATACATGTTCTTTTCTACCTCAAGAACTCCTACATCCACTCAGCCAAGATAACTTGGGTTAAATTCCTCTTTCTCTTCGTTTTTCAATGAATAAAGTCCTGTGAACTCAATGTATTTATTCTATATTTGCACCTGGTTGCAAACCTAGTTGACTGTGGCCTTTGAATTTACTCTTCATAATGCAGCCGGTCTTCACAAATGAATAATTGGAGAGCTAGACAGAATTATTGTTACAATAGAACCTACTGCAAAACATGGACTTTGCTCACATTCGTTCATCTAGGCCAATGTGCTGAACTGGAAAAAAGCCCTTTAAAAGAAATACAATCTTTACTGTTGAAACCCGTAGAGTCAATAATGGTTCTTTGGTCATTTGTTTTAATTACTCTCACCCTTGCTGACTGTCTAGTTTAAGCTTCACCAAGTCGAAGTTCCTTTGTTTAAACCTCAGATACATGTACGCTGCCCAGTAAAGTACATCATAAAGTTGCGTGAGAGAGCACTGAATGAGCGAGTGCAGGTGAGACAGCACTTGTGCTAACGGCACAGCTCGAGCGTTTCTCTGATACTTCATTGACTCACGCTGACGTTTTGTCTGACATTTATCTCCGATACGATTATGAGTTAGGGGGTCCCATTGCTGTATTTATGCACACTCCAGAACAAAATTTTAAGTCGACTGTACATTTCTTAACATGCTTTTTACGCAGTCTATCTGCTAGATGCTGAGTACTGTTCTCTAATATCCTAAAGAATTTGTGCATGGATTAAACTTCCTACAGGGAATAGCCCCTTGCTTGTTTAGCTGGCCTGAGGCCAGCATGCTCCATCATTTGCAGGATAACGCCTTACTGATAAATGTCACCTTGACATATATATCGGTCTAATTTACAGTTATTTGCAGGCCATTTACCTTACTGAGTGAGATATTTTTCTTCTAGATACCAAAAAAAAATAGGTTTTAAAAGAAACGTCACTGCACTAAACTCTTGGGTGTTTTTTAATGAAACCTGCAAAGGATAAATCATATTTAAATATGGTCTTATAAATTGAATCATCAGAAACATAGTTGGGAATTTTGCCTTCAGAAAAAGTTGGCTCATAAAAAGCTTGGAAATACATGATTTTCAGTGTATTTAAATGGAAAATTTTTGAAGATATGAAAATATTTTATTTTTATATTTTTGAAAAGGCAAGACCCATGTTTTGGGTTTTGAAATTACTTTTATTTTGAACTGATAAACAGGCATAGATAAGAAAAAAATATTCATATTATTTTTATATTATTTTCATATTATAATTAAACATTTCAGAATTTAAATGTATGGCTATTTCTAGTGTAACAGATGAGGTTTCAAACTTGTTTATCAATTCATTTAACCCACAAAAGTATCATAGTAACAGTCTTACATTGTAGCTAAAAAAATTATCGAAGGCAAGGTTGACATTTAAAATTTATTTTCTGTAACACAGTCCCACCATAAATGCAACCATTAAATAATAAAAAGCACAATCAATAAACATATAACAAGAAAGGTCAATCTTTAGCTGTCAACATTTTTAGGTTTTACGGGGCATGCAATGAAGAAAGTCAACGTGGTAAGTCAGTGTCCCTATATTATGTAGCATAAGGTTAGATCCTGCCATACGGAAGGTGTGTTTACAACCTGTCTCCACAGAAGGGCCTGAGGAACCCAATCCTGCTCAAGTACTGTGAGACCCGTACTGTAAAGTCTTGTCCTTGTTTGAGATAGAACAGAACCAATTTTCTGTTCAGCAATTTTACTTTTCAGTTAAGTTTCTTTTAAATAATGGTACTCTCTGAAATTAACAGCTTATTTTTCGGACAGTGTCAGCTTCTGGCAGATAACATCTGATGTTTATAGTTAATAGCAAGGAATGGGGTGCAGAGAGGCTCTTGTTTATACTTATTGCTATAACAACTAAGGTCAGCTAACTTTGTTAGGTGTCAAGTTGGAGGGCTGCAGGCAGTAGAGTGTAGAGGGGTTGATACTGGTTTTTCATACCTTGTCTATATTTCATCATTTTCTTATTGATATTATTAATTTTCTTTTATTAATTTTCTTTTTATTATTAATATCTCATTAAAGTAGTTCTGGTTTTCTTTTCAACGCATAAGTGTCCCTCCCTTATTCTCTCTCCCTTCTCTTCTGAGAAGGGAGGGAGACATTAAAGAGAGCATCTGTCGGTTTAGCGGCCAGCCCAGCCTAAACCACCAGAAATCTGCTTTAATGTGTGATGGGACCTATTTATTTTGAAAAGTTTCAGGCTTAGTACTATCTGGTAAAGACTTTCCCTGCTTGCTGTAAATGGAATGTGAATATAAACTCATGCAGAGCAGTAATTCTTAATATCGGTGGAAGATCTGAACATTAACTAGTCATTCATTGGCACTGGGCATAAATTGAGTGTAATTTGCAAAACAGTGATTATTCTGCTATATAAAATGTCTTTAGTATAACTGAACTGCTCAACTTCAAAGTCAGTAAATCTTTCTGTAGTTCTTTGGCTGTGTAGAATTGCAGATAAAAGTGCTCAGATCCAGAGCCTACATTTATCTTTGTTTCTATTTATCAAAAAGACTTTTTTTTCCCCATTTAATGCAAGAAGGGTGCAGAATATTTATAATATACATGCACGAATCATGTGTACTGTGTCTTCTGCTCAACTGCTATAGCTGGGCAGCATCTTCTTCACAGTATTGTACTATAGATTATCAATTAATTCTAGTTTTCTATAGTTTTAGGCAGATACTTTCAATTCTTGCTAATATTAATGGGAAGGAATGTTGGATATACCTGTGAAATTGCCAAATACTTCTTTAAAAATGCACAAGAATAACTGTTGACATAAGGGCAGTTTCCAGTCAAACTTTAAAAATCACCCAATACTCTTTATACAGTAATAGCAATGAAGGTTAGCCAGATTCCTTTAAAAAAAAAAAAATTACAGCAATTCTATTTCAGGCTGAAATTTTTACTTTTTTTCCCAAGAGGACTAGCCAATTTCTGGCCCATCATCAGTTGTTAAGAGTTCACTAAGGAGAAATAGACTTTATAATGAAATAATGAAGAGTCACTTAATAATAGAATTCATAAAAAATAGGGATGGGAAGTTAGATGACAAACTGTTAAGGCCAAGCTATAATCAATATGCAAACAATGAGCTTGAGTATGTGACTCACATAGCAGAATAACTAGATTGCAATCACATGGATGATGATTTGCTGCTCCCTAGTGACTGTCTTCAATAAATTTGGAACACAGTCATGACAAATCCTCGGGGCTAATGCTCAAGTAGCCCATGCAAGAAGGATCAATGCAACTTTCATTGACATAGTTCAATTTGCTGTGGCTGTGCTGCTGGTGCTGTATAAAAGCATTCACTGCATGGCCTTCAGCAACTGTGAAGATGACCTTAGAAATCCTCTTGTCATATAGATACTAGGTTGTGAAGGAAAAATAGTTATGGTCAGACTCTTTCTTTTAATTTGTGTATCTAATTGCTTCTCAGGATGCATGGCTTCTCTGAAACTGGCTCCAAAACTAGAATAAGTGACTATGACACAAATGAAATGATAACTTTTTGCAAGCAGTATACTGGATAATAAGTGGGTATTTGTATGGGACTGTTCCAGGAAAGTCTGCTAGCACTCTGATTTTTGCACACATGCCATAATTTCTTTTCATGAAGTACGTATTTAAACCCTTTGCTATACTGGCACATCAACAACAAAACGCGTTTTCTGGGGAGTGCAAACCAAGGGGGCACAATTCCCTAGGAACCACAAGCAGAATTCCCACTGTCTGCCTGCCTTGGACAAGCCACTTGAACTGGCTGGTTTACGGGTCCTGGCTTCCTTTATGTGATACTGGATTTTGCGTTGTGGGCATTGCACTGCTGGGGGGCGGGCAAATGGCCAAACTTCTGAGAGTTTTGCATACCTTAGAGAGCTGGAAAGCTAGCTGGCTGCTGCCATATCATCACTGATGGCCAAATAAGCCTGCATGGGGCTGCAGCAGCTGTAACTACTAGGACTATACAGTGTCAGCAGCGATTAGGAGTCACATCTTCAGGGATCTCCCCCAGTTCCATTACTGTTCCCCTCTCTTACTCTTACCGTTAATAGATTAATTTCTTAGTCTGTCTCCTTTTATCTTTGGAGAAGTAAAACTTTGTCTTGCCCGTGTTTCTGAGTTGTCTCGAGGTGAATATGACCTGACAACTATTACTTGAGTCTTGTAAGACCTAAATGTACAATGCCCAAGATGAGTGAGTATTATAAGCTGATGAGTACTGTGTGTGGAAGTGCTAATAATTAGTGTTGATATTTTTAAATCATAACTAGGGATGAAATGCCAGATTCGGGAGCATAACTCACTGCCAAGTTCAACATAATCTAGTTTTCATCCTCATTTGCTGGATTAGACAACTGCAGTTTACACAGCAAGGATGAAATACTGCTAACTTGACTCCTATGAAAACCTTCAATACAATCAGTACTCATGAAAGTCAAATAAGTGGCATTCATCAACTTACTGAGGTTGTTGATTTCTTTTTATGTGGTTTTGATGAGAAGAGATGTGTGGGAAGGACTACAAGCTGTAACTTGATTCTTAGAATCCTCTTATACCTCTCCAGTCTCAACTATTGACCCCTGCCCTGATATTTACCGCTCATTCTTGTGTGCCGTGCAGGCTGAACCACATGGGCATACCAGTACGCAGGTATTTAAGAGGCCGTTGCTCAAAATAAGAATAAATGGGTGATATAGT
This sequence comes from Vanellus vanellus, assembly GCF_965231255.1. Taxonomy (NCBI): domain Eukaryota; kingdom Metazoa; phylum Chordata; class Aves; order Charadriiformes; family Charadriidae; genus Vanellus; species Vanellus vanellus. The sequence continues at coordinate 10,907,075 of NC_138915.1, read as the reverse complement.
CCATGCAACAGATGAACATGTCTCAGGAGCATTAGCGCTAAGATTGTACAATAAAAAGGAAATCAGAATGTCTGCTTAACTTCCCTGTTTATTCGTGCTGGACATTTATGTAGTAAAATGCAAATGCACTCCCACAGCTCTAAGTGGCAGGAATAAGAAGGCACTCCGATAGTCACTGCATCATATAAACAGAACAACCATCTAAAAATAAGATAATAAGTCTTATAAAAACTCTGAAGGTGTGTAAGGGTAGAGTAGTTCAAGCATCATAGTCAGTGAACTGCGCCAAGCCACTGGTGCTGTCTATAGGAAAACTACTATAAGTATTAGCCTAAAATAAATTTGTAAAAGATAGGCAAGTTAAAGCCAGTTTCTGACTGATTTCGTGCTGCTTATCTGCACGCTTACTCTATCTCTGTCAAGTATATTTTTAGATTTGTGCACAGGTTTGGATGTTCCTGGGTTTTCTTTCCAGAATCTTCGTTCCCAATTTTTGTTTCTTGTTCAGTTTTTCTTCTTCCTAAAACCCTCATCCAGCTTTATTTTTCTTTTTACTCTAAAGGTGTAAGTTTGATCTTTATGCCTTAAAGACTTGTAAATCAAAGGAACTTCTATTCAGTTTGATATATAAGAAAAAGACCGAGATGCCTTCCAGGCAAGTGGTCATATCAGAAAGCTATCAGAGCCCAGGTCTTCATAGCAGGCAGTATGTTTGAAAGAAAATCTTCCCCAATGGATTTCACTAGCTCAGCTTCAGTAAACTAAGGTAGTATAAGCACAAAAAGAGAACCAGCCATGGGCTCAGACACATAATGTCTGCAAGTTTCAACTGCAGTAATGCTATTAATTGCATCCTTTAACAAACTGGGCAATAAACTTACTGTTTATTGAATAATCATATCTTCTTTGCTAGATTTCCTCGGCTTCGTTTCTTAGCGTTTATTGCAATTTATTTTAGACACTGCACTTTACATAAAGGTCAGTGGGAAAATCAGAAACGTATTAGGTCCCTGACAATCAAGCTTCAGACACTTGTTCTTAGCCTATAGCTCATGTTCATCCGTGGATTTGAATTACTCATCTTTTGCACTTTCAGTTATAATCAGGTCAGGAAGGAACTGGAGTGGTGAAATCAATGGCATTGCACAATCTAACTTGTATTGTTTGGGATAAAATGACAAAGTGGCTCTATTTCCTACATTATTTGAAGAGTCCAAGCCTTGCTCTGCATTTGCAGTGAAATTCATTTGAATAAGAAAAAATAGATATGAAGGGGTTTTGGCTACGTGAAAGGTGACCAGACATACTGGCGTTTGTGAGATACTGTCTATGGAACTGGTGTGTTGCCAGTGGGTCACTTATGCAACAACAGGTTTGGACTGGTTTTATTTGTGCTATCAACTTATTAATTTCTTGTTTATACTTCGACTCACAGTTTGCTGAATACCTTCCACTTTTATTGCCTACTTCAAAATTCACTCCCTACTTTGAAAGCATTATGACTTTTACCCTCCTCAGAAGCACCACACAATAGCTCAGGGTGGACTGTTGAATGCATTTTCAACAGAAATCACACAGAGAATCTTATTACTGGCTTTGATCTCCAGGCTGGCCATTGAACACAGCTCTTGCATCCTAGTGACACTTTTTAGTAAAAGTTCCAAATCCATTAGTTTTATATAACAGCCAAACACAGAGCATCCAACATCGCTGACTCTGAGTGACAGTTAATAAAAAAGTCACAAATACATTACTCAAGGACATAAGTTTTCTCATGCTGATACCCCCCCACACACACACACAAAAAAAAAAAACAAAAAAAAAAACCAAACCAACAAAAGCCAACTCTTTTAAAACCTTTTTAGCATAATTAAAGTTTGGCATTCTGTTTCTTGTCATTTTCTTGCTAAAAGCCTAATAAAGGATTTTAGTGACCATTCCAAGTTAAAATGATTGAAAAAATTGCAGTTTGTGTGATGAACTTGGTTTGGGTAGGCAGTATTATGCTTTTCCTACTGTTGTCATTGAATTTGTATTAGTGTCAGTGTGATCAGAACTGGATCCCAATTAACATTGTCAGAGATATTTTATCATAGGGATGGAGTCAGAGGAGTCAGCTGAGTCCTCTTGACTACGGCTTGTTAAAATGAACAGAGATTTTTGATGAATTAATCTGTTTCACACCCTATACTGCACATCAGTACTGGTTCTGAATGTGCTGAGACAAAGAATGACCTATCTGCAGTGGACACGCCGAAGACAAAATATGTTTCATGTATACGAAGTAGGATTCAAACCATAGGCCAAGAGAACAATAATTTCTTCAAAACTCCAGAACTAGGTTTTTTCTGGCAACAGCTTTAAATACCTATTATGCATGTTCTGTATAAACCTTTCTTGACCTATGGCCTCTTGTGTTTCACTACAGAACACGTTTATTTTCTCAAGTGCGGACTGCTTTCCCTATACTAACTTGAAGTTATGTTCTTTAAAGATCGCTGTTTCCCCAGCCCCTTCTTGTGCTACGTGAAACACATTCCAATTGTTTTTATTATAGTAAATTCAGCAGTAACTGCAGCCTATTTAAAATAATTTTAGCGAAACATATATTACTGCTTCCATGAGCAGAGCCTGAAATTTTCAGAAGTGCTTTCCTCTCTTTTCAGTGCCGGAGGGAACGGAAGGTAAAACATAGTGCTTTAAAAGTAAGCCTCTTCCATCTGGTCAGCTACCCTTAAACCTACTTGAGTCTGCCGGGAATAGCCTAAAATTGTTTCCATTTTTCATCTGTAGTTAAAACACTAAAAGGGATAATGAGAACAGGAGCTTTTATAAAATTACTGACTGCCACAATGATGAATTTACCCTCTTCTATTAAAACGCTGCTGTGTTTTGGGTTTGATATCATTTTATGCTGTTTGGCTATTACTCTGCTTTTAAAGTAGCTGTATGAGGTTTTTCTTAATATTATAGGAGCACTATTCCTGCTGCTACACTTTGGGGCCTCACAGATTTTCATTATAATACTTTATTTTCAAGGGTTTTGACTTCACTGCAAAAAAATCCTCCAGCCAAAAAATATATCACAAAGTCTCAGCTTGGGAGTAAATCAAGAATTTTTTTGTTTAGGTTTATTTAAAAGAAGGTTTATTTAATGCTGAGGCTTCTTTTTTAGTTCAGGTATATTTGAATGTGTGTGTGGTTATATACTTCAGTGGTGACATAACCATTTTTTTTCATAAACTCTAAGTCTACTTATATTGTACCAAAAGATCTAGTCCATGATCTCACAGCCCAAAAAATCAATAAAATCAGGACAACTAAGCAGGCTGGTGAATGTGACTGGGATCCTACACAGTTGTTGAGATTCTCCATCCTCCATCCTGTTAGCAGTAGTCCACCCTTCACCTCCCCTCCCCTCCCCTCCCCTCCCCTCCCCTCCCCTCCCCTCCCTCCCCTCCCCTCCCCTCCCCTCCCCTCCCCTCCCTCTCTCCTCTCCTCTCCTCTCCTCTCCTCTCCTCTCCTCTCCTCTCCTCTCCTCTCCTCTCCTCTCCTCTCCTCTCCTCTCCTCTCCTCTCCCTCTCCTCTCCTCTCCTCTCCTCTCCCTCCCCTCCCCTCCCCTCCCCTCCCCTCCCCTCCCCTCTTCCCTGGCTATGTTAGCTCCAGGAATGGTGACACCAGGACTTGTTAGGGACTCTGGTATCTGGGGAGAGTGATAATGTTTTGCTGTAGAAAAAAAAGAACCCGTGTGAGTGGTTACAGGTCAGCCCAGTGTTAGCCAGCTAGAAACAGCTTCCGTGCCTTTTCCTGCACAGGATTGCTTCATGATTTCTCCTTGATAACACAAATCTTTCTATAGTTTACTTCCCCATCTCTCTAGTAATATCTGCTCAGGGGTGCTCTCTGGCTAAATATTTAATAAGCACTTCTTTTTATTGGAGCTCTGATAATGCAATGATACCTACCCGTGTAAGAACAGGGAAGATGCCTTGCGATTTTGTTGAGCTGCAGCAGTTCACTGTCAGAGGACAGGATATAACTTGCTACAGCTTTCCAGGCCTAATGCCTTAAAGGTTCAGTGGAGATGAATGGAGTTGTCTTGCTAAGCCCCGTGTTCTTTTTGCTCTCCCGGATGGGCTGAAACTGTGCCTTCTAATGGAATAAAATTGTTCTTTCCATGAACAGCAAATACTCCTTATGCTTACTTTCATGCAGGACGTGTTTGATTTCGCTGAGGTTCATGTGAGCAGTACGAAGTATTGCTGGGTTTAATGGATTTACACTCGTATCACATCCATGTTAATTTATTGGGCTTTTCAAAATGTTACATGTGTCTGCTCACACGTGTGCCTGAGCAGGTCTTCATTTTAAAACCACACAGACAACAAGCTGCATGCGCAGGCTGTGCAGACTTCCATCAATGGCTTTGTGAAGGCCAATGATGCATAATCTAAGGAATAACCATTAATACCCTCCAATGTAATGCCTTTAAGATGAAACTTCATCACTGTTTATCATCCTTATCCTTACAGCAAATCTATTTGTAAGTATTGAAGCCTGAAGTGAAGATTTTCAGGATTAATTTAGGCAAGGAAAATAGGTGCATGAATTTACACAGCTGAACAATACTCCAGTTCCAAATACAGTCAACAGAGTAAATTAACAAAATTCTTGTTATGTTCCATTCTTTCATGCAATCTGTGTTTCGGAGGTTGATTTATCTTTTTGATTTTAACTCTTAAACTTCCTCAATGAAACTTGTCTGCATTCTTAAAGCACCTGAAGCGGGGAGCATCTTATTTCTCAGGTACATCCATTACAGGGATATGCCTCTAGCAACTCAGACCAAGTAGTAAAAATTCTGTCAAGCCTGACTTCCCATTATGCACTAAACATAGCGACTGAGGAAGTGATAGTAAAGGGTTAACAGTCTTCATTTGTCTCTTTATCTCTAGGTCAATTGCTGCCATAATATTTTCTTACTTAAGATTACCTCAGATGTGCAAATATATCCAAATATTTTAAAATATTAAGGCTTTAGGAAAGCAGTCTGCAACATTGTTGCAGAACACAGCTTCTTGCGCTTTGATACTGACTTGGGCACGGAGCGTTGTTTCGGAAGGACTGTACCGCCTGGCTGCAGGAGTCCCGGCCTCCCGGCATTGAGGGCTGAGGAAGGAGACAAGCGGTAGTGTGTACCTGCGAGAACTTTAATCTACAGCACCTGCGAAAAGGAATACCATATTCCATTCTCTGGACCGATTTACATAAGCGACATATGATTTGTGATACTCCTTCCCGGAGGAATATTCATTCCCGGAGTATGTTCATTATTTTCAGTTTCAGGACTCTGTTCTTGAGCGCTGGCCATTCCTGAGCCGCAGGGCTAAAACATTACATTTAAGTGTTAAGTCAGCTAGAAACCTTTTTATGTAATATACTTTTTGGAATTTTAGAGTAGAAGAAAATGTCCGTGTAAACACCACAGCTAAGGACTTTACTGCTTAAAATTGTTCTGCTGATACACATCAAAGTAAATGAGGCTGTCCACTACCTCCCCGGTACCAGAGATGTTGGAGATATTTAATTCTGTCGCTATTCATCTGCACACTTTTGGGAAGCCAGTTAATAAAAAGAATATGTTAAAATATAAGTCTTTCTCACAATCCACAGTGACTTTTTTTATATATACTTGTATCTATGAGAATCAAACAGGTCAATAATTGTAATTCATTTAATGAATGACAATTCATTGATTCATGAATGAATAAATTGAAGCCCACCTTATACAGAGTCTTAAATTATTGCATAGGAAAAAATGTGACAAAAGCAGAGCTCCTTACCTCCTTCTTACCGTAAATTTCAAAGTAAAGAAGCTGCAACAGTACTTGGTGAAAATCTGGCTCTGTAATATCCTCAGCCTTTAGTCCAGTAAATCTAAGGACTTCTTGTTATGGACACATCAACTTTATAAGAAGAACTTGTCGTATGAATCATACTGTGGTTCTGGGCAAATGTAAGGGGCAACTATAGGATTATCTATGTTACCATATCTACAAAATCACGTGGATGTAGCCACCCAGTACCTCAGCTCCTTTCTTCTGAACTGTGCATCAGTCTTATGAGTATTATGTCAGAACTGTTTCATCTCAACAGGTAGAGAAAATGCTTCATTGACTCTGCCCCGTTTATCCACTGGGTTTTCTGAAATTCTCTGTCTTTTTACCTTAATACAGGAAACATGGTCAACATACAAAAATTTGAATAAAATTTTATGGCTGCAATTAAAACTTTAGGAATGTCTTATACTTCATACAGAATAAGCACTAATTTTAGCAAGGAGCTTTTTACTTTTTCGAATATAATAAGCAAACTTTGCAATCCCCATTTTGCATATTTAACTGATAAGAAAAGCTTAGATTTTAAATACGTCTAACAGCCTTAGCAGCCTAGAAAAACTCCAGTCCTGTTGTAAAGGGGCAGTCAGAGAGTTAACTTGGATCATTTTTGAATCTGTAGCATTGCAAAATTCATGTTAGGAGAGAGTGATGAGCAAAGGGAAAGAATAAATAAAGATATTCTCTGTTGGCCAAGAGAAGCTTTGCATGGGCTGATGGTGGACTCAGGGACCCTAAGCATGATCAGAGTAAATTAAATAAGAAATTATGTGGATACGTTTCATGCAGTTACAGCAGCAAATTCGATTAAATTTTAAATGTAAAACCTAAGTTTCACTGTTTTCAATACCTAGATCTAATCGAAATGTAGGCTTCCTGAGTGATAGTCTTCCTTTCCTGGTGAAGGGCATTGTAATATAAGTATATTAGCTTTAAATTATTTTTATTCATTATTATTATTATTATTCCAAAAGTTGCAAGATACCTAATAGTTACAGTGCCTGGGGTTATTTTTCCTATGTTAATAAAAAATAGCGATAGATAATTTTTACCCATATTGGCAATGTCTTAAGTAAATGCAATTCTAACAGTGTTGACATTGCTAAAGACTAGGAGGCAGATGAGAGAGGAAGAGAAAGAAGGGCATCTGAAATGTAACTGAGAACATAACTGTAGAGTATAAACCTAAAAGGTGCCAATCAAAAGGGTTTATTATAATTCTTATTTTATTCTTGTGCTTGATTTTTTTATGGTTTGCTGTCTAAAATATTTAGGAGTCCTCAGTTTAAAAGTACCTGATACGCCTCAGCATTAGCCTCATTTTTAAAAATTTTAAGGGTACCCATGGAAAAATTTTAACGTATGTTTTGTGTTTGATTCAGCACAAAATTAGGATTTTGAATTTTCCATGAAATGGGAAAAAAACAGCCTGAAGGAACTGAGTCATTTAATATAATTTCCTATTTGCTAGTTTTGAATATTGGTATTTGGATAGTATTCAAACATCACGTGGTGAAAACCATTATTATGAAATACCATTTTAGAAAGTTAATCTACAACTGTAAGATCCCATATACAATGTCTGTTGTTTCCTGATCCTTGGAGAACTTTCCCTGGTAGAACTGTGTTATAAAACTGTAACTCACAGAGGCTCATATCACTTCTGCTTTAACTTGTCACAGGTATTTAAATATGCGTTTCATTACTGTAAAAAACCAGCTGATTTTAAGTACCTAGTAGCTAGATTTCAGGAATACAACGGAGGAAAAACTCATTTGATGACCTTACTTTAAAAAGACTGATAAATATTTGACAGTAATCTTAAATGACAGTAGTCTTAAAGCAACATCTGACAGATGAATGTGCAAGATCAGGTGTTACTAAATAGCCTTACACGAAGTTTTGTGAGAGGGCAATTCACCTCTTTTTGTGTGGGACATACTTCCAAACAGAGGCTGTAAGTGGCTGCTAATGGAAGAGGACATTCCTTGCTAAATAGCAAATGGCAAAACAATTCAGGTGCAGCAGGTTATCTACTTCACTTTTTTTTTTTTTTTAATGACCCCATATCATATGAACAGAATCTAGATCTTAAGGGTTTTTCCTTGAATCCACGAGCCAAAAAGATATATGTTGCATATGTACAGACAGTCTTGGTACCTATGTATGGTGGGTTTGCCTCTGTTGGATGTAGCTCTTTTAAAATTAGTCAATGTTTTAGCTTCTAAAGCTGCCTTCAAGAGATATGTAGAAGAGATGAACCAGCTCAGACCTGTTTTCTTGCAGGTTGAAGACTGTAATGTGTGTGTACCCGCATCACCCTTAGCCTACAGAGTTCTCTTACTTGGTGAGTAAACTATAAATGACTTAGAAGATACTATTTGATGTGTTTTGATACTGCCTGTTTAAGGCATCATGGGATGATTGGTAACATAGGTAGCACAAGACAATATTTTTAAAGTAGACTTCTAGCCTTACATTTTAAAGTTGTGTTACACTACAGGTATTTTTTTTAACCTGCCTTTGGTAGCCTTTTAGCACAATGCACAGGAGCTATTTTTTCAGTTGTTTAATGTGTGAACAAGAGGAAATGCATGCAAAAAAAAAAAAGGTAACTTATTGCAGATGCATTGTTTGTGAAGTCTTAAATGCATGACAGGAAAAACTTCCAAAAAGGTCGTTTTACTTGAACTTAGGTGTTATTTCTCATTTTGAAGGGGTTTCCCTGAGATGAATTAGCTGCAAAAGAGGCTGAGATATAGTTGGTCCTATGCATGGTTCATCTGCATTAAAAAAATGACTTTAGGAATGTAGTGCTGAGTTATTTAAACTTCTCCTTAGTGTCCTACTCTTGCTTCAGATTCTACAATTATGGTCCAAATCTAGTTTGGACAAAAAGAACCATAAAATGGAAGAGTACAGCTTTTGAGATACAGCAAACGCATGATGATTTATGTAAGCATTCATGTGTTCATTATGACCCTTAAAGATACGTTTTGAATGATGGAATTTTATGAAGCTTTGGCGAGTGGTAAAATGTCATTGTTGTGATAGGCAGCTGGTTCTGCCTTTCACCTCTTTGTTTTCAGCTTGTGATTGCATCTTCTTCCAGTTCTTTGCATCAAACTTGCTCTTCAGTTTCAGTAATGTAAACACTACCAAAGGCAAGTGGAAGACAAAAGAAATGTACAAAAAGTAGTACCATGTTCTTCTGAGAAACGACTATAAAAAGGCAGCCTTGGAGAATTCTTTGATAGGGGAAAAAAAAAAATCCATAATTTGTGGAAATCTCTTAGGTTAAGTATACCCCTTGGCCGTGTAGTAGATATGCGTTTTAAATCAAGACAAGGTCTATGGGTATATTTTAGGCAAAGGAAAGGAATGAGGATCTTTGAAGGGTAGGATTTCATAGCTTAGTACAAAGAGTTGGAGAATGCTATGAAGCAGACTGAATTACTGAAGCGTGTAATAGGCAAAAATTTTCTGATAGGAGACAATTACTTAAAACCTAGGAAGCAGATATTACCACAAGAGAGTTATTTTTCCTAATATTTTTTCAATCAAAGCTATTGTAATTGCTCCTGTATAAAGAATGGTTCCTATTAAATGGTGTTCCTAATGTTTCTTGGTTATTAATCACACAGCATCATTGCTAGATAGTCTAAAGATCACTCTCAGAATGTATCCTCCTTGATAATCTGCTTTGGCATTTTCAAACCATTAGAAAGATTTAGCTGCTTCAGGGCTATCTGGCCCCCTATTGAGGTAGATTCTCTGTCAGTAGAATCTTTTGATTCTGGTTTGTTCTCTTACTGGTGGTTGTGACTTAAATGCGCCTTTGTCTCTGAAACGAGTGTATTATATGTTTAGATAATGTGCATGATACCAAAGAGGAAGCAAGTACAGAGGAGAAGATAATAGCTCCTATCTTTCTCTTAAAGGTCCCTTTCTCTTGACTGTAAACTGGCATATTTTTGCACACTTACCTAGTCTGTTCTTCGCTTTCAGTTCACAACTACACAGATTTTTCATCTATGAAATTACTATTAAGAAACAATATTAATAAGAAAAAGAAATGGAGATTTTTCTTCTCGATTTCTTTTGGTAAGACAGTAGAACAAGCACTGAAAAAAAAAAAAAAAGCCTTGTCCTCTTCCACAGAGAAGTGGAAGAACAGTCGATCTTGCTGATTTGCAACTGATTAAGGACTAAGGCGCCTAAGGTGGTTAGTAGAAACTTCAGAAAAGGCTTGTGAGGAATATCTTCATTAAGCTTTGAAAGGAAGGGTGAGGAGAGAAAGGAAAAGGCCAGCAGAGTTGGAAAATCCAAAGTATTTGTACTGGGAAAGAAGCATAGAGACACACAAGTCAGTGCAAGACTTCTTATGATCTCTAAACAGCCTTAGTTGCTTTTTGTTTTCACTAAGCACTTTCTGTTGATGAAATTTCAATATCTAAGTCAAATCTCATTTCTGTCAAAAGCAGATAATATAATTGACTCAGAAAAGAGCCAGAAGGCAAGTGTCATGTCAATGTAAAACCTTAATTGTAGGAAATTGATGATTTGGAATTGAATAAAAAATGTTTTTTTTCTGTTCATCTTATTCTCCTTCAAATGATCACTACAAAGGTTCCTGGCTAAAATTATAAATGAATTGTTCTCAGGAACATTTCATGTTCTAATTCTTCTAACTTATTTTGTGAGTAAAAGTATGCTTGTGACTTGCTGGGAACCGAAAGCCTCATTTCCATTATTAAATGAAATGAACTAAATCTATTTGAATTGTAAAGGATTTACTGTGTTTATTTTGAAATGGCCACATTTTAGCATATTAAAATGTTAATAACTCACATGAACAAAAATAATCAAATTAACCTTTACTTTACAAATGTCAAAGGGTTTTGCAAGGGTTCAGCTTGCAAGAATGATTTGGACAGGATTTCAAAGTGCTGCTTATCCGAATTGTGGAAATAAGTCATTGAACAGAAACTTCAGTCAATTTTTGATGTCACTTATTGAAATTTAGTATCAATGTATCAAATTTTAAGACATTTGCACGTAAATGAAAGGGAAAATACACCGGCTGTTCAGATAGTGTAATCTCTGTAGCTTGATTAAGGTGAATGCAACAATGGTGACTTACGCCAGCTTTCAGAGTGACAGTAGTCTGTCCATCTGCCCTTAGAATAAGCTCTCCCCTGACCTTCTTTTACAGCCATCCTGGAGGAGGAATGGATTTATTCGGTTTATACCCTTGCAGAAAATTATATAGTCAAAACATAATATTTATGTAAGGATTTTTGTGGTAACGAGACTCCTGTTTAGATGGTAGTGCTAGCTTTCAGGCCAAGCTGAATACCCATACCTCTTAAAAGGAAACTAGCATCTCTGGAGCCTAAACTATTTTTTTCTTTGCTTTTTATTCTCTTGCTGAGCTCCCTCTTCCTGAGGTGGCTGGCAGTGGCACAAATGCACATACCACGTCCTCCTCCCCCTTAGAAGTATCTTGTTTATGAAAGTAGGTACCTCAAAGAGAAGATTTTGTAAAGCCAGCTTGAATAAAGTCTTTTTTTTTTCTTTTTTTTTTTTTTTTCTCACAACAGTATTCATGGGAAGAGTTGTAGATTAAGTGGTGATTAAGTTCTCTAGGATATTACTTTATGGAGTCTGGTCTAGAATTGTGCCAGCATAATTTTTGTTTTTCTTAGAAAGAATGAGTGCAGAGAATGGCTTCAGAAATTGTGGATCATCTCAGTGTCATGAAAAGTTTCAGACAAATTTGATGGATGACTCTTATCTGATTGGCTGTTTTCTGCTCCCCAAACTATAAAAGCTTTCTAAGATCACACTTCACAGATGGAAATCAATAGAAGTGAATGTGGTGCTCTCCTTTGCCTTCCTCTAAGGATAAGAAAAATAGAATTGAGAACTTTGTTCATCGGGTGTACTATGAAAAGCATTCTGAGCTTGGTTTTCAAGTCAATATATCAAGCAAGAAACCCTCTACTCCATATACCTGGTGCTGAAATACCCCACATAATTTGTCTGTGGCAAAAAAATCTAGGCAGAAAAGTTTCTATTAGGCTTTGAAGCTAGTGATTAAGGGCAAAGTCATTTTGTTAGTTCTTCAGAAAGTTGTTATAACATCTTTTAGATGATTCAAGTGTGAGTTCAACGCGTACTTCAAACATTTGAGAACTCATTTCATCGAAAATTGGTGACATAAAACTTATCCTGAAGAATTGACTGGGAGGATTATGATCAATATGTATCTTCTATTAATCTACTAAAGATTATGCTCTTAAAGGAAAGTGTGAACTTTGCTAAAATTTATAAATCAGTAGTATAAAAAAGTAAAGTCACACACACCATACAAAACTTTGGGAATAAATGTAGCAGTAAAAGTAGTATCAACAACAAATAAAGATGTTTACCAGTTTTGAGCTGCTCATTACAATAGGAAACGTTTACCTAATTTACCTGCTATCTAGATACAGGAGAACAGTCAACTGAAGAAGAATTCAAATTGAAAAAATTGGGAAATTCTAGGAGAAATACTGGCTGCCTGTAGTGTATTACACACACAGTTGCAATTGGAGGAAGCCAGATCTCAATGCTCTGGGGTATTTTTAAGGATTTTTTTTTTTTTTTTAAATATGTAGGTATGCTATTGCTATGATGTTATTTCTTGCGGTACTAGTTACCTAACAGCCATGGGTACTGTAAAAGTTAGCATGAATAAATTAATCCGTCATTTCATGAGGTATTGGTTGGGGGGGGGGGGGGGGGGGGGAATTACTAGAAGTTAGAATAGGAAATTTTCTGCCTGATGTGGCAATAAAATGAGACATCGTGATAAATCCTAAGCTTGATTTTACTTGAATGTCTTGGGTGAAAAGTAGAAGCTCATGACTTATTCTGAAGAAATAAGGTCTTTTTCCAGACTGACTTGTTCAATCTGCTGCAAAATCATTAAGCTAATAACCTGCTCCTTATACTTGAGAGAGTGTGTTGCTGGGTGGTGGTTGCGTGTACTCAGCAGGGGTTGCCGTGCATGGTTATCCTGCAGTCTTGCTCTCTGTTGGCAGCAACAAAGCTGTCGTGCCCTCTCACGTTACCAACTGCAATATACTGCAGGGGATTTTTATTTACAGGGACAGAACAAGTCTTGCCAAACAGATTCCAGCAGCAAATGGAAGCCTCTCTGCTGGAGCCTCTCTGAGGGAGGAATAGGATGCGTTCTAGGCTGGGAGTACTTGTGCGATTATTAGTCTCGTGCCCAGTGACTCTTTGGTCCTGCAGGCTCACTAATGTAGCTGAGGCAAACTCCTGTACTGCCTTTATGCATGCTATGGACCAAAGAAGCCTCAGTCAATCGCAAAGTCGTCATGGGGTTGTCATCTACTCCTCCCTTGGACAGTTCAGCGCTCTGTATTCTTTCCTATGCGTTCTGCTGAGTACCTTAAAAAGAGTACTGTTTGGGGAGATGGTGATCATAACAAATGTCTCCTATTTCTATTATCGAGTAATCATATTTGTAGTCAAAGATGTTTGTAAAGGGAGATCTAACCACTCTTTATAACCTACAAGATAAGGTCACAAAACATTTAGTTCAGGGAGCTCAAATTCATACTTTTAAATGCCAAGACGTAAAAAGAGTGGTCATAAGATCCAAAATGCCAACGTATTCATGATGTGGTTCTGCATGTTTACGTGGGAATACTGTTACTTAGGTACTTACCTACCTTGTATAAGAAGTTAGATACAATGTTAGATAGTTTTGCCTGCTCGAGGTGGAATATCTGTGTGGCCAGAAATGCCTGTTTAGTTTTACTTAAGAAAAAAAAAAATAATACAGGAATAATTAAAAGCCTTTGTCTTTTATTTCACTTTCTGTTTGTCAAAAGGCAAAACCACAACACCCTTTTAGTTATTACCAGTGTCCAATGTCCAGAAAGAACATTTTTTTTATCTGATGAAATTAAATCATTATTGTGATTTCAATTTTCTGCCACTTTTGTACTGCCATGTTTCATAACACTCAGATTGGGGGGAAAGCATTTCAGGTACAATAATGGAAGAAAATATATTCTATTTGTCCTGTACTCAAGACTATGAGAGCGGGGAGAAATTAATAGTTTCTTTTGCTGATTGTTAGAAACAAACGTGCAAATGGTTATTTTAAATTTTGTTGATGCTTTCTAAATGAGGTTCATTTTTAATAGAGGAAAGGACTGTTCAGGTGGTACTTAGGTAAACTCTAACATTCACTGATATGCTTTTCCAGGACAGGCCCTGCACCAGTGCGAATCCAGACATATTATCACTCTCTTTCTTAGCATACTTTATATTCTAGTATAAGTACCACTACGTCCTCATTTTGCTTCAGGCTGTTTCACAGTCTACAATTTTATATTTCTGTCAAAAGACTGTTATCAAATGGGACTGGAAGAGACCTCATGTTATGCGCATAGCAATCCTTCTGAAGTCATATATTCTCTTTTCCATTATGTTTTACATTTTGTGCTTGGTTGTTTTTGGTGTTGTCGTGTCTGTTTCCCCCACCCTCCCTCCCAACTGCTTTTTAAAATACCAGAGATCCAGTATGTTCTGCCAAATGATGTGGGTTTATTTTAAATGTTTTATTTTTTTTTATTTATTTTTAAATTATCACTTATGTGGTGGTAGTCACCATGGATGCATATATTGGGCATATTCTAGGAACTTTTAACTCTTGTGCTTTCTCTGTGATTGTAACTTGTTGAATTGCATCCACTGTTGCAGCAAGAGCAAGCTGTATGCTGCTAAAGGGTTTCAGTGTAGGAACTTCTTTATCCCTTGCAAGTGCCAAAAGCCTCCAAATCTGAAAGCTAAAACTTGAGAGACAGGACAAATGAAGCCATGGAATTCTGAACCTGACATCCCTTGATTTACTGGCAAAAATAAAGCCATGTTCCCTGACAACTTGGCATCAGACTGGCTAGAAAGTCATTAGGCTTCTGCCCAACACCAGCTTCACTCTCACCAGACTTCAATCTAGTCCCACTGACATCCAGGGAATTACTTCTGTTATAAAATAGATTATCATAAACAGGCAGTAAGAAAAGAAGCTGAATTAAATACCATGTAGGGTTTGGGGGTTTTGGAGGAGGGAGACTGAGAAACTGCCACACGTTGAATTTAGCGACATCATCAATTCTAACTACTTATATCTTTTGTAAAGCTTTAGGATAGTAACCGGGGAAACCTGGAACTTTAAACTGAGGTCAAGTGTTCAGTACCCAAATGTGATAGGTTTTGGTTTGGGGGGTTGCTTGTTTTTCAGACTGCCTGAGGAAGAACTGGAGTATTTTCTCATTAATGTTCAGCACAGTATCATGAAAGCACTGTATGTGTCAGCAGTTGAAGATATTTGCCCACCAATGGCTACAATAAACTCAAAAGCAAGGGGAATGCAAAGAAGCAATGAAATAAAACAAAACACTACTTAACTGTGCTGGGGATTATCATTCTTGGATTCCTTCCCAAACAGATTTCGGTGTACAAGGAACTTCAACAGGCGGTTTGCATTTGCGTAAGTTACAAATCTAGGATAACTGGAATGTACCACAGGCAGCCTGACATCACTCTGCTTAATTATCTAGTCTCTAACTGGTTGGGACGTCAGTGTTAAGTCATTGCTTTCTGCAATGGGTGGTCAGTGTAAAGGGCGATTCTGGGTCAAAGGGACAGCAGAAGAATGAAAGACAATACTGACTACAGCCAGGTTTACTTTCATATGCCTAATTCTAGTTTAACACACTTTAGGTTTACACTAGTAATATAAAGTACGCAAGGAAAGCGTCCCAGGGCGAATCAAGAAACTTAGGTCTGTCGGTTTGCTGGCTGGCCAGAATTGTGCAGTACTGTGTGTAATATTTATGCTCAGAGGAAGTTATTCATTCTCCTTTTTAGAATGATATTAGCTTTAATTAGATTTAACTTGAAACTAAAGCAAAACTGCCTTGCAGCTATTTAAGTCCTTGAAAAGCATTTTCCTGGGGTGGAGTGGGTGGGGTGTGTGTGTTCTCAGCTACATTAATACGTCTGCTGTGGTTGGATCATAAATAAGGCACGCTGTGGCTGTAAATATTCTACAATAAAATATTATGGAACGCGTGCTTAAAATGGTATGGATTTTTCCAGGCTTCTCTTCTGTAAAAGATGTGGTTGTACATACAGAGATTCGTGGCAGGAGGCCCTGAAAAACAATAAATTCTCCACTTCTTATTCACATCTTCAAAGTATCTTACATGATTCATTGTGCATTGAATCATTCTGCATATGCTACATGCATTTGTTATTGGTTTTAGTTCTAGCTGCAGGCAATTAAAAAAGACATTCTGAAGCTTTGCTTGAAATGGCAAAATGCATCACTCTCTCCATGAATTGAGTATTCCCTTCTTTCTCCTGCAGAAGCTAAAGCAGTGACAGATGTACACACTTTACTGTCTGTGTGGGGAAAAGGGATTATAAAGGAACCATTCTGATTAAGCTGTTCCAATCTGCAGAAGCAGCACATTTGACTCCAATATATAGAATATGGCTGTGACCATTCAGCTGGTCAGCAGAAGCTAGTGAGTAACATGTAAGATATGCTCAGTTCCTGGCAGAATTTGGGGAGCTATATGTAAAATGTGTGTAATACTTCTATATGTAATTGTTCATAATATTTATATTTTAATATATGGAACTGTTATGTATTTTTATCTATTAAATCTATATTACTATTTTAAAACCTGAAGCAGGCATAATTTCTCTTGAAATAAGCTCACTGAATTTTGGTTTGGTAATGTTAAAGCAAATAGCTCTGTTGACTACAATAAGACTGTTGGCATGAATAGGGTTAACGGGAGTGGGTCTTAATAGAAACTGCAGTAGGTAAGGCATTAGCATTACCATATGTTGTAAATATTGCTTTCACATATTCATTTAATCAAAATAATTATTTAGAATGCTTGTATGATATCTTCATTTTTTCCTTCCAATTTCTGAAGGGATCCTGGAATGTATTCAGGTTTTTTTATTCCTGAAGGAGACGTGGAATTTAACAACCTAAGAACAGTACAAATGTCTGTGTAATAATCATGAAGAAAAGCAATTCGTATCTCTGAAGCACTGTCTTAATAGAGGAAATTACACCTGAAATATCATCAGCTGCAAAAAGCTGACTTAAGAGTATTGGTCTAAAAATAATTTTTAACAATCGATCCTTTTCAAAAGTCAAGGTATTTCATTGCATTGCTCATGTTAAATCACCCGTTTTCCTTACAGTAGCATTCCGTGTACAAAAGAAAGAGCTTGTCACAGTTTTATGCATTCAAAGTAGTGCATTACCAGGAATTCCATTCCAACCTGCTTTTGAAGCAAAGTACATTACTAGTTAGGAAGGGTTAATTCAGTCTACTTTGGCCCACAGTATTCTGAAATCTGAGGGAGGGCAAGCCGACTAACCATAATGGATCGTTCTCTAGGGAATACTCCTACTGCGTGCGCTCTCTCTTCAAATGTTGCCTCTGTGTTGGTAAAAATAGTCATTTTGGGAAGATCCTGTGTTGAAAAGAAATGTAGAGACTTAAGTGAAAAATTGTTAGCTTCCTAACAAATAGATCCAGCCCTTAGCAGTTGTTTATGGAAGGGAGGGCTCCTTTGCGCCCCTTTTCTCCAGCAGAAACTGAAAAACAATTTAAGCCTGGATTTTTCTGTGATGATTTGTCATAGGACAACCTAAAGTGATGTCATAAAATCTGCCTGCAAGCACACTGTAAATGGTCTTAGTTTCCATAGATTTGTGTGAATCCCAGTAACGGTGATCTGAATCACAGAAGTACCATTTCTCCTCTAGTTTTCTTTCATTGGTATTCCCTCCAAGTTTTGTAATATATATTGGAAAAAATGTAATAAAACACTGAGAGAGGCCTTAAAATTTGAAGATGTTCTAAATCTTTCTGCTACTTCACTCTCTAACTCCTTGAATTTCACATAGGGACTATAGACCTCAGTATTTATCACCTGGCCTTTCCAAGCTTAAATTGGCAGTTTGCTGATTCTTTTAATCATTTTGCTCATTTCTCCTAATCTCCTACCAGAACTTGAATCTATATTACCAAAGTCAAAGGTGATATAGAAAATACTTAAGTATACAAAGCTGCAAGATGCTCGACATCTTCTAAGAAGTGCTTGTTCTACTCAGTTCCTTTAGGTCATTCAGCATCAGACAGGATCAAAATAGAAGGAAAAAATTATTTAAACTCATGAGTGTACGGAAGTCAATAGACTTCAGTTTGACATTTAAATTTAATAGATATATTCTTATATTATTTTTGCATCCTGATAAAATTATCACTTTTCTGCATAGAAAAAAAACAAAGTGGCAGAAGCTCATGTATTTAATTTACCTTTCAGAAGACCTTCCTCTCAGGCATTTCGCAGGTATCTTTCTTGAAGGGTGCAAATTGTTCAGACTTGCACAGTTTATATGTGTTTTCCTTAAGCACTTCCCCGTGCTGGGTCTGCCTTGCATCCAGATATACATTCCATTGAGCTCTTGGAAGAGGATTTGGTCTACAATGAAATTTGTAATTGTCCATAACACTTGAGCAGTACAATTGCATGGATCATAGTGGCAATTGCATCGAACTGCTTTGGAAGCCTTACCTTAGATGAATGATGAAGTGTCAGACACTGGACAATAGTTCTCCCAAGCGTTTCATATGGTATGCAATCAAATCATTAATAGTGCTTGAAAATGAACGCACACAGACACACAACACAGTAGGAGAGTTATTTACAAGATGATGCCAGACCACAGAATTATCTGTGTCATCCAGACATTCAAAACAGCTGCAGTATGTACATCTTAATATTTTTTTTTCAAAAACTGCAGCTTACTACAAGTGTAAACTAAGACAATTAGGTGATCTTTATACTTGGAGGACATACAAATTTATAAGGTCATAGGCAGAAGATGAACGAAAGGGGAAAGCAGAGGGAGTTGACCAAGAACACGTAGTGTGGGAGAGCTGCCTGTAAGAATCTATCAAATGAGTGCTGGGATTTTGTCCTTACTGATGCATTAGTTAAAAAGTTGATGGCACTTAAAGAACTGAACAGCAAACTACTAACACACAAAATCTGCTTAGCCCTAGTTTTGAATGATAGTCTGACAAAATGATTTCAGCAGACATGTTTGCACAAATGCACTATTCTCTTCAGGGTCAAATCATGTCATCTTTGTTCAATATGGAATTACACAAAAAAAATTAATGGATAGAACTTCTGCTACACTTGCTTGTGTGGCAACAAAATTTGATGTATTGTTCATCATAACATCATGCCTGATGAATGGTTCCATAGAAACAAATGGGGCCTTTTCTCTATAGTGTCATGATACTCTCTGACTAGTTTTGGTGGAACACATTAAAAAAATTGATGTGGGTAGCTCAGATACTTCCTTGGAATAGAGCAGGGTTTTACAGTTAAATCCTTTTTAATCATAAAATGCTATTTTATCTATTAATTTAAAAAGTTGTATTTAAAGAGCTGTATCCATTAAAGAAGGAAGAAGTGGTCACCAAAGAGGACTGGTGGGTTGACCTTGGCTGGACACCAGGTGCCCACCAAGTCACTCTATCGCTCCCTTTCCTCAGCTGGATAGGGGAGAGAAAATATGCTGAAAGGCTTTGGGTCAAGATAAGGACAAGGAGATTACTCGGCAATTACTGTCACAGGCTAAAGAGACTCGACTTGGGGAAATTAATTTAATCTATTGCCAATTTAAACAAGGGCAGGAAAATGAGAAATAAGAACAGTCTTAAAACACCTTCCTCCCACCCCTCCCTTCTTCCCAGGCTCAACTTCACTCCTGATTTTTCTACCTCCTTCCTCCACTAGAGGAGCAGGGAGATGGGGAATGGGGGTTGCAGTCAGTTCATTACAGAATTGTCTCTGTTGCTGCTTCTTCTGCTCACTCTTCCCCTGCTCCAGCATGGAGTCCCACCCATGTGAGACAGTCCTTCACAAATTTCTCCAATGTGTGTCCTTCCCATGGGCTGGAGTTTTTCACAAACTGCTCCAACATGCATTTTTTGCATGGAGTGCAGTCCTTCAGGAACAGACTGCTCCAGCACGGGTCCCCTATGGGGTCACAAGTCCTGCCAGGAGCCTTTTCCAGCATGGGCTTTCCATAGCATTGCAACCTCCTTCAGGCACATCCACCTGCTCCAACATGGGGTCGTCCACGGGCTGCAGGTGGATATCTGCTCCTCTGTTTACCTCCATGGGCTGCAAGGGGACAACCTGCATCACCATGGGCTGCAGGTGAATCTGCTCTGGTGCCTGGAGCACCACTTCCCCCTTCTTCTTCACTGTCCTTGGTGACTGCAGAGTTGTTTCTCTCATGTATTCTTCACTCCTCTCTTTTGGCTGCTGTTGCACAGCATTTTTTCCCCCCTTAAATGTGTTCTCACAGAGGCACTACCACCATTGCTGTTTGGCTTGGCCTTGGCCAGTGGTGGTTCCATCTAGAACCATCTGGCATTGATTCTGTTGAACATGAGGGAAGCTTCTGGCATCTTCTTACAGAAGCCACCCCTGTAGGCCCCCCGGCTACCATAAACTTACCACCTAAACCCGATACAAGGACAAAACGTAGTACTAATGAGAGACATCAACTATCCAAAAATACTTTAGGTGAGGTTTCTTCCATCCAACTTGAGGTGCCTACACTGCAGACATCTGAGCTAACTGTCTGAATTTTCTGTATGATCAAAGCAGAGAAATAGACATCTAATGGTAGTGAAGATTACACTACTGAAAGTGTCTATTAAGTTTCTAGTGTGTGCTGGATCCCACTTTTATTTATTTACAGATGGTTAAGAAAAAATTGGGAGTCATAGTGTAGAAATGTTTTTGGATGTTGTGGTGAATCTCGTACTGAAAATAATTCAACAAAGTTACCTGTGTTGCAACAGCCTAAAAATGTACCTGGAATGCTTCAACAGAATTATAATCCTTCTACTCAACTTGGCTAAAATACCAATAACTCCATATTCTTGCCTGAATAAATATGAATAGAATGTTTTTTAAACAAACAAACAAACAACTAATTAGGGAGGGAACACAAGGAGAGTCAAAAGGAAAGCATTCTGTTTAAATTAACAACAGTCATTTTAACTTTATGGTGATTACAGTGGGCGTGAGAAGTTGGAAGACCTCAGCTAACCACCATTTCTGAAAGAAGCAGAGCAAAAAAAGCAAGAAGTATTGTCAGTGTGAGATACTCTGGAAGGAGTTAGAATGCTGTTAAAAATAAGATATTAGCATGCAGTGTGTAAGCAGCTATTGTAATCAAATTAGTGTAGGCTCTGGACAAAATCTCCACATAGATCTGTATTACCATCTTTGTGAATGTCATCTTGCAAACACTTCTGAGCTGGACTACAATGCTGCAGTTGGAGAAAGAGAGAGCACAGCGCCATCCCAGGCGGTCACCAGAGAACGAATCATCACCTCGCCTGCATCCTACTTGTTCTTGGACTTCTAGCTTTCTTTGTACTTCTTATAACAACGGCTGTTTCCTCCTGAAGCACAGCTGATCACAGTTAGTCTTGTAGTCACACAAAAATAATAGTTTTCATTTAAGATAAAAGTAGGTTTATAACCTATTTATTGTTATGATCTTTAGAAGTTTAAAAAAGAAATTGGAATAAAATA
Source organism: Vanellus vanellus (assembly GCF_965231255.1). NCBI lineage: Eukaryota > Metazoa > Chordata > Aves > Charadriiformes > Charadriidae > Vanellus > Vanellus vanellus. The sequence goes on along the minus strand of NC_138915.1, from coordinate 10,885,425 downwards.
AACCCAGACTAGCAGTGTTCCGCAAAAGGGTTAACCAGGATATAGAAATTGCAAAGCTAAGTCTCATGAAAATTGTGTTTGGGGAAAAAAGAAAAGAATTAGAAACAAAAATCAGATTATTTTAAGTAGTATTGCCAGATATACAACTTATTGTTTTAAATTATCGGAACCATAATGATTTTTCAGGATTACTACTTTGATATGAATGATCTCAGTTGCTGTCCCCTCAGGAACAGATAGAACGAAAAGATGCAAAATTCTAGGTTTCATGTGCAACCAGAGGAAAGGCAGTATGTGTCTACATGTGTGTGATAGTTGTAGGTGTATATACACACATGTATTAAAAAAAAAAACAAACAACCTACAAGTGGAGGTAGCAGTATCAGCCCTATTGATAGCACCATAAATTCAATGATACAGCTTAAATGCCATTGTAGTGCACCAAACGGGATTATAACATGATTGAAATGCTGACACATTGCTGTTATAGAAGAGAAGCACCAAGGCTACGAGCTGATGGACTGAAATATGCCTGTAGCTTTCAGCGCTGTAATGGTTCTGGGCACTGCTTGCTCCTGAGCAAAGATGAGAAGGTGGTTGCTCAGTCCTGTCGAGGTGGATTTTACTGTCCTGAATTCCCTAACATCAAATGGAATGGACTAGTTAAGTCATATCTTGACTTTGTTTTTTGTTTGTGTTTCAGTATAAACAAGGAAAGGAAAGGAAGCAGAAGAGCTGTCTCTTTTCTAGTTAGAAGCTCCACCAGCAAAGGTTACACAATGTGTGTTCTTAGTCTCAGCATGGTCTCGGATTCCTCCTTACTGTGGGTGGAACATAAGCTACATTACTCACTTCCCTATAGCCTGGTGTCTTTTCCACAGCTCCCATTCAGCTGTATTGTGTGCTTTAAGCACCCACAATATCAGCTTGTTCACCTTTCTTCATTTATAGCATCAGGTGAACACCAGAAAGCTCTATTCTATGCTGGTCAGTGGCTGGGCCAGCAAAGCAGTCGAGTAACACACACAAGTTTCCCATTTTCTTGTGGGTATTGTAGGTCATGCTTTGAAAATGGCCTATTACACCTCCTAATTACCATGTGCTATTACAGTCGTGGGTGATGACTTGGTGGATAACCTAGCAGAGAGTGCTTTCAGCAACAATATGCCAAAGCTTTACTACTCTAGATATTCCTCAGGTTTGGGATGATATCTGAAGATGTAAAACCTGCAGTTGGAAATCAGAACAATTACTCTCTGCACAGTACATCGCCAGAGGCAATACAATTCCTCTCTTTTTTTTTTTCTTTTTTTATTCCTTTAGCAGTTTATGAAGGCTCATAAATGTATGGGTTGCACTGTAATATTGGTATCTGCCCACCAAATGTGAAGGCCGTTGTGAGTCTTGAATTCTCTGGACCCAACTTTTCCTGCACTGTTAAAGTGGCTAAAAATCAAGCAGCAGAGTTTCAATCTCATTGTATAGCTGCAAGTGACTAAACAGGAGTCAAAATGCAAGCTAGTTGGGCCCAAGCTCCAAACTCCAGGTAGTTCCACTTTATGATAAATAATACATGGTGTTTATTTTCAATTATGTAGTTTATTTGCTTTTTATATAATGCAATCATAGACATGCAGTGTATTTCTCAGATCTGAATAAATTATTCCAAATGAGACACTAAAATCCATGATTAATTACGTTATAATGCTCAAATCAGATTCTGCTTTGTGGCTGGTCAAATATACAGTTTCATTACAAGATTAGAAACCTTTTAAAATTAAGTAGTAACAGGCATCCATAGATGCACAAGCTAACACTAATGCAGTTAAGGATATATGATTACTAAACGGTATCTTCAGAGGATTATACTTTGGCCACAAAGCTTTATCCTGTTTTATATTGCATAGAATTGAATCTTAGTCACAAGGTGAACTTAGTGGGTTTTTTGTTTCTTTTTTTTTTTTTTTAATTACAAAGATAATTTCCAGAATTGTATCCTTCAGTTTGAATGGCTGAATTTCCAAACATTTGGCCCATGATTTTCTGTTGAAATATCTTAAGCCACATTTTCCCACCGCCCTCCCCCAGTTTCAGTAATTTGCATAGGTAGATCCCAGATGAGCAGCTAGGATGTAAGAAAATTCTGTGATGGCTGTTTAACTTTGAATCTGTCTACGGATGCTTTGCGTGAAGACTTTTGTTATAATTCTTTTTTAAAAGCATTGCAGAAAAACGTCCTGCTTTCAGTGGGCAAATCAATGACTTTTATGTAGAAAAGTCTCCGAATTTTCCTTTTGGTTCTTCATTCATATTTCAATATTAAAGTAATCAAATAATACTAGCCCAAATCTTGGTAATATTGTTTTGCTCTATTAAATCATATGATACATAGACTAAAATAAAAAGCTTGCATTTTCTACAGGCAATAATTTTTAAATAACATTTACTATAAATCTCCCAAGATGATGCAATGGAATCCAAAGTTGGTACTAACAGTCGTTACTATTCTGTTTTTAAATCCTTGAAAATGTAAGCATGACTATTACGCTGTATTCCTTTCTGTGTTTCTAAGATGTACATGGCAAGAAAGGGGTTAATGCAGGAAGCACTTGAAGAACAATTGAAAATGGGCACAATAACAGAGGTAAAGGCTAGAAATATTAAAAAAAAAAAAGAATCTTTCCTGGATGGAGTGGAGTTGGTGGGATTTGGTCTTCAACTGGTAGTGAGACAAGGGTCCAGAATTTGCTGTGCTGAAGGTAGGCTTAGAAGGACTTATATTAAAATGTGATGCATGGGAAAACAGCTGTGTTACAGTGACATCTTACCTGGGGGAGATGCTTATCTAACAGGAATGGTCATCACAGATATTCTCATAGTATTAATCTACAAGAGCTGTTGGTAATCAATAGGCTTAAGAAGTTTCAGTGCATTCTTCATAAATGAAAGCATGCTACATGCTATGAAGATGCATTGAACTTATGATATGTCAAATATGAGGTGTGTTTTTTTGTAATCTGTCCTAACTGAAGCTATGCAGTTCAACCTACCCTTTTACCCAATGAGCCAGTGTCCAGCTGAAACAGGGGTATCTTGCCGCGCAAAAACAAATGAAGAATCAACTTTTTCTCTGGCCATGATGAAGAAAATCCAGAATATAAGTGGAAGCCAGAATTTACCGTAGTATATGTGCAACAGAAAGAAAACAATCATGCTGTTTAAACAGGAACTTGTCGGATTTGCTAAAATGTCTCAAGCTCTGTGATGTGGACTATAACAGCTACCTAGAAAGCGGTCATCTGTGGGCACTGCCTGTACCATATTGTAATTGTGTGTTATACTTACCACAGAAACTACAAAGAGTCCCATCTTTTACCGAGTGGGGTGACAGGTACCTGAAACACGCTGAAGTCGTGCCCGAAGACTCAGGTCATGCATAGACTCCTGGCAGTCTTCAGAGTGTGGCTCAAGCCAGACATTTCCAGGTTAGTTATGGCTGCTTTGGTGCACAAAATTCTCTAGGTGCTTATCGCCTTAGGCAGGGGAATGTGAAGTTTAGCAGGGGAGCTTTGACACAGTTCTAACCCAACCCAGGACACTTCCATTCTTCTGAACAAAGTGGAGTATTTTGCAGAGGTAATATTTCACTGCTTATCTAATTAGTAGACCAGGTATTTAGCTGATGTGAATCAGTCTTGGCTCATCTCAGTTTAATTGTCAATACTGCCTTACACCAACTGAGAATTTGCTCCTCTCTGTTTAGTTTGTGCCTTGTCCTGTTTCTTCCTTGTTCTCATCTGATGGTCATATCCTATCCAAGTATCTTCCTGCTTACAGTCTGGTGCCCGTGCGGAACAAAATAAAATTGTAAGAGATGTTATACACATCAGCTGTCTTCTTTGTGGGACCTGGTGAAGTGGCACGCAATGAATGATCAAATTTGGGGGCAAGACATAAAACGGCTTCTATATCAACTTCGTATATCTCTGATTCTACAGCTGGCTAAGTGCTGAGTGGACCCTCCAGCTCAAACTAAATCAGCCTGCTGCATCAGAAAGACACTTTCTGGAATTGGTTCTAGAATGCGTGATGACTTGTTTTCTTTTCCTGGATAAGAAATTTTTATTCCCCAGAGTACCGTGGCAGTTGTTCCAGCTTTTTCTACTAGGCAAAGCCTGAGAGAACTAGCACAATCAGCTATTCAGCTGGAAAGTCCCAAAAGGCCAGAAAGAGATAATTTTTTGCTAGATCTTTCTGGTTGCCTAATAGGAAAGCTGAGACTCTATTCCATGTCCTTTAGAAACTAAGTCTCATTTTGCTGCTTTGTACTTAGCTCCTCAATAATAAGGTGAGTGGTATACTTTAAAACTCAAAATAATATTCTGGCCCTCCTTCAGCTGACAAAATTATTTTTTTGCAGTAGCTTCTCCTTGGAATCAAATATACTATCAACATAGCATGGAGCCATAGGCACACAGAAATGTATACGTCTTTTTGATTGATGCTCATCATGAGTGTCCATCCAGTAGTATATTGACAAAGAGAGCTAGTGATGTTACACTAGTTTCCAGTTTAAACAAGGTTTGTTTATTAATCTGAATGTAGGTAGGGAAGAGCGGATCAAGCAGTCACGGGACTGGACTGCAACTAGGGCTGGGTGTGAATGTAAAGCTGACATGGGGAAGACATTCCTAGTCCTAAAAGATCATCTTGGACAAGCTGTCTACTTTCTGTTTCACTTTCCCTTTCTGTAAAGAGATAATAAATTACTTTCACATTGCCTTTTTCATCTGTAGTGCTTTTATAAGTACAGCTACATTTTTTGGAAATAAGTCAACTGAAACCCAGGGAAGCGTGTGGCAGAGGGTAGAGTTTCATTTCCCCAATGATATCAGACATCTTCATGCTTGATCAGTGGTGAGTAGGCTTGCCACTATTACGATTCTTTTTTTCTTTGTTCTTTCTTCCTTCCTTCATTTGATCCAATTAACCTTTAGTCCTTTCTTATTTGCTTGTGTTGTTCTGAAATTCAAGAACCACCAAGACACTTTCAAGAATCTCTTCAACTTGCAGTTAATAAAACCCCTCTGAAGAAAATCTCCCATGGAAATCAGTTGAAAGATTTCTCCGTTTAACCTGAAAGTCTCTGAGATGCAAGTATAAAGTAAGCCAGTAAGTTTGTGAAACCCACTCAGATAAGTAACTTCAGATATTACTGCAGGATGTAACTTTAGCTCAAGGACTCCTTGGATCAAAGATGTCTTGAATTTTTATAGTGTTCGATCAAAATTAATACTTAGGTAGAAAGCTCCTTTAAAAGTTTCCTTTGAATTAAATATCTCCTTAATTTTCACAATATATTGTCTTGATTACTTAGGGCATTACTGTCGTCTTGTATTGCCCATCTTTTTTCTAAAATCTTTCTTCTGATGGCACTAATACAAACCAATCTGTTCTTAAAACAACAAACCCACCAACTTCATGTTCTTTTAATTTCAGTCACTACTTATTTTGAGCTATGAAACAGTTCTGATGTGAAATAAAACTACCTCATTATGGTGCAGGAACAAAAAAAAACCTAATACTTTCTGGCTTTCATAAATAGTTTTTTGTAATTCAGCTCTACATTCTGAGTTGGTCATAGCAACACTTTTCAGTGCGCTGTGTGCTGTAATTATCTGCTTTTAGGGAGGTACTGTTAGAAGTATCCTACAAACTACATGGTTTTGGTTGGGGTTTTTTTTCCTCTACTTCTAAGCAAAAGGTTGTTGGTAGGAAGAAATGTTACGAACTATGATCAATTTATACTACCTGTGTGCTTGGTTCTACCTGTTATTTATCTACCGGTAACAGACCATCTCTCCAAAAACTGGAAAGGAAACACAATCTCCCCATTTCCTCAAATATCACAAAAATGTAGTTGTACCACTTCCTCTCCATTAGTGATATCAGAATATATTGAGGTTTGGGTGGTGTGTGGTTTGTTTTTGTTTTGGTGTTTTTTTTTTTTTTTTCTCCCCAGTCTCCTTTCTGTGCGATCACAAACAGAAAGTGAGATCAAGACATTGTGAACTTTTGGTTGTACAGGTGAGAAGAGTTGGAGTGATACTACGGATATACCCTCGGTAGCCCTTACAGACACACAGAAAGGATGGGTGTTTGCTTTTCGGGTCTCATTGATTGATGGACTGTGTTTCCCCTCTAGGGTGAAATAAGGCACCTAGAGGAGCTGCCTACTTGCTTCTGACTTATGTAGAAGACGACTATCCGAAACCCAAATGTCCTGCTTTCACGCGTTGTCAGCCTAATGAAGGACAGTATCTTTATTCCCATACTATTACAATAGTGAACCTGCAAATGTAGTAAGGTTAAGTCTTAAAGAGAAATGTAATGGTGTTCTGCAAGGCCTACTTCTAAAAGTATTTAGAAATTAGAAATTAAGCTATCTGTAGATCTAACAGTTTTACATAATCTCTTATTTTTAGCTGTGATTTGAGAAAGTTCCTTTTTGTGTGTGTGTTTAAATACAAATAATGTATCATTCATTGTTAGTTTTATGAGTAGTTTTGAATTAAATTAGGCAATAAATTAAAACTAATAGGTGGTATACTTTATCGCTACAGCAAACACTGATATAGCTACCAGAAGGCTTTATTACAATAGCACTGACTAAAGGAAATAGCAACCTGTGAGACTTATACTGTGCTGAGTGAACACAAAACCTTCTCAGAGGGTCTGCCGCCGTGTTTTTTTATTTATCTTGAGCTGCTGCCTGACATTGGCATAGCAACAGAGGGACTAAGAACAAAATGAAACGAGTGGCAGTTGATACTGCTGCTCAGCCAGTAACACCTGTGTCGCTGGAAGTGGTGGATGAGGACAGACATCACTTCAGGATATATTTTTTTAATTATTTGAACTATTTATTCAGATTTTCCTTGGAGGTTTGGGAAGTGAGGGAATCCATAGTGTGTTCTCCACCTCCAAAGGTGGAAACCTTTGCAGGGAGCTATGACTTTGAAAAGACATCTGGACATCAGTATAAGCACAGCCTTCCTTGTGTGGTGATCTAAGGCTTCTCTTTATCACCCTGTACCGCACTGAGACTGCTGTTGTTGCTCTTACTAGTAACTGGTACGCATGCTCTACAGGCCAATTGTCCCAAGTGTTGTCTTATACTCTTGTAACTGAAACTCAGATTCAGATACAGTTTAGTCCATACCACTTAATTTAGTCTAGTGAGTAATGGATTAAATTAGGTGCTTTGATCATATTTCATCTTTTGCTGTTGCACAAGCAGGGCCATAACAATACAAAGACTGGGCTGGAAAACAGGACCTGGGATTAGTTCAAATGAAGCCATAATCTTGCTAAAGCAACTGAGAAAACACTGCTAGATCAAATTAAGAAGCCAGTTTTTTCTCAAGACTTTTTTTTTTTTTTTTTTTTTTTTAAGTTGTCAAGTGAGGTGTTTCTCTTCTTACTCTTGTGTGGTCTGCTGTCTTTAGTAAACTCTGGCATTTATCATTAAACAGTCTCTCATAGGTTATAAATGAGGTGGTACTGAGGTATGGGATGGTGGTGCGGGGGTGTGTTCCCAATAAGATTCAGGGTTAGCAGGGCAAGATAGTTGGTATGGGAAAGCCACAGAGGGTTGAAGGCTTTGCAGAACCTGTCATTTTGTGAACATCTTGCGTTCTTATCCTAGATATTTTGGGTCCTAAAGGACCCTAAAGGGAGTAACAGTCCTGCCTTCCCTGCTAGTTTACAGGTAGGCTGAGCTTAGGGCATTTCCTATGCTCTGCTGCTGTTCTTGAGTACTTTGTGTTGCCTGAAATTTACAGAGGAAAAGCTACAAAATTCTGTCTCATTCAGGTAAAATCATGCCTGTTCATGAATGGTGTAGAAAGGCAGTACGGGGGTCATTGGCTCATCTTTTTTTCATTTCCCCCTAATAAAAGTGCTATGCCTGAGCAGACATATCTATAGACAAGAGGCTATTGCTGTTGTGAGTGCCAGTTTGACTGTGATAAGAAAATTGTATCAAATATCAACACTTTATTTCTTAACAGTGATTAGTTCCTGAAAAAACATAATTAGTGACTCAGTGAATGAGTTTAAACCAAAACAATACGAACATTTAGGCTGTGGCTATATGCAATGCTGAACCTAAAATGAAACAGAATGTCATCTGGTGCATTTATGTTCCCTATGTGCTGCCAGTGGGAATAGTCTACTTTAACCTAAAGAGAACATCCACTACTCTGACCATTTTAGAACCTGTTTCACCTCAGTCACAAGGTAGTCTTAGGTCCTTTATGGATACTTAAATTTCTCTGACAAGAAACACTGGAAGATTACTTTGTTATATAGTGCATATGTGTTTCCTTCTCCACAACATTTCTTTAAGTAACATCTTAGCTTTAGAATTTCATTAATTGCCTAAACTTTATTTGCTTACTGTGAGTTGAAGTCGATGAAATAGAAAATTTTCTGAGCTACCTGAAGAAATACTCTCTTAGAAGTATAGTTCTGACCATGGTAAATATTTCTGCCAGATATCATCATTCCGATTATTTCTCTCCCCCCAACTGGAAAAAACAACTTATCATAAAGACGTGACATATTGTAGGAGCGAGAGGAAAAAACAAATATACGGTTTTAATTGATGTCATTCTATAAGGACCCATCTAGAACAGTCTGTTATCCGTAGACTGGGAAGCTTTAAATTTAATCTACAACATCAAGATGATTTACAGGAATTGTCTTGCCTTCAATTTACTGAACATGTCACCCATCCTAATGTATTTTTGATTGTTTTCAGATCCCTCCTTCTGATAGAGAAATCACATCTTGAGCCTGGATTTTTTTTTTCTGAATTTCTCAGAATTGAAAGAGCTAGAGTAACCTTCTTATTGGTGGTTATGTCATTGTGGTTTAAAAAACAAAACAAAACAAAACAAAAAAACAAAGTACAGGATAAAGGGGGAATGCAGAGAAGTAAAGCTTCTGTTTCTCTGACTACACATAATATTTCCATACCTGCACTAAAATTCAGATTTAAATTGATTGCCTTAAAAAACAAAACACACCCCACCCCCCCAAAAAAAAACCCAACCCAACAAACAACTGAGTTAGAAGAAATGGCCTAGAGTGGTTAGGGCAAAATGTCTGAATTCAGAGAGATCTCCTGCCACCTGAATCTATTTTTTCTTCATGGTATTTTAGGCATTTTTTTTTCTTAAATTAGTGAGATCATTTGAAGACAGTTTTCACTGAGCATGAATAAGAGAATGTGGCTGTATGAACTGATGACTGAAAGACAGGTCTCAAATTCTTTTAGACCTTGGAGAAAAAACAATGTTTTTTCTAAACTAAAGATTTGAGGTGACTATATGCCCCCCTCCCCCTTTGAATTTAAAGACTCTGGGGTGGATTTAAAGGATATAAAACTGTTAAGTGAATACAGCAAACTTTTGAAACATAAGGAAAGAAAGCAAAGAAAGTGAAGATATGAGGATGAAACTGAAAGACAGACCTCCCAGATGAGCTAGCTGAGTTTAGGAAGACACCTGACTGTGGGAATATCTGTAGTTACTTAAAATCTTCCCTAGGCTTTACAGATCCTTGAGTGCCTTTGAAAAGTCCAGCCTTCGTTGACTAGGGTATATAGAATACAGCAGTTAAATGGAAAAAAAAAGAAAAAAATGCCAGGAGCAATCTTCTCTATAGATGGGCAAAAGGTGCCCATGTAATATGTTCTGCCTCAGGATATCTTATTGTCTATATGGAGAAATTACATGGTTATGGCTTGCATGAATTTTAGTAATCAAAGTATCCCAAAGATACAGAAGTACTTGCTGTGATTGGTGTGAGATAGCTCCCATGCTGCTACGTCTCTGTGGCTCTGGTTACCCCCGTTGGAAAGACAAAACCGAAACGAACATGGTAGCACATGCAGTAGGCATATGCCTGAGTTAACTTTTTCCAGTGCGCTGTGGGTTCTTTGGTCACTTTTCTGTGCCTTTGAAAAAGCTTTCATACACTCAAATCTCATTGTTTTAGAGGCTGGGGGTGGGGTCTTTGTGGGATTTTGGGGGTGGTTTTTGCCTCTGGTTTATCAAAGCAATATGTTGAAATCGGGATCTCTGAGGAAATTCTCATGCAACAGAGACTAAGGGATAAATCAGTACAACTGTATGAAAGATAGTGAGGTAATACTAAGTGTGTACATTTTATTAGTCTGGGCAGAGCGTCTCATCATTACAGCTGTACTGTTTTGAACCTAAGCTTGGGTTCAAAGCTGGCTGGGGTAGTTCTCTGTGACCTTGTACTTCACCAGATAGTAAGTTTCAGAGAGTCATTCACACATTAACAGAAAGACCATTGTGTCTAATTTGGCATAAAATCTTTTATCCTTTCTGTTGTATACCTGCTGAGTGCACTGAAAAAACTTAAAAGCAATTTAACAGCTAGTCGTGATTTGATGTCAAGCAGACCTCAGGGAAAAAGGCTTGCATTTTTTAGGCTAACCGACCTGCCATACTGTTACTTCCCAGCTTATGTACAACGCGTCATGTCACATTTCTAAGCTCTTGGTGGCAGATCTAGCTGTGCCCCTCCTACAGTCTAGTCAGCGCTCCTTGTCTTAATCCACATTGCATTAGGTATGATAGCTGAGATGAGCAATTTTAAAGAAAGTAATTTTCTTCCAGCTGAGATAAATTCATAGGTCTGCAATAACCATCTACAGCACTTGAGATAACAATACCCCCAACTTGAACAAATTATCCAGCCTGCAAACCTTTATCTGCAACAAAAGACTTAGGTTGTGGCTTTTCTAGACATGCTGTGTTGAAGTGTAAGGAGATTCTACGCAGCCAAACTCCTCTGAAAGTGTCCCAGAAAACAGCACTCTGGCAGATAGCTTCCAATAAAATAAAAACATTCCATTAAAAATGGAGGCATACATACCTATGTGTCTCTTCTGAGGAAGCATGTGCTACAAAATGAATGACGTGGCAGCTGTCAACTGATGCTCCTGGTGCACCAGAATGAAAAGCCATAGGACTGAACTGGGTGGTTCTTACCGATCAGTCAGTCACCTGTTCCGATACATACTCTTTCCATTATTGCTGTCAGCCCAGAAATTGAAAAAGGTGTTGTAACAGACTTGGGATGGACTTCAAAATTGGATTTCCATTGTATTTTTCTAGGTCATAAGAAAAACGTAGCTAACGAACCTATGACTGAATTGCATTTATTGGAAGGTCACAGCAAAATTGAGCGTCCTGACCTGACAAGGTGGTAACCCATTATGTGAGACAAATTATTTTTCATTCCTTGACGATGCATTATAATATCATTAGTCACAATGAAATCTTTAGGTATTAATGCAACTGTGCTGTATAATTTCAGAAGATTTTCAACTTATTCTAGCACCGTTCAACATCCACCATAAAGTATCTATCCCAATGTTAGTGGCTTATGTGTAGAGAAGATGCAGTAATATTCCTGCTTTGATTATAAAATGAGTTCTCTTTTTACAAAGAGAACGTTTTTATTAAACAAAGTACTGCTTATTAATTTAGAGTGAAACTGTAGGCAATAGCATGAATACTGTTATACCATTAAAAAATTGGAATAACTCAGTACAGCCAAACAAACTTTACACGGACAGTCATATTTTCCATTTCCTTCTAACAATCTTCTTCATTGTCAATACCACAGACCTTTCTTTTGAGAACTTTGAAATGCTTCATCAATACCTCCAAATGTTATGGATTAAATGTCCTCCATTAATTAAAAGACAATAACTTACCCAGCCTTCTGAGAGAGGAAAAATATACCATTTTGGGTTTGTTGCTGTTAAAAGGTCAATGTTTATCCATACAACTTGCAGTAGATTATCAGGGGTGTTTCTGTTCTTCTGTGTGTTAATTTCTTTTGAATATACAGGCAAATACTGTGTTATCATAGGATGCCACAGTGTGGTAGCTGTTGGTAAATGCTAGGTGGTTTTGGTTTATTATTTTTTTAAAAATTCTTTTTAAGAATTACTTTTTAAAATGTGTTTTCATGTGTTTGCTTGTTATCTTGTTGAGTTTTTAAATATTACCTCCCTTTCCCCAAAATGGACCTTTTTTTCTGAGACTGAATTTTGAGAGTTTTCACTGCGTTATACTTGCTTCTGTTTAGTGATGTTTTTTGGGCTGCCTTTCCAATGGCCCTCACAATATGTTATTTATGGACACACAAGTTGAGTGTAAAACATTGCTACTAGATGGAAGTGGAGAGTTCAGCTATAGACTAAACCAGATTCTCTTCTACACCAGGAGTCCTTTAGCAGCAGGTTGTGGATTACAGTTCCTTGATTTTGCAATCTGAATGACGTTTATATTACCAACAGGGAGCTCGTCATAGTCATGCCAGATCTTACAGTATTGGAGGAACAGTAGAGGCACAGATGGAAACGACAGTACCAGGTACATAAACAGTGAAGGATCAGATGGTGTGCATCTGCTTTATAGAAAGTAGTATACAAGTATAAATGAAATATCCACATATTCATCACTGTGCTTGTGGGAATTCAAAATTGCAACAATTAAAGCGCTGGTATCTAGCAAGAAGCTTGCAGGAAGTCTAGGATCTCCTTCTCTCTGTTTCCCAATAAAAGATTTGTTGCTGTGGTTATGTTGATGCCAATATTTATTTCTGTTTCAGAGACAGAGATTTTTAAAATTCTATATGTTTGGATAGTGGGTCAAGGAAAACCAAAATAAGAGGTGGTTTTATATCCCTCTGTCTGAGAGAGGCTTAGGGTATAGTTCCTTTATTTCTTAGCCTGTCAATCCATTTTCTGTGTTTAGAACCACTTACCTTCTGTACCCTGACTGTTCACTTTCATCTCAGGACATGGGTAATGGAGAGGAATGAAACTGTGCTTTGTCAGGAGAGTTATCTCCTGCTTCTTCAGGAGATGGAAAGCATGTTGTAGGTTGTGATTCAAGTGCTGCAGAAGAGAATGGCACTATCCCCATCATAAGTGATGACGATAAGCCAGATTTATCCTTTCTTAAATTGTTCCTCTGAAGCTAGTAGTAATAGACTTGAAAAGAACCTTTTTCATTCCTGAAGGCTCTGGTAGGATAATAGAAACCAAATTCTGTCCTGCCCGTTATGTGTGAGCTTTTGGGCAAAACTCTGACCGCTGCAGAGCACAGTACCCAAGATGATAATTTAACATGTGAACTAGGGATCTTATTAGGCTGCTCTTTGTAAGCAGAACTATTTCCCTTTCAGTGAAGCAATTGAAGGGATTCTGTGTGAATTAAATCATGGGATCACACTGTACTTAACTGCTTTGTTTGTTTGACTAAGACTTCACTCAGGGAATGTCACCAAGGCAGACCTCTTCCATTGCCACTTTAAGTAAGTCTGGGCCAAAACGCTGTCTACCTCGGGGGGGGGTGTTGTTTTTTGTTGGTTTTATTTTTTTTCCTTTTCTTGCTGCTGCTTCCCACACAACTTGTCAGCGTTCTGCAAGGAGTGAGACAAAAGAATGGAAAAATAAACTGAATGTGTTCTCAATAAAATAAAAACAAGAAAGTGACAGCTGCTGACTGAGAATTAGACCTAAAAATACTCCTCTCTGTTCTGAAGGTGAGTCTTTGACATAAGACTCATTTTGCTAATAAAAAGCAGCACAAACAGCTACTTTGACAAGTACAAAAAACTGATGTCCCACTTCAATAGAGTCAATGCAGCAGATTCTGCCAGGAGTTCCCACTCCCATGTGGGTTGTGGTTTTGTTTAGAAAAACATTGAGCATGGCTGAGCATTTCTGAGCAAAACAGTTCTGGCGCTTCAGTCTTCTTTCAACTGTTCGTTACCACTGCTTCAGGTAAATTGATAACATGTGGTAGAGGAAAATAACGTTTTTAACAGCCCCGAAATATGTTGTTTGGCTCTCTTCATGCTGAATGTCTTGTTCTACTGACTTACGGGTAGGACGATTGACCCAACAGTAACCATATGTAATAAACATGTCACAGGTCTGAGGACACAAAAATAAGACTATTTTTAAGATTTTTGCATAAGCCTTTTGGAACTGGCTGTTATATTACATGAGAACAGACTGATAGAAGAGGCCTCTGAGCTCTTTGTTTCTGAGTAATTTTTGAACACATAATGCCGAGAGTAAAACAAACTCAGAAAAATACTGATGGTAAAAATGGCACAGTGAAAAGTGCTGTCAGGTGAATTACTCTTGAACTGTAACAGATGAAAAAAGCAGAATTTCTCCTTTTTTGTCTGAAATCAATGGGTGACAGCAAAATAAAGATGAAAAAAGTAGCTTTATTTCTTAATTTTTGTATTGCTTGAACAATGAAGCCAAGACAACTATACCATTAACTCAGACAGTGAGCTAAAAGGCTGCAGTACAGAAAAGGAGAATTAGGGGACTTTTGTGGGCTTCTGAACTCTCATACGTTCTATATAAGAATGTACAAGGAAAAACTGGAATATAAGAAAAATATGCAAGTTTGTAACTCATCAGCCACTTACCAAGTTTTGAGGTAGAAATTCCTGAGAAGAGCACAATATGATTGTGGTCTGGAACAAAGCACGTGAAAATACTGAAAAATCCAGAATGTGCTGCAGCCGTTCATCTGCTATGCAAACCAATATGGTGTATGGTAAGAACATAGCACTCTTACATTACCCGTTTTAGATTTTTCTGATCATAATTCAAGAAAATAAAACAACCCAAAAGGGGTCGCATCACCTAAAGTTATAGCTGCAGCAGGGAAAATGTTAAGTGTTGCAGCAACCACCAAGACCCACTCAGAATAAGAGGGGTGGGGAGGAGGAGGCTATAATCTTTCCAAGCCGGCACACTTTGCCACAAGGGCTAGGAGAGCGGTCTACTCTGAATAGAAGGAATCTGTCCGCAGCAACATAAACACAGAGGGTTTATTCTGGTACTCAGGAGAGGGAAAAGGGAAATAGTTCTTAAGCGTTTCTTAGGAGATAGTTTACACTGCTTTGTATCGTAGGATGAACGAATGTTCATTTTCCAATACTGTCTCAATTCCAGATGATCAATTTAGGAAGTAGAAACGCACTGAATCCCCACATTGTGAGTGATTGCTTAACGGTAACTCGGATTACTCAACTATTTACTACAGCAGTAGTACCTAGTAGTACATAATCTTCAAAGGACGTTCATTCAGTCCAGCGTGTGTCAGTGCTTCCTGAGAAATACATTCATGATTTGTATGCACGGTAACATCACACCAGAGAATCACAGAATAATTTAATTCAGGAGGGACCTCTGAAGGTCTCTAGTCCACCCTCTGTTCACAGCAGATCAAACTGCAAGGTCAGAGTAGGTTGCTGTTCTGAATACCTCTAAGGATGGGGGAGGATTCCTCAGTCCCCTTTGGCTCTTGTTCCAGTGCTTTACTGCTGCCATGGTGCAGATTTTTTTTCTCATTTCCACCCAAATTTTTCTGTTTTGTAACTTGTAACTGTTGCCCCTTCCTTTCAAAGTATATCTGTAAGTTAGAGGGTTGTGTCTGGATGATGATAACATATAGAGAACCTCAAACTGTTTAAGTATGAAGTCAGTTTCTGGAAGCATTGGGTTTCTGAGAAAATAGACATATTTGAATATTACAAGTATAACATTTGAGACATGCAACACAATATATTTTGTAATAATCTCTTTCAGTCATAGCAATACAATTGATCTCTCCCGCCTGTTGGATTTTACTGTCAAATCATTTTTATAGTTCAGAAATGCTTGCAACTAAAACAAGTATATTGAAAAGTGTTCCTTACATGTATTCTTTATGATCAGAATTGTGTGAAAAATGGACATCTTTGCTATTTCTCCTTTTGTACGTGTTCATAAAGACGTTCAGATAGGGAGGCAATATGAAGCACTGAACACCACCCACCTCAGCCTGAGGCTTTGGGGGTGGGGGAAAAGGGAAAACTGCTTTTTTAGCTTGTGAAGTGTGCATATGGCTTCTTTCACCCTGAGCAGCAAATCAGGAAAGATGATGCTTCCAGTATGCAGATAGAGCTGTACAACAAGTGAAAGAGATGCATAGTGCTCGTGTCTAACTGTTTAATTTTAATAAACTTACGTGTGAGCTGGAAGAAAGTGACTTGTTGCTATGTTATTCTTTTGTTATTAGTACCCAAGAAAGTCCTTCAGGAGGTACTATGGTAAACTATTTTTTTTTGTCCTGAGAAACTTTAATTTGATGCAAGTGACAGGAAGGCTGAGAAGGGATAACTATGGAGAATAAAAAGGGAATAGTCTGGCTCAGTCTTGAAGGGCAGATTTCCAAAAATATTTAAGCAACTAAAGGTTGCAGTTACACTTAAGAAACTATAAAAGCTGCTTGTGCTGGGACATGCATAGCCAACTGATACAAGTGGTGTGATTGCTTTCAGAAGGGATTTTTGTGCTATTCAGTGCATAAATAGTCTTCCGTGGAGAAAAAGAAATGTTGAGCGATGGAGAGATTTCAAATCCTAATTTTGTTTAAAGAGACTGTCCTTGACCTTAGATACAGTAAGTCTTGGATACCCAGTGCAGCCAAAACGTCCCAGAGCCTGATATAAAGCAAAAGTGAAAATTCTTTGAAGTGCAAGCAGTTTCACTGCTGTTTCTCAAGCCAGGCAGAGCTCCAAATGCTTTAGACAAAAGAAGCAGACCTGACTCAGGAGAAGTTGAATGGTATCATGAATATTCTTTTGCGTTCACTAAGCCACATCCACTCTCATTCTGAAAAGAAAATGTAATGTGCTTCCAGAGATTTCTTTGATGAGAACCTGAACGCTCTTAGACTTTTGATTACCAAATCACAGATGAATATCAAGGGAAAAAAGAAAAATCTTAAATTGCTGCATAAATGTAATGTGTTCATCAGAGTCATGCTACCAGCCACGCTTTCACTGTTGAAGCTGTGTATTGTTAGTACTTGTTTTATTACATATTCAGTTTTTATTATATTATTTCATTTATGGTGGGTGTACAAATGGTAAAACAAAGAAAGGCATCAGTTGGAAAGATAATAATTTCCTAGTGAACCAAAAGAATTTTATTCTTTAAAAAGCAGATAAAAACCTAATTTATTTTATTATTTAGGAACATAGTTGCTATAGTTCAAGAGAAATAGTAGAAATAGTTTTGCTGTAGGACACTTTAGATCAAGCAAAAGAACAAAAAGCTGTGACAGTCTTCAAAACTAATTATATTTCCATTTACTCTTTGGACCCTTAAAGACCCATATCTCTTGGTTTTGCTGTGGTATAAAATTTCAGCAATAACTTATACTGGTGTGATTGTGATAAAGTATAATAGGATGTGGTTACTGACTTCATGCAAATATCTGGGGTTTTCGGCATTAATAAGGTCTCAGGAGACTGCTTTAGCTTGAAAAAGCAGTCTCATGTACGACTTTTCAACTAAATTTTTTGAAAATTGCACCAGGTTTTACAAGACTGTCTCACACAATCTTCTATATTGTTTTGTGTTTATTGTAGTAATAGAATGTTTCCAGTCATAAATGGGACAAACATTTTCCTATCGCTTATTCTAATTGTCTTATGTTCAAAAGGCACACGGGTCACTTCCAAACAGATTTTATAACTTGTCTTTGATTGCACATTTTGGATGCTTTCATCTAGGTAACTTGTCTGCTGAGAAATGTCATACCGTTATGAAATTAGTCATAGTTATAATTTTTAAAAGGTCTTGATGTGAGATAGATTTTGAGTGTTTGATGTTGAGTAATTTGCTTTTGAAATGTTACTACCAAAATAGGCTGTGCACTTCCTAAGTCTTCCACAGTTTTGTTTGATGGAGTGTAACAACGTTATACATTCCATTTTTGGACAATGGGAATACTTCAAAGAAAACCAAAAACTACCCTAGTGTAATCTTCTCAACAAAGTTGTGATTGTACTCATTGTATTTAGTGTTTTACGGACACAGTAGGTGAAATCAACTTCATACTGTAGCAGCTTAAAGAAGTTCAGCTTTCATCAATATTGCAAGCAGTTCAGTAATTTTCACTCTCTTAAAAGAAAGGTGGTCTATTCATGTAATCCCAGGCCAACATTTGGGTGAAAAGACTCTTCTGCTCACCATTTTGAGACTTGGATATGTTCCTAATTACAGTGGCTCTGCTTGGGATAATCCAGGATCTTTGCTAATTCCCTATTTTCTACCTTTTGAAATCTGAGGAGCATCCAACTCATCTTTTTCATTAATCTCTTATCTCAAAACTCTTATCTGTATGAACCCAAAGGATTTCAACATAATTTGACAAACTGTTAGTTCTGGTGTGTTAGACAATTGCATCTTAGAAAGTGTACCTTGCCCTTCTCTGATGAGGGGCTGAACTGAATTTCATTGAGCCAGAACCCTTGCTAAGGAACCAGAGCCCAAGGACAATGAGAATGGATGGATGGATGGATGGATGGATGGATGGATGGATGGATGGATGCACTGAGCCAGCAAAAACCAGGAATACTCAGAGCTCCCTAAAAACTCTGTGGGGATCATATCTTATTTTAAAAGCAGCACACAGAATGGAGCTATTCAGTACGTAAGGCAAAATGTATCTGTGCCTTCGTGAGATATGCCATGCTCTGCTCAGCAAATGCAAGTATCACAACGCTGAGCTACCTCAGACACCAGCAGCAATGATAAATTTAGACAATTTTTGACCAGTTTCTTTCATCAATACTGAAAAGGAGACTTGAATGCTGAATTATGAGTGAAAGTGTTCCGCAAAACGTGCTGGGTTTTAAAAAATGTTTATAGCACTCAAATTTGCTTTAAAACTTTGCCGCTCCTTAACAAAGAATCACATTTTTTATATGTTCTCACTTTGCATTTGAGGCGCTCTGGTCACAGCAGTAATGTCAGGAAGATGATATATGTAACAGAGAGTAGACCTTATGATCTAGTTCTAAAAATTACTTCTACTAAAGCATCTGTTCTGAAGGAACTATAATAGATTTCACTGCGGCCAAAATTCTCATTCTGTTGAATCTGACAGAATTCTGTGGCTGATTTTAATGGAGGTCAAAATATTACCTCAAGTATATTTATAGGTAACTTTACAAAATTATCTTTTCCTTGGAAGTTAAAAAGATTTTACGTCATTTGCAAACTCCGGTAATCTACTATCTCTGTGTTGTTTGTACAATTCTCTTTAGAAAAGTCTGCGAACAGGTGGAGCATCCACTGTGAAATGGATAGAGCTGCTGCCCGCTGTCAGCCATCGTATGGCACGGCAGTTGTTTGAGGTCCCTCCTTCTGGAGGCTGTGTAAACTGGCAACGTCAAGCCTCTGAGCTGAAGTCCAGAATAGTTTGCAGGCACAACAAATGTATTTATTCTGTGATCATAGCTTGTTGCCTGTGAAATGAAGTTTTGTGCGCTTCCAAGTTCAGATCAAAAATATTATTCGGACAATCGCCCTCCTTTCTGGGGCTGCCAGTAGAATGTTGAAGGGTGTTTTGAGCAAGAAAACAGAGTAGATTTTTCCTTTGGGTTTTAATTAACTCTTTCCAATGAAATTACCGTTCTTTTAGGTAAGGGAAGTGGGAAATCCTTTACATTTCTTTCACGGACAGGTGTCAGGGAGCAGCAAAGAGGGGCTCTGCAAAGGGAGGTGAGCCGGGAGCCGAGGGCAGCAGCGAGGCGGGCAGCACAGTGCCCTCAGCAAGAAGGGGTGCAGCTGGCAGTCCAGAAAACACTAAAGGCGGCTAATGATGAGGCGCGTCTGAATTCAGGTCAAGAAGCTAAAGAGAAAGGCAGGTAGTTGCCTACACCCACATTATACCTACGACATGGCTGAGGCAAGTGCTGAGGACACAGGCAGCTCCTGAGGCCTTGGATGGAGGGCGGGGGCACGGGGGCCCCAGATGAGGCTTCTTATTGCTCTTTCTCATGATTGCACTCTGCTGACGTGATCTGAGGTTACACAACTGCCATACTGGAGCAGACTTTGAGCACCAGCTGCTGAGCTTCTGGGGCTGGGATGGAGGAGGTTGCGGAGGACTGCACAGAAGGGAGGCTACAGGTGCTTTAGGGCAGGCAGTCTGGTGGTGCGCTCTTGACTTGACAAACATGTGTCACACCCTTGCCTTATTGGCTCTAGCTCCATTAGTAATAAAAGAGTACTTACTGAAATTAGCCGAGCTGTTAGCGTGTATTCATCTGTTGCCATGATTTTTACAGCTTGCTGCAATTCTGATGCTTATTCACAGCACCAGGACCCAATTAAAAATAGAAGGGCACCTGTTACAAATAACAGCAGCTATTCAGCTAAATTGGGGGAATAAGGAAAAAAATTTTTACACTCTAGCTGTTTGAATTTGAAAATCCCAACAGTTTCCTGATGAGGGAGTTACTAAAAATGGATTGCGAAGGTTGAAGTAGAGGAATGACAGTCTTAAAAAAAGAATAATATCAAGGTGAAGTGAAGATGTACCTATACTATATATACAGTAATGGTTAGTACAATGAGATGGGTTAAGTACTGTTTCACTGAGAAGTTGTCCAATCATCTAATGGTGTCACATCCCCAGTGTGCACCAGTCTTTATTGGAATCTCAATTTTCTTGCCGTAGTCTTTAATAACATACCAAAAATGGAAGTCCTCCTCAATCTTGACCAGTATAGAAAAAAAATATTTGACCTTTCTCTGATTAGCCCCTTGGGATTAACAGCTGTGCCCATACTACTCTTTTATTTATTTATTTATTTTTAAATCCATCTGTAGACTGAACTAAGTGGGGAAAAAAGCTAAGTGTTTACAGTATGTACAGTCACTGGATAATAACTGTGTACAGGCTCCGTTTTCCTGTAAGAGTATTAAATACAATAACTCTATCTAAAGTTTCAAGCAGATGACAATAGAAATGATTCATAAGTGTCCTGCCAGAGTATTTCTATTTTGGCATGTAAATCAAAGTCATGTCAGATTTTCAGGAGACATCTATGAGTAGTTAATTATTAGCAGCTCGCTTTTAATCAGTCTGAGTAGTTCCTTGACCACATCAGGCTTCTGTAAACACTGAAGGAAAACAATTTCTTGCAAGAGGTGTAGCATACACCCTTTTAAAGCTCCACTGCAGCTGAAACGAAGAGCTTTTTCATTTTTTTTTTTTAACATGTAAAAGACTGCATGTGAAAAATAAGGCTGACTTTAATACCTCTTAAGATCACTGAGTTTAACATTGGACATGGTGGGACATAGTACCTTCTTTTATCAGCAGAAGATAAAAGATTCATAAATTAAGTAGTCCTAATGGGAAAGTAATACTTTCGGGGTTTTGTTTTGAGGTGTAGGTATTGCCATTTATTATTCAACTCTATTGCGGTTTAACCCCAGCTGGGAGCTGGGACCACACAGCTGCTTGAGCAGTTCTCCCTCTTCCCCCAGAAGGGCAGGGAGAAAAGAAGGGGAAAGGGAAAGGAAAAAAAAACTTGTGGGTTGAGATACAAACAGTTTAATAGAACAATAACAGAAAAGGAAAATAACAACAATAATAATGACACCAGTCACTCTCCTCACCCAGTGAATTATACCTTCCTAAGCAGTGATCGTGGATTCCCACCACCACCAACCCCCGTTTATATACTGAGCATGGTGTCTGTGGTACAGAATATTCCATTGACTATTCTGTTGTTCTGTCCATACTTCTTGTCAGTTTCTATGGGAAGCTGAAAAGAGTCCTTGAAAAGTATAAATATCGCCTAGCAACAACTAAAACAATATGTATTATTGACCTGCCTTTCACAGCAATCACTAGAAAGTTAATTAACTCTTTCCTGGCTGAAACCAAGACTAACTCTTTTAATTTAAAGGAAAAACTACTGAGAAATAAGTCAAAGAATAACATTTTGCTTTATCTGTGTAAATGATGCACAGGTTTTTAAAAATTATGACAGGAAGAGAAAAAAAAATCCTTGGCAGGAAAACAAAACAATGGCTTACAAATACTTGCGTGGTAGAAGCTGTAAGAAGGATTCTTCTCTAAATAAGCTGAAGACTGATCCGTTACAAAATTAATCATTAGGCACCAACAATGATAGTGAATACTACACACATCTGCTGAGAGTCCTGACTGTACATTGTACGCATTTCCTCTGATATCTTTGGTCCTGCAGGACAACCATTCCAAAATTGTAATAATGGAGTACAAAAGTCATTAGATATATTCAGTTTTGCTATAGCCATAGGATGTCAGAGGAGATTTTTCCTGAACTACAATTTTCATCTGATACATAATCAGATGATCAGAAAAGAAAGTTCTAGGAACTTTGATTATTACTGAGAAATGTTGTATGTTTTTTTTTTTTTTCTGCTTTATTCCTTCCAAGAAAAAGGTGAGATTTTCAAACCTCTAACCCTTACTTAATTTGATGGATCTTCTACTGAATTTGATGTGACCTTTCCAGAGGTTAGAAGTATAGAAACATGCTTTCCATGAACTCCATGATGCTTATTCTTGAATGCAAATTTTTCTCGTCTTTGCGTGGCAGCATGACTGTACATATGCTGTCCTCATCAGTCATTTATCTGTTACATCCACGAAGCAGGCATAGACTGTCAGCTACACAAATTGTACAGTTGCCTAGGAATAAGGCAGCAGTACTCTATCCACATGCACTCAATCATTTTTGACTGACTGCCACAGAAATGTCTTACATTGTGTTGCGGGGGGGGGCTGTCAGGTGGCAAAACATATTTAGCCTATTGCCTGCAGCACTCTAGGGAACTATCACTATGTTTGATCACACAATTGCATGTACACGTGAACAGCACTTGCAGAGTCCATGTTTAAGCACCAGGCCAGCAAGATGGCATGTCTCCGGTCTGGTGTCCCTCTGGACACTAGCCTGACCTCAGGAGCAGGACAGCAAAGCTCGCTAACTAGCTTGAGTTGAGTGCTGCGTAAGGAAGGCTCGCCCACTTTTTGCAGAGCACTAACTTACCTGGGGTAATACCAGGCGCCTTGGTACAAGGGAGTTGTACCCAAGAAGTTCCACTGCAACCAGTTAGGCTATTTCCTTTTTTAAAATATCCAAAGAAATTTGTGAGATTATAGCCCAAATTAGACTGCAAACTCTCTGGACAGAGACACTTTTCTCTCCCTTCATGATGGTACAGGGCATAGCATGATATGATCTTGGTTCAGCTCTGACTGCAGCTGTCGCATAAATAATGAAGTTCTGTGCTGGAGTTATTCACATTACTCCTAAATGTGCAGTATAGGCTAACCCAAATGAAATAAGTCTCCAACTGAC
Source organism: Vanellus vanellus (assembly GCF_965231255.1). NCBI lineage: Eukaryota > Metazoa > Chordata > Aves > Charadriiformes > Charadriidae > Vanellus > Vanellus vanellus. The sequence goes on along the minus strand of NC_138915.1, from coordinate 10,862,076 downwards.
ATTTTCTTCCCATCATTCTACTTTAAAAAGAGAACAGGAAGCTAGAAAGGGCATAAACTTTATTACTAATGTTTCAAGCTCTCTCTAACAGTGCCTAATAAAATCTCCTCAATGTAAGTAATGTTCAGTCTTTCCAAACCCACATGTACAGTGGAAGGCAAAGAGAGTAAAATATACATTTCTTTCTCTATTTCCCCTGAAATAAAATCTTGTTAATTCTCAGGAGAAGCTGTAAAAAGACGTGATTGTATTATTTCATTAACCTCTGGTTATAGCTAACTTTGCCTTAATGGGAATATGTGAACTTTTCCTCAATTTAGATGTCATTCTCCTGGCATATGGAATTCACAGGATTCTTGCTGGGTCAGTAGATATTTCTTCTGTCAATGGTATTTGGAAAAGCAAAATCTTACTGCCAAGAACAAGTGTGCTGCAACATCTTTAATATGCAAATGTATGTTCGTCTTAATACTGCCCTTATTAGTAGCCACAAGCTGACATCTGCTTCTGTTAACGAGCCTTGTCTAGGTCTATTTGAACAGAAAAGCCTGTGCTTAGATGTAGAATTAAAACTATGATGAAATTTTCGCCATTTGATCTAGAAATCCTTGAGAAAATGTTTATTCAAAATATAAAATCTTCCTGGAAATAATTGGAGTAGCTTGGACCAGTCTAGTGATATGATACAGACTATAGAGCTGCATTTCTAGAAATGCATGTTGAGACTCAAGTTTCAGTGTAATATTTTCCAAACTCATTGTGGGAATGTTCCAGTTGAACACGATTAGTGAGTTTAATGACTGGATTGCCCGATTAGTTTCCTTCCCTGGCATGTCAGCAGTGCGTACAGCTATATCTCCTTTGCTCCAGTCAAATAAATATTAGTTAACTGCTCAGGGCAGCCGGAGCGAGACCATCATTTCACAGATACTCTTGCTGGCAGCTATGTCAATATAGCTCCAGTGCCCATTGGCTCTGATCCCCTTTCCTCGCTGCTTTCTCAGTTGTGCATAGCCTCAAATGCCTGGATTAAAGTACAGTACGGCACAATAAACCAGACAAAAGCTTTCTGTTCTGCTTTTAAGGAATGTCATTTTACTCTTGGACCTACACAGTTGAGGAGGAGGCAGGGTACAGAATGGAGGAGAAGGAAGTAGAGATGATAGCGAAGGTTTCTGTCTGGTAATGGAGAACAGTACTCACTTCCTTTAACATTTGCTTCTGTAGAAGTTTGGGCTAGGAATGCTTGCTACGGTCTAATGAGACAAATCTGTCCTCTAATATACTGATCCACAGGCGATACTGGGTTAATGTTAGGCTTGCAATTGTTGTAGGTTCCGACAGCCCCATTCTTTTTCTCCTCTCAGTCACCAGAGGGATGTTGTTTGTTGTGGTTAGCACTGAAAAGCTTTGCAAAGACTTGCAATTGCTGAAGTTTTGCTTCTATCTCCAGAGGTACTGCAATAATAGTGGGTGAAGGTTGTAAAGTTCAGTGAGCATTCCCCCTCTAAGCACAAATATTACCTTCGTGTGTCTGCAGGTACGGCACTCTTCTAGACTGACTATTGTCTTGATGAGGGCTTCAGTTGATTTTTATCTTGCACTGGAATTATAGGTTTTTCATGAAGGCTGCACGAATTTTAAGTCTTGCTAGCCTGGATAAACCCTGTCTCGGCCCTTCTCAAATAATATGTAATCCCCACAGTCACTCCCTTTACGTTATTCAATAGTATTTGTTGTCATAATATTGCCTGTGCTGGTTTTGGCTGGGATACAGTTTTTTTCTTCATAGTAGCCAGTATGGGGCTATGTTTTGGATTTGTGCTGAAAACAGTGTTGATAACACAGAGATATTTTAGTTATTGCTGAGCAGTGCTTACATGGAGTCAAGGCCTTTTCTGCTCCTCACCCCACCCCACCAGCGAGGGCCAGGGGGGGCCACAAGAAGCTGGGAGGGGACACAGCCGGGACAGCTGACCCCCACTGACCAAAGGGGTATTTCATACCATATGACATCATGCTCAGCAATAAAAAAAGCTGGGGAAAGAAGAAGAGGGGGGATGTTTGGAGTTACGGATTTTGTCTTCCCAAGTCACTGTTACCTGTGATTGGGCCCTTCTTTCCTGGAGATGCCTGAACGCCTGCCTGCCCATGGGAAGAAGCCAATGAGTTCCTTATTTTGCCATGCTTGCATGTGCGGCTTCTGCTTTACCTATAAACCTGTCTTTACCTCAACCCATGAGTTTTCTCACTTTTTATCCTTCCAATTCTCTCCCCCCATCCTGCTGCGGGGAGCGAGAGAGTGGCTGTGTGGGGCTGAGCTGCGTAGCGGGGTTAACCTCTCGGGCGGTGCGGATTGCCTCTGTCTAGCTTTCAGAGGCCTCTTTCAGTATCAGCATTTGAAGTAGCCTTTGGCAGTCGTGCCGTGACATCACAGAAAAAGATCCTGTCAACAGTTCAACTTACAATTTTATTTTTTACACTTGTAAAGGAATACTGATAATAATTCACCTCTCTTCTACATTGAACTATTTAAAAGATGTCTTTCTGGACTCAATGCTGTCATCTGCAAACTTACAAATCTGAAATTTGTAGCAGCGCTGCCAGAAAGAGGCGGGCTGCTCCTTTACACTGAGCTGCATGTTTTCGGCATGCAGATCCCAAATTCCTGCAGTTTCTACAATATTTGTCCTTAAAGAACAACAACTACTGACATTAAGACCAAGTCTGGGTGGGCTGCATCTCCTAAAGAGTAGCATGAGTGAGGGACAATGTTTGCCGCCCTGTGCTAGAACACAGCCTTTTTAAGGAAATTGATTATTTGAAGGAAGAGCAGACAAGATGACAAATGGACCAAGTACTAATTAGCCATGATTGACTCCAGAGGGAGGACAGACAGCTTGAAAATAATTTGTAGGCTTAGTCTGGGAAACAGTTTTCCCTCACAAGTGCTCCAAAGGAGAGCTGTGGCCTTGGAGAAGGAGGAGGTGGGCAAGCTGCTCAGCTGGGCATGGCACCATCTGAAGCTGAACTGAAGCTAATGAAATGTTCTCCCTGTATATGACTCTCTTCAATATGCCAGGTTAATGAATGCTAAGCCAAATTTAACCAACATTTGCATGATTAGTAACGAATTCTTAGAATTTACAGGAATCTGTTTTTTATTCTTAATAGCACTAACTGTCCCAGTTCAAAGTACACATTAATATAAGTGAGGTTTGCAGTCCATAAAATGATTTAACTGTAGACCGTGTGAAGACAGCTATATATTTTCACACTGTTTTTATTTGGAGAAACATAAAGCTTATAGCAAGTTCCTAAAGTTCAGATTTTTGCCACCCTGGCTGTGATTAGAAGCAAAGAGTGTTATGCATGTTCGTAACCAGGGGTCATAAGAGAGTCTAAATACCAGATGTAATGATGTATTTTGCAGTGTGGTTCTGCTACTAATATATTTATCTTCATCTTGCTCCTGCGGGTATTTCATTTTATTTAAAAAAAAAAAAAATAAAATTCATGAATTGAAAAGGCCACAGTATTCCAGTTGTTAAATAAAATTAGAAGGACAATTCTGACCACATAGTGATCAGCAGTGTCTTCCCAAGATAGTACAAAGTGCCCACTGTTGGATATGGTGACCTGCTTCAATGCAATTCTGTTAGAAACAAAAAAGATACAACCTGTAGTGTGCTCTCTTGTTCAGTACAGTGGAATGTTATGTATATTCAATATTTATTCCAATTTATTTCTTCTTTAAATCCTTTTTTTAATTCTAGATCCTCTTTAAAACAGCGTATGGACGTTTGGTTCCTCCCACCCTTGTACAGAGCCCAGATCACTGTGCTCATGTCTTTGGGCTATTGTGGTGAGTTTGGGAATGAGGACAGTAATTGCAATGGATTGTGGGCCCACCAATTGGAACCCACCAATTTGTGGAAAATATAACAAAACTGGAACTACAATAATACCTAGCGGCAGCAGTTCCAAATCACCCCCAGAGTTCCGAAAAATCTCTTTTATGGAAAGGAACTGTTTGAAAATCCAGGATTTTATCAACCGTTCTGATCAGGGGGGAAAAAAAAAAAAAGAAAAAGGACAGCAGTGTGAATATGTTCAGTGATAGAGATCAGGGAAAAATGGAGGGGAAAAAAATCCAAACCAAAACAAACTTTTTCTAGTTCAAGAAGTGGCAGAACTACCCAAGGTCTACCTTATTGCTTTCTGTAACAGCTTCTGAAATGCACTGTCACAGAGGGAAGCTGCTGTTGATTGTGTTGATTGTATTCTTTTATTGTTGAACATGACTATGCAGGGGCCCAAAAAAATAATTCTCAAAGGTAATTAAAATTTGTAATGTCTATAATGGATGAAGGAAAGGGGGAAAAGTATAACAGCTTGTGGTTATCTTGGGAAGTAACTGAGATTGTGTATGACCTATAATTGTTTGGAGTATAATGGGGGAAAGTGTCATATTCTTCTGAAGAGATAGAAGCTTACCTGGTGGCTGATAAGCAGCTTAAACTCTCTGCTCTGGAATCTAAATTAGGTAGAAATATTCTGCTCTCAAGGTCTCCTGCCTTAGTTATTCCCTTGGGTAGTGAAAGTACTATATATTCACCTACCGTACTGTGGTAACCCAATATGTTGCCCAGCTTCTCCTACTTATCTTTTAAAGGACAAAATCTTTTTTACCCCTGTGTTGTTAGTTCAGGAAGTTTCTCTTTTGTCTTAAATTAATAAGACTCCCAGAAAGTCTTTGTATTAACTAGCATAAAGCAAGCCTTCGAAGTCTGTGAGCAATCATCGAATATTTGTCAGAGTTCGAGCGTGGAAATGGAATTGTTTTACTTTAATTCAGTATGTTTTCGCTTTATGTATGTATTTAATTGGATTTATTTTATCTATAACATCTCTACAACATTATTTTAGTGTAAAAATTAGCCTCTCTGAAGAAATTAACTTTTAGCCACCTGCACCATTTAGTCTTTAAGTAGTACTCAGGTTCCCTAGACCAGATTTCAAGGGGAGCCCTGCTCATGCAGTTTGGTGTTTTGCCTGAGAGTGTCCTACAAGTAGGGTACCCTTCTTGCTTGATGCATGAGAAACTCGAGGATCAAGATCATTTGCAAGATTTTACATGCTTTCTTCTTTGCTCCCCTCAAGGCTAATTTCTAGTATTCCCACTCACAAGTATCGATTGATCCCTTAGTTACTTCCAGTGCAGTGGGCAAAGCTCTTTTCATTTACTAGAATTAGCAAGGTGAGATAATTTATAAAACCTGAAGCAGGCAACTTAGAGGACATGACTTTGAAATAAAGAAGCCTGATTATGCTTTGGGATTTTATAGTTAATCTGAACTTTATAATTAGCATGTGGACCTATAGTAATCTGACTTTAATCTATTCAAATTCAATGTCAATCTCTTTCTCAACAAAATGCCATTTGAGGGCTCCCTCTTACTTTATTTTAATTTAAACCTTCTTATGAAGGTGATTTATCAAAGTCCAGAATAATTCCCTTTTAAATTAAAAATAATACCTTATTCTCTTAGCCAGAAGTTGATGATTTTTTGCTCTCCTTCCAGTTCTCTGAGAAATGGAAAAGTGCAAAGTTCTTGCCTTTTTATGTTAGCTTTCTAGATGGTATAATTTTTCTAAGAAGAAAATACCTGCAAACAACCTGTTGTTCCATAGAGGACCTATACACGCTGGGCTTTGGTTAAAAAAGAGCTGCTCTGAATGTCAAAACAAAACAATTAGGGAAAGATTAATTGAATTTTTCAGGTAACTAATCTTTGTTTAAAAAAAAAAAAAAGACTGCAACCTTTTTCTTCTCTTAGTTTAAGTATTTTGGGGGGCTGTTTGGATTTTCGCGTGGGTTTTTTTTTCTGTATTAACTTCTGCCATCTCACTTCCAGAAACTGGAAGATAGATAGTATATGGAGCAGGAGACTGTAGAAGGAAAAAAATGACAGTCCTCTAATTAAGATAATATAATTACGTAGAGAGATTTTTTTCCCTTCCTCTGCAGGTTTCCTTGCAATGCTAGGGTGGCTTTATTGTGAGCAGTCCTCATTACATGGGCCTGCGGGCCCTCTATAAGTTCCATTTTCAGAACATTCAGGCTCAGTGGAGGTCCTCAGAGTATCACCTGCAGGCAAAGATGAGCTTAGACCCAGCCAGACACACGCAGATGCAAATGGTCGTATCAACACTGAGTTGTGCCTGCTACAGTATCATGCTTGCACAAGATGTTTAGCAGCACAGGCACACTGCTTCTGCACCAGGGTTCCTTACATACACCAAAGCCTTTGTTCACCAGGTGAGCCTACCTCTATCAGCATTTGCCCAAAAGATAGTATAAAAAGCTACATTTTTCTGACAGCGATAGCTTAAGCAGCTCAAGCTACCGATTATTTCAAAGCAAATAAACACTTAACAGTCCTCGACGCAGTCTTGCATCCTTAAAATGTGCAAGTAACGTCACCCTTTATCTTTCCAATGTGTGACATTAGAAATGTGAAGGGAGATTTTCACCCTGGAGAAAACTCAGAAGGTCTTTTCATATCATACGGTGAAATGAGTTCTGTGGCTACACCATGGGCAAAGAAGAGCTCTTAAAAAAAAAAAAAAATTACTGGTAAGTATTTCCACTAGCTGGGCATTCTCCTGTTCCTGCTGGTGACCAGTGATAGGACGTGAGGAAATGGAATGAAGCTGCATCAGGGGGAGTTTAGATTGGACGTTAGGAAAAGGCTTTTCACTGAGAGACTGGTCGGTCACTGGAACAGGCTCCCCAGGGAGGTGGTCACAGCACTGAGCCTGTCAGGGCTCAAGGAGCATCTGGACAACACTCCTCATCCTATGGTTTAGTTTTGGATGGTCCTGTGAGGAGCAGAGAGTTGGACTTGATGATCCTTATAGGTTCTTTCCAACTTGAGGTATTCTATGATTCTATGCCGCTATTCAAATGACAGGTTTTAATATCTACAGTGTACATAGATTCTCTTGTGTTCCTCGTTCTCATGGAGCCCGTGCATCCAGCAGGGTGTAAAGCTGACTAAATTTACTGTGGGAAGGAACAGATACTTCCCTGGGCTTTCAAGGGAGATAACATTGAAAGTATATGTTATACAGAGGGCAGAAAAAGTATAAAGGGCTGGGCAAATGACAATTTAATTTAGGTAAAAGAGAGTATGCAGAAAGTGAAGAAATTCTTCCTATTGCAGAGCACAAAATTAGGATGCTGTCTTTTTGTTTTTCCTGTTCAGTTTCCTGACTCTTTCTTTATGGCAAAAATTTAAAGAAAGTCTGTTTACTTGATTTAAATTGGTTATAAAACTTCGCAAATTATAGTGATTCAAGTATCTCCTATTCATCAGTTCTTCTGATGCAGACAGCCCCTCCACACTAGTCTGGTACCCCATGGCCGTCAACTGAACCTCTGTTTCAAAGTAGTGGGATTCTCCAGAGGCACGGTCCTCTGCTATCTATTGCATCTAATTGCAGAATCAAGGCCTTGAGGATTTCTGTCCATCTAATGGATTTCTTTGTGACCTTCTTTTCTAAAGAAGCAGCAGTTTATTTCTCCTTACTTCTTGCCAATAAGAACTGGGCTGCAGGAAAGTTACTTGTATGACTTTGAAGTACTGACTCGTTCGTTTATTCAAAGAAAGAATTAACAGATGTGGTTTCACATGAATTGTTTTGCTGTTGTGCTAGATAGCAATTTTATCCAGATTTTAAATCGTCTGCAAACGTTAACAAAAAAAAGAGCCAACCAACCAAAAATAAAGTAGGCTTTCTTCTTAACATTGAAAGCTAATTTCTCTTTTGTGTTAGATGACTAAGTACCTACCACCAGAAATAAAATCTTTGAGTACGAAACAGCTAAGCATAATGCCTATTAAATATGGAAAAGACAAAAAAAAAACCAACAAACAAACAAAAAACCCCAACCCACACTGCTGGAATTGCAATTGAGACATTAGCCCAGGTGTTAGGAGACTTCTGCAGCATCAGCTTGGTACAGAGGTATTTGAAAGAATCCATAAGCCTCTGTAATACTCCTTGTAGCTTTGCCTTGATAGGGAGAGGCAACACACAGGAAACCAAACTAGCCTCCTGCAGGGGCCAGAAAGATGCTTTCCCCAAAGGTCTGTCTTACAGTGGGTTTGCCCTGCTGGAGCCTTTACCTCCCCTTCCAAGATGGGCTGGGTGAAGGTAGTGAGAGCCGCGCTGGGAAGTGCTGGCCCCTCTCCGGGGCAGTGGCAGGGCGCAGCACTTTAAACCAAATACGCTGGAGCCTGGAGGAAGGAGGCTCTCAAAGCACACTATGCAAGCAAAGTTTCTGTTTCACTAGTTCATCTCTTTAAGTTGTACGATGATCAGGTTTTAAAAAGCTCTGGTGTATGTGTTATGTGTTATGCAAATTGTATAATAGTTACAAGCTTTCTTTAATTTTTTTGAGGGTGTATTCCAAGGTAGACACGTTAATGGAGAATTCCATCCTTACACCTTGTAATTTGACTGGATGTTACTGACAGCTTGTATTTTCTATGCTAAGCTACCCTCATGGTAGTGGCTTGTGTTGAAGGTAGTGGGGCTCAATAGATATCAGAATGTCCTTTGTAATAAAAATGTTTTCTGTAGCAGGTGTGTAGAATTTCTCATGCAGAATTTAATGCCCAGATCTCACTACATTTCAACTGGACTGCACATGAACTAGCATTTATACTGACATTAGAAGAAAGTCCCACACTGGTTTATAAAAATACTTCCACTTCAGTAATGAGTGCAGGGGAAACTTATTACCTGAGATTTTTAGATCAACTCTGTCTTTAATTGTCATTACTGCCAATGATGCTTTGAAACTCAACTGTAAGTTCATCTCATAACATTTGGTATCAACTGTAAAATTGTCCAATGTTGAATGAATGGCAAATTTTATTATCCTCCCAAAAGGTTTTAATTAACATGTTCAGAGGCCAAACAGCTGTGCATGAAAATGATTACTTCAGTTGAAAAATCAAACTTTAGAACTCTTAGTCTCAAATATTTAATTTATGTGCCATATCTTCTGCTTGTTATAGAATTCCAAATTAATTGAACTAGTAGAACTTGCAGACACATTTCTGCTGGTACAAACTTGAGAGCTGGAAATGAGAATGAACATGGGAGTCATTTTTTTTATATTTGTAGGCCATCAAATTGCTACACTTCGGCATGAGTGAGCCTATTTGAGAGCGGATTGAGCCTGGGACACTGGGGGCTAAGGCTGGAAAAACAGGAAGACTTGAAGGAGTGTATGACTGAGTGTGGTTAAAAGTAAAGATTGTTTGAGTCACTTTTTTCCTATGATTTTCTAGGAATGTTCTTTCTTGTATCCATAATATCCATGTGTAGGGCATCTTGTGATCTCATGATGACTTTTTTGTAATGCAGGCTATTTTTCTGTTAGGGCTGTGTCTGTCTCTCACTCAGGTTTTATTTATGACTGAAGCTGACAAGGTTTTGAATACCAATCTTTAGGAATCTTTTTGTTTGGTGGGATTTTTTGTGTGCTTATTTTTTGGGAGGGAGGGCTGGTTTTGTTGTGTGGGGGTTTGGTTTTTTGGGTTTTTTTTGTTTTTTTCTCCAAATCCCAGTCAGCACATTCTCCTGTCACCCTTAAAAATGCACACAATATGTGTGTGTTAGGGGGCTGGTTTTTGTTTAAAGGTGTTGTTTGAGGGGGTGTGTTGTTTGGGGGAGAGTTGGGTTTGGGGTGGGTTTTTTCAGTTTTGTGGGGGTTTTTTTGGTGAAAATCCCATAATATGAAATTTTGGCTGCGTGCAGGTAAATTTTCAAAGCACAACACTCCTCTTCTGCCTTGACTGTAAACGACAGCACGCTGGGGTGTCCTAGAAGCCCTGGCAACTGCTGAATTGAGTTGCTTTAAGTTTTTCTACTTTACTGACTGAAGAGGTTTGAAAATTAGAAGTAGCCTTGAAAGTTGAGTGGAGAAATGCAGTATTCTGTGTCCACCAAAGGAGGTAGAGGTGTCCAAGACCAGGGGGTTGAACATCCTTTTAGCACCTGTTCTTGTTGCAAGGGCTGGATCCTGCTAGGGTGTGACGGTGGATGTAGGTAGTGAAATAGTCATGGGGACCCTTTCCCCTGCGCTTTTCATCCTCTCTGTGTCTCTCTCACCTCTTTCTTTTCCTGAAACAAATTCCTAAAATATATCTGAAGAGCTGTGTGTGTTGCCTTTGCAAATTAAAAAATAATAGATGGCCCATTTTAAAAGCCTCTTTCCTGGCAGACACATCTCATCTGTCATAGTAATCTAATTCAGAGGCACAGTGGGTTTCCAGCCATTAGCAGTTGTTGTAGGTTACGTTCCATTCGCTAACCTTGGAAAAAATGCCCTGCACTTCTTTTGACGAAGGAGATCTGTGCTGCTTGGGAAGAGGCTTGCCATGCTGTAGCACTCTTACTTTAAAATGTTCTCCAAGAAGGAAGAGATGTAGGAGACCTTCCTATAGTGGAAGGGCAAGAAAGCAAATGTTCACACCATGTTCATTTTCCAATATGCGAAAGCAGCTTCCCTGCATAAAACAAAATGAAATCAAAACTCCAGTGGCAATAATAGATAACCATTTTTGTGCCAGCGTCTTTCAGTTGAATTTCAGGTTGTGCTTTTTTCCTGGCTGTTGCACTCCCCTGCAACTGAGACAGAACTGGCTGATACCTCGGAGATTGAATACAAATCCAATTTATGGGGATATCCTCTCCACATCTTCCTCTCCCAGGTCTTGTGTAGCTCTAATGTGGTCCCTAGAAGATGGAGGGCAGGATTCCCCTTCAGTCTCCCTTGAATTCAGGAGGTAATGATGGGATTTACCACTGCATTCAAGAAACAGCCAAATGCTAATATCCAGGAGTCTGAAGGCAAACTATCAGTCAAGAGAAGTGTCAGCCCTGCTCTTCTGCACTGTGTAGCTAAGGGCAGCAGCAATCTTGGAGGCAACTGCATCACGGCAAGAGTACAGCTCTGACAGCTCTCTTCAAGCTTGTGGAAGGAACTGCCATGCCACAGTGTAAAGGTGTCCTCACTTGCAGCGCAGTTATCCATACGTGGAGCTGCCGGGTTTCCCAGGACCAATGTGGTAATTTGCATAAGGGCAAAAACCTTAGGCCACACAGGGGTGAGATAAGAATAAGCCACTGCAAATTGTAGCATACGTAGCTCTGCTAAGCTGTTGGGAATTGCTAGAGGACATGCAATATTGTTGGGAGCCCCAGAGGAACCTCACTAATGTATCAGAATCCATTACATGTAAGCAATATTTTTAAACACTTGCAGCAGAAGTCTCCACTCAGCAATAAATGAGAATTATGACTCCCAGGGTGGAAAGCAAAACGTTCTGTTGTTATGGTAGGAAGTAATGGAAGCCATCTCAACTAACTATTACACTCCATGATCCGGCTTTTCAGTGCCTGGATCACCTCAACACAGAGGAGGAGGAAGCCCTCTGTGACTGGGTGACGCTCTCAAAGAGGGGCTCTGACCCACAGACACCATTTGTGGAGCACCTGCAGGAGAGCTGAGGGCTTTCTGCTCTCCTTTGGCTCTCTACCCTCAGGAAGAACACGCTCCGGTTCTAGCTTTGCAGATCGAATGGCCGGGGTTTGGTCTTGGGACTTCACAGTGATGTGAAGACTGACTAGAAAATGGTGTTTGTGTAAAATTACATGTTGTGCTGCTTCATCAGGATTATAGTTATTGCAGAATATTTTGATAAGAATTATGCAATAAGGTACTTACCAGAACAGACTGACTGTTCAGATATCCAGGCTTCTAAAGGTTTATTGATCAGCCAAGATAATGCACCTAAAGTATCCTAATTTAAATAAAAAACTAGCCTCATCTTTTCCTATATTTGCAGAATTTAAGGTATAAATCAAAACCACACTTCTAAAAAAAATAGGATTTTCAAACCCAGGGAAAGCCGTGTAAGTGAGAATCGATGTCATTTTGATTGTCTGGCAGGCTGAATAGTAACTGACAACTAGCCATTTCTGAAAGAGGGGGGACAAAAGTATTGGAACAGACTTGTCATTATCCTCAAGGTCGCATGTGTGATTGCACTGAACTACTCTTCCTACAGAAGATAAAAGGCTGTTGTTCAAGGTGTTCATTTGAATATATATATAAAAAAAAGATTGAAAGTTGAAAAACCATCAAAATACCATATTTTACAATGAAAATGATTGGGTGACATCCAGTGAGCAGAACACAACAGAACAATTTAAGAGCCACAGAAAGCTGAGTAAGTACTAACAGCAGTAAAAAGTAACAAACTGCCTCTGTGGTATTCAATTTTCTGTCCAACTTCTCAAATTTGAAACAGAGGTAGACCAGTGATTAATGTAGAAGAAAATGATATACGAGCCCCAAAATATCTCTCTGCTCCCTTTTTTACTGAAATTTGACTGACAGTATCCAAATTCAGCTGTACATATTAGATATGGATGGTGTCAGGTTTCCTATGGAATTAATACATTCAGTACTTGGTTTTATGAATATTTATTTTCTGAGGTTATTCATAAGCAAAGACATATTTTTGAGTGAGTAAAAACTTCAGCTAAACAAAGGAAATACTAGCTTTTCATGTCTCCATTTCATCTACAGGAAAGCTTACTATGGCACTGGCCCAATCAAGTAATAGGAAATTTTGAGGTGGTCTATATTTATTATATAAACTATAAAATTAGATTTTAGTTCCCAAAGATCTGGATTTTTTTTAAATAAATTTTTAAGAAGAAATCTGTGCCCAAGCTCTCAAACCTACAAGGTATCTTAAGCGTTACTTTTTGTGCAAGGATAGTCTTTGTTATCTAGGTAGGCTTCTGCCCCCAGTAGTAGGAAGTAGGCAAATATCCCGCGTGTTACGTGATTAGGCCTTTCAAATTATGGGTAGCTTCAGCCTCCCCTGCGAGGCTGCAAGTTACAGGTTGCTTCTGTAAAGGCTTATCCGTTGATGGTCCTATCCTTTATAGTTTTGTCTGCAGTACTCTTGGAAAGAAGTAAAAAAATCTTCAGAACTGCAGAAGAAACTTGAATTGTCCGGCAGCCTTGGCCCCGCCGGCTGCCGCTGTGACTGAAATCGGGTGGCTGCCTGCTTCCTGAGAGTGCTGGGGTCCCTGTGCTCTCTGCAAAGCCCCCATCCACAGCCTGAGAGGCAGCAAGTCATCGTTTCACCTGGGTACAGTCAATGGGTTTCTTCTGAATGATCTCATCTGATTTGTGCCTTTGTGAAAGGGCTGAAACCTGTGCACTGAGAACATCTTCATGCCTGAGTACCAGCACCCGGATATATTTGGATACAACAACAGCGACGAGAGTTGCTGGATTCCATGGTAGTGCTCCTGTTAGGGATCTTACAATAACAGTTTTAAAGTAAATTGGCATAGAAGCAGCGAGACATAACATTTAGCTTAGCCAGCCCAACCTGTAATAATCATCATCATCTGTCTGTTAAACAATGTTAAGCACAATTCTATTTAAAAAGCAATAATGTCTACTCGTGATAATGTCCACTTTTATTAGAAACTGTGAAGACTGACATATAACATGCTTGTTTGGCTGAATAGCGTTTTCCCTAGGTTTATTACAGTTTAAGGTAGACTATGTTTATATTTCAGTATTAGTACGTTTATTATTAGTTACACTAAGAAGTATATTCTGGATGCAGTTAGTATAAGGACTACAATTTCTCACTGCTGTGAGAAAGTTTGTAATGACTGTTATTCCTCCTTAACGTGGTATTTGTCTTGAATGCTGCTGCGGGTACCAAAATAGTTCATAGCCAGCCAAGATCCTCCAAGATTAATGATGAAAACGTGCTCTGAAAGGAGAAGCACTGGGGCAAGAGCTGTCAGCAGTATAGGGACTGGTGTGAGTGCTCCCATGGACGTGTACTCTTAAGGCTGAGCAAACCCATCTCTCTCGCAGCCACTCATCATGTATCCTGTGCTTCAGCCCCCCGATCATCTTGGTAGTGCTTCACTCCCTCCGTTGTGTCAATGTCTTTCTTGTACTGAGAAGTCCAACTCTGGACAAAATATTCCAGATGTAGTCTCGCAAGAGCCAGACAGAAGGTAATAACCCTCAGCATACCAGCCGCTACGTGCATTTTGCTATTATCATCTGCGAACTTGCAGAGCGAGTTCTCTTGCTCGCCACCCAGGTTGTTAATAAAAGCCTTGAGAAATATTGGGCCCAGTGATGAAGTATCAATTCCTGAGAGGTGCCACTAGCAACTGGCCGGACTTGGGCTTTTCCCTGTCACTTTTCTTTTTCTTTTTCTTGTGGCTAGAAATGACTTTGAGGAGGGCTTGCTCCGTAATTTTCCCACAGTCTGAGCTTCCCCACAACCTCCTTCTTGCTTTTCTTGAAGATGGGTTATGTGCCTTTCTCCAGTCATTAGAAAAGTCCCTGAGCACCGTGCCCTATCAAAGTCAGCTTCCTCAGGCCCTTCAGCTGTGTCGCATCTGATTGCAGGGACTTGTATACTGTTCAGTCTTGCCAATAGCCTTCGTTATTATAGATACACAAGAGCTATAGCGAGACAGAAATGCACCGATCCAACACATTGTTGGAGTTTCTGCTGCTGCGCATTGGAATCTTAAATTTATTTTTCTTTTTAAATCAGTTGTGCTACATCAGCTTATACCAGCTGGTGCTTTGGCACATGGTTGAGCATCCTGTAAGACCAAAAAAGAATATTGGGAACATGTCTTTGCTGATACCAATCTCATTATATTTAATGTCTAGAAAACATTTTTCTGTTGCCAGAATGCTCTGGTAAAGGTCAGGGTTGGCTATTCAAAACCTGTAATGCTGTTGCTGATAGAAATGTGCGAATGACTACTTTTTTTTTTTTTTAATGGATAAGATAAATAAAAATGACTGTGTGGCTAACTGACAGACATGAGAAATCTAGCTCTTCTGAATTCTTGATCAATGATGCTCTTTCATAAGAAATGTTTTCTGCTTGTTTTAAATGAAGGTCTGACCAGCCCAGAGAGCTGATAATGAAATTCCAAAACTTTTTCCTTAAATCACTACTTATAGACCAGACTGGCAAAGCAGTAACCATAAGGTTTTGCTCTCTAAAGACCAATTGATGGCCCGTGTGAAATAAGTTTGTGCTCACAGTATAGTTACTAGTGGAAGAGATTCATGTCATAAAAACTAGCACCATAGTGTATTGTCCCTATGGAAATTTTGGCAAGAAACTGAGGACTGATGGAGTTTGGAACTGAATTACCTTTCTGTACCTAGAGAATCTTCTGTCAAAACGTAAAATGGTGGAAAGGCATCAGTGCCACTTTACTGATCGTCACTGTATTTAAAATAGGATAACCAGCAGAATATTTTTTACTATTTCTTCTGTTCTTAAAAACCATGTTAGTGATGATAAATTCATCCAAATTACAATATCAAAGGGAGAAGATTGCACCGGATGAAAGGGAAGTTAATGAACAAATGCCTGTATTCATTGCACATTGTTATTTTTAGAGCTGAGTAGGGGGTGGGGTGGGGAGTTGAGGGGATGTGTTTGTTTCAGAGGATTTTTTTCTTAATTCTTATTTTAATCGGTAGACAGAAAATTAGATAGAAAAGATGAGGTGTATTATCTCTGTAGCACTGCCCAATGTCCATCCCATATCCCGAAAGGCTGCATCGCTGCACACAAACTTCCAGCCCTTCCATGGCTGGTGCAGCTGACTCCAGACAAAAATGTCTGTATTTAAGTCCATTATGTGCATTGGTGACAGGTCTGTGTTGCAGCAGAGTGTGATTCATTGCCGTGCCTTCAGGATATTACAAATGTACTGCTGTAAAAAGGGGAAATAGTCCTGAATACTCTCTCTCTGTTGCAAGCCCTAATGTACCATATGCTAAATGATACAGCATTTTAAGTTAATAACGAGATACAGCATAATAAGGTCAAAGCAATGATGATCAAACCGAACATATGCTGCGGCTGCCACTCCTGCTACATGCAGACCTCCAACTATCGCTGATGTTGTTAGCAAGGCAGAAATATGTTTTTCCAGGAGATATTCCTGACGTGCTGTGAAAAAATCTTCCGTACAGGCCCAGGACAGCAGGGATCAAAGGGGCGAAACAGCAGGCTAAGGAAGTCCAATAAGTTGTTGAAGGGAGTCTCATAAACATTTCTGGGAAACAGTGCAACTTAATGGGGGAATGGATAATAATGTAAAAAGAATTCCAGGAAAATCCTAAATGTTAGAGAAAGAAGTATGCCAAGAACCTATCGGTGGAGCGACCTGATTTTTTTTCCCTTTTTTATAGTCATAACCTCTTAACTGAAATAGAAAATGGGCCAACATTGCTTCTTTGATCACTGCTGAATGTCTCTTTGTTACATGCCCTGTCTTCAGGGGGTAAATGCAAGAAGAAACAATGTGAGATCTAAGAAGGGAAACGGAAACTGTTTACCCGAACAGCATTGTCAGTTGTATTTGATTGTTTGACAGGTGGCCACCTTATTGGAATAACTTTGATTCAGCAAAGCCCTAATGCTATTAAATATTTACTATGAATATTTTAAAGCAGTTAGGCTCCGTCAGTGCTATCTGGTAGGGAATACAGTGTGAGAGCACCCTTCTTCACAGAGCGGTTTCCTTAGGAAAGACTTCACTGCTTGCTGCACCTGTTCCGTCAGGGGTCTTTTCACCAGATGTTTTTAATTTTATTCACGATAATGCATTAGACCCAAAGCTTTCTCTGTAACCTCTTCAGCCAGAGAGCAGAGAGTATTGTAGAGGACTACATAAAAGCAAGAAACCGGAAAACCCATACAGATTCCATGTTGACCTATAGCTAAGTTAATTATACTTCTTATGCAAGTAAAAATTACCCCTCAGTTAGGATTCTTTAATTAAAGAGTTGAAAGACAGGGCGGTTACAGTGATTTGAGTTAAAAGTAAACAGAAATTGCTTCAAAATTATGAGAATATTTAGAGATTTGGCCAACTTCAAAACGGTTGTGGGATAATGTTTGACGAAGCTGAGCAATGAAAAAAGTTTCTACAAGTTTCTTAGCTATATAGAACATTAACATTCATTTTTAAAATGCGTTTTATTTTCAATAGAATTGATAGGTATCTACATCAGTCATATGTACACCTGTTTTCTTTCCTTTAAGTCAAAGTCAACATTCACAATCAGATTCCCTTCAGTTATCTAAAGTTTCTGTCTGCAAATATATTGCTTTAAATCTGAGGTAGGTAGAGGTGGTAGGTAGCTACTAAAAATAAATTTAACTGCAAATTTTTGAAGTCCGGCACACAGTCTGGAACAGGTGGTTCTCATGTGTACCTGTATACATATGCATTCTCCCAAAATGTCAAGTGACATTTCACTGTTTGAAATCTCAGAGTCCTTCAGATTAGAAGCGCCTTTCAGATGGAGACGCTCTTCCGTGCTGTTCTTTGCTAAAATACAGTGTTGTGAATTGTCATATTTGGTTATGCTACATTACCCTGTGGCAGGAAAGCAGGCTGTGGGAGCAGCAGAGTTGATGAATGATGAACAGCCCTGCTACCCTTGAAATGACATTAGTATCTGCGTGTGTGGTGGATAATTACCTGCACGATAGTGGTTCACGAGAGGTTTTTTCTTTGAATTCCTTGCTGTGTTTCTGTCCCCTGTATCTCAGAGTTTGGAATTTTAAAGATACTTCCTATTCTCTCTTCATATACTGTATTAGTCATTGCCTATTCAAATATATCTTATAATAGTGCATAAAGCAGTGTAACAAAAAGCACGGATGTATATTCACAAGGGATTGTGTTGGAAAATTAATATTCATTAGCTTGAGCCACAGCTGTTTCGTTGTTGTTGTCATCCCTTGCCAATTCCAAAATAACACATCGAGAGGGAGAATATATATTTCTGTCAGTTCTAAAGGCTCAGATGCTTAAAAATTGCATTAAGGCATCAGTACTCGATGGCTTTCAGTCGTCTGTGTACCACACTCAACATATATCTACTGTTTTTTCTCACATTCACCCAAAGCTAAGGTGTTTTAGGGGAATTCATGTACGCGCCTGCTTATGTTGTTAGAAATAAGATGTTTCCAGGAAGTTTCCTAGTGTCTGTTATGCTTATTTTTCCTCATGATAGGGGGACAGGCAACTTCTGCCTTCTACTTAATTCTGTCTGATCTTGTTGCATCATGAATATCAGATATTTTGTATGATATGTCCCAAAACAATTAGCCGGTGATGTTTCATTTTTTAAATTCCAGAACACATGTTTAAGATGCAAGAACCTAATTGCATATCTGTTTTGATTTTAATGCATTGATTGCTATCATTTCATCTGGTTGAAAGGGCAGCATAGTACCCTTTTCTCTGCTTACTGTAAATAGTGACACTTTATGCAGTTTTCCTAACTTTTCTGAATCTGTAGGTAGAGCAAGAGCTAAAATGAGGGTATCTTTCCCCTTCTTAACCTTTGAACTAGCTAATGTTTGTGTCTGCAAATATAAGGAGGAGTTTACTGCTGACTCCCTACTGGGGGAACTGTCTCCGAAGCCAGCAGACACTGATGCTCTCTGTTGATGCACTTTACATCTGACTAGGACAGCAGCTGCGGGGCTTGCTGATTCAGCTTCCGCAGCTTATCTCAAGGCACCTACCATTTCCCTTGAGACAGCTCGCTCTCCCGTTTATACTGATCAATTGACTCTATGAAGATAGTCTGAACTTTGGTTTGGGCTTTTTTTTTCAGATATTCTAGCCTTTCAAAACAAAACAAAACAAAACAAAACAAAAGAATTAATGGGTATGAAGATAGACTGAACTTTGGTTTCGGTTGTTTTTTTTCTTTTCAGATATTCTAGCCTTTCAAAACAAAACACAAAAAAAAAAGAATTAATGGCTAAATCAAAGAAAAGATGTAAGACTCAAGGGTTTTATGTACAAAATAGAAAGAAAAGGTGTACAAAAACCTATAAATTCAATTCTTAACCATGCTTAACTATTGCTAGATATTCTAATGAAGAATAACAGTTCAACCTGTCACAGCTGAGAATGAACTGCTAATGATGCACTTGAAGGTTCGTCTCTTGAATGTCACCCTCATATGCAGATCTGAAACCAGCTGTGGGAGCTGGTGACTTAGCTGATCCTATTGAGGGCAGCCCTCTGTGAGTTTATTTATATTCCTTTCCAAACACGTCTGAGCTGCCACGATTTGCAGCATAGAACAAGAGGGTGTCTGAAATAAGTTCTCATTTAACTTAGTGTCCTTTGCTATAAATTCTGCAGTTCAGCAGCTGCTCTACAGAGAGCTAAGCTCCAACAAAGAGGGTGGGAAGGGAATTTCCAAGAAAGGGAGAGTGCAAGGAGCAGTTCAAGGCAGCAACTGCTACAGATATCTGAAGGTATTTCCATGAAACAGAGCCTTTACTGTAGCAGTGCTCAAACTCTGCATTCAACATCGGTAGGAATCTTGTCTTCCCAATTTTTTCCACCATCCCAGCAGATTGCTCTGTTGACCTATGTCAGCTACTGATTGCTTCAGTTTCTTTGGAAACATGTCACTTGACAAGACCTCTGTCATATTTTCAAAACATGATCTGACACGAATGCACTGTATCCAAGAATCAATGAAATGAAAGATAAGGAGGTGCTTTAGTATGCTGTACTTTGCCATAATTGAGACAAATTATGACCAGTTGTGGAAATTTACAAAATGTTGGTACCCATTATTTTCATCTGAAACCAAAATTAAAGCCATTGCCTTCTTTATAAAAGTCAATCACATTTGAGACTTGCTTTGGTGGTTTGGGGGGGTTCCCCCCCTCTTACATTAATGTGATATTTTAAAGAATAACTGTTGCAGCCTAACATCTTTTACATTATATTTCACAGTAAAGTCAAGAATCTTGGGGGATTTTATGGTCAAGAAATAAAACTTTGAAAGCAAAGGTCAACAATGTAGAAGTAAATCCTTCCACATCAGCAGCAATTTGAGCCATAAGTGACCTTCAATCTAGCTTCTGTTGGCATCAGAGAATTCTTCTAGAGAGCAAGGACAGGGCCTTGTAAGTGTTAGTCTCAAATTCACCTTTTCTGCAAGTATTTATATACTAACACCCAGGGTAAGAAAGTGTTATTGCTTTGAGGATTATAAGATTTTAGAAAGACGTATTTGACAAAGTGTGCAGTGAAGAAATTATAAGTTCCTTGGATTTCTTTTTCCTTTTTGCTTTCTCTGTTGTTTTCCTTGTGACAAATTATGAAAGAGGGATTTCAGTTCAACAATTGTATTTGTTCTTAATTCATATTTATTGTATTTCAGACAATTTACTAAACTGGTGCCTCTCCTTGTGTTATGTACACATTAAAAATAATTCCATATGAATTGTTGCCTGCTGATATGTTTAAATATACTTATGTTTTCTCTTTGTCTTGTCGGCTGAACTAATAAAAGTCTTGCTTCACTTTTTAAATGTGAGAATGTAAAGTTATTGGCATTAGACATTGCAGAGTTTTTGAGGTGGGAAGCTGTTATTACTGAGCACGCTTTTTGGTAATTCTGTGAGCATGGAGTCCTGACAGACTCTTGAAATCCTTAAGCCACGTATTTCTGAGGATGCAGAGTGATAGCCAAATCAGAGATGGGAGGGGTGCAGTGGTTTACCCATTGCAGAACACCACATATAGCAATCTCAGTGCTCAAATGTTTTAAGTCCAGGAGTTACCTGGGTTTTCAGAATAATAAATTCATTCTTCTTGTACAGCTTTTTTTTTTTTTTTAAAGGGGAAAAAAAATTAAACTGGAAGGACATGAGATTGGGCCAGACCTCCTGTCTAGACCACCTAGTCGCTTGTTCACTAGGTTTAGTACTTAGTGTTGGACAAAGGCACAAATACCAAATGGAGCCCATGTTGATTTTAAGGTGTCCAAGAAAGAATTTATGACTTCCACCGGCAGGTTATTTCAAATTTGAAGACACAATCCATTTAAACACTTAATCTTAATTCTAACTTAAATGTATCTAGGTTCAACTTCCAAGATTTACTTCTGGATTTACAGTTTTCCAAATTCAGTCATCTTTACCTGGCTTAATTTCCCTTTTTCCCCCTGTATACCATTTCCTCTAGCGAAATTAAAATGGTCACAGCCTAAACACCGATTCAAGCCAATCTGTGCAACAGCTTTGTTATTGTTCCTCATCGCTGTGCTACCTTCAAAGATATTAAATAGCATAAAAGAGATGTCAGTTACCCCAGCATTCTCAATCATTGCTGATTTCTTTTTAGATGACAGTTATTCTATCTTTCAGTTCATTCAGTGATAACTGAATTTTAAAGGGGACTTGGATCAAGAACAAGCTTAGAGGTTATATTGGCACTGTCTTGTTCTACACCTACATTAGAAACCCTTGCTGTGGTCATCATGGAACAAGGCTCTGTAAACAGCTGCATCTTTTTTTCATTATAAATAGTTAATATGATGTAGCTCTCAAGATGCTTTCAAACGCCCATTCTGTATGGGAAAAAATAATTTCTGGGTAAACATAGAATACTGTTAAGAAGTTACCAACATTAGGTAGCTCTTCCTAATGGAATAATGGAATTTCTTGGCTGTCAGCAATTCTGTTCAACAAATGAAAAGTGGAAAAGCACCCAATGTAAGAAGAAAATCAAAAGATAATACGTGATGTTAAAACATGTTTTATTGTACAGGTCTGTGCTGATTTTAGATGGGGTAGACTTAATTTTCTTCATAGTAGCTAGTATGGGGCTATGTTTTGGTTTGTATAACTTTTATGCACTGTGAAAAGATAAATGAATTGTATATAGGTGTTACTTAGTTCCTGAAAAAATTAAGAATGTTTCAGAGAAAATAGGTTAAAACAGTAAATGATACTTCTTTCAGGTTTGTTTCTTCTGTACATTCTAACAAAAACTTAAAGGAAAGCAGAGACTAGTTTTTGGTTTGGGAGGTGTCTTGGAAGGGAGGAGAACAGAGAAGTTCTTTTAGATCAACTAAAACTGGACTTAACTCTAAGGCAAGGACAAACTTTGTTTGTTTTCCCAAGGTGACTGCAAAAAGTTGATTAAGCTTATATGGAGGACAAGCAGAATCACTTGTTTAGAGCAATAAGATATTCCTAGGGTCTGCGTGGATAATCTGTAACTAAGGAAGAGATAGTATTAATGATTATTGATAAGTGGTAAGAGAGTTCAATAGAAATTTTTCACTGACAAAAAAATAAATCAATTGTGTAAGTATTTAATCTATTGGATCAATAAGCATGATAAAGCACCTGGAATAAAATTTGCCATGCTTTTTACTCAGAGACAGAGGATATAGCATTTTTCTTGCTGAGCATCAATTGCTTTAGAGCCAAGAATTTAAAACATCCTTGAATAAGTACCCAGACTGGCTTTTTGGGAAGGTGTTAAGCAAATACCTACACTTAAACCACACAGATGGTTCCATATAGCATTAGGATTCTTCTGTGTCCAGTTCTTTACCTTGCTGAAACCAAAGACGCAATCCTGCAACTCTTACATTTGAGAATAGAACCACTCATTATGAAATGCTTCTGTCAATGTCAGATCTTGTAGAAAAAAATACTGACATTGTTTTTTTTTTTCTTTTTATGTCAGATTTTACTTTGAAAATATCCAATGAAGAGTATGTGGTATGGTATCAAGATTAAACGAGAACCACAATATGGGGGTTGATCATGCAGTCTATCAACTCTTCAGAAGGAATGGAATCATAGGATCATTTAGGCTGAAAAAGAACCTAAGAGCAGGGAGAGCCCAAAAAAGGCTCACTTAGGCTGTCATATTTATGAAATGAAGTGGTTGACTTGCAGTCAAATTACATGCGATGGAAAACATACGCATGAGACTCCTTGTACCCGCAACTAACTTTGTTCCTTGGTAAATGGGCCTTGCGAAAGCCATCTGCTGTTGATGTGTTAATTGCATGATCGGTGTTCCAAGCTCATGTACATTGATGCTCACTGTGCCACTCTGCTCCTTTGTGGGTTTTCAGAGAACAGATTGGAACTAGAGAAGTTCTTGGCCCAGTTACGGCTTAAGCCTTTACCTCCTTTAGAGGTAGGTTGGTTAAGGAGTCGAGTGCATCCATCACAGAGAGGAAACGGTCTCAAGTTGTGCTAGGGGAGATTCATATGGGGTATTAGGAAAAATTTCTTCACAGAAAGGGTTCTCAAGCATTGGAACAGTCTGTCCAGGGAAGTGGCTGAGTCACCATCCCTGGAGGTATTTAAGAGACGTGTAGACGTGGCGCTTAGAGACATGGTTTAGTGGTGATTTTGGTAGTGTCAGGTTTATGATTGGACTAGATGATCTTAAGGGTCTTTTCCAATGGAAATGGTTGGAAGATTCTATGATAAAAGAAACTGCCTGGTCTGGGAAAGTATTTGGTTTGGATATGCAGAAGGAGACGTTCTTTTCTGTTGTATCAGCACAGACTTGTGTGATTCTTAATGAACGTTAACATTCAGGTGGTAGGTTTTTTATTTAACTGAAATGTTTTAATACTTCCAAAACTTATTTTTATTACTAACCTTGATATTGAATGTAATTCATAGAAACTTAGTAAAATCTTCACGAGGGACTGAAGCTATTTCACGATTCACAGACAGGACAACATTTAGTAGAGTTCCTTGCTTCAGCGTTTGCTATCTGAATACCAATAAGAAAAAGACAACATTTTGTTTTCTCCTTGAACTCTAACTACTGTCTAGATGTGGATCATTTTGATACCAGGATCTTCCTTATTTTACTATATGCATATATAAGGGGGGGACAGCTATTACAATAATAATAATAAAAAACCCGCTGTGTTGTCCTGAGCCGTGGTTATGTTCCCTGGCATTTCATGATTCAGTAGTTGTGGAATAATTTATCTGCAGTGAACTGGCTGACTTGCTGAAGAATGTGACTTACTTGCTAAAGAATGTGTAGAAGGGGGGAGAAATTAGCATATATTGTCACTTCATACAGTGCTACGCCTGAATTTCAAATAGATGATAGCGGATTCATTCTTTCTTTTTTTTTTTTATCGATATTCATTCCAGGCAACAATGTCATTGATTGTAAATGATGTCACCCAACAAATCGGACGGGCGCTTCATTCAGTAAAAGAGCAGTCTAGGAGACACGAACATATTACTGAGAAGGGCTTAAATGTTTAGCATATGGCTATTACCACAACAACATATAGGTCTGGTCATCTGAACATGGCACTGATGAGATGATTAGTCATGTTGTGCAGATCAGATATTTTTATAGCTAAATCACTGACTGCTCAAAGGGGTTGATTTTTTTTTATTATTATTTTTAATATGGGAGGCATCAGCAGCAGTAAAAGATTATGTTTAGAAGCAGTGTTGTCTTTCCCACTGAAATTCATTTCTCTGTCCTTCTTTATTTCTTTCCTCAGCAGCTGCTTTACAGTTTAATTTGTCTTGTTTTGTTATTTGCACCCCAATGAGGCAGGGATGCAATGGAAACATGATTTATTGCTGAAGATAAACGTGAGCTAAGAAAAGCTTTTAGGCCATCATGAAAGGGAAAAAATAGAGATAAAAAGGGTGAGGTACCATTGCCATTATTCATGTTAGGGCAGTAGCTCAAACAAGATGGTGTACCTCTTGAAACTTTTTTTTAAACACAAAGTAATAGACAATGCCCTTTCTGAAGAGTTTTTGCTCTAATTGAAATAAGAATGGGTGAGAAAATGGCATAGCCCCATTTTACAGATAAGGAACTGAGAACAAAGAGAAATCAGTGCTTGATTCAGCCTCTATGTGAGCACGTGTTTGCTTTTAGAGCAAGTAGTTCCATTTCAATTCACCAGTGTATTCAGTGTGATTTATACCAGCTGAGGATCCAGCCCAAGGAGTTCTTCTTGTATCAGTTTGTCTAGTCCTTGAAGAATAACATCCTTCTTCAGCTGCTTTTTGCTATGCAAATGAAATACTGTAGATTTTAAACATGGAAGTGGGTTTTTATCAGTCTGCCATATGTTTGCCATAGATAACTACATGGTCTAATTGGTTTGATTCAAACTACTGACACCAATATGCATATCTGGTTGAATGGAGTGTGTTTATACTGCAGCTTCCTTCTGCATCATTGATTGAAATATGAGTGCTTAAAATAGATCTGTGTGGAATATTGAAGTAGTTTGCAATTACGCACATTCTGTCTTGTCTACGTCGAGTCACATGAAGCTAATGAGGAAACTGGTCAACTGCTCTTCCCTAAGCTAACACAATGTATTTTAGAGGATCTTAGTGCTTGCAAGATTTTTAAAATTGAGTTAGAGCAAAAGCAGCTTATTTTGAATAGCTGTTTATGCAGCACAGTTGTTAGAAATGCGTGTATCTGCTTATGTGGGGTTAATGTTACATTATTCTAGCTCTGAAGAGGTTTTACTGGATCATACGCCTTTCTGACACTTTTTAATGTATTAGTTTCTTTTTGTTGTTGTTGGTTTTTTAAATAGTGCATGGCTATGGTCCTGTAATGAATGTCTCTGGCCAGTTTCTTCTCTTGTCTTTGCCCCTTTCCTTTCTTTCAATGTCCTTCCACAATCTGTTCAGGCTAGATATCAGGTGGCTCATGCCATCATGTCAATTATTGCCATTGGAAGGACTGCCAGTACAATCTTCCACTGTTCATTTTTCATTACCATGAAATATCCCATTTCTGTGCAAGAGTCAAAAACTGTTTATGCTTGCATCTCTGGATAGCTGCAAAAATACATAGGCTCAGTATGTATTCATAAGTGACTACAAAATTTCTAGTGTCACCGGAAGGTGCCTGAATTTAAAATAATTGTTTTGTAGGGAAGCAAAAATATGCATATGCTAAGCAAAATTTGAAATACATTAACTCCATTTTTAGAAGTTTGGCTGGCAGGTTTGTGTGATTTGATAACATAACAGCTGCACACTGGTTTCTGACCACTCTTTATCCAAGAAACGGTAATTATAAATGAGCAAAAGCGTTTCTTGTAAACAAGCAAATATAGATTATATTTATCACCTTTAGTATTTCACATCATATAACCGTGTTATGCTCTGATGGCAAGTTAGTGTCATAATATTAAGTAGATTTTTATTAGTGTGAATCGTGTATTGATTTCTTGACTTGGTTATTTTTATTACAGGGAGAAACCCATAGTTCCAAGAGCCACATTGTTGCAAAAATAAGCATCATTCATGTCTCCACTAGATTACAAATTGACAATACAAAAAGTAGTGACTACGTGTGTGGCTGTTGCAAGCCCCTTAAAAACTGCTGGTATTTTTAAGTACCAGAGTAAACTATTGGATAAGAAATCTCAACTGCTTTTTCAATTAAAAAAAAAAAAAAAAAAAAAAAAAAAGAAAGAAGGAACTTGCATAGTGAAAGAGAGAGAGAGAGACTTAAAAAATGTAATTCCTAAGGGCCAGGTAATCAAGGAGCAGATGAACCCAGTCGAGTGAATGGCCCGCGATTTAGGATTGTAGAACCCTATCTAGATATGCTTTATAAAGCTGTCTGCAGTTAGGGGCACGTTTAAGCACTCCTTTGCATAGCTGCTAAAGACGGGAGGATAGAGGGTCTTCCTAAAAAGTGCAAAATAATGTGATATCAAGGCATGTCTTTTACTGCAGTTTTACAATGTTGGTTAAATTCCGCTAATCAGAAAGAAAGAAGAAAAGAAGAAAAAAAAAAAAAAGTACCACCTGACCCCATGGAAGTCACTGAGAATGCCACCAGCCATTTCCGAGGGGACGGGATTTTATCCCTGCTGCTTTCATTCTTCTTTCTTCATGTTCCTGTTCCTCGGATCGAGTCCCCGGTGAGGAGTAGGTTCCACGAGCAGGGGCACTGAGGCGGCTGGGGCTGTTAGCGTGAATGAGCTCGGCAGCGTGGGTATTCCGGAGGGCAGAAGTCTCCCTGATACCAACGGCAAACGCAGCCTTCCAGCTGGCCTTCACTGCCGGCCTCAGGGACTATTCCATGGGCTGTGCTGCTTTCCCAGCGGGAGCACTCGGCTACCTGCATTCAACGAGCTCCTTCTACGTGCTCTTAACTTTTAGACTGCAGCTAGTACTGTTCAGCTGGATTGCTCCTTCACTTCCAGTGGAGAACCTGTAAGTACTCTGATGGAAAAAGAAAATTAGATTGAAGATTCTGTGCAACTACACCAGAAGTAGTTTTTAGAAGTGGTGGAAAGGAACAACGAGTGACAAATGCCATATTAGAAACGGCTGTGCTTCGGATAAGGCACAGCTACTACTTACTGTATTCAGTACCAAGTTTGGAACTATTGGCTTATGCAGCTGCTGTGGATCCACTGGGGTACAGGGTCGGTTAATTAGGGACAGATCTAAGATTAATATTCAGAGAGAGCTCTGTGAAACCTGAGGAGGAGAAATGAAGATGATTCTACAGGAAATAGTGTCACGGCATATTGAATTTAAGAAAACTTGGATAGGGCTGGTACAAAATGCTTTTTGGTTGAAAGAGTTTATAATAAGATTAACATATACAATTTCCCTTAGGACTTTTCCTTAATGACAATGTGCAGCTGTGGTTCAAGATGTTTACAGAAGGAAGCACCATTTCCAGGGATATAAATGCGTAGTAAAATTATTCACACAGAGAAAAAAATAGATTTAAACATACACACATACGGAAAGTTGTATCAATACCAAGTTTGCAATGGATGTTTGGCCTCTAGGGTAAAAATGATTAGAACTAATCTTGTGAGTATATATTCACCTGCTTAAATTTGTTCAAGTCACTGTATTGAAGTTGCATGTATTGTCCTAAACTGCAGCTTTCTGCGGTGACAACTTCCTGGCTGTAAAGGGATGAGAACCCCATTGATCACTTATACCATCAAGTGGAAAAGACAGTAATGTTATGAGACTTCAGATAAAAGACTGATTTCATCACAGAAAGTACCTGTTTGCAAATTTTTAAAAATTGGTATCGTGGGAGGAATAAATGGATCTGTGTAATAGTGGGTAAAAGGACAAAAATATTCAGGAATTCTACTTGCTCTTTGGAGGCACATACAGCTTTATGACTGGGCTTTCAGCTTCTTAATTTCCGGACACTATAAGCTGCTGATTGCCACCTACTACTGCAATTAGATCTAATTACACTGGCAAATGGCTATTGTGCAGGCTTGTTGGAGGATCTCAACATGGGTATAAGATAAAAGAAACGAACATCCATGAGAAAAATTGCCATCCTCATGTTACTTTACAGACTCTTGTCCCCTTTCACCACTCCAACTTCCTATTGCAGGGACGAGGCACAGTTCTGTAGGAGAACACCCAACAAACTCCTTTAAAGTTTGCTTTTATGAAGCTCCGAATCTCACTCTCAGCAATAATTTTGCCTTAATTCGTAGCCTTACTGAGGAAATCTGCTCCAACTCATGCAATTAGAAGCTTTTTTAAATTGAACAGCACAACATATTTGCAGATGGATTATAAATCTGAGAAGAGTTTTGAGATTCAGGAGTAACATTTTAAGGTTGCATGCAAAGTAATCCTACAGATAACATCTAAAATCGCTACATAACTAGCATATCAAAGCTTATATGTTTCTTCATTACTTTATATCACTTTCTATAAATGTCTATGTGTTAGAAATAGGGTAAGTTCAATCCTGAAGAGAAAAATTTGTTTGCTTTAATTTACACTTGTAAAGATGCATCTATATGTGTATATATACAATCACATTTCTGCATTGCCACTTTGTCGGTGTGAATGTTCGTATTTCTGCATGTTGAGACTAGTGCTATATATTGGGGCACAAGGGGTTCAGGCCACCTGACAAACCAGCAAATGCAGCTCAATTTGCAAAACTGTATTTAACACTCTCGACTTGCAGGCTGAGTTACTATATTTTAACTAATTGCAACATGTCCTTATAGATATTTCTATAAAACTCTGAAAGCATGTGTTTTCTGGGTAAAAGTCATTGCATCTTTTCTTTAACTTAGCTGAAAGTGTCCATGCTTAATTAGTGCTCTGTCCCTGTTTTCTCTTTCCCATTTCAGACTTCATATGCACAACAGACTCTATATTCTGCTTTTCTTCCCAAAACTGTCTTTGATGGGAGATTGGAAAACTCCTTGATGGGAGACAGGACTGGGCAGTTGTGATGTAAGACATTAAAGAATGCAAGCAATTTATAGAGAATTACTTGTTAAGGTATTATCTTTAAGGACTTCAGGAAAATGCTCTTGACAAACAAATGAGCAGTAAAAATAGAGATTTTCTCTGGATTTGCTCTTTTTCACCTTGCAAAATTATTCCGAAGATCAGCCTGGTATTGCCTAGTATGTCATAGGGAGATAGAAATCAAGGACATTCATAAGTGATAGAACTCGAGCTAGAGAAGAGCATGTCAAGTCTGGAGTTGGCTTCATTTTGTTGTTACTTGGTTGCTGGTCTTAATGCTCTCTGGAACAAGATCTGGTCCTTTTGATCCAGGAATTCTTCCTAGTCCAAGGAGAGTATTTGAAACCACTTGTGGTGATACATGCTCTGCAGCTTTCAGGACCTCATGTAGAGTGCAGTTGGTTGCAATGGTATGGGACAAAGATCCATGCATGAATCTTACCATATCTAAATATTTTGCATTTTTCTCTTTTAGCATAGATCTCTGCGGGTTAACAGTAAGATATAAAGTTGAAAAAATGATAACATGAGGAACTGAAAATGCAAGCTGGAATACTATTGTGGTTGGTAGGGAGACCCTACTCCAGGAGGAGTATGGGGAATAGATTCTAAAGGTCTGCTTTAGGGGAACAGATGCAGACATGGGTTTGCTTCTGGGCAGATG
Source organism: Vanellus vanellus (assembly GCF_965231255.1). Lineage (NCBI taxonomy): Eukaryota > Metazoa > Chordata > Aves > Charadriiformes > Charadriidae > Vanellus > Vanellus vanellus. Next base: position 10,832,133 of record NC_138915.1, on the reverse strand, counting down.
GGGCTCTCAGGTACTGAACTTTGAATTACATGATTGAAAACAAGCATCTGGGTGAAATCTGGTTATTCATCTACCCCAGCATTTCTGAACACAAAATTTATTAAAAAGGCAAAATAAAACTTATAGATTAGGGCCTGGAGAGGCAGTGTGCATAACGATACAAAGAGACTTCTGAACACACTGAAATTCCTGGTATGACTCTGATAAGAGGCAAACCATTAGGGATAGGAATTGTAGTTGAATGACTTTTTTTAGCATGGCCAAGGAAAACACTACATCACCACCCTTACAGATTCTTAAACAAAGCCCATTTCAGTGAGTTAATGATTTTCCAATACTTAAAAGAAAGGAAATTAGTGGAGACACTTGGACTGTCTTGTACAGACAGACGCATAGCAACTGTGTAATGATACTAACTCAGGCAAAAGATGGGAGGTTTTGTTAGGAGTTCTTGGTATGCATTGAACAGACTGACCACTGGAAGAAGCACTGAACCAGTAAACTAAGTCTCGCATGGGAAACCAAATAAAGAAAGAATTATTTCTATCATCAGGAAATTTTCCAGCCAAGAAACAAACTTTATTTGCTGTGGAAAATATTAAGATTGTGGGAGAACTTATACCAGTGTGGCACTCCGTGTAACAACGTTTCGTTTTTATCATATACCCAATGTACTGGCATAGTATCAACATTTTTCATACCACAGGATTGTGCAGGGGATTAACATAGAGTTGCTAGCTTCAAAACTTGCAAAGATTTTCACCTTTCAGGAATCAGCTTTATTCTGTTGCTCTGTGCCATGGCAATGAACATATCCATGGCAAGGCAGTAGTTGGGTTTGGTTTTTTGGTAGTTTGGTGGTGGGGGTGAGAGGGGTGTTTGTCGTGAGCTAGTTTGACCTTTCTTAGAAACACAGTGATTTTGGAGTATGAAATCTAGAATATGCGCATACTGGGAGGGCACACACTGAGAAACAGGGATGTTGGCTGCCTACTCTTTGGTGATTGGAAATTGTAGGTGTTGTGCAAGTGTTCCAAATATGGTCTGGAGAGTTTTCAGGATATAGGCATGGGAAGCTGACAGATCTGTTTCCATGATTTGTTGAGTTACAAAGTTGTCTCCTCTGCTTGCAAAAAATCCTGGCTCTGCACAAATGAGTAGAGGTGGGAAGACCAAAGAAGTAAACTTGTTGGGTTTTTTTTTATTATTTTTAATCATTACATGGAATAAAAACATCTGCTGTATTGAATTACTGGGTGCATTTGAGAGGATTTTAACCCATGACTCAAAACATTGCTGGAACTGATCTACATGCTTTATTAGACATAAAATATGAACTATTGAGTTTATTTCTGATTTTGAATGACTAAGGAGAAACTGTTGATTGTTGGACGGGACAAGCTGCATGGGACGGGATGAGCTGTCACTGTGAGTCCAGGAATTACGGGTCAAACAGGCTGCTCTTGTCCGCCCCGGTACAGAGCACCGGCCTCTGTCCATCTGCCCGGGTACCTGGCTTGCAAATCGCAGGAGGTGGCACTCAGTATCGCGATATGGTGCCAGGGGGTTACAAAAGTAACACTTGGGAACGGCATATGGCTTCCTCGGTACCTCAGAGAATGAGAAAAAGGTAGAAGGAGCTCAGCAAGTCCATCCCTGCTGCAGGGTAAATAGTATTTAGAGGGTTTGGGCTTTTTCAGTGAGAGCTTCTCTGGCCTCAGCAGTTCAGCTTATGTAAACTTTCCCATTTTTTCCAAAAACTAGCCTTTTTGTATTCTTCCATTCTTTTTGAGTACTGTTAAATACACGGGAAGAGGAATTTAAATTTAACACGCAGTTCTTATTAGAGGCTTTGTTAGAGAAAACATTTCTGATGGGTAAATATAGCAGTGGAGTGTTTAATTTTCCTATTTTGTATAATAACATTTTTAAAAACAAACACAAGCCAGAACTATCTACTTCAGCAGAAGGAGGAGGAGGAAAAATTGAATGAGAGCTTTCTAAGACCTGAAGCCTTGGCTCCTTCCTTAGCTCCAGTGCATTCACCTCACACTACTGTGGGGATCAGATTCCCTTGTAGCTGTTACAGCTGACGAATATTTAATTTGCTTTAGCTTCCCTGCAGCAGCCTTTGAGTTTGGCTATCTACATCAGCACATTATTGACAAAGTGTACTTGTTGTGACCAGTATTCCTGTGTCTAGGAACACAGTAACATTCTAAAGCCAAAGTAACATTTAATAAAGCCAGTTGTTAATGTAACTGGCCACCAAACATTTAAATACAAAGATCAGACGTTCATTCCTCGGCCACTGATAACTAAAAGTAAAACCATGATATCTTTTATCCCAGATTTGCACAGCACTGTGAATTTCATAGGCAAAATTACTCATAAAATTATCTGTTTTCCTGGTATAATTATGCTGAATAATTCTTTTTCCCCTGTAATCCTGCACTGAGTTGTCTAATGAGGGACTTCCCGTCATTTCCTCACTTTGTTTGGAATTTCTAAAATTGAGGTTTCCTCCCTGCCAACAAATTTTAATTTAATTTTCATTCGGAAATTTTTGGTTTCCACATCACTAACTTCCTGTCCACAGAGAAGTGGTTTTCTGGGATCTAGAAATGAATTCACAAGATCATGCTATGCTTTCTTGACCCTTCCCCCAAAACAATTTTACAATTTCTGAATGATCTGTCCTGCACTAATCTGTCTAATCTCTTGCTTTGAATTTATTTATAATTTTGGCTTCTAAGAATTCCCGTGGCAAAGCTTTCCATATGCAAGTTAAGTGTTATGTAAAGAAGTATCTCCTGCCTGATAATTTTGGAGTCATCCAGTAATTTAATTGTGAGTGTCCTGCCCGGTCTGACCCCAAAGTTAATGTTCTTAAACTAGACAAATTTCACGTGGCTTTATAAAACTAAAGGTGTTGATTAAATGGGAAAGGAACTAAAAACTCATTTCTTCCACTGATGAAAAAGCAATGAGTTTTTTGTTGGTTTGTTCATTCTCATCACTGCTGCATGAAGATAGACTGATGAATCAAAAAGTTTCAGTGTTATATCTTTTTTATTTTTTTCCTTAGTATTAGAAAATGGAATTTTTGTTAAATTATCATCTGCAAAATTGTTCTAGGGTTTTTGGGATGGGTGAGAAGAGAATTACATCTCGGTTGCACACACAGGAAGGAAACACTGTCCATGACAGCTGATATCTGGCTAATAGTCCAGTAACAACACCAAAAAACTCCAGCTTTTATGATAATAACAACTTTCCAATGAACTGCAAAACCTTTCATATTAATGCATGGCTTTATGCAAATCAGCTCCCTCTTCTTTGAGCAACTAATGTAGTCTGCTTTGCCGGGAAAGACTGAAAAGACTCCCAAGGCAATGGTAAACATTACTGGAATTATATTACGAATGATCTAGGACTTAAAATTGTGTCTTCTGTGCTCCTGTGAAGTGTTATCTCTGACTATGCTTCAAGCCAGAGCTGCATTAAAGATGCAACAGGGAGATGCAGTAGACTTCAATGAATTCTGTAGGGAAAGTGAATAGGGAACAGAGTTGTCACATCCAGTAATTTAATTGGATGACTCCAAAATTATCAGGCAGGAGATACTTCTTTACATAACACTTAACTTGCATATGGAAAGCTTTGCCACGGGAATTCTTAGAAGCCAAAATTATAAATAAATTCAAAGCAAGAGATTAGACAGATTAGTGCAGGACAGATCATTCAGAAATTGTAAAATAAGGGGGTCCAGGTACAATCTCTGGTTACAGATGTCCCTAAAGTTTAAGTTTGTCAGCTGAGATGTTTTACGAAGTGAAGGACCGCTTTTGCTCATGCATCTTTTAATTTGCCCTAACAGCCATTGTGTTAGACACAACACTGAACTAAAACTTTTCCCTTATAGCACAGTTCTTGTGCTCTTAAGTGAATATACTTCCATGCTGTTCCTATAGTATTTATGTTTGTGCCACTGAGAAAGCAAAACCATACTGTGTTGCTCTTATAAAATGCATTCCAAAAATATGCTATTCAAAGGCAAGTAACTAAACATTTGTGTTTGACACCAACGTGAAGCAATAATTTAGAAGTTTAATTACACCAGAAATCAAAATATAAATAAATCTATTCCAGTGTTATTCCAACACTTAGGACTTGTTCCAAAAATCGACACACTAAGTTTACCAGACTGACACGACCTGTTATGTATGTTAGCTGTGTAATGAAGTTCACTTTACTGTATTTTAAAGCTAAGTAATTCTGTATTGCCTGTAGTTACCATTAAGAATTTAATTGCCTTTTTTGATCATCTCACTGCATTGACTCAGATCCTCAGAGATACAGTGGTTTCCTGTCTCCCCAGCAGTTTTGGAGACTCGTTAATGTTTGCAAAGCTGTTTAAATGCAACAAGTGCTGTTTCCATGGTGGTAAATATGGTCAATTAATGCTTGTATTGCATTTATTTTGCTATAAGATAATATATTTGAATTAGAGATAAGGCATCAAGACATGTTCTTGACCAGTAATCCAACAAGCTGCGGCTTTCAGTTTTGAGAAACTGACCTGCCTTTTTGCATTTTACTATTTCAGTATTAAAGCTTCTTAACTTCTTCATAATGTTAACGTATAGAAGTTTTATATAAAGTTTAGTTTTGACCAACAAGAAAATTGCAATGAACTTGGAAAGGAAGTATTAACTGAGGCAAAGCTGAGGTCAGTATTTTTCTTTAGGCTCACTGACCCTCTGAACCTATGTTTAGTGAAACAAGAAGTCAGTGACTATACCGACTGCAACTATACATTCTAATGATCATAGGAGAAGCTAACTGAGATTCTGCCTGCTCATGTAAATGGAGATTGTGATTTTCTTTTACAAAGTGCAAATCTTGAGGTTGAACTGTGGGGATTAAAAGGTGCAGGAGGAGGAGGAGGAAGAAGAAAAGGAGGCTTTTTCCTGATTCTACACATGTCCAAACAGTGAAAGCGTGGTCTAGTTGCAACAAAGAAAAATAGGCATGTTTTAATTTTAACACTTAGCTACAATACTGCAACTGTAATAACATCAGTAATATGAAAAGAACATAAATTGGCATGAACATTTGCAAAATAATTTAAACTAAAGAGAATCCAGTCTGTCACCTGCCAGTCACAGTGTGAATCTAGTTCATAATGATAGACCGTATTCATCCCCACTCGCTATGTCATTTTTTTTAATCGTTGTCTTTGTTCTGTCTCAGCATTTGGCTGTCACATCTTTAAGAAAAATGGTCCAACTGCTTTGCCACTTGCTCTAAGAAATAAGTTGCTCTCAGCATATGGAGGTTTTCACAAACAATATGCTTTCAGTTTTCTGTGCTTTGGATTTCTCTATAGAAGATTGGTAAAGCTAGTCTGAGATTAACTAGAAATGCTGCTGTCCATATAAACAGAGCCCACAAAGACTCCTGCTCTGCAGGAGCTTATTAAGGAGATGGATTTATTGCACATCCTGCTTTAACTGAACTTTCCATACTTAAGTAGCAAAGAAGTTAAGAGCAACTGTACTGAAAGGAAACACTTTATAATGAAGAAAAGTCATTAGCAAAGCCGGATTTCATATTCGTGCCATAAACACTGTTTAATTATCTATTAATCATTTCTTGACCAGTGCACGGTCTAACCACTAAATGAGGAGAATATCCATGGTTTGCCAAAGGATTTCCAATGGCCAAGGCTGTAAAGACTTGGATCCAGCTCAAAATATTTCTCTGTTACCCTGGCAATCTCGAACACCACTTTACTGGCTCTTCCTTTGCTTTCTCTTATTCTTCCTACCCATAGATAATCAAGGCAATGTCACAGAATCACAGAATGGTAGAGGTTGGAAGGGACCCTCAGACATCTAGTCCACCCCCCCTGCCAAAACAGGTTCACCTAGAGCGGGTTGGACAGGATCACGTCCAGGCGGGTTTGGAATATCTCCAGAGAAGGAGACTTCACAACCTCTCTGGGCAGCCTGTGCCAATGCTCTGTCCCCCTCAAAGTAAAGAAGTTTTTCCTCACGTTGAGACAGAAATTCCTGAGTTCCGGTTTGTGCCCATTGCCTCTTGTCCTGTCACTGAGCACCATGAAAAGAGTCTGTTTTTCTATTTCTGGAAAGGCCACATGGTAGAAAGAGTCTCCATGTTCCTGTGATTGCTTGCTGGAGGGTCTCTGGTGCGCAAGGTGGAAAGCAGAAGGAATTCCAATTGCCTGCCACTGCCCTGCAGCGGAGCATGGCCGTGAGTTCATATTGGTGGTAGGCATTGTCCCTAGAAGTTGAGGAATGTAGCGCATTTCTTTCTCATAAAAACGTAACACCAACAGCTACCAAAGGTACAGCTAACCCAGCATCTTATGTCCAATAGTTACTAAAAGCAAATGCCAAGGCAAGAGTGTAAGTACAGGATTAACATCTGGTGATACTCTTCCAGCACACTTTATAGAGTATCTCCAGTGATTTGATGCCTAGGCACTTCCCAGGTAATGGTTGGTAATGGTTCTGTACCAATAACTCTGGACAGATATTTCTAAAAAGCAGGTTCAACTGCTTCTTGGCGAGACAAAAATATTTTGCATCCAAAATAGCCTGAAGAGTTTCACAGTGTAACACTCTGTAAACAAATACCTTCCTCTTACTGAGGGCCTGTCACTCACTGACTTCATCCAATACACTTTAGTACTTGTGTTAGAAGTGAGAGTAAATTTGTGCTTTCTGTTACTCTGTAGATGCAATGCACTTGGACGGTTTTCACTTCTGTGCCTGCTTATGTGAAAAAAGATTTTAAAGAGGAAAAATTATTTTGTTTCTCTGTTTAGGTTCATTTTGCAATCTGTTCACTAATCTATTTCCATCAAAGTAATTAAAAGTATTCTTTAGTATGGATTGCTTTGATTTTTAACTGCTTCTGACATTTCTTGATAGTGTGACATACTGCTTTGCTTGAAAAGCATCAGTAACAGTTCTCATTCTCCAAGCTGATAGATTTTCTTCATAAATGTCATTTTATTTTCATTTTATTTAACATATTGGCTTTTAATTTGCTTTGGTAGAAATTATTTTAGCCTTGTTTTGTTGTATATTTCCACCCACAATTTTATTTCCTTTCAAATACTATTGCCTGGAAATAATGCTCATAGAGCATAAGTCTGTGTAAGCTTCACACAGCCGAATTTTCTGATAACTTAAATATACCATTTTGCAACTCTAAACAGACACCAACTTTTTCTATTGCAGATTTTAGATGTTTATTTTAAGTAGCAACATGAAATTTCATTTTCATTTTTAACAAGACAGAAAAAGAATAGCCTGGAAAACAGATATAGTTCTTAGAACATTTCTCTTGCAGAGAGTTTTATCTTGAACAGTAAGTCTGGCATTTCAAAGTATAGCGTGACATCTTTCATCCAAGTATGTGAGTAAAGGGCCGTGCTTTGCTCCCCTTCTGTTGCTTTGTCATTCAACCTTATTAATTTCAAAGGGGCCATTTCTTGACTAAGTTCCAGTCAAAAAACGGTTAATGGGAAAGGCTCAAAATTATGAAGAAAAGTCAAAGAAAGCATTCCCCCCCAATGAATAAGACAGGCAAACTAATAACAACGGACAAGGAGAAGGCTGAAGTACTCCTCAACTTTTTTGCCTCAGTCTTCACTGGCAACTTCTCTCCCCGCACCTCTCGAGTGGATGGACCGCAAGACAGAGACTGGGGAGCAAAGTCCTTCCCACTGTAAGAGAAATCAGATTCGTGACCACCTGAGGAACCTGAACATACAGAAGCCTATGGGACCAGATGAGATGCATCCCAGAGACCTGAGGGAATTGGCTGATGTAGGTGCCAAGCCACTCTCCACGATATTTGAAAAGTCATGACAGTCAAGTGAAGTCCCTGGTGATGGGAAAAAGGGAAACATTGCACCCCTTTTTAAAAAGGGTAGAAGGAGAATCCTGGGAACTACCGAGCTGTCAGCCTCACCTCTGTGCCTGGGAAGATCATGGAATAGATCCTCCTAGAAGCTATGCCAAGGCACATGGAGGACAGGGAGATGATTCAAGACAGCCAGCATGGCTTCACCGAGGGCAAGTCCTGCCTGACCAACCTAGTGGCCTTCATGATGGAGAGACTACATCACTGGACAAGGGAAGAGCTAAGGATTTAATCTATCTGGACTTCTGTAAGGCTATTGACATGATCCCCCTCCACATCCTTCTCTCTGTATTGGAGATATAGGGATTTGTTGGGTGGACTGTTTGGTGGATAAGGATTTGGTTGGATGGTCACATCCAGAGGATAGTGGTCAACGGCTCAATGTCCAGATAGAGATCAGTGGTGAGTGGTATCCTTCAGCAGTCTGTATTTGGCACAAATACGGTTTAGTATCTTCATCAATGACATAGACAGTGGGATTGAGCACACCCTCAGCAAGTTTGTGGATGACACCAAGCTGAATGGTGCAGCTGACACACCTGAGGGACAGGATGCCATCCAGAGGGAACTGGACAAGCTCAAGAAGTGGGCCCATGTGAACCTCATGAGGTACAATAAGGTCAAGTGCAGGGACCTGCACCTGGGTTGGGGCAACCCCCAGCGTCAGTACAGGCTGGGGGATAAAGGGATTGAGAGCAGCCCTGGTGAGAAGGACTTTGGGGTACTGGTGGACGAAAAGATGGACATGAGCCAGCCATGTGTGCTCACAGCCCAGAAGGCCAACTCTGTCCTGGGCTGCATCAAAAGAAGCATGGCCAGCAGATCAAGGGAGGTGATTCTGCCCCTCTCCTCCACTCTGGTCAGACCCTGTCTGTAGTACTGCGTCCAGCTCTGGAGCCCTCAGGACAGGAAAGACATGGACCTGTTGGAGCTGGTCCAGAGGAAGGTCACAAAGATAATCACAGGGAGGGAACACCTCTCCTATGAGGACAGGCTGAGAGAGTTGGGGTTGTTCAGCCTGGAGAAGGGAAGGCTCCGGGGAGACTTTCTTGCAACTTTTTAATATTTAAAGGGGGCTTATAAGATGAGGACAGACAGCAGGGCCTGTTGTGATAGGACAAGGGGTAATGGTTTTAGACTAAAAGAGGGTAGAATCAGACTAGATGTAAGGAAGAAATTTTTTACAATGAAGCACTGGAACAGGTTTCCCAGAAAGGTGGTACGTGCCCCATCCCTGGAAACATTCAAGGTCAGGTTGGACGGAGCTCAGAGCAACCTGATCTAGTTGAAGATGTCCCTGCTCATTGCAGGGGGGTTGGACTAGATGACCTTTAAAGCACCTTCTATAATTCTATGATAAAATGGAGATACAGGCAACTGTCAACTCAGTGTTCAGTGAATATCTTCACCTCCCTCTAGAAATTCTCAGACAGAAGCCCGACATGAGCTCAACTTTGTTACTGAATCAGAGACGATCTGGATTTCCATGGATCTCATCTGAGAGGAATTCCCCAATGCTTAAAGTTAAATAGATAAAAATAATAACCAGGGTTCAAATTAAACCCTCATGCTTCTGTGTTCAAATAGGTCTGTATGTGGCAGGGAACAGAAGGCTTCCTGAGAATGGACTGATTTCCTCTGCTGTGGTTCTAGTACCTTTTTCTGGCATTTTTGGTTCCAGTCTACATGAAAGAGAGTATATCTGATTAGAGAAGTTTTGTGAAGGTGAAAATATGAAAGAGAGAGTTCTTCAATTAAAGTGAAGAGTGCCTAAACATTAAATTCTTCAGTTGTGGAACTGAATTTAAGAGGAATGACTTGAGAAAAACTCATTGAGGCATGAAGCAAACTGGAAACCTGTTATGGCAGAAGTGAAAGGAGGTTTTCTAATAACAGGGTGTGACAGGATGACTGACGGTGTTATGAAGTGCCTTGCAACCTCCAGGGTATCACTAGGTGGACAGTCTTTTCCGTCAACAGCTGTAAAGAACATAATCAATCGGGAGGAGGGGAAGTATTTTCGTGTTGGAACTGAATCACTATATAAAATGGCTGTAGGGAACAAAGAGTGTAATGGCATGTCTGTGTTATAGAAGAGCATCTAGTAAAGCAAGAGCATAACAACCCTCACCCAAAAGCTTTTAGAGCACAAAACCAATCAAGTTAAAAGAATAATATTTCAGCTTTAGTACCCTGGGTCTGCTCTCATTCTTGTTCCAGACAAGATTTACGATTGATTTCAACCTCCTCGCTTAGTCATTCTCATGAAATATATTGTAAGCCTCATCTCCCCCAGTATAAGTCAGAGGAAGCTCTCTCAGCAGGGCTGCTCAAATGGCAAGCTTAGGTGAGAGAAAAGTTGACTGTCACTGAATTTTCGTACGGAAACATGATGTTGCTCTTCTTGCTCCATCTTTGACTGAATGGTACTATTTGCTCACTGTCTCTGAAGTGGATTCAAAAGGAGGGCACTGATAACACTGGGCTTGCTCTAGCTTTAGGCTTGTGACACTGAGAGCAAAAGTGGTCAGGCATCAACCAAATTTAGGGAGGAAAAGTGCTGCAAAGTCACTTGCAGTGGTAACTAGACATCCTTAGCATGCTTCAGAAGAGGCAAAATCCAGTCAGAGTGGAAGAAAGAAGGGTAAGTGAGCCATCCAAGTGAGTATGAAATAAAAATAACCCTTAAGATGCATGCTCGATGTTAGTTTTAATAGAAAGTTTGAGAACCAGTGTTATTTCAACAACCAGTTCAGGTGAATGAACTCACTCATAGCTCCGACCAAGAGCAGAGCGGGACTCCTACTGTGCTGTGTAAACATATCCTTATTTTACTCTCAGATGCACTGTATTCTTAATTTCTTTCAATTTCCTTGTAGAATTGCTGTCAGATGGAAAAGACATACGATGCACAGAACACACATATTGAGCCTTTTTTCAGCCGGAGAACTGTACGATGGAGAAGACCTGTTCTTCCATGTTAGGTTCTGTTTTGGCCATGACAGCTCCAATATACACATTATTTGAGTTCGTAATGCCACATACGTACTTTTACATAGCAAAAGACCTACTTTGAAGACCTATTTCAGTTCTTACCAGGAACTCAAAATGGTCTGACTGGACTCAACCTCACAGATAGTTTGATCTAAATTCATCTGAATCCAACTTTGATCTCATGCCTCGTTTCTTTAGCTTTGCTGATCAAAGCAGTGCATTTGGTCTGTGAGTTTAATGTCGCTGATTGCAGTGTTGTAAAGTTGTTTTGTTTCTTTTAAGGAGAACTCTTTTTTCATAGAAGCTGTTAGAAAAACTAGGAAAACAACAAACCATTTTAATATAAATAGGCAGGACAATATATTTTCCTTTAGAAAGAGAACTTTGAGATTATTGGCAACACAGAAGCCAGCAAGGTCATTTTCTTACCAATGGTATTTACAGTTAAACAGAAAACATTCATTTATTTGAATTTGGAGACTACTAAAATGATAGTAAATCAAAGGTACACTACCAGAGCTGCTGAGTATTTCTGTGGCCAGTTAAATGCCACGGTTTCAGTGTTGCATGTCATCCTCTGTGAATCTGTCAGCACTAATAGTGATGTGTGTTTATTTTTCCAAATGTGCACATTATGTATGATAACCTACAAAAGTACATAATCAAACCAGATAATTTTATACTCTCATCTGGTCTTTGAAAAAAACCTGTGAGTAACTCATTACCCGAATCTGGTACCTCATCTAGCTCTAAAGGACCCTTTAAGTGGGAAAAGTTTTGTAGACTCTTGACAAATGCCTCAGTTTAGACAGACGGTATTGTGGTATCTCTTAAAATATAACGCTATTGTATACGATTTATATGTTTTGTAACACGAGTTACTAGTGTTCCTCCCGGACTCATGAAATTATATCTGTCTTCTAAATCTCTCAATAACAGAACTGTAAATTCTAAATCATATTTGGAAATATAATTAGTAAGTTTTTAAGGGTTTGACATTTTCCATCTTCTGCTATTTAAATTGACTTTTATATAAAGCAATTAAGGACATCCTTTTTCCATTAAGGAAATTATATTTAACTTCTGTTGTGATAATGTATGTTATATATAGAAGAGAGAAGGTACGTGAGCTTCACTTTTTTCCCCCACAAGGTCATTGCCATTGCGGAGGGTGGTGGTGTAATTTTCCAGAATAAATGTATTAATAGGTGGTCCTCTTAGAACAAAATCAGTCAAGACTTCAAGTATAAATATTTCTTTTGACATAATTACTGTCTATTTTACTTTATTAAACAACTTTATGCTTTTGACAGCTTAATAAGCGGTATGGAAAATGTCACTTGAAAACCATGACATGAGCACTCTGCTTTCTTAGCTGAGATTATTATTTATTGCTCATGTCTTTCATGACACTTAATTAGGATGGTAGCAGACATAAATAAATATATACATATATGATGGAGCGCTTTTGAAAGTATGTGTGTGAGCCGGTTCATCAGCCATTCCGCTGTTTGGAACAGAGCAGTGAGAGAGTAGCAAAGGGAAACTCTGGTCAAAGAGAAGCTGAAAATAAGCCTGATCATGATGACTGAGTTTCTTGCAAAAATGCTTGAGGAACTACTTTATTTTTTTCTTATTTCTTCTTCGCTTATATCTGTATCTTTTTTAAAAACTTGGTGTTTACATTTTGCCCATCACTCCAAGGCATAACACGAACATCAATTCCATAATGAGTACAATTAATTGCAAAAGTTACTGATAGCATAGCCTCCAACTAGGTTTTGCACAACAGTTCAAGCTAGATATTTTTGTTCTGCAGTTTAGTCAGAAATGTGAGAACATAATTTCTTAAGATTTCTATTCGGTGAATTGTTTCAGGAGAGGAATGGTAAGGAACTTACAATAATAGTTATTGCTAACAAGCGTTATTTAAAATTTATATATGCCTTTTTAAGTTCAGATTTTATAAGTACTAACTGATGTTTACCAGTTACCTTTAATGATGTTACAAAAATGTAGGTGTAAAATATAAATATAGAGGGCACATGACTGTTTTCCACAAATATATCAGGGGTAAATAACATATAAAGTTTTGTAAACTAAAGATTAAGGTTATCACAAGAGAAAATAGTCATTAATTGGGCACAGATTGATTCAGATTGTAAATTAGAAGTGTTCTAATTGTCAGAGGAATAAAGTAGGCTTTGCTGGCTTGTTATTTTAATCATATTCTATGTCTAACATGTTGTAATCTGAGAGTATTCAACATTGAAACTAGACTGGTCTTGTGGCCTGAACAGCAATTAGTGATAAGCGTGTTGCTTAGGCTTCTGGAATATATGTTTTCATTCAGTTTCATCCACGGGCTCAAAGATTTCTTTGCCATCTGAATCAAAACAGAGTTCGTTCGGTAGATTTGATCTAGAAGTTCGCTCAAAAGCTAAAACACTACAGTAGCTGGTCAGGTGGTCCATCATTGGCTAGGGGATCGATTTTTATTGACCAAAGTTTTTCCACAGTTTCTGTATCCATCCTCTTACCTAACTTCTGTACTGTCTTATCGTATGATTAAGTAGTACATTCTGTTTCATTAAAGAAAAAGAATTGTTGTTAGGATGATGCTTTTCTGCATCTCTCTTATATCCAGAATACTCTTTGTGTAACTAAAAAAGAGACATCTAAAAGCCATGATTGTGTAAACAAAATTTTAATTAATTTTTTTTTTTTTTAGTTGCTAAATTGTAGATAACTCCATAGACACACTAACAGTGTCTGTAGCTGACTGTCTGACACATACACAGGAATATTTTTCCCTGTCTCGGTCTGGATTAAAATATTCCAAAGCATTCCTTAACACACAAATGGACAAAGTCCTAAACTGCATCATCTGAATTAGGCTTTTAAGCAGGAGGGGGGTGGCTAGGTGATCTCCTGAGGTACCTTTTAACTTGAATTATTCTAGGATTCTGTGATGATGTATGACTATTGTTATGAGAAAAATGTCTATGTTCCTAATACAGATTGCCTAATTGTTTTCTCAATATGTTCTTTTGGAGTAGTAAGTGAAGAGAGAGAGAGAGAGAGAGATATGTAGTAGCTTTTACACACTGTGACATATTTTGTCTTGGCTGTAAAGTTTGACTGAGCAGCAGTGAAATTAACTTTTGAAGAGCTGAGGTCAGCTTGAACATTTTCCCCCTTCACTTGACCTGAAGGGGATCTCTGTATGTTTCCCTGGTGAGCACCCAAGAGCATTAGAAACTATTCTGAGCGGAGTTTGGGGATTTTTCCCTGTCTTAGAGGTTTTTTACTCTCTGTTCTTGTTCTCTCAGAATTCACAGAATAACAGTTTCTATCACACTGGGGTAATTTTGGAGACGTAGTCTCAATGAAATTGTGTCTTATTTACAGCAAAAAAAATTTGCAAGGGGTCTCAACGAAGATTCTTCTCGATGTTACAATACTATAATACATTCCGATACCCGTGGGAAGTTTCATATCCTCGGAAGTAACTTACAAAACTCCTGACATGTCATGTCCTCCTGCCATACCAACTATTATAATGCATATTTAAGATAAATTTCCATAAGAACATATCTTCATCAGTAGATGAAGCTGCGTGTAGTGTGTTGTAGCTCTTTTTAAAGACAAGGTTACTGTTGGTAGGGAAAAGCTGTTGGAGTACTGTTCAGTTCATCAGACTTCTATGCTAGGTATACACATTTCCACTCCATTAAGGTACATCGCACAACCTTCCTGAGGAAAAAAATATTATGAGCATAATTTGAAATGCTCTGTGACTGCCACAGAATCCCAGAGTAGCTTATTCTAATCCCAAATGGCTTATTCAGCATTCTCCTTTAAATGGTTTTGTGGTTTGATAGTGCACTTAGTTATTTTAAAATATTTGCGGACAAGAGCATGTTCTTTGAAGACAGTCAGAAGATAATATTGGATTATCTTCTCGATAATAGTGCCAGTGCCTCAATTATGTTGGTAGATGTTGTTCTTTATTCTTCTTAATTGATCCATTTTTTTCAGCCTCCTACTCAGCCACAGAGACAGATGGAAGGCTGTTTTCTTTTTATGTGATTACACCACCCTCGAGTCTCAATTTTTTTTGGAGAGGGCCGGAATACCATTAACAATCTTTAATTTTAGCAATGTTAGGAAGAGTGCATCCACATCTATGCTTCTGGGATTTTATTTGAAGTAAAAGGAATATTTTGTTGAGGTCCCAGTCCTTATCTCTTCTAATAGTAGGATGGTAACATCAACTGTTTCCAGAAGGTAGGCATTCACTTGTTACCACTGTTACTGTTTTTAGTAACGTGAATCAATTTAATGTATGGAATTCTTTTTTCATTTATAAAAAGGCTTAGATACTTCTGATTTATATTTAACTTTTATCATAGTAGACTTTAATCTTCAAAGTATTTCATAGCAGCGTGCGTTTAACTTCAGTGAACTCAGAAAAGTGGGACCAGGCTTTTCAGCATACCGTGTCTGTGAATACATGTAATGATAATTAATTATCAAAATATCTCTGTGAATTAGACAAGTTATTCTGCTTCAGTATCGTAAATGCTGTTTATTAGAGGTCTGTGCTGTTACTTTCAAACTTGTTTGCCTTGGGTCATCATGGTGACAAGAAACAATGAAAGTTCATATGGGGAAAAAAGGAGTTTAGCTTAAAACTGGAAAAAGAAAATATGTTTCTCTTTAAGTACACAATGTACAACTAGTTTTGAACTCTGATACAAGAAGCTGTTGGGGGCAAAAAAAAAGCAAGATGCAAAAATGTAGATGAAAAATGTGAGCATTCGGAGTAAATCTAATGCTAAGAAAAATACAGCAGTGATATCAAACCTCCAGCTCCAACCTTTAGAGGCTTTTGTAGATGGTAAATGGAGGAAGATGATTGTTTCATGTCTGGTTGCTTCTCTTTTTTTCTCTATTTTTGGGTGCTGGTGGAGGTGGTGAAGTAGGTAGGCCTTGTCTCAGTCCAGTATGACAGTATTTGTGTTCCTAACCAAAATCTTAGGCAAAGACATAGGTGGCCTAGTTTCTGAGGAGTGAAATAGGTACACTAAAGATTGAGAACCAAGCATAGACAAGCATGTAATGATCTTACTCAGCACAGAACCTAAACTTGTGTCTACCCTGAAGCATCTAAATAGGCCATTTAGCTTTTTACATCTTTTCAGGCTGGCAAATCGTCAAGTACTTTGCAGAACTGTTTTGCAAATACCTCAGCAGAAATGTGGTTGTCTAACTTTGGACATGTAAAATTAGGTAGATCATTTAGTCAGGTGGTTTTCTTACTGCTACAGTTATAGCAGAGATATAACCTGACTTGCTTCTATTATACATACTAAAGCAGTAGACTACATCCTTGCCTTATGCAAAAGCCGTCGTTGTGTTCTCCCTGCACATTGTCTGATTAACTGTGCATTAATGGAAGAACATACTGTAGCAGCAAAATGTACTGCTACAAAATAAAAATGAGAGCCTGCATCTTGAAAAATGCAAAAAACTATTTTAACTTAGCGTCTCATCACTCCTCATGGAGGATGTTCTCTCTTTTGAATTAACAGCACTCCCGGTCTGACTACATAGAAGAAGAATGAGAGTTATAGATGGGTTTAATTACATCGAGAGAGAGAGGTGCTGACTTTCTGCATTTTACTAGCACGTGGAACACTGGGGAAAACGTGTTTGTTAATTCGTTTAAGCGGGGGGAAACTTGCAAAATGTCATGTAGTTTAGATTATTCCTGACACTGTTGTCACTTCTCCCAAGAAGCTACCACAGAAATTTTTCTACAGTTCTGTGTAAAAAATACTGAAAAAAGGAATTTACCTTCAATCCAATGGAACTTCAAAATACGTAAACCAAACACCTTCGCAGTTGTGTAATTCGGCCATCATATTTGCAGTTCTCCAGAATCTTTTCCCCATTTTTCCCCCTATTCTTGAAAGAGAGAGGCTGCTGTTAATTAAAATCAGTTTTATTATTGGTTTTGGTCTCAGTCTATAAAATAACCAGTTGAAGTCTCATTTCCTCGGATCATTCAGTAGGTGAAAATGAATTTCATTGTTTTTCCATTTATTTTCCTTTAAAAAGTTTAATAATTTGTTGATCTTTTATATAAGCTTGGTTCGATCCCATAAGCTTCCAATATAATAAGGTAAAATAAACAATTTGTGACTATTGGACTATCCAAAAGAACATTTCAAAATTCTGTGCAAGATATATAATAAAGGTTTTCACCCTATTGCCAAACTGAAGTACCAATTATGATTGCCTAACTGGAAGAGAGTTTTTTAGCAGCTTAAAGTTGCAGTGTTTTCTATTAATCTTGGTTCAGTGTCATGAAAACATGAAATCAATTAACTTGGGTTTCTGTTTATTGAACGAGACAAGTGAAGGGATGTATTCACTACATGCCGCTTAGCTGAAATGCCTGTGTTTCAATAGGAAGGAAGAGAATAAAACAGGAGATTTAGTAAGGGAGTAAAATGCTTCCCTGTTTGCCTTATTCTTTAATTTTCAAAGCTCCTCTTTTCAGTGGAACTGGACTTCCATATCATATTGTCAATGAATATGAAGACCTTCAAGTGTTCCAGGTAAAGAACAAAAAAAGAAGCCCCCAAATCCCAAGGCCAGATTTAACCTTAATTTTCAAGACTAGAGATAAGTATAAGCCCTTTGTTTTCCGAGCTCTCATTTGAAATATAGTATAAATCAATTATTTAGTGACCCAGCTGGCCTGCAGCTAATCACCATTGTCATTAGTGCAGATTAGAAAATAACCAGGTTGATTAGTCTTGCTGGTGTCAGCTGCTATAAGGAGAGAGTGGGGGTTTTCCTTTTTAAATTGGAGGATGAAATTAGCTTTTCTGAAGTCCATGAAGTTGTTCTGTAACAGTTATACAAAGTGTCATACCTTACTGAAATGAGCTCAAGGTTTAAATGCTGTTGGGAATTGCACAGCCTGCAGTATCTGTGGGTGTGGGAAATTAGTGAACTGGAATTGAAGTCTGTATAAATGTCTGTACTTGACTCTAAATTCCTCTGTTGGGCGGAGTGCTGGGGACCATGTTTTTTTTTTGCTAATATTTAACTGTATTGAACTAATTAATCTACTTCTTTTTCTGACAAACACGTAGAAATGATCCCCCTTAAGATGGGGGAATCCTCATCTTGACAAGAACTAGGCCAAGGCTCTACCTTTGCAAAACACTTCATCAATTGTTTGACATTCTTTTCCCTTGCTCCCCTCTCGCAGTTTTAAAAGAAATTACTTAGTGGAGACTGAGAGGGCAGCCTAATATGCCACTGATAAGAGAAGAAAGGAGGAAAAATTTGCAAGGTGTATTATCAGAAATTCAGGTAGCTATTAAATATATTGAGCAAAGATACGCAGATAAATAATTTGTGGCAAATTTGCAGGCTGATGGAATGAGCTTCAAATATTGATTTTTATGAAAATTTCATCAATCCCTGCAAAAAGCATCTTAAATTGTCTCCTCCCTTAAGCACAGGAAGTAAAATCCTGGCCTTGTTACGATCAATACCACGCCTCCTGTTGACTTGTCTGGACCAGAATGTCATACCAAATTCTCGTGAAATGTGAAGTCCGAGTAGTCAAAAAATCCAGGCTTGCATGGGAGGTTGATAGTGAATAAATCTTTTGCCACTAGCGTCCATGGCTAGTTTATTATGGTAGTCAAACTTAGGAGCGTTTTCATAATATATTAAAGAATATCAAAGTTTAAGTAAGATACGAGAGAATTATTTTAATTACCCTGCACATACTCTTACCTAAGTTTATTCATATATTGCTGGATAATATGTTTGACACTATGATTTAGTATTTCTCCCACAACAGGGAAAACACTGCAGTAATTAATACCTTGCCTCATTTGTCAAGATCTAACTCACTTGCATAAGATATTTCTCATCTGAAATGTAATTTGAGAAATTCAAATGTACTTCCTCCTTTTAAAAAGATAAAGGTGTGGAGCATAATAAGACATTCTGCTAATATTCTGCACGTTAAAGATAATTTATTGTATGGGAATGGTTATTGCAGACTTTATTATTAGATAGAGGCTAAAAATAATCTCTCGTTTTTCCTTAACATTAATGAGTAGTTTATACACACGTTCCTCTGCATCAACATCTGGCACATGAGCATGCTTTTGTGTTTGATCCTGATGGACAAGGTTTATGAATCTATAGTTATCAACCTTATTAATTGCGAGTGGCAAGATTGATATGCATGTTTTTTTATGAGACATGCCTGGTAAGGGAAGGATATGAGAGTACACTAGAGAAAACAAATGGACTTTTCAAAGTTCTTCCGATCTGAGTCCCAATAACAGACTTACAAAGCTCCCAGTGGCTTCAGGCTGAGTCTGATTGCCAGCACAATTTGCTATTGAATGTGTGTTTAATTAAGCATTCATTGGACTACAGATGAAAATGAAAGATTAAGAAGGAAAAACTGAGTTTATAAGCCGCTGGTTATGGCACTCAGCTGGGACCTGGAAGAGACAAGTCCAAGAAATGATTTATTTGCAGCACCATAATAACTTAAGCAGGAGACAGCGAGAGAAACCCAGTCCAGACTACCTCATAGCTTCAAGGTCAGGCGATAACCATGGTTTGCATGAAATCTCGTTGTAAGCCTCTGCTTCTAGCCAGGCAGGGTGGAAACTCAACATATCTTCACCTTCAGAGTAAACAGGGAACAGGCGTACAGTACATTTCTTCTTGTCTTGGTTGTCAGGGATCACGCCTGCTCCAATCGATACCTATGAGACCACATAATTTAGGAAGAAGATGCTGATTTGGGAATAGCCCGGTGACTATAAGTAAGAGATGGGTTAAAGGGCTCTATAGTGTGAAGATACAGGTGGGTTTTTGTGTGCTGGTTAGGGAAGACCAAAGCAGGCAGACAAATTCAAACAAAATTCAAACAAAAATACATAATCACTGTATATAAACAACTAAAATTGCATAACGTGTTTGTTAGAAACATTAGCACTTTTTGAGCTTGGAGTTCATGGGTGGTGGGCTGAAAAAAGGTGGTCAACGGAGCTCCTTTAGGCAATAGACACTCCATATAATGCGAATACAAGTCAAGGAAACCAGGCTGGGTCAATCTTGTAGCAAAAAAGTAGAAAGGAAGAGCTCTAGCTCATCGTTGAAAAGTCATGTTTTACAAAACTTTTAGGGCATAATTCCTAAATAAGAGCAACAATTCCCTTTCTTGTTTAAAATGTATAATTGATACCATCGTGAAGGAAATTAATGTTTAAATTCGGTCCCTAATTACACCAAAGTATTCCCAATTGTTTTCTGTGTATAGAAGCAGTAGTTATCTAGCAACAGAAGGCCTCAAATTAATTTCAGAATTTATTTATGTATATGTGTTTATACACATCCATGCATGAAGCTTTTACTGTTTTGCTTAGCCAGGACAATCTGATGTTAGTTTCTTTTTCTTTTCTTTTTTTTTTTTTTTTGTGAATAATAAGGGGCAGTTTTAGATTTTATCACATTTTATTATTGAAATTTTCCCTAATGTCTTTATTTCTTCCCTTACTGAAAGATCAATAACAGACAGTGGTGGTTTAGGTTATTCACAGCTGTCTTTTGTTTGTTCATAGCTTATTAATTTGCCTCACATCACAATATAGGGAATCTAGCTGTCAGTGAGCTGCAATAGGGAAAAAGTAGTCAAATAAAGCTTTGGAAAGTTTCCTAGTCCCATGCTCCATCTAACATTTGATGTTAAAGTAACATTTGGGGCTAAAATATTTTTCTTTTTTTTATTATTTTAAAGTATCCTTCAGAGATACTGGTATCCCAGGTAGATGACGTGCTAGAAAAATCCCATCATGAAGTTTTAACTTTTTGACAGTACCTTTAGAACAAAGCTTCTCTTCCTTGCTGGAATAAATTTATTCACAAAAATTAGACATCTTCAATTTGCAAACTGGAAAAATAAGATTATTTATTTTGTAATTGATTTTTTAAATGATCAAGATGTCTATAAGACAGTTATCCCTCCCCCAAAGAGATTTGCCTTCTGAATATTTGAATTCTTCGTTGTTAGGTAGATGGCTAGTCACCTTAATCACATACTGTGTTGGACTAAAAAGTATGCAAAGCACTTTATAGAAATAAGTAAACCCTCATTTTCTAAGCACTTACTCATAATAGTAATCTCAAGGAACCCAGATGTGATTTTTGCAAGATTGGAGTCATGAGCTGGGAGAGAAGCTTTTGTATCAGCCAACTTACTAACCTCTGTATCTGAAGACACTAAGGTCCTATCAATATCTGTAAAAGGGACTTGAGTGGTGGGACAGACAGCGTGATACATATTTCTAATTTATTAAAGATACAAGTTTGCAAATCTGGAGGCTCAATACAGTTCAAATAATAGTGAATGCACGGGATATCCACATTCTTTGCTGTCATGCAAAGAACTGAGACATGAAATGACTTTTTTTACTGTAGAATTTCTCAATGTTGTCTGCTGGAAACCTCGCCTCTGGGATTTCAGGAGTCAAGAGCCAGGTCTGGGGTCGCAGTTGCCAATCTGACTACTGTGACTGAATTTCTGGCTGACTGGCGATGAGATTCACAGTTGCAGGCACCTCACTCGGGGCTCCAGCTTCTTGCAAGGAAGAGGCGGTCTTTGGGCTAACGCAAAGGAGTTTGGCTGTTTCGATTACAATGAAGCGACAGCTTCTGTGAATCATGTGTACACGGGGGACTGTGAATCATGTGTACACGGGGACGTGCCACCCTCGTGAGAAGAGCAGGCAGTGCTAGTGCGTGGGACTCAGACTCACCGGTTTGTGTATCCACACCGAGCGCGTCCTAGGCAAAGCGGGAACAGTTCAGAAGGAAGCGAACGCCATGGATCGCTTCTGTTACACCGCAGCTGGTCTCTCAATAGCGGTGTTTCTCTCCCTCCTTCTGACTCTGTGCGTCTGTGCACGCATGCGCGCGTTCCGAGAAAGGCTTGGGGTGGGAGCCAGGGCTATAATTACCATTCTGTTCAGAGTGGTACTGCTTGTTTTCCCAATGTACAACAGCGGATGTGGGCCTGCTGATGTAATAAATGAGTACAAAAGGTTAATTCCTGTTCAGCATATGGGGAGAAATTTTAGATAGGAGGAGGGTGCGGCCCCTTTGCCAAAAATCTGATTCATGCAAGAAAAGGGGGGAGGAGGGATAGAGGAGAGAAAGGCTGCTGTTATTCTTTAACAAAAGACACTAGAGGCACAATCAGTAGATTCTGTCTTGACTGGAATTACATTGTTTTGAGCACATAATTGTTGGGAAAATTTGTCTGGAAGCAGCTAATGCTTGCTTTTGCTTTCCCAGAGCGTCTGTAGTTAGTTGCGTTTCATGCTAGCAATCTTCACTTTCTAAAAACCTGACAAATTCACTCTATGCTTATAAAATAAAGCGATTAAATAGGAAAGTCTGAAAAGAGTTTAATTTTTATTTGTAAGTGTGATTTTTTTGGTCAGTTCTTAAATGACTGACGTTTTGCCAGGTTGTATTATGCAACTTCTCCTGGGGTTTTAGTGAGTTCAGTGATATTTGAGTTTAGCTCATACCTAAATCCCAGAACCTTTTATAGTTTTCACTGGCTGATTTAGTTCCTTCTGTGCCGGGGATGGAAAGGCACGAGATTCCTAACACACAGCATCTCAGGCTTCTCGCTTAAATTCATAGAATGAAATACAGAGGATAAGACAAGTGCCAGGAAAATTTCCTGTACAGCTCTGAAATGGTTCCTTTGTCTTACTGAACTCTTCTTTTCACATGAAAATATGATCTGTTTCAATGAAAATCAATATATTTACCCCCGATTACACCAGTAGGGATTAGGATGCTAACCCAGAAAGGAGAGTCAAGCTGCCATTGCAGTAAAGAAGCAAGAACAGTCATGAACTGAGAGGCAGAAAAGAAACTGCTGTTGCACAGTGTGGCTCAGCAAAGACCATCTTATAAAAAAGAAACTGAGGGCTGAAATTCAACAACAAAAAAATGAATCTAGCAAATAGCACTAAGGTCAGAGATAAATATAGCCGTCAGGGGAGGGAGAAGGAAAGTGGGGAAGAAACAATAGAAAACCTTAGCAGAAGTGCAGCTGCAAATTGAAGTGACTAAGGAAGATGAAAGAAGAAGAGGCGGGGTAGTTGGATCCCTCAGTGGTAGGTGACTTAGCGATTGCATAAGCGGATACAGCCAGCTCTGTAGGACACAGCGTTTGGTTGTCATTCAAGAGGAAATGCCGTTCAATTCAAAGTGCAAGGAACAACAGAGAGAAAGAGTTCAGGAAAGTTGCTCTGGGAAGATTAGAATGAAAACTAACTATGTTAGCTACCTAATGCAGTACTTCGCATTTTCATCTGTTTTTTAGGTGTGATGGGAAGACAACGATCTTATCAAAAGATATGAAAAGCAATATTTTTCAAAAGTGTCTTTGTCCTATTTCAGAAGTTAATTCAACTTAGCTTGGACAACTAAAAAAATCAAGTGTCTTGTAGAGCAGTCACAGAGGTGCTCTCTTATCGTGGGGGGAGTGGGGGGAGGGAGAGAGAGAGAGTAGAGAAGACTCACACAGAAGGATGAGCCTCCCACGACCTCCTGTTATTAACCGTAGAGGGAATCTAGACAATTCCCATAGCCCAGATGCTTTTACGCTGGTAAATTCAGGGGACATAAGCCGCTCGCCTTGGGCACTTCAGAGTCAACATTTTGTTGCCATGTTAGTGCGCCGCTGGCTGTAACTTACTTCTGATACCTCTATCCAAAATCAGTGAGAAGCAGTACCGGAAGCTATCAGACTTCATATTATCTGAACTGTCTGTTCTGCAGACAATATTGACATTTCAGCAACTGGGAGGGGAAAATCAATTTCTAAAAAGAAATAATAAAAGACATTCTTTTGGAAATAGTGAAGTATAATGTTCTGCTATTCACAAAATCTAAATGGTTAGCGAAGCTGATTGACCCAAGGTGTTTCACTTAAATTAATCTTAGCAATAAGCTGCTTTCCTATGTAGTTCAATGTACCTTTATCATATTACTATTAACACTTAATGAAAATGTAGATCTAGTCACTCTTTTTCCTTCTGATCTAATGGGATCCTCTTTCTTTTAATGCATCTGAGATACATAATTTCACAAAGCACAGCAGAGCTTGGTTGCCAGAAAGATGGTGCAGTGCTTCATGAAAAGCATCTTCCAAACAATCTGACAAGCTAAAAAAGGGCGACAGGATTTCTGTACGTACTAGGAGATACAGCATAACAAAATGGTGTCTGATACTTGGTTAATCTGACTGAAGTGAGATATTTTCAGGCAGGCAGTTAGTCAAAATATGCTAATCAGTGAGACTCCCAAGGAAATAATACATTTTTATTCTTCTTCGGTGGACAATCAACATCTTCCCAGAGAATTTTTGTTCCTTCAGAAATTGCATTTTATGTCAGAAAATCATTATGATAGCAAATTCCCAACTCGTTTTACTTAGATACTGATAGGATCTGCCAAATGTTCCTAGAACTGCTTCATAACTGTCTCCAAATGCATGACCCCTGTTCTTCCTTTGGAAACAGAGTATGTTGAATGCTTCACCTACTGTGGTAAGAACAGCATGGCCAACAAATAAATATATCATCCACTTTTTTATCAGTCGAAGATTTAGGTAAACTTATGTTTGTTTTCACCTTTTGGTCACCTGTCAGTTTTCTGGGATAATAATTCATTTTGGTTGGCTTAAGACAAGTTAAATTTGCGCAAAGTGAATTTGGCTGAACCCCAGGTGTATATGCCAGATGACATTTTAATGTATTTGTTTTTATTGTGGGGTGAATTTTGTGGAATCTCTCTGTTGCACATTCAGGCATCCTTAATACTGACCAAGATAGTATTGACTGGATTGGTGGGCATTATAGAAAACAGATCATCAGGACATTTATAGATCAGAAAGTGGAGAGAGATATGGTAAACGCCTCAGAAGAATGGTAGATAAATTAGTTCAGAAGAGGAGCAGCATGCTTTAGAACCCAAAATGATATTTTTTTAGGAAGCTGCTAAATGCTGTAATAATTTACCTGGTTTCTCACGTGGTATTTTTGACACTAATTGCTGTCCAAACGCCTCAGTTTTATGAGTCAGTTGTCATGGAGAATGCCCGTTACACTGAGTAAACACACCAGGTAGTGACAAGAAGGAATTACCATGTAAAGCCGTGAACCGTGTAAAGCTGGCTCTTTGGAGAGTGAGGATTTATTTTTCGTGCCATTGCTTATTTTGGTGTGTATGGGGTGTGAGATTAGGTCAGGACAGGGGAGTTAAAAACTACCTGTTGGTTACACGTGATCTGAGAATTACTTTGGGGCATTAGAACTTGAGAACTTCCCAGAAAATATCTGTTCTTTTCTCCCATAGTCTCCGATACCGCGTGTTGGTGTCTGTGACAGCAGCCAGAAGCTGTGCACGCGGGACTGTGGCGCTTGGTAGAAGCTGTCATTCTGCTGAAGTTCCCCCACCTCCCCCCAGAACAGAATAAGCTGTGAAGAGCAAATTACAGCTCCTGTGAGGAACTAGAAATCCTTTTTACTTTTCCCTCTTCTGGTAAACTTTCTTGGTTTGGGCCTACACATTTCCCCAAAAGCAATATCTTGGGGTTTGTTTGTTTGGGGTTGTTTTTTTCCAGAAAATGTATTTAATTTTCAAAACCATTTAGTTAAAAAAAAAAAAGTCTTTGTCCTGCCACCAGAAAACACTTTAGTTTGAAATTTAAGACTTTATGTAATTATTTGTGTGTTTCTTCAAGCGTGCTGTGTTTCACGTCCACTGAGGTTTCCCTGTTTTTCAAAACTGAAGATCACACATGAAAGGTCTTTTCTATATACACAATAAAAACAAAGCATTGCTATATCACTAAGGTTATAAAGAATTTTTATTTTTATCTCTCATTAAGTATCATAACAAATCCACCTACAGTTGTTCTCTTACTTCTGAGTTTACTCTGAAGTGTTTAGAAATAGTTTTCAGTGCCGCTTTGCCTACTTAAGTGCCGCATAGATTTTCAAGTGTAAGGGAATAAACCTAGAAATAAG
Source organism: Vanellus vanellus (assembly GCF_965231255.1). NCBI lineage: Eukaryota > Metazoa > Chordata > Aves > Charadriiformes > Charadriidae > Vanellus > Vanellus vanellus. The sequence continues at coordinate 10,806,007 of NC_138915.1, read as the reverse complement.
TCTTTTCACAACAGACAGTCTTTTTGATGTTCAGGAAGTCTATCTTACCTTTCTTTCTCCTTGCTAGCCCAGCCAGTCTTCACATTAGCTGAGATATATTTGCTTTGTAATTGAATTTCAGTTTAATGTATTACTGGAAATTACTTTAAAAAAAAAAGAATTGTAAGGGAAGAGGCCTCAGTACCATATTCCCAATCTGAAAAATAACTTTCCCTGCATATACACCATCCAGATTTATTAGCTCTGTCTTTCTAACGCAGAACACAGGCTGCTGGCAAAAAAATATAACTGATAGTTAACCTCTTGGGCTAGACAAAAGGTTCAGCTTTCACTCTCTTGTGAGTTTGTTTTCTTTTCTGCTTGTGGCAAAACAGTTGAAAATGAGAAAATGTAAGGAATGTGCTTTCTTCACAGAGAGGTGCACAACAGTGGATGCTAGCTGGGCATATGGCAGTAATAAATGGTATCTGGAACACAACCATGTTCAATAGTCCCTGTTCCTTCTATTCTGGGTACAGGTGGATCCAGTTTCTTATTCTTTCTAAATGCCATCACTTTCTAGCTGGCTTTGACATATCAGACTTATTTTCATCCCGGAGTCATTGCAATATCATTTGTGGAACAGGATTTAAAATCTGCAAGCGTACTAATGATAGCAATGCCAGTTAGGCACTGTCTTGGTTTTGCTTCTCGTGTAACGATGCATCTATGCACTTAATATTTACATGTTAATCTGAAAAGCTTTTTCTATGTAGGCAAATTTACTTTTTCTTTTTTTTTTTTTTCTTTAATAGGAGCAAATCATATTCCTCTGATATCTGTTTCCCTGCCAGGTCATTTCCATTTAGGGAAAAAAAAAAAAAAAAAAAAAAAAAAGCAATAATCCCTAAGCAGCTCTGATACCCTTATTCATACAGCAGGCTACTTCTGAAATTTCTGGAGAATGGGGAAAGCCCACATTAATATATCTGTGCTATGTTCCAGTGTACAGAGATATCTAAGCTATGAAGTTAGCAAATAGTTTTTAGGAAGGAGGAATGCATTCCCTGATTAAGAAATAATTGAAAATACAGCTCAGGGAAAAAGTGAGTATTAGGACAAAAAGTTGCTTTTGTCCCCCTATAAAATGAGTCTGCAGTTTATATGTGAGTTCTTTTCTGTGAAAAATATGGATTTTTTTTTTTTTTGTGCAGCTTCTGCATGATTCATTACTGTATTACATTTCAATGAAACTTTCTGCAGGAGAGCGTTTGCTGCTTTTCTATTCTTGAGGTTTACATTAGGCACAGTTCTCCTAAGACATACCTAATACAATTGAGGGCACAGACGAATAAATTCCAACCTGTGGCTCTTGAAGCAAGAAAGTCTTACTTTATTTTGGCCAGAGTTAGTAACGGTTCAGTATGAGAATGAGATTTTGTTTATAGGGGATGAATCTACTATACAGATTTTTCACTTTGATCCTTATTAAAGTAAACCATGAACATATGCAAATTTGCAAATTAATTTAGGTATGACAATCAACATTTTTTCAATATCTAAACAGGAACTTAAGGCACCCAATAATACATCTCATGAGGTGAAGCAGAACAAGGGAAATTTGGAGGCAGTCAATCATAAACTAATAGATAATAAATATATTTCCTTTTTCTTGCAAGTTAAGACAAAAAGGCAAAATAAGTTCTCATCATGCTGGAAGCTGAAAGTAACTTTGCCTGTTCACACAATGAATAAAGACCAAGATGCTGTGGAAAAGAGAAAAGTAAAATACTCCACATAACTGACTAGTGGAGGTTTATATCCTTCTTTAAAAGAGGTCCTGCGAGGTGATTTTGCTTGCCCTGGGCTTCCTTGAACTATGTGAATACATTACTCTTCGTGTATCTTTGTGGATCGTATTCCATGAAGGAAAACTTCATTGCAAGATCGGTAAACACTGAAGGAGACAATCTCGGGTAGTTGTAACGTCTTCAAAACAGTTTAAAGAGCAAGCTAAACAAGCACTTGGAAAGAATTGATGTGTATATAGTTGGCCTGGTTGGGAACAGTGTGCTGGAGGAGATGCAGCTTGAGTTTCATGTAGTACTATTGAGCTAAGCAGGACTAAAACATATCCATGCGGGGTGCTGCAGCTCATTCACCTGAGCTGCGAACCTGTTCAAAGGGCCCCAGGAAGGCTTTTGGTCCATGCCGGATGAAAACCTTCAAATTGTTTCCTTGTGATTAAATTCCTGAATCCATATTCCATCCAACTATACATATAATGATGTATGGACCCTATGTATGATGTAATTTGAGTTAGAGGGAAAGGAAACCCGCTTTACAATAAAGTTGCTGCCATATACTGTCTGTGCGGAGTGTAAGGAACACAGAGGTATTTGCATCATCTAATCTGGATTCTGGTATATTGTACGTGATTTAAATTCATCCAGTTAAAACAATAATTAATACCTGAGTGATGGTTTTAGATTCAAGCAAGTTGCAAGAATCCCTTCCTTTATCCCTCACTGTTCCAAATAAAAACAAAACAGGTTTGCGCTTGAATTCAAATTGAAATTTTTCTGGCTTCAGCTTCTAGTCAGTGGTTCTAGTTACACTTTTCCCTGAGATTAAGGACCCTATAAAGTTTGTATTTACTCCCAATCTAACGAAGGTACAGCTCTTCTTGATAAAGCACACAGGTTGGGCATCTTGCTATATTTTTCCACTCATTAATGAATGTTGCTGGATTTTCTTGGTTTTTTCTTTCTGCTTTTTTTTTTTCCCCCTCTAATACAAGAGAGATGATTTAGACAGACATTTGTTAATTATTTTGCTTGGGGAGCCTGATGTTTTATTATTTGTTTAAATAATGTTTTGAGTCTCACATATCTTTCTTGGAGAAAAAAGAAATGCAAAAGCTGCACATCATAGAAATCAGAGCTGCGCGGAAGCTGAATTTCCAGTGGAAAATTTTGTATTTCTTATTATTGCTTTACTTGAAAGTTCTTAATCAGAATGAAAGGCCAGGAACAGCCAATATTTTTGTTGCCAAATTCCCATATCCCATTTTTTCCCTCACCTGTCAAGCACAAAAGAAAATAAAAAGAAAATCTAAGGATATTATCAGAAGCCCAGTGGAGATGACAAATGAGGAAAATTTGCCTGTTTGGCAGCATAGGTGAATTCAATCTGGTTTTAATAAGTCCTCAGTGAGACCTTGTAGTGGGACATCATCCTGCTTAAGACCTGGACTTCATGGTGAAAGCGCCTCTTCCATTTCCTCGGGTATAGGATCCATTATCTACTCCAGAGAGAATTATTGAGCATGGAAGTCAGATGGTTTGAATTGTATTTCCCAGTCAGCTAGTCAGCTACAGTATGTCCTGCACAAGTCACTTTTAGTTTCTTTAACAGTTTTGTAAACAGAAGATGTGATGAATAATTCCCAAAGTTGAGCTCAACTCCATTCATTACTAAAAGAACTAAAAGAGAAGTAAAATTGTCTGCTATCCAGACAAAGATCCCATTTCTCTGATGATAGATTAAAAAACAAATAAAAGAAATGGCAGAATAAAACCAGAATATATCAGCAAGTTTTGAAAGGAATGATGAGAGAGATGATGAATAATCTTCATGTATTCAGAACAGTACAATTAATCATATATAATTACCTAATAAAATTTGCCTGATATTCCTTCCGTCTGCAAAACTTCTTATGGAGTCAGAAACTGTGTGAGTGCTATTTAGATATATGCTATATTATCAACTCTGCTTATACTGTCATTACTGAAATCACTGGCTTACAGGAATCTTTAAAACACCATAAATCTTATATTCTGTATTATTGCAGTACTTGTGGACTCATTAAGTTGATGGCAAATCTCCTAATAATATCAGTGAGGCCAAGATCTTACTGTTTAGATATTTTATATAAGGGTACTATTCTATAGGTGCACTGCTATGTAAAAGGAACGCAAGTATGTGTTGCATTTTATCCTTTAGGCCCATTAATAGAATGGAAATAGTAATTGGCTTAGAAAATTTAAAGCAAGTCCAAGCTAAAGGCTCAAGGTCAACTTGAGGTCTGGTCAGTTAAAAAGGTTAAAAGTAGTTTCAAACACTACATCTGCTTTTGATTCTCCTGCCACTTTGCAGCTTTATAAATCTGTTTCTCCAAAAAGTTGCTTCTCTTTTCTAGAGCTGTTACAGATTGCTGCAGGAGCCGGGAGAGCCCATCTCCTTGGGAAAGAGCCTTGGGGAACTACTGAGGCTGCCTCAATGATAGCAGACAGGAAGAGAACAGATTGAAGTGTAATTTTTTTTTTTCTTTTCTAATAGTATTCTTTTAAATAAAATCTATTTCCAAGTAGAACATCCCATTGGAGAAGAACATGATTAAATCTCTCTTCTTCTTCCATGTGTTGCTAAGAATCTAGAGGTTTTATAGTTACCTGGTAGCTGAAAAATCAATAGGTCAGTGGATTTAACTGGCCTCTACTGGATGGAAAAATATATGTGACTTCCTCAGTATCACTGTCCTTTTAGGAAAGAAGAGAACGTGTCAATTTTTAAAAAATGTGTTTTCTTAGAACAAGTTTAGAAAGAGGAATAGCCAGGTAATAAAAAGCAAGAAAATGGAGAGGTAAGAGAGGAAAAAAACCAAGCATCCTACTAATGCTTGATGCTGGGGAGAACATTTGAAAGCTATTTTTAGTTGTTTTGCTAAAGCGCCCATTGAAATATTTTCATTTCCTCCATCTCTGGCTTCAGAAAAGGGTTTTGTAATAGTAAAGGCATCCTTCTCCTAGCAACCAATGATATGCCTATTAAAGCAGCTGTATCTATGTTTTCTTTTTTTTTTTCTTGTGCCTTCTATTATCAGTGACAGTTTCATATTTCCCCTCACCCATTTCCTAAATATAATTATAAAAGATGGAAATCACTGTGCAACCCTGACTTATTACTACTACATAGGTTATAATTGTAGCCTGAAGTAATCTGCTTTTGCAGGAAAGCGCTGTTAACCTGGCGTAACAGCCCGCGCTTAGGGTCACGACATTGTATTCTTGGTAACAGTGCAAATTCTAACCTTTCTTGCATGTGTCCTAGCGTAATAGCGTTAAGGCGATTGTCCAAGTTCTCAAAACATGTTTTACATAAAATTTTGTGTTTATGAATGCACCATGGAGCTGTGTAAACGTTTGTGCTTTAAGAGATGTACGTGCAGCACGGGTAAAACCGGGTCAAAAACCTTCTTTACATTGGAGTTGTTACACAGAAATCTGTGTGTGGTTGTGATACACTCTTAGTGCAAGAACTTACATTTGTACAGGAAAGCAAGTATCGGTACTATTACGAATGAAGCACAAGTTTTGGAGATTACGAAATTGGATTGGATCCCAATTACATTGGGATACCTACCATAAATTTTGGATTTATCGCCTGGATTCTTCCTACTTAATTGTAGTTTCCAACTGAAGCACCCGAAGTGCTCACCGTAGGCTGTGTGCGCAGAGAGGAGGCAGCTGCAGAGGACAATTCGTACCAGACAGGGTTTGGAACGCAGTCTGGAGCATCGCTCCTTCCCACAAAGCTGTAGAGGGAGCTGAGAGTGATGAGGCCTCTGATTTAGGCAGGTGAGCTAGGTGCCCAAAGCTGGAGGAAGAGCAAGTAGAGTGAAGTCCCATATTGGATTTTAGCATCAATAACCTTTGTCAGAACAATTCAGAGAACTGCTCGATCTCTTCTTTATGATTAATGTTCTTTATGATTAATGATACCTTCCCCAGCCCAGCACTATGCAAACGGATGTTTGTTACTCCCCGCAAAACGTGGACGGGTGTAGGGTTTAAATTCCCACAACCACTGCAACTAACCGAACGTTGCTGTCCTATTTTATATGTGGGGAAATTGCAGTACAGAAAAAAAATTAACTGACTTACCTAAAAGGTACCCTGTGGCTCAACAGATTAAGCATTAATGTAGGATTTCATTGAGTGTAATTCTGCTCTAGGATTTCTGGTTGTTCGTTCGCTTTGTTTGGCAGAGGTTTGAAGTTTTGCTGCTCTTTTCCTCAGTTTTGCTAAAAGCAGTTTTTATGTTACCTCTGATTCAGAATGCTTGAGGGTGGCTTTAAAATTCTGGTGAGTTGGAATAGGAAAATCTTCTGTATATTGAATCAGGTCATTTCAAAGCCAGAAAAGCTGCTTTAGTCAGTGAACAAGTGCTTATAGCACCTCTTCCATCACCTCCGCCAGCCTGTCCAATTTAACTCATTCAGTGTCCTGAATTTATTGGGAAAGTCTTGAGAAAGAAGCATTTCACTTGATGTGTCGCTACTCCATTGCCTCTGACTTGCTGGCCACAAGCCTTGAAATATCTTATTATTCTTAATCTAAACTATAACTTTAATTAAACCATCAAAACTTAGTGGGGCAGTTAACACATTTTTCATTCAATCATTTAACTATATCTACGTTATGGCAACATAATCAAACGGAATAGTACACCCGTTCTGCCAGTTTCTGAATTTTTGCAAGAAATTGTTACTGATCGCCATTTGGATTGGCACAGGAGGATTGAACCACTGTCTTCCCGAGCTGAAATTATGAACTAAATTGTTCATAATAACACTTTCTAGGCAAGTTTATAACAGCAAATCTTTAGTTTGAGGATTTATTCGGTCATGTATGCCTGCATCCTCTTATTTTTGGCTACACTTACCTGAGTAGTTGCATATTGTTCACATTAAAGTAACTTGCTTCTTAGTTTATGAGGAACAGACGTTTACAGAATGGAGCCATTGGTTTTTTTAAGGGTTTTTAATTCTTTAATATTCTATAACTTTGCAAATTTGTAATGAAATTTTTTTACCTTTGCTTAGTTGTTTTGCATAATTTATTCTGAATCGAGACAGAGTATAGCATCAAATTGTACCAGTTCTGTCCAGTGATGAATCGCTCTTGAGACAGAGATGAGGTATTTCTGAAGCTCTCATTATTGACTTACCTCTGCTTCCATCAAAATCAATGGAGGTTTTACAGATATTTGAAGAAAATAAACCCCAGGCAAAGTTTCATAGTATTTGAATTAACAATGAACGGAAAAACAACATACTGAAATAAAAATAGCCAAAATAATGAAAAATAATTAATCTGAAATGGGAAACTATAACAATTTTTATATAAATATAGACAGGGAACCTCAATCTATTTATTTTTATATTCATATCGGTTATGTATCTACAGAAAAACAGGCTGTTCTTTACCTGCCCTTTGGGCAAAACCAGTAAACTAGATAAGTTATCTTCTCCACCTCTTTCCAAACTACTTTAATTAGGTAGTTAGATAAAAATCTCTGTTTAGATAGAGAAACGGAAAATGTTGCATCCACATGAGTGAACAGGCACAATGGGAAATATCCTAAGGATATTGCAGCTGTTTACAGGGACAAAGACTATATAGATTTTTCTCACAGAATTGTGGATTTTTCCTAATATTGTCTCATTGCCTTGTAATTTCCCTTCTTTCTATTGTCTGTTTTCATAAGAGTCTACTCGACTGAGGACTTCCTCTTCACCTTAAGAGAAAAGGGCAATGTAGCAATGAATGATATGCTTAGAGAGGACAAATTAAAATCGAACAATTAGAGTGAATGAGAAATACATGTGTAAAGAGAAAAGACAATAGAAGTGCTCCCAGAGAACATATTAAAGTGAATTTCTGAAAGCATTTATCTGTTGATTCATCTCCGCAGGCCAAGTCATGGTCCTTTAACAGAACTTTTTCATTTCATGGCCACAGACCAGGATTAAGACCCATGGAGTAATGGTAGAGGAGGAGCATAGGCAAGTGGTAATTACCTAGTCAAAATCTGCAGTGTTTACCTTATTTTATGTTAACCTTATTTTGTTTGTATTTTCATGCCCTGCAGGTAAAAAATCTGGAAAGAACAATACCATTTAGAAAAAGACATTTCGGGAGAAGGGAAATTTGCAGTTTTTTTAATGCCACTAGAAACTTTAGAGAAGAAAATTTCAGCTGTATTTTTCTGGTTTTACGCATATAAGGATGCCATTACGTATCTAACGGCTCTAAAAAGCACTTTCAGCTGTCTGCATATCTTCCTGCTGTCTACTGCACACCTAAAAGTCGCTGCACATTTGGAAACTCAGAGCAGGTCCTGTCTTATCAGAAATATTTGATGAAAGGGGAGATTTGACAAAGAAAAATAACCTGATAGAAAAGTTTTAATAGAGAAAGGAGTGGTTAAAGACCAGTAATTTCTTTGTTCATCTTAGAATTAGAGAAACAATTGAAAGCAAAATACCATGCCTGTATTTTATCCAATGCAAAATTATGCCCTAAAGGATACTTGAAATTCGTTTGCCCACCAGTTATAAAATGTTACCTCATAACACTACTTCCATGGGTGCACATGCCCTGGTTGTTTAATGGTACACATAATAAAAAGTATTTCCTGATATTCAAAATTAATTTTCTTTCTCATACCTTAATTCAGAGTTCAGCTGAATTGCTTTTTTTCAGCTGAAAGCTGAAAAACTCTTTGTGGGTTTTTCTTCGTCTTTTCATTTTGGAACTATGAAGACTAAAGAGCTCGGCCTATTTTTCTTTTTAAATTTGGCAGCAAGGAAGAAAGAAGATAAAAGGAGGAATGTCTTTTTGTTTTTCCACTTGTTTGCACTGTGTGCTGATTGAACATTAGTTGCACTAACTGCTGGTTTTTCAGCTAGCCATTCATTTATTCTCCTTTGTTACTGCCTGCATAGATCAAGAAATCTTGCCCACAGTCAGTCTCAGGCACAGACTGATTTGAAGAAGTTGTGAATTGTAGGCTTCTCTTCGTGTGAAGGTGGATCCAAATGTTGTCACTGAAATTTTCATGTGTTATAATTTTCACACCTGCTGGAATGTTATGTTTATTTCAGTATTATATCCAAGGAAATAAGTAGAACAACCAGACAGAAAATGCCAACTCAAGTCTGAGATCTGACTGGTCCTCCTCTGCCTCAGAATCTGGAGGTAAGTATGAGGAAGCATGGAGACTTAATTTTTCTTAGGTGTAGTGATAGGTTATTTTTTTAAGGGCTTTTTCTTCTTTTGTAACTACAGTAATATCTGATTCTAAAAATATGCCTGATTAAAGTTAGAATATCTTTGTCTAGCATTCGTTTTCATCATCTGTTTCAGTAAGATGAAATGATTTATTTTGTTCTTCAATTAAATAATGTGTTTCAACAGTTACACGGATTCCCCTCCCCTCCATCATACTTAGTTCATGGGGCAACTGAAATTTTGCTGAAATACAGAAGGTATCAATAATCGTACTAAACTCTTATGGCCTCGTTAGTTTGAAAGAACAAGTGTCCAAAGAATAACAGGCCAAGTTTCAAGTACCTGAGGAGACCATTGCCCACTGCTCATTTGTATAATCCACGCTTGTCTTAAAAATGTGGTTTTGTCTATATAGGACTAATGCTCTTCAAATCCAAATTTTTTGAGGTCTGCATGCAACGTTCTCTGATCACTCAAGAAAGGCACTATGGTTAATCATCTTTCATTGCTCACCTGCTTCAGAAAGGCACTAGACTTTGTGACGTAAAACGTTTCAAGAAACATAGAAATGCTTAAAAAAAGAGTTTTTTTCATACTGTAATATTTCCTACCTACTGTTCCAAAAAGAACATTGTTTTATTTATTTTCCCACAAGGAATATTTATATATCATTAGGAGTTCACACTAGTTCTTCCCTCTGGTAAAACTGTATGTCTGATTTCCAAAACAAGCTGAGTACACTAGATTTACTTTTTTGTTTGTTTCTTGGTTGTTTGTTTTCAACTGTCACTCTAAACACGGTGTGGTGTTTCCATGAATAGGAACTCTTGATCTTTAACAACTCAGAAAATTGTCAAATATTCCATTTTTTACTTTGATCCCTCTACTCAGAGATAGCAGCTTTCATAGAACGGCTACAGTAGAGGATGATGCCCTCGTGGTGGTATCATCAAAGGACTGCTGAGCTCTCCCCAGCAAATGGGTGCTGCTAGGTAGCGAAGGGTGCCTGGTGGTACTGGTGACAGTGCGGAGTGCACTGGGACAGAGCAGGGAGCCCAGCAGTGAGTTCAGCTGGGCACGCCAGCCCGAGGCAAGGTGTGGGAGGCAGATGTGAGGAGCTGAAGCAGAGCCAAACTCGCTGAGGGGCAGGAGGAGGAAGGAAACGCGATGTGGAGGGAACAGGAGGAGTCGTGGAAGATATATCTGAGCATGGCGGCAAAAGCAGAGGTCTGGAATTAAGAAATGGGGGCGCATATCTGAGGAAGAGAATGAGTGAGTTGGCTGGGACGTGGGAGGGGGGGAAGCAGCAGCAAGTGTCCCAGGGCTGGAGAGCCCAGGAGGCAGCCCGGAGGGGCCGGAGGAGAGGGCAAATCAAGGAGGAGGAGGAGAATGCCAGGGAAGAAGCCCAGGCAACAGGAAGTCTGGAAAACTCTAACCTTGATGATGCTAGGTATGAATGATACAGCTACACCCCAAAAGGGCAGATTGGCCAAAGTCTAAAGAAAAGGAAATCTTTTTTTAATTCTTGAAAACTGAAATGTGAATATCATTGTTTATATCAAATGCTTTAATTTCTACTTATGATGTTTGAAAAACATGGCAAAATTATTTCCTCATCTGTTCCTCTGACTTAGTACTATTTTGAGGTGAACAAATATTTTAATGAACTCATTTCTCTTTTAAATCATTAAATATATTCAAGCTTGATAATATGCATCAGTTCTTTCTGTGGGGGGAGATTATTACTAGAAATAATGCGGTGCATTAGAATTGCATTAGAATGTAGATTTAGGCCATATTTAATTTCCTCCCGAGCACCGTGTTGTGCAAGAAGTGCACAAAATAGATGTAGTCAAAGGTAAAAACTGACAGAATCAGCTTGTGCCTGCAGGGGTCAGCAAAGAAGTTGCTCAAGTTCTGCCCCTCTCAATCTGCTCCGATTTCATTTGCTCTGTAGAGCACAGTGTGCTCTGTTAGAACCAGCACACACATTTTGAATTAATCAGTCAGCTCAGCGTTAATAATTCAGTGCAAATTATAATAAGCTGATCTGCAAATGTACCTTTGAAAGTCAATGGTAGAGCTCTCTTTCACATTCAAGCTGCAAAATCTAAATCTTACTGGAAAAAGATTGGAAATCCCTGAAACCGATGTTGTTATGCTCAGAGTCAAACTCAAAGCGTGACCTTTTCTATTTTAATGAGTCAGCAGGCCGATGAAGAAAGGATAAAGAATAGGATCTTTTTCCAAAAAAGGGTGTCTAGCAGCGTTGGCTTGTCTGAGCTTCACGTGGGGTACTCTGCGTGCGTGAGGATTTAAAGATAGACCTCTAGCTCTGGGAGATGGTAAGTAACAGTCATGATGGAAGATTTTTTTTTTCCTCAGAGAGAAAAATCTGAGGATCTTTGGTTTCATTTCAAATGCTTTCTCACTAGTAAATGGGGTTTCCTTTAACTCCAGAGGTTCTGCAAAAGAAAAATCTATGTCAGTAAAATTCTCTGTCAGGAAATCATCTGTTTGTGACCAACCTTACCTTTTGTCAGTTTGAGCCAACAGTACATAACAGAAACTGGAATCTGGCCAAAGAGAGACATGGTGGTGTGGCTCCCACCGGGCAGCAAAGTGGCCGAGATAGGCCAGCTCAGCAAATGGCTGACTGAAACGAAACATTTCATTTCAGGTCAGCGAAATAGAATGAAATATTTCAGTATTTCCACATGCATTTTTAATGGTATTTTATGCATAGAATAGATACAGGAATAACAATTATTTCATGTTTTATTAAAAACATGTCAAATTCCAGGCCGATGTGACAGATTTCTTTTTGTGGTCACCTCTGTATTAAACATGAAAAAATAAATCAGAAGGCAAATTATTTTTAAAATTCCCAAATGGACTTAGCAATGGTATTTTGTAGAAAACTGTACACATTCTGGGTATTTTAAAAATAAAGAGAATATCTATACCGAGGAATAGGAAAATTACCCTGGGCACCTTTGCCCTTATCTTTCCTGAAGTGCAGTTCTCACCAGGAGCCACAGCTGATGCTGTGGTCCCAGCCTGGGACGGGGGAGGCCTTTGTCCCATACCCCATAGAGAATATGCCCGGTTATGCATCCTCCTTTGGCCTTTTCCTTTTTTTCACTGGCTCGGAGGTTGTGAGCTGTTACAGTTCCTAGCTTCCTTTCAGCATTACCGTTGCCTAGTGAATCGTTCCCTGTCCAGTACTTCTGCAGTTCATTTTTCCTGCTCAAGTGTTTAACTTTACAGCTGTCTTTATCGAATGGCATCTTATGGTTTTTTCTGGAGCATTTCCTCAGTTTTTCAAAATCATTTTGAATTGTAAACCTCTCCTCCAACATGCTTGTGGCCGCCTTCTGCTTAGAGTCATTTGTGATTTTAAGAAGTGTATTTTCTATGCCATCGTGCAGTTTGGTCGTGTTTTTTTATCATCAAGGTGGATGTCAAAGTAATTTATTGTCATCCTTAAAAAAAAAAAAAGAAAGAACAAACCGAAAAACCAGACAGGGGAAGTTGTTATTAGTTTGGCAATAACACATTCAGATGGGCAGCAACACCTATTTTAAACTGAGAAATAATTTTTTATTCAGGATCCTCAACTCCCTCTAAGACTTTCAGTTGCCGTGTAGCCCGGAGCGGTGGAGGATAGAGCGCTCTGTGGCTAATTTGCTGTGTTGAGCAGCGTGTGCCACACACCCACAGAAAAGCCCAGTCTTGGTTGTCCCACGGGAATATTCAAAAATGAACAGAATTTGTGAGGCTAATAGCAGCTATAAACTGTCTAAAAGAAAATGAAATTTGCTTGCCTTCAATTCCAGGAATACAGAGATATTTGTTTACCTCAGCCACACAATTTCTGGTCCCTAAGAACGAATCTAATAATTTAAAGCCTTTGGGCCTGGTCTCCAATGTACTAAATTTTACCAAAGGCTCTGTGCCTAGTGTGACTTACATTCAGCGTGCTTAGCCAACGGGAATTAGAGCGACTTAATGGATCCAAAAACAATACACAATCAATGCCAGAGGGCATTTCTTCCTCTCTTAGGAGAGACTCATTCACTAAAGAGGGAGCCAGGGTAGTTGGTATAAAAAAGTGGGTGGTCACAGCTAGCTGAAATAAATCTCACCACACCATGTCTCTTTGCGCCTTCCCCTGCCATAATGTATTTCTAAATCCACTGGTGCTTAGATCTGCCACTAGATAGCATACAGCAGTGATTTTCAAGCCTCAGTTCTTTTGGTACTGATGGAGAAGTGGATTGAGAGTATAGCAAATAAATTAAATTAATTATGTAGGAGGCAGTGAAATATGACTAAATGCATTGGGATCTTGTTGCTCCTGATGATGCATCTGAATCACTCACATCTTCTGAACGGTTCAGTTTCCTGGTGGATACATTCCTCTGAGAGAGTTCAGTTCAAAACCACCTACAAAGGAGTATATGCGTGTGTAAATCTAATTTAAAAAAAAATTAGCAATTATTAGGGAAGCCTTTCTTTATCTTTAGATTGTTGTTATCATTCACTCAATTTATAATGCCTTCGGACAGGGACTGGATTTGTTTTATGGGAATTCTGGGACTATAAGAACTGTGATCACAGTTGCTATCGTTTGGTTTTGTACTACAGGTAGACAATAACTATGAAAGGACTATCTTTAATGGGAAAATAGTAAAAGGACCCAGTCAAAGCAAGTCTCTAAAAAAAAACCCCAAACACGTAAAACCAAAATATACAGGTGAAAAGATGTATGAATGTTAAGAATTTACCATTAAATATCATGCTTTGGAATTTAAATCTCTCACAAAGGTAAAAATAGCTGCCAGCGGTGACCGCAGGCAAAAAGTCTGTGTAGTAGTTGCACCTAATCTCATCATTTTCTGTAATACCTGAAGGATCTGTCACATTGTATTTGGCTTGTGGGAGCAGTAATGTCTCGAAGTTAACAGGTAACTTCTCCTACTTGCGGAACTGCGCTGAGGTGGCCGATAAACACGTAATCCCACTGTAAACTCCAGATTTCTCTGAGCAGAATAATGTTTCCATATTCCTTTCTACCATGACACCTGCGTTCTCAGAGCTGTCCAAAACCAGGCAATGACCTGATGTAAATCGAGGTCATTCTGCTTACTTCAGTGAAATACCAGCAGCTCAGACCAGAACACTGCACAACGTACTGTTGTTCTTGGACTTGGCTTAATTGTGTCACCATCTCTAATACTGCAACGAGATGTTGAATGTAATCTGCACGCTTAGCAATGTGCAGTTTTTAGGCCCCAGCCCGCTAGACCTCTTTGATTTCAGATTTTTCCCTCTGTGAGACTCTTCCACCTCTCATGGCTCCTCCTTTGCGCGCTTTTGGCATAGGCTTCTGCCCTGGCACAGCCTCCTCGGGTGACTTTTGGTCCCACAGACTGCATACTTCCTTGGGTGCTAAAAATTTCTCTCTTACAGGCCGTCTAGTCATTGAAATAACGCAGATGTCAGAAAAAAGAAAAAAAATGAAAAAAACCCTGTTCTTTGCATTAATTAGCTGAAGAGAAATAGAAAGCTAGATGAAACACTACAGACAGACTTGTTTACCATTTTCAGAGCCTGTTTTCTCATCAGAATATTCCTGTCCCGAGGCCGACTATTCTGGACTTCCACCCATGCCTGTAGGCATATCTGCTCTTTTCGGTAACCACTGTCATATTCTGGGGTCTTTTGTTTGAGATTGTATCAGTCTTTCACCCTGCCTCTGCTTTAAACGATTGGCTTCTACAGATTTATTTTTGTCTTTTTTTTTTTTTTTTTTTGGTGTGATTTCAGACAAACTGACATCTTTAAATTTCATCCATCATCTCATCCTGATGTATTTTCAGCCAGATGGGCACTTAAGGGTTTGTTTTTATCCTCTGTTGTTCCTGTGCTGGTAAAAATCCAAATTGACCCTGCTGGCAATGTTTTTTACACGTGCACACTGATGTATTCATAACACAGCCAATAATTCTTAAATTTTACACAGACAATTTTTGCAAACAGTCACTTGCTGCAAGGACCCAAGAAGCAGAGGAAGACACTATGAACCTCTGAGAGATTGGCAAAGAAATAATTTAATAATTATTCTGCAAAACTGCTTTCAGGTAGGTTTTTCCTGAAAGAATTTTCTCAGCTGTTTAAGGTTACTTCTTGGTTGCAAAAGCATTACAGTAAGGTGCAGGCAGCATAAAGCTTCCAAACAGTTTTCTGCTTTCTAAAAGTCATTATAATTATTCATCATGTGCCAAATTATTATATTCTTTAATATTTAAATGGATGCTATTTTAAGTAGTAACTGAACAACGAAATAATTTAAATTCTGTTATTTCTCGCCCATCTGTGTGCATCATGCTTGCTCTAAATCTGAAGAAAATGATAAATCTAGAATCATTTTTCTGCAGTGCTTTCAATTAATTCTTCAGTTTTTGAAAATGCAACATATTTTCTGCTAGGTTCACAGTTCTTTCTTTGCTGATATTCATCTAAATCTGCAGTGCAATTATATTGTATTTCCTTGCTGTTTGCAAGTGTAGAAAGTCTTTATTGACCTTAGTGTGATACAAACCTATCTTTGGTACAGTAACCAATAAATCTTGGTGTTGAAATATGTCTGCTTTAATCTTCACTGTAATCAATTAAGCTTTGAGGTTAGAAGTGCTAAGATTTAATTCAGGCGGCTGTTTGCAGAAGTCTCCAAGCTGTCTTTTCTGAGGAATTGGTTGTGATATTAGGATGCATTAGTAGAAAAGTAAATCTATATACAAGATCTAAATTTGGGCACAAGCTATAAAATCATGGTTGAAGTATACAGTTGGGTAATGTATTATGTCTGCTTTTTGGTCAAAAGTCAATAATTTATAAGGTTTAAGAATGGAAGTGATTTCTACTTTGTACAGAAAACTTGTAAACACATATTACTAAGATTCCACAGAACTTGGTTTTGGGGTTTTTTTAAGCAATTATTTTTAATATGAATAATGACTCATACATTAGTCAGACTCTTGATTATTTGAAGGGTCATTTCCAAATGCCATGCAGTAACATAGTTCCTACTACTACTTCCACTTGCGTTATTCTTTTCTATTCTTTTTTTTTTTTTGCTTTAACTAGTCCTCAGAAATTCAACTGTATGATCCCTCGCTGTCTGCAGCTCCTTCAGAAATAACAGTCAGACCGCAGATACTGTTTAGCTATCAAAATGCTTAATCTCAGAGCCTCAGGAAAACACAGAACGCTTCCTCAGAATGGTAAATATGATGATAGTGTTGATTTAGCCATTCAGGAAAAGCACCCATGAGCTAGATTGCATCATGGACTTCCTTACAAAAACCCCGGAGGCTACAGAGGAGATCCTTTCCAAGGGCCTTATGAAACAGTGCTGGAGGAGGCATTGGCCAAAAGGATTACCAACATCATGGCAGAGTTCAAGAGTGGCAAGACTCCAATTGTCCAGGGCCTCACTGCGACAGTGTCAGTACTCCCCACGGAAGCTTATTGCCTGCGGCTCCTGCTAGGGGTAGGTGGAGTGCCTGTGATAGAACTTCTGTCAGCAGACAGCAGCCTTGACCATCATCCACCTTCCCCACATATTTTGCAGTTCTTCTTCATTGCCGTCCTCCCTTTTCCAGCACAAGCCCCGGCTGTTGTGAGGCTGTGTTATTTTCCATCAGACAGATGTGAGCTGTGCACTCACTGACCTGACCTGTGTGGAGCAGTGTGGGTGGAAATCTTTCTTCCTGATGAGCTGGTCCGTCACAAGTTTCCCATATCTGTTTCAAAACCAGAATAAGAAGAGTTATTTTCTTGTCTGTCTTCTCCATTTGCCTTTTTTTTTTTTTTCTTTTTCCCTTGGCTCCAGCCAAAATGGAGCAGAGGATGCTGCTGCTGTGGGGAATAAACTTCTCTTTCCCTGTGAAATATGAAAACACTCTGGGTGTTCATTTTTTCCACCCTCCATACAAGCCAGGCTTTGTCAAGCCGAGCAATAAACAGCATCTCCTTTTTTTTTTTCAGAACAAGGTGGTATTTCTTTTTTTTTCCTGACTGAGTGGCTTTTCATCAGAAAGCAAAGATCCATTTAAACTGAAAACCTTTTGTGGCAATATATTAGTTTCATCAAAAGTTCCCTGGTGGGGAACACTGAAAAAAACCCCAGCAGGTCCCATCCTTCCCTTGGGAGGGGGAGTATAGGGTTATGGCACTTACCTGACTTGTGGGAAGCGCCACTCCAACTTCATGCTTTGCCCAATTTAGAAGGGAGACTGGAACCGAAGTCTTCCAGCATGCTGGGTGCATGACCTTAGGGTCAGACCGCTCAGAACATTTTTCGGTGCCTCGCAGGATTTTTCTAAGACCTTTACATGGTCTTAGTTTTAGCTTGTACATTTTTGCACGATACAAAAATAGTTTATTTTGCTGCATGCTCTAGCATTGTATTTCATCAGGAAGAGATTAAAAAGAATGAAAAGCTCTAAGAACAGTGAGTTGCTGAGAAATACAAGCTCACAAGTTGATTATTTCTGTACACATTTTCTTAATTGTCATTTCTACAGAGAGAAACGTTGGAGGGGGGACCTGTTGGATCATGAAGTCAAGGGAGGAGTAAAACATAGAAGAAACAGTTTGAGGTAGGAAATGACACTACTTAAAACCTGCTGATGTGGTGCCACTTATTTCCCACTCCAGAATAATCCCTTCTCTCTCCGGGCAGAAGCAGACACCTTGCTCCATCAAACTGCCCCCTCTCTCGGGTCAGTTCCTCAGCCTGGTTTGTCGCTCAGCTGCAGGCAAGCTTGAACCAGTTCTCCAAAGGGCAGCAACGTATGGACAATATAGGAGTTGCAGGATCCCCTTTCAGCAGTGATATTGTGCATGTGAGCTTAAACTGAGCATGAAACGAGCAGAAAGCTCTGCAGGAGATCTATTTAAATCATTTGTCTATCAAACAAATCCGGTGAAGGGTCTTGAAAATAAGTCTTATAAGGAGTGGCTAAGGGACTTGGGATTGTTTAGTCTGAAGAAAAGGAGGCTGAGGGGAGACCTTATTGCTGTCTACAGCTACCTGAAAAGAGGCTGTAAAGAGGTGGCCATTGGTCTCTTCTCACACGTTACAACCAACAGGACAAGAGGAAATGGCGTCAAGTTGTGCCAGGGGAGGTTTAGGTTAGACATTAGGAAAAACTTCTACACTGAAAGGGTTATCAAGGACTGGAACAGGCTGCCCAGGGAAGTGGTTGAATCGCCATCCTTGGATGTATTTAAAAGCCATCTGCGTATGGTGCTCAGGGACGTGGTTTAGAACTGGGTCTGGTAGAGATAGGTAATGGTTGGACTTGATGATATCAAAGGTCTTTTCCAGCTATAACTATTCTATGATTCTATAACGTTTCTACCACTTTAGAGACTCATGGTGACTGGTTAAAAGCCTGGCTCTAGTGAGAAGCTCAGCGGACTCCTAATAAGAATTTCAGTAGAGCCAAGTGTTCAAAGGCATTGCCTTGAAGAGGTTTCAACCTTACCTGAAAAAAACTGTCCGTATAGAGCTGTTCCCATGTGCAGTCCCAAAGCTGTTCCAGGTGGTAATTCTATACCATCATACAATAAGGAATCAACAAAGATAGAATTTAAGAGCAATAAAAATCCTACAGGAGCAAAGCGGAGAGTAGCAGGAGTAGGAACTGCCTGCTAAGGCTGCACTGTGGCCCCCTGTTGCTTTTCAAATGTATACCCCTTTGGCTTGGTTTCTAGAACATGCCAGAGGTTCATCTTGCTGCCTGGTGCCCTGGACAAGCATTCTTTGTGTACTGTGAACAGCGCTCTGCCTCGAAGAGGAGTATATCTTACGTAAAAACCACAGAAAAGCAAAAGGACGTGTGCTAGCAGGGGAACACAATAGGGGAATTTACACTTGTTACTTTTCAGAAACCATTGCAAAAGGAAAAAAGAAGCTTCTTTTCTCTGTTGAGACTGCTGCTCGTGAAGTTTCTATCGTTGCATGGTAAGTAGCCTCTTTTTGTGACAGGTGCGAATACCTGCATTACACCCGGGAAAAGAAAGTGATAAAATTATTAGTGTATACTCACAGTAAATTTAATGTTTGATTTTAAAAAGGCATTAATAATAATAATGTTGAGTGCCTATTTATTCTTATAGGTGAAATAAAAAACGGATGGAATCTAAAGCACTTACCTGTATGCAAAGATTTTATTGAGGCTGCTTCCAGGTGTGAGGAACTTACCCTGCACGTCCTGTTACTCTGTTGACGGCTACGGTGACTGAGGTGCCTCAGGTTGCTGTTCGGAAGCAGGTGACACAGGTAGCACAGACTTTGTCCCCTCTGTGTTGACAGAAACATTGGGCACAGAAATCTTTACTTGTTGACAGACGTCTTCAGTTAATCTGAAGATTAGATCCATAAATAGGCTAAAAAAATATAGAGATGGGGAATATGCAATTTTCCATTTGTTTTCTTTTTTTCTGAAACAGCTAAAATATCTCATTTGAGAGTAAAATATAAAAGGTTGTTAAATATTCTTTTTAAAGGGTGAGTTCTAGTTGAGCTTTTGAGAAATTCTCTGGCAGCGTATTTTTCTCCTGGGAAATACTGATTTGGAATTGTGATAGTCTGGACATTCTTTTTTTTAGGAGAAAATATAAACAGATCTCATTTCACTGTGAAATAGCTTTTTAAAGTTATATCTTATAACATGTAATATGCTCAAAAATTCTCATTAAAAATTCCACCAGAATTGCAATATTTTGGGATGGATGTATAAGAACAATGGCTCGTTTTCTTGGGAAATCTGTAAAACCTTTGTTAATTTTTCTTCTTAGTAAATAGGGACAAGAACTACTTTAAGTCACAAATAAACCTTCAGCATGTTCAAGCCTGTTTGCACGCCACTGTATGTGTGAGGTGAGTTCTAGACGACAACAAATCAAAGACAACACTACCTTGTAATTTGACTGGCTTGTCATAATAATACTCCAAAACCTGCTTCTTTCCTGTTGTTATTATTTTATTTTTTTTCAAAACATCACAGAAGAACCAGTTTGAGCCTTTTTTTTAGAGTTTGATTCATTCTACTGATTTTAAGAGCCATTGAGTCAGACCATTAGTTAACATTGCACATTGGCCATCATTTCTGATATTCAATGGTGTGTGTGTATATATCCCATTTTCCAACAGCTACCGGTAGTTGGATGATCTCATTTCAATGCATGATTATAAAAACACAAAAGTAGCACATTTCTTAGCTGAATAGACATGTTGCTATTTATGGCTTTTTAGTCATGTATATTTATGAGCTTCTAAAATTGTGTGTCCAATTTCTGAACTTCTTTAGTGTCCAAATCTCATGAATTATAAAGTAAATGTTTTAATATACATGATTATTAACTGTACATAAGAAAAATTACAAGTAATATTATGACTAATTTCCTGCGGGAACTGATAAATTGCCTGTATATTTATTTCTTGTGGAAAACTCTGACTTCATGATTCCCAGGCAGAATATTTGTACCTTTGACAAATAAGGCAAAACAGATTTGACACTTTTAAAACCCATTTACTTGCCATTTTGAGAGCTTGGTCTGCATTAACAGAAAAATACAAACATTTTTTGCAGCAAACAAGGTAATTGACCTGTCACTTTAAAAAGATAAAAATCTCCTGGCTATTATTTCCACACCTTTCCTGTTTTCATTTATAGACTGATTAGTATGCGTCACTTCCATGCATCTTCAGCCAGACTCACCTTTAGCTCAAGCCTGCAACAGTGTCATTTAATTAGGAGAAAGGGATAAAAACTTTCCAACACCCCACTGTTCTCCCTGTTGAAATTTTCTGGACTTATTTATCATGCAACTAAAAATATTGGCTATATATAAGCGTTTCAAATGTTAGATATGAATTAAGGAATTTCTGTATGTGCTGGCTTCTGTCGTTTTATTCCTAAAAGAACGAAGGTATGTCCTTACTAGTTATCTAAATAGCCACTCAAGTGGTATTCCTCTCTGGGTAGAGTCTCTAGTGTCAAATAAGGGATGGGACTCATGCTGCAGCCTTAGTATAATGCAGTTTAAAATTCACTCTGCCGTGAGTTGCAAACCCCTTGGGAATCACGTGTTGTTAGTTTCAGGACTATGTGTTTGAAAAATACATTGGTTATTAAAGCAAAGCGTGAAGCAGGGGGACAAGAAATGGGATGGACTGAGAGTAGACCCGCAGCATGGGGAGAAGGGTGCGACAGCCATGGGGAGTGAGTCAGGGGCAGGAGGGAGAACCACCGTGGGGAAAAGGGAACCGGGAGGGCACGATGTGGAGCTACGCTAAGGGGTCCAGTTGGGGATGAGAGGATGTAAAGTGGATGGAAACTTTCTAGGTCTGAGGAATGTAAAATATCATCAGGGTGAGAATCGTTTCACAGAGCATTGCAGAAGTAAGAGCCTCAGATCAGTGGCAGGTGAAAAAGGCTTACTTTTTTTCTTCTTATAAGATAGTTTAAAAAGGAGCTTTAAAAGTCACTCCTGCTTATTTTGCTGAATGGGAGTTAAAAATTGTATTTGAAGTAAGACGTTCTCCAGTATATGTGGTAAATATAACAGCACAGAGACCACTCCCTGTGAGTCTCCACCCCACAATCTCTAGATTATCAGCCAAAATATCCTGAAGAACATTAATAATTCTAATACTCTTAAGCTTTTCAGGTGAGGAGAGAGTTCTGCTAAATACGGATTTGGATAAACCGCATAGACCGAGTCTTGTTCCAATTTCAATAGGAAAGATCTACACATGTTATAGAATTTATAAATGTTTCAGGTAATTTGATTTAAAAGACTTCCAGGTAAGAGCAATCTGCAAAGCACTGGACTGTCACAACTTTGACTGGTTGTGGTATGGAGGGGAATATAGGTAAACATAATTTACCCATCATTAAACCGGGCAACAAACAGCAATTCAGTTTGTCTTTGTGTTTGCCATTGCACTGCTGCATTGGCACATAAACTGTGGTCCCCTAATTAGAAGTAGTGTAATGATAGTAGTGTAATGGTTAGGGATGCACATAGTAATAAAACTGCTTGTGGAAAGGCTGCTATAAAAAAAAGCTGCAGTGAGTTCTAACGTTATTTAATTGTCTCCAAATTAGATGTAGGGAAAACAACATTTAAACAAGACACTTCTTATAGTATTGTGGGTTGCGTGTCTGAGAAAGGTTTTAGCAGCCTTGGCTTGCAAGTGAAGAAATGATTGTGAAAGCAGTGACAGCTGCAAACATGAACACTCAGCTTGCCAGAATCCTATCTTTACTGAAGAGCTGTATTTTAAAGATGTCTGCAGTTGACTGGAAACTTGAGTTGCAGCAAGCAATTGCTCTTGCTGAAGCAATCTACAGTAAAGCATATGTGGAATAAATTGTAGACTTGGGTTAATCTGAATGCAGACTAGAAATTTTAAGGTTTAAAGTTCTATTAAAATCCTAAAAAATGTATATTATTTGTATTTAATGATCTATCACCTTTGGTAATCATTAATCAAAGTAAAGGCAATTTAAAAATAGATTTGAATCTCAATGTATACTTGAATGTTGGAGGTTTTAAAATCATTTTTTTAAAAGCAAAGCGATAGGCATATCCAAGCATTTTCACAAGCTCATTGAGAAACTTGTAAGTTTGCTGAGTCTGGCGAGCCTTGTGCTCACATAAGATACTCATCCTGGTGCAGCAATTCTAAGGGTAGCATGTGTGATTTTAATCATGTTTCACAGTACTGTTCTGTGCCGTAAGAGAAATAGTCCTGACAAGATCCACACAGTATGAAGAAAGCATTCTAGTAAAATAAATGGAAACACAGAATCATATGATCGTAAAATTCATAGTTTTCCGAGGTGGAAAACTTAACTACACAATGAATACAAGTTTTTTATTTATTTACATGACAGATCATTTCTTGTGCAATCTAGCAGTTTCTACCAATAACTAGTCAGTTTGCATACACAGAATCAAGAAAAGAACCTAAAATATTAACTCGGATCAACCCTATTTCTTCAGTTGTAGTGGCATATTCTTACTGCGTTTGCTAAGTACAAGCCCCGTTATATCGTCTGGTTGAATGGTATAACTCTCCCGTCCTCCTTTGAGAAGTTTCTCTGGGTAGACTGTAGAGCTCTAAGTTGTTTTAGTCTCTTTTCTTCTATAAGTACAATCACTTCTTTAATGTCAGCAGGAAGAAAACGACTGGTTATTAAGGCATTAACGATTGCATCTGACATGGGGGAAAAAAAGTGTATGTACATAGAAGTCTTTAACTAGGCACATCCCTTGTTTTCGTGTGACCGACTCACTGCAGGTTTATGATATAATTGGGCTGATTTTCAATCTTGTTTTGGGAACAGCTGTGATGTGGAAAAAATCCCTTTCCTAAATCTAGTACACAAGTTAAAAGGCGCAGAATTTCTCTCCCCACTATTAGCTAAATTTCCTGTCACAGACACATGTTAAATACTGTAAATGTCAGGGAAATTTCTGGGCTTGGGAAGCATTAATGGTGAGAGAGGACTGGCAGAAGTCAGACGAGACCTGGCTCTGATTCAGCTGCTGCACTGCTTTCTCCATTGTGCAAAGCTTCACACAGACCTCAGTTCTGCCCCAGCTTTGATTGAGAGCGAAATGGGCTTCTGGGAGCACCACAGAGAGTTATCCCACAGCCTGCTCAGAGACGGCTTTAGCTGTTCTGTCTGAATCCAAAACTGAGGGTCTGATGGCACGATTTTAGTTGGTGTCAGGTTTGAGCTGGAAGGAGATTTGAATTCAGGCACTGTATTTAAATTTTGAGGGAAATGCTATTTCCAAACATGTATCTGGCTCTGAAGAACCCTCTAGAATTTTTTAACATTAAAAAAAAAAAAAAAGTACTGGGGTTTCTCAGTCTTATCACCTTCTGTTTGTTAGAAGTTAAATAAAAAATCACCATCCTAAAGAGTTACTAAATGGGAGTAACGTGTGCCTTGTGTTTATCAGAAATGTGTTTCACTGACTAACGTAGGTAGAACCTGGACCTAAAATTATTCTAGGAGCTTACACTGCCATTCAGCTAGTTGCACAGCAGCTGACCCTCCCTTGCTCTGCGCATATGCTCTTTACCTTCAGGAAATCCAGGTAATTCAGCTTAGCTCTGCAGGGAAAGAGGCTTTAAGAAGACTACATTGTATTTGATTCCTTGAGGGTACCATGGCCTGCTGTAGACCAAGAATAATTACAGTTACTATGGATGAGATGAAAAGAACTTTGTTCTTAGTTGCCATAGCTTGACAGTCAGTGTGAGCTGTAATAATGAATTTGAGAAGTGATTTGGGACCATCTAGTTTGTCTTTACTTTCTCAAGGAAACCAGCTATGGTGATGAACCCAGTGAACAAGCATGAAACTTGAAGAGAAGCTCGTGCTTAAAAGAAAAATCAGTCTACCAAACGCCACCCTGTTCCTTCCCTTTGAATCCCGTAGAAGATGTGAAGGTAATTCTGTTCAATGGTGACACTTTAGTCCTGTAATCCACAATGCCAACCCTCTGTTACTCACCAACCACAAGCAGGCAAACTGTCCCACTGTTGGAGGATGTCGTCTTTTTGCCATCTTACCTGTAGCTGCGCAGCTGGTGACATCTCACCTTAAATCATATATGTCAAGGCACTATCGCAGCATGGCAGGAAGGTGCAAATGTTTTAGAGGAAGTGACAGTGGGTAAACAAGGCATGTGTGCTAAAACTTGCATCTAATACAGTGGGGAAAAGATATGAATAACACCGGAGGAGAGACAAACCAACAAAACTGGAGCCGGTCTCAAAAAACTTCATCCCACAGACACACATATATAAAATTCATTATTTTATTATTTAAAGCTGCCATAACAGCATACAAGTAAGTATGTGATATTGAAATTACTGGAGAGTGAGTGGGAAAGGCTTCTGTTGTCAATGGTGCCTATAAAAAATAACGATCCACAGTGTAATGGCATAATTCACTGTCCAGGGGAAAGCAGAAACAGGCTTATTCAAAAAGCTTGAAACAAGCTGCCGGTTCACAACCTTGAGTAGGTAGGTGTCTTGGCAGAAAACACAAAACCTGCTGTGGTAGATGTCGAGACATTTTGGGAGCCAGCAGAGGTGCTTCCCTTCCTTGAAGTGCAAGGAAAGGTCAGAGCTGCATAGCGTAAGCGCAGAGACTGTCAGGCTGTGGGCTGGGTGAGCAGTCGTGACCTGAGTCATTTCAGCTGTTGCTTCATCCCAGCCATAAGAGCCAGGTACTCGGGGTGCGGGCTAGGTCAACTGGCCTGAAAAGTCCAACTTTTCTGCTGGAAAAGGATGATACAATTACCAGGGGAATAAAACTTTTCCTGTTCTGTTTCTTCCAGCCGAGATCAAATCTGGGATGCCTGACTCCTTTTTAAATCTTTGTGTGTGACCTTTTGCTTGTTTGTCTTTAGAGGTTAAAATCTGAAAACTATATTGCAGGATTATTTTCAGTACCAACTGAGCGGGAAGCCTGGTGGCAAAGCCACATTCCGGGAAAAACCTTTCTCCCGGGGTGCAGTCTGCGACAGGGCGTCTTGGTTGTCACTCCTAAAGAAGTTCGCTTGTCCCGTGAACGTAGCGGGTGACCTTTCGTATTTATACTCCAGAACTCACCAGATCCTGCTCCAGAAAAAATGACTTGAACTGTTGTTGCTGTGTTCACTGGAAGCTGTGTGAGGATCAGGCGGAGCGACTCTTCAAGGGACAACAGAGAGCACTCTGGATTTCACAGGTGATACATTACGTTCAAATTTTTATTGTTTTTTTTTTTCAAATACACATTTGCTCTACTTCTGGCGTCAACAACAAATCTCTTCAAAGTAGGAAACTCTTTTGTCTGGTCCGGCATGCCTAAAAGAAAACCCAAACTTTTTCTACATTTTTCCTCTAGTGGATACAAGTTCTAATTTGCAAAACAGTCACATGGCGTACTGCCACGTCAATCAAGCTTTTTAAAATGAGATTTGATTTAAACACTGCTTGCTTAAATCCTGTATCTACAGAGGCCTACACATCTATGCTCTCAATGAAATGAATAGTTGTCAAAAGAACAAAACAAGTATTATCTGTTCCTTACACTGACTTGAGCAATAATTAATACCGTTACAAAGGAAGACTCTAGCAGATATGACAGACTTGTGATTTTGTTTTTTTAAAAATCACATCAGTAACACTGGATATGAATTAAAACATGGTACTGTGTGGAAAGATTCAAATGTCTAGCAGAATTAGAATCACCTATTTTAATTGATCTTTATTGCCATAGCTTTGGGAGAAGAGAAGGGCATAGGGGAGGATTTTCTCATCATGAAATGAAGTTTTGTATGAAAACAAACTGTATTTCGAATTGTCAGAAAGGATCAACCATGGAAGAAAACTTTAAGTATGTGGCTAAAGAATTTTGTAGTTTCCAATACAATTTCTCCAAGATCTATTTTAGAAAATCGTTTCTTCCAGGAATACCAAGGGATAAGCATGTCCCACTTCAATGTGCCACCGCCATCCAACCCAACCTTTGCTGATGCTTTTGCCTGATCACAGGCTCATGAACTCAGCTGGACCTTTTCTATTACCCTTTGTGATGTTCTTACTGATGTTTCCAATTCCTATCTGGCTTCTGTCTGTACATATTGCTTGGGAGTCCCGTGCTGGGTTATGGTGCTCATTTTTCTTGTACACCAGAATTCCTAAAAAAAATTGTATTTAAAAAACAATTGCCAAGGAACAACTTACCTTAATGACGATGATATTTCTCTGGTAATATTTTTCTTCAGTGAGTTATATTACATTTTTAATGGACTTGTATTTTTCTCCCATCCAGTAACGATGATCTGATATGGTGTTGCATCGCACCTCTGGTACCTCTGTACCAGGACATTTGCTATTGAAACTGCATGCCTACAGATGAGGTAGTGATACGGTTGGAATTTCATTCTGTTTTACTTGTTTTAAGGGGCTTTGATAAAACAAATCTGGGATAGTGATGGGAGCTTCCAGTTTCACTCAGCTTTTAGCTTTTCAGACACCTGATTATCTCGTGGACAAAATACAACAGAGTTTAAACAATTTGGAATGAAGTGTCTTTTCATTGAGTGGCAAACAAGCACCATCACATTCTGTGCTGCTTCTGCATGTGGGGTCCCTCGTTCCCTCCTAGCCCCAGCTATAAGTTGCAGGTCTGGGTTACAGTTTAGTGAGCACAATTTGTTTAGTAATAAAAGGTATCATGAAAACAGTCGGTGCTGCAGACACTAGAGAATCCCCAGCACATATCCAGCCCTGCATGACTTGTAAAAACCAACTAGAAATGAGTATGGCTGCTGCATTATATGGCTAGAACAGAATCATATCAAATATATGAAAGGCAAAGATGAAGCTTATTCTTCTGTTCTTAAAAGAAATAATAATGCAATGTGAAGTTTGTAGGCATAGGAAACACCTTCATTGATCCAACTAACTGCCATTCAAATCTACCTTGTTACCTAAAAAAAGGTTCATGCCTCTAAAATTGGACCCCAACATCGCCCTTTTTTTCCAGCTGCATCCTTTGTTCTAAGTATACTACCTCTTCTCTGAAAACCTTGCCTCGCTTCTGGCCTCAAGCTCCATCAGCTGCTAGAACAACCCTATTAAATAAACTGTACACAGACGAAGATCTTCTGCAGATATATTTTGAAAACATATGCAAGCAGCTATGTTTCTGTCCATGTTACTGGTGAAGCAGTCTCCATCTCTGTCAGGACAGCGTAAGGTGCTAAGTGCTTGTCAGGGGGAGTTGCATTGAATAAGCATCTTGCCTGTGGAAGAGAAATAGTTGATGTATTTCTGTTTGTCAGCGGTAGGTACCCATTTGTAGCGTGAGAAATGCCTGCATTTGTAGGTCGTATAAATATACCCCCACTTCTTTGTTTACAGGGTCCTTGTATTATTATCAAACAATCAGCTTTAAATCCAAACCTCTTTTCTCCCTGCATATGTTGTCCCTCCTGTCTCTTCTGTATGTTCTTCACCTCCCTCTTGCCTCCCCGTTTACTTTGCAGTATGCACTTTCTGCCAGACCTGCAGGACGGACTTTACCAAGACTTGTAGCGGCAGGACAAGGCACAACTGTTTTGAGCTGAAACAGGGTAGATTGAGATTGAACATAAGGATATTTTTACAATGTGGTTGGTGAGACACTGGAAGGGGTTGCTCAGAGATGTTGTGGTTGGTTAGGTTGGATGGGACTTTGAGCAATCTCATCTAGCGGAAGGTGTTCCCACCCATGGCAGAGGTGTTGGACTAGATGATCTTTAAAGGTCCCTTCCAACCCACACCATTCTACGATTCTATGACCTCTCCAGTGGGAAGAGGCAATTTCTTACGTTTTAATTTTTGAGATCATACCTGTTCCTGCGTTTACATCTAGGGGCATTGGTTCTGTCCCTGAAAGCAACCTATCTTGTTCAGCATACTTAAACTTAGCCTTCATACTAGTTCCAATGCACAGCCCCTTCTGTCCCTGGCTTTGTGACAGCCCGCGGTCTTACAGATGCAAAGGCACCCCTTAATTTTTTGGTTTTATGTATTTATTTAATACCCAGTATGAGATCTACAATCAGCTTTTGATGACAGTGCTTGCCATTTCACAACATCCGTAATTCCTGGATGAAGTCATCAGAACTCATGAAGGAATGGAGCTTATGGGCCTTGAGAACAAAATTTCCCTTACAAGTGGATGCAATGGCTTCTCCAGGTAATGTTTCTCTCAAATATTTGATTCCCTAACAAGCTACAAAGAAATTCTAAAAAATAACAGAAGATGTAAAAGAGGAGTATCTTCAGAGACTTCTAGATTATAGCTTTGACTTCTCAAAGACAATCTTCTAAAAGCTTGAAATCCATGTTTTGGCAAGGAGGTAGTGTTTGTCTATGCATGTTTTCCTTGATTTGAATGGAAGATACAAAATCAAAGTTGAATGTATATTCAGTTTATCCTTCACTTTTGCATATTCTGACCACATAATTTTTCTCCTTTCCTTTCTGCCTCCCACCTCCTGCTTCTTTGCATTGCTTTTGCTGCATAGTAAATCTGTCAGAAATATTCAATGTGAATTGATCATTATCCTGGCTTAACTATGTTATGTCAAGCAAGCACAAGAAGGACTCTTGTTTCTGAAATAGTCCATGTTTCTTGGTTCATTTATTTCCTTATTAAGTTCAGATGGAGGATGAAGGATGCTATTTAAAAAAAAAATCAATTCAAGGGCACAACAGAAAACAGTACTGTCATTACTGCACCTTATCCAACCAAGGCATTAAAAGTTTTCTAAGTTCTAAAAAGCAGACTGTGTTGCAGATTAGATATTTTCTCTCAGCTTTGGGTTCAGCTTCAATATTGCCATCGTCTTTCTGTTCTAATTTTCTTAACTCCTCAGAGCTTCAATTCAGCTACTATAGGTGTTTCCCTTTTTTCCTCTTATCAGATTAGTTTCAAATATAAATGCTGCTGCCATATTTGATGCTATCTCAAACTTCTTTTTCGTTTTCTTTTTAGTGGTTTATCTTTTTTGCTGAAATCTTTGGAGAGTTAAAAGCCAGTACAAAGACAAATTATTTGGGGCACCTGGGCTTGACTTGCATTGGGCAGATATAAAACTCAGATCCATTTGGGGGGTGGGGGGGAAGTTACATTCACAGCTAACCAGGATCCTTGTTCATATTTCTGAAACCAGAAAAGAGCAAAGTTAAGCCACTTACATCCCATAATCTGTCTCTCATCACTGTGTGCCATGATTTATTATTAAAGTGGTAATTCGCTTTAACTGAGAGTACCTATGCTTGAATGCCTCAACTCAGTGCAAAAGTAGAACTATAACAATATTTTTATCCTAAAGTGATAGTCTAATGCCCTGAACTAAATCAAGAAAATAAGTTTAGCCAGACACCTTCTCTTCTTTTTCTTACAGTGACTTCTGAATTAAATGTTATGCAGCTTCTGGATGATGTCTTGAGACTACCAAATGCCTCCATATATTCATAGTGAAAGTTTTTGAGTCTCCTCTAGTAGCTGCAGCGCCTGCCTGGTTTAACCCAACACGAGCAGGTGAAGTTCATAATTTCCTTGAAAAGATAACACATGTAAACATGTTGACTGCACCGCCAGTTGTGGATTGAATTCCTATGGAAGGTAAACTCCTTTAATTTGCTCACTGCAGAGAGTGAGTTTTAGAAACATGACTCCTTCCAACCCCTCCAGTAGTCTCCAGATTAACACAGTTTTTGTCACATGAAATTACTGCCAGATGTCATTGGGCTCAGACAATTCCTTCACAGAGGGATTACCGTTGACATTTGTGAGCATAAGATGCCATGTTCTGTCTTTACGTACCTCATCTAAAGCTTATTGGAGCCAATAAGTTTTCCATGGACTTCAGAGACTTATACATAAAATCACATGAGCACAAACAACATCTTAGCGCTGACCTGTTCTGGAAACAATTACAGATGAGTCTATTCATAACTACAGAGTGGTGTCCTTCTTTTACCTACATCTCAATATTCAGCACTAATCCTCTTACTGCATATACCTTCCTTAAAACTATGTTGGAATATGTGAATATTGAATTATGAACGCATGAATATTATGCTAAAAAATAACTTCGGATAACTTGTCTGTGAAGATGTGTCATGAATATGAGCTGATGACAAGCTTAATTAACATCAGTACAAAATGTGAAAGATGCAAAAAGAAATAGGTCAGGAAAGAAAGTAAAATAAAAAAATAAATAAACTGGACTAATCCTGTTGGACCATTTCACAGCAACTAACCTTAGCTGAACCACTGGATGTGTTAGTCTTGAGTAGGTGAAAATTGCCGGTACCAGCCGTCAACTAACGAGGGGTCCAGCTGGATTCTTGTCCTGCTTGGACATTCACAATGCAGCCTCTGTACGTCTCGAGCACAAAGCATAAGTGTTTTCCTCCTGCCTTTCTTTCCTCAAAGACAGAAGTAGATGGCTTTTATTCCACTGTACTTGCAATTCAGTTCCGAATTTGGCGGAGGGTGCTTTTGGCTTAACGTGTCAGAAATGGGACGTCTTTAGTCAGGCCATTCAGTTTTGCCCTAACATTTCTCTCTATCGTGATCACCTGTGAAAAGAGGTCACATAGTACCTGTATGTCTTCCAGGTACTATGGAAATCCTTTCTAATCCTTTCTATAAGGCAGAAAGGAAATATTGAAAGGAAATGCACTGAAATGTCTACTTTGGAATCAAAATCACACCAGTTTAAAAGGAGCTTCTGACAAGCTTAATTAATATAATTGGAAAACTTGAGAGATGTAAACAATAGGTCAGGAAAGAAGTTAAGGTTAAAAATATATATAAAATAAAAAATCTTGTCAGACCATTTCATAGTATTTCACAAATTACTAGGGGAGAGACCTAAAAATCATCCATCTATTGTTTTAGGAATAACACAAATCCTTCCTTATCCGACCTATGGCAACCTCTTTTTGAGCAGTTCTGCTACCTATAGGGAAATGCTAGACCTTTCTTTCTGCAGGCAGAATCTGAGTTCTGTAATTTTTTTACCTTTCTTCCATATTCTTTCTTCCTTATCAGGTCATTTCTTCTACATGTTATCCACTAAGACAATTCTAATAGCACACCATAGATTTATCCTTACACCATTCCTTGTAGTCACCTGAGATTCTGTATTTATTGTCTTAAGAGAGCAATCGCAAAGAAAAAGGACTATATTTTTGTGATTTTGCTATTATTACAGAATTGATAGTACTGTGCATGTAGTTTCAATCCATACAGTCTTCATTGCTCCTTGGCCTATCAGTACAAAACGTAGTGTAATAAAGTAAGCATAATAATAAATAAATAAAGTATGCCTACAAATCTGGTTCAGCTGTAATTTGCCAAGTTAGAAAATCTCTGGCTTACTAAAGAGCCCTGCATTACAGAGCATTGTAATAAATCAAAATCTGTCAAGAAAAAAAAAAACCACCCTACTTATTGCAGAAAGTTGCTTTGATGCTAATTTCTTTTTTACTCCTCATGAGAGGATTAGCTCAGGGTCTTGAAAATGCAAAGGAATCCAATCTGTCAACTTAAAAGTCTTTTTCAGTGTGCAAATAAACAGATGAATTGCTTTATAAAGCCAATGTGTCACCACCAGTGATGAGACTCACATTTCCTCCAGCTCCCTGTGAGTGGTAGATGTCTTTTTTGACATTTCTTTTTGCAAACAAAACTCAGCTGGTTTTTTTTATATTAAGAAAACCATTATGAACTCTGTCCTTGGGTAATAAGGACTTGTACACATTTTTTTTTTCTATTCTGTAAAGAATTCTAGGAGACTAACTTGACTAACTCGGATGGGACCATCTATTTTGTCATTTGTTTGGGTTTTTTTTTAGATCGGCTCTAGTGAATTTCAGGGTTTACTGCTTTTTTAATATTTTAGTGGCCTGATTTCAGAAAAGGATTTCTAATAAGTTGTAGTCTGATTTATCTTTGAAAAGGTTTTGCAAAGATTCCTGCTATAACATATTTGTTTAAATTTGTGAGTGAATAGGTTCCAAAGTTACCATGAAAACATATTTTTGCATACAGAGTATTTTGCTGCTAAGAGAAGGTCATATGAATTAAGGTACCTATGTGTGGTGGTGTGTCCGTATCAGAAGATACAGTACCTGTGATACTACACAGCTACTTGACATTTAACATTTCAGTGGCTGATGCAAGTTTGTTTATAAGTTATATGACTTAAAACAGTTATATTTTTTCATGTTCTGCAAAGCTAAGAATTAAATCCATGTCAGCAGCACTTAGAAGTTTTGAACCGTTTCCAGCATTAGTCTTTGAATTTCCCAAATAGAGTATGTCGAAGACACCCATTTAACAAAGACAAAGATAAATTCACATCTGAGATCTGAGATCTTTGCCTTCAGTTGTATAGCACATATCTTTACACTGAATTTTTTTTTTTTTTTTTTTGTTAAAAGTAAAAGGCAGAAAGCTTTTAACTTAGCTGCCTGGATCCCTCCCTGCTTCTGGGCTGTACACCCAGATACAAGCTGCTGAACAAGCAGGAGTCACGATGTTTGGTACTGGAAATAGTAAACACAGGGACTCTGCCCTCTAAAGATTTCTTAAATTACATCTTGAGATGGATCTCTTACTAAATTGCAGGGGCAGAGGGAGGTCAGGACTAGTACACATAAAATGTTTCCTTTTAGAAAGAGATTTCTTCAGAGACAATTAGGAAGCTTTTGTAAAGGTATGTCAAACGGAAGCTTAGAGCTTTATTTTGTTTGCTTCTAAATCTAAGGATGTAAAATGTGCAGAGCTGAAAACAAGTAAAACAGGTGACAAGATCATATATTTGAAAAGCTGAGAACAACGGAAAGCATATTGCAGTATTGATGGAAATTATGCATGTGAGCTTCTGTATACTGGTTGCTCCAAGGACTGTTCTTATTTCATCTCCATCCATTCCACGGAGTGTTAGTACACTGTAATTTCTTTCCAAGTTTCTTCATGTATCACTATCAAAAATATTTCTTTTTGTGTCTCCGTCAATTACTGAGAAATAAGAAAACGACACAACAAAAACCTGAGGGAGAAGAAAATAAGGTTAATTTTTCTAGTTTATCAAGCTATCTTTACCATGTGGTGTAATAGGCAATAACATAATGGGTTTTAGATTTGCCCAGCACGGCAGCAAATGTTCTCTGAACTACCAAACTAATCTTAACATATCGTCTCCTGAATGCTTTGTCATACTCCATTAAAAGCAGTAGACCAAACTGTGTCTGGATCTTCCAGGAGTTCCTAAGGGCCTTAGCTGCCTCTCAAGCACAGTGAGCGCTGGCTCTTAACAGTGCTGGGTTTCCCTTCAAAGCTCTAGAAGGTTATTCCCACAGAGGAACGCGGAGAAGGTAATTTAAACTGAATGCAGTGGTATTCTTTCCAGCGTGTACATTCAATTAAGAAAGAGACATTGTCCTTTTGTTCAAATGATTAAGGTTGTATTTTCAAGAGAAGGCGGCAAAAGATGGAGATGCTTTGAGGAAAAGATTTCTGGGAAGAAGATAGAGGGCAAATCTGTATATAATGTTAGAAAGCGTAGAACATGAGGAAAAATGTGTCGTATGAAAGGCCGAAGGGGTTTTGATCTATTGTATCAAAAGGCAAATAGAATCTGAGGAAGACAATCTTGTAATCAGAACACCAGTATGAACAGGTATAAACCAAATTAAGGAAAGGCAGAAGACGATGAGGAACTGTGAATATTTGAAAATGAAGGATCTGATTGAGAAATTCTTCAGCTAAGATTATGAGGATGGAAAGCGAGCAGAAAGATCTGAGGGCGTTGCCAAAAGGTATTGGTTTAAAGCTGGTAAAAGTCAATGGGCTTGGGAACACTTCAAGTCATTACACACTCTGCTTCCAAGTAGGAAGGGTCTAGTGGTTAGAAAAGGAATTCACAGACCTGTCTACGTGATTTGCCTTTTTCACTGGCTCCCAGCATGACCGTAGGCAAATTGCTTTTTAGACCAAGAACCACGTGTCTCAGCTTCTCTCCACGTCTGCTGCCTAAATGGGATTTTCCTTAATTCTTGTAAAGATCCCTGGTGTCAAATGTTATTATGTATTTAGGACTCTGTCTGGAAAAGAACAGCAAGTCTATTTGTTTGTGTGTCCATTTTCGTATCCATTAACTCCTTTGTTTTATTCACTTGTTTACTGCTTTTTCAACATCCTTCCGACACCCAGCTAAGTCATATGTACCGCATTATCATCTGCCATATAAAGTGATTGTTCTTAGTAATCTTCGGAACTGTTAGGTTTCTTTTTATTTCCTCCCCTCCCTCCACCCAGACATTCATCGCTGCTTCTTTCTGAATTACAATTATTCTTTGTGCAACTGTTCCATCTTTCTTAGAATATCTGGCTTCAGGCTGGTACAAGTTTTATTTGTTATTCATTTCTGGATATTAACTATTCCATTAATATTGCAGTTCTTAATGGTGGGTGCAGACATGATGTTAACGTCTCCTGTAACTTTTTTATGATTGGGGAACTTTTACAGTGATAAACTATTCCTGGAGGGAATGTCTGAAAAGAAATTAAAACAGTATAGTAAATTAAAGTCATAAAAACTTCCAAACATATTGAAAACATAATTTGCCTGTTAAGTACGGTGACCTTTGGGTTATTCTACTTTAAGATCTTTTTTCTTTAAGACTTTATACCCTTTAAGCTACACGGAAGGGAATTGCTCACTATTGAAAATATTCACAGGGCAAGCATTCGTTTTAGCCCGTATCTGGAATTGGCTCATGTTTCAATCAAGCTGGTGAGTGGACTACAAATCACCTGTATGCAGAGAGCAGCACAGAAGGGACTCAGGAAGGGCACACCCGCCTTCCGCTGAAAATTTTCCTCTGATTTATTCACAGATAGAGGAGAAATACTTCGAACATGGCTAAGTCCTAGAAGGACCTTGTCAGTTCTGTAATCTATCAGTGTCCTCAGAACAGTGATGAAGATCATCATGTGCACGACTCCAATATTTACGTGCAAGAAGCCACCTGAAAGATGACAGATATAACTTTATCACAGCAGGTCATTTGCCTTCTGTGATGAATTGAATTCCCTTTTGCTTCCAACTCTCATCTTTTGTCCTTTCTAAACTTCAGTAAACAGAACTGTCAGTTGCTTCCCAGAACATATTTCTCAGATTTCTGTCTAAATTTTCTTCTTTTTTTTTTCTCCCCTCTTCCTTTTTGTTTTAGAGACTAACTGACATAACTGGATGCTGTGAACTTCCATTTCTGCTGTGTTGCTTCTTATAATAACAGCGGAACACGAGAGATGCACACGGGGGAGGAGACCTGGGTTCATACTCTCTGGGCACCCCGGGAAAAAAACACTGAATACCTTTGAGTGTGGTGAAATAGGGGTTTATTTTCTGCCAAACCTCAAATCACTGAGTAAATGTCTGTGAGAAAGACATTTGGACACCTGTACATCTGCTACTGGTAATATAACTGTCTCTTTAAAACAGCATGAGCTCATCTGCTCTGTGACATGGGCTCTCTTGCTCTAATTTTCTCAGCCTAATATTTTTATTTTTAATGCAAAATTATTTTGTTTTATTTACCCCTACTGATGGCTTTGTCTCAAAATTAAGAAAAGATGCGCTATCATTTCTTTGTTATTTTTTTCTTGTAACCCCGTAGTATGTAATTGCAATTTATTGAAGAAAGCTAACTTTGTTTTCTTATTTTCTCCTTACTTGGTTTGTAGTTTCCTTACATATGTTGTGGAGTCAGTTCAGTATTCAGCACCTAATGTAAATGCACGAGTGAAGCATGATTTATGACAATTTAAGCAAATTTTCAATGTCAGGATTGTATAAAATATTTCACATTTTAGTTTAGTATGGCAGGGCAGCAATATCCTCCAGAGTGTGCCTCGCAGTTGTTTATTGTTTGCTTTAGATAGACACGAACGCCACCAGATAAACAAGGAAAAAATGAACTCGCCTTAGTTCAGACGTTTGAGTATCTTGAACTGCATCTGTTTGAGATGCTTTGTTTTATTTTTAATAGTAGACTCAACGAAACACATATTTTTAGATGCTCTCGGAGCCTCCAAATTCACAAGAGGGTATATTTCCCCCCTCACTGTTTCTACATATATACTCTGATTAATGCAGATGTGAGTTATGCATTAGCATCAAGAGGAGAATTTTACTGCAGCTGCTGAGGCGCAGCAAACCTGAGTGGGTGGTGAGGAGAGAATAAACAGTGACTTTCCAGTGGGAGTTTGAAAAGGCTGATGAGGAGTCTGTCTAGAGAAAGACATCTCATCTGTTCTGCTGTATTCAGATTCGTAGACCAGACACCTACAAAAATACACATCATCAGAAGGCTGTTGTAGGATCCAGCGCTGCCCTTATCTGCTGTAAGGCAGATACACATTGATTTTATTTTTTTTCTTTTTTTTGTAGGTAGGAGAATTCTGCAGACTTAAAATACAAAGCAGTACGCAGTCTGGAAGAGTGAATAAGGTAACTGCAACAGTCACTGAAGTCGAAGAGAAACTACTTTGGTCAGAGAGGTCAGCATTTGAGACTCGGAGGGCAAACGGGAGATGAAAATGTAGTGCAGAAATAACTGGAAATGTGTGGTTTTACTAACCGTCAGGAAGAATTATTTGAAATTCTTCCTTACTTTTTTTCTGCTTGTTTTTTCCACACTATTTGGAACATTCTGAAAGCATGAAATGACTGTGCAAACTCTCCAGGAGTGATTTCAATAACTTCTTCCTTCAATACATTTCTCTACGTTTTTAATCAGCTCTAATGCACAGCAACTGCTGCTGGGGGCAAGTGCATAGCAGTGGGGGACTAAGGAGTGTGGGATACAGTAGAAAAAAAAGGGAAAAGGAAAGCAAACTTCGAAAAAAGACAAAAAAGAGATTAAAGAATATATTCAGAAATCTTACTGGTCAGTAAACATTGGAAAAGTTTTACATCTGATTAAGAGTGGATGAGGGCTCAGTTTTACAGAAACATGGAAATTCCTGGCACAACATCTAATCCTCTGCTACTGGAAGAAACTGGCTTGCTTATATGTTCCTCAAGCTCCACTGTGTAGTGAATACGTCATCTGGTAGCTATACCAAGAAAGCATCCTTCTGGAACATCATGACTGGACTGGTGTATCCGCCCAGTCTCTGGAGGGTAAGGCCACTAGTGAATACAACCTTTTCTGCTGCCCGTCTCCTTCCGATGACACAAATGCTGGCACAGTGACCACGAGCTGCTCAAGGAGGAAGGATTGTAAAGAGGGAGAAGGGCTCAAACCTAGAAGTTTGTCCATGCTTCAGGCTATACCCGTGGGTGCACCTGAAGACATACAGAAAGACATAAGGCTGTGCCTGTACCCAGATACCCCCTGGAGGTGAGCTTTGGGAAACCCTGCAAGAAACAGGGTAGTCATAACCCAGCCCTTGGTTTTAATCGGAGTAGTCGGCAGTACAATCAAGAGTCTTCCTAAAACCAACAACTGGCGTATAACTTTTAACACTATTAAGAGGATTTTAACATCCAAACCTGAGGCGGTATTTTGATAGGAAACCAGAAAATAAAATAGTTGCTCTTTTTAACATTATTCTTCATCAGCATCTCAATGCGTTTGAAGAAAAGAGGGTGAAAATCAACGGCCTCATTTTCAGACAGGAAAGCCAAGGTACAAAAAAATTAGATAGTTTGTCCTAGTTTGTGCAGAAACCTGAGTGATCCCCAGGGATCATTAAGAAGAATCCAGCCTATTCTTGGCTAATGAGGCCAAAATGTAAGATGTTCTGGATGTGGCTGAGACAAGATCAGACACACTTTGTGAAAGTGAAAAGTTTACTAGATATTATATCATGTTCCATTCATTGGTGTGAGAGAGGCGAGAAAAGAAATCCTCGATTTGAGGATATTAGCTAAATTAGGAATGTGTGTTGCTTTGTATAATTAATGGTTGGGAAATATTAGAAAAAAGTACAGTCAATTTACAACCAGTCTAATCTAATTGTCCAAACTTAAGGTTATGCACCAGTCTAGATCAATTTATTGTAAGTTTGATTAATTAGTGTCAAGCTGTTTTGGGTTTTTTTGAGTATTTCAGTGTTCTCTATATCTGAACCTGGTGGAATTAGTAGAGGATTCTACTAAGCTGTGACTTTACTAATGTAATTTGATGGCTCAACATCTCAGTGTGCCTAGTTTTCACTACTTGTTCTGCTTTAAGATTTGACATGATCAGTCAGATCTGAGAATTATAATTATGCAGTGTAGAAATAGACTTCAAGATTTTGAGTCCCCACAGAAAAAGCCAGCGGGTATGTAATTAAGAACGAGAAAAAAGGTCGACCTACTTTTTTCATTTAGTCTAAACTTCTGATTGATCCATCTTTATTTCTTTCTATTGATCTATTTATCTGCCTATCCAGTCTGTCACTAATAATCTTGACCTTATTTTGCATTGATTGATCATTTAAACTAATTTCTAGCCTGAATGCTGGTAATTTAATAATGTGAGCCAATTAGGAGTTAAATAGAATCGATAAACCATTCTGAGACATCAATGAGAGAAACATTGAAGTAGCACTGTCTCATTATCCCTTTCAGCATTTTATATTTATGTTTTTAGAGCTGAAGTCAACCAAAGACACTACTGTACCTAGGAAAATAATTCAGAATATGTTGTTACATTTTAGCTATCAAATTTTTCCAGCTTCAGATAATAAAAGCCAGAAAAGGCTGTTAGTTCTCCAACGTCAGCAGGCACTCTTTGTCTAATCAACACCTGGTATGGAAAAAGACTTGTGTTTGACTTCTCACTCCCACTTTCATCACATCTGTAATCCTTGTTTTCCAGCTGTTCTGCCCTTCATGTCTATTACAGTAGTACAAAAAGAGCCTGATACCTTCTTAGCCAACCATCCCACAACTCAGATCAGTGTAATTCACGGAGAAATCACCATTTTGCTAAGAGGTCGAAATGTTTCCTCCAGAGAAAATTCGAAAAGTAGCATTTCTGATACTGGAAGTATCAGAGGAGTTGGTTGGGAGAGAGTTAAAATGGATGTTTTATGATAACTGCACATAATCACATGCTTCCTCCACTTGAGGTATGGTTATCATTGTGGTTTCATCTCACATCCACATACAAACATTTGATTCATTAAGAACCCAAATAAAGCTGATCCTGTAGTTATGTACCTTCAGCTAGCTCACTTGCCTTCATAAGATTCTTTCTTTCAAAGGGCAAGTGTTGGTTACACCATCTTTTGTGCAATACCTTTTGCCAACCTCTGGTTCCTCCAGCAAGACCAAAAGCAAACCAAATACCCAGAAAACAGTTTCATGTCCTGAAAAAGGCAAGAGTGGGAGGTATGTTTGGGGATATTTGTAGGTATCTCCTCCTAAGCCTGGTCTGTATCATAGGGAGAGTTGCTTGCAAAGAGATCCACCCCTCTTCCTTACTGAATACCTTTGTGGAAAAGCTATTTTCTCATCTATTGCCTACGTGTCTAAACGAGCAAATAAATATGCAACAATATATGAAAACCTAGCAGAATCTGAGATCTGTTAGGTTTTCTCTTACAATTTTTATCTCCCTCTTATTCCAAAATTAAAAGTTTCTTTGGTCCATCGTTGCTTGCGTTAGATGAATTATAACTATGGTTTCCCACAGGCTTGAGTCCAATTTGTTGTTCTTGCCTCTGGATGGTGACAGGCACATTCTGCTAGCCCAGGAGCCGGGCCATATGTAAGTGTTAATAGCATGCATTAGCTCTGTTGTAAGCTTCTTGTTTGCTTTCCTGTAAGCCCTATCAGATGTTGCTCTTTTGATTTGGAGTTTATTTTGCTTCATTTCATTGCCTTCCTGATAAATCAGTCCTAGCAACAAAACACAGATGATTATGGTTTTAGACATAAGCTTCTGTGAAGGTGCTAGATACTGTCCATGTGCCATTGAGCAGCCAATATAATCCTTCCTCTAAAATCTTTGTAATTCTTTGTAATCCCCTCCCTTAATTCTACTTTTCCAGCTGGATGGACAGTGTAGTGGCACTGGCCTGCCCCTCACCGGCTTCTGATTTAGGGTTGTTAGCTCTGTTCTGCACATGTCCCTTCTCCGTGCCAGAAAAAAATTAGCTCTACTGGCTGCTATGTAAATCCAGATGTTTGCCACGTGAATAATTCTTAGTCTGTCTGAAAGCCTATGACGCAGAAGGGGAAGGATACTACAGGCCAAATAACAACCTACTGGGATCCTGCTTGCCAATTACTTCATGTGGGGGAAGAAGGGAGGGTGCGCCAGCCAGGCCCACAGGTAGTGGCACATCAGCGCTCACATCAGCGTCGGCACACCACAGCCACCTCCTGACTTCAGTTTTCTTGCACTGGATCTTTTTGGAGTTTCAGCTGTCTGAATCGCGAATGGGATGAACAGGATAAGCAACAGGCTCAGCTGTGGCATAGCAGTCTGAGCCAAAAAGTAACATATGCCTTTCCCCCTGAAAAAAAAACCCAAAAATCACTAACCCTCCCAACAGCAAGCAATTACGGCAACATTTTAACAGGCATCTGCAGTCAAAAAGGCAAAGACAGCACTGGACTGCATGAGAGGAAAAGAAAGAAGAATCACGGAATCACGGAGTTTTCAGAGTTGGAAGGGACCTCTAGAGATCATCTAGTCCAACTCCCCTGCCAAAGCAGGATTGCCCAGAGCACATTACTCAGGACTGCATCCAGGCGGGTCTTGAAAATCTCCAGAGAAGGGGACTCCACCACCCCCCTGGGCAGCCTGTGCCAGTGCTCTGTCACCCTCACCGTAAAGAAGTGTTTCCGTGTATTTGAACGGAACTTCCTGTGTTCTAACTTGTGCCCGTTACCCCTCGTCCTGTCACTGAGAACCATTGAAAAGAGCCTGGCTCCATCCTCCTTCAACCCACCGTCTAGATACTAGAATATAGGGATATTATACGCTGTTGCAGAACCAGATGACATATCCCCATTTTAGATTATAGGCACACAATATTTTTTAAAATCTGTTGTAAAATCAAAAAGTAAATTGTATCAAGAGACAATGAACAGTTCGTTGATATTGTTAGTGGAGGAGTAGGAAGAATCTCCACAAAAGTAGTATAGGATGACAGGGAGGGTTTGGTCTGGTAATAAAAAGCTATAGGAGAATGACATCAAGATTAACAACAGGATCCATCTGTCCTCCTCCTTTCCAAGTTCAATGACAAGGAAGAGAGCTTTTTAAACAAAGCAGGAAAATTCTTCTCCCTCCCCCATCTGTGCAGTGTATAAATACCCAGCTGCAGTGTATCTGGGAAAATAGCCTAATTTTTTCACGGGTGTTGTCATTTGTGTGCCAGAATCACATGTACGGTTGGACTTATTATTACCAAACTAAGAGCTTCTGGCCCTCAGGTTTGTGGGATACAGGTTGGTCTATAGGAAATTAGACAGTACATGACCGTGTTTGACAGTCTTTTCTAAAGCTTCTGGATTGATAGTTGCACAGTGTTCATGCACTGTGAAAACTGGTTTTCATGGTGTCCTAAGGGATTGCCACACAGACTTTGGAGGAAACAACAATAATAATACTACTGCTGATTGAGGAACAAGATTATTGGTGAGAAACAGTGACATCGAGGAGATCTGGTATTGAAGAGACAAATTTTCATGACAAAACCTTTCAAATGAACTACATCTCTAATTTCCTCTATGCCCACTTTTGCCTTTGTAGGCTCTCTTGAACCTTGATGGTTGGTACTCACCATTTGAGGGAAGAGCACCACTACGCTGCAGGTTTCTGAG
The DNA here is from genome assembly GCF_965231255.1 of Vanellus vanellus. Classification (NCBI taxonomy): domain Eukaryota; kingdom Metazoa; phylum Chordata; class Aves; order Charadriiformes; family Charadriidae; genus Vanellus; species Vanellus vanellus. The sequence goes on along the minus strand of NC_138915.1, from coordinate 10,763,444 downwards.
GCTGTTGTATAGTCAGCTGAGTTTACATATACACACACAAAAAATTCGTTTCATATTTCCTATAGCATTCTCTGCTAATCAACCATCCTGCAAAACATCCCAGATTCAGATTCAAAGCAAGAAAAGAGGTTAGAGAGCACAAAAGGGGGGTGGCAATGAAAGTTTTAGAGGGAATACAAATTCTAAAGATGGAAAACTTGGAAAAGTACAGTGGAAGGCTAAGAGTAAGTAGATGGTAGTTTACCTTGCATCGGAATGAGAAAAGGGAAAGTGGAATCTTTACCTTTGTTGCAAAGATACACTTTTTCCTTTGTTGTTTTTTGGGGAGTTTATTTGGGGTTTTTGTTTGGTTTATTGTTTTTTTTGTTTGTTTTTGTTTTTGTTTTTTTTTTTTTTAATTAAAGTAATACATAATTTAATTTGGGGTTGGGGGGTGGGGGTGGGGGTGTTTGGTTGGTTGGGTTTTTTTAATTGCAAACTATTCCACAAATTGAAAATCGATGCAGGTCAAAATGAGTCCTCCGTTTTCAGATCTATAATCTATATATTTTTTTTTTGTCTGCCTCTAAAAGTTAGATCAATGGAATAGATTTCCTTTAAGAGCAAATGAGGGTTGTCCATCTCCCTTCCTCACAACCCAGTTATAATTTTTTTTCCATGTAACCTTTTTTTGCATTATTTCTAAACCTTGCTGTGAGTAGATTTGCAAAAAGTGAAATAAAGTATCTGGAGACTCCATTAATAGAGTCCATCCATTAGTGATAAAAAGCATTGGATTAAGACTCTTACATCAGTGGCATTTCCTAATAATATTCAAGATTTCTTCCAAACATTCCTTTATTTGATTTTTTTTTTTGTCCAGAAGTTATGTTTCTATAAAAAAGTCATTTTATTTAATTTCACTTTGTTACTCTTTCAAAATTCTCTTTTTGTCCTTCATTTTGAATTTTAGTTTTCTCTTCATTAAACTTAAAAGAAAACCACACGTATTTAACCGCCAGCTCTTCAGAGCTTAGAGACTAAATTGCCTTGGAAACCAGAAGTTTATGTAAGGATAATGGATTTCTGTTATTTGATAACTCAGCAATCTAATTATGTAGTGACAGATATAGTTCTGATTACATCTAAATTTATGATTGGTTAAAATTTCATTTTACAAGAATAGATTAATGATTAAATATCAAATTATCTGTAGATTTTTGTATTTTGATTTGTTCATCATTCCATAAATACAGATAATAAAATGAAAATCATCGCAAGAACTTGTTTAAAAATTAAAAGAAAATTATATATTGAAAACCAATCCTGAATTTTGCATGGGACATGATTAAACTGGGTTATAAAATATTGCATATTTAATCTCGCAGAGAAAAAGCTCCTGGTGGTTAGACCCGGGTTATTCAAACTCAGTATTCAAAGATGACATAAAAGCATTTGGAGTATCTATGTCAACTGAAAGGATAATGTAAGTCCTCCACACAGCACGGGCACGATCATCGGTATCAGCTTCGTATAGAAATGCAGCTGCTGTTCTCCGTCCCTTGAGTCGGCGCTTTGTGGAGGATCTGTAAGCGTTCCCCAGGCTGCACACGCCGGGCTGCAGCGTGCTGAGGGCTATCGGTGGTGCATCTAAGAAACCCGTTTTCTCTCCTGCTAAGTCAAAGCACCCCTCCTGACAGGTGCTGTGAGGAGGAACAAGCTGAGCTGGTTTCGTGCTGCAAAGATGCAATTCCTTCATGATAACCAGTGAAAGGAGCAAGAGGACCGATAAGTTAGCAAACTAAGCAGGGAACCTCGGGGGCAAAAACGGCAAAAATGGTACTTTCTAATACACAAGGAAATAAATAGGCAGTTCCTAGACCGCTGCTTGGATATTTTTTATTTCCAGCATCCTGTTTGATCTTATCAGATTTGACCTAGCCACGCGTTCCTTTTAAAGGAATACCTGTAACCGAGGGTGCAGCTTGTGCCCGGGCTTGATGGTGGCTTTGCGTTTTAAAATTTTCCACCACACTGTCGCAATTTTAAACTTTATTGGCTCTGCCAGGGCCCACTTCCTCCAAGATGGAGCAAACAAAAATATTTGTGCAGTGATAATCCTTCTAGATTTATGCTCTCAACATGCAGTTCACCACATGGGCTGAGGATTATACGAGGATTGAAACAAATTTCAGATAAAATTATAATGTAACACCAAAACTGCTATTTCTGATTTGGATACGCTTTCCTTGTTGCTGTCTATTCCTAGCAACTCTCCCCAGTTACAAATTTAAGCGCCAGTGTTACTTTCTTTTGTTTTCTATATTTCAATATGGTACTATTAATGTTGTAATTTTTGATTAAAATGTAAAAGTAGTTTGTGCGAGAGAAAATGTCTTGGGAAGTATCACTAATTCACACAGCTTGCACACTACTGGAGTCCTTTCCAACATCAATTCTGTCTTGTTCTTTCTCATAAATATTCACAGGAAGCACTCCTCCTTAGCTTTAAAACCTGACCCCAGGATCCATCAGCCTTACCGTCTCACTAACACTATCGGACAGAGATTTTTATCTTTATAATCCTGAAGAGCACTGTCACAGTAATGCTGGTTTCTAAATAGTAAGAGGCAGTCCTTTATTGAAATGAACGTCAGAAAATGTATTTATTTTTTTTTTACACTCTTTCATAAATCAGAGACCTGAGGGTGTTTTGCTCAAACTTTCCTAAAAGTGTTACTGTTTAACAGAATTGACCATTGATAACTTTTAAATAAAGGAGCTGTGGTTTAGAAAATCTTGGGTGGGACTTCATAAATGGATGCTTAAACATGAAAAATCAGGTTAGGAGTGCTATATAGCAAAATTCATCTTCAATGCAATGCCTAATTTAAATGCAGTGTCTCAAACAAGGGCTTCCTTCACAAGTCGTCTACAAATTCTTCGCAAGTCGTGTGTGACCTTTGGGAGCGCCTGGGAAGTCCTGGCTCAGAGCACATGGAAACAAAGGTAACTGATATTATTTGGTTTTGCTCTACTGCCTGTTGTGTTCAATGAAGTTGAAGATGTGGCAATAGCATAGACAAGACAAAGAAAACCTCTTGACAAATTCCCTTGTCAATACACTTGTCTTGGTTAAAATACACGATGGCAAATGATGTGGAAGAACTTACCCCAGATGCACTGTCAGATAAACCTGACACGGGCTGTCCGCATGCCAGCTGCAATGGAAGTTAGGCACTTTTTGATTACTGACTGCAGAGGAAGCCTCTGTTTTCATTGCTCACATTATGTCTTATTTGGGGTACTTAATGCATGTATCACTTGGAGGTCACATATAGAGCAGTAATGAAGCAGTACGCCAGCTATCGAGGTACTATGCCAAAAACAGAAGTCTGAACTCAGCTGCAACCTTCTGTCTGTCCTGCTTGCCTGACCCCTGCAAGCATGTTACTCACTGGGAGATGGGGGATTAATCAGGAAACCGGTAATGATAAAACAAACTGGGTACAGACTCTGCAAACCCCTGCTCATGAGTCGTATCTAAGACTAGATAGCTGGAGAGTTCTTTGAGGCCAGTATTGAGAAAGCATGACGTGCAGTGCCAGCACTGACACACAGACCCTGATTTCCATGTGAGAAAATTATAGCATAATAAAGATTATTACAGTACCATCGCAGCTCAGTAAGCTTTCTCACTTCCACTCAAGTCAGGTGAGAGCTCCCTGTGCGTTATTACATCTCTGTCGTATAAACCACAACCATTCAAAGGAAGGTTAAATAAAATAACAGACAGTATCATTAGATAAAATCAAAGGGTTAGTAAAAATTAGGAAAGCAAGCTAGACTCACTTTTTGTACTTGACTTAGCCAGTTGATGTTAGACATCGTGTTTGTTGCTGAAAACTACATCATCTACCCTACTTCAGTAGAGAAGCTTACTTGGGAGAATGCACTGAATGCAAACGTCTCTGGGCTTTTGGGTTTAAATCAGCCATTAGCACTGCCTTTTATTTTATCCGATTCACATTTATACACTCAGGAAGGGAATCGTTTCTTAGCTGAGCAATAGGGGTTTGCATTTTCCTCTTTACATCCTCAAGTACAGACAATAACCCCCTAATGAGAGTTGAGGGCTGTTTTTTTTTTTTCCATTTGATGCACATTGAGGGAAGAGATTTCAATGGGAAAAAGTGATCAGTGATGGGTGATTGTTTCTTTCTTGAAATTTTGCTGGAAGTCTAGAAAGGCAATTAAATGTTAAAGGCTGCCACATTCCTCAAGCAGCAGTTTACCTCCTGTGCTAAAGGAGAGAACTGCTATCACACACAACTGGAGATCACAATGCTATTTTAACTATAAATTTACGCAAGCTATGTCCTTTAGCTTAAGCTGTATGCTGCAGTGAGTCAGCTAATACAGAATAGGGTTTAAAAGAAGTTAATGCACCAGCAAATGTAGCAGGACCTAATTCAGCTTGACGGAGTAACGTGCCGCACTCAATGTGAAATACAGACTATCTTGGGAACACAGCTGGATACTTTCTGGACCAGGGTCACACCAGAGCCTTGAACCAGACCCAGAGAGATTAAACTAGCCTAACTAATAGTAACAATCCTCTTCTTGTAGAAATAGTCACTGGAATTACTTTATGTTCTCCCAGGTGTCTGCTTGGCTCTAGTGCCCACGGGTATACCCCCTTGGGAGTTTCAGAAGGAAGGAGAACAGGCCAGCCCCGCTCCCTGCCACAGATTCTCTTTTGAACTCTCAACAGATCACGTATTCTGGGCGGTTGCTATGAAACACAGGCAATTGTCACTGTGTCTCTGTCCCTGTTTGCCAGATAGGGTTAAACCCATCTCTTGCCCAGGAATATACTCAGATATGTTGTGAGGAACATATTGCAGATCAGACAAACACGGAAGAAATATCAGATGCGCAAAGATTTAAAAAAAAAAAAAAAAACAAACAAACTCAGTTTGTATTGCTGATAAAGAAGCATAAGATTACAGCTTTCATAAACTTTCTAATTCTCTTAGGAAGATTACTGGAAAGTTCTCCTCTAGAGCTGCTTATGTGGCAACATCAATAACAAAACAAAAATAAAGCTTCAGTTCTCCCTGAAGTTCTTGTAAGTTGAAGCTATAGCTCCAGCTCCCCATATCTGATGAATAGAGAATGCAGCAGTATTCTCAAATTTCCTAGGTTTTATAGAGACCGTGATTCACCCTTAGAGCCACTGGTAGTTGTGTGATAATTGAAGAGAAATCTGAGATTCTGTGAAACAATGAAGAAGCAAATACTCTTGAGCATCTCTTAAAATGGAGATATTTTTTCCCCCCAGAGTATTTTGTTCTCGGCAAACGCAGATTTAGATGTTTGTGTTGGGAGTTGCAATCTGCATACTGTTTATTTTAGGGAGAAGTTTTATAACAGATTCTTCCTTTTAAATACCCAAAAGTGGTAGATCAGAATATTCCTGACTTTTATCAGAGTTTGTATATATCCACATTTTGCAATGGTCATACAACTTTCCCCCTCTTTTTTAACCCCCATAAAGTGGTGACATCTCTAGTAGTGCATCTTTTGCTTCACAACACTGATAGGTGCAGCCTCGGTCTGGGGGAAAGGTGGGGATGCTTGGTCGTTATATGAACGTGAAAATGAATGTGTGTTACATGAAAGTGCCTTATCTTGCACTAGTCCTTATCTAATCCCTCCTCACTCCCAACTTTCTCTTCTGGGGCAGTCTGCGCAGTGCTAATTATCTTGAGCCAAACCTATACAAGTATTTAGGTACCTAAAAATGCGAATACTTGTATTTACAAAAGTGTAAGTAATTAGGCAAATCCTCTAAAGGTTTTGACTCAAAATTTCCCAATTACGTCTGCTGATATCTCTTTTAGAAGGCCTCCCTGGGTGCCTTTGTGAATGTTACGCTTTTAAATATCTAACTGTGGCCTTCCTGTGTGTTAGAGTGTTGGGTGAACCGCTGTTATAGCTGTGCGATGCGAGAAAATGGCACACATATTAACAATCAACACGCTGTACCATAGATGCTCCATTAATAACCATTCAGTACTCGAGTTTGAATACATCCATTTTTCTGTTTGCCCAGTTACACACCAGAGACTCCGGGCAGGCTTTGTGCAGTCCCCATTGGCAGCACAAGCCTGACGCTTGCAGAATAGAACAGCTTGAACGTTTCACAGTTGCAAATCAGATTTCTCTATCCGAGCAGCGATTTTTAAAAGGCAATATTCTCCTTTTTACCTAATTCTGTTGCTCTCTGTGTAATGGATAGAAGAAATTGAAATACCCTGGGTTTATCCTTGGATATTCAGCTGAGAAGAAAATAAACATCCAGGCACTGCTCTGTGACAATGGCTCTCTGGGGAAAGAGAGATACACGCGCTTTTTTTCCCCTGTTCTGCAAAAGATCCCCGAGTAATTTTTCCAGGTCATTTTATAGAGTCAGCATAGCTCCCGACACATATGTTCTTCTCCCCCTAGAGCAGGGGGCACAATAACTCATTACTACTGTAGGGCTCTTGCTCAGTGATTTAGTCAAGTTGCTGTCTGACTCCCTGATTAATTCACACAGCTTCCTCAAAAACTCGTACTTAACAAAGTGACAGAGTTCTGGCTCGGCAGGTTCCCACTCTCTAGCAGAATAACCGTGTGGCCTTCTGCAGCACGCAGGCTGCTGGAAAAGCTTCTGGGTCTGGACAAGCTGTTTGAAAAGTGATTTGGCTGCAAGACAAAGCCATGCTGGCTGAACCTCCGTGCTATCTCCCAAGGAGATTGCCATGGTAGTGCAGATACCCTATTAACAACCTTCTCCGTTTGCTTCTGTCTCACTGGGCGGCAAAAATACTTGTTTAAAGGCAAACACAAAGGCTGTCAAACAGAAAGGCAAAATAAATAGCTGAGGTCTGATAGCACATCCCAAGTCATGGATCAGGGGCCAAGTGCACATGTGCAAATCAACACATGTTTAAGAGCTACGTATGCACAAATGCCGCTTTCTAGAAGCAGCCACTTGTCCCGGTCTTCACACTCTGCACCTTGGTTTTGTCAGCCCCAGGGTCCTCCAGCCACTGTATCGTTTCACACACAACCGCTAGCCCGTGTTGCTCTTTGCCCTTCCCTACCTTCTTCTAGATTATGTGTTTTCACCTTTCGCCTAGTTGTCAGTTGGCATCTCAGCATTTATCTTTGCATTTTCTGTTCTTTATCAGCAGCCTTCTCCCTCATGGCCAATTTGTATTTCATGCTAATATGCAGAAAGTGGATATATAGGTAAAAGAGCTAATTAGGAACTTTAAATTGAGTCTCAGAAGACCCAAGTTCTGCGGCTAGGTTTAAAAAAATACTTTTTGTCTCCTGAATATAAATCTAACAATATACAAACTTTCATAGCATCTTAGATCAGAGCACAGAAAGAATCCGTTTCCTGTAAATACAACAGAGTTATTTACCCGTTGTAAAAAGGGGGTTGGACAAGATGACCTTCAGATGTCCTTTCCAATTTCAATTATTCTGTAAAATTTATACATCTGAGCAAGAAAAGCCACTTCTAAGGATCTCCCCTAACAAAATCATCTCTACTGTTTCATGCATGTTGTATTTATGTCTGAGAGAAGGCAAATTAGAAAGTTTTGGTGTTCCACAAAATGAACCAACTAAGCTGTAACTGAGATGTGGGACTGGGAATGTTGTAACACCAACAGAACGTAGCGAGCAGGGTTTGCACCGATTTGTTAGCTAATTCAGAAGGAGTCTTTTGACAAGCCGCAACAGACACGAACGTCCTGTGGTGCAAACTCAGCATTTGTTCTTACTCCTCCTTTACAGAGAGTGTGAAAAAGGGAGCGGTTTGTAGTTTGGAAATGGCCATTCCAGCAGGTAAATATTTCCTTCTGCAGTTTAACAGTGTCTCGGAGAATCTTTCCAATAGCTATGAACAGCAGTTAGGAACTTTAAACCCCTTTTCTTCCTATTAGATTAATTATTTCTATAAGGTAATCATGGACAGGCATGGGCAGGGATCAGCTCTCCAGTCTTCTGAAAACATATGAGAGAAAAACATTGTCTTAAATAACTTCTAGTTATACAAATAACTTCTAGTTATACAAGCATAAGAAATAGACTTAGTAATATACCTGAATGTGGAGTAACAGTGCAACGTTTGTAGTTAAAGAGCACCATTGTGTTCTTTCTGGACTTTTCAGTTGAGTGTCTGATCCAAAAAATTATGGGAAAAATCCTTTGGAAGTGTCCCCTCCAAAAATATTTTGCTGAAAATCAAATTAAAACTTTTATTTCTTCTGTTTGGGGTGTTTTTAAGCTCAATTTGTAATTAAAATATTTTCATTTTCTAATTGAAACAGTTCTAAAATTGAAGGTTGAAATGCTCTATTTATAACATGCTAACATCAAGTGATTGCAATTAGCCAATGGCACCCTCTCCGTGGCTGTTATTCCTTTAACCATAATTGCCATCAAATGTTTTACAGGCAGCATGGTGCAGGAAATTTAACGCTTTTCTAAAATCTGCCTTCTCTTCCATGTGCTTACAGGATAGTCGCTAATACAAGCCAGCCAAAAGATTTGTCTTTTGTTCCTTCATACATTTACCCCATCATGTCATTTCCTACATTTTAACGATGTCTCTGATGATGAATAAGGAACCAACATATCTGCAATGTCAGAATAAAAATGGAAGTAAATGTAAAACAACAGAGGCTTTTGTGAAAATTTAATTTGTATGATTTATACTTTAATTATAATAAAAGTAGATTAGAGAGGGCGGGGGTGTCATTGGGATTGCGTTCTCTGCAGGCTTTTGCTATCTGGAGCCTACAGAGAGTCAGTTTTGAGATAGAGTGGGAAGGAAAATAAAAATACAGCTAACTATAAAAGTATAAAAGATTATTCATGTATTCTCTTTATAGTTATCCTCAGCACTTTCCTGAGCTCTGATTTTGAAAAGATTTTTGTTTGGATTTAGATTTATGCCAAGCTTTGCTGCCCCGAGTTGCTGTCCTGATTTCAGTGGTTTGGGTACATCTAAATAACCTGAGGTATTTGTCTTTCTGGGATAGAAGCTGTGTTTATCTAGCTGGATATTTGTCTCCAAAGGCTTTGGATGAGAGCATAGAATACCTTGGGTAGTGTAACAAGCTCTGCAGAACATTCATACTTCATTTATATTGCATATGAAATTTAATTTTCTAGGGCTGCTATTGGAGGTGCTGGTGACTGCAGGAAGAGGTAATTTTATGTCTCTTATATGAACAGCAAAGACCTAGGTAGGTAAATACTGTGTTCTCAGGCAGGACGAGCTACATTCTAGAGTCAGCTGGAAAACGTAGGTCTGTTCCATGTGAGATGTTATGCCCCAATCATTACAATAAAAGTGGAGTTCCTTCCTAAAATGCTTATCATTGATGAAACACCATCACACCTTGTTTACTCACTCTCCTTGTCATTTTGTGGAGGGGTAGCAGTGATTGAGCAGCTATTAATTTATCTGTTATAATGCATTTACTTTAGAGAAGGCCAAGTCAATGAAATGCAGGTATCTGTTCAAGGAAAAGATGGGAAGATTTGTGAGGATCTGAGTTCCGGGGAGAATTTCACACGACAGATTTACTACTGCTCCCATATGACTTCTTTTGGCACGGCTGTGCTTTCCCCGTTGTAACGCCATGTCATTCTGCAAAGGGGCTGAAAAGATTCCAGGATATGGGAGAGTAACAGAGCCCACAAAGATTAGGACCAAGACCTTGAACTCAGTTGAAGAGCTGTGGGAAGTAAGCATTAACATTCAATTTCTGCCTCCTGCATTTTCAGGCGAGAGTGTCCTTCGTCAGTGCCTATGGATTTGTTTCAGTTGCAGGATCTAGTCTTCATCTGCACGCGGCCACACAGATTCTATTCTTCTATCAAAACTTTACCTGACTTCCCCACCTACTTACAAAGTATACCATTGGGCAGTATTTCTCCAGAGCTAAAGTAGGCTGCCGGGGTTTGTTCCCTGACCGCTGGTGCACTGCAGTGGCTGGGTGAATGGAGGGGGATGCAAGATGGTGTTCGTACTGTTTCTGGTCTCAGGTCCTAGTATTATTCTGCTTTCTTGCAGTAGAGATGCCGTAACTGGGAGCCCTTCCATTAATGTTTGCACTAATACAGCAGAAAATAAAGCAATTTTCTTTTCTTTGCAACAGTATTTCTTGAACTGCTGTAAGCGTGACCCGTTGTCATGGTTTAACCCCAGCCAGCAACTAGGACCACGCAGCCGTTCACTCACTCCACACGCCTTGTAGGAGACGACTTCTAAATTCCCTGAAACAAATGGTGAGAGCCAAAAGACGGGGGAGGCCCTCTGAGCCTCACTGAGGAATGTCTCAAACACTAGCAAAGACTTTGAGATATGGCTGTAGCCAAGGGGTGGGTAACGTGGAGTCTGGACAATGTAGGCCTTGTGCTCAAAGAACTGACAAGGCTGACACCTTCTTATCTCAGGTGTGACCCAGGAGAGAAAACTCATCTGGACAGCACAGGGTGCGTCTGGGGGGGAGGAAATCTTGTGAAGACAAGGCTTTCTGCTCAACTTGTGAAACTTGTTAGTTTCTTTGTTTTCAGGGCCATCATGTCCGATAATGACCTTTGCTTCATTAGCCATGGAATGCATATTAACGTTCACACCCCTGTATATGCTAATGAAGATTATCCAGATCATGCTAAACATACATGACTATAGGACTCATCTGTCCACCCAAATCATGCTACACGTCACCTGGAGGGAAGAGAAACCTGAGCATGGTAACAGTGGGGTGGGTCGTACTGATACTGCGAACATAAAAGGGGAAAATAAGTGCCCCTAGAGACCTCTTTTTTCCCTGGACAGAGACTTTTTTCCCTGGACATCCACAGAGGAGCGCTCCTACTAACCAGAAACCCCCGTTGGCTGGACCAACGCTGGAACCCGGACCGGTGATCTTTTTATCTCTCTCTCTCTCTCTTTTTCTCTATCCCTCTGTTTCTCTTTCTTCTCTCTTCTTCTTTTAAAGTTAACTATGTAACTCAAGGCATATCTTACCACTCGCTATAATTCACGGTATAATTTGTTGTGTATCTGTTGTGAAGTAACGCAAAGCGTACTTAACCACTTGCCGTACTGTGTTTTACCGTTTGCCATAATTTGTTATATACCTAACCAATTATCGTGGACGTAGTTAAGACATATATTAATCACTGTGGGAATCTAATAAATGCTTTGTATGGACCTTGAAAGTTGCCTCACCTTAGTCCACACTGTTGGGGATTTGCGAATCTGAGGCATTTATTTGGCCCCCCTCTCTTGTGAGTGGGGCGTGACATGCCTCCCCCCCCCCCCACCCCGTAGACCAGGGAGAAGAAGGAGAAAAAGGAGGGGGTAAAAAGGAAAACAAAAGAAAACAAAACAAACCCCCCAAATACTTGTGGATTGAGATAAAGACAGTTTAATAGAACAGCAATGAAAGAGAAAAAAAAAAAAAAGATATTCATGGTAAAAGAATCTACAAAATAAAGTGATTCAACACGAATTGCTCTCACCACCCGCTGATCAGTTGCCCAGCCCATCCTGAGCAGCAATCGCCGATCCCTGCCCCCTGGCCAACCCCCATTTATACACTGAGCACGACGTCTATGGTGTGGAATATTTCACTGCCCAGCTTGTCCTGTCTAAGCTCCCTCTCACCTTCTATGGGAAGCTGAAAAAGTCCTTGACTTCCTGTAAACATTACTTAACAACGACTAAACCAACATTATTCTCATACTAAATCCAAACCACAGCAGCTATTAGGCAGACTATTAACTCTATCCCAACTGAACCCAGGATGCCCATTTATGGGCTCCAGTCTCTTCTCATAACTCTCCTTTTCTCTCCCTCTTTTCTGCTCTGAAAACTCCTGCAGCACCTGCACCTTTTATTCCTGGCAGCTCCTCTGTTCATCTAGGGCAGAGGGTCGAGAACTAGTTAAAATTACTGAAGCCAGTTGTAGGAGGACAGAGCTGTGCCCAGCAAGTCTAAGCTAGTGTGATTTTTATGACTCATTTATGACCACTAAAGGGCTGTAAGCCACAGTTTGAGAAACATTGTGTAGGAACTCAGCTCTGGACAGTTAGTCCAGAAACTAAGGTAAGTTATACTTGGTTAAATCCAGTATAAATAAGCTCAGGCTTGGACCCAAGTCTGAAAAATCTTTATTCAACGCATTTTTAAGCTAAAATGCTAGTAAATGTCACTAAAATGTTAGACTGAAATGTCACCTGTTCTTTCATTACCGTCCCCATTTTGTATCAGGTTGTGTTGACTTCATATCTCAGCAACAACGCAGATGCCATTCTCATTTGTTTCTGAGGCAAGAGAAAAAAACAGGTAGAAGCAAGACAGACAAAAGCGTATTCCCTGCATAGAACAGGGTAAAGAGCCAACCAGAAAATACCCGTTTTCAAAATGAATGTTTACATTTGATAGGAAAAGGCTGACCTTTATTGCACGGGCATGTATTATTCCTAATCTGCAAGAAAGTAGAACAGTGACTGGCAATAGAAAGAAGATCTATTCAGAGAATTTACATATAATTTGCATATAATGGGTTTTTCTATTGTTTATTTTTCTTGCTTCTGTTTTGGAACTGGCATTTAATTTCATTTCATCTTTCTGTATTCTGTCTGATGAGACAGAATTTGAGTTACTGAGTCATTTTCAGGTAACCTACTGCTTCAGCACGTCACAGACATTTCATGGAAGGAACTTGGGTATAGTAAGCCATAAAACAATTGCAGATGGTTTGGGGAGATAAAGGGAAACACAAGATCTAGTTCTTATTTCTTCAGTCATTTACCCATATTTCTTGTAGCAAAGTGAATTGTTTAACGTTAAACTGTACGTATTCGTTTCCTCTAAGATTAAATAAGTGTTATTAGGAATTAAAATTAATATATCAAAGCACAAATTCTGATGTGTGTATATGCCCATTTTGTGTGCATACATCCACCTATGTGCAAGAGAGTGCTAATGTATGCCTTTTATCAAGCAAGATAAAGCAACATGCGCCAGAAGCTCTTCCTTGGGGAAAGAGAAATCAGAAACTGGAAGATAAAATTTCTTTTACTAAAAAAAAGTTGAAACAGCCAAATCTTTCAGCTCTGTGTCTTGGCACTTTGTCCAGCTTACTTTTGAAAGATGAAGAGATGGACAAATTACCTCAACAGTGTCTTTGAGGTAGGAACGGCAATTCATCATAGTAAGTCACAGATGACTCCTGTGCTCCCTTCAATCTATATCCATCTGTAGTTTCTTTCCTTATACTGGAATCGTAAGCTCTACCGGGGCATGAAGTAGGTTTTGTTCTTTGGTTGTAGTATATTCCCCACAGTGGCTTTCTAATCTGCAGCTAGAACTGTAGTTGTTGTTATATTATGCTGCACACAGTAAAATATTTTACTGTGACACAAGGCAAAGACATGCTTTTCCTCATTGACCCACCACCACCCAGTCACCAGTAGTCTACTCCCTAAATCTGTGGAAGCAAAGACTTTTCTGGAGTAGCCTTCCCTGCTCAAGTGAAGACCAGAAGACAGAGAGAGACAGACAGAGAGTAGTAATATTCCTGAGGGAGAGACAAAAAGGTACACCCAGCTGAATGAATAGATCTCAAAGCTTAATGACTTAAAAGGGAAGACATCCTCCCTCAAGCTACCCGTATACAAAAGTATAAGTAAAGGAAGTTCCCAGTGGATTGTGTAATTCGCAGGGTATGAGAACTCCTGCAATCCCAGGAGAAAGCAATTGAATTTCAATGATAAGATTAAATAAAAAGATATTAAAATAAAGAACAGACATGACCAGCTCATCAAAGTATTTATTCTGAAAGAAGTCTACAGGCCCGTACGGGCATGAAATCTCAAGAGACTTATTAATGAATTCTTTTCCTTCGATATTTTAGCCTAATTGGTTGCATATTTTTCAGGCTGCGCAGTCCATTATGCTCCATGGGATTCATGTTCTGAGATTGTATGCTTAAAAAAAGTAAAAGACAACATCTTCACATGATCAAACACACCATGAGCAATCACTCTAAGAGAGCAGGTCAATCGCATTTAATCTCCCAAAAATATTACAAAGGTGCAGTCTAAGTTTGATTGCTATTAAAATAAAGAGAGGGAAATGTCCTTCCTCCATTAATTTTTTAGGCAGCTGGAACTGTTTTAGCCTTGTTCATCAGTGACCCTGAAACTAGGGAGCCTGATGCAATCAAAACTGTGCAATTGGGAATGCGTGATTAAGAAGAGGCAAAACACTACATGATGGCAATGAGGATAGAAAGCGCCGACAGGGACAGTGTTAGTTCACCCTTGGGGATAATAGAACAATAAAAACATGATAAACATGATAGAGAAAATGGATTGATTTTGAATTTAACAGTGGATGGCACAGAGTAGCAAAGAGCCATTAAGATGATTAAGGGATTGGAGCATCTGTCATAGAAGAAGAGTCTGAGAGAGGTGGGACTGCTCAGTCTGGAGAAGAAGAGGGTCACGGGGATCTTCTCGAGGTGTATAAATATCTGATGGAAGGAGAAAAGAAGACAGAGCCAGACTCTTTTCAGTGTTGCCTGGTGAGAGGACAAGAGGCAACGGGCACAAACTGAAACACAGGAAATTCCATTTAAACATAAGAAAACACTTTCCCACTGTGAGGATCCTCACACACTGGAACCGGATGCCCAGAGAGGCTGTGGAGTCTTCATTCTTGGAGACATTCAAAACCCAGCTGGGCTTGTCCCTGGGCAGCCTGTTCTAGCTCCTTCTGCTCTGAGCAGGGCTTGGACTGGATGGTCTCCAGAAGGGCCTTCTCACCTCAGGCCATCCTGTGACTCTCTGAGCTGACTCATTTGCTTAAAATCAATTAGTTTTGCAGCATTGTTTGGTAATGATGTAAGCTGGTCGATTTTCCTACAGCTACATTTACATGAGTTGCCTCATAAGCAAGGAAACAACTCATGAAACCTTATAACTACCGCACAAGCTTTTTCTGATCTATCTTTTAGGACTATCATGGTGGTAAAGCTATCAAAAGATTGACAAAAGTAAAGTAGGTTTTGTTTACTTTCAGATGATGCTTCCTGGGAGCTGTAGCTAAGCCTGCTTCTGGCCCCTTTTTATTTTAGGCCAATTTCAAATTCAGTTGTTGTCTAACAAAAATGTATTTGTCATTTAAAAAAAATAGACTTTATAAAACTTGATTTTCCTTGGAGAATATTTCTGACAGATCATTTTTAGCCTGCCGTTAATATGTTATTCTACTTTCTGCACTGTACTTATCTATTTTCTCTTGTGTTACAGGATAAAGTCTGAAACTAACTTTCTTCAGTGTATGTTCATCCACTGTCTAGCATGAAGTGCCCAGTACCCCTACGTGCTTTCAGAGATGAAATTAATAGTGGGAGCAGTGATACAGCTGGTGTTTAAAAGGTAAATTTTCCAGAATACCAACATTTACTTGCGAGAGTTTTTGTAATTAAGTAGTTTTACCTGCCCTATCCGCTGTCTTGTTGTATAACCTTGTGTGTTTTATGCAGCTTCTACTGAACATAAACCTAAGTATATATAAGTAATTATTTCTAAAGTCTTGTTAAGACAAGCCATAAAATTTTATTTGTGGAGGACCATAGAAATAGGAGCAAGTCTTCCTTATTGCAATTCATGGGACAGAGGAAACGGCTCCTCTTGTTCCAACAGTTCCCAGTCTGGGAGGAGGCACTGGCCTTGTCAGCTTTCCTTTGATACTTTCATTGCTAGCCTGCCCTCCATGTACTTCCCTGGTTTTCCTTCAACATTTCTCCTTCTCCTTGTGTATTACGTGAATATAACCTGCCATCAGGGTCATGGGAGGTCACCTTACCCCTACTCTCAGAAAAATCCGTATGAACTGGCTGAAGACAAAAATGTAGTAGAGCCAACCACATTTCATCGTAGTCCTTGCAGGTATGTGTCATTAGTTGTTGCTCACAGACACCGAGATATAACAGGAAAGTGGGAGCTTGCGAAGCAGAGACTGTGAGCTTGGATTACTGCAATATTACAGCACGATCAGTACCTGTGCGCTGCTTCCACGTGTAATCTTGAGTAAAAAGTACAGCTCATCTTTATTGCTACCTGAGGATACGGGTGGGTAGGAAAAAGGAAACAAAAAGGAAGGGGTAAGAAAAGTACAGTTAAAATATAGTTAAGGCATGAGGTGGATTGTATAAGAGGGATGGAGACATAAAAAACATATTTAACCATCACAGTGCTTAAGTTTTGCTTCATAAACTGCCCCTATTTTAAAAGTACTTTTTTGCTGGATTTAGCATTGTGTCCCTTTGCTTCCAGCAATCTGCAATCATCTATTCAGAAACACCCAAAGCACATGTTAAAATACATACCAAAAACTAACAACTTGAGGTTTATATGGCTTATTTGACTTTACAGATGTCCATGAAATCACAGCAACCTGGGGTGAAATTCAGCCGTATTAATCAGCCCTTTTTAAGTCCTTTTTTAGCTTGACTGGCTGATAAATTTTTGTTAGGTTCCCTGAAGATGGATGAATTTTGCTTGTAATGATTAAAAATCAGGAAGGCTATGAAATTTCCATGTGTACTTTGCCAATGCAAGGCAAGCATTACAGTGAAATTATCTTTGGGATTTTCAATCCTGTTAGCAGAATGTAATAAGGATACCTGATCAATTGTACTCTACTACATATCTATGAAAGCAGCGACATTCTCATCGATTCGAAAGAGTACTAAATTATACCACCCACTATCTGAGACATCCTGGGTACCACGGAAAATGAAATACTGTATTCGTATGTGAATCAATACTTAAAACATCACTGTCATTGGCATTAAGTGCTAACTAATGTGAATTAGAAAACTGATGGCCAAAGGTAGCTGAGCACTTGAGGTTAGGACATGTGCTATCTGTTCTATCTCCGAAATGTACAGCACACTTAAATCAGACTTAAAGTTCCCTTAAGGGACAGCAGAGAAGAGCTCATTAGCATGAACTGTCCATTTCCAATAGGCTTTCTGCAGCAAGCATCCATGGCTGTGAATATCAATGTCATCCAAGCGTGCTTTCGGTTGTGTTACCCAACCAGGTACCAGAGTAAGCTCTGCAGAGTACCATGAATCATTTCGGACAAAATGAGCTCTAGGAACATGAAGAGCTGTATGTTTGTGAGCAGGGGCACAAATGAAGGAGCAGGAGCCTACTACTACTTTCCTGGTTGTAGTGGAGCCCGTGGGCACTTGTTATATTTGTTTGAATGATTTTCTTTATGCTGGAAAAATATTGTACTTTGAGATTTTAAAATGCCAAGAAGGAAGCAATCTGAGCAACTAGGAGAATAGAATTAGTATCTGGGCATTACTATTTCATCCTCTAGAAGATCTATGCTTGGCTGACATCTACAGGATTTAAATAGTGCAGGTTTCAATCTTTGGTAAAAAATTAAAATGGATGGATTTGTGTCCTGGCACAAGCGCATATGTTGTCCCTTTGATCCATTGTCCTCCACCAAGAGTATGATGAACGTGAATCCTAATGACCCACAGGAAATAAGCTGGATGCTGCTAAGTGATTATCAAGTTTTTTGGCTGGAATGCAATGTTTGCAATTCTAACTAACAACAGCCTTGATACTAAGGCTAGGCTAGCAAAATCTATGAAAGGTGCTTGAATAGGTATGATGACCTGATTTTGGTTTTATTTGCAGAATAATGACTACCATGTGGCTCTTGGAGCACATATGGCTCACAAATAGATGAACCGTGGCTCTCAAGCTTTGCCTATGAATTTTCCAGGAGTTCACTCATCCTTCGGGTATGTGATTTATATCCAGTGGTTTTTAGCTTTATCAAGCATGCAGTCTGCAGCATCAAGATGATTGGACATCTTTGCCTTAACTAAATACTTTGGCCCTGTAATTTTTGTGGTGCAGTCTCCCACGCAGTAGCCATGTAGCCTGAGTCCAAAGAAACTGTAAAATACGTCATCCTCCCTAAGAATTATATGCACTACACAATTCTCTGGCTGATAACAGTTTTTACATGTCTGTGATAGTTTCCAATGGACTGGAATTTGTAGGTGGTAGGACCAGCTGACACATAGATTCCACTTGAATGCCCTTGAAATGGGAGAAGAGTTTTGTTCAGCCACGCAGAAGTTTTAAGACCAAAGACAAACTACTTGTAAATTATTTATCCAATGAAAATATAACTTAGTTTCGATTGCTAATCTCTCTGTAGAAAATAAAGTGGCTAATCTCTGGAATCAGAGCAGAAACCAGAGATGAGATGGACCTTGAACCTGATTGTTATGTTCCGTGCTTTTAATAATTTTTGTTTTCCAGTAAAACAAATCTGTTAGAAAAGGATTGGACAGGCACCCCACTGCTTGCCTAGGGCGGCTTATAATAATGTAAGGGTTTGCACGAAGATGATCTTTTCTTCAAGAGCTAATCTGCCAGTGGGTCTCAGTGTGATAGATGACGTGCACTGGCAAGAACAGCTCAGAAGCAAGCCTTTGTATTACCACATTTGTTTCACACGATGAATAAATTTTTATTAGGAACAGGGGCTATAGATTATGCCTAGTACTAGTAGTTCATCATGGAGATGTGTTTTGTGCTGCGTTTCAATATAGGCCTAGATACGCCCCTGATGATTTCAGAGACACTGAATACTGCTCCTTATTTTTATCATATGTAATCTATTTTTTTTTTTTTCTGGTTACTTTTTACTAAGAACTCTAGGCTGGATACTTCTATCTTACGGAGCTATGCAAAATACGTGTATTTTACAAATAGATATTATTACTAACTCCTGATCTACCTTTCTTGTAAAAGGTGAATTTTTAAAAAAAACTGATTTGGAGGTTTAGGGACCAGGGAATTTGATTAAAGTTTTGCTTTAATTTACGGTTGCTTCCTCCCTGATTACCCCAAAGTATAACCTTGTGGAAGAGCATCAATTTTACATGTGATCCAATTACTTTTATGCAACTGCCAGATTAATGATGAGAATAATGTCCTACAGATTTGGGTAGGATGTTAAAACCTTGTTACAGGTGTAACAGAATTCCAGACAGAAAAAGTGGAAGGCCTCTATTCTATTTATATTTATACAGTTAACCATGATCTCAGTTTAAGAAAGCACCTCTACGAGACAGAATTTAAGAATGTGCTCAGCACTAACCATGTTCTTGAAATCATACTAATGCCAGAGCCTTCCGACAGAAGAGGCTAATTGCTTCATTTTCAGAAGATGCAGGAAGTGGAGGTTTCTGCACTTTCCTCGTTGTTTTTTTTTATTTATTTATTTAAGCTAGCGTTAGCATTGTGAGTTCAAATATTCGGCTTTCATCTTTTAACACTGAAGAATGTCCATTATCCTAAAAAAAAACTGAAATGGCTCTTCAACATCTGTGCACCCTGGTATGATGGCAGGGATTTTATGTTGCCTATTGTACCAGAACCAGTAACCTCATCAGCGATCTAAGGACAATTATATATTGTTTAATTTTCATCCAAAAAAGTGAAAAGTAAAATTACATTTCATAATGACTATACCTGGAAGATATTGTGGAAGGTGGCTTAATTCAATCTATCATTACAGAAGCTAAGCTATAATGAAATGTGGGAGAAATTGAATTTGCCAATTTTGGTTACGTGCAGCTTAATTATAATTGATTTAGTGCTAACGCTGTATATCTCATGCAGAAGGCTGACTGGGTAAAGGATTTTTTTAAATCCACCGAAGCTCTTTTTCTCCTCCAGTTTTATATTGCATATAATATACTTTTAAACGCAGATACTTTGATTATTATAGCTGTACCATGCGTATCGTCCAAGTACCACATGAAATGTTTTCTTATGTCTGCAGAACTCCCTTCCTCCCTCTCTTCATCAGATCTGACTGTCAAAACTGGCCAAGTAATTGGGACAATTAAGGTGCCCCTGAGATATAATTATCCTTTGTAATTTCTCTATATGTTTAAGAAAAATGATGATTGGCTCACAAAAACAGGTTCCCTATGGTACAATGAGAAAGAGAGTACTGGAAACGAACAAATCAGCTTTAATCTCTTGCACTTAAATAGTCCCTAAAATAATTTAAGCCCAAACTCTTCCTTCTGTGCCAGTAGCTTACACCACAAAGCAACACTTTAAGTATGTGTAGACAAATAAATGAGGATCATCTCTGTTCAAAGTATCCTTTGGTGCATTAGGATCCTGGTAATGACTCCCAGTTGCTAACGTGAAGAAGATAAATGTGACAGCCACTTTCCCATGCCCCAGTGACTCACTATTCATCTAGCTAAGTACATAGACAGTCCTCCGAGTACCCCTCCAGCCTCACAGCTTCCCTATGGCTGAGCAGTCTTATTCCCACTTTCTTACAGGGAGGACTGATATAGACAAACAGAATGTCTTATCCTCATTATCTGGGTGAGAAGCTGGATGCTTACCCCTACCATGCTAGACCGGTACCACTCACAATGCCACGGGGGCAGGACTGTGCCTACCAGGAACCATTACCAGCATTTGCAACAATTCACAGAACTAGCCCTTGACCGCAGATGTCCGGGGATCCTCAGGCATGTCATTGTCCAGCCCAGAAATTTTATTCTTCCTCCCCCTGCATCTCCAGCTGATTATAAATTATAAAATTGAAATAAAAAATTTGACTTAATTTTCTGAAGAAAATTCAGATTAATAGCCTGCAGCACTACTTTTGCTTTGATTGAATGAAGTGCTGGTTGTAAAATGTTTTTAAACTCCAGTGTACTAACCCAGCACTCTCTTATCTCCTGACTTCAAAATACAAATAGAATAATAAGGAGTTAATATTTCCCTCAGGAAAATTAGGTACACTATTTACTTCAGTTTCCAAAGAATGCATACGTTTAAAAGGATAAATATGACACAATGGTACAGGAATAGGTGTATTCATGAGAAAAATGTTTATACCTCATCTATTCCCCTAGGCGAGAACATATTCTTTCCCACCTCCACACCTCAACTGTATGTTTCTATAAATCCACATTTATACAATTACATTCCTGAGGAAAAACAAGCAGTGATTGCTTCAAATTCATCTCCTCTCAGCCCAGAAACAGTTCTTACACTTTCTTTGCGATGGCTATCAAATCAGTGAATGCCCTGACACAAAATAAATTATTACTTAAAACGCACAGCCCTACAGAAAAAGTCAGTCTCTAAAGTCAAAATATGGTACTATCCTGTCGTAGGGGACAGGCTGGAAAGGATCAATGAAACAGAAATCAGAATTTGAGGAGATTGTTAATTGCAGTCTGTACCCAGCTCTAATTTGCCTTCTGTATACCCTAAATACTATATCTGCGCAGATTAAAGATTTCAGGAAGAATTTACTGTTGCTTAGCACCTTGCATATTCACGTACATTCAGCAAAGTGTATGAATATACAGTTTACACTCTCGTTCTGGAAGAAATAAAAGACTATATGTGCTTCTCCTTTGTATTTTCATTTTTTTCTGTGCACTTTCCTGGTTGTTTCTCATCCACTTGCTGCCCCTGGATTGAGCTGGCTGCAAATAAAAAAGGGGAAAGAAATGTAGCTGACTGTACTGGCGGGCACGGGCGAGAATGGGAACGGTGGTTGCTTGTGTGGTCAGCGAGGCTCGGATCCTTCAAGCTTTGCTTGTCATTGTCCCTACATTAAACGTGTTACGCAATTCGTAGCCGATTTCACCATTTGCTTAGCCAGATTAAACGTTAAAATATTAAAGGAGGGTCCGAGATGTGTTTACTTCCTCTGGAGAAGCCATTCCCTCAGTTCCCATTTGTTCAACGTTATTTACCTTGCTCTGAGCCTGTCACGGCCCTGCTCTCACTGTCACCATCAACTCCCCTTTGGCAAATTTGACTCATTATGCTGGTAATACAATGACATTTAAATTGTAAAAAATACATTAAGCTGCACCAGAAGACTGTGCTCATCTTCATATAAAATATTAACTTTCCATTTGCCTGTGGGAAAGGAAATACCTCAGAGCAATTTCTTGAGTCTCATAGTAAAATAGCGGGGAAAAAGCCAGAATGGTATTTCCCCCGAGAAATGCTCCAAGTTGCTGAAAGAAGTGTCCCCCAATGGCCAACCTAACAGGATTTCTATAGCCACATGAAAAAAAATTATGCTGAGGTATGTGCCCTGTTCACTTCAACTCTGTTTTGGTTTATTTTGCATCGTCTTACAGAAGTTTTGTGAGGAATATTACTCAGGAGGGTTTCTGAAGCCTTTCCTACTAACTGGCTTTTGTCAGAGGTGATGTCAGTCAGTATAAGATGCGCGAATGTGTTGGCAGAGCAGGGATTTTGAGATGTTTATGGTTCCATTTTTAAAACATATATATAAGGAATTTTACATTAGTATGGATAGGATTTGTTGTATTCCCGTGTTCATTCCCTTGGCAGAGGCTGAAGGTGAGCTGAAATAGAAATTGTGGTCAGTTCTCCTGGTTTAAAAGAAATAAATGGCGGCTTGCGGAGTCCTCAGAGCTCATGGAGATGTGGATAGAGACAAGGGAAGGACAAGAACTGGTGCTACACCCCGCTGCAAGGATCACGGAAACCCACAGCATCCCTTCCTCCCTTTAGTGTTTCTCAATTCTTTTGCTCCCCCCTTACAATTACAAAAAAAATGTAGAACTTATTATAAAAAAAGTTATTCCTTTTTTTGCATTTTCAGGTGAACTCTCATTTTCAGCCTTCATATGTGGTTTGCAAAATATACAAGTAATTTTGGTGATAAGAAAATAGAAATTCATGTTTTTCATTTATTTTCAGTTTTATTCACCTTTCTCTTTGTATGCCCGCTCTTCCTCTCCTCTGATTAATCTCTGGAAAAGGAATGGGAGCAAGGCAGGTAATGATATGCATTTTAAAGGCTTATTTTGAAACAGTTTTAATGAAAACTTCAGTCTTAGTAAAAGGTTGAGCTTTCAGGTGATCGAATGCCTAAATATAAACCAACTGTTTGGACATACGTGTTAGTAACACAGTAGTCACAGTATGTAGCACCGAGTGGTGGTACCTAGGCCTATTGGTTTTGCTAAACGTCTAAAATTCCCATCAATTCAGTACAACACAGTTGAAATATTTCATTTTTGTTTAGATCTTGAGATATTTCGAATATTATGATATTTTTGAGCGGCAGGAGTGAAAAGAAAAGATAAAATCACCCTATTGTTATCTATCTTGAACGGAAAGTATTTCCTTAGAACTAGCCTGGTAATTGTCGGCAGTAATTGCAAGGCTGCTAGGTACTTGCTGTATTATTTAAAATCCTGGGTCATGTTTCTGTAATTTTGATCAGCGTGGTTTTCACTCTGACATGTTTTTCACATCCTAAGTATTACATGGTCAGTGCTGCAAAGCACAAAAGGTACCATATCGTATTATCTGAGTGCTACTAAAATGTATAATGAAAAAGTCGTGCGTTACCAAATTGTATCTTACAAATAAATTTTTAAAGCATCACCCTGGGCTTCAATGCCCCACAAATAATATATTACAGATTCCCAGTCTGCCTTAATTTGGTCTGCACAGTTAAAGAAGTAATACATGAGATTAATAGATTTTTTTTTAATTTTGTGAGATGTAATCCACGTACCACATGGGTTTGTGGGTGTAGGTACAATTATTGTGTTTCCTGCTTTACAGAGGGCTTAATTCTGAAATGTCAATTATCTACTGAATCAGATGTACAGTACAGGAAACTAGTAAACATAAAATAGCAAATGCATACCCTTGGGGTTCCCCCCCTACAGAATTTGCCATTGTGGGAAACCTGGGCTAGTTTTCAAGATATTTATATGAACGTTGTTCTTGGTTATTACTGGGAACAACTATTAATTCCATTGTTTACATTGAGTATTTTATATGTCATGAATTTCTACCCTGATGATTAATAAAAGCGGAGTCTCAAGCATGCATAAGAAAACTACATCCGTCGTACATTTCTATCCTAGAAAAAATCTCTGCAGTTGAAAACAGACTAGTGCCTCACCTCTGCTCTTCAGGCCTGAACAGCCTGTGCAACTACAGGTAATATCTAAGCTTGTAAATTTTTTAAGCAAGCGTTTGGTTGTACATACTTTGAGTCTCATGACCTTCAGTAACTAGCACCGTGCAAAGCAAATATGGCAATCTTTGCAGAAGTGAGGAGGAAATACAATGTCCAACAGAGGCATAAAAATAAAAGCAGTACTAGTTCATCAGAAACTGCTAGAAACCACCTTAAATATGGGGCTATTTAGTCTTAACTTAGCCTGTTTGAGTTGAGGATGATTGCAAAGACCTGGCTTAAGTCTAGGCTTCTCACGCTTTTGTGTTTGATAGTCCTTGTAACATGGGCAAGGACATTCCAGTCCATTTCTCTAGGATATGCAAAAAGTAGCAGGCTGTCTCTTCACTTGGCTTCATGAGTTGATTTGAAAACTAATAATGGAAGTGTCTGAGGCAGAAGTGTAATTCAGGAGCTTGGGAGCTCTTCGGTGGATTACTGGGAAGCATGGGATGCCATCGTAGTCACTTCCAGTGAGGCCTTTTCAAGGCCTGCACAGCCTTTAAATGCCCTATATGAATCCTGACTTTCTTGCAAGGTTACTTTATATATTAACAAAGGCTCTTGTCTCTTTCCCCCCAACTTGTTCAATAAGTGAACAAACCATTGAAAAGCCCGTAGGTGATAAAGGTATTCCTTGAAATCGTCTCAGACTGTAGCCACAAGGTTAAATTCTTCCAAGAGCAAAAATTGGTCATGCACAATTGCTTTCTGACACACAAAATATCTAGCTTAGAGTTTATATCATCATTAAATAAATGTGAACTAACAAAAAGTCCTTTTTTTGTTTTCTGTCCTTATTACTGCAGAAAATGTTTTGACAATGTTTTCTGAGTTAATTTGGACCCAACTCAACCTTGCCCTTATTCTCTATAATGATTTACAGTAATGCAAAGAGGCTGCATTTTAGATTTCACCACTTTTTATTCCCATTTTGTTAGGCACATACATGACAAGTGAAGGGGATGGGAGGTAAGTCTCAATGGTGACCAAGAGGAAGTCCTCTGCAGGAACGTGGAAGGAATGTTGTATTGTAGTAGGGCTGCTACATCTGTCGTTGAAGGACCAGATAAACTTGACACAAATTCTAGTCATGTCCTTACTCCTCATTATTAATGAGTAGACTGCCTTCTGATTTACTATGGGCAACATTCTGCTACCATTAACCTCATTGAATAATACCTTCCTCCCACATAAGGTCAGTGAAGCTCATTGCAGGGTGTTATCTGATATGACTGAGGATGTCTGAATTGTCTCCTTTTCAGGAAGCCATTTCTGAGGGTAGGCAGCTCGATCTGTTGCTTACCAGAATATACACAAAGTCTTTGGAAACAATGGCTGCTAATGACAGCCTGCAGTGCTACTGCTTTTCCTTTCAGTCCTGGCACTGTGATCCATTGTATTGTTGTGTGAGTAAGAGCAAGTGAGTGCATGTTAAATAAAAGAAAAATGTCAATAAAGGCATTGCTCTTTACTCATCTTATTCAGGTCATCAGCACAGATTTACTAAGTGGGTTAGTGAGCGTTAGTGCCTCCTTCCTGCTATCAGCAGTCAGTTCAGCTTTCCTGCCTACATCACATCACAGCCCCATGGCCCTGCTGCTCTCCCTGTTTCCGTACCAGCTACATCTCTCCCTCCCCAGACAGTCAATCACTGCTCTCCACAACCAGTCCCTTTGAAGTTAATTACCCCACTCCTGAAAGAAGATTCTACTGAAAATGAAAAAAAAAAAAGGTACAAAGTTCAAAAAATATAATCTGTATGACTCAGCGGTCAAAGGCAATGGAGATAAATGCTGATCTGTAAACGTTTAACAACCAGAGCATTAATCAAATGATGTAAGGTCAACATTCTCCTCTAAGATTGACCACAGAGCAATGAATAACAAATGCAAGATCTTCCATGTGTAAAAATGAAGAACTAAGACAAATCCAGATTCTGATTTCACTCTCACACTTTTGATCAGAGATTAGTAGTCCTACACTTTGCTAAAGTCTCTGAAAACGCCAGATGAGCTCTAAAAGGGATGTGGAGCACTGTAGAGATGAACCAGTCACCGATCCTGCCCTTCTGTGCTTCAATATTTGAAAAGAGAATCTTCACCCCCCAAATAAGAACAGATAAACATTCAAATAATAATTATTACAGCTACTTAATATTCATTTTGGATTGTGTTGTTATAACCCATTGGGTAGAACAAAGAGGTGTTTATGGGAGAGAAATCGCCTTTCCTTAGGCTGCTGCTCAGACATGCTGTCACGGAGCCCATGGAACATCCCCGGGCTCAGAGAGGAGGCAGGTCAGAGAAGCAAAGGGCTGGATAATTCCTTCTTTGTACCCACGACAGGGAGTAAGCTATTTAACAAACAGGTGTGAAGTTATTTGCTCCTTATGCAAGCAAGGAGCGGCAAAAAAACACTGACCGCGTCACAATTCGTACCCTGGTCTGACTGTATTGACTATTTCAACACGCACTCGGGGTCAAAGCAGCCGGACGTCAGCCAGCGGCGAGCTTAACTGCATAGGCAGGGGCAGCGCTGAAATGCATCACATCCACTTTTCCTTCTGACTGTGAGATGAACTGTAATCTTGAGAGTAACGCTAGCTACGAGGCTCCGGTTCAAAGTCAAGTTATAAAACCCAGAAACATATTCCATTCTCTGCATGACACTAATGGAATATCTCAGCGGTGAGTGGTTGTTTGAGAGCTGGTATATGAAAGAGCACAGATATAAGTGATACTTATGTGCTGCAAACTTCAAGGAAAATGACAAACGCACTGTAGTTCCCATTATGATGATTAGCTATGAGTGCAACGCACAGGTCAGTTTGGATATTTTTTGCTTGTTGAAAATACTCATGACATTACTGGGGGGGTGTGGGGGGGGTGGGGCAGGAGAGTGTTCCATATTTCATTCTTTGTGTTTTCCTTTAAACCTGAAGATACCACAATATGAGAAGTCATCTGAGAAAATAAGTTGCTTGGGTTAGACCCCATTGCTGGTGTGTTTGTACAGAATGTGACAGGGCTGCTGGGTCTGGAACCATCTCCTTCCAGCCACCACTGAGCATGTAAGTTCGTTCCGGGGGGCTGTGGTGCCAGGCATGTGGTTGCCTTATTCTTGTTCAAAGAACTATGAACTCTAAGTCAACTACTTCTATTCAAGACAACGTCCGTAGCAGCTCACGACCTTCTTTAAAACTGAAGTCTCTGACTACTGTGCCAAGCCTTTCGTCTGACCCTTGACTTGCTTTCAGTCTTCTGTCTCTGGACGTTATGTGGGTAACAGCCATTCCGGAAGCTGAGTCACCAGTCCTGGATTTCTTTACCATACCTAGACAGACTCATCTGATGTATTACAACACAACTGAATTAAAATCAAAGACTTGCATTCATTTACTAGAAAGAAAATCTAGGTGAATATATTTTGCACTCTTGCTATATAGCTGCACAGTTTTCTTTACAGAATGCAGTGTTCCAACGTACTTTTTCCATAAAGCCATTGCCAGTCTTTGTCTCCAGAGTGTGAAAGAAAAACACTGGTAAAGCTTACTAGATTTCAATGTGATCTAAGCTATTCCACACCATAAAATTAGAGTGATTGTACACTAATTTTGGTAACTCTTTGGTAATATTCTTTTCTATAGTGAATTATTGCAAACCTGATTTTTTTCTTCATACGTCAGTGACTGAATTTGGTATCCAGCATTGACAATCTAACTCTTTAGAAGAAAAGTTAATTCTGGCTTTTTTTTTGGTAAATAACTTACTGGTTTGCAAAGAAAATCTCCTCCTTCTCTTGCTTGTTCTATATTTACAGGTTAGATGAAAACTTTCAAAATCATATAGTCATAGAATTGTCTATGTTGGAAGGGACCTTTAAGGTCATCAAGTCCAACTGTTAACCGAGCACTGCCAAAACCACCACTAAACCACGTCCCTAAGCACCACGTCTACCCGTCTTTTAAATACCTCCAGGGATGGCAACTCCCCCACTTCCCTGGGCAGCCTGTTCCAATGCTTGAGAACCCTTTCTGTGAAGAACTTTTTCCTAACACCCAATCTAAATCTCCCCTGGTGCAACTTGAGGCCATTTCCTCTTGTCCTATCACTTGTTACTAGAAAGAATAGACCGATCCCCACCTCGCTACAACCTCCTTTCAGGTAGCTGTAGAGGGCAACAAGGTCTCCCCTCAGCCTCCTTTTCTCCAGAATAAACAACCTCAGTTCCCTCAGCCGCTCCTTGTTCTTGTTCTCCAGACCCCTCACCAGCTTTGTTGCCCTTCTCTGGACACGCTCCAACACCTCGATGTCTTTCTTGTAGGGAAGAGCCCAAAACTCAACACAGTACTTGACGTGGGGCCTCACCTGTGCCGAATACAGGGGGGCAATCACTTGCCTAGTCTTGCTCATCACACTATTCCTGACACAAGCCAGGATGGTGTTGGCCGCCTTGGCCACCTGGGCACACTGCTGGCTCATATTCAGCCAGCTGTTGACCAACACCCCCAGGTCTTTTCTGCACGGCATCTTTCCAACCATTCTTCCCCAATCCTGTAGCGCTGCATGGGGTTGTTGTGACCCAAGTGCAGGACCCGGCACTTGGCCTTGTTGAACTTCATACCATTGTCCTTGGCCCACCAATCCAGCCTGGCCAGATCTCTGTAGAGGTATCCAACCTTCAAGCAGATCGACACTGCTGCCTAACTTAGTGTCATCTGCAAACTTACTGAGAGTGCACTCGATGTTTGGGTTTAATTTTCATTTAAGACATTTGCAGGATATATGTGGTCCTTTCCATAGCCGAAGGCAACTGTAGGATATCACAAAAATTTCAATGTACTGTGCTTCAGGATTTCTTCTGTGTGTTGTACTGTTTTGGGAAGGGGTATGTGTGAATGTGTGTGGATGACAGGCTGCTCACATGGACGAGCGGGGCAGCAGATGTTTTTGTGCAGCCTGAGCAACACCTGGGTTTGATTTTAACAACAGATTAAAGAAGTAGGCTTTTGAGGTAACATGGTAGCTGAACAAAGTTTGGAGCTATGAACATAAAAACCAGTCTCATTTGATTCCCTCTATTCTCAAGAAGGCATGATTTTCTACATTTTTATAAATAAACAGAAATGTAACAGTTCCACCATTTTTTCCTACTTAACCAGAATACTCCCCAAAACATTACATATTGATTCTGCTACTGGGGTCAAAAGAGATACTACAGCCCATATCCTTCCAGGCATTCTCTAGCTAAAATTACATCTCCTCCTCCTGCTCTGCTGTTGATACAATACCCATAGCCTAATAATATCTTGAACATCGTCCAATTCTGACATTTAAAATGTGAACAGATTTAGATTGTTTTTCAGAACACTTTACAGTGAACCACACAGAGATTAATTAGTAAGGCTGTTCCTAACTCCAGCTACTTTTATTTTACCTTATATAAAACCAACTTTTTAGGCCAGGACACAGGACTGACAGCAAAGAGAATGTATGTTAGTGCTTAGAGTGACTGGAAGATGAAAAGTGGACATGGTTTTGTATGGGTTGATGAAATTTTGTGGAAGAGAAGTTATGTAGCAGAGACTTTAAGAGGTGTGTGAAGCAAAGGCAAATTGGTATTTGTGTGGAGCCTGCAGCTAAGGTAGATTCCACTTTTTTGAGGAGAAATGTCTATGTAATTCCTTCCCTGCCTCCCCCCTGGATGTCAGCTGGGCACTCCTGAGCGCAAAAATGCCAGTGGACATATCAAGAGCTCCAAGTCCTTTCTGATTTTCACCCTGTTCTTTTTCAAGAGCAATAATATATTCTTTAAATTCTTTTATGATGATGTTGTCTCAGGTGCTTCTGTAGAAAATAATTTTATTATCTACAATATTTTTTCATTCCCTCAATAATTCAGTTACAGAGTGTTTTGACTGTCTTTCTGCTAAAATACTGAAAGCATTATAGCAGGTAAAATATAAATTTGACAGGCAAAAATATTTAAAAAAAATACCGTTCACCTCTGCTGCATCACACAACACTGTCAGCAATTATAAACACCAACTCCAAACGCTCTGAAAGGTTTTCAAGTAATTTGATGGTTTAGAAATGTTCATCCACATAGAAGAAGCATAATTTTTTGAAACGACTGTTTCAGACTGATATGGAAATACCTGGTCCTGTTTCTTTTTTGTCAATGAACTTTGAGACTGTGATGGATGCACTCAACTCCTTAACCAAACTAGTGGTAGTTTGGTACAGCCTTCAAAGGAGGTAAAGGCCTATGCCATGACTGGGCCAAGAAATTATCTAGTTCCAATCTGTTCTTTGAAAACCCACAAAGGAGCAGAGTGACACAGTGAGCACCAATGCATATGAGCTTGGAACACCGATCGTGCAATTAACACATCAATATCAGACGGCTTTTCCAAACCTCATTTATCAAGGAACAAAGTTGTGGGTACAAGGAGTCTCATGCATACCTTTTCCATTGCATGTAATTTGACTACAATCCAACCACTTTATTCCTTAAAGAGGACAGCTTCAGTGAACCTTCTTTGAGCTCTCCCTGCTAAGCAGCCTGGCTACGTGGCGGTGATTTGCCCTTGAGCTGGGATGCCTCTCAAGGGTGCTCCTCAAGGCAGAGAGACCTTTCACCGACGGCAGATCTTTGGTAAGTGACAGATACCACACATAACCTTGTGTCTTGGTAACTTTGATTTTTGTGATTTTTGCCTCGGTAACTTTGACTCTGCCTTGGTAGTTTTGACTCATTGTTCAAATGATTGTGCAGTACAGTAACGGAGTGAACTTTGCCATTGACCTTGCCATTGAACTTTGTTAAGTCACATTTTTACATCATATTTCAATAAAACTACTTTGGCTAATACCTTTGACAGTAGTTCCCGAAGAGGTCTAAATCACCTGTTCATGACAGAGACCATTAGAACCTTATTTCCTCAATTTAGGGCTGTTCAACCTTAGTTCAACAAAGTGCCTGCTGAGGGAAGCCCTCTCCTGAACCATTTGCCTTTCTTGAATCACATAAGCTGTTCTGCAGAGAGCATGTGCTTTAATATCTTACTGAATCATGGCCCATGGGCTATTGGGTGTTTCTCTTTTTTTTTTAAATATTATTTATGGTGTTAAGTTCCACTGGTTAATCACCAAGGTAATTAAGTGTTTTATGAGTAGATTAGATTTGCTGTAGAAAAGAATACACCACAAATGCATATGCTAAATAGCAGTAGTGATATCATACTTGATTTGATGTTAGTTTGGTGAATACTAAGTGGGAGTGAAAAGAAGCAGTTGTCTCCAGGGAGAGGACCTACACTTCGCATGACAAATAAACATTCCTACATCAATCCTCCTCATCATCAGTGAGAAGGTTGTGACCCATCACTTGAACACAAACATCCTCCTCTTAATTTTATTTTAGAGCTGAAGTCCTGAGGGACAAAATAAATGGTGTGGTGGAAATGGTGCAAGTATTGTGACATCTTCCCTCATTACAAATTAGGTAGTAAGGTGCTTCAACATGGAAAATGGACTTTGTGCCTTCTGCAAAGTCATAGTCTTATTCTTAATGATTTGGTAGTCTAATTAATGTAAATACACAAGTCTGAATAATTGCTATGGGGTCATCTTAATTAAAACTTCCATCTTTTAATTGGCAGAGAGATTAATTAAGATATACCCTCAACCGTCCACTAAATCCCATCCCTTATATTTTATGAAGAATTATTCCATCTCTACTCAAGTGCAGGCCAAGAATACTAATCCTACTTCACTCTTCCACTCTGCCAGCAGTAATGCTACAAAGAAAAAACTTCCTTGCACATATATACTAAATGACATAGAAACCCTGGCGCCTGGCTCCCTGCATTTCTCATGTATGGATGAGCTATGGAAGACACGGCTGTCGCCACTGTAACTCCGTCCCTGCAAATCCAGAGGAAAGGAAAGGGCAGAGGGAGCACTGCCCCAAGCTGGAAGGGCCACAACAGAGACCAGCCCTCCCAGAGGAGCACGGGACACGTTCCAAGCTGTGTCAGTCGCTTCGCAGCCTGAGGAAGAGGAGCTGCAGGCTGTAGCCGTGGTAGGATGCTTGGAAGTTCCTGGGGCGCAGAAGGATGAGGAAAGACCTTAAAAATGGGTAGTGTGAGAGTTTTTAATGCACAATTTTCTTTTATCCAGAACACATGAATTCTCATGAATTTCACAATCTCAGCACTATAAACTAGGTTAAGTACAACTGCACTGAGTTTTCAGGGGAAGTTAAGTGAGAACTGGAAAAAAATTTGGAAGGCGGCGTTTCCAGCCAAGAGCCTCTGACAGGTGTAAAAATTTCTGCAGCTATTTACGGCCAACCCATGGTGCTGCTGTTCAGGTTCTGTTGACATCTCATCGGATGGTGGTCCAATAGATGTCTTAGGACAAATTAAAGCCAGGCTACTTTTAAGTATGCCCAGCACTTGTCCGGTCTGGGAAAAGGCATGCCTCTGCAAAAATTGAGATTACTCAATGAAAAACGAAATCTCAACTACCAACCTATGGCAAATCAATTCTTTCTGTACTACCAATCATGCAAAGAGCACGCAGGATAGTCTGGTGTCAGGTTGATTAAATTTAGTTGAAGTGCTTGTGGAGTAAAGAGACTAGTTAGCAGATTTATTGCCAAATCAGATACTTCTTGATTAAACGCTTGAACAAAAAGTCAACATTTCCTCCTCTGAATAGGGATTCTGTCTTGTCCATTCAATGTTAGGTGAAAGGTATGCCTAGGGAATGCTGAGTTATACTTTAACAAATGGTGTGTGTTGAAATCCCATTTACACAGGAGAAGCTGAACCTGGAGCTGTGATCCCACCAGAACTCCACTGCCTTAGAGAAAGCTGGGAAAGCAGATGAGTGATGGCATCTGAAGGATCCTGGCATCAGGGGACCTCCTGCAGAAGAAATCAAAGTCGTAGTCCAACGAGGAGTATAATCATATTTCCCTTTCTGAAATGAAGACCTCCCTCCTGAACTCCTGGCTGCTCAGAGTAATTCCAGCACTGTCACCCTCAGGTGAAAGAAGATGCCTCCACTGGAACATTTCCACCAAGGGGCATTAAATACTAGCAGATTATGGTTATGAGTGCAAGCCACGCATTAGAAACCTTCTCATCTAAAACCTTCCCACTCCTCTGGGCATAAATATCCTTCGCCAACAGGGTCCTCGAAGCACTAAATCCTGCGGGGCTGTGTCAGAACGTCGCAGCAATGAGCTACAGCCAAGTGTGTGACACGCACCGGGCTGATCCGGCGCAGGGCTGTGGAATTGCTCTACTGCAACCCAGCTGTCCTGAAATGATATAATGCATAATAAAACCAAGACAGGTACTGAAGAAAAGTTACTCTTAGGAAATACGTACAGGACCTTTTTGGGAACTTCTTCCTTACCAAATGGAAAATATGCCAAAACTAGAAGAGAAGTAAGTAGCAATTTCAAAAATTACAATTTTTCTGATTAAAGGCAGTTATTGATGATCTCTAATTTTGTATGGATCTATATTTTTAGGTAGGCTTTTGTGTATTTTACAGGACCCGCATAAATAAATGACAGATATGCGACAATGGAATATAAAATGGGTATCTTCATATAGATTACTTTCCTCGATATCACATAAATCATAGACGTTATGGTGGATCAGTCATCTCCTGCCAAGTCTTCATTAAAAATAATCCTGGCTATTATTCTACTGTCTTGCCTAAGAGAGAAGCAGGGCAAGGCCGGAACTAGTCTGAGACTTGCGGTCTGAGGCTTGCCTTTGGTACCAAGCAGGAGGCAACAGAACTGGTATTTTTGTGGGTACGTGCCTCCTCAGTGGTGAATTCTGAGCTGTTTGCCAAGAAATTTGGGAAAACGGAGTGAAAATGACCCTCAGCCAGGAGAGCAGAGGAGGTTGGAATGGCTGCCTCCCTGCCCCCAGGGCCTCCAGCAATGAGGTCCACCTATTCAGGACCTTACAGGAGCTGCTTAGTGCCTTGTGAACATACACAGCTGAGCTCTAGACATCCTGCTTAGATCATCTGGTTAAGAAGTTGCAACAAATCAACAAAAAAACTCTGGTTTTGCACAGTTTGAGGAGGTCTCAAGTTCTGAGCCCACCCGCCTCGCTTTCTTTCAGTTTTTGCTAAGCATATCATGGTGTTTTGAAGTAGAAATTCAGATCCTCCTTCTACCAGGACTGCTTTACTTTATTTTGGTCAAAACTGAAGCAAACTGAAAGGTAATTATTTCCTGCTTCAAGCACAATGGTGTGTTTATTGGAACATTCCCTATAATCCTATCCAAAGTGTTACAGGAGCTCAGTAATAAATGAGCTTCCAATTAATTAAATGCAGCCCTCCATATAGACAGATCACTCCAGAAACTGCTGCTTTTTTTTCCTCCTCCTGCACCAACATCAGTTGTTACAAAGTAGGAAGATGGTATTCACTGGAGTTTAAAACAAAACATCATGACTGCAGAATGTTTCACTCATGGTGAAATTCATCCTTAGTGAATTAATGTTAAAAACTTTATTATTCGTTCTACTATTAAAATGTAATTTATTTGGGCACAGTTTTTTGCACTTGCATTTTTTTTTTATTTTAGCATTCTAAAATTGGTAATGTAAAATTGGAACTTCTGTCATTTTTAATAGGATTTTTAATAGCATTTCTCTCTAATTGCATCTAAATTACATTTTAGAGAATTAACATTCATTCTTGATTAAGACAATGTGAAATACAACAACAGTTATTTGTTTGTCAGAAGGAAAACAGGATTTTTTTTTCTTCTTTCGGAAATGTTAGCAGTGGGATGAAAGGGCTAGTTTCAAACCATCCAGCTGTTTCGAGCCACTTTACTACAGGTGTTTCCGTGCCAGGAGAGTTGCTCTGAGAAAAATCAAAGCGGACACTTTTCTGCTTTACTTGGCTAAATACTCCATGCCTTTGCAAGGCACAAAAACGAGGCCGCAGGACACTCCAAAGGAAACTGGCCTAAGTGCATTCATTCCGCTACAGTGCTGAGGAGTTGCTAAGGAATAAGCTTGAAGCGTATCAAGGGCTCCATGAAGCGGCCCCTTGGGGTGCTCGGTGGTTCCTGCATGGTGGGGAAGGCAGGAAGGAGGAGTGAACTCTTTGGGTTTACTCTGGGACGCTGCCTGCAGAGGAGCAAGTGTGCTGTGTGGCCACATCCCAGCTCCCCCCTGTCCTAGGAAAGGCACTTTATTATAATATTTATGTGTGGGTGCTGATAGGTAAAAAGAGTGGGCACGGGCAGATGTTTCTGAATCATCTGTGTTTCAGGGCTCTCACTTTCTAGGAAATGCTGACTTCTGTATCTATATGCAGTGTAGAAGCTTGATAGCATCTACCGAGCTCCTCATGAACAGAGGCTCAAGCACCTTAGGAATGCTGAAAGGAAAGAAAAAAATATTCCTTTGCTATCTAAAAACATGTTTGGTACAGAACAATCAAAGACGAAAGGAAGGAGAGCTGTAAAGGCTCTGTGTGTGTGTGTGTGTTATACCTGAGCTACCAGATTCAGGAGAATACCGATGCTGATCGGTGCGACGCCCCTTGCTTCAGGCCAAACTGAGCCTTAACAACAACTTCAGGCACGATTTTGGATTCATAAGGTAGGAAAAAGTTCAAGTGCTCATTGAAAGAGATGCTGCTGGAAATACGGAATAAAATTTATGTACGTTTCCAGGGACTTACAAGCAAGGCAGAGCAAAAAAGGCATTCCTACCACTCAAATTAAAAACGTGTCTCCTCAAGAGACTGACAGTAGTGAGACAGCCGTCACTAACTGATTGCTGAAGTCCCACCAGCGCACAGCCAGGGAGCAAAGTTGCCTTTCAGAATAACACCCATTTCCAAGAGCACCAAGGAAGCAACACTGAACAACCACGCAAACAAAACCCCCTTCCTTTTGTTTTCATGCTACAGGCTTTCCTGAGCCAGGGAAGTACTGACAGAATTGCAGCCGGTGACCTTCAAGCTAGGAAAAGGGAGAAGGCGGCTGGACAGAAAGGCTGACAGCGTGGCAAGACAAGTAAGCACTCCCTCAGGCTGCTCCGCTCTCTTGGACGGCCTTTGGAGCCAGAGGGCTGCAAGAGGTAGGTGCTCCTCATCCTCACCCACCGGGTGTTTATGCTGAACAGATCCAGCGTTCTGGGTAGCACAGCTAAACCCCATGGGCTGATGCACCAGCACCGGCATTTTATCCTCACAGCTATCTGGGTGCACGTGGGACTTTTAAGCTGAAGTTCCTGCATGGAAAGTCACTGTTAAACCACCTTCATCCTGGACCTGTGTCGGTGCCTGCTTTGACATGGAAAGCTACAAAGGCTGTGCGGGTCAGCTTCAACACTTTGGTCCCTCTACCTTTGTCTCCATTCATAGCAAACCCACCTTGAGCGCCAGTCTCAGCAGTTGGTAGATTTTTGTTCTTTCCAAAAAGTGTCAGTTTCTCCACCTGAAAGAGCGTGCACAGCCCTTGCTTTGAAGCTTATCCCTGGTAAGAAATCACTCTTATTGAAATCTCTCACCGGGGCACCGACTAGTCTCATCAAATGTTCTTTATAAGTATTCTTTATGATTTTCTTCCCCTATAATTTATACCGGAGAATGTAATTCAGAACAAAAATTAATAACAGCAGCCCCTGAAGACAGTGTGGTCAAACTGATCCAGATTTTTGCTAATGGCTCTCACATCTGACGTACCAATGTGCCTGACTGGCTTCCCGTCATTTATGCGTGTCGTCTCTGCTGCTTGTATGGCTGGGAAATCTCATACTTGTTTAGAGTGGCAGAGCTGGAAGAACAGATCTCTTGGACAAATTCACAGAGAACAAAACTTTGTAGAAAATATAATAACTGGATTTAAAATTTAACCCAGGGTTTTAAGTACGTGTTCTGTCTACAGTTTGGTACAAGTGGCAGGTGTTGATTGCCTGAACTTTTACTAATGTTGCATTAACATGGGAAAAATTACTAGATTGCTTTCTGAGATGAAAACTGAGTCGTTTGTGGGAATGCCCCATATTCTTACTACATTTGATTTCTGCGACCATGCCAGGTAAAAACAGGAAGGCATAAATATTTACGCAGAACAGAGCTTAGGGAGGCACAGCCAGAGCATTACACAGGCATTTGTATCTGCATGCATCTGGGGCATATTCATCCCATAAAAGGCTGATGCTCGTGAGCCACAAGAGGAAATTGAGCCTCAGAAGTTCTTCAGGTCCCCGTTATCCAGGTGTTTCTTCAATTCAAAAAGCACAGTTAGCAGGAATGATGGCACTGTTGCCACAGAAGTTATTAGCCACACACAGATATTAGTCACACATGTAAAAACCAGAGCTCTTTACTAAAAGCTGTTAGTGGGCAACTAAGTTTTGGGGAGTTTGTTGGATATTTTTTTTTTTTTTAAATGAAATGAATTGAAATGGCTGTTGCTTTTAGAGGCTATGCCTCAATTGCGATGCAGTCACATCAGCCAGGCCATACTGTACAATGACATCTGGGTTACAGAACAGCCGGTACTGCAGTAATTGTTCATCCATATAGATTTTCATTGAATAAGTTCCATTTTAGTGTCTATATATATTTGCCTCAAGTATTTTGATTTTAAAGGTTCTGTCCAGAAGATTGCAAATGCAGATGATATTTAATATGGCATTTTAAAGACAAAAGGCACACATAGTAGGGAGAAGTGATGGGTTAAGAGAATGACACCAGAGTGACACCAATTAGTTAAAGGTTATGAAATAAGAGCTACTTTGCAATGGACATGTGTAGAACAGGAAGGATACTTGTTACCTTCTGAATTACCGGGTTCATAGATTATACAGCTAGATTATGAAGTCTGATCTATGGCATAAATCAGAGGGTTTTGCTGAATTTTTTTTTGTTTGAATTACAACATGTCTTCTAAGAAAAAAAACACACACCCAACTCCATTCTTACATTGTCCTGAAGAAATTTAGGAAAGGCTGCCAATAACATGAAATGTGAAAGATTATCTCTTTCCCTCTGTCTTTGTCTCTCTCTCCCCTCAGATATATGGAAGGGACACCACGTCAGAGAGTCTGCAATTCTCTCACAGGTATCAAAGTGGAGCTACCACAGCTGAGAATCTGTAAACTAGTGGTAAGCAAGATTCAGCTGGGAAGGAAAGGTCCTCTGTAACATCATCAAATGATAAAAGCTGTGCGCTCTGGATTTTACTAGCCTTTGAATCTCCTGCTTTTAATCCTTTGGAGGGAAAGGCTTCATATATTTGTAAACATACAGGCATGTCCTTTTGAACTGTAAAGACTGTAGAAGACTTTCACACCACACAAGTTGTGTGACTTAAATTCACCACCAGGACTGTGTGGGGAGAGCATGCTTGGGACTAGAGAGAAAACTGATAGAAAGGGAGCAGGTAGATAATAACCTTGCGGGGCTCCAAACCCCCAGAGTGGGCAGTTGTCGTGGTTTGCCCTCAGCCAGCAACAAAGAGCCACGCAGCCACTCGCCCGACTCCCACAGCCGTGGGAAAAACCGGCAGAAAAAGGCAAAACTCGTGAGTCGAAATAGCGTAATTTAACAGAACAGCCAAAGGGAAGAAGAAAGAAAAACAATAACACCGATAAAGGAGTATAAAAACGCGATTACAGTACCGCACCGACCGGACCCGCACCGCCGCAGCCCGTCCGCCCCGAGTGGCGACTGCCTCCCTCGCCCCGGCGAGCGCCTCTTATAGCCGGGCATGGGTCACGTGGGATGGACTACCTGCCTCCCCCGCCGGCTCCTTGGGGAAATTAACCCCATCCTTGCCGGAACCAGGACAGCAGTAGTTAGAAGTTTCTTTCAACGGACTGTCATTTTTTAAATCACTTTCACCAAGCCCACTGTGCAGCCTTACAATTAAAAAGTAATTATTACCCCTTTCAAGAACCAATCAGGGTGTTGAAGAAGGGTGTGGGAGGGTCAGTTATGTTGCGGTTATATAACGGTTATATTGCTCCATCATATAATCTTCTTCAATATTACTTATACAAGTTCCTTATGTTAGTTAAGTTACAAGGTATCAAAGCCATACAAGACTACTCACCATTCTTCTTGGACTAAGGAGGAGTTCAGCCTAAGTTCACTAATGTTGCTAGGTTACCACTTGCTGCCTAAAGAAGGCTTCACCAATCTACCTACTTTTGCTAAGCAAAACTTGAGTTTTCAACACAGGGGGAGCAGGAAGAGATACTATTACTTAGCAGACGGAATGGATACAGCAGGAAAAAACAGACACATGTCTCAAAGCTGCTCTTCAGGTGTTAGTAAACGTGAATAGAGATTTTGGTGACTTGGCAGAGTTGAGTTCTGAAGGTCAGTATACAAACTACTAGGTGATCTTTCTGTTTTAATTCATTTGGATATTTTGTAGTTCTGATGTAGCACCGAAGCTAAAAGAAGTTGAAATATTTAAAAACAAACAGCATACGATTTAAAGCCATGCAACAACAATTGGCTCTTTCCTAAGTCCACCCAGTTGTTAGCTCTACCGCTGCCTTCCTTGCTTCTAAACCATTTCAATGACACTGTGAAGACCAACAGGAAGGTCTGACTTGTACTGCAATAAAGCAATAAATTAACCAAAGTTCTTTTTCATTACTAGAAACTAACCCCGGGAACGACTAGAAATAACTATAACATTGCATTTAATTTTATGGTGCGAAATTCATCATACGTATTTGAAAGACTAGTGTGTTGATTACATATATTAAAGAGTAGATTACTGAGAAAGCTAATTCATTATTTTCTTAAGCCTCAGTAATGCAAAGTCAACAGTGAATGCAAATAAGTGCAAGTAAAAGCACAGATGTCTTTCTTATCAAAAGACTGAAACCTCCAAAGCTATGGCATCAAAGCAGTCCCTGCTCGGTGGCTACCCAGTGTCAACAATTCAGCCCTTGGAACATAAAATGGGATTGAAAACAACTGGGCACTGAAAGTACATGACAGGCAAAGGGGAGGGTGCCCATGACCCAGACAAAGACGTACGTGCGTGACAGTGTGGCCCATAGTATTTCTCTACAGGTCTCTGCAGTTGTCACAGTTCTATATGTTTCATTGATCGGTATAAAAGGACAAAACCCCCTGAGGTTTGTGATCGTGAGCTTTAAAATGCTTCAGACCTGAAACACCTCCATTGGAAGGGGCACACTGCTGCAACACTATCATTTTTGTGGTACTTCACCCAGTGTTACTTGGACATCTTCAAATCATTTTATATTCTCAAAATATTTTTCAGAGATTCAGCTCAAAACTGCAAGATGAAGTTCAGATATTTTCTCCCTCCAGCATGTGGCAATTATGATGAATCAGAGTTTATTCTGTGTTCTGTCGATCACCATAGTAACCCGTACTCTCCGTATTTAATAGGAAACAAAAAGTTATTTACTTGACAGGGATGGAGTTCTGGGAAGCATTGGTTTATGAACGTTGGCAAAATATTTTAATGGGCCTCTTTGCTTCTCAGGTTGTTACATGTACCAGTAATTTGATCTTCATCTGCCATGCAGACTTCGCAAGAAGAAATTGATTGTTGTCAAAACGTGTTCATTATGATTACAGCTATTTGCTACTCTTATCGGTTGTTATGTAAAGCAAGACAGCGCCCTATTCAGTCCAGATTGTTTATGTATATGTAAAGCATAGTAAATGTACCTTGCTAGCTATCGGGCTTGTTTTGTATTCCCAGGAACCAATGGGATGCCTAAATTGCAAAGACATAGCAATTGCTTAGTGTTATTTAATGAAATCATTGCTGTTTAGTATCAGACCTCTTAAGGTCTATTTTTTTCAAGCCCAAACTGCGAGATTGCCCATCAGATTTTAATAGTTCCTTTGGTGGTACAAATTGATTTATTTTATTTTATGAAATGGCTTACTTTCAGTGTGTTAATTGATCTTTCTGACTGGTTACTCTTAACAGGGATCAATCCATTGATCTGTCTCAAACGGCAGAGAGGGCGCAGGGGCAGTAACCGGTATCCAGTGCGGGGCAGAGGAGGCAGTGGGGAGCGGAGGAGCGCCTTCTGCCCGGCCCCTTGCTCTGAGGCACTCAGACACCCAATCTGCCTTTGTGTTGAACTTTTCCTTAAGCAAAGTTAAGTCTTAGAGGGCAAGCTGGAGGGAAACCACGGTGACTGCCCATGCAGTTTTTCTGTATGAAGAGAGTTTCTGCCCTTTCAGTACCCTGGTGGAAACATCCCATGATATGACATATTCTCAGAAACGTTGATAAAGCAATCCATCAGGAAAAGATGTGGTCATTACATTTCTGACCTCCTCTACCTGCAATGAATGCTTCATTATTGAACTTCATTATTACGTACCTGTAAACCACTTTTTTTTTTTTTTTCTATGTTTACAACTTACCTAAACCATAATTACAAGCACACTTTACTGAGGTGGTCTCCAGTCCCTCAAGCATTGGTGTATTCTACCTATCTTTCGTTAAACATTTTATTATGCTGCAGTGAACCATATTTTACAATGCATACAAATTTAAAGCTTGAATTTCACCAGTTCTACAGGGAATGTTTTACCCAGAAGGGTGAATTTATTTCTTCTAACTCAGGAAGAATTTTGAGACATGAAAATGTACCGAAAACAAAATGGAAAACGACTATTAATTCAGAACTTTTATTTTATTGGAAACACAGGGCTAGTATTTAACATACTTATTTTATGCACTTAAACATACATTATGTCCCATAGAAGCAGAGGCAATCAATACAAAGCATCAAATAGCATGTGTATATTGGCCGTACAAAAAAACCCCTTTCGCACTCATGTTATCAAATAGGTTTTCTAACCTCTATTCTTAGGAATGCAATTTGGAGGATGTGCGTATGTATGTGTAAAATGAACTATTATTATCACTTCAGCTGTGTGTGTGTTGGCACAGCAGGATACCAGTTTTGCTGAAGTAATAATTTGGTCATATCAAGGGGTGGAAATCAGATCGTCAAAGCACTATTCAGAAGGAATTGCTGAGTAAGTGCATTGTGTTTTTTCTTTCCTGCTAAGAGATTAACCATCATACCTGGATATTATCTCATAAATACCACACACTGAGTACTTATGAGATAGATAAGGGAAGACTGGTAGCACAAGCAAAAATCAGAGGCATTAGGAGTTAGGAAATGTTACCTGTGATAGATGCATTTTTCCAGCATAATGAGCATACTGTGAATGCAGTGGGTTTGCTCTACAAAAACCGTTAGTCAAAGTATTAGCAATGCTTTATCATTCTAAAGCCTGCAGAAGACGGGGACCTTGGGACGGTGTGCTCAACGGTTTAACTTTGGTGACTAGGTTCAGATTTTTGAGCGGCTTTATAGCGAGCTAATACTGCACCGTCTTCACTCTAAATGTCCGAAGACACAGAAGTCTCATTTTCAAATTTATTTAAGGCAAGTCGATATAGGCAGGTGCACAGAGAGACTGGCTTTCACTAGGCGCACTCTGAAAGGGCCAACATAAAGTAGTTCTGAACAGGAACCATATAACTATGACTACGCTATTACCCCCGCTGAGCTCTCCTAACAGCCCAAGTGCTTTAGCCAAGTGCCAGATCACAGGATTCATGCCTAACTCAGAGCACAGACAGGTAAAATTTGCGTTTGCTCTTGCAACTTTATGTGCAAAATGGGTATACAAACACCTACCTTTCACAAAGGTGTGCTATGTTTAAATAATGTAATATTGGATACATTGGATACAATATGAAGATCTTGGATGGGAAACTGCATAAAGGCCAAGCGTTAGATCATGAATGCCCACAGTTTATGCTTTCACATTCTGATGATCAGTGTATGCTTGTATCCTTTTTCCAGAAAATAAAAGAATTATTTCTGAGGTAATGGTGAACAGCTGGTAAAGCATTTATATATACGAGTTGTACATAATTTATGCACTGAAGAATTTGCATAGCTATTTCATTTCCTTCATAAATGTCATTAGTAGAGAGATATCTCATACAATCCACCTTTTGTTAATTTACATAGAGCCACAGTACACAGGTCACACATACCAAATAGGACACTTTAGCTCAAGAAAAGAACTATAACTGCAAAATGGATTTGCTTGCACAAACACGTGGAAGATTTCAAATAAAGCAAGTAGGTAATATTGATTTTGGTACAGCCACCCCTAAAAATACAGGCTTTACAGAGTCAATACTGTCTTGATTTAGGTTCTAACCCAACCCTAAATTCTCAGATTCAGCTCCGTCCACTTATTATTGATTTGCCAGGCATGCTGGGTTGTTTTTTTTTTCCAGAAATGCTTTTCTGCTTTCAAATTTTAGCTAGCTCTCCCAAAAGAATGTCTAATACAGTCACAAAGAGCAATTATATTCCTTACAACTGAGCTATTGACCATCGTAATAAAAAGGAAAGGCAGAAGTCATGTCAGCTTAGCTACTGACAGGACCTTACAGTGCTCCTTCATTCAAAAACACTTATGTAATCAACCAGCAACGAGTTGCAAAATATCAGCAGCCCTTAATTTTCTATCAGGTATGATAGAAACTTTATAAAGCTGTGCTATTTTTAAGGCATAAAAGACCTTATAACTATCACAAAGACATCAGTTCTATTTTACTATAATACCTCTTTTTTTTTTTCTCGCCTGCTACCTGACATCTAAATGTCTGTAATTTCAGACATCAGGACCACAGATGGGCAAAAAAAATCCACAGGCAGAGAGCTAAAAGATATTATTTTTGCCACTTGTAGACAGTAGTTTCACCCGATGGGCACCTTCAGCACCTTCTTCATCTTTTCATAGGGAGGGGGGCATGATGAAGGAGGGGTAAAAAAGCCCTGTTGATGAATCATAGAGGAAATTAAGAGAGGAATTAAACTTGTGCTTAGACGAGATTAAACAGTTTTCAATAAAAGTAGCATGTAGGAAATGGAAAGAGACATAAGTGATTGGTTGAGGTGCAAATGTATGTGTGGGTAGGAGGAAAGGGAGGGGTAAATTTGTCTGGGGAGTTTAGGTCATTATAGCTCAATATGGCCACGATCCAGAAAGACGTTTGAGCATACGTCTGGTTTTAACATGTGGGTCCCTTGCTCAAAATCTGAGCTCTGCTCACTTGCTCAGGCTTAGGTTTAAGTGATTTCGTCATAGCTGGGATCCTCTCTTGAATTATACCTCCAAAGCTCATAAGCTGACTAACTGAAAGATCGAATGGCATTGGATTGGGTATCTCCTTGGAAAATCCTTTTTCTGGACACGGAAAAGGGCACACTCTGCTTTCCATTACGGCATGTGCCTGTGCTTTCAGG
This sequence comes from Vanellus vanellus, assembly GCF_965231255.1. Classification (NCBI taxonomy): domain Eukaryota; kingdom Metazoa; phylum Chordata; class Aves; order Charadriiformes; family Charadriidae; genus Vanellus; species Vanellus vanellus. Next base: position 10,718,877 of record NC_138915.1, on the reverse strand, counting down.
CTGCAGGGTCACAGTGGAGCAGGACCCGCTCCAGGCAGGCAGTTGCGCCACACGCATGCCTGGGATGAGGCAGAGCCGCTCCTCATCTCACCCTGGGAGACAAGTGGGGCTCTCCAAAGTGTCTCTGCAAAGACACTTTATGTTGCAGTCGCTAACTACTGATAACAAGAAATTGATGCTTTGATTGTTCTTTCTACGCCAAGTTTTGGTGGGATTTCTGGCCAGGGCAGAGGAATAACTTTGGGACAGCTCTGCCTAATTCCGTGGTTCTGAACCACCACACATTTGGGCTGATCAGTCTGTGAAAAGACCACAAGTTTAAATGTTACGGATTTTTCCCCATCTTCTCATCCCTAAGAGTCCGTTCTGCTTCCTCTCTAAGTTCCAATCTTCTATTTTCTAGGGCAGAAATAAATATCATTTTGGCTTTTCAGAAATGAACAATGTAGAAAAGACAGATAGATATACAATACCTGTCAGTGTCACCAGGTAGCATAATATATATTTTTCTTAACTCTGTCTCCTGAGAAATGGGAATAGAAGAATCACAGCTTTCATTGAACAATAATGTTAATTTCTAGCTCTCAAGATTTCACAGAAAAGCATTAAAACATGATTCTTGCAATGTCACCACAAATATCACTTGGACTTTTTGAATTTTCCTTGCTTCTGAGCTTGCTCTCTGAGGATATAACAATTCACTTATACAAGCAATTTGCAGAATAGAGGGACCTGTTTATCTAATATGCCACAGATTTCTTTTTCTCCTAGGAAAGCATGACGATGCAGAAGAGCAAACATCTATACTTTTATACGACCAAAATTTTCAGAAGATATATTTTTAATTGCTGCATTTTATGAATAAGCCACTAGTTATAAGGTTTCTTTGAAACAATACAGAAGTTGAAATGGAAAACTGTGTGTCTTTTTCAGAATCTTTATGCTTCATTTTTTGTCAACCTCTCAGTCAGCAAGATGAGGTGGCTGATAATTATTCAGGGTTGCCAATTAACCTACTTAGCAGGTCACATAGGTAACTGGCATAGATTGTGTCAAATCTCATTATTGGGATAATAATTTAATCAGCCAGTGCATTGACTGAAGGCCAGAGAATCTGGAGAATAAATTAAACAGGAAAATAAAATCAGTACATAGACATTATATTTAAATACACAAAACCAGTTTGTCACACAAAACTTTAAAGCATACTGCTCAGTAGTAGAAACCCGGTAAAGTCTGTGGTGGGGGTTGGTGGTATTGAGGGTGAGGGGTTTGCAATCACAATATCCAGCATGAGTATCAAAAAATGTTATATGTCGCCTTGCTTTGATGAATGAAAGATAGTTTTAGGTATGAAGAAGTCACCAGCATGTGTGTTATTCTTTAGCGTTTAGACAGACATGCAATACAATTGTCTTTAAAGCAGTGTTACAGACCAGAACTTCCCAGACACATCTGCTTTGTGATCTACGTGTAACAGTCCTCTCCCTTCCCACATATCCCAGTCTTGTTCAGTTCTTCATGCCTGGCTTTAGAGCAAAGACAGAGGAACGTCAAGTAAGAAGGTGACATAATGGATAAAGTAATATTGCTGGATCTTTCAAGATGGACAGGAGAGAAGAAAAATTACAACAGGAGCAATTGTCAAAGTCACAGAGTCAGTGAAAAAGCTGTGCTTTCTCTGTACAGTGATGCTCTACATTTACAAGGTGGCTGAGTAAATAGGAGGTAGGAAGAGCAGAGTCTGTCTGGAAGAAGAAAATCATTTTCTGGGCAGAAAGAGAAAGAAATACCAGGAGGAACAATAACATCTTTAAAAATGGGTTTGAGAGTGAAATACGTATTTATATTTGCTTTAAAGAGAGGCACAAACATTACCAGAAATTATCAGAGTTTTAATATTCGGAATATAGACTGGAGGAAAAATACCACTATTAATCACAGGACCTAGTTGGTCCTGAATGTGTGAGGTGTGAGGAGTCCCACAGCACAGACAAAAGTACATGCAAGCCTCAGGAAAAGCCCCGAATATGGCGAACGTGCCCTTGTCTTCACAGTCTATATCAATGGTTTACTGTCTACAAGAACAAGAGGGCTATAAAAGAAGCCATCGCTGCTCCGAGTAGTGGATCATTCATTTTAAACATATCTCATAGATCTTATGGCCAAGAACTACAGCGTACCGACACTGCTCCGGGACTTGTAATTTATTCACACAGTAGGAAAAAAAGCGACTACCATAGCAGCTCGTGATAGGCCTGTAAAATAAAAACAGCCACCATGTAAAAACAGCCAGCAAGCCAGGAATGAATGCTGATCTCTTAATTAGCTTTGGGGTTTTTTATAACAATGAGCAAGAACGCATGCTTAAGTTACTAGATGTGACCTCGACCACTCACTTATGTTGTCAAATGTATTACTTTGAATAATAAATCGTCTTGCCACTGAAACAGCATATGTTATAGCAGGAAGGCTGAGCTATTCCAATTTTGGACTTAGAGAAACAACATGCAGCTCTTAAGTGTCTATTTTAACTGTGCCCACAGGATATAAATGCTATAGTAGCCAATAACTTCTTAAATTCTTTTTAAAAAAATACTAAAGCAGGATAGCACTATTCATGGATGCTCCCCACCAGTTCAGGAGTGCCAGGTAACAGAAACTGCTTGCAGAGTAAAAAACACTTTCACCTAATTAGTAGAAAACTTAACACTGGTGATTTAAACTTTCTCATTAAAACTTTCCCTGATAAAAAAGCAGCAAGCCTAAAGATAATACCGTTTGGTTTTTTTAACATAAAGCAAGAGTTCAAAAGCATTGGATAAATTCGGTGCAAGGGCCTCTCAGGAGGTGTCAGCTCATGTAAATGAAGTTGCTCTGTGCTAGAAGTTTGGAGGGCAGACTCCAACTGCCACCGCTTTCTCATTTCTGTGGACAGAAGCCCCACAGCTCCCAGTCTGCTTTTCTGGTTCTTGGGAACATTTCCAGTGTTTTGAGCTCACTGGTAATTTTTATATATGTGCTGGTTTTGGCTGCAATAGAGTTAATTTTCTTCATAGTAGCTAGTATGGGGGTATGTTTTGGATTTGTGCTGAAAACAGTGTTGATAATGCAGAGATGTTCTTGTTACTGCTGAGCAGTGCTTGCACTGATTCAAGGACTTTTCTGCTCCTCACTCCACCCCACCAGCGAGGGCCAGGGGGGCACAAAAAGTTGGGAGGGGACACAGACGGTACAGCTGACCCCAACTGACCAAACCATATCATGTGATGTCATGCTCAGTATATAAAACTGGGGGAAGAAGAATGAAGGGGGGATGTTTGGAGTGATGGTATTTGTCTTCCCAAGTAACTGTTGCATGTGATGGATCCCTGCTTTCCTGGGGATGGCTGAACACCTGCCTGCCCATGGGAAGTAGTCAATTAATTCCTTGTTTTGCTTTGCTTGTGTGCGTGGCTTTTGCTTTACCTATTAAATTGTCTTTATCTCAACCCACGAGTTTTCTCACTTTTACTCTTCTGATTCTCTCCCCCATTCCACTGGGGCTGGGAGTGAGCGAGCGGCTGTGTGGTGCTTAGCTGCTGGCTGGGGTTAAACCATGACAATATAGTATATAATAAAGCTATAAATGGCTAATCAAATTACAGAGGCTACAATCATGGTAAAGAGTGACAGTAGATTAAGAAACTCCATTAGAATACTGAATATTTCACTATCTAGCTATCTAGATAAATCTGATTTTATAAATGCTTTGATAAGGCAAAAGCATTATCAACTCACTTCCACGATGGTTTAGAGAGCCATCATTTCAGAGGTTAGCTTAAGGCAATAATAAAGGCAAGGCAGAATGATTCCCATACTGTGAAGTCAGGATATATTCTAAGTGGGGTTTCAAGCCTGGATGGAGACAAGCCCAAGAGCGAGCAACAATATGGATCTACAGACGTATACTCTGCTGTAGCTGTGAGGGACTGTTGCAGAGACTGAACATATGCTAATTGCATCTTCATCAAAGATAGGTTGTTCTGCATGAGATCTGCTCTGAGTGATCTCTGGGAGATGGATCAATTAGAAACTTTTTGCTCCCCTTTCATTTATTACATCTTCCATTTAAAAAAAATATATATATTTTCCATTTTTCTCTCATTTATAACTCACAGTCTGTAATTGTCATTAACAGTAACCCCATTATATTGTTGTCATAGCACCATTTTACAACTCTTCATTTTAAGAAAGTGCTTTCAAATGACACCGTTATTTCTTCAGTTGACAACAATCACCTGTGTGTTTGTTAACTGCAAATTTAATGAGAAGAAGTACTAGCTGATATTAAAGTACCACAATACAATGTGACAGTGTTTTGGACAGTTTCGGACCAGTTAAAATTTTATTCACACACACCCTCGGTAGCGTCCCGGCTTGAATATTCCTGTTCCGTAGTAACATTTTTCATTCCTCTCCTTACTCAGACTAACACTGACTTAGCGCCTGTTTCCCTATATAGGTGATGCTAATTGCTCGCATGCTTGCAGCAAATTGAAGCATATACCTCCCGGGACAGTTTGGGGTGGGGAACGAATTCTTCTCCCCCTGGTGGAAATTATGACTGCTCACAGCTGTTAATTTCCACCAAAAGGGGAAAAAAAGCAGGCAGGTTTTAATCAGAGGAGAGGGAGATGAGGGAAGAAGGCAGGCTCTGAGCCTTCCCAGGGTTATAGCAACTCCTCCACAAGGAAGGCGCTGTAATACTTTCCAGGGTCTACCCCCCTAACCCCAAAGCAGAGCTAGACATGCTGCAGTGTGGCCCCTTTGCCCGGCTCCCCTCCCGGCTCTCACGCTCACCTCCTTCTCGCAGAGTGGAGTCTCATGGGGGAGGTTAGTTACAACCTATTGGGACCCTCATCTGAGCATCCAACTAAATGATGGGGCTGGGAGAGCAAAGGATAGACTGGTTTTTTCCCCCATCATGATTGTCTGTTTTTCTGGACAGCAGAAGTGGTTTTAAATCACTGCAAGCTGTGAAGAGCCCAGACCTCTCTATCTCACTCTCTAGGCAAGCATTTTATCACTAGGTTGTATTTTTTACAAATAGATACTATATATTATACTCAACACAGAGCACAGTAATCCCACTTCAAGCCCTGGTGAGAAGAGCAGTGTTGGAAATTTGGTGTAGGACACAAATAGTCCCATGTAACTTCCCACGCAGAAGGTTTCACCGGCTGCCTGCATCTGCACTGGGCAATTCTGGCTCAGGAAGCGACAAGTCTTTTGGTTTAGGACTGCAGAATATGGATGATTTTTGTTTGCCTCTGTGGCTTTCCCACTGCTCACAGAAGAAAGCCTTTATCTTTCAGTAAATGCACAGCTGAACTAGTAGATTGTCAGGGATTCATTGCAAAAGGACAGTTTACTGTTCAAGATAACTCTAAAGATTCGCAAGTGTAAGAGTCTGCGAGAAAATATAAAACATTTTAAATGTAATGCAGTGATTAACCATGGGCTTTCCATAATAATCATCATTTAGCAAACGTATAAATAGAATAAAAGCAATATTGAAGCAAATAAATGACCTCTGACACAAAAAAATGGCTTCATTTCATATTACTTTACTTAACTGCCCCCTCCTTCCCCCACCAAACAGAAGCTTTATTGACAAAATGTGCTCTGGTAATTTAGTCTGTAGACTTAAAGAATGTGCAGCTCTGGGAAAAACTGAATTATGGGTTCTATTTGTGAGATGAGGAATGGCATGTAATAACTTAATGAACTGGAAGTTTATTAGTTGTAAAAGAGAGAACTAATGGAATGCGTTGTCTATCAGTCCTTTTTTTTAACTTGAAAATGTTCAGGGTGGTAAGTGTCACATCCATTATGCATTTATTATCTTATTAATACAAATATGTGCTAGAATCTCAACAAGCAACAAAAATATATCTCCGCTTCTAATTTAATGTGTATTTTATTAGTCACTTTTGGAGGCTCTATTCTAAACCCAAGTAATTAGAATTTCTACTCAGATATTTGGCCAGCAAAAAATTCACGTGAACACAGGCGCTACCAACTTACATCATCTGAGGTTACAGCCCTCTGCTCCCTGTACAGACTGTGTTCATCAAAATTGTGGAGTAAAATAAATGCAGACATAATCATGATGACAGCCTCATTTCAATAGCTCTTTATTGCTATGTAGACATATAAATACAAAAGGACAGTAAGATAACGCTTTTAACAAGGAACACGTAGAGAAACCAGTCTAACATAAAATGTAAGAATAAAATCCTTCGTTGTTAAATAAGTTTTCTCCACTGTGCAAAGTATAGGGATTTACCTCAGCTACACTTTCACATGGACTTATTCATTTTGCACAACTCAATGATTTGCCTCAAAATATTTTGGATCGTGATACGCATGTATGAATATGCAGAATAATGACAACAATAAAGTAGTCTAATACCTGTTATGACGCTTCTCCCAGTTTTAGCTGATATTATGTCTTAAAACCACAACGCAACAAATAGAATTTAGCCCTAAATAAATACATAAAACACGTGCAAGTATCAAAAATGACAGAGAGTAGGAAATTCGAAGTTCAAGTCAATGCATACAAAGGTCTAAGTAGAAAAAAGCAGTCAGGTTCTACTCTATCAGCCCCAGTATTTCATGTGCTGCGTATATCCTTGGGTAATTTTAATTTTAACTCTGCAATGGATTGATCTGTTTGCTTTGATTTTCTATTACAGATATAAAAATAAGCAAGGAAGGAAAACCTGCATTAAATTATGCCTTTAGTAGTCTCCTGTGGGTGAGCCTTTTTTGGTTTATTGTTTTTTTCTTCACGTGGCCAGTCCAGCAGCGGACGTCTTACATGTATTTAGCTGTTTAGAAGACCAGTCATAGCCATTCCACTTCATCAGGTAGTAGCATACTATGGACATATTAGACCAACTCAATGCATTTGTTTTCTTTATCACTTTACGTTTCATCTCAGAGGTCCGATACAACAGGATTTTGAACCATTTGCGCTGAGCACAATCGAAAGGCCAGTAATCCAATTACTTGATTTTCTTGCTGCAGAGAAGAGTGGGAAAGCTATCTTTCCCTCGCTCCAGCGAGCAAGCTGCAGGCCTGCATCAGGCTTTAAGCTTCCAGTGTAAAACGCACCCCAAGGGCAGCAGAAGGCCACTTAAATACAGCTCGGAGGGCAGAAGGGGAACGTGGCTGCGGCACATTGGCTTTCTGCCCAGGAATAAATTCCAACCATTAGCATCAAACGCTCATCCTGAAGCTCCCATACTGAAATTAAATGCAATCTATCAAATGAATAAACAATAATAAATTAAAGCAGCACAAGTAAATTAAAAAAATAAACCGCAGTAATTTATACCGTGGATCATCTGTTCTGGATTGCTTCTCCAGACCGCACACCTCAGATTATCTTTCAGCCTGGTTTCTTCACGACTGTATTTTTGCACACGCAAAATGGCCCTCGATGCACAAATTGAGTTTATTCACGGTCTACTCTACTTGTTAATAAAAATATACTTTCAAACAGTGCTTGCTTTTCCCGTGCAAATAATTTTGTTTACTCATGCTCGTCAGCAGAATCTGACCTATTTGGTGAACAGGTTGAGTCTACATGAATTGTATCTAAACAAGAATTCAGACAACAACAATTAAGCATGTAAAAATGTAGCTTTAGATACCTCAGGTAGAACTGCACGTTCTGGTTCAGGCAGTCAAGGATAATTTCAGCAGGCTTCAGAATTCAGAGAGCTGTGAAGTTAAAATGAATCAGTCCTTTGAAAGTGCTCACAGGAAAAGCAGATTGTATTCTGGGATAGATTTTAAAAAGGGAATTTTCAGTAAGCAGAATTTAATTACCTAACTGGAATTTTGCCATGATGCCCTAGCTAAACCTTCACTTTTTGTGAAGAAGCAAAAAAAAACTCAGGGAAACTATTATGCTGCATGTGAACCATACCTATTACAGCAATAATTTCAGCCTTGTGCTGGGATGGGACGGTATTAAGAAGGAGAGCAAAGGGAAACATCTCACCTACCGAATATTAGTCTCATTTCCTGAAACAAGTTGACTCTTCCCAGGAACTGCTTTCCCAAAACTTCCTTAGGGTATGAAATAATTGGCTATTAACCAGTGTGTTCTTGACCCAAAGAATGGAGCAGAAGACATGGAAGACTTGTCTGGATTACAAGGAGAGATAAAAGAGAAATTAGAGCTGCTATGTACTGACTGAGCCTGCGGCTCTCTTGATTTTGCCAGTTGAGACTCGGAGGGTTTTACCTGCATTTGTACTAGGGCAAGAGACCTGGGGAAAGGAGCAGGAAGGAAATGGGGGAAGGGAAAACAGAATGGCACAATTTTCTCCCTTTCTCCCTTTTTTACCCTGCATTTAGTGTGGGGCTGTGAAAAAGAAAGGCTGCCAGCGCCGTAGCATCACATTGCCAGCGGAGTGGACTGCCCGTCTCGCCTCAAGGCAGAAGAGAAGTTATGAAAAAGATGTCTGCGCGCTAGGAAAGAAAAAAAAAAGCAAAATCTTACTTATCACCAATCCTGACCACAGTCTTATGAATGAGTGATGGCTTCCTTTTTTTTCCCCTGGTAAATGTGATCACCTGTAACATACCCAAACCTCCGCGGGTCCCTTGAGGGCTGCCCCGGAGCCCCGAGCGCTGGCAGCAGGCGCGTCAGGCGAAGCTGCTGCAGCGCAGGCCCAAACGCCACGCGAGGAGCCGCTGCGGATGCCGGCGCGCTCGGAGGCATCTCCCATGCCCTGGAACGATGAAAACAAGTAGTTAGTATGCACCACACAGCGCCAAAGGCTGAGCCCGCTGCTAATGAGTGCTATGCAGAGGGTCACGGTCTTGTTAAATTCTGTGTACACGGTACACCTGTGAAACACAACGCCAAAACGCAGCGCGGCCCACGCAGCCCTCCGAGCGCAGCACGTTGTAGCCGAGGTGCCAGGGCAGGTGTCTCGCAGCCATCGGTGAGACATCTGCCCCTCAATGTCAAGTGGTTTGTTAGGGCTGGAAAGTGCCGTGCAACTTAAAACAACATCTTTATGGGGCTGGTAGGCCCCCATTGTACCTGCTCTACTGGGGCAAGAGTCTCTGGGCTGGATGCAATGCCTTAGTGCTGGTTCATAGCGGTTCATAATGGTTCCCAGTAAGTGCCTGTACATTACGGCCCACAGCATGGGGACAAACTGGAGGCATTAGAGGTCCTGGGCTGGGCTGTGATCTCGCTGGGATCACAGCGATGCGGTGCACTAGCTCGGGCAGCGTAGGGGGGACGGTCAGCTGCCATGGAGGGCTGCCATGGATGGATCCAGCTCTTCCGGAAGGACAGGCCAGGATGGCGAGGAGGGAGAGCTGCCCTTGATGCGAAAGACTAGGTGGGGTGCACAGGGCTGTGCCTTGGGACAGACGACGAGCCAGCTGACAGCTTATGGGTCAGGAGGAAGTAGCTGGAAGAACTGGAAGAAGCCTCATGCTTGCAGATCATCGAGGGGCAGAGCACTGAAGCTACACAGAGCATTGCTAGTGAAGTAGCAGAACACACACACACCACAGAATTACCTTCGTAGATCCTAGCTCAGCTCTATCCACCTTAAAAGGTGGCTCTCATCCTCTGTGTAAGCATGCTGCTGCCTTTCAGAGGATGGTGCACGCTACCTGTAGAGCACAGACCTCCTCAGCAGTCCCCAAGAAGGTTTCTTTGTTGTCTTACATCCTGCCAGGATGTTCTGCAGCAGAAAGCAACAGTTTCTGGCCTCTCTGGCCTTACCCCACTGATCACAGTTTGACGCCCTGACTGTGTAACGCATGCAAACAGGACGCACCGGCTGCAAATTCTGGGAAAGAGTGTCTTTTCATATGGGCAAAAAGGAGGTCGTATGCGTAGGAGGTGTGTGTGCATACACCTGCTTCAAATAAAGCTCCCCCATGTTTCCAGGTTAGATTGCAGTCTATTTCAAAAGCCTCACCTGCCATATATCCCAAAGCGTCTGAATAGAAAGGAAGGGGATTGGAAAACTTTGCTGACTACTGTAAAAGGAAAAATTACTGTAACATAGGTGTTTCAGCAGCTTTTACATGACTCATAAGTTTGCACCCTTATTGAGTGAAGGAGGCTTCAGGACGGAGATAAGCGGTACTCAGCTGTAAGACAACAGATTTTCACTGATGATGAAAGACAATGCTGAAGCTTAATGGGAAAGAGTAGTACCCCCAGCACTGTGCTTCCCCATTCCTACCTCTGTCGTAGGAATTCCTCTGATTTTGTTACAGCCAGAGTCCTCTATATCACAGAAGATGGCAGGCAGAGCCAGTTTTGCCTCAGTATAGGAATAGTCTATGTGATATTATGGTGATGTGCTAATTCCCTCAGGATCTCTGAAAAGATCATGCAGCAATCAGAAAGTCCTGTGGTATGTTCTAGGGACGTCGGACCATTTCCAGAGAATTTGAGGGAGAAATTTTAATATATCTGGAAGAGCTAGCAAGGATGCAATTTAGCTGCAAGAGTCTTCCCTCCTCTGCTCTTTATAGCCTATAACTTCAAATAGAAATCAGGACCCTTAATTTTCTTTAAACTGTACGGCAAACTGTTCAGATTCAGTGAGTGCCTCAGGATCTTGCCTCGCTACACTCTTACACGCACCTACACGGTATCAATGCTTTGCTTATTCAGTATTTCAGTAACTCTTAATTACACAAGGAATTCTCTCATGCTGCAAATTTATCTTCATTGAGCTAACTTTTGATTTTGGGCTTTAACTCTGATCAGTGCGAAGGCAGAGACAGTCTACCCAATTAGCAGGTGGCAGCCCCAGAAGCTCAGGACACAGCGCCTCTGTAACTCTGCCTTCCAGGAGCTTTGACCTCAACAAACACACTTGATGAACCCGGTCATGCTATTTTGGCTGCCTACCTCAGCTCATCTGCTTGGATGGCATTTTGCCTGTTAGCAAGGTAATAAACTACTTTCAGGAGATGCCAGAAAAGGATGAGTTTACATCCGTAACTTGCTAAGGTCTGTTAAAATAGCTTTCTTCTGACACTGAGCAATTACATAAAGCATCTTGACTTTCTCTGTATAAGAGTGACTCATTATCAGACACTCCCTTGTATGGAATCCAAACAATTTGTTTTCCAACATCAGCAAAAACAAGTACATATTTCAAAGGAGATTGTTTCTGTGCTCTTTGGAGGTTGTTTTGATATTGATGATGTCAAGGAATCTCTGTTTCGCTCCATAGCTACACTTGGGGCATCTTATTCTGTGTTTTCCCATGTCTAGAGCAAGGGGCGTCTGAGCCATAGTCAAGGTTCCCAGGCACTGAGCTGATATCAACTGTAGTACTGCACTAAATGTCAGATAAGCCCGGCATTTTGTTTTGTTGGCAGTTTCAAAGCCACAGGGGGAATCCATGACTCAGCTTCCATTAAAAGCCACTAGTTAATTATAAACATCCCTACCTCCCTCCTTTGTACCTCCAGTTAATCTGTTTGTATCTGTTCACGACAACTGATGCCTGTTTGCTTTGACATGGCAGAACCCCAAAGCTATGCAAACAAGAATGACAAGATTTGAGAGTGCACTGTAAGTTAACCTGCAATCAGTAACTTCCGAGATGCTCCTGGATGCCTGAGGATGTGTCAAATGAGGCTGTGTTGAAGAACTCTTAGATGACATCAGGTGTGAAATGTCTAAGTGTGAAGAAAACACTGCAGCAGAAGCACACGTTGACCCTGTTTGCAAGCTCTTTGTAGCTACTTGGCATTCAACTCTAAGAATCCACAGCAAAGTTGATCAAAACACAGTATAGGGAACTGAAGTCTTAGATGCTCAGAAGAGCCTTTCAGTCTGCCTCTGGCACACCAAGTCTATGCTTGCAAAACACAGGCTGGAATGGAAAAGTGACACTCCCAGCTCTAGTACTGGTCAAGATAATTTTTGAAGCTAAGCCTGATTGACCGTATGACATTAATTCAGCACCTCAAGTAGGTTATTAGCTCTGACACCTAAGGGTGATCCTGTAAATAGAGCACTAGAATATCAAGAAAAATGCAGGGACCTGTGCTTTTACATTAGCTTCCCCTCGCTTGCCTTTGCCCAGTTGGGAATCACATTGTGCCTTCAAGGGTCTTTAACAGGAGAGTACATGGGGCTTAGTCATGGCAGAATACTGTGTCACACTGTCACTAGGGCCAAACGAGTAGAACAAAAGAAGCATTGGTATCTCCTGGTTTTCAACAGCCCAATACATACAAAAGAGAGAACAATTCTGTGACTGCCCTTCTGCCATATGCCGCAGACATCCTCAACCTATTCCAAGAAACAAAGCAAAGTGCAGCATGCACGAGCTCCTAAACACCACGGAGATACCAGCTCACCTCATCAACACAAAAGACAGTTCGTTTCAGCACTGTTTTACACTGGCATGTCTTCCAGTTCCAGTGTTTGACTATTTCTGATAGCCCTGGGATCTCCAAACTCGGCTCTTAAAATGGAGTTCACCCCATTTTTCTTTTGCATTCCCACAGCAGTCTCTCCTCCGTGCCTCTTCCAGTTTGACTACTTTCTCTTGGCAACGTGATTGATTTGAAGTCTGTCTTGTCAGTCTCTGTTCAGTCCTGCTCTTGCCAGGCATTTTACATTCAGTACAACAGATCTAAAACCTAGAGCTGAGATGAGAAGAGATCGTAGGAACAGAAAAAGAGGATCAAGAAAAAAATCCGGCAATCCATTGAGAACATTGCTCTTTCATGACTGAAGTGTGTTGTATAGCAACAGTAAAGAAGCCACAGAAAACTGCTTTCATCTAACATGGAGCAAGGAACTTCATCAGAATGAGAAGAGCCATATGATAGCTGAAATTACAGTGCCTTTCTCGAACCTGCTCAGGTCGCCGCATGCCTGGATTACTGCCGAAGCTTTAGAGAACTGAATACACGGTACTCTTTAAAAGGATGTGGGGGAAAGGGCTGGAATTGCATGTAACACAAGGAAACCTGGAATGGGGAGGGGGACCATGACTGCAATTTTCCTCATCTGCCAAACCCATTCAACTAAAATTGAGTAAAGAACAAGATGATGTCTCCCTCTTACATTACATTCCATTCTCCATGTATACTGACATAAGAAGGGTAAGCATGAAAAATAGCTCTATTTTCAGCCACGCAAAGATGAAAGAAGTTTGGGGATATATGCGAAAGAAGTCATAAGGCTGACTGCAGCCAACAGTCTTCTACTGCCTCAAACCTTGCCTGGTCTCCTGGAAGGGGACTGGCTCTGCTGCCAGTGTTAGATGGGCTTTCAGACCCCTCTTCAAGGGCATAGAAGTGATTTTTCTATTGGCACACGGGCAGGTTGCTTAACTATTGTTCCTATATCGATACAAGAGCATGTTTTCATGCAGACAAAGGCAACCTTCCAAACAGAGTTGAAACGAAGACTATTTACCCTTCTGAATCAACAATAGGGTTCATGGCAGGTATGTAATGGGACCCTGAAAAAAAACTTTGTTGTTGAAACCACCACCCCCACCAAAGAATTTTTGAATGGTCATACCTTAAACCATTCCTTCCTTTATTTTCCAAACACGATGTAGCCAACTGAAAATCAAATTCTCGTTTAGTGTCTAAGCAGTGAGTGAATAATATTAATGCTCAGTTAAACATAAATAAAGATTAACTGCCTGGCTCATTTTAATATATAGGAAGATCTGACGCATAAATTTTAACACAATGTACCAGCACCATGTTCATTTTGGTTTAAAATAAGAATTAGTAGAAACTGTCTATCAAAAAGGTTTTTAGTAAACTCAAAAGTACACGGTATTTTTCCTATAAAGGTTAAAGTGTATATGAATACACCAACAGAGGTGAAGGTAATGAAAAAGGCTCTTAAAAAAATAGAAAAAAAGATGGGGAAAACAACTTCAGTTAATTTTCCTTTTCAGGATCTAATTAACCTTAAAAGCTATGAGTCTCCAGCTTTCCCATGCATTTCAATGCAATGGAGAATGTCCCTTGCTACAAACTACAGGTCTGATTTAATGGAGTTTTGATTGAGGATAAAGACAGAAGAGTCAGTCTGTGGTACCCTCTCTTCGCACTGAAAAGTGTCCAATTCCAAAGGCAAATGCACTCAGCTCAGTCATCCCAATTAAAGTGTCGGCTGCTATTCAGCATAAGCAAAATAGCACAAAGAATCCAAAAGAATCAGCCATTACGGCATATTTACAAAGGCAGCACAGAAATTCACGTTGGCTAGGGACAGCAAAGGAAAACACACGCTATTTAAACAAACACATGTACCTACATATATGTATATATTTACACCTACAAAGCTATATCCCCCCCCCCCCCCCCCATATAGCACACAATAAAGTTATATAAAAAGGAGGAAAAAAAGCGTCTTTGCTCTTTAGGTCATTCTCTTGAATCTTTTGTCTGTACGAAAATAAGCAGAACTACAGCTGAAGCTGCAGCATTTGGCTGTTGAAACACCATCTTCTTGCTGGAAGTAAAAAGTGTTAAATATAAATAAATTTTCAAAGACCATTTTTTTTCACGGGTGTCTATAACAACTCATCTAATATGCACAGCACACAGAAACCCTGATCTTATGCTGATGTCAGCCTGGAGTAACCTCTCATGCCTCTGAAGGAATTTCTGCGCTGAGATCAGGATCCAGCCCGCTGCCGAGCGGGTCAGCGCCTGCAGTGGTGCCAGGCACAGATCTCCTACTGACATCTCCGGAGGTTTTGCATCAGTGCCAGTGGCAGTCCGCTAAATTCAGGTCAAGTCACCTGAAATGCTCCAGCTTCCTTGTTTCCCAAATGCCTACCAGTTACTATATTTTTATCGGAGAGAACGAGAGAGACAGAGAGAGTTCCCTGCCAAAGGTTATCTCCAAGTTCATACTGTGTGGCCTTACGCTGCCACATCCAATAAATCGTTAACGCCATCTGTTCCAAGCAGGCTTCCCTGGGACTGGTTCTGTGGGGCCAGGACGAATTTGTGCAGGCTGCTGCAATACGGAGGACAAGCTGAGCTGGCACCGCGGCTTTTTATGGACATGGCCAGCCTTCAACTGTTTGCGAAATGATCTTTCGAAGTTCAGCTTTCAACCGCTACTGTTGTTTTCAAGAACAAAAGAGACACAGGCAATCGGCGCCTGCTCGGCAAGAACAAAGCTCAGCCAGCGGGCACCTCACCAAACTCCTCCGTGCTGGCTTGAAAGGCCTCAGAGGAGGTGAGGTATGAGGCCAGGTACGCTCCGCTCCTCTCAGCCGCCCTGAAGAGCATTAGTTTTGGTGCTGGGGCCCACTGAAGGAACCATGCCAGGGCTTTTGGACTAGCTGGATGTTCATGCACACAGAGTCTGCCCACCCATGTGGATCAAAATTACTGGGGGGGCCTCACTGCAGTGCTGTGGCCTCCCAGTAGTGGGGGTGAAGGTAATTTCTGACTCCTCTTGGTCGAGAGGAAATTCACTCCCAAAAGCTAACACAAGACATTGACAAAGTCCTTCTTAAGCCCTCAAAGATCCATCTCAATTTCCTGTGCAACAGCTGGTGTGGGATTCCAATACATGGGAGTAAGCTGGTACCTAGTCCATGCTCTTGTGCTTGGCACAGTGATGGACTTCCCACCCTTTTAACTCTTAGTAAAGCCCAATGACCCAGGCTAGCGGCAGCAGGATGCCACCCTGAAGCGTAATTCTTCTGCAGCTTCTATTTATTTTTTGGACTATCAAAATTTATGACAATCGCTAAAGCAGATTGATTAAACGCTAAGCATAAACACACCACGACAGAGAAGTTGTTTTGTTGTCATCCCAAGGAAGCATCTATTTGCAAAGTACACGGCAATATCAAAGAACTCTCTATTGATTAAACTTTGAAAATAAAATTGCACCACTTATCATATGCTGTTTGCAAAAATGCCAATCATTATAATACTCACATAAGCATACTGTGTCTTCCCCCTGAACTCGTTAAATTTATTACTGAGACTCTATCCTGAGCTGCCTACATGTGGAAAAAAAATCTTTCAGATAACACATTAACATTCATAACCAGTATTTAAAGCTGTGCATGGTGCCATCTCAAAAGATAAGGGTCTTGTCAGCATTTCCAGTATAAGCCTCATTTCAGGGGATGGAGGGAGGAAGTGGCAACACTCTATTTCAGCTATTTTAAATGACACCAGCAAGAACCCTGACATACAAGTTGTCAATCTAATGGCATCTATCTTTCAGAGATAGGTGCATCTTTCACCTCCACATTCAGTTTAAAAAATAGTGAAATTCTCAGTACATCATTGTAAACTACCTGGCAAGTGCTATCATTCTGCCTGTGCATACAGCATCCCACACAATTATAATTCTAGATCTAAACCTTAAAATTACAAAAGCTTTTAAGGTATGGAACAAAAATGATACGGCCACTTTCTCACAGGTATACTCACACTCTACCGAAGAAAGAAACAGATAAGCAAAACATCAGGCAACAATACAACAATGAGGGCTTGGTCCGTGACT
The DNA here is from genome assembly GCF_965231255.1 of Vanellus vanellus. NCBI lineage: Eukaryota > Metazoa > Chordata > Aves > Charadriiformes > Charadriidae > Vanellus > Vanellus vanellus. The sequence goes on along the minus strand of NC_138915.1, from coordinate 10,702,298 downwards.
CATGTTATTAGATGTTCCCGCAGTACAAAACACTAATAATAGTGAATACAAAAGTTAATGATAAAAAGGGTAAAAAGAAACCAACCAAAAATGCTTTTTGGGGGAGAAATTTGTAGGTGCAATGCATCTGCCTTTGAGCACAATTCTACTACAGATACAGTGTAAGTTGTGATTTGCAAAATAACACCCATAGGCTGCTGATGTTAGTGTTCTGTCAAAAGAACAGATATTTGTATTAGTAAAAAAAAATGTTATCCAAAGCAAACAAGAAGTTGTCATAAGGAAAGACGGCTCTAGAAAACAAAGTATTGCAATGCTTATTCTTCAGATGATCAGGACCACTTACCAGTCCATAGCCAAATAGCTATAAAGGAATGATCTCACCCCTATATAATTCCAAGTGTGTCAGTATCACCAGCTAGAAATAATAAAGCTAAACACTTCTATCTGCAAAAGCAACAACAAGAGTTCTAGTTAGAAAGCTCAAATGCTAACCAGTGTAGTGGTTGCAAAGCAAAAATACTCTGGAGCAAATATGTGTGCAAATAACTGGTTTTGCCCACAGTTTTCAAGATTCCAAGCCGGAGTTGATTACCAAAGCTGACTAAGCTGCCCTCTTCTCCTTCCAGCTTCACTTGCTGCTCAGTCATTAAGTGGTCATTAAAATCTCCTGCTGAGCAAAGGATTTTATTGCTCTACAGGAAAAAGACTGCTGGATGGTAAAAAAAGATGCCATATAAAGGATGGGCAGTTATTAATAAATTATATGCTTTGTAATGGAAAGAAATGCCACCAGTGTTATGGAATACATACACACATTGTAGATCAAGGCCAAATGCTTGCTCCCTCTTGCCAAAGCTGTTCCACTCTGCAATGAATCTAACGGACTAGAAAGACACACACAAGAAACAAGATCCCCCATGTGTAGCAGATAGGACACATACATATCCACTGACTGTTCAACAGATTCAGATACCCCCTGGCATCCCCTGGCATTTAGGCTAGAAGGGAGATAAATATCTTCAGCATCCTGGACCACAATGACTTCAATAATAAGAAGAAATATTATGGTAACTTCCTCCCTTCCTGTTGTCCTTTCAGTTAATGCGCCGTGTTTGGCGCATCCCTGCTCTGCTTTCAAATGAGTCTATCGAGACAGCGACGGCTCTGAGGATGCCCAGGAAAACAACTTCAAGCCCAGGCAAACTGTAATGTTAAAAACTCAGAGATGAAGGGATTTTAAACACCATCAGAATTTGATCACTGTCAATAGGGGAGGAGAACCTGAGTATGCCTATTGTCTACCAAAACACTTGAATCTCACGATAAAACGTCGTATTTGAGACTCAAAATTTGTGTGTGTTTGTGCGGAACTCCCCAGAGTAGAAGTCAGCTGAAATCCTCACCCCGTGAAGTCAAAGAGAGATCTGTCAGCAGCTGAAGTCTAGGTCAGGATTTTATGGATGTTTGTATTGTGCTTTGTGCAGTAACAACTCAGGGAGCTGCTTCAGATGCCAAATAAATTTTAATGTTTCCCTGGAGTTTGGAATTCTTTATTCTAAGTGATTCTCCCCAACATATTAATGCAACCACCATTCTCATAAGTTCCAATTGTCTCATCAATTTCTTTTCATGCCACTTTGAGTTATACATGACCCTTCAAAGTCATCATTTGTAACCGACCGGCCTCCACAAACAGAAATATTACAGGGTATTTTTCAGGTAAATGATTATGGCTCAGAGACAGCAAAGTTTCTGGCTAAAGTGATATGGGAAAGACTGCAGGAAAGCCGGGAGTATTCTTCTTTAGTAAAAAAAAAGACATCCATATTTCTTATACACTTAATTTTTCTATCCTTGGAAAACCAGCACAGAAACTATTTCTTCCTAAAAGCTACATCACTGTTCTTTTTAGTTTTGGTTTGGGGTTTTTTGTTCTGATTTATTATACCCCTTTTTCAGAGATAAACCGGTTGCTTTTTCAGTTAATTTCTTCTTTCCCATCGATTCAAGGTAGCTGCTCGACCTGCCCTGTGTTGAGCAACCAGCCGTAAACCGGCTTCACCTCTGACATCAGGAACCACCGTCTCAGTCCCGCAACCTCTTTTGCGCCTACGTAACTTTACAGAGTGAAGTACTCACACTGACCCTATGCAGAAACAAGACCTTGAAACAGCCCTACAAATAACGGTGAGTGTCCAGTCTGAAATTAAAAGATTTTCAACCCATAGGGTTATTCCAGTCTATTATTACTTGATATTGCAGGAGCCTGCAAACAACAAGTCAAATGCTTAAGAACACGTCCCCCGCCCTGCTCCCGACAGGCAGTGGGGTGAGCAGCCAAAACACCAATTTTCAGTTTCAAGGCAAACCCTGATGTGGATTTTTCTGATAGGCAGCAGTGGATGAGGCCAGGCTGCAACCTTTCTTCTAGTTGGGATAATTCTCGGTCACTTACTTCCGCTGAAAAAGTGGAAAACTAAAATCTCTAATGGCCACCGCCTTTCATCAAATCTGGCTCAAACTATTTGTGAAGGGAGGACTCCTTGGCTGACAGCCAGACATATACACATACTGTGCACATACATTAAGCATAATTACATTTCTGTTAGAAACCAGGTGAAAAACACAAAAGCCAATGACTGCAGAAATTTTTCTTCAGTCAGCAATTGTTCACAAACATCTCATGAAATGAACTTAATGGAAGGAATTTTTGGGAACACATGGAGTCTGAAAAAATACTGTCTTTTTTTCTACTCATCTCATTTTTTTCTGGGGCAAACCCAGAAATATGTGACCTCTGTGCATAATGACAACTCAATGACACGGCTCTCACTCTGAATGTAGAATATGAAATGCTCACCGTGAACTGCTCAAAAATAATCCTCAGGCCATGATTATTCATAGAAATTATTTGGTGAGTAATTTCAATTAAATAAATTCAAGGAATCAAGAAAAAGAGGCTAAACTAATAGAATGTTTTATTTATGCTGAATAATTCATTCGGAGGAACTTTAGCCCCCACACCATTGCAGAAAGCCAGCTCAAGGCGTAGGGCACTGGAGTCCCACTTAAGCCCTGTTTTGAGGTCTTAATTGGGGGCTCTCATGATGAATCACTCTGGGCTGGCCCTCTGCCCAGGACTGAATTTCACCCATTGCTCCTGTTCCTCACATATTGCTACATATGTCATTAGCACAGCGGGATTTGGATTCGTTCAACTTTACTGCCATAAAAATAATGATATGGAGAGATTCCATTATGTTTCTTTTACCACTAATAAATAAAGGGAAGAAACTCCTCACATCAACCCACCAGACTTTCAATAGTGAACATTCATCATACGCACACATCAACTGCGTTATGCAAATGTGAGCCCCATTACTAAGGCACGTCCATTCAGAAAAGCAAGAAGACCTGATAATTTTGACAAGACTCTCTGAATGGCTAAAAACACTTGTGCGCACTTGTGCTTGCATGATGGGACTTTTCCAGTTAAAACATTCACGGTATGTCAACACGTAGATTATGACTCTGAGGAAATTTGAAAAATTGCACTTATAAACGGTAGTGGTAAATATTACTGTAGACATTCACCCGTTTGAAATGGAAGGACCAATAAATCCTCCGCTGTTTTAAGGATGGAAAAAAATATTTTTTTTGTTCTTGACGCTCAGCAATGTCATCACAGAATATCTATCATCGGGAAGATTCATCTTGCTGTTCCCATCACAGAAAAAGACCCATTGACATGATGAAACAAAGCACTTCCGAAAATATTTAACACTCAATAAGACCTAAGTGCATGCTTTTAAGTTAAACATTTGTTCAAAAGATCTGATCCAAATCCCACTGAAATCAGTAGACGTCCTTCCACTGACACCAAAGGGCTTTGGATCAGACATACTACTTTGCTGAATAGGATGACACATTCATAAATATCAGCTGTCTTACAGTCCTTTGCTGGGTCCAATGCTAAAAGGGGTGGTGGGGTGTGGGGGTGTGCACAAGGGGAGGGGAGATTTGTTTTTCCATGCAAAAAAAGAAAAAAAATCGGGCTAAAGTTAAAATAAAGTGCAGTCTTAATTGCCTAGTGGTAAGTCTGTCATTATCCCCAGTGCACTTGCTGCCTGGGATGCTTTTTGACAGACAGCTTATGTATCACATTTCCTGCTAGAACCAGTATTACTGGTGTTATAACTCACAACATTAACTTCTTGTTTTTAAGAAAGTTAGGATTCCACATTAATGACACAAAAAATCAGACACTGATAGTTTTACTGCTGTGTTTTGCACCACCAGTGTAAAATCATGCTGTGCCGTTACAAAACACATCACCCCAGGTACACTGAAACCAATCACAGAGAAGGCTCTTTGCAAAAAAATTATCTTGAAATTAGACAATGGGTCCCAAGAGCGTGTATCCTTGGCCAGGATCTGAGTCCTTGCAGTAAGCAGCAACTGAGGGAAGAATTACAAAGCCTGTTGATTTTAAGTCATAGTTCATGAAATACTTTTATTTATACAGTAGGTAGTCACGAAGTGTCAGTAAACAATACTCTGAAATAGCCCATGGCTCTCCAGATGCTTGAATGAGTGGGGGAAATGGAGCTACAAAACGCTTCTGGAAATCAAGGGAATTCATTACAGGTAACAGCAAAGGCCATCGCTGACTGCCAGAAAACAGCAGCTCAGTAGACACCACACATTCAGAAGCCACTGTCACTCAGGAGTGCCCCTCTGCCCACAGACTGGCGCATCCACCAGCTCTCCTTCCACGGAGACTTCATCACAAGCGTCTCTCTCCTCTGCCTCCCTGCGGCACGCATCGCACCGGGTCGCTGTTGCTGGGCAGCACGGGTGAGCGGGGATGGACGCCGGGGCCACGGGGAGCAGAGCCTGCCAATTCCTTCCTCCCTGTCTGCCTTGGTCGCCCTCCTCAACTCATCCCTTGCCCATCCCTTGCCCAAAGAAACAAAGTGAGAGCCAGAGCCTCCTCTTCCACCCTCTCCTTTACAGCATACTTCCCAGTGCTGCTGGATGAGATAAAACCTTGGATTACAAGTAACAATTATTTTGCAATACTGCTCACTGCTAAATCTGGAAACTGTTTATTTCCTTAATAATCACTTTTAAGTGAGGCACAAAAATATCCCACTTACAGTACAGGAAAGATTCCAAAAATGCACATGCTCGAGGAGGGAGAATGTCTCCAGCTACAAATAGGCACACATACACACACACGGGCATAGAGAGAAATGTCCCCTTGGAAAGCAAGAATATAGGGTACTTTTTGAATAGTAACGATGATTATCTCAAAACCCTAAAAGCTGACATGGAGTAGGCATCTCGTATTATGCAGTTCAGGATCACAGGATGAGGAACACATGAGATCACTAAGTACCTACATTTACAAATTCCCATTGTTTCACCACATCAGTCATCATGTTTTGTTCTCAAAAATCAATACTGGCATCTATTTCTACCACATGAATAAATGCCTCCTAACCCACCACCAGCACCCACGCTACCTCGATAGTTTCTAATGATCAGTAAAACTTAAATCCTGCCTTCCATCCAATTTGCAGAGATTTTTGCTCAGTTTCTCACTGGATTCTTTTCTTTACTCCATGAGACTTGGTGGACATGTTTGTTCCGTCTTCATTTATATACAGAAAAACAGAAACCAATAAACCGATAGGTAAAGATGCGTAAGTAGCATTTAGCATCCATCTGCAGATACAACGTGGAGAAAGAAAACGATCTTTGCATTTCCAGACTTATTCTGCTCCTTGATGTTTACTCTCACAGAAGGACAACAGCGTGATGTGCGCTAGGCAGGAAGGGTAATGATCTGTGCCAAATTTTATGTGCTCATGCTTCATGCCATGCTCTGACTTTTATTTTCTCCTGCCAGCAGACAGATAAAGTGGTGGCTTTAGGACCATGCAGGAGCCAAGAGCTGCTCTGGTGTCTGTACCAGCACAGGACTAACACAGACTATTTGAAGCTGGTTAAGGCCGGTACCAGGCAAGCGTTTAGTTCACACTTGCTCTGCAGCAGTCTGGGAGTGTCCCCGTGGGAAACAGGTATGGGATAATTAAGGGCTCTTAAGCCAGCAGACAAGGATACTGCAAGGATAACAATTTCAAACTGAAGGTAGCCAGATGCAGAGTTGTAGAGAAAGCACAATTTTTTACCTGTGGGAGATGAAAGCTACTGGAACAATTTACCAAGCATTACGGCAGATTTTCATCATAGACAATCGCTAAAATACGTCTGGATATGTTACTCTTTTTTTCAGGTTTCTGTTTTTCTTTTTCCTAGGAAGTATGATCTAGTTTAAAGAGGAATTAATTCCAATTTAGCTGATGGCCTGGGTTATGCAAGATCCAAAAGCCACAATGGTTCCATTAAGCCTTATAATCTATGTTTAGAATAAGTTCATGAATGTACTCAGTCTTCATAACCTTGCTCCAAAAAGGAGGATGAGGGAACACAGAACACTATTTGGGGGGAAAAAAAAAAGAAACCTTCACAATGCTTACAAACCGGGCGTAACACTGAGTTTTCCCAAACCCTCATAGGCTGCCGTACCAACCTGCCTCCTGGCCTCCCATTCCTGCAGGCTCCCAGATAGTCACAGCCCAAAAATGTTCCTGCATTCAACATGCAGAATAAAAAGGCAGTAAAACAGGTGTGGGGGGGGAAAAAGCTGTTCTTTTATACTCTGCATTTTTAATTGAAGGGATTATAAAACACTTCGGGCATGCTGAGAAATCATGACTTTGTTCCTAAATAAAAAGCTGCAGCTACTTTTTTTTTTTTTCTAAATCCTTGTTCCTCCTCCTACAACCGTGGTTATTATATGCATGCATTTACAGTGTAATAGAATCAGTATCATCTCTGTGTCGTATTACTGTTGCAATCCCCTAACATGCTGTTCCTTCCATCCCACATGAATCTGGTAATTACTGCTGAGGCATGCCATGCGTACACTTTCCCTTCCCAGGCAGCATCAGCACTTACCACAACACATTTCCTACGTACGAGTAAACACAGGCAGTGGGACAGCGTATGTTGCCCCATGAGCCAATTCCCGGACACGATCCTTGCTCGCCAGCAACTGAACACAGCACTGAAACTCACGGACGTGAGACAAATGTATGCTGTGAGATGACAGAAAAATGCACTGGACTTACTTCTGCCTTCAGCTGCTGCTGCTGTGTTGGAGCGAGCCCTGCGAGCGCGGGCAACGCTGCGCAGGGCTGCTCAGGCGAGAGGCGCCGAAGGCGGGTTATAGGAGCGCGTGTGCCTCCCTGTGTGTGTCAGCCTGGGCAGGTGTGTGCATGGGCGTGCTCCCTTCAGAAAAGCAAGACAAAAAAATCAACCTTTTACCTACTTTTACCTTTTCTTTTGAGGCCCGTGCCCTTAGACTGTGTTAGAAAGATCTAAAAATAAGATTTCAGGCAGCACCAAAAGCATGCTCCAGCGCGGGATGCTCCAGAGCGGGATGCTTCTGCTTTTTCCACACCCTCTCCAAATTTTAGGTAGGGAAGTTGCCGAATGCAAACTCCAGCGCTATTCCTGCCAGGCAGCACTGCAAAGGCATCCGTGCTGGCTGCTGTAGTGCGCTACCTTTTCCGATCTCAAGTCCCCCGTAAGAATAGACAATAAATTTCTGCTGCTCCTAAAATGGGGGCTCTGATACTTAATGGCTAAAGAATAACACAAAATGACAGTACCACTTTTGCCAAGTCCAGCACTTTTGGCAGCAAACCTCTACATTCTAAAGAGTAAGTGAAGTGCGTAACGTTCCCTGTAAAAATCTGGTAATAATGCACCCTGCCACATTAGCACTTAAAAAATTGTTGTGTCTTTTTTCTTTTTCCCCCACTGTGAACCCAAAGTTTTACCTTCCAGACAGAGACCACGAGCAGCGATCCTTTCCCAGCAAACGGACCTGCGCCCAGTGCGTGGTGCTTAAGCGAAGTCACAGTAACCCACATCCAACATCTCGTTCTCTCTAAACGCTGCCAATTGCCACACCGCAACAACACTGCGATGTGGCCGTGGGACTCGTCTTAACCACGGCAGATGTGGTCTCACTCGGGTGAGCGCTCCGGGGCGCGTAGGGATGGGGGCACAGGACGGCCGTGACCTGCCAGCCCGCTTTGGGGGAAGGGGCTGAACTCTCCGGAACGTGTAGAAAACGCCACCGCGCTGCGCGGCGATCTGGGGGAAGGAGTTGCCGCAGCCGGAATGGGGGAGAGATGCTGATGCCAGAGCCGGGGTTTGCAGCACCCCTGCTCCGAGCGCCAGATTGTGCGTGTGCGGTGCGTGTGTGTGTGTGTGTGTGTGTGGTGTGTGCTGTGCGTGCGTGTGTGTGGGGGGTGTGTGTGTGGTGTGTGTGTGGTGTGTGCGCGCGCTTGCCGGCTGGCTGCTGCCGAAGAAGCTGCTTTGACTTGCTCTCGATTTGGAGGGCACGGATTTAGGGACTCGGAGCCAAAAATCCTCCGGACCCAGGTAAATCCGCTCGTTACCTTATTCCACTCCCCCGGCTCCGAGTCCCCGCGCTGTCCCGGCGCGGCGCGGCCGCAGGTGCTGTCGGAGCGCCCCGGCGATGAGCAGCCCAGGCGGCAGCGGAGCCGGCAGCCAGAGCCACCGGGAGCGGGGGGGGACGGACGGGGACGGGCGGACGGACGAGGGAAGGGGGGCTGGGAAAAACGTGTGTCGTTCCCCCCCCCCCATCCCCCCCCGCCCCCGGCGTGACGTCAGCGCGGCTCCGCGCGGGGCAGCCGGCAAAAGCCCCGCGCCGCGCCGCGCCCCGCGCAGAGCCGCCCGCGCTCCCCCAGCGGCGCCGCCGCCGCTCCTCGCCCCCCGCCCGGCCCAACTTCCCGCCGAACCGCGGCCGGGACGGGACGGGACGGGACGGCGTCTCCTCGCCGGGCTCCTCCTGAGGCGTGAGGCGGGCGATGCCTCTCGCCGCCGGGCGCCTGGCTCCCGGGGCGCGGCGGCGGCGCTCGGCCCCTGCCCCTGCTGCCCCCTCGGGCGCCCCGAGAGCAGGTACGGGCCGAGGAGCGCGGGGGGGGTGGGGGGGGGACACGACACGACGACGGGGAGAGCGGTTCGGAGGCGCCCTGCTGCCGGGAGGGGGGCAGGGACGGGTTGCGATCGTTTATTCTCCCCCACCCGGTTTTAAAGGCTGACGGGGAGCGGGAGCGGGGGCTGCCCCGGGCCGGGGGGGGGGGCGCTGCGCCGCGCCGGCGGGCGCCGGAGGCTCCGGCTTTGGGAGCGCTCCCCGACGGGGCTTCCCCGACCGGCAGCTCCGCAGGCGCTTTCCGAGAGGGAAAGGAGGGGCGGAGGAGGGGGGATTTCAGAGGAGATGTGAGGCGGCTGCCGTGCCGCCCCCCGGCCCCGCAGCCCGCTTCGCCCTCCCCTCGGAGCCGCCGCTCCGCTCCCGGCCGTTTTCACTGGGCATTTCTTCTTTCTCTCCTTACCTGTCTCAAAAGGTTTGACTGTAGGTACTGAAGCGGGGATCGACGGCGCATAAAGATGCTGAAGGGTGTTTGGTTGCTCAGTTTGTTAACAGTGGCTGGGATCTCGCCGACGGAGAGCCGCAAACCTGCCAAAGACATTTGCAGCAAGAGCCGCTGCCCTTGTGAGGAGAAGGAGAACGTGCTGAACATTAATTGCGAAAACAAAGGATTTACAACCGTCAGCCTCCTCCTGCCGCCACCCTCCAAGATCTACCAGCTGTTCCTCAACGGGAACGCGCTGACCCGCCTGTTCCCCAATGAGTTCGTCAACTACTCCAACGCTGTGACCCTCCACTTGGGCAACAACGACATGCAGGAGATCCGCACAGGGGCCTTCAGCGGCCTCCGCACCCTCAAGAGGCTGCACCTCAATAACAACAAGCTGGAAGTGCTGAAGGAGGACACGTTCCTGGGCTTGGAGAGCCTGGAGTACCTGCAGGCCGATTACAATTACATCAGTGCCATTGAGGCGGGGGCCTTCAGCAAGCTAAACAAGCTCAAGGTGCTGATTCTCAATGACAACCTCCTGCTGTCCCTGCCCAGCAACGTCTTCCGCTTCGTGCTCCTCACTCACCTGGACCTGCGGGGGAACCGGCTGAAGATGATGCCTTTTGCTGGTGTGCTGGAGCACATTGGAGGCATCATGGAAATCCAGCTGGAGGAAAACCCTTGGAACTGCACCTGCGACTTGCTGCCACTCAAGGCCTGGCTAGACACCATCACCGTGTTTGTGGGTGAGATAGTCTGCGAAACCCCCTTCAGGCTTCATGGGAAAGATGTGACCCAGCTCACCAGGCAAGATCTCTGCCCTAGGAAAAGCTCCAGTGATTCCAACCAGAGGGAAAAACACCCTGTCCTCTCAGACCCACACATCTCAAGACTATCGCCCACAGCCAACTCTGCCATCAATCCTACCAGAGCCCCAAAAGCCAGCCGGCCACCCAAAACCAGGAACCGCCCCACACCCCGTGTCACTGTGTCGAAAGACAGACAAATATTTGGACCTATCATGGTTTACCAGACAAAGTCTCCCGTGCCCATCACCTGCCCAGCTGGCTGCATCTGTACTTCGCAGAGCTCAGACAACGGCTTAAATGTGAACTGCCAAGAGAAAAAGATAAGTAACATCTCCGATCTCCACCCGAGGCCGACCAGTCCAAAGAAACTTTACCTTACCAGTAACTATCTGCAAGTCATTTATAGAACCGATCTCACAGAGTACAGCTCTCTGGATTTGTTACATCTAGGAAATAACAGAATTGCAGTGATACAAGAAGGTGCCTTTACAAACCTCACAAGTTTACGTAGACTTTATCTTAATGGCAACTACCTTGAGATTCTGTACCCATCGATGTTTGACGGGCTGCACAGCCTGCAATATCTCTACCTAGAGTACAATGTCATTAAGGAGATCCTGCCGCGCACCTTTGATGCCCTGAGTAACCTTCATCTGTTATTTCTCAATAACAACCTGCTCAGATCCTTGCCTGACAACGTCTTTGGTGGCACTTCCCTCACCAGACTCAACCTTAGAAACAACCATTTCTCACACCTGCCTGTGAGAGGGGTCTTGGACCAGCTCTCGGCTCTAATTCAGATAGACCTCCAGGAGAACCCTTGGGACTGCACGTGTGACATCCTGGGGCTGAGGAACTGGATAGAGCAAGTCACGAACCAGAACAACCAGCACTCAAACCCCCCCGTAGTTATCAACGAAGTCATATGTGAGTCTCCCACCAAGCACTCTGGAGAGCATCTGAAATTCCTGAGCAAAGAAGCCATCTGCCCGGAGAACCCCAACTTGTCAGATTCTTCTCTCCTCTCCATGAATCAGAACACAGATACACCCCATCTCCTTGGTGTCTCGCCCAGCTCCTACCCAGAGATACACACTGAAGTTCCGCTGTCTGTCTTAATTTTAGGCTTGCTGGTTGTGTTTATTTTGTCGGTCTGTTTTGGGGCAGGCCTATTTGTCTTTGTCCTTAAGCGCCGGAAGGGGGTGCAAAGCATGCCCAGCAGCGCAAACAACTTAGATATAAGTTCATTTCAGCTCCAGTACGGGTCTTACAACACCGAGACCCACGATAAAACGGAAGGACACGTTTATAACTACATTCCCCCTCCTGTTGGACAGATGTGCCAAAACCCAATCTACATGCAAAAGGAAGGGGATCCAGTTGCCTATTACAGGAATCTCCATGAGTTTAGCTATAGCAATCTTGACCACAAAAAGGAAGACCCCACCAGTCTCGCATTTACAATCAGTGCAGCAGAATTACTGGAAAAGCAATCCTCGCCAAGGGAACCAGAGCTTCTGTATCAAAATATTGCAGAAAGGGTCAAGGAACTCCCCGCCGGAGGATTAGTTCATTATAACTTTTGCACCTTACCCAAAAGGCAGTTTGCCCCTTCGTACGAATCAAGACGCCAAAACCAGGACAGGATAAATAAAACTGTTTTATATGGAACTCCCAGGAAATATTTTGCAGAACAGTCTAAACCTGAGCATCCTTTACTCCAAGGAAAGCTACAAACAGAACCAGACTACCTCGAAGTTCTGGAAAAACAAACTGCAATCAGTCAGCTGTGAGGGGGGAGGTGGGAGACAAAATTTTTAAATGAGCTCAGCGTCACATTTGATTGAGTCTGAACTCAGTGCTGATGTCATCTGTCCCGTTCCCAGCATTTCTACTTTTTACATTAGAGAGGGAGTGAGAGAGAAATGGAACCCTTACAGCATAGCAGGGATATGGTGTTGCTTTTGCAACGTTCCCTTTAAGTTATTTCTATATCTCTCTCCTACTGACCCTTCTGTAGGAACTGTCACTGCAAATGTATGTTTCTGTAATAGATCTTGCATAATTCTTTTTAATTTGGAAGGAAATAAGGAAGGGGGTCTTTGGGTTTTCTGTTGCTTTTCTTTTCATTTCAAAGTGGAAACTTAATGTATTATGTAGAAGATCTCCAAAGATCTTTTTTTCCTGGACTATGACTTTCTTTTGTAAATAATAATATACAGTACTGCTGTTTCAATTACCGAGTATAGCCACTGGGCGTCACTTTTTTGTGTTAAAGTGCCTTTGCACTTTAAGTACATTATTACTTAATTGTTGCTCTTAGCTTTGATAAATTGAACCTATTTTAATGTGTTGTATTTTTGAAATTAAAAAAAATTGTAAAATAGATCTATATGTCAGCTGCATTAAATCAGAAGGTTTGATTTATAGGAAAGCTGCCCTTCTTTAAATGAATCTAGTTCTAGGACATTACAGACTCAAATGTAAATTATTGGGGTAGTTTTTCCCTCTAGGTTTGTTTAGAGTGATTCACTGAGAGGATTTAGCAATGGACTAGAGGTTATCAAATGCCTCAGCTGGGAGTAACAGCTCATTAATAAAAGACGTTTAACACAATATCATAGTGAACTGAACAATTAATGTCCTTCTTAATACATGGCATTGCAGTGCTAACACAGTAGTAATGTTCAGTGATTTAAGATTATTTTCATACTTAAGAGAACATTACTCATGATATTTTATGCATTAAATTAGGCATTTTTATACATTTTATGACAAGAGTTTATATTTGTAACTTTTTTGGACTGCAATTAACATGTCCTTTTCCTGCTAGATACATATTTTTTTTTTATAAGCAGGGACACCAGCAGGGGTCATCCCACACCTCATTAAATTTATTAACATACAGGCAAATGAACCCATGCCAAAGGTAGAATTTGAACCCGAGTTTCTGGAGTCCTCCAGATCAAGGTAGCAGAAATCAGTATGTGCATCACACTAACTTTCAGTACTCTTAACTATGTCAAGTTTTCAGTCTCTAAAGCAAAAGTAATATTGCAATAATTCTAATCTACCAAACTACTATTAAGTTCATTACCTTAAATTTTAGAAAATGGTTTAAGTTAACTGAATTCCATTCTCAGCATTGGTTTTCTTAAGCCCATCAGTGAACAAACGCAGTAAGTCTTCTCCTTTCCCATTAACTCAGGCCTGTTTTACTTCAAGCTTTAGGTTATATCACCTTCAATTTACGTTTCCTTCCTGGAGAATATTGAAACCATTTTTATTAACAAGTATACAGTCAAACTTTATTAAGCCTTATTAGCTTCTAAATAATTTTTAGATGCAAACATTAGTGTGGGATTTAAACAAACAGCCCTTATTTACAACAAAACCAGTTTTGTTTTGTCTATTGTAAATCCTTATGCAACTGGGATGGTGATCTGCATATAAAGTAGGGCAGGCTTTTCAATTCCTTATTAAAGCAATTGATGGAGTCTGAAAGAAGCACACTGTTTCCTTTTCATAAATAGGTTACTGCACATAATAATCCTTTATTATCATGCGGAGATTGAAGTGGCCTCTGCTGACTGATTTTTTAGAGCTTTACTATAGTTAATAATACAGTATCTACAACTTTGAGAAATTTTCAGCAATAGCATTTGAGCTATAAATAACTACAGGCAATGTTGTTCTAATCAGGACTTTGCCAAAAGGAAGTTGCTTTATATTTAAGAGCTAACGAGGCTTTGCATGTATCTTGCCAGATATCCGAGTCATTCAGTAAATTGTCCTCTAATGATTTGTGTGACATCTGAGTACATTATTAATACGCTAACATGTCAATTCTTTATGTTTAGAGTCCATAGCATCTATGGCTGTTCATTAGATCAGGTTTAAAACTGAAGTGCTACAATGAACTCCTGAAGAATCAGTCTTCAAAATGGTCTCGCTTCAAGAAGGAGGCGAAATGGTACCCCGCGTTAGTTGAACTTGGAACGTTTGACTGGAATAGCATCCATTTTTGAGTGAGGTACTTGTTTGAAAGCTTCCAGTAGTGATTGTCTTATTATGGCTCCTTTCCCTGGGCAATTAAAAGCATCTATTACTGAAACCTTAAGAAAAGTATAAGTATTATTTTAAAGTAAAGTTATCAATTCTCTCCAGGTATGATTTTAGTATTGCCTACAAAACAAGTACCATGTTATATCTGGCACTCCAGTGGCTAGGATATTATTATTTATTATTCTCTAGTGAACCAGAACCCATTACGTTTTTTTTGCTCAGAAAAAACGCTGATTTTTCCTACAAAAATGTTTTCAATTTTCTAGTGTTTGCAAACAACAGAGATAGGGAATCGATTCTTTTAGTAATTTTATCTTGTTTACTTTTACTGTTTCAGTCTCAGACTGTCTTAACATGTTTGCTTTGGTAGCACAGCCATATTTTACAGAGGTTGCTGTTCCTTTAGATTTTCTTAGCTTTCCTAGTGGAATTTATTTGGTGACTAGATTTTATTTTGCATCACTGCTACCAACTTAAAAACCATTATTGCTGTAGACCTTCTAGGTTTGTTTTGATATCCTTCAGCTGACATCTATTAAGAAATCCTTTTCATAGTGTGTCCTAGGTGAGAGAGAAGGAGATTTTTTTTCAGTTACACTTAAAGAGATTTGTTTAATAGGGAAAGTGTGTCGGCAGCTGCTGTGTAGAAGGTCTCTACGTTTCTTCAGCTGTGCAGCCCTGGAAGCTGCTGCTTGTTAAGGGAGAGCTGCTTGCCTGAGTTATGGCTTGATAATGAGTCTGAAAAAATTTTCCTTCATAGTTTGAAAAGTTGAACTGTGAAAATTACATAACCAGGTTAGCAAATTATTTTTTTCCTCAGGAAAATGGGATGCAAATAGTTTTCTTTCTTCACGAGTTTTCTTTTGTGAAAATGGACATAATGACCTTTACAGAAAGAGTAATGGTGCAGACTGAAGCACTGTTAAAACTACGCCGTTATCTCCCGTGAAAATGAGGGACAGTACACTTCCAGTGGATACGTTTTTTAAGAGATCTTTCTGAGTAAGCGTGAAGTAAAGTTTAGCAAGGATTTTAGAAACTGGATTTCAATAAGTAACTTCAATGGCAAAATGGAGAGAGATGCTAACCTTACACTGCTGTGCCCAGCTTGCCCTGCAGTTCCTAGGCAGACATCTGTCTCCTGGGACGATGCTGTGGCTTTGCTAGCAACAGAACACACCCAGAAGATGACAGGTTGCCTTCTCTTTTTCTCCCCACAAAACAAACGCCGCCTTTTTGCAAAAGGGTCCGTACTTTCTCTCTGGGTTCTCAAGTCTGCTGCAGAGCCACTCCAGATGCTGGTTGACTGTCCTCCTTTCTGCAATCTCTCTCCTCCATCAGATGTCATCCTTTCGGGTTCCAGCATTTGCTCAGTTCCCGCCTCACCGCCACTATCTGCTTCCCAAGTCCTCACCGTGTAATGTCCCAACCTCTCCCCTCATATCTGTCCCCCTAGGCTCTCCTTTTCTTCCCTAGCTAGCTCTAGAGGATCTATTTCAGCCTTGAAGGGAACTGATGTCCCTTCTCCACTGAGAGCTCAGCCCTTACCTCCTCCCGTGACGTGGCTGAGTAGCCCCATGTGAAATGAGACACCAGATCCCAGAGGTATTCCTGGGGGCCACGCTGGAGGAAGGTCTGCATAGCTGTTCCCTCTTCCACTCGTTGAGCAGAGGACAGAAGGATCGAATAGTGTTTCAGCTTCCAGGCAGGATTTCCCGTGTGCCGACCCTGGCTATGTAAGCAGCATTTCTGAGTAAGAACGAATGGATGAGCTATCTGAAGCTATTGGCATCACATCACACTTTGCCGTGGTTTCACCAAGTTGTCTTCAGCATGGGTTAATCCTTCCAAAATTAGCTACTAAAATTTAAGACTCAAACTGCTTGTGTAGGGTCTCTAGGCTAAATAGGAAAAAACAGGCCATTCAAAGGTGATTTCTTCCCTCCCAAAATATATGGCATGAATTGGGCAAGAGATATGCCTGCATTTTTCCAGTAACTGCAGAGAAGATAGATAACGAGCACCGATTAGATAGCTAATGCCCACATAGCGGCAGTCGGCCCAGCCTGATCATTTTCTAGCACACCCACGTGCAACACGGGTCGCAGCGATGCTCTGCTGAGTATCTGCCAGTCTCCACCCCAAGACATTTCCGTTCTGTCCATGAGAGAAATGCTCCCCGTGGAGTTTATAGCCTGCTCCAGTCAAGGGCACCGGCTTTTTACAACACCTTCTTGTGCTGATAGAGAACTATACAGTAGGGTTTAGTTTGGTTTTCTTTTCCTTCCCATCAACGCTTGAGTTTGTAAAATAAAAATCAAACTTTTTAAAGTTAGAAGCTGTAATTAGTAGTGTCAAAATAAGGATACCAGCAAGTTAAATTGCCTAAGTAAAAGTCTTAAAGACTACTGATCTTGCATAGGAATACAAATGCCATAATTTTAAACTGCTCATGAGTGAAATGAGATACTGGAAATGTTAATGAAACTTCTTAGGCTCTTACAGGCTAATCACTGATACAGTTTGTGATTTTTCCTATTACTGTTTTTGCAGACAGTAAATGTCATTTAACAGAGAGAGAAGAAAAAAACTCTTATTTCTAAAAGTCCCTCCCCCAACTGTACAACTCCAAACCAACAGACAAATTAACTTATTCAGATGATGTGACATTTCTTGTATTTTTCCCTTCACTTTTTCAAAGTGTTCTGTCGGAGAAGTACAAAAGTTATTCTTTTGTAAGAGGATCATTAAGTCTGTTTGGATTATTGATCTCATAGCTTTTCTGGGCACAAGGCCAATCATTTTGACTAAGGTTTTTAATCCTAGCTAATGAGGGAGGTGGATTAATGAGAAGTTTTTTGTTGTTTTTTGTTATTGGAGGGTTGCTTGGATTTTTTGAACTAGTAGATTGACATGTTTATGAATACAGATGAATAGATCATTTTGAATGAAAGAAATGCTGGAGCTGCAATCGGAGATGCAGTCATTCTAAAGACCAAATAAGAATATGAGTGAAGTCTGAAAAACAAGACTCATAAAACTGTTTTTCTTCCTGAGATTATAAGCACAGAGGGCTCTCATCTAAGTACAGCAGCAGCTTTTTTTACATGCTGTTAAACATTTGCAGGAATGAAATTAGAGGCCAGATGCACCTCCATTATCTTTAAGGGTGTTCAGGTAACTGAAGTGTTCAGAATTTGGTTCTCATCTCTGATTGTTACCCTGTTTGCGCATGCATCTGAATTGCCACTGGTAATGTGCTATGCTTGAAAAAATAATCAAGATGAAGTTTGGAAGAGTAGAGCTAGTTGCAGGATTTCCGAATCTCTTTTATCTCTATTTTTAAAAATACAATGAATTAACCGTTTGTGTAAATAACGCCATAGTCTTTTAACTTCTAAGATCCTTTATAAGAACTAACTGTTCAGATCAATATATGGGGCTAGTTACAAAACAAGAGCAACGCAAAGCATTGTTGCTGACCTTGAACAGGAAGGTGGCACTACCATTTAGAAATCAAGATAACGTAAACGCACATCTGCAGTATAACAAAAATTACACCAAAATTATGAAGTGTCTGCAATACGACATCGGGATCCTTTATGGCGACAGAACAAGTATAGAGTTGCGTCTTAGCAACACAGATCCCTTGCATCTTCTTTTCTCACCCTGCTTGTGCATTGCTCCCCAGAGCCAGAAGCGTCAGGCACCAATTATCTTCAGAGTAGGAGGCAGCACAGCCATTTTAAGGATGCTGTCTGCATTGCAAAAGGCACAGCTAATGTATATAGACCTGTTGCAGTTATCTCCTCTTGAGATAAGACCCATTTCCATATAAAAGCCTGGAAAAAAATCCCCTTGAGATCACTGATAATATGACAGAGTCTATTTTAAGACATCTTGATTTTTGTTCTGAGAGCCTCTCGTCTGAGAGGCAGAGGAATTGGAGTTGAGGCAGTTTTTTCCCAAGCTATGAAGTTTTTTCCTTCTCCCCAGGAGGTTGTTACTGACTTGGTACATGCCAGTATCTTAGCTGGACAGCTACAATGAACAGAAAATTTTGAGAGAACCGTGACAAAGTAATGACTACATTATGACTACACGTAATTCTCTTCTAATCACAAAAGAAAAAACAACATAATACTGAAGCAAAGCTGTCACAGAGGCTTTTACAGGTTTCAGGGCACAGTCAAATCTGAGCAACTCAGGTGTGGATGCAGAGTACCTTTGTTCGCTTTACGCTGAGTGGCTCCAGTGGAGTCCCCTGGGATTGGCACCAGTGTCAAGAATCTCACCAAATGCGGGCAGTCGCTGAACTCACTGAAGTGTGAGTGGCAGAGGAGAGAGAAAAATGGTTATATCCTCTTACCATCACTTAAAATGCCATTTGGGAGTTTTTCAGACTGAGTGCTCATTCACATAAATCTGAAGTCAGCATTCTCCAAGATTATACCCGAGTCACTAACTGTCAGATTTTCAGTAATGTTTGAGTACTCCATGACGTCGCCTCTTGGCTTAAAGTGTGGCCAAAATCTTAACTGCTATTACCTCTCCTGCGCCTGGGAGGGTGAGGTTTTGCTTGGAAGCTGAAGTTTATTATATCTCTGCTAAATTGAAGTTCTTGATAATTCCTGCCTATATTCTTGCTAGGGAGGGCAAATGGAATATGTTCAGCTAAGCCTTTGGTTTTCCTTCATCTTCTTTCACAAGTAGCCAAGTTCCTCGAGTACCTGATCAGCTGAGACTTGAACCGCTCAGAAGAGTTTTAGAAACTCAGTGATCCACTCAAGTGAGCAAAGCTTTACCAAAGTTTTACTGCTCCCATCACTGCTCTGTTCTGCTGAGCTGTTGCTTCTATTCAGGTGTATTCCAACTTGAAACACATACACACTAATAAGTATCTGTGGAAAACCTTACAATATTCAGCTTACATTCTTACTTATAATAGAAAAAAAAAGAGAGGGGGATAGAGGCTGGGAAAAGCCTTCCAAATTTTCTGGGCTTTTTTTCTGAAGCTTTCAGAGGGGCTTATTATGATTACTATTGAATCAGAAGGAAACCTAACAACACTTGTGTGGGTTTTTTTGCCTTTTTATGCAATGGGGGGCTGGGGGGTGTAGATTATAATTGTTTTAACTGTCAAGATGTTAAAAGGAGACTACCAGAAAGCTAAGGACTTCAGTGCTCATAATTCAAAGAGCTTACACAAATGCCTATTTTTTTTGTGGAACTTCCAAAGGGAAATGATATACAGGCAGCTTTTCTAACGGCTAAGGGAACTGGACAGACAGTTCTCTTGGACAGTTGAGAAATCCCAGCCTTAAAGTTATGCCAGATTTACTGCAATTCAGACATAAGCGTGGCTCATGTGAAAAGACAATGATAGTGGGGAAAATGCTTAATGCTACAGTTCACACTTTAATTAGCGGTGTAGTTTTTAGCTTGTGTTTTCTGAGACCATATTTACCATCCCATCTAACTCATAAGCTACTTACCAGAACTGAGTGGATAATTCTTATTTATTAGTGTGGCCTTCTTTTGCATAACACAATGTTTACAAATTTGTTTGTTGGTGGTTTATGTTTTCCATGGCTTCTCGTTGTTCTCCAAATAATGCGTGGGAATAATTCCTAGCTGTAGAGTCCTAATGGATAATTCATAGTGAATGCCTAAAATTGAACCACCGAGGACTTTGCTTCTACTATGGTATTTATTTATTTATTTGCTCTAGGTAGGGAGGCAGTGGGCCTAGTTAGGAGCTCATTTGCTGGGAATTGAGAAATTACTGTTCTCTTTTTAGTTCTGCCAGCGACCTTGCATAAGCCATACCTGTGTCCCCATGCTTTAATTTCTGCATCATTAAATGAGGATGATACTTTCTGCCTTAGTCTACTGAGATTTACGGATGAGAAATGTTAAGTATAATTGTTTTTCAAAGCCAGTGCTTACGGCTTTATAGCTTCATCCAAATACAGCAATAGCCTTCTGCTTTTTTCCCTGGCATATGTTATTCTGATCTAAGAAAGTGTTGTGTACGTTTCAGATTTAGTTTGGTTTTCTGGTTTTACAGTTAAAAACAGACTGAAGATTACCTTGTACAGGGGAAAAATACTATCTCCTTGTCAAAGGAGAAGACATACATGGAATGAAATGGAAAAAACCCCAAACCCTACAGTTTGTTTTTAAACTGTTGAAAATGCACGGTATCCCATCTCCCAAATTTAACCCCTCTGGTTGAGTTGAATCACTTTGTCTTCTTCTGCCCTATAGAATCCTTTCAGCAATAGTTCTCAGCATACCAGTTTTTTTTTATTCACCTTTTTTCTGCATGAAGTCAGTTTGGTTATTGCAGGCAGCTTTCATGCTAGTAAGCGAGCCAAAAGAGGCTCTGAGTGGCAGACAGCTGCTGAAATAAGAACCTGGCACTCTGGGGAGAGAAAGAAATTCATCCAACTTCCCTTTTCTGTCTCTTCCCTGTACTCTGTAACCTTTCCTTTTTTCTACTGCATAGTTACTGTAATAATTCTCTTGCCCAGAGAATGCAGAGTGTGGGCATATTTTCCCATATTACAGCCCAGCTACATACCGTAAAATCCAACTGTTTGTGTTGGAAAGCCCACCATTTTCCAGACAGTCTTCCAGAATGTATGTGGACAAGTCATGCCTGGCAGTCGGAGGATGCTTCTATGCAACAGGGGGCTGATTTGTAAATGTAGGACGACATGCTGCAAGAATCTGTGGCAGCATATCCATTCAGTGCAACGGAACCTCAATTTCACCTCCACTTTTAAATTGGCTTTTGATTAACTGAATAAAATTGATTCACTGGCAAGGCATGTTATTCTGCTTTAGGTTTAGATTTTGTGCCCCATCTAAATTTGGGACTGCTAAGACTGATGCTCTCGCTGTCATTGCCGATTCATAAAATGGGACATGTGAACAATTGTTCCCAGTTTCTAGACTGTAAATGACATGGGGGGTTTCTGGCTGGATGTGGTAAGTGCTCTGATCCCGTGCACAATTTTATATTTCTGGATAATTGGCAGTTGTTTAGAGGCTATTTGTATGGAACATAAGATACACAGTACACCACAAAATATTTCTAGCAGTGCAGTGTAAACCATCTATCCTGGACCAGCAGAAGTACATCAAAAGCAGTAGTTCAAATAGTCCTTCGAAAGACATGTTCCGTTCTGGGAAAAATCTAGGTCAAGGAATGTAAACATTCCATGATCCTTTTAATGTGCTCATCTTAGAGATTTTAAGTGTTACCTTTTCTATCCTAAGAGTAACAGAGGTTATTATTTAAGTAATGCTATCCAGATCCTCAGCTGCTGTAAATAGTCTTTAGCTCCATGAACATCCCGGTAATGGTTTATAGTAGCTGAGGATGCAGCCACTTTGTTTTGTAGACTTCTTAACCTAAGCAATCAACATCTATACCGATAATGGATCAGCACTATAAGCAATGCAGTATGTTGTTCACTTTAATTTCACTGCTTTAGACCCAATACAATTTCCCTCTGTTTTGGAATTTTTAGTCACATTTTAAAAAAAGAGATCTTTGAAAGTTCACCACCTAGTTCATTTTGGGATGCAAATGAGTAATTTCTGCAATTAAACTCTTTGGTGGATACATTCATACATTTGGTGCTTTAGAAACGCATTCAATTCTTAAGTCTTACAGTTAGTAATACAAAGTAGCGAGACAGAAAGGTGGATTTTTGAGTTCTCCATTTGGGACTCCTTACTTATTCTGAAAGATCAAAGCTACTTACCAACTCTGACGTACCCATTCACCACCCTCAGAGTTTGGATGCGAGTCTGTAATCAATGGCAACTGCACTGTAACAGTAAGTGTACTTTCAAAGAAAACTAGCTGTAGACTCTTGGGGCATGCACAAAGTCACATTTAGAAAGTCATGTGTTCCCGAGAATGGCCACAGCTGTTTCTTCCTCTTTGTGAGCAAGACATTGTCTTCATCTAAAATACATAACCTTATTGTCATGCAAATATTTATGCCACATTAGAATCAGGCTTGCTCTTTTCACAATAGATAAGCTTCCTGTATTATTACAGATAACGAAAATCCAATTTCTGAAAATGTTCTGTTATTGTTTCTTTTTTGCTCTGCTTTTTATTAGTGAAGAACTTGTAATTATTTGGTCTTATTCAGACTTTCCAGAGGAAGAACTGAAGTCATATTTCCCACACATTGGGATTCTGATCATTGAAATTCACTTCTTTCTCTTCTTTCTCTTGCCTTTAAATAAAGGAATGTACTAGGGAAAAAGCTCGGTCTGGAATGATACAAGTGCAAGTCAGGAATAATTGAAAATAGTTTTGATCACCCTTTGAAATCCTAGATTAAGCAGTTTTGCTAACACTCAAAGAAATTCACTGGAACCTTTTGATTTATCGCACAATAGGTAGAAAGCTTCTTTTCTTCTTCTTCAGGCTCTTACCCTGCCAATGGATATTTATTCTGTAAGTAGCACTGACATGAAAAGTCTGAAGTTGTCCACTTTTCTCCCTTTGACCAACATTCCCTTGGTAAACAGAGTACCATGAGGAGAGCGATGTTAATCCTCTAAGTTTAGCTTTGTAAAAAAGCCACGCTGAAAGCTGTGAAAGCTTTGAGCACAATTAACAAAACTTCGCAAGCCTTGCCAGCATTTTTCCAGAACTATTGCCATTATATGACATTCCAATTTAATAATACCCATAACAGTTTCTCCCAAGGTAATAAAATATGAATGTGGACACAGGGGCTATACCCTTAGCTCAAGTAACTCCATTTAGCAACATGGATTGCACTGTTGATTGCAATGCTAGTGATGTGATCTACTGAATTTTGCTTATTAATTGAATTAATTTAATTGGTAAATTGTATTTCGCTGCCTCTGGGCTGAGCAGTCAGGCCGGGTAAGGGCCAGGCTGCTTCTGCAAAGGGGAAATAAGGGACAGAAGTGGAACTGCAACAGAGACAGAAAAGCACAGCCCCGAAGAGAAGCTCAAGGCCACCAAGGAGAGCACTGCCCTCCCAGGAGGGACCCCCTCACTCACACACAGAGACAGGCTCCTCCAGCACGACATGCCATCCCCGATTCCACAGTCAGGCTTTGGTGGGCTTTGGCATAACCGAACCAGACAGCAGGCACCTGGCCTTTTTGCTTCCTCAAGGACTGCTCGCAGGGCATACACGTTCAGCCATTTGCACTGGGTTGAGGTCTACCCACTCCAAGCTGTCTACGTTCCCTTAAATTTGGCAAGAAATCCAACGGGCCGGTGGAAATCGCAGGGCTAAGGAATTCAGTCTGGAGTGCCCCGTGTTTCAGCTGACTGGAAGAGTGTGACCAGCACACACAAGTCTCATTGAGAGAGTCCTAGGAGTCTGCCCAACCCTCCTAATCTCATTGAACTGAACAAGCAGTCACTATTATTAAAGATAAAATACAAGTAAGATGTCTCAACGAAGGCACAGAGGAAGATAAATATTTAAATGGTTATATAAGAGGAAATACTTGGTGTTGGAGGCCAAACAGGAATCCAATGGTGGAGCTGCTAAGATACAAACTGGCATCCCACAGTACAGTGTCTTGAATGGTACATATTGCTGCTCTGTCTGGGACAACAGACACTGCTGCCACCAGAAGAGGACAGATCAGAGGTTTCCCACAGTTTCCAAAGGTTTTTTGTTTGGTTTTTTTTTTTTTCATCATTATCCATGCTTTGTTGGAGTTCTCCCAATTTTACCCACTAAAATCATAGAATCGTAGAATGGTTTGGGTTGGAAGGGACCTTAAATCCAACTCCCTCCCATGGGCAAGGACACCTTCCACTAGACCAGGTTGCTCAAAGCCCCATCCAGCCTGGCCTTGAACACTTCCAGGGATGGGGCAGCCACAGCTTCTCTGGGCAACCCATTCCAGTGTCTCACCACCCTCACAGTAAAGAATCTC
Source organism: Vanellus vanellus (assembly GCF_965231255.1). Classification (NCBI taxonomy): domain Eukaryota; kingdom Metazoa; phylum Chordata; class Aves; order Charadriiformes; family Charadriidae; genus Vanellus; species Vanellus vanellus. Next base: position 10,677,934 of record NC_138915.1, on the reverse strand, counting down.
TTCCTAACATCTAATCTAAATCTACCCTCTTTCAGGTTAAAACCATTACCCTTCATCTTATCGCTACACTCCCTGATAAAGGCTCTCTCCCCAGCTTTCCTGCAAGCCCCCTTTAAATACTGGAAGGCTGCTAGAAGGTCTCCCCGGAGCCTTCTCTTCTGCAAGCTGAACAATCCCAACTCTCTCAGCCTGTCTTCGTAGGAGAGGTGCTTCAGCCCTCTGATCATCTTTGTGGCCCTCCTCTGGACTCACTCCAACAGGTCCACGTTCTTCTTATGTCGAGGGCTCCAGAGCTGGATGCAGTACTCCAGGTGGGGTCTCACTAGAGTGGAGGGGCAGAATCACCTCCCTCAACCTGCTGGCCATGATGCAGCCCAGGATGTGGTTGGCTTTCTGGGCTGCAAGCACACATTGCTGGGCCATGTTGAGTTGCTCATCAACCAACACCCTCAAGTCCTTCTCCTCAGGGCCGTTCCCAATCCATTCTCCGCCCAGCGTGATTTGTGCTTGGGATTGCCCTGACCCATGTGCAGGACGCTGCACTTGGCCTTGTGGAATTTCATGAGGTTTGCACGAGCCCACCTCTCCAGCCTCTCCAGGTCCCTCTGGATGGCACCCCTTTCCTCCAGCGTGCCCATTGCTCCACACAGTAACACTGTCATAGAGTACATCTAAACATGGGAGGCAAAATCTGTCACTGCCTTCTTTTTAAGGGACCTGACTGGCCAACCAAATAAGACTGCCACTTTGCCACAGCATTTGAAGATGGGAGGAGGCATAGGGTGAATTTCTACTGGATGAACAGACGTTATTCTGAATGCAGTCCCCAACCCCTCTGGAGGAAAACACGTTGCCAATACCATGCTATTAGCTACGTACTGTTTCCCGGGAATGGCAAACGTTGGGCACGACTGCTTTAAATAATTTCTCTCTCCTCCTCTGTTCATAGGCCAACACATGGTACTGTATTCCAATAGGTTTTGTCTCCTCTATGATAAACAATATCAACCTGTTTTTAAATGGGTGAGGGGAGGTAGAAAAGATGGCAAATGCTACAGAACCAGCCTTGTGTTTCTAGACTGAGATAAATTTTTTTCTGTCCCAAATATATGAACAGGACCATCCTGAACAGGAGACTTAAGAAGATGGGACTCCCTGGTGACCTCAGAAGTGAAAGAACAGATGAGCTCTGTCTTCTTTATTAACTGACACTAGCACCAAGTGCTTTCTGATAGCACGGATGACAGAAAGAACACTGGACTCTCTCTGCCCTTGGAATAAAGTGGGTCACACCGCACCATCAATTTTTAAGCAAAGCTGCTCCCTTGGAATCGGTGCTTGACTTGTTCTTAAAATTTTTGCACTGATCTATCCTTTTAATGTAGAGAAGCGATGATCTCTACACCAAACAGGGCAGCACGCTACTCTCTAGTCCAGTGCGGCAAGAGATTTAGACTCCAGTGATAACAGGAGTCCTTTGACAGATGAACCATAAGCATTATTGCCTCCACAGATGGTTCTCTATAATAAAAGTTACTTTTTTTGCTGTTTGATTTTGTCATTCATGTGGGATTCATGTAATTTAACGGTAGCTGCCTAAGCATGAGGTGTCTTGTCTAGTTTAATCATCTGTGTTCTTTTTATAGTTAACAGAATAAATCAGCCCCACCACAAGTTGATTCATCTCACCCACCTCAGCAAATTGTCATTGTCTGCACACTATTTATGCCTTTTTGAGTTAGTTAGACTAGTCTTCTCCCCCAGTTAAATTAAGAGCTAAAAGTCCTATTGAATAAGAAACAGATGAAACCTCCAAAGCAGTTTCTATTTTCAAGTCACACCCATAGGGATCTTCAAGCTTCTTGTAGAAACAAATGAATTGTCCATGCTTTAAAGGCAAGGTGAAACTCTTGAACAAGGGAAAAAAGAATCAAGGCAAAGAAGAAACAAATGTTCTGCTATATAAAATCATTTTTATGAGAAGGGCATACACTTAGTGGTATGTAGCCCCCTACACCTCTTTCCTTCATGGCCACAGCCACAAACACTCAGGGCTCCCTGAGCCTTTAATTTCTTCCACTCACCTCCCTTCTTGAAGACACCTGGCTCAGATAATGCTGTACCAAATCTTCTGTGCCTGTGCTCTGGTTCCTCCTGTGAAAACCGCATTTTTAGCAACACTTAGCTAATCCTGCAATCCCACACAGATACCCAAGATACGGGTCCTCATCTCCCTCCTAACCTATTACATGCAATAGGGCTTTTTCAGACATGTGACTTGAGATTTGTAGTCCTTTTAAAACACAGGTGCCCTAACCACAAATGAGGTTTTGTAGCAGATAAATCCTTCAGTGGCATCTCATGTCACAACAGCAGGAAAATCACATCCTCTCCATCTATTAAAGGCCACATTTGGATATATTTACACAGAGAAAGATCCAGCAGTTTTAGGAGTAGGAAAGATACTCGTGCATCTCATGTATTCAGCTAGATTTAAGAGAAGTACATGCGAGGGAGAAAGTAATTTGGAAGATGCCCAGGAGTTACTACCATGAGGGGACTGGGAGCAGTTGTGTACTGAAGAGTGAGGAACCAAGAGATTCCACCAAGTGCTGTGAATCTTCATGTTGGTCACTCTGAGGCAGCTCCAGCCACATACAGTTGCTGTGAGTATCTAGCGAAGTATTTTAAATTATCCTGCTTAGCCAACCATGGCTTCATGATCTGCCGTCTATCATAACAGTTGCTGCTTGTAGAGAGTGACCTCACTTTGCTATTACTCACTGAGACAAATCACTCCATCTTTTTTCCATGTCCTTTTGTGAATGAAAATGCTTGGGAGGAAAAGGCAGCATTTTCAAAGGCTTATTGGTGTCTAAGGGTTGAGCCGAACCATAAATTACCTCTTGAACAGCCAGTCATAAAAGAAATACAAAGTATTTTTAAGCAGCTAATGCTCATTCGTTTCTCGAGCTCTGAGCAGTTGTAGAAGACGCCTAAATGCCCACTTTACTCTAGCAGTGCAAACATGAAGAACTTGTTACCCAGACAAGTCACGTCAGTTTATAAAATTTGGTGTTTTATCTCTTTTTTCAGTTGCTGGCATTTTGTCACCAAGCTCATTTGTCCAGATAAACAGCACCTCAGGCAATTAAGGAACACTCAGTTCTGGAAGGACACACAATCCTCATCAACCCCTGAGGCCTCTGTCCCAGCTCCCAAGGTAAATCCCAAGCCTGAGGAGCTGCTGCAGCCTTTCCAAGGCGCTCACATCAGGAAAAAGGTGCCCCTGCAGCCACCCCGCTTTGTACTGTACGAATTCTAGTCATCCCTTTTGCAGAAGTCAAGAAAAGATAAATGATCGAGTAGCTGGAGATGTCTAGACTCCCCTCCCCAAACAGGCTTGCCTCCATCCACCTCTTGTGAGCCGTACTGACAAAATGCGTAATGCAATGCATAAAACAGACTTTCCTGACTGGGCTTTTTAACATCTTACTCACAGATGCAACATCATTAATCTTTGTTTGGAAAGCCATGGATATTACTTTCTATAGCAAGTAAATAATTATTCTTTTTTATTACTCACTCTGTAATAATAAAGATGCATATTTTACTCTTCTCTTTGGTACTTACTGAGGAGACAGAAAGACAATGCAGGCTGTACTCCTGTTTTAGCTGAGCCCTTCTTGTCTCCCAGTTTATACATATCCACACTTCTCTCCTTCATAAAGTAAATAAAACAGTAATAACCACCTCTCTTATTCATTTACGTTGGCTCCACTAAAAAAATATTCAGATATCAACTGATCAAATATGGCAATTCATCCATGCAATAATTGCATTATTGTGGGCTTATCCGGAAGAACTGTAAGGAAGGTGAGGATTCCCCCATGGGAAATTCAAACACAAGGAGAATGTAAATTTAGTAAATGCACAAAAATGCATGTCATTCATTTCCTTCTATGGCAAGAATCTCAAACTGAGAAATCAAGTAACTTAAACCGGTTCTTTAAAAGTCATACCGATGAGTCATATTAATTACAGAATTTGCAAAAAGGGGGTATGTATTTTTTTCACAAGTCATTAGATTCCATCAGCTAGTATTTAGAGTTCTACTGAAGTGTTAAATACGTATTGTTATTGTTGCTCATTGTTATTTGATACCCTTCACTTTCCACTCTAAGGCATGATAAGTATAAAGGAAAATTCAGGCTGTAGGGACAACTCTTCTAAAAATATCAGCCCGTTATCTACTTTTTTTTTTCTTTTCTTTCTTATTGAGAAAGGATGAAATACACCCATCAAAGATATTATAAGCCAGTTGCACCCTTTTGACGCAATCCTGTATCACTGAAGTCCATGTAAATTCAGTAGGAGCGGGATTAAAGACTTTACTGGAACAGCAGCGGCGTATTATAGGAAGCTTTCACATAATTGAAAATCCTCCCAGCAACAAAGTGATTTGTAAGGAGACACTGAGTTTGTGGCTGAAAGGAGAATTTTAAACTACGCAGCATGCATCAAGCCACTAGTTTCTGGTCCTGCATCTTTCCCGTGGAGGAAGACTGCTCAGCACTGCCGTATTTCTCAGCCTGCGAATAACTGCCTTTCCTCTCCTTCTTGCTATGAACAGCTTCGCAGTGAGATCACATCCCACCTGCAAAAACTAGCAATCCTCACAAGTGTCCTAGATATGACACGTTACCGCAGACCTTCCTCTGCCGCTCAGCAAATCTCTGCCGCTGAAAGATTTTGCCGTTCAGTTCAGGAACCTAAAGACAGTTGAGTTTACAAGTGCTTTTTAAGAAGCTCCTTAAATCTTAGAGCTAGATTAAGTGAATACACAAAAGTTTCAGGAGATACACGCACATTTCCTACTTTTCCAAAGAAAAAATGTACTTAGTAAGAGCCTATTTTAACAGCAATGTTATAAGTGGAAATTTTGCCATTGGACACAGCAAGATGGACATCATTCCCACCATGCATAGCTCCCAGAGATTTCCACCACAGAACTTTAATGCACGTATCACACAGACTGGAAGAGCACTCAGTGTCTCTGTCCTTCTGCCCTCTTTCAAGTAGAGGAATCACTCCTTCTTCTGTAGAGGCTTGGGGCTGAACAAGAGCTTTAACTATGTAAAAAAAGTGACTCTCTCTTTATTAACCCGTTGCTATCAAATGCTTATATCCATTCATTATCCCATAAGATAATCAACATAAAAGCCACTGTAGCTTTTATTGCAAAGGAAATTGCTCAAATGACATATAGCTGCTTCTGTATTAGTAGAGACTATACTGCACAATGAAGCTTGAATAATTTCCCTCTGAAATGGAAGCCATAACATCCCATTTTATGCCATGGCTAGTCAAGAATCTGCATTTTGGTGGTCATGGCACCAACATAGTATCTTGTGTCTGTACTTGTGGGAAATATACAAAGCCTTTTTTGGCATTGACTGACTTCATTGTGGCAAAATAGACATATGAAGTTTGCCATTCAGCAAGTCCAGTTGTTTCCCATTTATTTAGGCTTCTTTTAAAGCCTTTACTCTTATTACAAGATTTCCATTGGACTAGGAGGTTTAAAAAGTACTGCTGAGCCAATACAATACAACAACAAAATTTGTATTAAACAAAATGATAGGGAAAACAATATCAATATGCCTCTGAGATAATTATCTCTGATCTCAACACAATTATTGCTTTTATAATATGCTTTCACAGTTTCTTTAGCATTTGCTACGATCAGTAATTTTTTCATATTCATTACACGAAGAAAGTAAAAATTATTGTCTGAACACTGAGAAACAGTTAATTCTGCTTTTTATAATTTTCTAGTCAACCTAATGCGCAACTACACACATTTCAAGCAAATATGACAGAATGAGGGCATTATGGTTACGATACTCTGTGTATATTTGGAACTGCGGGTAAATTTAGTAGGGCTGCTGCACTGACATACGGTCAATGCCATCCTCTGAGTAAGAGAGGAAAGAGCAGGAATCACTTGTTAGCTAAAGACAAAATCAGGAGTGGGACACCCTCTGGAAAATGGATGTACGATTCAGATTCCCAATCAGCTGCAGTGAAAACCCGGCCTTCGCAGCGTCGGGGCTGTGTACCCCCCCGGTGCCTCACACGGAACAGTGGTTTATACAGCTGCACGACGGGACCCACACTTTAACATACTCCGTGAACTTCTTACACGAGGTGTTAAGTGAAACTTAATGCTACTCTCCTGCGTCCTTGAAACGGCATGAAAGCTTCTGCTCGTCTATATGCTAAGGGCCTTATCCAGCTTTCCTGAGCACCTGCACACTCACTTGAACAGCCTTTGGACCTGGCTGCTGTCTCTGAACCTCTCTACACAGAAGAGAGATGGGAAATGCAGAGCCGAGTTGCTGTGCCTGAGAAAAGACTCTCTGAAGTCACATCTCACACCTAGCACAGGCCTGAAGGGGGATGCTGCATGTGTCCGGATCCGGAACCGATGTAAGAGCTGCAATGCTGTGTCCTACCATGGGTTACAGAGGTTAGCTTATGCTGATCTGACTCTTTTTATAGCCATTTCCCAACAGGCTAAGTTTGAACCTAATTAGTTCTTTTAATTAAGAACCTAATTATTATGATGTATTTGATAAGGCCTATTGTATGTCCTTAAAGGGGCAGCAGTTATTTAATTAATCTGTGCAGACAACAGGTTGGCAGAGGTATTCAGGGTCATCAGAATGGCAGCAGTGTTGAGTTGTCTTAGTCCAAAGCCACAGAGAAAGGGAAGTCACCCGGGGAATAAGACTGGGGTGAGCTGACCACCTTCCCCTCCTAGCGCCCTCCAGGTTTTTCTAAGACCGAAAGTTTGTCTGCTTTTTCCATATATATTAAGGATGTAAAAGAGAGATTTTTTTTCCCTACAAAGCCTGAATCCTTATAGGTACACACAAGGACACTATAACTTCTCATTAATATATGGGATGATAATAAAGCAAGTTTCCTATGACTGACTTTGATTATGCTTATCATATCAAGAACTGTTCTACAGAGAAGTAAGTTTTGTGAAACAAATGTACAACAATCCCAGAATAAAAGGAGAATCAGGCTTACAGGTTGTTTTTAAAGTATATTTTAAGAAGGAAGCAGACTCGATCAAATGTCAAGAACCAATTTGTTCATGTGAGATTTGCCACAGGTAGGCTCTAAAAGTCAGTGAGAGCTTAGTTTCTATTTCACAAGTCCTGATCATATCAGTTAGCTTCATGCTGTTAGATTAACTTGCACGCTGAACTTTCCAAAGACAGAGAGAAGAAAAAGATAAGGGAGAAAAAAGCGAAGAGAAGCCTGAAAGAAAGGCATAGGAAATAAAAAGAAGCCGGAGATGGGATATAAGAGCCGTAAAGAACACAGAATTGCTAGGATTTAAAAAAAAGGAGGGGGGAGATATGCCAAAAGATGGGAGGGGGAAACAAATGTTCCTGGTTAACAAGAAAAGAAAACGAGAATTTACTGAGACTGACAGAGGGAAGGCAAAGCCCTGCGTATTTCATTGTCTTTAGCTGAGGGGATAAGACAAACACCAATGCATTATTTTGCCCTTAGAGCTAAGGAGTGATTATTTCCATTCCAAGCCTTTTACAGTATCCTTTACTCATTCATGGAGGTTGTGATCTTTCAGCTCCTACATTGTCCTGCGGAAAATACTGTTACAAACGTAGTATGTTCTACTCTCTGCTCAGTTATGTTTACTTTCTTTATGAAATTAATAAAAAAATTGTCACAAGGTCAAAGGGAAATTCTCTGTTCAAGCTAGCTTGGATCAGATCATTAATGCTAAAATTATTAAGATCCCTATGGAGCTACGCTAATTTACACCGGCGGGGAATTTGGACTGTGTCCGTTCAAGTACAGCCTAAAGCAGGTACCTAATAAAACTATCAAAATTAAAAGTGACATCACTTTATTGAAGTGAGCGTATCGTACTGTACTGAGGCCAATGGAGTGCAGTTATATTAACAAGGTCCTATATTGCTTTGTACTAATTATTAACTTCAGTGTACTTCGCATTTTAAACCAAATTTCAAAACTGTTTATATATTCCATTTAAGAGCACACAGCAAATTTCCTGTAGTTTAATAACGTTCTTCTTCAGTTTCTTTCTTATTTTTGTAGCATTTTACTTTCATCTATGAGACACCTTTTAACCCAGACCCTAGTTCCATCAGAAGAGCTCATGTCTAAATACTGCCCCATGTATAAATGGTTTAATTTTCACCTAGCATAGGCAAACAGCAAGAAAATAGGAACGCAACACCAGATTGACGCTGTGGTTCACTTAGCCTTATAATCCTATATCTTTCTCTAATAGTGGCCAGCACAACATTTTTTACAATTTGTGGTGTAATCTATCCTCACCATTAAATATTTCCTTACTGGGATAAGCATAGAAATGAAACACCCAGTCTATTACCTCTTTCAAAAATAATTTTGAACATTCTTTATTAATTGACTAGACTGCTTATGAAGGTCTCAATGGTTGGGGGGGGTTCGCAAATATGTGTGGGTTTTGTTCAGAGTTATCAAAATTAGCCATTGCTGAGGGAACATTTCCCAATCAGGTCTAATTATAATAATGTACATGTTATTCCCCATCCTATTCCGTATGCTCCTTAATGTCTTTTTCGACTTCTGGCCATAGCTAAAGTCTTCATTAAGCTGTCTGTAACAACAACCAAATCTCTTTCCTGAACTGAATAATTAATTCCAAATCCTTTCCACTTTCATAGATGTTTTAATACTTTGCATGTATTGATGGCGAGTCTCATTTGCTGTCATGATGCTGGTGAAGCTCATCCATCAGCACGCCGTATGGAGTAAGACCACGGGGCCGCTAAGTCTGGAAGCACTTCACCACATAATTGATGTTTAAACTGGAAAAAAGAATACGAACATCTTCTTTCCATTCCCGCACACCATAAATCAGTCCTCCTTAGTGATGACTCAACAATATGCCTGTACCCTCTGCAAATTCTGCTGCCTTCCTATTCATCATCTTTTTCTGAAATTACTAAACATATAAAGCAATGTATCACCCAATACAAAAAGTTAAATTACTGGGTTTATATCTTGTCAGGAAGAAACTCTTGATTTCCTGTCTCTTCTCATATGGACAACCAACCTCAATGTTTACATAACCTAGAAGCCACCTTATCAAAATCTAAATGCTATGAAAGTAAAGGAAAATGTGTTCTAGAATCTTCATATACATTTTTTTCTTGATTCTCATAAAAGATGAATCAGGATCATGAGGAATTTATGAATTCATTTTTTTCCCCAGTAAGACAATATGTTCCTGTAAAGAATAAATTTAGACTAAGGTATTATAAAATGCACTGAAATGCAGTACGGAACAATTCAAATGCTTTCAGAAATAGAATACAGTGGGTTACAGTTCAGTATTAAGGCGCTGAGGACTCACTATTTCATTGCGCTCTGAACTTGTTTTAACTCTCCACTGGTTTTCCTTTTTTCCAGCTTTAGGAAAAAAAAAAGATTAAATTGTCATTATGGGTAATAAGGAGGGAATCTGATCTTCAGATATGAACTTTAATAATTTAGGCTCCTTTTAGCAATAATAACCTGAAGCTAGAAGAGCAGAACAGAGAATCCCCCACAGAAAAGTGGTACTTCTTCAGCACTTCTTCACCATTTCTTTCATTCCTAGAAGCCTATTCACTTGACTTGTATCTGTAAAAGTTTCTGGCACTTTGGCATATACCGAGGCAAAACGGGAGACTCAACTCATCCATATTTCATACCATACACATTTCTAGGCCCTGCCAGCATTGCAGAAGAAAATCAAGTGGTTGTTCCTTACCCTTCGAGCTTCCGAGATCCCTTGTCCAACATTGCTACAAGGAGAAGACAACATACATCATGCAACTGAGGAAAGGGAATCTCAGGCAGGCTGCATCAAACGTGAGAACAGTAATAAAAAGTTTTTGTAAACTCAGTTTAAAATCTGGTGAGAAGTCTGAACACCTTCACAATATTTCGAAACTCTACCATCTGACTAAACACGCCTGTGGAACCTGAGACTTCCTACAGCTTCCGTGTGCAACTCCCACAGATGAGATGGCATTTGGAACAGGAAGAATAACACTACAGTAAAATATTAATCAATAGAAAGATAAGATTTCCCTTACCATACTTGACAACCAAGGAAATCAGATTATTTCATTTACAGAGATATCAACCACTTACAGGACTTGAGAAAGATTTATTATCTGGTTTCCATGAAAAAAAGTAAAGAATGTATCTGTACGTATGTGTAAGAGAATGTTTAATCCAGGAGTCTACAGGGCATGGCGATGCTTCCCTGGGAATGATTCACAGGTTTCCATATTAACTGTGTATATTGCTATTATAAGACTAAGTAAAAATGCAGGGGGGCCATTCACAAATAATGCATGATTGCCTGCTATTTACAGCTTGTTGAGTTGATGAGATGTGAATAATTCGCAGAGTTCTGGGAACAGTAAAAAAACATTCATTTTTCACTACTAAGCCATACTTTCCATTGCCCAAATGCCAAGGGCTAGTCTGCGCCCCAGTCCCTTCGCTAGAAGCCTCCTCGCATCCTGCGGTTGAGAGCCATGCTTGAGCAGTAGCCACCCGGCACTCAACAGGCCACTCACAAAGGTATTGTGCGGAGTTATTGGTGGGGGCACCACCAGACCTCGCTAGAATGACAGGTAATTTACAGCTGAACATGGATTTTTTAGAAATTTTTAAAAATGACCCTGCACAGTGTGCAGTTAAAAATGCCCTTATTCTTCCCTGCCCTCCATGTAGTTGTGACTCCGGTTCATACACAGTCTGAGGAAAACGCACAATGGTGCTGTCTGCAGACAAAAGAATCCATATATAGGCTATAACTTTCCTTAATTTGTAAGAGGATAATTCAAATAAGCTTTATGTAAGTTGACAAAGCAGACCTACGGCACCCGCCTGGATGCAGTCCTGAGTAATGTGCTCTGGGCAATCCTGCTTTGGCAGGGGAGTGGGACTAGATGATCTCTGGAGGTCCCTTCCAACTCTGATAATTCTGTGATTCTGTGATTCTGTTTGTAAAGTGAAATGCCTTTGTTGATGAATTAAACTCTATAAAGACTGCTAGTAACCCCAGGTGTGTGTACCTGGTTTTGCTGAGGTGTAGAATTTGCTTCAGTCTGCAAAATTCAGAGTGGCGGACAGGAACAGTGCAAACTCAAACCACCTGTAAGGAAATTAAGCCACCCTTTAGAGACAAGTGGCCATCCACATTGTATACTTTTTCCCATTTCCATCGAAATGTTTGCCACTATCCATTATCGAGCATCAACTGTTTTTTTTAAGGATGAAAATTTTAAAATGCTCTGCCTACCTGCTAAAAACACCCAGCTACAGGATTGCTTTCAAATAAGCACTACTGACTTTTATATAAAAGCTTTGTAAATATAGGGAACGAGTGAGCGAAATAGCAATTTTTGCCCTAGATTCTGGACTGCCCAGTGGGTGTGCTTCACACTTAAAAAGCTTTCCTTCTGCCAGTAATGCTGAGTCCTCACCCATGTTCCACAGCCTCTGTTTTGCTATGCACAATGCTAATTGCAAATGTGAAGATTGGTAGGTGGGAAAAAGACACGTGTTTTGGTTTAGTAGCCAGCAAACCATGTTTAGTTTCCACATGTAAACTAAACTGCACTAAATCACTAAAAGACAAGTGTGGTGCAAATGACATGTATGACCAAAGATCAGATTTACTGCTAAGCCACAGAAAATGGAGTTAGTTAACATGCAACTCTAGCTATCATGTAAAAAAAAAAAAAAAACAAACCAAACAAAACCTGAAAGAAAGATGTATCCCACTAAATGTTGCTGTGCTTCTGTGGTGAGATCCTTTGGACAGACAGATGATGGAACTCTTTTATAAGAAGTAAACCACCATTAACTGTCACCATATGTTAACACATATTTCTGTCCATTAATAACTTCATTATTCAGTTGCTTTCCCTTTATGCTAGCCGGTGTGTTAAAAAGAGAAATTAGTTAAAAAGAAGCACTTAAGGTGACACTAGTTCAGCGTACCTCTGCCACACTCATTGCTAGTTGACATTAGCTATACTACCATTTCAAATCCGGGGAACGCAGAAGGGGTATTCCTATCCCTCCTGGATGGCACAATTAGAGACTGAATCCTCTTATTAAGTAGAATTGAAGGGATTCATAGAGGAGAAAGACATCAGTAAGCATGAAGACTACTGCAAGAAGCATCACAGGTTGAATATTTAAAATGGCCTCTTCCGTCAGAACAAAGACCACAATTTCCTCGCATCCCTTCTCTCAAACCACTGAGAATAGACGTCTAGAGGATCATATGAAAAATCAACATTACTGTGATACTTCCTCAAAATATTGTATCAGCATCCAAAAATTTGTATCTGAGTTTTCCTAAGCCACAAAGACAGAAAGGTGGTGACTTCCAGAACTAGGTCTGATAAGAAATGCAGGACAACCTCCCCCATAATTCAACAGAGGGTCATTAATGTAAATGTAACGGCAGTGGAGTTGGTTGTAGAAAATAGAAACAAAAATCACTGACTCCCATAGGCTGTGCCAGAATGCTACAGGCAGTAATATCAACTGAAACATTGAGGTCAACAGGGATGAGCAAAGGGAACCACAGACTAATAAGCAACGTTAGTGAAGCACAACAGAAAAGTCAAGGTCAATGCTGCGAAAATGGCATAAGTCAGGTTGGAAACAGCGGCTGAATATGTTGGGGGGAACTGACATTGGGCAGAAAGCCATGATGTTTACACTACAGAAATATTAATAACTACTCACCTTATCCGCTAATTACAGTGCCCAAAGTGTGTAAACCAACATGTATTCAAACCACCACTGCAAAGGGCCAAAGGTGCTGCATTTTCCCAACAGTTTTATAAGCTTTGCTCGTTTGAACAAGACCCGTCAATCGTCACACATCCAGCTCTGTCACTGAATTGATGTGTACGTCTTTAGGAAAAGACCTTATTGCTGAATTTTTCATTTTCATACCTTAAGTTTTTCTTCATTAATTAGACCATGAGAAACAAACAAAAATGTCGGAGAGAAGAATCCATCGAAGTCAGTTATGAGAGCTTCCAATTTCACACCATCTGTAAGGAACACGATTCTTTTCTCCAGAAACAAGGATCAGCTCCTCTCAATTGCTGGCAGCTGGACTCAGCGTTGTCTGAACATTCACACCAGTGAATTGTAACAGCTCTTCTTTCCTGTGCTTACACAGGAATGGTTTTCCAGGGAATGGCTTTATTACATTTGCTTTCTAAATGAAAGGTTTAGATTTCCTCTCTACGCTGTTGTAGAATATCTAATCGGGTGGAGAATTCAAGTCTTAGTATGATTTTACTTACAAACTGAGTTTGAAAAAAACATTACAGGGCATTTGGATTTTCAACTCAAACAGACAGGTTGTTGTTATTTGCATTTAATCCCATTTGAGATTTTTGTTTTATACAGAGAAGTAACTAAGCCAAAAGAGGGAGTAAAAGCCAAAGAACCGCCTACTCCGTGCCATTGACCAGAACTAATCTCTTCACTCTTTCTACTCAAGTTTGGACTTTGGCTTAAATATAAGTACAAACATTTCAAGCACTTCAGGAAACTTATCAGGTGCTACTGTGCTGAAACCAGCTACGATACCCAGCTCCTCTGGTCTCTCCCTCCTTGCTTTTCACAGGCTGTGTGGAGCCATCTGGTTTATGCATAAAATGTATCAGATTGCTTCTTATTTGGAGAAGTTCCTCTCTATTTCATGTTCCTACAGGCCTACGTATTATCAACATTGCAACACCACAAACTGCTAAAAAATCATGTTGCTTGAAAACAAAGAAGTTCCGCTGCAATGCACAAAGTGCGTTTGCTGCTGCGACCAGATTCGGTAGGCAGGGCACGGGGAACGGTTAGAAGTGAAGACTCCAACAGTGGGCGAGAGCCGTAACCCAGTTATATCTAGTTTGTGCTATTTTCATTTTAATATTATTAACATAGAAAGTACCGTGCACAGCAGGACATACAATTTGAAGGGGAAAGGAAATGGGTTATTAATGTATAGCAAAAGCTTGACAATAAAGTCTTTGTAGTCTTTGTTCTACACTTCGAAAAACAATTTCAGAACAGCATTTCCATGAGGCACATGCCAAAAGGAACAGGTAATTTTATTTTTGGCTTAGATTTGCTTTTAAAGCTAAGTATTTTCATCATAATAGATCTTTCTTTGAGGCTTTTTGTGCTGAACTTTTTTCCCCCTTTTTGAAATAAAATACCCGTGTTAGCTTTTGTAATGCCTTTCTCTGTTTTCTTGTTCTGTTTCATTCTTTTAATTCGCTTGGAAACACAGCCTTTTGTCCTACCCCCGCAATGAGTGGTATCATTGCAGATGTAAGTTAATTCCTGGTAGATTTCTAGCTAGATAAGTTTTAAGTATGATGTACCTCGTCCAATATCGTACAATACACCAACGCATTTGTAGGGCATTTCCAGCCTGTTGCAACAGAGTCTCTGAAGTCTAGAAGTCTGTAGTCTAGACTCAAGATAAGTTTTGATTTTGCAGCCTGGAGGTTTGTGCTTACTACAAAATAAGGCAGAGGTTTAGTTTTTCCTCTTGGATCATTCTGGTGTCTAGAATATGGAATCTAGAAGTCAAATGTTTAGTATCCATTCTTATGGTCTTGTCCTCACTCAGCTTTCTTAATAGATCTAATACAAATCAGCGGAGAACAACTGACTTCTCTGAAAGCAACAGGAAAGGAACCTCAAAATACTCTATTAGGATAGACCGTGAGGCAAAGGTGAGCTCCTGTAATGTTTTTGGTTGCAATCTTTAGATGTTTTGTCATATTCCATCTTTCCTTCAAAGTCTTGTGCTGGTATCCTCCAAAGCATCAGTATACCCTAGCCCTCGTGGATTTCTGCTGGATATTCATAAAACAGCTCAGTTAGACTTTTCCACTACTTAAAGCAGAAGTCTTCCCAGAAAATAAAAATTTCATCTAACTGTGGATAAACTGCAGAGGATGGAAATTATAGTCAGATGCGGAACAACAACAGAGAGCATAGATTTGAGGAAGAGGTATTCCTAATTACACCAGAGATCCCATGTAAGCATTCCCCCAAGGTATTAAGGAAGACGTTTATCCCAGATAGCAGACAGTCACGCTACCATACCTGGTAAGGTTTCACTTAGATTGTACTGAATGTAGAATAGATTTCCCTATGAGCATGTATTTGCAGCTGAGTGTAAATCCAGGTCTTCCTGCTTACACCAGTGATGTTCTGGGAATATAGGGGTTTTGCTACCAGACCTCTACAGATGACATTCCATTTATATTTAGTGTTTCTTAATCCCTCACAATAAAACAGATTATCCAGTAGCAAGTTCATTTTCTTCATGATGTTTTAACAACAACTGTTTAATAACAGATCTGAAATATTAAAGCATGATGATCCATTCCTTTCTTCTTCTAACCCCACTTACCGTTCAGAGATGAGGTGAGTCAGAAGTTTTTTAATTACTCTATTAAAATAATACACTCTTAGATACAAGTGCTACCATGAAAGATCTAGAGCTGGCATGTGGGCTAAATGAAGAATCAGGGAGATTGTCCCTTTCCAGAGGGCAACTGATCATGCTCAAGGAAAGAAGCTCACAAGGGCAAATTGGGACACAGAGGAACAGTTCCAGCTAGGAAGGACCCTTCAGCATAAGCAGAGATGAGGAGGTGGCCGAGAAGAGTAGAAATTAGACACACAGCCAGATCTTCCAGGTAATGAAGAAAAATAAGCTTTTCTTGCAGAATCTCATGGATTTTGCTGCCACACTAGAAAACTCTTGGGTTACTCAGGTGCTAACTCCAAGGACACTAGGGGTAGATAGATGCAATTTGAAGACCTGGATGATCAAGGGTCCCGTAACTGGCAGAAAGGCTGGATTAGCACTGCAGGAATGCACTGAAAGCCATTTCTAGAATATTAAAGGAGTAAACTATGTGCACTGTAAAGTCTGAGATGTTTTCCAAAAGCTGAGAATATAATCTAGCACAATTGGTAGCTTTCTGGATTGGCAACTTCACTGTGACCCTAAACAGTACGGTAGACACTTTCTAAAAATACTGCCTATTGTGTGTATTTAATATTGGCATTAAAAACATTTCCTGGCAGCAGGCAGTTTTAGACGAAAGTTATTCTGATTTCTCTTAAATGAAGTGTGATTTAATAGTATTTAAATAGCATTTTCTTTCCAGCAAGAGACACAGCTTAGTCACACCAGTGAAGGACTTGTTCCGTTTCCTGACTAGCTCAGCTTTGGCGGACACGAATGTACAGCACTTAGCTTGTCCCTTGGTAAAAGAAAGAATGCAAGGTGTCAAAAAGCTGCTGGTGGGAACTGTTCTTGCTGAAAAATGTCCGTCTCCAGCTACAGAGGCAGGAAAATGCAGGCTGAGTTCTTCTGCTGCCACCCATGCTATGGTTCTAGCCACATGAGGCATTCCACTGGGAAGAGAAAAAAAAAAATGCGAACAAAATAGGCTGATGTTCTATATACCTGATTTTTCTTTTTAAAGGAAGAAATCAAGCTCATCTTAGCACAGGCACATTTCTATGCAGGAAAATGCTCGAGTCACTTCAACGGTACCTTGGCCTGGCTGGAAAAAAAAAAAAAAAAAAAAGGAATTTTGCAAATCTCTTGTAGTTGATTTTTAGTGGATTGGCCAGCTAGCAATCACCAATGTGCATAAAAATTAAAAGGCAGACAGTTGTGACTTAGAAAAAATATACAAAAAGGGCTGAAAAGCCTCTGGGTTTCAAATCACTGAGCCAATGTGGCTCGTGCGAGAGCAGGCTAAAATGGACTGAGAATTATTGCCAGACAAAGAAGAAATTTTTGATAAAGAGAATTGTGCTGCTAGTAAAATTCAAGCCACCTGCTTCTCCTGACAAGACGTGCGTTGTAAAATAAAAGTGAAGGCCCCTGTGGACAGTTGCTTGCTCTGAAGAAAATATGTTAATGAAAGTATAAAGCTCTCATGCTTTTTTGATTACATCAGATGGAAATAAGCAATAAAGTATGACTTTCCCTTGTATTGATTATTCTGTGCTCTTAGTTATCTGTTGTGAATGCAGTGATCGGTAAATGCTAAATATCTTACTGATACCTAATAAATCATTCATGTTTTTTTATAACCAGTAAAGCAGCATTTATATTTCATCTTCTTCCAGCTAATACTAAATATGATCTATTTGTACTAAACAAAATCTCAAGGACTGGAAGATATTTAGAATCTGCTAGCAAGGTCACGTTGGCTGAAAAATCTATTTGATTTACACCATAACGAAAAATTAGTGTCTCGCTCTCATCTCAGCGAAGCAGCTGAATAAAATGCAGCTTTTAAACTACTGTTTTGTACTCCCCTGTGCACTCGAGTCCTTAGAGAGAACTTGAATATACGTAACTAGGAAGCAAAATATATATTAACTGTGGTGTCATACAACCTGTCACTTAAATCCTTATGAGCACCTGAGGAATGGAAGGCACAAACGCAACCCTAGCCTTTGAGAAGGACTCCACTGGGTATACAAGAAACTATAGATAAGTAATTGTGACTTTCAAGCAAATAGCTAAAAACCAGAATGAAAACTAGAACCGGCAGATACTCGGATAACCATAAGGGAAGAAGTCATGCAGTTTCTGTAGGTGGAAGGTATGTCCTTCAAGTCTTTTACAGTTCTTTGAAGGAGTCAACGAGCATGTGGCTAGGTGTAGTGTGGCCAATGCATTGTCCTTGGATTTTTAAAAGAGCTTTTGACGGAGTTCTTGAAGCAGGAAAGCTTTCGCACAATACAAGAGAACAGTTCTCTCTCTCTCAGTGACACATTAAAAACTAAGAAACAAGGATAAAAAGAAATAGCCAGTATTCACAATGGGGGATGGTTGCCACAGAGGTCCAGTGGGGTCTGTCTTGTAAACGCATGCTACTCAGCATATTTATGAATGAATTGGAAAAGACAGTGAACAGTGAGATAAAACATTTCCACGTGATACAAATTATTCAGGGTAAAATAGCAGATGAAACGCGATGCTGATTATTGCAGTCAATACTAACAATACTACCATTAACAATATGGGATTCCATTTTTTTTACCAGAAGAAAAAAATATTTAAGCCATTTCAGACAGTTCTCTGAAAATATCTGTTATAAGTCCAGAAAGGCAAGTAATGTTAAATACTAGAGAAAAAAATGAGAACAAATAAGAAAACATAGTACATCCCTGGTGTTCCTTCTATTTTGAATGTTAAGTGAATTTCTGGTAACACCAACTTAAAGAGGAACACAGCAGAACTAGAAAAGATACAGAAAAAGATTTAGGAAGATGGTCAGAAGTATGGAACAGCCTTCACTTTGAGAGAATAAAGTCTGTGACTTCAGGTTTGAAAAGAGATGATCTATGACAGGCCACAATAAAATCCTGAAAGCCAGGGTTTGCTAGTTTATATGATACAAGAAGTAGTGCCTACCCATATAAACGATCAGGCAGCAGATTCAAAATAAATTTAAAATTCCAGAGTGCCACACAGTATCGTGGAGGCCACAAGTACGGCTGTCTCTAAGCAGTATTGAAGAACAAATTAAACTCAGAGGTTTGCAGTCGTCTGGTCTGCCTCCTTCTGCTCCTGAACTCTCGAAATTTATGACTGCTGGAAGAAGAGAAGCATCACTCTGCATATGTCCACTGTTACTCTCATCCCTATATATCCGCTGCTAACCGATACTCGCTATAGACCACCGAATTATTAGCTACTGTAGTTCTGAAAAAATCTTTAAAAACAGATCATATTAATATTGCAAAATCAAGCACCTGAAAGTTATGAAACAGCAGCGTTCAGGATGCCCTCATAACCGTATTTCTGCCCTCTTGTACTCTGTACTACTTTTTCCAAATGCCTCCAGCCTTATTCAGGCTTGGGGTGGTTCATACTCCCCAGATGAACTAGTCAATATTACATTATATCCCCATTATTCAGCAAGTAGCCAATACAGTTGATTTACTATATGCCATCAAACACAAGCCCTGAATGCAGAATTGTTCTTTTCCCAATGGGCACGGCGACTTGATTGCCCCTCAATTTCTCTCCCTGACTCTTCAGTGAAGTCAGAAAGTATTAGGGAAGAAAGAAGAAAGGAAGTTGATTATCGATTCAGATTCCCAGCTATCGCAAACATTTTTTCATATCATCATTTTCATTAATTTCTCAAGCTTTATTTTGAATGTGGTTGTGTTTTTCCCTACAACTTTCCCTGGAAGGTTGTTCCAGAACCTGATTGCTTCTATAGTTCAGAACTTCTTCCTAATTTTTTTTTAATGGCTAGTTTATATCCTCTTTTTCTTTACCCGATATGTGTTTAATTGGCTATCTCTCTGCCAGGGTGTTTCACAACACCCTTCATGTCTCCTCCCTTTACTTTTGTAGATATTCATAGGTTGCAGTTTTTCTCCCTTCTCCTCCCAGCCCTCTTTTTGTAAGGCACAACAAGCCAGACTAGTCTAGTGTCTTCCCTTAAGACAAGTACTTTGTTCCTCTAAGCATCCTAGTTATCATCCTGTAAACCTGTGCTGTTCTGAGTTCATTTTTCTTGAAGTCAGATGACCAGAGCTGTACACAGTATGGTGTCATATAAATCATTAATGTTTCTTTATTCCTTAGGATGGAATTTTATTTTTTACTGACACACAACTTCTTCAGCTTTAATAACGATTTTCTGTAGGGGAGCCATGCCGGGTTACCTTGGGTTCCTTTTCCTTACTATAACAAAATCTAGATATTACTTGTGTTGTAAGTAAAAAGAAGAAAATTGAGAGCATCCCAAAATATTTCATAATGCCATCGATGTAAAAGCTGAATAATTTAAACCATTTCTCTTCTATAACACAAAAACTTCTAATATAAAAAATAAAAAATGAAACAGATTTTTTGTACTATCTTCTCAATTTTCATATGTACAAGGAGCTCATTGACTTATATGGTTCCTAAATGACTTTGACATTTCATTAATGAGAAATATAAATCTCAGAGGAGTGAGGAAAAGAATTTCTCTCAGAGTGCCGGGAGAGTTACCTTGACCTACAATAACGGCCATGGTATGGTTCAGAAGGACACTACTAAACTACACTAATTAAGAAAGAACAGTTTATGCTCTTAGTGAATATGTTACAACTTTTTTTTTCCTTACCTAGCAATATTTGTGAGTTGGTCTGGTTTATATCAGAAACATATCGATAATGATACCACAGAAGCTTGAGGTTGGGTAAAATACAGCCTTGTAGTGGAATGAAAGTTGGTCTTAAATTACTTAGCTTGAGTGTATTGCTACTGTAGTTCAATCATATCTGCACATAGTGTTTGGTGCTATTTTGTATGGTTATATGTACAGGAAGCAGTTGCAAAATGACAAATTTGGGATTCCTTCATAACTACTTCATGAGTATAGGAATTTTGACTTAATAGTGAAACAGAAATGGGGGAGACTTGTAAAGAAACAATCACCCTGCCAGTTATTTTAAACTCTCTGATATTTTGAAGTCCTTGACCCTAGTTGTGTAGCATTTTAGTAATCCTGATGGCAAGTTCCACGAACAGCTCTCCGTTCTGCTGTTGGGTAGAGGGTATTAAAATGAACGGCGTAGCCAACATAATGGTGAGATTGTGAATGGTAGGACAAAGGATGCCTAAAAACTGTTTACGTTCTGAATCTGGAATTATGTACTTAGTGGGATTGCTAAGCATAAAACATGTTAGTTATGTAATCCCTGTTACAATGGTAGTTAGGCTAACATCAGTAATTACAGTTGCATTTACAAAACTCTCTCAATCTTTAAGAAGCTGGGTATCTCTGTGAATTTGTTTTGTTACCATTTCTGCCATGCTGGCTTCCCACGGGAGCTGACTTGAGCATCTTGAAATGGCTGTAACATTAGAAACACACAAATCCTACTCAGAAAATTTTAAGCAATTAAGTTTTTATACATACAGTCACATTGCCCGTTCATGAAAACAAGGAGAAACCATTATTAGTACACTGACACACGCTGTTCTATCAGCAAATCTGCTTCTACTACACCTAAATTCTTAAACTTCCAGGGCTTAGGGTAAAACAATTTCTCTTCCTGGTTTTGATGGTTTGATATTAACTAAAATATTCTACAGTGCTTTGATGTTTTATGTCATATCAGCAGTCAGAGGCCTGAAAATTAAAAGAAAATCAAAGTAATTAGCAAAGTAATTAGGTGGTATTTAACACCAGGGATTCGATAACTACAAGACAACATAAAGCTCTGGACCCTGAAATATGATTAAGTCCTTTATATAAATTTAAAAAGTGTAGTAAAATGAATGTATGTACTGGAAAAGATGAATTCTGCAATCACGGAAGTGGGCCTTTGTACTTTAAAAAAAAAAGTTTTGATCTAGGTGGCCTCACATTTGCGCTAGACCAAACCCTAGACCTTAAAACAAAGTGTAGTTGAGCTATTAGGAGTTTCATTTGCCTTTCTCTCAACATTAGGGCAAGCTTCAATTTCTCCAGTGGGTCTGTGCAATTCTGTAGACTGTGCCCTTGTTGACTAGAAAGGTTTTATTAACCTGTCAGTAAACACTGTATGACTTTTCAAGTTTGCAGTGAATTGGAAACTAGGAGAGTTTTCCGAACACTACAGTGTAGTCCAAGTCAGGACTCATATTTTGGCTCTAGGTGCTCATTTACAAATGAGCAATTCATCATGTGAAATAGAAAGGAAATAGCTCCAGGTTTATGTCATACTGTTGTGATGTGAAGTGCTTCTCATTGGCATGGCTCTGCTGTAGACCAAGTACCGACAAGACTGACACAGCTGAGAAAGCAGGAGCTGAATTTTGCTCTGACTTTCCACATTGTTCTGGTTAAAATGGAGAGACTGTGAAAAGCACCTAAATGTGTTCAAACTATCCCAAGGAAAAAAAGAGAGGCACATCACAGGACAATGAATACTATGGAGGGAGAAGACTTCTTTATGATAATAAAGAAAAACAATTGCAATTTTCAAAAGACGCCACAGTAAATGAGGAAAAAAGCCTAACCTGAGGCTATTGTGCTGTGCTGATGGCTCCTGGGAGAAGAAACAAAAGTCTTTTTGATCATTTGAGAGTAGACAAAGACGACATATATACTAATACAGCTGTAATCCCATATTGGCAGGTCAAGGTAACCTAGCACGTCTTCTCCATGTAACATCAATATTCTGTTAAAGTATCGAAGATATTACTCTAAGACACCTTGTAACTTGAGCAGATTGTGTTGTTGGTTTTCAGCTGAGACAAACTACTTCTAAATTTATGAAACCCAATGGAGAAGACGAACCTTCGGGGCCTTGCAGAGGTTTCTGGTTGGATTTAGTTTTCTTATATTTAGGCTGTTAATATCTGTAAAAAGGATAAAGCGTATCTCAAAAGAGACTGCCTGAGAACCGAAGCAGAATGCCTATTAAAAACATAAAAAGGTCAAAGAAAGAAGCTCTGTCTTGTTTCATAACCATACAGCATTATTTTTAAAATAAGATGAAGGAATTATATCTAATTCCTGGTTTGTAGCCCTGCAACAGACATGAATTTAACAATATTAAGAAATACTCAGGGTTCTTTTTAACAAAATCAGAGTATTGACTGAATTCAGAGACATTCAAAATACATCTTTGACTCTGTTAGATGTTAATTCACAGCATGTGCTGCATATTCTGTGATAGAAATGGAATATTCTTAACAATCCTGATATTCTAGTCTCTTACCATATACAGACAAACTACATTTTATAAGAAGGTTTTTCTTCTCTTGTATAGTCAATTACAAAAGATTTCAAACAAACAGTAACATATCCTAAAATCTAGTTCTTTACAACAGAATTACTAAAGTCTGTTCTCCTCATTTTTTGTGAGCTGGGACACAAACTTGTGCCTTGGTTCTATCTAGATTCTGTCTGCATAAGTCCCGGCAGTAAGGTATACCGTTATATAGAATATGTGACTAAGGATGCACCTCTTTCCCATATGCTGCACTATGCAATAACGCTCCAATTGTTAATTTTATTCTATAGTTGCCAGAATAAATTATCTCCCTGATGGCAGTTCAGTAATGCATTCCTATAAAAGCTAATATACAGGCAATAGAAACCAAAAGAATGACTCCTGTAAATTTCAGCAGGCTCTGGCTCAGACCAGCTCTATTTTCTTTAATTTTTTTTTGAGATGGAAAAAAAGATATAACTAGAAGATACTGCCTAGGTACTTATTTTATAACCGTGTATGTATACAGAGGATATATTTTTAAAGTTTGGAAGCAAACACTGAGCATATCTATTTTTTCATTAATGCAAATTGCGGATATGGATCACTAGAAGCATTATACTTGGGTAGTGGCAGCCGATAGTTTAATTCATCCAAAATAACGGAATGGCCACTCTTGCCCTCTATTCCTCCCACCGGCATTAGGTCTAGACAATGTCACATCAAAGAGCGGCAGTTAACACCGGGGCGATCTGACACAAGCCTGGAGCTATTTCCCTTTTCCAATACCTGATGAATTGTTCATTTGCAAATGAACACCTTGAGCCAAAATACTAATGCAGAGTTTGCCTTCGTCCTACTGTTTGGAAGAATTATTATAATGACAACACCTATTGATATTACATAGGTGCCTGATGTGATTTGTCATTGAATAATTTAATTTGTTAGTAGTTAATATTCAGAGACTACAGTCTTCCAAATTAAATCACATTTCAAGACGCTCAAATTCTATTAACCTTTGTATTTGTTAATACAGGCTGTTACTCAGAAAACCATATATTTTGTCAAGTTGGAGCAAGTTTCTGGGAAAGGGGAGGAGATTTTGATGAATAGAAGCGAAGCAAAGCAAAGCCTATTCTTTGACTGTTCAATAACAGTCATTTCACCCAGAGGAAAGTATGTTTTAAGATTGGGAATGTCTCAATGGTTACCATTTTTGTACCTGTATTTTCTGGCGCAATGGGAAAGACTCGCACTGCTGAACTAACCACCTGCAGCTGAGGAAGGCTGCCACCTTCAGAGTGATGGTCAGGAAGGAAGGAAACAAGCAAAACGTGAATTCCATTTGTGTAGAGCATAGTACATGTCATAAAGCGAGAAAGATATTAAGCGTATCCACAACAGCGCTGGCTGGAGCGAAACGATGCAAGGCACAAAAATCTTTTCAGCACTCAGAATGTTAATCTTTTGCTTTATTATCCTTGAATATTAAGACAGAATTATCTAAATTAAGGACCTGACCTGAAAATCTTTCCCTCAACACCGTAATTACACCACCTACCCGCAAAAAATTGCGAATACTTGTAATGCACCTTCAATATCTCAATCAAATATTGCAGCTCCTGAATACTTTTCTGCGTTTTGCCTTTGGTAATCCCCCTCATGGCAGAGCTGATGCTGATTTTGTCACAGCTAATAAGGCCGTACTTTTGCCTCTTTTGCAGGAATGAATGCTTGATTTGATTTTAACACAGTTTCCAGGCCTCGATGAGCAATAAAAGTGTTTTGAAAAATGACGCCCAAACACGCAATGCATGAGCTTTGAGATTTGGTTACAGGGCACCGTAAACATTATTATAACATATCATAACTCTGAAGCTTTCACAGTCTGCTGAGTGGAATCCTCTTCAAAGCTATCGCAAAAAATACTATCTAAGAGTGTGCAGGGAAGAACACCTGATGATTATGCTCTCTGTATCACAGGTAAACCCGTTCATTTTTCTCTATGCCATAACAAAAAAAAAAAACAAACCCAAACCTGTAAGCATCACAGTATCTCCACAGATACTTCAATAAAAAGGCTAAATAAGTATTTTTAATAACTTTAGACCTTCAAAGAGAAAGACCAGGGAATTCTGGGAGCTCTGTTTTATCATGAACTTTGCGAGCAAGAGGCGGCATTCTGCAAGCTATAAATTGCCATTCCCAAAGGAGTAGGAAAAAAACTTCTTGCAGTATACATAAAACAGGTCAGGGATACCAATTACAATATTATACACGTCTTTGCAGTGCTGCGAGGGATTTCTAACTGTCTGAAAATAAAAATCTCCTCCAGAAGCTAACACCTGAATGTTTTATTAGCACTTTATCTCAAATGGTAATGCTCACTCCATTTCACTTCTTGCATTTTCATTTGAATTTTGGTGGTTTGGGTTTCTCTTCCCCTCCCCCCCCCCGAGAACATTTTGATTATAAGGACAGATTCCTTGGAGCCTGACAGGAGAAATTAAAAAGAAAAATATATTCTAATTAAAGATGGCCAGCACAATTTGTATTTGTTAGCTGACTTGGAGTTTAACAACATATTTTATTCTATGTAGTCAAGATATTAAACTATTTCTTTTGATTAAAAAATGTGGAAATCAACCAGAACACATAAATGACAGAAATAAGGATAAAAAGCCTTCTCCTTCAGTGAAAATGTGTGCTTTCCTAATAAGTTAATCTATTTAGTGATGCTTCTAGGGGAAGAGATTTCTGTGAAACACTTCAGCAAATCACCCCTTGTTCCATTCATTTGAGCCTTTCATGTGTCATTATTCCTTAGTTTCTAAAGAGCATATAAATACCCTTGTCCTTTCTTTCTAATAGCATAAGGAACTTTTCGAACCATAGCTCGCTTTCTATTTTTTCATTATAAATTTTTCTAGTAAAAAAAAAAAACCAGGGCTTGTCAGGTAAAAGAGAAGTCTACTGATAACTGTAACTTAGAATTTTTCCTCTTCTCTCCACTTCTGAGTTGCTGATGTATCACTGAAAAAAATTGTCTTTACGCTTTCTCTGTCAGTACCTTTCCTGGAAGCAAGAATCAGCCATTCAGAGGATGTACCAAGGAAAGTAATCTTCCTCAAAGTACCACCAAATTCACTCTACATGTTTTTGTGATTGCTTCACTGAGGCATTTCCTTATTAGTGAGTTTATAGGTTTAGATACCAAAGATGTTTTTCTAAAAAACAGTACCAAAAGGTAGGTGTTATAAAATTTCTATAGTGAAAAGAAAAACAAAACACCACCTTCTCAGAGCTGGGATGAGGACCTAACCATACCTTCTTCGAGACCCAAGACAGTCAATAATAGCTTTCATTTCACTACCTTAATCTTTAAAGGCCCAGCCATAGACGTGGCCCAACAGCCATTAGAAACCAGTATCATCAAAATTGCATTAACCTCAGTGCCAGTAATAAGCTTCAGCATAGAACCCTGCAGAAAATGGGGGGTTCCGCATGCCTACATCCGACAGAACTGGAAAAAGTAACCACACACACTATGAAAACTCCAAGGGTGGGAAAGCAGAGTTGAGAGTCAGCAATCTACATTTCTTAACATATCCTGGTCGCAGCCACCAGGAATGGTTAGCCCTCAACACTCCATAATAGTTGTTTTTTTAAATAAGCAGTTTTCTGATGTGCTTTATCTAGTCAGAAGGCACAAAATCTATGAAAGAATCAAGCACTAGTCCCTTCTAAAAACTCAGATCATGAGGCTGATTTTCTAATAAAATGAGGTTTATGCAATTGCATTATTTTGTGTCTGTCCTTCTGTCAGCAGTAACTTCCAATAACGTGGCTAATTTCAAGAAAATCAGCAAAAAGAGGAAAGGTCTTAAAGACGCTGAGTTCCTTCAAATTTGAACAAGCAGTGGCTGTGCAGGGGAATCACAGCTCTGCCATTTAGTTACTTAATAATATTACCAGCACGCTTGCCTTTCTTCCTCATCCATCAGGCCACAAAGTTTGAACATATTCAAATACAGATTTGCAGCCAGATAACGAGGGCACAACCCCTTTTTGAAGGCAGGGAGACCTGTTTGGCAGTAGCCTGTAGTTTCACCAGTTCTATGTGCAATCAGAAGTCTACACAATCCTTCACATTCATTGGAAAGAACAATGTGAATTGCTGATCCTCTTCTCAGATACTATCGTCCTTAATGGGTGTATGACAAAACAAACATGTCCTCTCCCCCCATTGTTACATTATAGCTTTTTCAATATTAGTACAGTAATCATGAGGAAGAGACATCATGTAAAGCTGCTGGCCAGTGACCACCATTAACTGGAAGGAAAGAGCTCACCACCTAGGTAACGGCTTAACAACACCAAACACAAAAAAAAAAAATCAGCAGTGAGTGCTTCCCACATTTCCTGTTCATTTTGATGGATCGATTTCCATTTCTGAAGAGAAACAAAAGACTTGTAGAAATGTAAAAATATGAACTTTAATTTTCTCCTGACCCCAAGGAGAAACACCATTCTTTGTAATAATCCTCAGATCTGTTGTTGTGTTTTCAATTACAGTATTTTATGCATCAGCCTTAATAGATTGTTTGCTTAGCAGCAACATGAAGAATGACTCAAACCAGCTGTCTGAACACCTAGAAATCTACATTTAGACTGTTTCTTCAGAAATAATATTACATTATATGCAATACATGCTTAGAGAAAGCTTCAGTGGTTCTCTAACTACAAAAACATTTGATATATGATCCTAGAAATCTTACAGATGCAGACAACACTTTGAGGAGGTTATGTGCATATCTACTTTATGTATTCCTTAATTTTCTTTTTATAACTGAAATAAATGTATTATATCTCTGAGAATAAAAATGCAAGTAGTCAACACATATGGTGGTCACACAGTCACTTAGCACTCATTTTAAGCCCAAGTTCCTGACTTCTGACAGAGCTTCTTGCTTGTACAGGAAACATATTCCTCATGTTCACATTCATAATTGTACACAGAGAAATTTTTATGAGTACAAATACATATTCTATTTCTGTACTGTGTATAGAATTGCTTTCCATAATTGTAGATATTCCTCATAGTCCAGCCCAGGGGTACATCATCTGGGTCTCTCCAGACCTCACTAGCCTTCATTCTCTGGTTTTAGGGTTGTTTCAAAGCTGAGAAGAGCCCACTTAATTTTTCTGCAGCTTCACTCAGCTTCTACTCTGTGGGTGTCTGAGAAGATTCTGCTTCCGTAACAGCGTGAGACTGCCTCATGTCAGCAAGCTGAGCTAAACAGTACATCAAAGAAAGTTCCTACATAAAACGCCCAAAAGTTGAGTGGGAAGTTCTCTTTTAAAGCAGCTATACATTTCACACGTGGAAAAAGATCTTTAATAAACATACAGTGCAGAGAGCACTGTAATCGGTTAATATTAGAAGCTTAAATTCACAGCAGTGCCCTAAGCTAGCCTGACACTCAAACCTGAGATGACCATGGCCTGTTACACCGAGAGACCTACTGAAAGGAGGAAAGGCAGGATCTAAGCACACAACAAAGCTCCAGGAGTGCTCCCCATTGAAGTCTCACTACCTCTCCTCTGTGGCAAAAGAGTCCCAGCAAAACTCTATGCAGGCACCGTTCAGGTGTCCTTTGGTTATAAAGAAATATATTCCTAATGAAGACGGCAACTGGGAGAAAACAAGCTTCTCAGGAGGCTCTATCCCCAGCCTGAGAGGTGTGGCAATCTGCAACTTTGATTCTTCAACACCAGGGTGTGGAAATGCTCTTGGATCTACCACCAGGAGAAAGGCACCGCAGCCCCAGATGCGGGCAGGAAGGGTGGGGGAAGGCTGCCAGGAATCGTATCAACAGCTGTCTCTTGCAGATTAAAACACTGCATTTACATTACAAGATGTTGACATACTCTTCTCCCTTTCCCCCACAGTCCATGTTTTCACATAACACGACAGAGTTTTCTCCCAGGACCACCTACACCGGGACCTTCCACACTCTAAACGCTCAAATACGTACTCTTTGTGATACTCGTATTTGTAAAATACTGTTTTCCATAAACTCCTGATGTAACAGAACCATCGCACTCCAGTCCTACGGAGCATGCTTAGCAATCTCTCTAGACTGCACAAGCACCTCTTTGTATTACCAAAGATGTTTTGCAGTCAGTTTCGTAGATGACTTTTCTTTCATTCAGTTTCCCAAATTAGTTACAAGATTTGGTTGTATTTCTCACTGAAAATCTCATACATTCTGGATGCAGCATGTGAGGCATCTCGACAAGGGTCTTCCATATTTAAGTGTCAGGGGTGCAAATATTCCCATGACTACAAAATCAGCCTTTTAAATGTGAAGGCAGCTCTTTTTAATGTGCTTAGAGTTAACTACAGCTGCCACCAGTCCAAGTTAGCACTGCAATGCACTTTGCGTGCCAGACACTACCTCCCCGTGGATAAGCAATGTCAGTGAAAGAATACAACGGGGGTGATGATAAGCAACAAGGAAAGGCAGCTTTGGCATCGTAAAACAAAGCAGATTTAATCCCAGTTCCACAGGGTCTGAGATCATAAATGTCCCATTTACATGAAAAGAATATGAAAGGGAATGAGCCCCTTGAGCTGGGAAAGGAAAAGATCAAAAATATCAAGAGAATCCTATGGTAGACTGACACTTCAGCCGGGGCTGATAATATGAGAACCACACTGAAGACAAAGGATAAGTGGATTAATAGATTCTGGTTTAGGAAAGACTGCAGAGGGAGAACCGGCCCTGTGATAGCAGCAGAACTTGATAGCAAGAGAGGCATTTCACACTCACACGCTATAAAATACAAATAGATAGCTTAATTGTAGATAGATGGAGAAAAAACACACAACACACACCTCCCTAATGGTAAACCATTTCTAGCACACAGCTTTTAATAATGTTGACTTTTACTGATACCCACAAATAAAAATTGCCTACAAATAAAAATTGTTGTCTTTTTAACGCAATGCAATAGTTAGAACAAAATAACTCCCTCTACTGTCAGCATTTTAGTGATAATAGCATAAAGGAGTTTATACGTGTGCAGATTATACCTTTACTAAAAGGTAAATAAAATACCCTGGCACCCTGATGGCAAAATAAGTGCAACCACTCAAGGGACAGTACTAACACAAATACAGCAGTAAAGAAGAAAACAAATCACAACCCTCATCAAAGAACAAAACTGGTAGACCAGTCCTAAGCCTCTCAAGCACACTAAACATAATTGTTTGCAGAACACAGAAAGTTCGTAACACAGAAAGCTCATAAAGCCGTGTTGCGTAAGAACAGAAGGATTTATAAACTCCACATGGGATATTTGTGTTTGGAGAGATTTGTTCAGAGGGAGACTGTTGCCACAGAATGAAGCATTCATTCATTTAAGGATGTAGGCTGAAAGGCCATTGATTGAATCCCTGAGTCTAGATAATGACCGTCCTGTGGGTTATGTCAACTGTCAGGTGAATTATATGAACAGTAGGTGTAAGTCTGAATAACTTCAGATAATATGAACACAGGCACAGAGCAAAGGCAGAGCGAAATCTACCAATTCCAAAAACCTTTCCTGTAGGCAAAGGATGTTTACCCACGTGCTTTGGAGTAACATCACTGTGAGCACAAAAAGCTCAGTGTATCGTATATGTGCATGGGCCAGCGGACGCCTTTCAATACTTACATTTGCCTATGAGGCTGATCAGCAGCTTGTGAGAAACAAGACACACAAATGGTTTTCACTTGCAGCAGTCTACAGGGTTCTAGGGAGACGGCTGACAGCTCACTGACCTCAGAAATACACGACGTGAAAGACTCCCAATAAGGAATGCTCACAGTACTCCCAGTTAGAAGATGGCTATGAGACACCATTCTTCACTTCGGCATGTTGGGCTAGAAACAGAAATGTCATGAATGGCGGCAGAAATTATGTCCCATTAAACACATATCAGCCAGAGATGCAAATTTAGCTGAAGAACGCTCTACAGTTGGGTAGTGGACTATAAACTATTACAGTCGAGAAAGCTGTGAGATAATACTGTACAACACGCAATTACAAAAGGAGAAGATTAGAACCAGTGGGGCGTATGAAATAGATCTTATTGTCTCAATATATTATTTTTTATTTTCTCTCATATGTGACTGCTTAGTTGTGTAAGATGTACTGTACAGAAGAACGAAGGGAACAACTAGGTTAGGGACTGGCCTGGATGACGCAGAAATCCTGCAAGTGGCTTTTGCAAGGTTTTGGTTCCAAATGGGGAAAATCCTGTATGAACCTCACAGAAGGTGGCAGAGGATAGCCTTTAAAAAGCCTTACAAAAAGCTTCTTGGTACTTCTGTTTTGCATAATTTGGGGGGTTTATTTATTTTTATTTTAATTTTTGCTTAAAGAATTCACAAGTCAGCAATAAAAAAAAAATCTGGCATGTGGGTTATTTTTATTCACTCTCATTTACTGGAAACATTACTGAGAGTTATTTCAGAGTCATTTTTAAAATCATTGAAGTAATTAGATTGAACTTTGTAGAACTTTACAGCCAGCTCTTCTTTCCTCCAAATTTATTCAAAGATGGCAACCACAGTGCTGTAAACATCACCTTACAGATTTGTGACATTGTTTTGTTCATAAATTATTGGCTGCTTGGATTAATGAAGCCAAACAGCCAGCTCCTCAAACAGTTTGTGATCAATTTTCTACCTGCGTAGAAAGTTCTTTGAACAGTACAAAGGACCTAAATCTGTCTAAAAACATTAATTAGCTTAAGACTTCTCTCGGCTATTTGGAGCTAATCAGTAGTATAACATTTGTGGATCCTCATCCTCTGTTATTTATCCCTCCTCCTCGCTTCAAGACTGGGGATGCGTTAAAGTTGGGCAAAGTGTTGTCGCGCTCTGACAGCTCACAATATATACATGGGTCCTTGCAAACAACAGTCAGACCGTCATAAATTAGACCAGTGTATAGGTTGCTCTAAATTACTCTACGTTTAAAGCAGTTTAATGATGAGAGAATGACAGCCAATTCTTTGGGAGAACCCCCGTTCCTGAGCTGAAAAGACCTTGGCACAAGAGACAATCTCACTCTTTTTCAGTGCTTCTACACTATTTTTAGGAGTCATCATTCTTCCATGCTGAGAGATCATTTTCTAAGTCCTCTGTGTTGCCATAGCAAAAGCCAGATTTTTCCCCCCAAAGCCTGACAAAAAGAGTCTGTGCAATATTACAGAGAAAAAAGTAGAAACAACAGTTTTAAAATTATTTCTTGTATGCAGCTTCACTACTTTTTCCTAACGGAGCTTCACTTTCTGAGCTACATTAAAGTACAGTTTAGTCTTACCAAGGGTATAAAAACATGTCTGAATTCTTTCAGTTATCCTCAGACCTGGGGATTCTGAAAAGGGCTCATCTTGCCTCACGACTTTGAAAGTTTTGTGAACTGGAAGAGAATGGCTGGTGCAGAGGACACACTTTCTCAGGCAGACATTTTAAGGGATGGATTGTATTCACTTATAGCTCTGGTTAACAGAAAATCAGGACAGCTAGCAATCACAAAGAGAGAAAGGCTACTACACGAAAGTAACGAGAAAAGAAATCACAACTGTCTCCACTGGTACGAGCCCAAGTATTGGAAAGTCATACTTGGAACTGCCTAACACAAATATAGGATCTGACACTTCGAGTTTGCCCCAAAATACTTTGGAGAGTAAAAAAAAAATGCACACTGGCAACTGTATTAAGATCAGGTTTAGACTAAACTTCAGATCACCGAGTCCTGCATGCACCTGGGGCTGAAAAATAGATTCTCGCCCCATATTATTAACGTTCAACATACAAAGGCCTCAGTCCGTGAGCTCAGTATGTAATGAAACACTCAGCATCATCGGATGTTAGTAACACAAAAGGGGGCAGAATGCTCTAGCAGACACACAAACACTACAGCTTTCAGGATATACCAATTTGCATTCTAAATAGGCACTTGACTTTTCCTCTGTGACAGTCTCACAATTGATTAGATAAATATTTTGCAGTAAGCCACCAGAACGTAGGGGCATAAATCAAAGTGTCATTTTAGAGACTAAGAAATCCTTTAAACAACTGAAAAAGTAATATTGTTGTTTGAAAGAATCCATTACGTCCAAAGTTGTAAAGTTTTGATCAAGCCCTAGCTCTGTGAACAGTACGACCATTTTCCAGAACCAACCTTTCATCCTTAGATTTTTCAGACATGAGTGTCCCTATGGTGTAACTGGAAAGTGGAAATTCCTGATACTCTAAAAGCTACCAAAAAGTACTCATTTACAACTATGTATGGAACAACCAATGGAAGTAATATATGTTAAATATAAGTAAGGTGGAAAAAAATTGTTATTTAACTATCCCACATGTGTCCACAAATGTAGCTCAGATAATAAAAAAATTCCCACACAGCAAAACGAAAGCCTGTAAAACCAGGAAAAAAATCGGTTAATATTAGACTACAGGTGAAATGAAGGCGGCCATAAGATAGTAACCTGACTACAGCCTTCATTTTTGTTATCTACTTTTGATAGCGCGCCTAAGGGCTAGCCAATATTTCAGACCTTGCACACAACAAACTTTGCTGCCAAAACATTCCATGAGGGGAAGAGCTGGCTTGAGCGAGGAGATAGCAGCTCTTCCTGCCCGCGCCCTGGGCGTGTGGGGACACAAAACACGCAGCATCTGTTAAAGAGGTTTAAGGAATATTGTTTCCCTCTCTCATGCACTGAGGAGATTATGAGGTACGGCGTCTTGTAACAGGGACTAACGGCTGTCCTTGGCTGTACAACTCTACAGTCCCTATTTAGACAATCTGTCTCTCAACATTCAGTTTCATTGCACAGTAAATAAGGTCTTTGAAGAAATAATTTAGTCTTATGTGCATTCCCTCTTGTGGTTTCTCTTATTGTCAAGTTTGCTACAAGTTTTCACAGAATCACAGAATGGTTGAGGTTCGAAGGGACCTTTGGAGGTCACCTTGCCCAACCCCCTGCTCAAGCCGGGCCACCTAGAGCAGGTTGCCCAGGACTATGTCCAGACAGCTTTTGAATACTTCCAAGGAGAGAGACTCCACAATCCCTCTGGGCAACTTGTGCCAGTGCTCAGTCACCCTCACAGTAAAAAGTGTTTGCTTATGTTCAGAGGGAACCTGCCATGTTTCAATTTGTGCCCACGGCCTCTTGTGTCTCACTAGAAATGACTGAAAAGAGCCTGGCTCTGTCTTCTTTACACCCTCCCTTCAGATATTTGTCCACATTCATGAGTTCCCACCTGAGCCTTCTTTAGGCTCAACAGTCCCATCTCTCTCAGCCTTTCCTCATAGGAGAGGTGCTCCAATCTCTTCATCATCTTGGTGACCCCTCAGCGGACTCTCTCCAGTAGCTCCCTACCTCTCTTGAGCTGGAGAGCCCCCAGCTGTACACAGTACTCCAGTACTTAGCAAAAAGAGGTATTTTAAAATTTAAAACTTGAATTCTGTGTAAAGTCTAACTGCTTAGTAAGTGTGCGTTTTTAGGAAGCTTGTAATTTGTAAGCTATTAGTTGTATGTCAATTTATTGCAAGAAATTTCTGATGTAATTGATTATTTAATCTGTTTTAAGAGCTGCTGCATGATTTAAGCAGTCAATAGAAGACATTCTTATCACTTAGTGGGTTTAGGAATTTGAATAGACTAGCCAAGGCTGTCATTAGTAGCCG
This sequence comes from Vanellus vanellus, assembly GCF_965231255.1. Taxonomy (NCBI): domain Eukaryota; kingdom Metazoa; phylum Chordata; class Aves; order Charadriiformes; family Charadriidae; genus Vanellus; species Vanellus vanellus. Next base: position 10,643,269 of record NC_138915.1, on the reverse strand, counting down.
AGTTTGTGGTTGGCAATGACATAGACTCATTGTTGGCAGAAAAAGAAAATGTACATTGTCATTTTTCCAAAACTACTGTGGATTTTCAATTGCTGAGTTGTTGGCTTTTTTGTTGTTTAGTTGTTTTTTTGTTTTTTGTGTTTTTTTTTTTCCTTAATTTTTCCAACATAAATAAAGCAATTGAAGGCCAAGTTTTTTGACAATGGAAATCCCATGCAAATTGCATTTCTTACAAAGTTATTGTGTAGGAAGAACTGGCCTAGCCTGACTCCCCTTCCCAATTCAGACTAAACTGGCATTACTCACCAACACCAGTTATTCACCAGGGAAATAGTATTCCCACAGTGGTTTAAAGGTTGCAGTTGGAGTGGAAAAGAAACTCAAGAAAAAAAAAAGAGTATATGGATCTTTCCCTTCCATTGCATACAAAACAAAAAACAGTAGAACTTGGACAGCTTCAATTTACATTATGTGACCTCCATTTATTTGGCATATTTGGGATGTGACTGACATAGCATCCTGGTAACTTATAAGTTGGTTTAGCATGAAAAATGAATTGTTTTGGAGCTGATCCTTCTAAGCATTAAAAATAAACAAGCCCACTTTTCAAGCTATGCTAAATACTGCCTCTGAATGGAAAGTTGTGTTTATCTGAGAACTGAAATCCAAGACAGAAATAGTTTTCCTTACGCTGCACACAACACACAATGTCTGCTTATTTGTTTGTGTTTATTTTACACTTACTGATAGGTTTTGCATAGAAAAATGGCAGGGCACCAGATTTTGCTTGAGAGGCATTGGTCACCCACAGGCCGTGGTAGCTCTGTCAGGAAGAACTAAATAATGCACCAGGTATGGGTTTTTTAGGCAACAAGAGTGACTGGCGCTCAGCACCAGGGTTACCTCCATATACAGAGCTGCACCGACCATGGTGCTCCTCCTCCTGCTCTTAGTTGCTTCCCCATGCCTCTTGCCAGCTGGTGGTATCATCTGAGCGGCCCTTCTCATTTCCAACCACTGAGTGTCTTTGCCATTTCATTACAACCCGTCTCTAGGGAGGACTTTGGGAACAGACTCTCTCAGCTTTTTCCACAGTATCTCTGCACAGAGGAACTGAATCCGCGGGGCTTCCTTGATGAGAGAGAGGTATGGAAATAAAATTTGTGGAAACAAAAATCCACTTGTAGAAAAGTTCAGGATGTTGGTGAGCACCTTGCAAAATCAAGCCTGTCTTTGCAACTCCATTATACATGAGGCAGAAATACAAACTTGGACTCCTCCAAATATCACTGAATTCAAGAGGTTGACTTCCCAAAACAGACCTTTTTTCGTGCCACATTGATGCAAGGTGGGCCAATTTTATGCCTCTCTGAATCACCTAATCTTCCACTAGTATTCCAAAGCATGCGCAGAGCAATACTCATAATTAACAATTGTGTCACAGCCTATAAAAGACTCTCTGCTCAGGAAGCTGATAACTGAGCCGAAACAATCCAAACATATGCTATTGAGGGCCCATTGTTCTTATGCTGAAGAAATATGAACAAAAAGGTGGAAAACTTTTGAAAAAGAAACCCAAAAAATGAAGTTGTAAAAGCTTAATGATAGTTGATAGAAGTTTGGCACATTCAGATCTGACTTCTGATTCATCCGTGCATAAATGGCACATTTGACTTAATAGAGTCCCAAACTGTAGCTTTATCTCTGTGTTAGTGATAGTCATAGATCTAACACTCAGATCTATGCTTCCAGAAAAGCACCCCCAACCCAGTCTTTCACCCTAGTTTACGGCACGGCTGCTGTTTTCAGATATTAGGTACTTCAGATTTTGTCCCCTAGTCACGCAGAACATGACTCAGATATTCACACGCTTGACTGAGAGGAGCAGCATTACTCTCTTACAATTAAAATTAACACTCTTCTGCACTTAAAGGAATGAAATAAAATACTATCTATCTAAGTGTCTGTCTATCTCATGGGGCTAGAAAATGAAAGAAATTTAGAAAAGTGACTGTTTCAGTCCTACATTTCATCTCTTTTCATATTAGTAACTACTATTTTCCCCACTGTGACCCGTCATAGAGACATTGCTACCTCTGAATCCCAAGTGGCTGACACTTAGTGTGATTGGTCCTCTATCAAAAACTCCAGCTTTGATTATGAGATCAGGAAGAGAGAATAGCACCTTTTTCTTCAAGCATCATTACTGCTTCAGCAGAAAGTAAATAGACATCTTAAATATGGGAAATACGTGTATGAAACTCCACTTCTTATGGCTACGTTAACAGCACTTGTAAGATCAATTGTGCCCTTTAGTAAACCACTGTAGAATAGGTAAATCTTCCAAAAGATCCTAAAGGACCACAACTTTAACCGTGCAGTGGTACAGTTCTCCCCTGTTTATAACAGGACTACCTCTATTATTATTTATATCCCTCCACGCCACAGGAAACCACTGAAGTTAACAGAGTTAAACAAAAGTGCAAGAAAAAATGAACTCATCAGGCAACCTTGGAGCCCATTAATGAGGTACTTGCTTCTGCTGGGGAAAACATTCAGACTCAGTCACAACTTGCCTGTCCACAGTCTAATGGAAGGTACAATTAGCAAACAACCACCACAGCAACCATGTGGGCCAGTACTGTGAGAAGTTGCTGTATTCCTGCCCTAATCCAAAGTGATCATCTTATCCTAAACCATTCCTAACAACTTTTTAATTAATATATTCTTTAGAACTATCCATTCCACAGTCCATTTATTCCAATACTTAACTATTTCTACAGTTAGAAAATTCTAGATATGTAATCTGAAATTTCCCGTTTACATTTGATTCCCATGACCCATTTATGGTCTAACATTGTCCCTACCGGTACTTATTTTTCATCGCTAATAAAGAAGTCTAAAGATAAGTAGATATGCTCTTTATTCAAGTACCTACAATCAAGAATCATTTTTGTTGATATATAACTGGATGAGTATCTGTAATGCACAAATTCAGGTAGCCCATTTAAAAGGCCAGTCACCTTAGGCTCTGTGCATCAAAGGAAAGAAAGCCTTTTCCAGAGACTGATTCAGAGAAGCCCTTGCTTTGCTGCTCTGAATTATTCTCTGCTGAAACCCTTCTCTGTTGACTATACAGAATTAGGTAAGCAAAGTAAGCCATACAGCTACCTTTCTGTATTCCCGTGTTTTTCTGGGAACTGAAGTTAAGCTGACTGATGTAAAATTTCCTAGATCTATTACTCTTTTTTTTTTTTAAAAAAAAAAAAAAAAAAAAAAAGCCCTGTGTGTAGTCTCTTTTAGGTATAGGAACTTCAACTGGCTTTTCCATTATAAAGTATCTGCAGTTGCTTCAGACAGTTATCCAAGGAACACAGAGCTGTCTTACGTCAAGTCTAGCTCAGCTGAAGACACATAAAATGACTGAGCACCCTCATCTGTGCCCTTACCTCTTCGCCCTGAAGATAGTCACATTTGTCATCTGACACTTTTAATGTTTATGGGACCAGGAGGCAGTCAGTGCAGCACATCTCAACACTGCCAGTTAGGAACTTCCACTCTCCAATGCATGTCTATAAATGAAAACTGAAACACAATTTCAAACTGAGCAGCAGTTGCTCAGATCGCACCATTTCATTCACAGGAGCTCTTCATACTCCAGTTACTCAAACAGAAACATAAGTTGTTCCAATAAGCTGTATCACATGCCAAAGCTGTATAGTAATAGGCACAGGAGCATTTTGTTCCTATGCTTTTGGCAAACCCAAATAGTAATGCTTCGTGCTACCAAGAAAGTCAATAAAGAAAACACCAAATTGATTCACCATTACCTCCTTATTAAAGTGAACTCGCTGTCCCACTGCTCGGGGTCTCTCACTCCAAACTGAGGTACCTTTGACTGCTGGAACGCTTATAATTCAGAGTAGGAGAATTTTGGAATACACGGTTTGTCCTACATAGTAATAGAGTTTTACAACAGTTTCTGTACTCAATCAAGACCACTCTCATAATTTCACTTTTATGTAAAGCCTAGGAGATCACAGTTATTCAATTTTACTTAAAAATTAATCTCAATGAAATTTGGAAAGCATAGTCTAGAGGTTTCAAAGCAGAGTAATTCTTCTATTCACTTAAATACTTTAATGAACAGTGATGTTTGGATAAAACTAGATGTGGATTCATTGCCAGAAGTATGGCAAGTCACAACTCTCAGAACTACTCTTATTGGTTGTCTGAAAACTTAGGACGATGTTATTTTTGCATGTAAGGTATTTTCCTATAACTCAGTTCACATCTGCAAATGATACTTCCTCATTTCTCATAATTTGTATGTCTACTTTGTCTCTTAGAAACACCAGTTATTTTTTACATACACACTCTCCTAACGTGGACATATTTAACCCTCCCACATATACTACCTAGCCTTAATCTAAAGACGACGACTGTCTCTTTTACCATATTTTAGTTGACTTCTTGGAAATCGCTAAAGGTTAGCTCCAATGTCCTTGGGTTTCACGCTTGCTATTTCATCCAGGCCGGCTTCTGTCACCAGATGGGATTCATTTGTTGTCTGAGCCACTACGGACTGAAAAAGTTTAGGTTATATGCAAGCAGGCATTCCCAAAATTTCTGGACCGTGGTGTATACACGAATCCTGTCCGCACCATCTCTGACCTTCAAGGGTGTGAGTTACAGCAGCTCGACAGAGCGCCCAGCTCCACGATACAAGTTGTAGAAGCTTTTAGTCTTTCCACAGCACCAGGCGAAACGAACGCTATCTCACACATCACGCCTGGTGTGGCAGGGTCATGATTTAGTTGGTCCTACTACAGTGACAGGTAATTATACAAGTCGGATTTACTTCAAACTTCAGAAACACTACATTGCTCAAGTCAACAATTTACGCTCCCTTCATTTTGAATGAGAATTACAACAACATAGCTCTACGATAGCAAGTTTGATGATTGTATGCAAACAACTACAGCAGAAAATCTACAGACCCATACATATATAAAATAGATGAAAAGCTTCTAAGAGTGTTTCCCTTTGAAAATGAAGGTAAGGCATAAAATGCAATCATGACTATAATGAAAATGGTTATCTTTTTTTAACACTACTGTCATTAACTGACAGCACAGACACTTGAGAGTTGTCTGTAATTTAATTCCTGTAAGAGATGAATATTTTTGTATTCTGCATGGCTGATTCAACAAATAGAAATAACTGCAAGGCATTTGGCCAGTTAAAGATATTGCAGGCTGTCAATGAACTGATGGAAGGACCACTGTGACAGAGACGAGATAGTCCTTATTTCACAGCCTGAAGCCCAAACCACAGACTCCCTCGTTTTTCTTCCACTCTCTCACCATTACATCTGCATTAGTTCAGCCCTGGTGATGTCTGCTGCGATGAGAGGGCTAACCCTGACACTCCCCTGCACTCTTGCTGCTTATACGGCCGAGTCATCGTACCCAGGGACAAAGAGATGAAAATTACAGTCACCTGTTCTACCTGACCAGTGATGCTTTCCCCAACACAAACGTCTTTGGGATCACTGCAGCAGTGAGGAATCTGAGGAAAGCAAAAATGTACATCTCAGAAAATGCCATACTACAATGAACCTAGAAGTCATTCCTGCGAAACCGCCCGGCAGAAATCTACAAAGGGGAGGATTTTGGTGGATATTGTGGTTTTGACGCTTTTTTCAAAAGGCAAAAATGTTCTTTAACAAGTTAAGTTTCACAGTTTCTTGCTAAGTCATGCATAAAAATATCTAGACTATATGCACAGAAAATAGGAGCAGAGGCGTGTATGCAAGGGATGGGATGGAGTATATTAGGAATGAAGATTCACTTTCACAGCCCTACCTCCAGACTCCGTCTTAAGTTGGACATACATTCCTCTCATAAATTTGCCTTCGCCCAATTTTAAGCTGCATCAAGGAGCTGCATGTCAGCATAAACCATTGCTAGGGTTTGAATTCATAAATATCAAAAGTTACTGAATCTGCAGACCTCAGGGAAGTAGATTATATTCTATTTATACTCATGACCAGATTCTAACCTCTACTTTAACAGCCTCAAATTACAGTATGTTTGCTGGCACAAGTAATTTCTCTGTTTACACCAGTTTATGTGAGGTCAGACTGCGCACGAGAGAGGAAGAATGAATGGATTTATACTACCGTTTCAAGATACTGAAGCAGAATGTGAAAACTCCCAAATTAAAACTGTTCCAAACAGAGTTGATTTATTTATGATACTTGTGACAGGAGAAGAAATCAAAAAATGGCTGCAAGACAAAATTTTCCTGCATGAAATCTAATATTGTCTCAGATGAACTTTTATAATTTCGTTTTTGCCTTATGATATTTTAACCCGCATTTAAATTGCCATCTGAGAGAATTTCTAAGCTTCCGGGAATAAGTCAAATATCCTTTAGTCATAAGAAACCCCGTTTAATACTGTCCATTTAAACATATATATAAAGCAAATAAAGTTTCAAGGATAAGGCATACGAGTAGGTCATTTTAGATCAAGCTAATTAGCTTATCAAGTCTGAATCACTTTACTAACCATTTTTGTTACAAAAAAAGTTTGCAAACTTACAACATACAAGATCAACACACCAGCCAGCTGTGTGTGTAACAAACAATTGACAGAACAACATTCTTAACTAATTGCAATTTCACATTCTGTACTTTTAGGATTTTTAAAAATCGATCTAATTCTAAAGAAACTGGGAGAGGACGTGCATCTTCCATTGCCCAACAGCCATCTTTAAATAACTGAAGTACTCCTTTTCTTTAGCAAATAATCACTTTAGTAAAACTCAGTGCAGGATCCTGGTGGATTAGCGGACTGTCTGAATCCAGATTTCAGCGCTACATATGGTTTGCTCAGAGGGGGCTAAAGGCAGAGCTGTTGCAGGAAACAATACCACCCAATTCCCAAGAGAAAGAGACCAGCTTTCCCACGGTTTGTGTTGGGATGAAGATAGCTTGAGAGAAAAGGACCACAGTTATATAGGCTTTTCTTTCCCTGATTATTGCTTCCTGAACATTTAGAAATATAAACCTTAGAAAACAGAAATAAACTGAGGGCTTGCACAGCACCCAGCTGAATTAAGAGCACTTCAGGATGCACTTGTTCGTCTTTGTTGCTGTGTGGCAGTTAGTCTCAGGAGAGTATTAGCATTCACGGTGAAACTCCTGCAGCCATCGGCTTTCCGCTGTTAGAATATAGGAATTATTTCCTTTAATGATAAAAATAATAGTGGTCCCTAAAGAAAAAGATAGCTGTAACCTGTACAGCCAAAAGCTGATGGAAACGAAGTCCCTACTTCTTCCTGATAAACACTGCATGACAGATGACAGCTGTGCATAACATTCCCAATAGGTCCCAGCAGCCACACTGCTGGTTCACATGTCAAAAATGTTCCAGATGCTGAAACAGAAATGACCAAACGCTCTCTTTTAGGATAACGCCTATTTTGTAACACTTTGTCCTGCGATGACACTCTGCTGCGTGTGTAATGCAGAATTTTCATCGTTCATAAACGCTTGAGTCCGTGCATGGTACATTTCAGACCTCTCGTCTCTAATCTGCCCCGCCAAGCCTGGCAATAGATAGTCTCTTCAGTGAAGACAACATGCAGCTACTCCGATGTAATTCTAACTGTATCTACCTTTGAAAAGGACTAGAGAAATATGTAAGAGCGTTATCACGTTTTTAGCTCAATTTTCTATCTTCTAAAGAAAAGAGGGTGTAAGATACTGATCCCAAGAAATTTCACTAAACACAAATAGATGTTTCAAGCAATTCAGAAAACATTTGCTACTAAGTAGAAAAAACTAATTCTCTATCATAAAAATATTCAGGTAATCGTTCTCACCTACACTGCCAGTTTCAGAAGTTTGACCTCAGTGTTATTTTGAAAAAGGAGGAGCTGATTTCTTAGTTGTGAGCTATGAGAACAAACACCAACCTCCCACTGTACAACAGAAAACTGCAATTCCAGTGCAATTTCTTCAGATTAGCAAAATTAATAAACCGAAGTGTAGTACACATTATTCTTACTGAAAATTCAAGTTCTAATTGAAATTAGCAGATAACTAAAACGTAACATTTTACCGTATGTACATTAACTTTAGGTTTTCTCATAGATATTAATGTAAATTTCTGCTGAGCCAAATCTTAGATTCTATAACCAAGGTTCTCTTGACAGAAATCTTGTGCGTCTGTTCCGCTTCTCTTTTACACCTCTTGACAAGGCATTAACACTTTCAAGCTGGACACTTGCCCCACTCTGGCTTCTGCACGGTGCTGTGGTGCTCGGAAGTGGCTGGAATGCGGTTATCACATCCTCACTACTCACAGCGCATCCCAAGGCAAGTCCTTCTGGACGGACGAGGGTTCCCAAGATGCATCCTTAAGTGCTCAAATATTTGCTAACACATAAAAGAGCAGAACATTTTCACTTCGCATAAACAATTAGGTTAATGGTACCTTCTTCTTCCCCTCTCCACAAGGAGAAATTTTAATGAGGCCTTCAACATTTAAAATAAAGATGTACTAGATCTGTAGCTAATTACAGTAGCCGATTAGTCCAATTAGCTATCTATTAGAATAAATGATACTCTACTTAAATGGACTGCCTCATTTAAAAAAAAAAAAAAAAAGAAACCTTGCAATTGATGATGAAAATTATAAAATAAGAATGGATGACCTGCATGGAGCTTTATTTTTAACTGTCCTCCTTTTAACTGTTTTCTTTACTGCCCCCGTATTAGACAATGCACTGAACCAGCTATCAAAACAAATGCTCTTTTATAGACTTTAAAGTCTGTTTACTGTACCATCATTTGTCTAATCAAAGTAACTTTGTCTATGCCATTTTAAAAGAAGTGCCTTTGAAATAATATCAGACCTAACTCCAAGGAGTAATACGTGCAGAATGGATGAAATCCATCTTTTTTTTTTTTTTTTTGGTATCATTCTCTTTAGTATGTGTACAGACTTCTTGTTTATATTATATTATGTCCAAAAAATTTCCTCTCCAGTTAATAGTATCCATCCCAAAACAATGAATAGTAGACTAGGTAATTTTAACTGCATTAGTCATTAGAAATAGTTAGAGAAAAATTACATGGCAATTCTCCATTACTTTAAACTGAAAGCGCTATTTTCTAAAATGAGCAATCTAAACATAATCATGTTTTATGACAGACAAAACATGTTCGAATTAATTTTGAAAACATCACATGGTTTAAAAGCAAAAAATTATCACGGTGTTTTATTTAGGGGCGTTCCCAACCTGATCATAATTTACATCATAAATATGGATGAAATGTTCGTCAAAGCTCCTGTAAGAGTGGTTTGGTGTGATCTGGTGAAGGAGGACTTACTAAACTGAGTTCTTGTTTTTCCACGAGACTGTAAAAAAGATGACTGCAGTGAAACAACATAGCTCAGATGCTAACGAGGTTAAGCCAAGGTATTACTCTCACTGAAAGCTCTGGCCCAGCACAGTCCACGTGCTTTAAAGAATTAGAAAAATAAAACTATTATTTCTAAACTTGTTATGCACTGATATCAAATCCATATCCCTGTTTCTGAAAAACAGAGCTACCTTTCTTCTGGATGTTCAGTGTTAGACCAAGGAGACTTTGGAAAGAGAGTACAGAACGTTTGAATTGAATACTAAGAGTACAAGAGGTTTTTCTCCCCCCCCCCCCCCCCCCCCCAATCTATTGTGAAAATGTAATAAAATGGAAAACAGTGTTACCAAAGTTGACTGTATCAGGATAACCACCTTAGTAAATATTGGAAGATGAGAAGCTAACAACAACGCAACTTTTTACTAACTGAAGTCTCAGATTTTATACCATCTCAATGCAAGGCTGTTACTAAATTTATCACTTACTTGTCTAACAGGAACTTAAACTTCAACAAAAGTTCCTGCAAATTACTATTAATAACAACACATTTTTTCCCTAATGAATCTCCCCCAAACTTGCTGAAAATACATCATGGACTTCAGTGTTCAAATATGATGAGATAAATGTTCCCAAAGCTATTTCTATTCACATAAAATATTAACTCCTTAATTTAAAAGGAAATTCCTGTATTATTTTTTGAAGAAAACAAGGATTTTCAATGTAACATATACATCTTGCATGAAAGATTGTTTCTGCATATTCTTTACTATACTGCAATGAAAGACTCGAGGCAAAATTCTCAGTAAACAAAAATTCGATCACGTTATTAATTTTAAATGCTAATAGTTTTTTTCCCCTTTGAGTGATGATTAATATACCACCTTATAACACCTTGTATAGTTACAGTTTAGGGAAACGATGATAGGTAAACGGATGAAGGTTCAGGCAGAATTCTTTTCCTCCCTCTTCATCCTTTGAAAGCAGAGTTCAGATAAGATAATAATAATTTTAAAAAGTAAAGCTGTCCAAAGAATTGCAACATCCCTACACAATACTTTCCACATTGTCTTTCTTACACCTGTGGTAAGATGAAAGACAAAGAGACAGAAAAGTAAAAGACCTTAATTTATTAGTTGAAAAAAAGGAGAATCCAGAAACGCAAAAGCAATTCTTCATTACTCCCTTAGTAGCACATAGGACGCAGCACAAGCTGCAACTACTGAACACCCACTTCCTAAATAACAACAACTCTTCAATTCAAAATTGATTTCAGTGTCTTCGGCCACACATACACACACACACAAATTCACCACAATAACTCTCAATTCCAAGGAGAGGATTATATGAAAAAGAAGCAGCTTTCTGAAAGCAAAAAAAAAAAAAGCAGCAGCTAAAAGGGTAAAAACGCTTATCTGTGATAGGAAGACTATTAAAAGACACCATTATTTGAAGCTTACAGTAAGAATATAAAAATTTTCAAGACTATATTAAAGGAAGGGGGAAAAAAGATGTTGCTTTTAAACTGCAGAATAAAAGAGACTATTAGAAGTGAAAAGCCTCTTGCACAAAGCTGTAGTTATCACTTAATTAAAAATAAAAAGAGGGGAATAATCCTAACGAGCTATATTTAAAACAATAAAACAGGATTCTGAGACTTAGAATGCTGTCTACATACAAAAATGAACACACACAGAGAAAAACCCACTTTCTGAAACATATCAAAAGGGACACACCAAAAAAACTTTAGGGTCCACAGATCCCAGAGCTGTAAACAGGGAGCTGATGCCACAAAAGAAAAGGGTACAATACGGGATCCTTCTGTCAAGCACAACATTTTCTTGGACAGGGTGTCTACAGGCACCTTCCCTTGATTCTATCCATTCCTGTGTCTTCCTGCCAGTTCATTGTTATCACCAAAATGCAATGTATACCTGGCACTATGTATTAAAAAACACTTAAAGACTATCACCTTATAATCACAGAATCATAGAATGGTTAGAGTTGGAAGGGACCTTAAAGATCATCTAGTTCCACTCCCCTGCCATGGGCAGGGACATCTTCCACTAGACCAGGTTGCTCAAAGCCCTATCCAGCCTGGCCTTGAACACCTCCAGGGATGGAGGTTCCACAGCTTCTCTGGGCAACCTGTGCCAGTGTCTCACCACCCTCACAGTAAAGAATCTCATCCTAATATATAACCTACATCTACCCTCTTTCAGTTTAAAACCATTACCCCTCGTCCTATTGCTACACTCCCCGATAAAGAGTCCCTCCCCAGCTTTCCTGCAGGCCCCCCTTAAGTACTGGAAGGCTGCTAGGTGGTCTTCCCGGAGTCTTCTCTTCTCTGGGCTGAACAACACCAACTCTCTCAGATTGTCTTCATAGCAGAGGGGCTCCAGCCCTATGATCATCTTCGTGGCCCTCCTCTGGACTCACTCCAACAGGTCCATGTCCATCTTATGTTGAGGGGCTCCAGAGATGGATGCAGTACTCCAGGTGGGGTCTCACCAGAGTGGAGTAGAGGGGCAGAATCGCCTCCCTTGACCTGCTGGCCACGCTTCTTTTGATGCCGCCCAGGATGTGGTTGGCTTTCTGGGCTGTGAGCACACATCGCTGGGTCATGTTGAGTTGCTCATCAACCAACGCCCCCAAGTCCTTCTCCTCAGGGCTGTTCTCAATCCATTCTCTGCCCTGCCTGTATTTGTGCTTGGGATTGCGCTGACCCACGTGCAGGACCTTGCACTTGGCCCTGTTGAATTTCATGAGGTTCGCACAGGCCCACCTCTCCAGGTCCCTCTGGATGGCATCCTGTCCCTCAGGCGTGTCAACCGCACCACATAGCTTGGCGTCTTCAGCAAACTTGCTGATGATGCACTCAGTCCCACTGTCCATGTTACCGACAAAGATGTTAAACAGCACTGGTCACAGTACTGATCCCTGAGGAATGCCACTTGTCACTAGTCGCCACTTGGAGATCGAGCCATTGACCGCAACTCTTTGAGTGTGGCTATCCAGCCAATTCCTTATCCACCAAGTGGTCCATCTGTCAAATCCTTGTCTCTCCAATTTAGGGAAAAGGATGTCATGAGGGACAGGGTCAAATAACCTCATTTAGGATGCCTTAAATCTTCCATGCAGAAGAGCAGGACACCAGTGGATTCACCAGATATACCTTCCTTTGTTCATCGTTTTCAAACCCTACTAACAGTTTTGACGTAGCTCTTGAGGAACTAATACTTCAGACAATCAGCTCATAAGCTAGAGGCCACATTCTGCGTTTGCTGTGGCTTTAGTATGCTCTTCAGCAACGTTGGACTTATGTACTTTAACTGGCTGATGCATCCCAGCGCATCTGGCCCTCCATCAGCTAGCTTGCAAACTTAAAGATAAAAATATGTCAATAAACACGATAGAAGTAGCTTTCAGGTTCCCAGACCATATCAGCTTCGTTGCCTCTTCTTGAAGATTTCCAGTCCTCCTCACTTATTTATTAAAAATGTGAAATTTTCAAAAGAAAATGAGAATATTTGTAAAGTCTTGTTTGGTCTTGTTTTCATTCAGCTCAATTGTGGATCTGCCTACTCAAACGAACACATTTAGAAAATATACATGTAGCAGATGCTTACAAATATGCCCTACTTTTACAGCCATCTTTTCTTTATGCATTTTTATTAGTTAGTAACAAGCAGGGCTTCCATGCAGCTTTTGAGGTAAAAAAGACTGGTTTTTTTTTGAAAAGAAAACACAGCCATCTAATAAGCAAGTACGTTTTCAAGCCGAGTCTGTGTGTATAGCATGATGGGCTCCATTGAGAAATATTTGAAGGAAGATTTTTATATCCAATTTTCATGGATCTGTGATTACATGGTGATGAAATCTAATTTATTACATTATTCACCAGAGAGAAGTTCTGGTACCGTTGGCAGGTCTCTCAGCATGCAAACAAACAAATGACTGCCTACATTGCTCAGCGTGGAATTTGCTGTTCTTTGTTTCTGCCATAAACGTCTATGCTTTACAGCTGCTCTGGGCCAGTGATTCAAACAAAATAAGAAAGAAAGCGGAAGTCAGTGGAACAAGGGAAGGAAGAGTTGTAACTAGAAGAGCAAAATATTTGTGATTAATGAAGGCTTCTGGTAGCACAGAGCTTCCATTAGTAATTATACAGCATCAAATATGGTTCCAAAAGTAAAAGCAATGTACTCTCACTCTGTGGAAATACACTCCAAAGATTTACTTTTAATACTACAAAGACTTAGCCAGAACACATGGAAGATAGGAAGAGCTCAATATACGTTACTGAAATTAGCATCTTGTCTTTAATTCAGTAGATGGGAGAGACATAGCAAATCTAAGTTGTTTTACCAAAGGATAGGTAAGTTATTGATTAAGTCCAGAAACATTATGCAAGCGCCAAGCAAAACACAGCAAGTCAGCGTATCCTTAAACTATATACTGTAACCTTTGTTTGGTTAGCGCGTATTAGCATAATGACTTCAGCTTTTATTTTGAAAAAAGACCGTAATTACAACGGCCATTCATCTCTTCCAATACAATAATAATACAAACACTGGAGAGAAGATGCTGCTAGCAGGCAATGTCCAGGAAGTCTGGTTTAATTGCCAAGTTGCACAGGTGATCATATTTTATCAAAGAGAATAAGAACATCCATGGGAGAGATCCAGAGCAAGTGTGGGCAGATTTCAAGTATGGAGGGATTTAAGGGATTGAAATGGTACTGTGGTAAGGTATCAGATCACAGAAGGCACTTAATGTGAAGCTGGATATAAGATCATGGGAGAAAAATCTACAGGAAACTAAACTAAACTTGCTTCGCTCTGTCGCTGGTGGAACGGTATGTTACATATTACATTATGTCCTTTCGTTTTCCTGGTGAACAGGTATTTTTCATGGAGTATCCTTTGACATGACCAAATCTGAGGGGATACCTACAAAGACCATCAGCACTTGAAAGGTCAGACTGGCTAGCGATACCGGCTAGCATCTGAGGGAGGCCCGTTAACTTCCTGAGGGCTAGTTGGGGGTACCTTTTACTAGCAACACCAGAGAAAGGAAAGAATTCAAGACTATGAGTTTCCTGAAGGAAACTCTTACCTCAGCCCAGCTGGGATCTACTTGGATCACTTAGCTTCTGTAAGCTTCTGTAAGACAAGAATGTGAAATGCGCATCTTTTCTAAACCACACACAAACAGCACAAAGTCTGCTTATGAAAAACATTTGATTCTAATAGCCTTTGCTGGCTAAGATGAAGATGCCATCTCTTCTATTAATTTTGACAAGTTCAGCTTAATTGTTTTCAGTATTCTGTCACTAGCATTGCTCATTTTAAATAGGTACATCAATTGGAAGTGGCATTACTGCATTAGTTAAAGGTTAGTTGCTCAAGCAGCATGGCGTATCGAAAAGAAGTATATCCTAATTTCATTAAAGAAGACACACACCTTTTCTTCCACACAACAGATGAGCACACCAGGACTCATCTAGCGTTTCATTCGGCAGTTGATTTTGATGGCTGAAAGCGTAACTTGAAATTCCTCCTGTAAATCTTAATTGCATCTTCTTTATTACAATTTTATGTCTCCCTCTTTTTGTCATTAAATTTCTGGGTTTTGTGGGAACCACTTCCTTGTTTATGCCTTCAGTTTGTGCTTCACTGACCTCTGTGACTTCTTTGCTTACCGTAAAAGCTCGACACGGAACAGGATATAATTTAATAAATAAAAATAACAAATTCTCCAGAACAACTGCAGCAGAAATTTGTAATAAATACATCACACACGGTTTGAAGCCATTAAAAAACACAATTCAGCATAAAATGTGATAATGCCTTTAGATGTGTTAAATTAGCATTTAATTTTAATTTAACAAGGCTGTTATTGTATAGAATGTAATAGCACTGAACTGTGAGAGAAGCACATCTGGGAGCTTGATAAAGACACATTTACTATAATTCAAACCCAGTTCATTTATTGTCATGTCAACATCCTTTACTTTTTTTTTTTTTTGACAGCCAAGTCTGGCTGCCCTTAGTATTTCCAATATCAGTTGAGTAAAACCACATTTGTGCATTGGGTAATTTGCGGCTTGCACAGTGCCTAGTTCTATGTATACACCACTGATGCTTCACTTAAAAGACCAGAGAGTATTGGTGGTCAGAACCGGGCATATGTCAGAGAAAATAATGCAGCAGCCTCTTTGGAGTCTGATCACAAAACTTTTTCCATCTGGCTGGTCAGCAGAAATAATTTTGTAAATTTCACACACTTTTTCTTTTAAAAAAACATTGAAAATCCTGGCGTTTTTTCAAGACCAAGATATTTTTGAAAGGTTTTGCATTTGATGGTATTGCCTTTGTTCTAAAAAACTACTTCCCAAACTCTCAAGGATTAATTTCTCTCTCAAATACCAGCAATTTATTGTAAAGTGCTGTGATTTTGCTTAAAGATTACTTCCTGATTTACTTTTTTTTTTTATAATACCTGTCGTCTTTATATTCACAACATATTTAGGAACTACTGCACAATATAAAAGAGGTAAACTTGTTATGACAAACAGGAAAAATCTTTAGAAAAAGTTTGATGATAGACTAAATACCAAAAAGCAACTACCCTTAAATCTTCTTTAGAAAGATAACAGCTTTTTTGCGCTGTTATGCCACATTATAGCATTAATGGAGCATATTTTGAGGGAATTTAAAAACTGGAGTATAGAATGAGATAAAAAACACGGAAGAATTTTCAAACAGTAGATTTCCCCATAAAATACTGATTTCCTTGAAATGCAAAATTCAGTTTTCCACTTACTATGGCATTTACTGCTTTATTTTCTTTGTTTAATAAGCTAGCAAGCAACCCAAGGTTGAGACTTTTTCTGTGCAGTGGTCAGACGTTCTCCAAAGCTCGTCCTTACGCTGCCTACACTACAAGCATCAGACAGGAGACCCCGGAGCAGATGGGATCATTTGTTGGTCTTGCTTAGATTGAGACCCAAGAATCACAAAGAGAAAAACCTACTGCCAATCCTTGCGCTCATATAAATGCCACTGCATTAAATGACGATAAAAGACATCCCTTCTAATTAAGCCTCATTAAGTACCTTTTTAGCAATCAGATGGTATTGAATTAACTGAGAATAGCTGACCTATAAAATCTAATTCAGACCTAGCTAAAATCTATTTTGCCGCAGGCTCTCTTTCTTTTTTGTCATATGTCACAAATGATCTATTGATAAAAACAGAACTTGCCTTAAATAGCACAGCCATTGGGATTTGCAGAGTGTGACACTTAAATATTTCACCCATTTGAGACACATAAATTATTATCCAAACTTCTGTGGTCAAATTTTACTGCATTCACATTCCATAAATAAACACAACCACTGAGATACTCTTGCAACACTGCATCTTACAAGTGGTTGAAACCCACTGGGCCATCCCCTTTCCCTGTCTTGGACTGATGTAGCACAGCTGATCTCATCCACCCCCTCCCAGAGTCTGTCATTCCCCTCCAACAAATCAACTATGTTGGAGAGAAGGGGGAACTCAAAGCTGTCAAATTCTGTGCAGCCATCAGTTTCTGCCACAGGGAATTTGCAGCCAGATTATGACCACTCTACGTCATCTAAGCGATGCAAATGATCGGATTAGAAAATCTGACTGAATATAATGAGACAATTAAGGACTTAGTTAAACCTGATTAAGGGCATGGGAAAATTCTCATGCACAGGGAGACTGCAGAAAAGACTTGTTTACCTGAAAATAGACCTGAATGGGGAGAAACTTGAATAAAGAATGAAAATGCCAACAGATCTGGAGCAGCAGGATTAGGAACTCTTTCCATCACTCCCACAGAAGCACAAGGATCGTGGGGTGGAACTCAGAAGTGGCACATATAAAACAAAGTCATAGGAAGATATAACTACACAGGAACTAATGAGTGCACATAGTCCTACAGCAACTTGCCAGGTTTGCCTAGGTCTTTGTTCAGCATCATTTTTTAAGGAGGAGAAAAGTACCGTTTTTAATTTGAAGAGGCTGTGTATAGCTTTTTTTATTCGATTTTGCACCTTTCCCTGAACCACAGACGTATATAAGTTAAATATATATTGTGCATCTCCCCCACCTTTCTATTTTCCAGTCTAGGAAATCAGCATTCTTTTTTTAAGTACTGTATGGGTTCTTTGGCATCGTCATGCCCGAAAAGAAATTTTGATAATATTTACCCACTCTAGATAGATATTATGATAAGGAGGGTCATATAAATAAGTCTCTCCATCTTTGAAATATTTGTCCTCCTTATACGCTTCTGAGATTGAGTTACGTGCCTGTGAAGAGGAACATGCTTATTATTCCCAATTTACAAGTGGAGAGCTGAAGTATGAGGATAGACAAAGGTCCAGATACAAAAATATTTCAGTCCCACCGGAGGGACTCATTCGATACGACACCTCACTCGGTGACAGAAATGCTAGTTACTGGATATTAATCCAGTCGCTAGCTTTGCCTTCTCTGCAGCTGCTTATTACTGGTAGCTAGGGGCAGATTGCGCCAGAACTACCATGCAAGCATCCTCTTTGGATGATACTACTTCTTTAAGAGCTAGCCGCAGTAAGACAGGTGGATTTCTGGTGGCAGCTGAATGTCCATCTTCGCCATGGAAGGAATATACAGAGAGAAAGAAAATAACCCCAAATAACTTCAAATTAAAGACACAACCAAATCAGCAGAAACAAACTATTTGCAACCTACAGCGGTAAGTGGGCAGCTACAGAAACAACAGAAAGCAATAAAAGAAGCTCCTTGCTTTTCAGAGCGCTACCCTTAGCAATTAAAACATCTCTATGAAAGAAGGCAACCTCAGGAAATGCCTAGCAATTGTTCTCAGCCACTCAGTGCAGCCATTCTAAATGTTTATACTTTAATTGGTTTCCTTAAGCCTCTTTACCAGCTCATAACTCCATAGTTCTGCTACATTCCACCAATTAAATGTCATGGCACTAATACAAACTTCTGTCAGTTTTTTCATTCGGTACAGTAAATTTTTCTGTTGCTGCAAATCCAGTCTAATGATGGAGAATTTGCTGCCTTCTACTGCTCTTTGGCTTTGAATTTATCCAACTTCCTCATAAAGTCTCCTTTGTAAGTGCTGCCAGCTGGAATTGCCATCTCATGGCCATTTTGCCATTAGTTCCGTGCTATTATTTGAGAAGAATTTAATGGCAGCTCTGTCACTGACTTCAGTGGTATTGGAATAAAGCTACTCACAAGGTAAGTGAAAAGAGAATTAGTTCGCATTTGGTGTCATGAAAAGCCCCATCCTGACGAGACAAATTGGCATAGCTTTATACATAAATGCCTTCTTTACTCAGATAATAACCTTTCAGAGGATATTAGAATTTTATTGCACTTTAAAAAACAACTTTTACTGCGATTCATTCCAGCTAAGACTTACTGTTTGATACTGCTCAGTACTACCATAAAATAGTACCAACATTTTTCACTTTCTTTATTCTACTGGAATTCTCTAAGTTTTTGGTTTTTTTTTTCTTTAAAATTAGCTTCTGTCATGTGAGTAAGGAGGTGGAAGATTGCAAAAATGTCTGTGCCCAATACTCCTGGTATCAGTTGGATCATCACTGCTAATGCATTTGTACGTCACATTTATTGCAGTATTATTTGAGGCAGTGGGTGCTGAACGCTCTTCAGTTACATAAGAACCTCGATGAGTCTGTGATTCTACAAGACAGGGAAGTTTTGACCCCAAACCACTTACAGCCTCATGCCTCTTATCTAAACTGCCAATAAAAAATAAAAATTAAAAAAAAAAAAAAAGAGTTTTACCTCCAAAAAAAAAAAAAAAAAAAAAAAGAACTGCAGAGCAGGAATGCACACAACCTCCTGTTAGACACCCAACAAAGCATTCCCCTCGGAGAAGCCAATGCTTCCTTTAATACCTTTATATCGTTTCAGAAATCTCCTCCAACTGCTTATTATGTAGCCTGGAAGCACTAACCATAGACCAAGACCTTACTGTGCTAAGTGCAGTGCAAATGACCAAGTGTCTGGTGTCAACAACTTCTACTGAAGAAGTAAGAGAAAACTGACAGCCGTACAGAAACTACATTCTAAGGAAATAATGTGACTGTATTGGTCAGAATGGAAGAAAGCGGTTTCTTCACATCAACAGCTTAACTGATGTCAGATGAAACAGGAATGGCATTAAAGTCAAGTCTTTAAATTCCTTCTGCTAGCTGTGACATGGGGCTTTTGGACAGTGACCTCCTAAAGGGTCATCTCAGTTTTCCATATTGAAAAGACAGAAGTTAAGAATTTGTACCCTCAGAAAAGGCATTGTTAAAGAGACGTTGGATATGCAGTCAGATGTCCAAGTGTAAATGGGTTCTTACTACGCAGTTTTCTGAATATTCCAGCAATCATCGTCAGCATTACCACCGTCTGCAATCAGCGCTATGCAAACAGAAGAACATTGTTCTCACTATCTTCCGTCAAAAGCAGAAAACAAGCTTGATTTACCCAAAAACCATCCTGATTTTAAACTGCAAATGTATATTTGATTGTCCGCTTTTCTTTTCTGAAGAGTTACAATTAATTTAGACTTTGTAACTGCTTTTTCAACCTGTTGTATACAATGAATATTTGAAGAACAAATAAAGCTATTAAAGAGATCCTTGATTCATTAAAATTTGGCTTATAGCAATTTCAGTGATTAACAGGCCTTGAGGGAAAAGTCTTCTTTAAATGGTTTGTTGAAACCCAAAAATTCTTACAGCAATATGAAGCTCAGATTCTTTTCACCAGTGGTATATTCTACAACATTCACCAGATTTTCAAAGATCCAGGGGATCTAGGAAGGAGTCCATGCATTTCAAGCTCGTAAGAAAAGACTCCTAATTAAATTTTGCATCCTTTGCTCTCTTTAAATATAAGGACAGAAGAAAAGATGCCCTGGTTTTTTCCTCGTGAGGTACATCAGACACCAAGGTAAAAAGAACTGCCTCTTTTTTACAGTGTGTACCATCACTACGTTAGGCACTGACTTCGCAGCCGTAGACAGACAGAAGGAAGTGGTCAGCGTTTGAAACATCTACTTAGATTTCCACAGTTACTATTACAGACTTAACCGGATTTCATGGAATTGACCTTTGTGTAACAGTCACTGGAACCACTTATAAGAGAATACTTTCCTCGCTGCATTTTCTTTCTATTTATATTCACCCACCCAGCGTGGAAACTGGAAATTGCTCGTTGGATTCCACCACAACTTCTGAATGTCAGGATGCACAGGGAGAGCTTGTCAGGGCACGCAACGTGGTGCGCTCAGTCAACAGGAAGAATTACGTACCACAAAGCACGTGCCACAGCCTAATTGAGAAATTCAGACTGTTCTTTTGTATCTAAAAAACCACACGGGCTATGCTGGGACGACTCTCTGATTTGCCTTCTTTGCCAGTCCTGACATCGGTGTTATACTGGGAGCCGACGGCTGCAGCGCTCGACGTTCCTTCTCTAACAGCAGCAGTTTCTGAGCCTGTTATTGCACCATCAATCCTCCAGCTCACACTACTGCAGCAGATGGCACGCCGAAACCCAGGGTGTATTTGTGTGGTGAAAAAGTAAATAAAATTATATGACACTAAAATGCTGACATCAATGGATACGCTAATGAAAAGCTATTAGTTTTAATGGTGCAAAAAATTATGTTACCAGAATTCATTACGTATCTGTAGAGAACCCCCCACCCCCAACTTCTACTACAGTGCCTATGTAGTGAACTCTAAAGAGAAAATGACTCTAGAATGACTCCAGATGTATTGGAAGAACGCATAAAACCACATGTATATGTGGATAGCACATTTTTTTCCCTGACCCTCTGTCCCATATTCCCCAGAGGTACCACGATGACACAAAGAAGAAGGGGACACTACTGCTATCTGCATCACTAGCCATGATCAGCAGCCTCTTAAGACTCTCCCTCCTACAGCACACTTTCGCACTATTTTCTCCTAAGAAAATTTTCTCCTTCTTATCACCAGTTTAGACAAAATGGGACAGTTAAATCTATTTCGAATATCTTCTGCTGGATTCCAATTACTTTGATATTCACTGTATCGTTTTGAGTTCTTTCTCAGGACTGAAGCTTTTCCTAAGGTTTGCAAGTCACAGCAGGGTTTTCATTTGGTATGAAGCCAACATGTAACACAAACCACTCCTTTTTACAGACCTGGTTCTGTGCCTATAATGCACTAATTTATGAGCACTGCGTCTATCCAGTTGTAACACCTCCAGAGTAGTTCTGGGTCCATGCGAACAGCATCGCGTACTGCTGAAGGACAAGTGCCCTGGCACCAGCTACTTTTGGGGACACGTATTATCTCTACCAGTTGAGTATAATACTTGCTGTAAAGGTGCCGCTTGGCCCACAGAAGCAGCAAAACGTGCCGTTTGGTAATCTAAGTAAGTCAGACAAAAAAGAAAAGACAAGGGCAGTGACTTTCCTCAGCTCACCCAACACGTCACAGTCAGAGTCAGAAATAGGACCAACATCTCCTGAATACCTTCTGAACTCTCTTGGTGTTTGCAGGATGAGTGGCTCTCATAATTCCTGACAGAGAGAGCAGCTGTGTAATGCCTCTCTGAAGTCCTGCAGGTGATCTAAGGAAAGAAGAATGAGCAATACACAGGCTGCTCACTCATTTCACAGCAAACTAGTAATACCAATTAAGCTCTGCTCAGACTTACCCTGGAAAGTGGCAAAAATGGCACTCTTTCTCCAATCAGTAAAAAATAAAAATAAAAACTAGGGTTCTTGACAAACTAGGAGATACTGCTGAATATAAATGAGTTTTCATGATCATCTTCTGACAATAGCAACTTGGAGAGGCCTTGGACATTCCTTACTGAGCCACTAAATAGAACGCAGATTCACTAGGAACATAAAAAAAAATAGGAAACACAACCATAAAGTTCCGGCTCTGACAAAAGAAAATATAATCTAAAAATACTTCAGGTGCTTTTAGTTACTTGACATCCTGATAATCAGCTCTTTCCTCATCTACTTGTGTAGGTTTAACAGCAAAGTCAAGCCGTACGTCCTTCACTCTTATCCTCTAAAAAGAAACTTTAATCACTCTTTATTCCACATTGGGTACACTACACGCACAGGCACAAGGAGATTAGTAAAATCAAATCTCTTTGTCTTTTAATATATACAGCAGTGCAAATAAAATAGAGAAACGAAAGGAAAACACAAGAAATGTGAACAACTGAGGAGAGAATCTCAGACCAGGCAGAAAAATCCTCAAGGACTCATAAAAAACAAACCTCTTCAATGAACAAACCTGTGGAGTCAACTGCATAAAGTGAATTATTCCATCCCTCAGTCCCATCCCCAGCAACAGGTTGTGCAGCAACAATAAAAGATTTCCTCATCTGCTTCTTCATTTACTGTCCACTGATATCTTCCCCGACGATTTAAAAGAAAGTAAGGAAAGGATGCAAAGAGAACCAGCTTTTTGCTCAGCAGCAATAGCAGAGGGGGAAGCAGATGCTACCTCAGGGATCAACCTGTCAACCTTACCTTTGCCTCTCCTTCTGCGGGGTAGGCGCGAGCAACACCTACAGCAGCCGTAAAGTTTATTTCAAAGTAGTTTCAATTTTCCTAGGGGGTCTGAGTATATTTTGTATTTTCCTCTGTGACCCTCAGCCAGGCTCAGTCTCTCCACTGATTTGTATCACAGTGTGGAGGGTAAGCTCTATGTGACCACACAAGCACTGATGCACCAGAATAATGGAATAATTATTCCAAACACTGATTTCAGTGGTTCTCTTATGACGTAGCTTCTATGTTGCAAGCAGTGAAATTTCACACTTGCCACAGTCCTTTATTTGAATCATTCTGAAAAATGAGCATAATTTCATTCCCAAATCTGTTGAATTCAAATAATTAGATGGATCATAACAGCTGAACTCCAGGCAGACAACAACTGTAAGAATCAACGTATTTCTTTCACCACTGTGTCAAAACCTAGACAGCTTTAAGGCTTGACCAAGTGCTAACGTAGCACTAAAAATAAAAGCCCTGATTCTTACCGGCTTGATTAACACACACACACACACACACACAAATTATCTGTTCAAATCAGGATAGCAACCCTAAAAAAAACAGGTGCTCTAAGAACAAATTAGTTCATACGCAGCCACATCACCGAGCGATGCAATTTGCAGGAGTGCTGAGCACAAGGGGCCCTGTTGACTTGACTCTACCTATACAGCTCAGACCTGCTTCAGCAAAAAAGGAGAAATATCATAAGGAACTTATATAAGGAAATTGTTTCCACAAATTGATTTGTTTAACTTTCTTCTTTCACCATCGATCACTCGGATGAGCTTTCTTACTCGCTTGCAACATCTCAAAGTCTAACAAGTTAAAACGTACGTGAGTGGGGGGCTTTTCATGACACTTTTTTCTTTAGCCCAACTTCATTGCTTAAACATTTTCTACTGCAGTACCAGACTTGCCGTTTTCTCTACACTACCTCCGGCCAACAGGGAATGTCATTAGTTAGAGCAGTCAGTTTTCCCCTTCCCTACAGAAATCAAATGTGTCATCTCTACAGTGCTCTCAGTCTCTGTAAGCCAACAGAGTAACAGCCTTCATATGCCTTTCAAACTGAGCAGGTTTGCTCATAACACCGAATCTATGTTAGGGAGCTAGGTTATTGTTAATTACGACTTCTCAGGTTTCTGAGCTGAAGAAAATTAATGTGGATGTTAAGCAAAGAGGCTATGAGCTTTCACAGAGAGGAAGCCTGATGTTAAATTGTATGATTCCAGCGTCTGAATTGGCCAGGCACTTCAAGCTGCCCGTAACAGGAGATACTGAGGATTTAGCACTGATAAAAGATCAGGTTACTTTTTAGGCTGAGATTTTTGAAACTCTTGCTGTAAATATCTTCTGGGATTTGAGGGATTTTTTTTCTTTTAAACAAAAGAACTCAGCTTGTTAACACTTAGGAAACTCATCCTACAAATTATGCGATATTTACCAAATGCATCATGCTTCTTTTTTTTAACACACCCCCCCCCCCCCGCCCCCAGATACGCCCATTAACCCAGCAGAGAACAACAGGTATCCATTTGGATGGAACTACTTATTTTACAGTTTTTGATATTCTATATCTACCTTTTCCTCTTGTAAGCCCTATTCAAATTATCTTCTGTTGTGGGTTTTTTTTTTTTTTTGTCGTTGCATTTTTTAAGGGCTTACCTTGTCACTCATTAGAACCTTTCCAGCGAAGCTCTGCCCAAGGGTTCTAACCTACATAGCGTTCCTGCAGTCGCTCGGGCACAGAAATCCTGCGCTCACCTCATGAAAGACAGATCAAACAGTTTGGGCCAAAGCTCTAGCTGGTGTAAAACTGCAGGGCACCGTTATTTAAAAAAAACTTCTGAAGTAGAACTCTCTTCCCAAAATGTGCATTACTCGCCGCTGGGGACACAAACAGCAATGTGTTTGGGACTTTGCTAGTCTCTAAACCAGGTGCTAAAAGCACAGCATGTGTGTGATGCTAAGTCACTATCCTATTCCTATTCCTATTCTGAGGGCACTTACCGATTTTGAGGTTACACCTCAAATCACGAACTCGCACATAATCTAAGCTATCGAGCTGACCTACACCATGCGATGTTGATGTTCCATTAATTTCTTTTGCATAATTAAGTTCACCTCAGAAGCAAAGCTGCAGAATTTAGTGCGGCACAGAGAACAACCAGGCTCTGAAGGTTAATCTCGCTTAAACCAAGATACATCTTTGTCAGTGAAGATAGTAACATTTATGCTACTTTTCACTCGTCTTAACAGATTTACTGCTTATTTTCTACAGCCTTTCCCGGGGACCAGTATTCTTGCCATTCTCATGACAAAGTTTAGTTTTCAAGGGCAGCTGCTTAATATTTTAAGTTTTGCTTATACGATGGAACAAGTAGCCAAAGTACAGATTTTTGACAAACTTCTGATAGGTATCAGTTCTGCAATGAACTCTAGGGAGGAAGCACTGGTTAGTGGGTAGATCGGAAGCCAGGTAGAAGCCAAGTTCGGAAATTCCAAAGCACCTCCTGTTCGAAGAAGTCAGTGGCTGTCCTGGTCAAAGAAATAAAGTAGCCAGCAGCAGAAGTCAAAGCAAGACCCACTGCAGACCCCGTTACAGCCGGTTTGTGCTTTTCAATATTGGGGAAAATAACAACTGGAGCAAAATAAAGGGAGATAATACCAGATGGATTTGACACTCCTTTTCTATCGGGGCAGCCGTGAAAGGCTGCTCTTCTCTCTCTTTAAATGCCATTTCAATGTTGCTAAGTTCACTGCCACCAACTTTGATCAGAACATGTAATTTACTTAAATGCTTATTAATGGACAAGAGAATCCAGATCTATTTATGAGAATTAAGGTAAGAAATCAAGCATATAAAATCTGAGGCTATCCAAACGGGTCGCACTACTCTTGACTCAGTCCACTTTTCACATCTCTCATGTATTATTGTTTGATTTAGTGACACAAACTTTATAAATCTTGCAGTTCAAAAGGAATTTGCATTAATAATACTACAAAGACAGATGCACCCCTGCTAGTTAATGCTTCAACAGATATGCATTTTTTGAAATATTCTGACACTGGAGTGCCAGTTTCATATCTTGGCAAATGTCATCAGTCATGTTCTTTCTACTTTCAAATTACCTCAGTTCTTTTAGTAGTACCATTGCTTTAAGACAAGGAGACCAAACCACATTATTTTAAAATCCTTAGCTGTCATTTGTATTATCACAAAGTGTCCTGTCTTAAACACTACTTAAAACGTTATCAAGCTTGCATTCAAAAATCTTGCAACTATCTCCAAAAAGCAGCGATGTTTGCAAGAAAAAATGAGATGTCATCATGAGAAGAAATGAAAAGTAGGACAAGACTGCTGTGGTACAGCTGCAGATAGAAAAAACCACTGGTCCCTGCAGCTGGGCAGCCCTGGGCAGCAGCACCTTCTATACCCTTGACATTGTAACTGGCAATTGGTGGACAGCACGGAGCAGCAAAGAGTTCCTCTTCTTCAAAAAAAAAAGGGCATTGTCATTTGTTTTTTATGCTTTCCCCCATTATATTGCGTACTTTATCTGTGCAGGAGGTGGTACCAGAGCAGGTTCCCTGGACCCAACATGATGGGCTGTGAACTCCGGGGGCAGCCTTGTCGCAGCCCAGAGCCTCTTTGAAGGCATTAGTACACGATGTCTCTGACGTGGCCTTTTTACTGATCATTGGCAGATAAGCATGACCGCCTTGGTACCTCTGGCTGATCATTCACGGTAGAGAATGTAAATTAAAGACAAAGAAAAGTGGGGTTTTGTTTGCCTTTTTTTTTTTTTTTTTAAAGAAGAGGTCAGAGATTTAGAAGAGTCAATAATTTAGAGGTAAAACAAAGAGACAAAATCCTCAGAGACTTCATGTAGACACAAACAGCAAAACGCTACAAGAGTAAGAATTCAGAAAGGCAGGAATTACTAAACACAGGCTGAAGTCAGGGATATTTAGGGATTTGAGTCATTGCCTTTAAGACAACTCATTATGGCCAGAAATCATAGCTGTCTCCAAAGGGCTAGCCGTCTGGTTCCCGACCTCCTTCAGCGCAGTCCCTTCTCTTTCAGTGTCTTCTGAAATGCTGAACACTTTTACCCGTAGGTCTTACAATCTTCTTCACCTTGGTCTTCAGCATCCTCATCAAAGACTGACCTTGTGAAGTGGAAACAGACATTCCACAGTTGGAGCCCCAGTGCATCAAATGCGCAATCCAAGTCACAGGATTGCTGCGTAACCTGACACACATCTGCTGGAGCGCCAGCCCTAAGCAACGGTCAGCGTGCTGCTGCCCTGGACTGCAAGGAGGCCAGAAGACCTGTTCTTTCTTAAAAATTCACAGTTCTTCTCAGGACTTGTTCTGTGATAAATTGTGAATGACCCTGTCCTTTTGCAGACAGCATCTAACGTCCGAGCTTGCGCTGGCCAATGGCCTGGAAGGTTCCCATTGTCTAAAGTGGGTCTCTCCCACTTATTCGCTTGCACAAATACAGTGTGTCTGTCTTACCTACAGACAATCCACAGAGTTTTTAGCAATGGGGTACCAGGAACGTAATTCCTTGTGCAGATGAGTAAGACTGAGGGCAAACCACTTCTTAATGCATCGGTGCCTCTATTCAAACCTTATAAACAAGAATAATCTTACCTAACACTTTGTAAGCTTATAGAGACGCCATTAAAATAAACTAATTTCTGGGCAATACTTAGTGATTTAATCATGTACTTGTCCTCTCTTTTTATTTTAGAATAGGTCTGACTTATTTACACTTTGGAAGTTTTATCCAGTGATGTTTGTAAGACGCTGACTTTACAGTGCTAAAGCCATCAAAGACTAAGTCCCAGATCATCAACTGTGTTTAGCTATCTATTTCCCAAATAATTTTAAGGTATTTTAAATTAAGTACAGAAACTCAGGATGATTTTAGAGAACATCAGCCCTGAATATTACCTTATCCAGTATTACAGTGCCCTATTAACGGAGCAGATGATGAGGAAGTTTTTCTTCTAAATCAGGAAGATGAAGGGATTGAAAACTTTCAGTACCCCTAGATGGTTGTTGGGGTTATTTCTGAGCACATATACCGGATCACATTTCCTAAGTGAAGTAGTACACAGGGAAACACCCAGTCTGCGAACCCTCCCCAGGACATGTGTGTAAGGTAGATGCTAAGCTGTCAAAGTCTAAGATCCCTGCAATTACACCGCAGCAGAAATGTAGGTGCCTAGAAGGCTGCACAGGTACTTAGTCCCTATATGCGTACAACTTAGACCAAGAGGCTGGTGCCCATCGTGGTACTTAAGTGACCTAAATATGCTTTAGAGTCGGCAAGTTCCCTTCCCCTCGTGAACTTAAAATACATCTTGTGTATTTCTGTGACCTTCATTTCACTCTACTGCTGTAGAAGATACCCCCCAATTTCAAAGATAATTTCCATCCGAATTTTCTGACATTGGTTTCTCATCTGTCATCAGTGCTTGAGGTTACTGTGTCCTCTCCCTTTATATTTACAGCATGAAACTTCTTTGGTTCAATTTCCATTGCATGAAATATAAATGCAGCAGCAAATAAGAAGTAATCTAAGGTCAACAGAGAAGCAGGTAGTGTAACAATATTTTTTAAGACTGTATGAAACACATGAAATGGAGCAGCTCATATAAACAGCACGTTTAGCTTATTTCAGTGGTCTTTCTTAATTAACCCTTTAGAAACAGACAATTGCATTACATAAATCACATACTCGGCAGATGTAGGTCTCAGAAACAGAACTATCTAGAGACCGTCAAAGTTTGCAGATGCACTGGGAAAAGCATTGCCAAATTTCACCATCTTTTGGGCCGTATAAATACTTCCCAAAACACAGGGAAAATATTGCCTTGTGTTAATTATTGATATCTGTTTCTACAGAGTGAATCATCCTCCAAAGTAGCATTAGGGTAGATGTATATTAAAAACTGTCATTGCAAAACTTCATTCCTTTATATATGCAACACAAACAACGCTGAACACACTGCAGTGTAACAGTGGGAGCACAGAAGGAAGAACTCTTACTTCTGCAGCGGAATGTGTTCTCAGCATGTAAAAACTCTATTAATACAGAAGGGCTCCATTTTTCTCCCCTTATCTTTTGTTCTCTTTATTTGCTCTTGTTCCTCCGACTTTTTAAGTCTCCTTAGGCATCAGTAGAAAAAAATACTACCCACGAAGATCCGAAGTGGCCACAGCAATGCCAGCTGCAAGACCTAGCTCTGGAAGCCAGCCTGTCCCCCACTTTTCGAGCCACTTAACTCTAGCAAGCAAGCTGGAGTTAGACCCAAGGTAAGGCACAGCAATGTGTTAATCTAGCCACTGCCCTGATTTAATTGGCCCAGAAAATTGCTTGAGGTATTTGGGACTGCAATTAAGGCTAGGAGAGTCTGGAAAAACGGTCTTTGGCGGTGGAGGGATTTTTTTTATTATTATTTTTGAGAAACCAAACCCTCTCTTAGCTAAAACTCATGGGCCTAATTAGAGATTAATTAAAGTTACTTGCTGCTGTTTAGTTGAATTACAGTTCAGTAGACGTATTTTAAGTGGCAGGTATAAAATTTAGCCTTTTCTATCTCTCCCTTTTGCCTCTGCTTCCAAAATCCAGAGCTTCCCCAATCAGCAAATTCATTCAATTCAAATTAGAATAATAGTCCATCTTTGCCCACAGCCTCACAACTTGTAGATTCCCTCTGTAATTTGGCTTAAGGAAATGAAATTAATTTTAAGAAAATAACGACCCTTGCCTGCCATTGGTACCATGCTGTGGCTCGTGATCCTGCTGTTGGATATAACAGTTACTATCCACTGGGAATATCCAGCTACATGTACAGAGCTAAAAATAGGGAGGTCACTGCACCAAAACAACAGGTAAATTAGCCGGTTTGGTCTACAAAGCTGAGATAAAATCTCATACGAAAAATGCAGATAACAATAATTCATGCAGCAGCTACGGGCGAGACACAAAGGTCCACTTCCATTTAAGACACCCAAATAGCCAACAGATTTTTCGGGAGCGCTCAGCCTGTAACACAGCTCCGCACAAGCCGTGGTTAAGAAGCACAGGGCTTGTCGGCAGGCGTCTACTGCTCGCTTTGCAAGGCACCCACGCCTCGTGGAACAGTAGGTCAAACACATTCCTCCATAAAATTTAATAAAACACGCACTGAGTGTTACACAACATTTCATCTAAATCAGCAAAACCTCAGCAACGCTGCCTTTAATTTTGGTTATCCATTTCTGGCTTTAACACTTTTCTAGACAACAGCAGCAGGCACAATTTCAATACTTACATGGTTGATTTTCATTAAGTTGGAATGCCATCGTGTTCTTATTGTCTGCTTATTTGGGTTCAGTAGGAGCAGCAGAATGTTCTTTTGTTGGTTTTGGTAGTTATTTTTAGGAGAGGTTGTTTTGTTTTAATCAGACTGTTCTCCGATCCTGTTGTCACAGCAACAGTGGACATAACTAGTTGACACAATTTTTTCCTCCAAACCTTCAGTGCCATTCAGATTGCAGATTGAATTTAATAAGCCAATTTAACAGCCTACTTGAATCCTAATTGCAAGTTTTCCTAATAATATGACATTATCCTTTTCAGTACATTCTGTAAGATTTCAGTAAATTATTTTCTTGTAGACTAGAGTAGTGGTTTTTCTTTGCTTAAATATACGTTAGGTGCTTTTCTCCCCTTCCATTTCAGATAAGTATTCAACCTTGTAAATTTAGATCATTTATTGACATTTTAAAAGATTTTTCAGGCTGGAAACATTTAGACCTATTCTGCGTTTTACAGTGACAGGGCTGGATTTCTGATATTATACAGTAAGGACATACGCTTTGGTTTTTTTTTTTAAGGAAGAAAAGCCATTTAATCTACCAGATTTCCCACTGACTATAGATTTAGCTTCTAAGCAGCGAATATATTCTAAGTACAAACATAGCCACCTCAAAACAAAAAAACTCCCCTGAAAAGAACGGGGCAGTTTCAAGCTGGCCAGCCCACTCTATTATACCAATATACACCGAATTAAAACATCCCTCTCAGAAAGTTTCCGGCACTAGGCGGTAACAGCCCCACAGCGTTCTCAAAGATAACCATGACACTGAGGCGCAGCACTGCCGTAATTGATACAGATGGATCATTCAATGCCACTGTCATAGAGTTGTTCATAACAACACAAGAATAGAAAGCAACATTACAGAATCACAGAATCATCAGAGTTGGAAGGGACCTCTAGAGATCATCCAGCCCAACTCCCCTGCCAAAGCAGGATTGCCCAGAGCACATTACTCAGGACTGCATCCAGGCGGGTCCTGAAAATCTCCAGAGAAGGGGACTCCACAACCTCCCTGGGCAGCCTGTGCCAGTGCTCCTTCACTCTCACCATAAAGAAGTGTTTCCGTGTATTTGAACGGAACTTCCTGTGTTCTAACTTGTGCCCATTGCCCCTCGTCCTGTCACTGGGAACCACTGAAAAGAGCCTGGCTCCATCCTCCTTCAACCCACCCTTTAGATACTTGTACGCCATAATAAGGTCTCCCCTCAGCCTTCTCTTCTCCAGGCTAAAGAGTCCCAGCTCTCTCAGCCTTTCAACATTCATTACAACCCCCTTATTTTACGTTCTTGTAACTTTTACGGAAACAATTTTCCCATAGTGAAAACCAGAATAAAGTACGCTGAATTGTCTTCCCTGTAAAAGAAGTACACCTTGAATAAATTCACTATTTTAACTTGGATGCATCACCGGTGTCCCAGGGAACAATGTTACTCTTTCTGATCCCAATCTAAAAATCTGAGCCTGCAGCCATTTCTACTGCAGAAAATAAATAAGGGTCTCGGGCAACTCTAAGAAATAACTTGAAAGAAAATAATTTAGAAGTTAAGCGAAAGGTAGCAGAGCGGGTTTTCACACGGTGTGCAGCAGGCTGGTGGCAGGGATCATAAGTTGGTTTTGCAACAGCTGCAGATCTGATCACTTCACTTTACAATAGCGCAGTGGACACGCAGTGTAACATTTCAGACAAACATTTCAGGGCTGTCAAAGAAAGAGACTCGTAGGGTACATGACAGGTAGTCTTTGCTGGAAAAGCACTCTTTTGTACCACCAGAAATACAGCCCAGGAGACTGAGCTGGAACGCACCGATCACAAGTACTGCGGTAACTCACAATGATGGGGAGTCCCGCATAGAGCTGGGCTGCAGGCGAATTAAGAATTTTAAGAGGGACTTTCCGGCACAATCTATCTGGAAAATTGAAATAACTGTTCTCATAAATTCTCCCAATTCAGCAGGTTAATGTCTGTTTACGATGTGAACTCTTTTTATTTGGTATTCAATTTAATTTATGCATACTTAAATAATGTATGTGTTCTATGTTCTCTCCCTTGGTGTAGCTGGTATCAGAAAAGAGGAGGTAGCCAGAGATAAGGGGGACAACAACTAGGGGAAAAAAAAAAAAAAAAAATCACCTCCACATTTTCCGTTCTGTGGATTTAATTACACACCTCTATCATTAACTTAAATTAAGTCATGATACTGATATTTGGTATTAAGCTCTCAGTAATCCTTAACCATCATTTTGAAGCCATTTAACAGTATGATAGATGAAGAAATCTAGTTTGCGCCAACTATTATTTTACCATAATGACACCCAGCAAGCGCAGTCACGGGCTAGGCTGCTGCAGTAACAGGCACGGTGCAGACAGGGAACAAAACACACGGCGTCTTCTCCAAGACTCTGACATGAAAGCACAAGGCAAGGCTGGAGAAGAGATGGTAGAGCCCAAGGAGAGCCAAGGGGATGTTATCGATCAGGACCACACAGTACAACACAACTCAGCAGCAGCAGCCTAATTTGTCAAGAGACAAAGGAGATTTTAAGGAGCTAGTGAAGTGTTTGGACGGATGTTTACAGTGAGCTCCTCCTGTCTCGTGCTCACTCAAAGATCTAGGAAGGAAAGGCTGGGAGCCAGCTTTTGATGTCCAGCAGAACATTGCCTAATTCATTGTACCTAACGAGAGCGCATCCCAGGGTACCAGAGGCATCTTAAAGTCTTCCCGTGCACAACAAGTAAATGTAGAACCTGAGCTCCCACAAGCTCTTTGCATTGACCTCACGTACATCAACACAAGAGCCTGTTTTGTCCTCACTTGACTCTTACATCTCACTAATTACCTTGTGCAGAAAATAGATGTTTTCCTAACAGAAATACTACTCGGCTACATCATTCCTCTAAATTTTCTGTGAGTAATATGAACATTCAATAGTTCTCCTGAAAGTGGCTTCACAACAGGGGCAGGTAAGGTCCGTTTTGTCAACGACCCACTGACTATGAAAAAGAACCTCTACATCCTCTATCAGTACTAAGTAGTAATGCTCCAGTTCATTGTACAAATGATTCTACAAAAAGTAGCTCCTATAGTCACTGACTAGATAGTGTGCTCATTTCTGCACACTATAAATCTTAATATTTTGTTTCCTCTTTAAACATAACTGGTTGGTAACTCAATCAAGTTAATGTATTATTTGCCTTCTGCCTTTTCCTGGATGGCTACATGTAAAGTGTGTACACGTGTGCATATATATGGTTATAGAAGGCACTACGGTTTACGGCTTAAAAACTACTAAAAACTCAGAAAGCTATTAAAAGCTTTGGTTAAATTTGTCCTACAAAAAAGCGACTTCTGTATTTGGTGCGCAGTGTCCTACATGGGATTTTATAACAATAAGGAAAGCAGCAAAAAGCATGGTCTCAAACCAGTTTATCATTCAGAGTCTAAATCAATTTGTGACATTTTCTTGTGAAATTTTTTTTGATTTTTTTTCTAATAATGATTTTTTTCTCAAAACTGCAGCTTATTTGTTGTAATAAATATTGAGTCCCATAGAGCCACTTCACTGTGAGCATGTAGAATTCTGTTTTACTAATACTACCAGTATTTAAATTTATTTGAAAGGTCCTTTTGTAATTTTGTATTAAAAATATGTTATATAGACTTTTTCAATCACAGCGAGAGTGGGTTATGAGTTTGCGAACCAGAGCCTGCAATGCTAAAGTGCTAGCCCCAACAAAAGGAGTAATGGCCTTGAACAGAAGCAGCCAAAAACTCCACGAGTCCTCTGCCCTTTCAAGGAAAAACAATTATTCCGTATACCTGTAAGGCATCAGAATTTGACAACAAGTAACATCAGGTCACTCCAAGGAAGATTGGAAGCGGTGCTTTGTGCTAGCATTTTTCAAAAGGAAAAATTGCCTTTTAACACACAATACTCTTCAAGTCACAAAGCACACCGTATTCCTCTAGTATTAGATGATTTGATAAGCGAGATGTGAAGTCATTCTGAGGGTACCTACTGTGCAGTCAAAACAAATGACAGAGGGCTTTGTACAGAAATTCAGGTTTCTTTTAAACTAACCAGCTTAGATACTAAGAGCTCTCAGTCCTGCAGAAAAAGAGAGTCTAATTTAACCTGCTTCTGGCCAGGTTTTTGCATTCTGCAGTGAGCTTGGTGCGGCTTCAGAATGCCTGAGCTTGGTGTATCACACCAGGGGCACCGGTTTGACTTTGGGTGCTGTTTCTCGGTCTTCCCCTGCTTTTCCGTGTTGCACTACTTGAGAATAGAGCTCTTGAAAAGCTTATTTAGCTTCCAAAGTGGATCTCTGCTGTTGCAGACAATTAATTCAAATCAACATGACAGTGATGGATCTTGATGATGTTTCACAAATTTGCATGTGCACACTTAGGAATTAATTCAAGGTAACTGAATGGATTTGTATAATTTCATCTAAAAATGGAGACCCAATTCCCCATACTAGTGATTTTCTTATCTGTTGCTCCTGTCAGACTCCACTACTACGGCGCTTCAGCTTTCTGTGCTATTTCCTTCTTATTTATCCAATTAAATAAAAATCAGCTTATTTAATAAGTTAGATTATAGTGTCTATACTGGCCTAAGTTTGTGACAGAGATAAACACAGATATTTAAGATGCACAATGTGTTGTGTTAAAGTAAGCAACAGACTACCTATCAGCTGGGATGGGCGGGCGCCTGCCTAACCAATGGACGCTTCTATGTGTTTTTTGAGGGGAAAAAAAATGCTTTGACAATCAGATGATCATATCATCCACATTTAAACCTAGGAAATGGAAAAGACAGATTAAAAAGGTCATTCATCAAATCTTCCATATTAAAATGAAATTAAATAAAAAACCTTTTACATGCAGCCTGTTTGTGAACATCCTCATTGGAGTTTACAGAATCTCTCATCAATCTTTGCAGAACAAAGTGACAAAATTCATCAAGACCGTAAGCAGCCAGAAGCTGATTTCCAAATATGTATTTTTTTTAAATATGGTTCAGGTTTTCCCTGACTAATCCATCTGGTTAGATAAAAAAAGATTTGCAAAGGTAGGATTACACTGAATTAACGTTGATGCTGTATCTGACATTCTCTCAGTAGAATGTGACGTTTTGTCATTTTTGGATTTCCTCGCCTAGCATACGATTTTTCTGATTTTTCCCCCACTTGTGATGACTGCCATCTTGTCTCGTGCAACAGCCCCTGAATCAGCCCTGCCCAGAGCAGTTTGCGGTGAAAGAGACAACAAGCTGAACGAACCCTGCAGAAAGAGAGAAGAGGCAGCAAACACTGGCTCTAACGGCAAGTTGCATCAACCACAAAAACTGCATTCTATCCCGTTCTCATAAATCCTTGACACTCCACTGATTTCTCAGTAAACGCAGCAAGTAATTTTCAAAGCAAGTAAGATCTTCCCTTTATTCTAAAGATTACTATCTGGCCTTTGGAAACCAGCGGAAAGTCAACACCTACCATTTGACGGAAGCTGCAGGTCTTAGGCTCTGCACTTTTGCAAATGACAGGATTATTTTTTTTCTTTATTTCAATGGCCAAATCAATGGTTAATAACAGAAGATCACGTGACCTTCAATAAGTTTCTTGGCCTTGATACGAAAAGTTTTAAAGCAACGTAGCCTTTTCCTTCAAAACAGTCATATTGGCAAAGATAAAAGTTTCAAACTCTATTTTGAAATAAATCTACAGTGAAGCTCTGAGGAAATTGCTGGACATAAATCAAGACAGACTTGAATCCACTTAGTGTATTTTGATGAGAACTCCACAGTAAATGCACAGTGATGTTGCTAACAGGAGCGACGCCCTGTGTGGCCATCACTGGAAGCATAGCTGCATACTCGAACTTGACAAAGTGTTTCTTCTCAAAGGCACAAGAGTCAACAGCATGGTTATGTACAGTATTTCCCAGGGGACCCCGCAGACCTTGCACTTATCCCCACAGAAGTACTGTAGGGCCTTACTGAAGAACAGTTTTAGGATGAAGAGATGATGACACGTTGATTTATTTATTCCTAAATAAATTCCTTTTATTTATTCCTAAACTAGGATCGTAACGTTTCTGGTAAGCTCTCATCAATCTGCCCTTTGAGGACAGAACTGAGGAACCCAGATGTTCACAGGTAGGCACTGGCTAGAAGCAAGCAGGTGCTTAAAATCAAATCACACTGGTTTGGGAAGGAGTTGAAAATTCTTCCACTTTTGAAAATGATGATTTTTATCACCTTCAGTATCGTTAAGCAACAACCACACTCCAGGACAATTGGATCAGGTAAGGAGATAATTCTATTGACTTAAATACTGCCTTTGTGATACGAATGTACTTTCAGGTTGAGATTCTCATTAAACAATACTAAAGTGAATTTTGGGCTGGCAGGGGGCTTGCTGGTTGGTTTGTTTTAGTATTCAGATTGCATAGAGTAAGCCTTTAAGACCTACCTTTTCTATCATTGGCACTGGGGCAAAATAGGAAGTAAGAAATTTCACGGAGATCAGTTACCAGAGTTACAGAACCCATTTGAGTAAGAGAAAATAGACTTATTTTCTATCATTCTGCTCCTTAGTCCCATAACGGTTCTTTTATGATTTTGCTAGATAAAATCCACGTATAACTGCTGAAATCTCTTTTTCATATGATTCGGTGATAAATTGAGTCAGAAAAATGACAAAATTATTAAAACTGTGTCAGGAAAGATCTTGGGGTGATGAACTCAGCCTCTGAGAAAAGCAACAGTTAGCCAAATTTTGCTATTTACTTGTAAAACTTTCTGAAGAGGTTTTGAAAATTTACTTACTTCATAGTCTCAGAAGGGACTGCTTCATTACCTTTGCTATCATACTGTTTGCAGTCACTGTAATATAAGCCTGTATTTTCCTATGGCATGATTAAACACAATATTTAAGACAAATGAATTCATTAGTATGACAAACGCAAAAATGACAGCTCTCTTTTAAAAAAAAAAAAAAAAAACAGTTATCAAACAAAGTCTAGTGTATAACAACACATCAGGAACATTTGTTTAATTTTATAAATTTAGAAGCTAACTCAGTGGAAAAAAAATCATTATCGAAAATTATTCTGAAGTAGAGTATGTCCCTCAAATAACATAAATGGAATACTAAGGCACAAAATCAGTGAAGCTTCATTTAGATATAAATTCTTCCCCAATGTTTCCAAGGCACTGGAATGACAGTTAATGAAATGCCAGTTACATATTTATGCAGCACATATCTCAGAAGCGACATGGCTTTTTCTCTTCCCTAGAAAAACTTCAGCTACTCTGAGGAGTATGTGTAATTAAGGATTTCTTTTGCTACATACAGTTTATTCTACATGTGGTTTCATAACTGTATTCTTTGAGGAAAATATTGGATGGAAAGCATGTAATAACTGGATATAAAGAACAGATTGTCCATTTGACACCTAAACATCATTAGGCTATTTTTCCACAGGTTAAACGTTCACTGACTACTTTACAAATTTTGATGCAATAATGTAGATCCACCGATTTGATTCCTCTTGTCCTGAATTACAATTCTTATCATCTTTACTCAGACACTTCCTAATCATAATTTGTAACTCAAAGTCCCCAAACAGTCTGCAGGTTCTGCTTCTGGCCAAGCAGGGCTCCTAACCAGCTCAGCACACACGTGCCCTCGCGTACCATAAACTAATGCTACTCCCAGTGCCCCAGGAAAAAACAAATTTGATAGCTACGCAGCAAGCCGATTCTCAAGATAGCATATTATAGATAATATGCCTAGAACTCGATGATGATACATAAACTTCCTGCCATCCAGTCCCAGCCACGGCGAATCAAGAGTCAGGCAAAAATAGGGAAGTTGTATATTCCAGCTCTAACTCCATTGCTTATAAAGCCCTACACCTAATCACATCATCTTTCTCAGCCTCTCTCGAATAGAAAATAAAATGCATGCGTCTGAACCGATCCTTCTAATGCAAGAGATCACCAATAATCATATACTGGAGCATGAAAGCAATGAATACTTTCATATACTCAACGTGAACACTATTTCTAACTACAGTAAAACCTGTTAAAAGCCCATATTGGATCCAGCACAAAGTTATTGATTCCTGTGAATACAGCTGCAGAGTCTTTTGTCCAAGGCTGTGAATTAATTTGCAGCAGTATGCCTTTCCTTTCTGATACTGTATTATGACAGTCCTTAGGAAAATCATGCATCCAAAAAAACCCAACTGACCAAAAAAAAGAACAACCAAAAACAGAGAGAAGGAAGAATTCACTTGTAACAGGAGGTTCAACCTGGAGCGCTTATACAGAGGTAGGTTGATTCCAAGTTACAGTACTGTGCTTCATAATCAAAGCTCTTATAAATTTAAAACAAAGGTGTATACAAAAACTCTCAGAACAGTGAACTAACCAGAAGCAGTACTTTACAATAAGGCACAAGTAAAAAATTTTGAATTTAAACTTTCGTACCTTTTTTTTAAGCTAAGATCAATTCAACTGGAAAAACAAGTGGACTCGCTATTTTTTAAAAAGAGCTACAAGCACAAAAAAGAAATCAAGTGGGTTTTGCTGAGTTAAAACATTGCATGTCTTGCCAAAACGTTGTTTTTTTTTTTTTTTTTGGTTTATTGTTTCAGAACAAAATCCCTAAACAAGCAGTTAATATTTTTCATTCCAACTGACCAAAAGTTATCTTGTCTTATTTTTGGTTCAGCTTCTGAAAAGAAATCCAGTTTTTCCACACAGTTTTAGCCAATTTATGTCACATTGTTAAGATGTATCCAAAGATTGATTTGCATGAAAAACACTTGGAAAGCAACTTTTTAGCAATGAAACTTTAGGAGATCAAAAATCTGTCTCTGAGATTTACTGTAGGGCCTTTGCACAGTACTGGTCAATCACAGAGGTCAATCTCTCCCATATGACGTACCTAATATTAGATTTTCAAATCTATATTTAGAGACCAAAATCTTTGGCCTGATTTTTAACAAGGCGAGCATTTCTTGCCTAACTGCAGAAACTCAAGTTCAAACAATTTGCGTTACACTCTCTTTTCTCTCAATGTCAGGAAAATGAGAAATAAATGTAAATGTAAAACGGGAAATAGAAGACTTCTGAGCTTCCCAAATGCACTGTGAGGATAAAGTGTCAAGTCTGATGAATCCTACTATGATGCACATTGTGAAAAGCTTATCAATAAAATATCAGGAAAGGATTAGAGGCAATGTCACTGTAACAAAGTGGATTAAAATAGTTCTAACTGCTTTGAAAAACACCTTTCCTTTTCCATCTGCAATATCTTCTTATACCCAACCAACCACCATCTCTCATGCATATATCATCACTCTCCCCAAGTAACAGAACTACAGACAAAGTATTACTGATTTTCATAATATTTCTTGCAGTAATTGACCAAAACTCTAAGGGAAACGTCACCGTTGCGTGGAAGAGCTGTGGAGCTATGAGCTAAGACAAGCCCACTGGCTTCACTAAGCGCAATGAGACTAAAGCTACAGTTCCTCGGGATCACCATTAAAATCTGTCTGTCTGCCTGTCCATCCCATCCATCCACTTTTGCTATAAAAGGCGTCCTTTTGATATCTAATATCTTATCTAGGAAACACCAGTCAATCCATGCAAACAGACCCAGTTTCTGTAGCATCGCCACACACCACTGGAGTTTGGCCTGGGAAATATTCATCAGTACTCGCCGTCTCCGACATGAACCAGTTTTGGTTTCCAGTAGCTGAGCTATAACTAATCCAGCAAAAGAGAGCAATGAAGAATAAAAGTTATGAGGATACTAAAGATGGCACGCGAGTGTCAAGGCTACTGATCATGAAATGAAATGAGGAACCGGCAGGTAGGATAAAGCAACAGCCATACGGCCACCTTAAAGGTCAATACATTGCCTTCTCTCCTTCCCACCCTTGTTCTAAGCCACTGCGAATGATGTGAAATAATTGTTTTGACAGACTTATTTTCCCCCTAGACCAGATGTGTTGGTCTCCCTTAGGTTCTTTAAGCACAGTGACGGCAGATTTTAATCTTCCTGTGCCCACTGTAGCAGCTGTACAAACACTTCATTAGCATAAGAATGGTGGTAAGTATGTGCTATTAAAATGAGGGGGGGCGGTGTTCTTCTGTATCCTTCTTTATAATTCATTGAATTTTATGCTATGAGTAGGTGCTAAATTGGGAATGAATAAATGCATTTCAAACCCGCACTTGGCATCCAATGGATGCTTATTCTCTTAGAGAGGAACCAAAATTTTAGCTTGAGAATATTTGCATCTATCCAGTGCCAAGGCAAGGGCATTTTATAACATGTATTTGAGAAAGATTTAACAAGAAAAATGATAATTTTTTTTTTGCCAAAAAAATCTATATTCTTAAAAATGTCTTTTATTCCAGTTTTCATTTGCACAGAACTCAGGCTATGGCATGAAGCATCTGTTAACTCTGCTACAATTATGTCAACATGGTGAATTTTTTTTCTTTCAGAAGGATTATGAGTTACTTTTCTCTTTGAGGTGACGCAGTTTTCAGACAACTTAAAACTCAGCTGCCTGCCTTAGGTTTCTCTTGATACTTCTCTTCACTACAGAGAATTGTCATTACTGAGACTTTACCGCGTCACTCTCAGTAAATGGTGAGCGCAAGATTATTTTTTTATGAAGAGGAGAACCAAGACAGTTGATCTTTTGCATATTTAAGAATTTATTTGATGTCAAATTAAGAATAAAAGCGTACTTTGCCAAGCATAGAAATCGTCACAAGGTCTACTCTGTCTGCTGCTCACTCACTGGGGACACAGACATTGTCCCTACTCTTCTAAAGCACTAAGACATAAAATGGAACTGGAAAACTTGGCATCTCAATCAGTTCCCTTGGTTTCTTCCTTTGCATATACAAACATGCACACATAAAGCATTTGCTGTATGCCCATATGTACGTATATATATCTCCATGTATATATTCATATATATAGATATATTTCTATATATATGTATGTATAAATAAGTGCTCCTTTCCTGCACCAGCTGTCACCTCTGAAGCATACGCCTGGCTGGGAAAGCAGACAAATGCTTTTTGAAGCAGATACATCTTCTATTTCCATAGTGTGTTGGCAGGAGGTGGTAGTAAGGATTAAGAAATTCGTTCTATTCTTGCTAAGAGCCAACTGGCTGGGAGGACGCTTTGGGGCATTGTGGATGTGATACGTTGGTAGTTCCCAAGCTGAAGAGAAAAAATGAATTTGTATGTGGATATTGAAATCTCTGTCTATTCCACGCTCATCACACAGCTACCTAAGCTTGCTCTTTGCAAGGATGCTGCAAATCACGTCTGAAGGCTCCGAGCCAAAATCTGACAGGCCTTCCTTTACACTACCTCTCTGACACATGTACTGCAACACCCAGGCTCTTTGCAGCTTCCTCAAAATTCAGAAGGTCAAATTTTGCTCTCAGATGTCAGCACACAACTCTCATTTTAATCTTGATTTTAATCTTACTATGGTTTAACTTCTGTATTACCTCTTTCCAAATAGGGATGTGTCACAGAGAAGGAAATCAAAAGTTAAACAAAGCCTTTAGCCAAGCACCCATAACTTCATTAAATTTCATTGCCTACACTAAGGTAAGGAGGAACAACGGACGCTTTGAATTCTTGCTAATATCACACCCTTATTTCCATCCTACACAAGAACTGGTTCCAGATTTGCAGTAGCTCAGTAAATGTGAAGATGCATGTAAGTGTGCTAACGTTCCACCCTCTAGCTCCTGCAGGCTCATCTAACGCACTCAGGTTTGTTCAAGACCACAGTTTGGTCTTTAGTCTGAGCCTTCCATTAACTGAAGTATTCCCTGTTCTGTAAAGAAGCGATTACCTCCATCGCAAGACGGAATTACTTCAATCTGCAATGACTGCATGGTTTGGACTTGGTTAAGTCCTGACCTCAGCCCTACGTATTCCTGTTCCCACTGCCTTTAAGGGTACGTAACTTCAGCTGCTCATGCAAGTGGGCTGCAGTGGTGGGCTGGGCTGTATCCGACAACGACTGCACATACTGCTAAACCTGGAGCTGGCCTACTGCACGCTTATCCCCCTGCACAAAGCACCAGGCACACGGAGTATCTTCTGTGCTATAGATAACATATATCTGGACCATATCTAATGCTACAAATAACCCAGGGACGGAGGAGCGGAATTTTTGAAAGAAGCAGAGGAAAGGCAGAATAGAAAATGATCTGCCTCTGCCTCCAGTCTGGAAACACATCTCTCCAAATCAATCCTGCTACTAATTAAAAGCAATGCCTGGCCAGTACAAGCACTAGGTGGATCAGCTGTCTGCAGACAGCTCTACCTGCACATGTCAAGAGCTTGCTTCTCCAAAGAGTGGTACAAAAGCTGCGTTCGCATCTTGACTACATCCCAAAGTCCAGGATAAGCATAAGAGCCTGTAGCCAATGTCCCTACTCCCACCGTGGAAAGCCTCCGATCTACCTGAATTCACCTTTGTGGATGGCTAGGACTTACTCTGAATCATTCTAGGCAATCCGGTTTTGACCTTCATCACATGACTTTGCCCAAAAACATATGGGAATGTTTGAGGTAGCACAACATGTCAAGAGCCATCTACCTGGCAGGTAAGTGCCACTATGAGGACTGCCTTACTTTAGCCACAGGTGCATCAACTGGAGTATCCAATGCCACTGTGCTTCTGCAAGCAAGCAGTAATATGAACAAATGGCAAAAATTGGCATCAAACCCCACTATGTGGGAGTTCCTGCTCACCACACTTCACCAGCCCTGAAGTTCAGTTACGCTGCCTCCAAATTTGCAGCACTGTAATTGAAAACAGCATCAGGCACTGTCACAACTGATCCTTGTTGACAGCGATCAGAATTAATGCATGAACCATTATTGTTTGAACTAAATAGACAGTATCTACACCTGAGAACTGAAACCGTTTCAGATATACAACAGAGTGGGCAAAACGGGGAGGACAGGCATAATGACTGCTAGTAAGTGGGTTACACATATGTATTCATTTGTCAGAGTTTTCAAATGTCATAACAAAATAGAAGACATTGACATCTTCCCAGGAGCATATAGAAAGCTCTTAGTCTCCAATTACTGCAGAGTTAAGCTAAAAATGGGGAGAGCACCGAACTCTAGCTAACTTTTTTTTCCCCTTTTAAATTAACTTTCAGCTGCTCCTGACAGGCATCAGTTTTCAGAATTGGCAGTGCTTTATTTATTTTATTTTTGTTTAATTCACAGAAAATGTACATAGGAAGGAGCTCTGAGAGTTACTGTGGCCTTTTTTCTGCAAGTAGAAAAAATGTCCCTGCATCCATCACCAGTTAAAATTGACACAAAGTGTTCTTTTCTGCTGAGAAAAATTGGTGGCAGCTTGAAAGGAAATTACAACTTAAAATTTCCTGCACAGTGAGCAATGCTCTGCAGAGAAAGAACATGTTCAAGAAATCAGAAACATGTAGAGATCAAACAAAATCTCGAGCTAAATCTACCTTTGAGACAAACTGATAGGATGAAACAGAGCTACGTAGTTTCTCTGGTCTACGCTGACAACAGAGGAATTTCCTTCCTTCCTTCCTGGCCAGGCTGGACATGGCCTTGGGCAACCTGGTCTAGTGGGAGGTGTCCCTGCCCATGGCAGGGGGGTTGGAACTCGATGATCTTCAAGGTCCTTTCCAACCTAAACCATTCTATGATTCCTTCCTCTTCCCTTCCCTCACAATTTTTTTTTCTCCCTCAGAGTATTGTGTGTGAAAAGTGGAAAACCTTGATCCCATGCTCCAGATCTAAAATCTACTCAGATGAGGATAGGAAAATATGAATCAAAACTTAGCAGATCAGAAACCACCTCC
Organism: Vanellus vanellus; assembly: GCF_965231255.1. NCBI lineage: Eukaryota > Metazoa > Chordata > Aves > Charadriiformes > Charadriidae > Vanellus > Vanellus vanellus. The sequence continues at coordinate 10,598,881 of NC_138915.1, read as the reverse complement.
CATGAAACATTACATAAACTGAAGGCCAAAGGTTGAGATTTGCATTAATCTCCATGAACAGATGACACCCAAGTGGAAAGGTATTCTGCTGTGGACACCCTCTCCAAAACTTTAATTCTAACATTGCTTCTTCCTTGAAACTAAATGGTTATTATTTATCACATCACAATACATTCTTATCCCATTCCCTTGGTCATTCAGGTGAACAAAAAGTAGAGCTCCAATTGTAACTGAATCTACAGTAAAGCAAAAAAGAATTTAGGATTTCCATGGGGTTAAGAAGGAAGAAGGAGATTCCATAGGACAAGAATATGGGAAGCTGTTTCAATGTCTTTTTTTTTTTTTTTTTTTGTGGGATGGAGAGTTGTTGGGTTTGGGATTTTGTTGTTTGGGTTTTTTTTAATGTTTCTATTTAACAGCTCCTTAATAACACAATGTGGAAAAAAACCTGTAGGAATTAAGGATGAGCATCCAGAAACTTTCCTGTGCTCCACTGAAGTGCTAAAGTCACACATACTTCTTGAATCAATGAATTCAAAAGCACCAAAACTGCAGGGACGTCTCCTAAAAGGCAACATGAATGTTTAATCCAAGGTGGTTGCTGTACAAGACACAGCTGGCTATTCCGCTTCTCCGAGAACGCTCTGATCACCGGGCTGTAGGGAAGTAGTACAACTCTCTGCTCTTCTGCTACCCATTCCTGAAAGAAAGCAGTGGTATCCTCTGCAAGATGACAAATCCTACAAAGGCTCCTCCTACACTGCCTAAAAGACCGGGGTCCTCCTGGAACAGAGGTGGCAGAAAACCTTTCTTTTGCACCTATTAGGGCCTATGCATAGTCTCATGCTAACTACTCAGTCGAGCCTGAGACAGCTCTAGCCTTCAACAACACCTAGTGATGCAGAATTGAGTGCTTCATGCAAATGAAAGGAGACTCAGAGGTCCAACAGCTCTATATGGAAAGTTGATTCAAATATGCAGTTTACTAGCCTGTATCCATATCTTCCAGAGAGCCCTGTGCAATGTAATAGGATCCTGGAAAACCAAGATCCATTACTGCTGGGGATACGATGAGAAGGCAGAAAGCAGAAAGTGACCTGCTAAGGGAAATTTTAGAAGCACAGCTTGTATTCAAAAATTCACACAAAGTTTTAAATAGACTTTCAGATTGAGGCCGTGCAGATCATGACAATATTTGCTAACCGGTACCTTTGGTGTACCTTCTGGAATATGCATTCTGCTGAAATGAAAGCTATTAGAGAAAACATTACGTAAACATTGAAACCCTCTCAAAGACACTGCATGCACACCCTGGTCAGGTAAAAAGCAAAACAGGAGTCTGCAGTTTAAATTCCTTTTGACTTGAAGCAGCAGAAATACAACCTTGCATTATCTTTAAAGACTGCAATAAAACGCACTTTGAAAGGCAATCCTTCAAGGGGACACCAAAGCAATGAAATGTTGGCAGAAGTAATTATGCAGAAACATTTTTTGTAAATAATGAGAAATATCTACTTTCATCTCATCATTTCTTGGCATGGATATTTACAAGAAATTCCTGTTCATTTCACAGCAATTTCTGTGCATGATCCAGTGGTTAGAACAGAACTTGCAGGGGAAATGAAAAATTGCTCATTTAAGTTTCAGATATTTTCTGATCAATGAAAACTTTTTTTCAGGACTTTGGTTTTAATCACACTCCTTCCACCAATGCATCTTTCCTCATCGCTTCAATGCTATTATGAATATGCAAAACACCAGACATTGCTCCCTGGTGTCAGACATCACAGATGAAAAAATTCCAAAATGTTTTTTTCAAACCATTCATTTACTTTGTCTTTTAGCAAATTAACAGTTACAGTTTTGGCAATCACAGCCACCCTTTTTTCTACAGAATACACCTTTCAGAACACCCATGGAAAACAAGTCCTCAAGGTCTAGACAATTTATTTTCTTCCAACTGAGTATTGTCAACTATGCAGTTTTTGAGCCCTTTCTATCACTAACCAAGTTTCATGTTTACTGTCTGGCTGCCAATTCTATACTCTTTGCAAAGGCCTTGTTTGGCTCTTAATGTTTCTGCTTTAGGTATCAAGGAAATTTAAAGTCATGCATATAAATCTTCTAGAAGATTTCTTAATGAAAAGCCTAGCAAAAGGACAGGAGCTGGCTACGGAACCTAGAGAGCAGTATCCTTTAGAGTGCCAAGTATGCCACAGCAAACAATGTTGGAAACCCTTTGGCGTTTTGAGACTGTAAATGAGACTGACTGTTCCTCAGTCCTGGTTAAAGGAAATTGTCCGCACTCTGGACAGGCACAAAACAGAATGGGGATTCATATGCAGAGAGGGAATATATTCCTAACAGTTTCCAGATTGAATGACAGATTTTTACCACCTACATGCTGAGAATGGTGGCCCAAATTCCCGATTCCAAAAGATGCAGGGACATTGATGAGTTTATTTTAGTGATTGGAGTTGTTTCTCACATTACTAAAAATGTATTGCAGAAGTATTGCAGGTTACTTGAACCACGTATGATTTCAAAATGTATTTTATTCTCCTGAGACTGGATGGAAATGTATTTTATTCTCTTTTATTGGCCTGCAGTGGCCATTTTTGTTCTTTCACTTAAAAAAAGTAAATCCATCAACAACATGAGATAAACAAATACATGAATCAGGTCTGGGAATGGTCTTGAGAGAGGAAACACGAATGACAGGGATGTATAAAATACCAAGTAATGATGCTTATGCACTTTACGTTGTTCTACCGGGTAATGACTCCTCCAGCCTAAATTCACTGCTTAAAATCCAGTTCGGAGCGCGGCACCTAGCACCTTCTCTAGAAGACAGAAGAGCAGTTTTTGTGGTGGTGGGTTTTTTTCCAAACCCAGCCAAAGACGACAGATGCTGTGGGTCTGTGTTTTACAGTAGCATTCACCTAGGAAGTAAATATCTGGTATTTAATTACTGCCTCTGAGGGAGGATTCACACCCCCACTTCTCAGTTCCTTAGAAACTGCTCTAACCAACCATTCCTAATGCTGCCGCTGTACTCTATTATGTTTGTTTGCATGCATTACGCCCTTCTCTTCCCGATTTTATCTGATTTTATCTACCTTGTAGACAGGCTGGAAGCGCCTGTCTCTAACACAGACAACGCATTCGCTCTTCACTGCGGGCTGGAGAACCCTTTTCATCTGAGAGCTGCCTGGAGTGTGCAGTAGCTGAGGCTCAGTCCTCCATCCGCAGGCAGAACTCCAAATTCAGAAATCACAGTCTCCTGGCATCCCTGCAGTGTCCCACCAGGGACAATCGATGAATAATAGAAAAGTCAGTATCTGTGGGACTGAGGCTGCAATTTTCTGTCAGAAACTCCAGGTTTGCATGCAAGGGGTACACAAGAAATGAAATACAAAAGCAGGAAAAAAATTTTCAATTTTAAAATCCTACGTGAACACTTGACTAATCCCATCATTCACAAAAATGGTCTCCCAGGTATTAGCCCACACATAGACATCAGCCTCCTGATCTCTCAGCTGCAATCTTTGCAGTCGATACGGCCGTTCAACGTACACCTACATTAACCATTGCAGTATAATGTAAAGTTCGTCAGCATGAGCCCAATTTGGTCGCAATACACAAAATCAATTTAGCCCCAGAGGGTTGCTGGGACAGAGCCTGGGCTGCTGCTTCTTCCCCCCAAACACAGCACGACTTATGCACACCCTACCCAACAGTCCAGGAGGTCCCGCTCGCTCTCGGCTTGCGGCCTCGGGCCTTTTTCCTGATTGCTGTTCCGTAAAATCATCTCTGGCTGTACATACCTGTGGAAAGCGAAAGCCCATGTCCCACGAGTTTACTATTTAAACAGGAACGAAAGGCGAGAGGTGAGAGCTACTTTTAGGAAGAAGAGCCTGAGGGCAACTTCTAAAGCCCCAGGCAAGGAAGGGAGCGGGCGGGCGAAGGCAGGCGGCAGTGCCAGCCAGCGCTCCACGGGGACGAAGGCAGTCTCTGAAATTTCCTCTTGACCAGAGTCTCCCAAATCGCAATGAGAGCTGTATGTTAGAGCAACGGGGCGCTACTGGTAATTTGTGTGTTCTGGGAACTCCTGTATGAGATGACGAGGTGATAAGGTAAGGTCTTCAGACACCTCAAAACTGAGGCACAGAAAAGAGGCTTTAGAAGTAATTCCACTCCATCAGTGCTTAGTTACCATCAACATAAAAATCCACCCCAGTTTTGAAAGGAAGTCTGACATTTGCATCACTTCTTTGCAAAACTATTTTGCATTGTAATTAACATAAACAATGCTGCTAAGGTCTTAAGATACAACACTGATTTGCACTAGGTAAAAGCCAAGCTTCTTCACCAGCACCACTTTTTGAAAATTTAGGTTTATATAATAACTACTCTGGACAGCTTGCCCCGGAAAAGATCAAATACCACTTATTTCTTATTTTTCTTTAAATAAATTGCTTTCCTCTGTCGAGAAGTTGTTAAACTGCTGAGTGCCGCACAGCAACAACAGAAGCCTTAACAGGACTGAAATTATTTTTTTCTTGATTGCAGCATCGCAAAAGCCTCAATGTTTCCTCTCAACTAAGTGTACTTTAAAAATGTTCTCTCGATTTAGAGAGGAAACACATATGTGAGAAGTAGTGAGGGAGGAGTCGTAGAGGGAATATTCTCTTCCTGGGTTTCAGCCTGGAGAAGAGAAGGCTCGGGGGAGATCTTATTATGGCCTTCCAGTACCGAAAAGGGGCCTACAGGAGAGCTGGGGAAGGATTTCTTACTAGGGCATGTAGTGATAGGACGAGGGGGGATGGCTTTAAGCTGGAAGAGGGCAGGTTCAGATTAAACATTAGGAAGAAATTTTTCACTTTGAGGGTGGTAAGGCACTGGAACAGGTTGCCCAGAGAAGTTGTTGAGGCCCCGTCCCTGGAGGTGTTCAAGGCCAGGCTGGACGTGGCCTTGGGCAACCTGCTCTAGTGGGAGGTGTCCCTGCCTATGGCAGGGGGGTTGGAACTCGATGATCTTCAAGGTCCTTTCCAACCTAAACCATTCTATGATTCTATGATTTAACATCTTCTGGAAGATGCCTGAGATGGCAGATGAAAAAATGTGATGGTTTTACAGCCTTATATTCCTGAATAGCTCAAATAGTAACTTTACAGCCTCAGAGAAAACAAAATGTGTCAGATTCATCAGACTGTATAATGGACCCTGAAAACTTTTATTTCCTTAATAGGCTTATTAGCTTCAAGGTAGAAGTCATGTTTTAGCTTGAACTTACTCTACATTCGACTCATTTTAGACTAAGGGCTCAAGCACAGGACGGAGCGTTAGCAAGTAACTGCACCAGCAACTTCTACATGCGTTCTCTGAGCTGCTGGCAAAGAAAGAGCAACACACTCACAAGTTGCTTCTGATGACCTAAACTGTGATGCTATCCAAAGGCCTGGCGCTAGTTCCAGCTCACCCAGCTGAGTGCCGGTTTCTACAGCAAAAGAGAAGCAGCATAAACTTGCGGCTGTAAAATGAAAGGCTCTGAAATTACAGTTTTGCCTCGGCCGACAGCGCAGGAGGGTTGAGAGAAATCAAAGCGCCTTGCAACACATGTTACAAGGCAGTGTTTTAGTCTGAAGTTATCAACTGCAGCACCGTCAGGCACAATTACTCAATCAAGTAATTCACACATGGCTGTTGACCACATACTATTGCAAAATGATAATTAAATGCTACAGCTTAGCAAGTTTACATTATTAAGAGCTGACAGCGCTTGATGAACTACAGAGTGGCCGGTGACATCTGTGTGAGCTTTGGCCATTATACAGGACGTGAACAGTAACTCACACATCACAGCCACAGCAGGTCCTCACGCCACTGTCACCCAGGAACTCCCGACTCAGCAGCAAAACGTGAATATTAACCCGGTGTTACCAAAGACAACGTAGTTCTACCTGAACCTTTCTACAATTTCTGCCTCTAAGAGTAGCACAGCTTTCCTTCAACTTTCTCCAGGTAGCCATCCTTCCACATATTCATCTCTCTACTCTGCAACGATCACAGCACAAGAAACCATCCTGGAACAGTCCCGGATCAGAGGAGGCCCACTGATATTCAGAAGAGGTATATTAAAACCCTCTCTGACTACAACTGAACATATGAGTAACTTGGCCTTTGATCACCATTTAGCAAGGTGAGCGTACTACTGAAACCTCACTTAGACATCATGTATAGTCATGCATACAACATAGGAAATGCACACACGCACAGAATGACATTGCAGAATGGGCATAGTCAGACTTAATAAAAGATGATCACTAGTAATAGTTACTAAAAATTATTTTATGGTGTCATGGCATTACAAATATAGTGGTAGCTTTTGTGAAATTGAGAGAAACTGACAATTATTTTTAGGCTGCTTAGAGAAATAACAACAGATGCTTATCTAATAAAATGAAATACTCTAGCCAAGGGTATTTCTAAGAAATCTGCCTTCTGTCATACACTGTCAAGTTTCCAGCGTCAAAATATAACTACCTGCAGCCACAAAACTTCTAAGTATGTGCATAGCAATTTTGAAATTCTGAGATTGCATCTGAAGTCACTCTTCCTTACTGACTGTGTACTGTTTAGTCTTTCCATCCTAATTTTGTTACTTACTGCTATTTAAAACTGATTATTTTCCTCATCTCAGATTGCAGGATCCCATAACGCTTAACAAAGAATCCTATTTTCCTAAGAAACACAAGTCACACATCTGAATGAACTGAGCCATAGTTATTGAAAATATGGAAAGAAACATTTAGTACTTGACAATTTGAAACATTTATTTTAGAACCTATGGAGGCATGTACATGACTCTAAATAAAATTCACATTTTTGTCATAAATTGGTATTCTTATTCTTCACAAACGGGATCTTACCATGCACGTAGTACTTTACATGATGAAAACCAACCCAGTGTGATCAGCGTTACCAGAATCCACACAAGAGCCTTTTGAGGCATTATCTCAAAGAACCCCCCGGCATCACCGCTCACAACATGTGCAATGAGAGGGGTCATGCAGTTGTGTAACACCGGCGCACCTGCAGAACAACGCCTTTCTCAAAGGTTTCAGAATAACCCAAAGTTCTCCTGTGCCGCCTGCTTGCGTGCCCAGCTTAAGTTTCTAATAGCTCCAGAAAAGGCATTCTTCAGTGCGTTGAAGAATCTTATTCAAAATAGTGACCATCCTTAATCTAACTCATAATCTAATCACGCCTGTTAAGATCTTTGATCTATATAAACTGGCTTTCAAGCTTTCCTAGTACCATAATTTCTACAAGTTCTTTGTGGTGGTTTCCAATATTTATTTATTTGTCTGCTATAAAATCACTCTCTGATGTAATTCTCTTGAAATAGTGAAATGAAAATTAACTTGATTTATCTCACAAAAATCCTGAACTCCAAACATAAATTGTGTTGATCGCAAATATCCCACTGAGGAGAAGAGAGTGGGAAAAAGTAAAATGTAAATGCATTCAATTCTATGCACGAATGAAGCTAGCTAATACATCTCCGTATAACTGCGTAAATATCTCATTGTGAGGGTATTTTTGGTTCACTTTCATTTTTCAAATTGATCTTTTTTGTGTCTTCAAACACGTCTGGTTTTCCTATATTGGGGCATCTTCCCATAAGGTTCATTCTGCAACTTGTTTGTTCATTAACATCCCGCACGGGGCGCCTGCGCACCCGCGCCGTCAGCCTCTGCTACTAAGCTGAACAGTTACAGGTTTAGTGAGGACCGACACAACACTGGAATAAAACCAAAACAAGGCAAAGCAAAAAAAAGCCAGCTCAATTCACTCTCCAATTTTTCTGGCAGCTCTGCTGTGTATTTAATAATTAAATCCAGCACAAATTTTGTTTGTGGTGCTGTGAGACTTTACCAAGCATAAGCACTGTGAGCTCTAAGCAAGGGAGGAAATTTTGCTAAAAATGTAATTTCCCGTAAATGATAAGACATTTAGCCATACCCTTCTCTTTCATCAGGTACAATACTTGGCAACTTTGACGTTATGTTTTTAAACAATAAACTGGCTGATTCTCTGGGCTTTGGATGGAAAGACTTTAAGGTCTGATGAATTTTTAGGGGGAGAAAAGGCAAAGAGAAAGCACATTAAAAAAAAAAAAACAACAACAACAACCACCACATTAAAAAGCATGTAATAACATGGAAAAATATTGGTTTGACTCCGCCATTTGAGACTATCTCTAGTGACTTTTTCTTCTCTTTTTCTTTCTATACCGATCCAGAGAAACTCTAGACTATAACACCACAAGCATTTCCCCCCCTTCCTCCAGATCAGCTGAATCCTGTGCAACTCTGAGAAGATGAAAACTTGGACAAATGCAATATAAAAAGTTCTTCTGCGATTTCCACACACACGCCCCCCACCCCCCCAGTGTGTACTTGATACAGTGAGAACATGAAACTGGAGATGTGGGGAAAAAGTTTCAGTACTCTTTAATAAAACCAGCTGGAAAAATTGTACCTAGTTCCCAAGCTGGAAAGTAAAACCAACTCCAGGAATCACCTCCTGGGAGGTGGGCTACTGATGCTCCCTCCTCCCTGGCCCTGCTCAACGTCGTAATTCAGATATTCCTCCTCCGGGGCTTCCCACAGGACTGACTGTTACTACTTTGGCAGAACATCCTTTACGACAACAGATACCGGAACATTTCAAAGATAGCTTTGAAACGGGGTCCTATTGGAATCACTAAGAATTCATTCTTTGTACTGTTGGCACAGCATTGTGTATTAAAAAGACAAATTGTTAGGGACAGGGAGCTGATGTTTCAGTAGACCACCTTCTTGAAGCTGGCTTTTTTAAAGAGTGTTAAAACTCCTTCCCACGAGAAAAAAAAAGTTTCCCACACTCTCCACGTACCTGTTGGAGAGTGTGTAATGAATACATGAGATGTAAATCACAAGAGCAAGCCAAGACAGAAAGCCAGAACTCCATTCCTCTGATAATTACATCACATAGCAGAAAGGAAACCTTGTTTAACAAGAGCCTGTAAACTCCCAAGCAAAAGAATAGAATGGATAGTGAAGTGAGAGCAAAATTATTAAAAGAATGACACTGAAATCTAGTATAGAAACTGAGCTCACTTCAGGACAGTTTCAAGCTCTTCCTCACATATGCACAGAGCTCTGGATTCCTCCATCATTTTCTGTTACTGCGGGTACTCAGTCCTGCCCACTCAGTTGCTTTACCCTTCCAGTCTCCATCTGTAGCTACTTCACCCCTGCATATATTCTACATTTCTCTTTTGAGTGACTTCTTTACACTCGAGAAGAGCAAGAGAAACTTCCTAGTGACTTCCCAGCCTCTACATCACAAACGCCCGTCCTCTGAGCAATGCCAATTCACCATGCATCTTTCAATTCATCAAACTACAGAAGGTTCAGTGCTGTACCTTCTTCTCCCACCGGCAACTCCTGGAGCCCTATGGTCATACTCCTAGTGCACTTTGCTTCATGATCAGGGTGAGATTCAGTACTTGGTAAAGGCAGATCTCATCCATATCTGGTTTCTTCTCTTGTTTCTCTTTGTTGCTCCCTTAGGAAAGCGTGTTTATACAAGCAACCTTTAGTTGTTGTGATTAAAAGGCAACAGAAATCAAGCACAGATGCAACATTCCAGCGTGATGTTTTGTAAAAGAGATATTGCCTGATTTGCAAACAAGCCCTGGGGACGAAATAATAGGCTGCAAAGTTTGCTTTGTAGTAGTGGTCAAATCTGTTCTGTTTTGCTGCTGCTATCGTCCTGCTCAGCCCAAGGATAACCTTGTAGAGGTCGTGATGCTCAACATCCCAAACCCTTTAATGTGGTAATGTAATATACTCTTTTGACAAGTTTTCTCATTATTAAGGAGTGCCATCTCAATAATGATTCAATGAAGGGAAATAATCATCTTTTGCTGCATGGTCTTCTGTTGCAAGAAAGATTAAAGCACAAACAGGAGCACAACTTACGGTCAAAAAATACCATATACATCACATAACCGACTTCACCTATTATAGTGCGCAAAGACTCAGGTAAATACATACTTTAGTCCTATGAGGGCAATGGTGGTGTTACTGAGATGCTGGTTCAGGAAAAAAGCAAACAAAATTTTCACGGGCGATACGCTAGCTGAGCTTTGAAGAGCTTCCAATGAGAATTAACAACTTATCTGCATTAGTGATTCTAAGAACTCTTCCAAGTTTACAAGGGAATCAATTTAAAAATAAAAGTATCTGGTTTAGGTGTTAAAGAGTTGTTTATTTGCTTAGAAGAAAGTATTTTTAATGGCACAAATACATTTGACACTTCCTGGTAGCGACACTGTTTATCTTTCAGAAGATCAAAAAATAAACAAATCACATTTATGTGCCTGTTTACCAAAACTTAATCTGAGGTTTTACAAGGGTAGAGGAAGAGATGTGTTGCTCTGCGGCGTGACTCAGGCACTTCAGTGAACATTTACAACTGCTCTTTAATGAATATACAAAATGTCCTTGCAGGCCTGCCATGGACAGGGGATTTTCAAAGTCATATTTTGATGGAATCTGATCCCTCACCACAGACATGGAACAGATACTTCCAATAAATGGTTTAAGATTTTAGCCTGAACAAGAAACATTTGGGAAAAGTGGAATGCGTTCAAAGATTTACTTCCAGATTTCTTACTTTAAAGAAGATCTATATGAAATGGAGATTTTTCTTTAAAAGTTTGGGTTTGCCTATAGTAACGGGCATCTTCTGTTTCAAACTTCATATAACTCAAACCCTTAATATTTTGGCTCATCTGGGCCAGGGAAGGCCCGAGATGACAGCAGAGCAGATGCAGCACATGGTGATGGTCTCAGTACAGGGAGCGCATTCCTGCCTCCTCTTCCACATCTGCCACTTTCCTGCCCATCTGCCACGGAGATTGCAGGTTGTAGCTACTTTCAGATGAAACAGGACAGCATTTTGGGGAGGGACTACACGTGTGTATGTTTTGTCGTGGCTGGGGTTTGGGAAGTAGCACTACAATAAAAACTAGATAAGACAGGTGTCATGGCTATACTGCCTTCCACCAAAAATATCTCTGTCATTGTAAAGTGCCTAGTGAAACAGGACATGGCAAAAATATATAAACAAATACATATTGCTACGAGAAAATAAGCAAGTGGGAAAGTGATTAGCCCCCAACCAACCAAAGAAACAAAAAAAATCACTTATACCAGAAAGCCAAACCTTAGCTTAGTGTCATCCCAAACAACTGACAAACAAGCCTCCAGGCTTGCCACAAATGAGGACTATATTTCGTTTTCAAGACACAGAAGTGCGAACTCTTGATATATAACCAAATTACTGGCCAGGCCAAAAACGGTGCCCAAGGGCATCTGAAATACTCTAAAGTAGTCTGTCCCACCACGGATTAGAAACATATGCTGTTCTAATAGGGCTTTTGCAAAAAGAGGTACACACGAATGCAAATACACTCAAATGTAGACGGAGTAGATCATATCTTACCTGCGAAGTGGCTCGATGGACTAATTATGTACATGATATTAAGTGCTGACAAAAATAAATAGTATTTGTGCAAAACAAAGGACTTCGAAAAAGCACTAAATCATAAGATGTTTCTTCATTTCATAGTTTCCCCTCCTTCTCAAAAATTAAATTTCTACAGCAACTGACCAGCCACAACAGGACAAACCCCTCAAGTCATTGCCACATCTGGCAGCAAAAAGGAAAATACGCATCACTAATCCAAAGACAGATTTCATTAATGCTATCCTCTTAGCAAATACCAGGAGCACAGGATGAAACAGTAGAAAACAAATGAAGATATCCATTAAAAAATATTTAGTAATCTATTGAAATAATACCGTACAACTCTCTCAACAGCAAACGAACACCAACACTGCCACAAATTTTCTAAGCACTACAAAACTAAGCAAAGAAACAGAAGAGAAAAAATGAGAACTGTGGCAAATCTGATTAATTTATGGTTACTGTTTTAGATAACCCGATTTTCTTGGGAAAATTATTTCAGTGGTCATCAGTCACTTCATTTTTTTTAAATTTTTTTTTTAAGACCTTATGCAAAGCGCATGATCATTGTTTTTCTTCATAAAGCAAGTCAAGTTTTCCAATTTTCTTCGCAGTTGCTGAAGCAAAAGGTGCTAATACTCAGAAAGTAAAAATACATTGTTTAATAACGTCTTAGATTGACTTGTCGTTCCAAAACAATCGGCTCCTCGGCAGCGAGCAGGATGTGACAGAAGTGCGTAACACTGATCGCTTAGGGTAAAGCTCAAACTCCATTAGGTGATAACATCAGCAACAGCGATGGCGAAAGCATCCTTTATGCCCTCTGACCCTAAAAGAAAACGCAGCATCTGCTTTCCCTGCGAGTTACAACTGCCTGTGCCCACGAGCAAACTGTTTCCCATCAAGATCACCTTTCAGGCACGTCACAGCTGATGGCTCACACCCTGCTCTCGCCTGGCTGCAGCCCAGCCAGAAGCGGGCTACAACGGGGGGATGCACGCATATCCCTAACCTGTACAAACCCCGCGTGCCGCCTGCAAAACTCAGTCTCCGTTGCGCAAATGGGCAGATTACAGTTTACAAATATCAATGAAGAATTTTTGCAAGCCATCAGCGATGCAATTATCCCTTTGGTTGAAAGTGAGCCAAAACAAGACAGAAGAAACACCCGTATTTTGTCAGAAGTAACATTGCAGGGAATGATAAATACGCACCCAAATTGTTCAGAATAAAACAACATTTTAGTTACAAAAAGGCCGGTCCTCGTCTTCACAAACTGACTTTTGATTTACTCAGCAATAAATCTGAAGTGGAACAGAAAAAGAGCTCAATTTTTCAGACATACCGGCTACAATATAACCCAATAATGTAACTGTACCACAGGTGTTCAATTTTATTTTTTGCAGTCCAAACACTATATTTTTTGTTTTCAATTTCAATACAGAGAGACAGTGATGGATTATTACAATTGTAGCTCTATACTACACAGCCTGTGTGGTAGCATGCGATAAAGATTTTTGTTTTTCTTTTTTTGTATATGTGCATCTCCACACCCAATTATTTGTGTCAAAATGACAGGCACAGTGAGTGTCTACAGTATTATCTATGCTGCAAAATCCTCTGGTACAAGTGATTTTTATGCTCCTTGAAACCTTGTGGCTGGTTTAGGGATATGGTAAAAAAGCATGACTGAAAAATGCTTTCAGAGATTTATAATCTATTATTTGGCTGCCGAGGCACATCTCAGTGGCAGAAATAGGGCATCTGATGCCCTTCAGCTACTCCGAGATCACACAGAGCTCCTGCCTGAACATATCCATAAGGCTCAGAACTGACTTCGTGAAATTAAAGAGCAAGCAGAATTAATATGGATTCTGCCTCTTCTGCCTTGTCTAATGCTGTAGTGGAGAATTTCTTTCATTTCGTCTCTCTGTGGACAACTAGCCAGTAGTATATATAGCACTGGTTTCATTGATAGCAAGGTATATACCTCTATGGTTCATACAATGAAAACCGAAAATATGCCTTTCGGGATTTGTTCCATGCCTTCCTCGCGTGCATTTTTGGCTTTACGAAGATCTTCTCTACGAAAGTGCATGCGCAGGATTACATTAACTAGACTATGACTAAGACTTCACCACGGCCAAACATGTTCTAAGACAGTAAGATTTTATCAGATTTTATTGGAAAGAAAATGAAAATTTCCTCCAAAGTAGTTCTGCCTTTCACCCATTATAGCAGTAGTACTATTTCACTTTAAGTCTTTCTGTGTGTCTAATTTTAGTGTCCACGTACTTCAGACACAAATGGAAAGTTTACACACACATGCATTACCATTACTTAGGAATTTTAGCACCAGTGCTCACGTGATAGCAATAGGAAAAATATTTATATTCAAATTTAGATGCTTGTATAAGAGAGACTGAACTATAATCGCATACTACCACAGTCATTCATCAGTAATTACATTTTTTAAAGTTTTCTAAAATGCATGCCATGAAAATCAAAAGCACATAATTAAGAGCAACATGCAAACAAGGGTTTTTATTTACATCTAGTCAACATTTCCGTCACAGATAATTGCAGACCTTAATGAAAACAATTTGATCTATTAAAGATGTATAAAATAAGCACGATGGATATGCAAAGCAGATTTCATTTCTTTCAAAAGAGGAAAATGTATTAAAAAATCAATTAGGGAAGGGACTGGTTGGTATAGGGAGCCAGTAAGACGCATCAGTACAGAACTATTCATTAAAAATAAGATTCCTTTTCATGTAGTCCCTTATTTATTGAATCTTTCATAAATGCATACTGTTCTTTTTTAATCAAATGTATTTGTTCTTTGCAAGTATTTTACAAATGGTTTAAATAATGCTACACCATAGTCATTTGAATTACCTGATTTTTTTATGCACTAACTCTGTTTAGTTTGGATATACCGTATTGTTTCTGCTTTCTTCTCTGTTTACCATCAGCACTTTCAAACAGGGGCACAATGAAAGGTAAATAGTGGACAAGAAGTCACCAGCTCCTTTTGCTCATCAGTTAAACAAAAGCAAGATGCAAACACCACTTTGTTTCCAAATAACATGTCTGAATACATATAAGGAGATGATTTTTTTAAGTAAGGGTGCCAGTTTTACAAAGTGATTTTTCAGAGGAGTATTGCACGGGTTATTTCTTCTAATTCATGCTCTTTGGCCGAGTTTCACAAATTCCTTGCTGCTGACATTTTTCAACTGCATGTTTATCAAATGCGGAGGTCAATGGTTAGAGGGATCCATAACCTTGAGCGGTTTTCACTGCTGTCAAATATCACTGTAGAAGGTGTTTCTAAATTCCTCTGATTATCCAAGAACTTTACCCTAAATTAACTCTCCCTCCTCCACCACAAAAAAAAAAAAAAAAAAAAAAAAAAAAAAGAGGGAGGAGGTAACACAAACTCGTTATCTTTTAAACTCATGATTTTTCTGGGGAGAAAAAGGGGTATCGGAGAAAGAAGGGAAACTTTTCGGGGTTTTTTTTTGGTTATTTTCAATCATGAGGTTGGAAATGCTGAGTCACCTCTGCTCCATATGTCTGTGACTGCAGGCAGAGCCCGTGCTCGTGCGCTTCGCATTTCACAAGGAAGACGCAGGGAATTTTTATACTGACAGATGCTGAAGCACCTCATTCTACTCATATTAGTCTCAAAATTGGAAATGCACAAGTCGGGATAGCAATGCTGTCTGCAGGCATCTGACCTTAGATCCAGACAGAATCTAGTCACAAAGGTTTGGCATGGTTCCAAAGCTAATAACCTCTTGGCAAGAACCGACACTTCTTAATTTAGGCTTGGTACCAAGTTAATTTGGCTAGAGTGTATCCGGTCCTGATCAGAAAAGTCCATACAGCGTTGTTTCATGTGAATTTATAAGCTTGGATCTCACCTAGCTTCACCATCTCTGCATTGAACTTCTTTTCATGGCACACACTATCACCACTGTCTGTCTGTTTTCTTTCTGGACGCATATAGGGACTGGAAAACTGTTACTGGCTGAGGAAAGCAAAGCATTGAGCAGTTTTAAGCACAAACCAGCGCTGCTCTGTCAGATGACTGCAGAATTGCAGCAAAATATAGTACGTCCCTTTTTTTTTTTTTTTTTTTGGACACATGCACAGCCTATTCCTATTTTCTCCTTAAACCCATAAGCAGGCTGAGTTCTGGCATCACCTTTGAAAAGGACACAGTCTCAAAAAACTATCCCAAGCGTTTTACAGACAGGAAGCCTTTGGTGAGATGTTCTCCATAGGAGCTCCTTAACTCTGACACTTTCTTGCACTTGTTCAGTACTATTTTAGATCGTTTCTTGGTCAGATATTTGGGCTGGTAGTGTGGAGGAAAACACAACTGTATTGGTCTCTACAGGAGGACAGTGTTTGTGCCATTTGCTACTCTTTTTATTCTTCTTCCTGTTTTCTGCTGGTTTATTTCAATATAATTTTAATATATTGCCTGGGAGGCCAAAGTCATTACCAAGATAGGAATTTTCAACGTATTTATATACATTATGTAGATTCTCTGGAAACACACAGTTCTTTGATCTAAGTCAAGCTTAGATCTAAGTCAAAGAGATAAGAGAAACAGGACTGATACTCAGCTATTCTGAAGCTCGGGGAAAATGAAACAGACGTAAACCAGAGAACGAGCTTTGCCCAGGTTCCCCCGCTATTCTGGATACTTCTGCAGGAGTCTCTCTCACACATTATCAAGGAAATGCACGGTAGAGGTGTATGCTCTAGATTTACTTGAAATTTTCTAATTAAATACCATTGGTAAAAATAGCAATACACACTGAGCAATAATATAGCTCTATCTGACTCTACTGAACAGTACTTATTGCTCATTCCTCTTCATCTCATAACAAGGGGGGTTCTTAAAGGACCCTAGGTCATGAGACTGATTCTGGGAAAAGGAACGTCCAGATACTGAACTTACAAAGCTGTGATTAAAACAAAAACAAAATCAAACCAATGAAAAGTAAAAAACCCACACCCTTGTTTTAGAGACTTCTGAATAAAATGCATAATAAATTTGGAGTCCTGAGTCAGAGACACCTCTTCTTTCACCACTCCTATGTTAAGTGTTTCCGTTTATGTGAACAAACACATACAAATGACATGAGATAAACAACCAGGGTAACAGCGGTTGCATTCCTGTCCTAGAGACCTCGGATCAAACCTGTGTATAGCTGAAAGTAATCCTAGCTTTAAATCTTTTCCTGCAGTTGTTACTGCAATCCAGAAGGCAAGAGCTGCTACCAACAATCTGCATCCTATCTAAAAAAAAATGAAGTTATGCAACACCAGAAAGGCTACTGTACAAGTGGCTTCCATAAGCATTACTTGCTTATATGAGAGGAAGAATCACCATTTTTGCACATCACAACTTCTATTTAAGAGTACACGGCTGTATCAAGTTCACAATAGCCACAGGACATGGAATTCTATATGGCCATCATCAGATTCAACCTTGCAGAAGACAAATGTAGGGTGAAACTAACAGAGCTTACTTAGGATACTAAAATGGAAGTTGTAACTCCATCTCTGTTGGTGCTCAGGTAGTCAATTCTCCACCCTAGTGCACCAAGAGAACCAGGTATGGACTGGCCACGGGCAAAATTAGCTTGGAAATTCTTCTGTCATAATAGTGATGTTCAGAGACAATATTCTAATAACAGCATCGAATAAAGACATCTAAAGAGTTTAAGCTGAGGTCTGCTAAGCTTGGGAAAGGATTAGTTATTAGTCATCTGTGCTTTCAGAGGACTAGACTTGACAATGGTCATGGCAATGATCATGTCCTCTTTCTGAAGAATCATCTAACCATAAGTAGGCAGAAAGAAAGTAACAGTGGCAACAGATAAGCCATAAGAAAGTAAAACTGTATGGGTAAGACACTGGAAGAAGCATCTCTAGAAAAAACGTCATATTTCATAAGTTTTCATAAATATTCAGCGCAGCAAGAAATTCAGTAAGAAATGACTCAGTGGTGCTGTGGGAATAGCAGAAATAGTTCTATAAGTATTCTATGAGAAGAACAATTTGGCATACATTATGTAAAAGAAACTTCAAGTAATCTTTAAGTCTGACAGTACTGGCAGAGTTCCAAGGATCAAATATTTGGGTAAAACTGTGTACCTAGGGACTGATCAGGGGTATACTTTTCATGATAAAATCTGACTAATGTGAAAACTAATTACTATAGTTTACAAAAAAAAAAAAAAAAAAAAAAAAAAAAAATCAAGTACTGCCAGGCCGTGAATGAAGAAGCTAAAGTTTTAGCAGCTTCTGATGAAGGATATTATTCTTCCTTTTCTGGACATTAATTTCGGAAAAAATATTGCTGTATACTTGCAAGGAGATAAAATAAGAACTCTGATGCGGGCTGTATAATTACAATGCCACCTGATACATATGACTATACTGCATTTTGGGAGCTGCTAGTGGCAGAACAAGTGACATCATGAGAAAAAGCATTGTGTTTTTACAGAGAGCTTGGCTTTCTAGTTTATATGAAAGAATATAATGGTATTGAGGCACATCATGAGAAAAGGAGAACATCTTTGCCATTACGCCACAAAGGCAGCATCTTCATCTTTAAGCTTCAAGAGTTTCTAATAAATCAGTGAATTACTGTCTTTTTAGGGAACAGTGAGAAAAATAAATTATAAGGAGTTTGCCAGCCAGAACGATTCTGGTACCCAAAGTACTTAAATCCTACTTTTTTCTTTAAGAGAGAAAAAAGGAAAAAAAGCCACAATATTTGACCCACTCTAGAACGCCAGTGATTTTAATCCTGCTCCTTCTCAACTTGCAGAAGTAATAAAAATAACACTAAATACATACTAAAGCCTGCAATTTATCCCTACTGGAAAGAATCAAGGTCCAGGCAAAATGATCCTTGCCAAACATCCCTGACCAGTTCCCCAGATACTCCTCGGGCAGTCTGCACCGAGCAGCCCTGAACGGACAGATTTACCCAACTGGGCATCCTTCCATACATGGCAAAAGAGATAGAATGGGGCCCCTTGAAAAGAATTAAGACTGGCAGATGTGGTAGTCATGAAAGGTCACAGGAAAGGCGACAGAATTAAATCAGACATGTAGTTGCATTATACATGAGATTAAAGTAATCTCGGTGTTATAATAAGAACTGCTGTGCAGCGTCAGGCCAAAGGGCCAAACAGCTGTAAGAGTGGCCAATGGGGCATGTCCAGGGAAGAGCATGGCAATGGCAATGTCTCTGATGTATGGTCATGATCACTGTACATCTGAGCAGCTGACTGCGTGTGGGGCTAAACAAAAGTTAATAGGAACAGGACTATGCCTCTCCTGCGGTTAAAACAGGCATGCAAAATCCCCCAAGCCAGTAAACCCCTGTCTTTCTCCCACGCTTCATAATTACAGACCTGACAAAAATACAACCTGCAGGTAAGAAGACTCCGAGCAATCTCATATGTCATATTGTATTTGTGACATATTGCACTACAATATGGCACTCATAATGAGGACTCCACAGAAAGGTGGATACTACCGAGTCCTGATGGAGTCGGAACGTGCATTAGTTCACAGGTGGCCCAACGTGTTAATTAGTCACCATGTCTCCAGGTGGGAACAGCCAGACGCAAGTCCTTTTTGATGACAAACTTGCTTGAATTCGTATGAGCAAAACTATAAAAATTTTGGGATCAAAGCTTTGTATTTAAAGGGGCACGTGATCATTTTCCAATTTGAGGACTAGCATTTATGTTTTCATATTTCTTTTACTTTGTTTTGTAGTGTACAATTGAATACCGCATATCACAGCTAGGGTATAAATAGAATGTTTCAGTCCTTCAAAATCAGGCAGCCTTGCCAACTGGGCAAAGAAGTTTGAACTACATTTCCACAGGTCTACAACATCACCAGAAAAAAAATGAAAAAATTGCAAATAATATATTTACTACTGAAGAAGACAGATGGCAGAATTCATCTTAGTGCATTCTGATATAGCAGTAGTGCAAGAAGCCAGCTCCTTCTCCTCACAAAACCCCACATCATAAGCAAGGTGGAACAACCTGGTAATTTTGGCAAAAAATGACAGATGGATTTTTTTTAATTTTTTAAATACATTTTGTATATATCAAGATTTATCACAAAACACCTTTCAGTGTTGACAGAGTGGAAGAACCACTCTGTGTTTTGAAACAGTCGAAGTGGACTGAGATTCTTTTAGAATGAAATATATTGATTTCTTAATCCAAAATGTCTTTTCAATTAAGTTGTCCCCTTAATTTTTTGCTTTTCTAAAAAAAACATTAGGTAGAACCCTTTGGTCTTGGTTCTTCACCAAGTAATATGACAGTTAGACATGCTTTGTGGACAACTATCTGTTATTTTGGCAGTTCATTGAGAGGATGAGGTCAAAAACTAGGCCAAAGTGTATTTTTTATATATTAATAGTTACTGTGTTTCCCATAAGGATTATGCTTGGATCTGTAAACTGTATTGCATGACAAATGAACATGGTAACGAACATATATCTTAGCTATGGGGCTATGGCAGTAGTTCTCACGTAGCTGTAACTATTGACAAAGAAAACTGTGAGACATTAGAAAACCAAACTAGAGGGGGAAAAAAAAGAATGTCAGTCCCTAATGTAAACTGTGCTTCCCTACTATAACGCCTTACTCTTGGGGTACTTATAATCAAAGAATCACTGCATAACAATGCCAAAGAAAACGACTGTATGTGTGAATGTCTGATGATGAAAAGAAAACTGATTGATGAGAACAATATTGAGACTTAAATATCACCTAATCACAATCAGTAACTTTTAGTCTGTGATCTACCTGCACAACCAAATGCATGCGAAAAAAAGACAAGATTGCACTAGTTCATTCACAGGAACATGCGGCTGAGAATCAAAACACATGATGGCAAAAGCTTCAGAGCACATTTCTTGAAATATTAAATAGCTGAAAATTAAAGTATCAAAAATCCAGACAAAGGGGCATTCTGCTCCACAAGGCCTGCATTTGAACTTTATGCGACAGCATTGTTTGCTTTCAGATCTTTGTGAAAAGTTTTTCCTCTGCCAGCCACTATTCTCCTCTGAAATAGTTTCTACTGCTTCACTGCTGGTCAAATGTCAAAGCCGCACAGCGGGGAACCAGAGAACTGCAGCTTCTCCCTATCATCTTGCTCACACCAAAATCTTCTCCAACTACTTTCCACCATTCTGTAGTAAGTAGGTAAGAACACTTACCTGCCTTTTGAAGATCTTTCCCAAGTGGGAAATGCTGAGATACTGCACTGATGAGCCGCACCAGCAGAAATACAGTTAAAAATCCATCCTTTTATTGTCCTAATAAATGCACAAACTTCAAACGCAACCATTTTATTCTAATTAATAAAACCCATTGGTGCCTGCATGTAATTCTTTTAACCTCCCTATGCTGAGAATTCCAAACGCTGCACGTAGACTTTGCCAACGCCGTCTTTTGTCTAGACAGAGCCCTCCTCAGAGGATGAAGGGCACGGAGTTGTGTGGGCAACACCGCCTCCCCAGTGCCAGGATCAGCTGGTACCAGCACCTGGGAGAACTAGCAGTGGGGCAGCCAGACACAGCTGCACACGCTCTGGTCACATCTGCAGGAGCAGGCACAGGGGCGCTTGCAACTGCTGCTTCTCCCAGCATCCGATTTGTCCTCTACGGCACTAAAAAGATGCAAATCAGATCCAAAAGTAAGTTGTAAAGGCTTACATGTGGGATTGGTGACAGCCAGAAACAGCTTGTTTAAGGAGCAAAACTTTGTGCGTGGTCTGTGGCGCTTTCTGGAAGCGGTATTCATAGTTGTTAATTGCCTTTGATTGTCTTAACAGCCTGAATGTATTAGGGCTTGGGACTAAAAAAATTCAAGCAAATAAGGAATGGAAGACCTATTCAAAGCAATAAAATACCATGAAGAATGTGTCCTTTGCAAGGGACATCACCTTCAGAAAAGGCAAAAAGGGAATCAGAGATATACAAATTGATTTTATGATCATTATTTAATGCAGAAGGACATGAGGGTCCTCTGAAGCTGAAAATTATTTTAATCAAGCTATTATTACCTATATTCATCCTAAATCAATTTCCCTCGTAGGCTTTAGCTGAAATCAGCAAGGTAATAAACGTCAGTCCTGTAAATTCAACGCGAGAGAAAGTTCATAAACATCTGTTCCTTAAAAAGATTTATGTACAAACTTTGGCATTTTTTCCCGAACACCTGAGGATGGATGTGTGAAGGTTCGTAGCTGTGCCTGACAGGGGTGGGCACTTTGTAAAACAACATCGGAGATGAAAGGCAAGCAGTTAGCCAGGCTTAACCTCTTGGAAAACAGTTACGCCTCAGGTACGAAGAGAGCTACAATTTACTTTGCGATCATATTAAAAGGTTACTAAAACTACTGCATGGTATCCCGTTCCCCAGGGAACGCAGAGCGGCCTGAGGGATCCCGGGTTAGAACAGGAGCCTCCAGTGCAACGTGACACTCCAGAGAGGCAAACTTCACGCTCGGCGTACAGGAATTCCTCTTGAGGTAAAGCAGAAGAATTTGGGGGTTTGTGTTTACTGCAAAAGCTCCACATTTAATACTGCCCAGGATAAACATTTTGTATCTAATTGCAGCTGAGCATGTAGAAGGGCACCAGGACACAGAGCAGAATCCGCGGCGGGTCCCCACCAGCTCTTCCACAATCTGCAGGCACAGTTTTCAGTGACCTTGTTTACAACCATAGCTGTCTTTCTAGCAGAAGAGTTGAGAGTTCTCTTGGTTTCCCTGGCAACTATTAGTAATGCGAGCAAGATACAACATCGAAAAAATATTTTACCCAACCCTATTTCCAATAATTGTGCTAATTTTCCTCGCATATCAAAGGGAATTTTACAATAAAACCTTCCCTCCCATATCGAGGGTGGCGAGACTAACAGATAACACAACCCCCTTACCACAGCAAAGGCCTTTCCATACCTCTTGAACCATCACATACAACTCTGCCTGGAGTTGTACAAAACAAATGCTAACCTTTTCAAGAAGTTTTCCGCAAACAGCTTTTAATCTGTGTAAATCTGTTGTGTTTCTGGGGGGACCAAGGCAGGGAGGTTAAGCAAAACACAGACACTTCTCCCTGTTCGGCTCCGTACCTTTTTCTCAACATACTCCTCTCCTGTTCTGCAACACGCGGCATGTCGGCAGCGGTGTGCACAAACCACCCTCCAGAAGAGGCAATTCAGCCTAATTCCCCAGCACTGAGGTGGCGACTTCTCTCTGTTTATTCTTCCTCATTATTATTCTAACACCAACTGCATTTAGTTTCTGCAGAAGTGCCACGCTGATAACTTCTTTTCCCCCAGTACTGGTCCTCGCAGCTCTGCCTTTGCGGCTTACACAGAGTCACCTTCTCAACGTGAATGTCACATTCAAAAGGGAGACGATTGCCGAGTTGTAAAATCCGTGCGGGTTTATCCTCTGTTTGGCAGAGTCGGCATTTACATGGACAAGTAATACTTGGTCACATTGCAAAGCTTTCACCGGAACTCAGAAATGAGCAGAGGATGACCTTGAAACGTACAGATGAAAGGGAACATTATGTGGCAACCACAGCTGTGGAAAGCAGGGGAAATCCACCCCCCAAATAAATAAATAAAATCAGAGATTGGCCAAGGGGAAGAGGAAAAAGTTAAAGATAATAGAGAATGTGAAGATTGAGCGAGTCTGCAGCAGGAAATAGAATTTCATCCCTCTACTGACAGATCTGGAGGAAAAAAACGGGTATTTCTATTTCTGAAAAACTGTGTTTCCAGCAAGGAGAAAGGGGCAGGATGAGTGCGCTGTTAAGTGGGGAACAAAGGTAACAACAACCCACAGAAGTTCATTAGGATTTTCTATAAATGATTTACAATCTCTATATAATTTTTCAGCCATAAACTATAGATGTACACTTCAGTATTCCTTCTATAGCTTCAGAACATTTTCATATTTTTACAGAATACATGGACAATTCTCTACTCACATTTTTACAGGGAAAAAAAAAAAAGGGCTCTCAGGGAACAAAAACAAATGAAGGCTCCAGCCTATTTAAACCCCTGCGTCTTCACCCACAGGCTTTTCTGTCTGTGCAAGCCCGTCTCATTAACGTAATTTTATCTCCAGACTAATTGAGTGAAGCCAGCTGCAGTCGGCAACAGGGTAACACATCAACTCTTTCCAGGCATTTCTAGCAAATCAGATGCATCAAGCCTGGAACATTATTAGCATTCTTTAATAAAATGCACCAAGGAAAGCTGTGTTGCTTAGTAATGTAACTAAGAAGCTCTGGTTTTCAAACGGTAAATCCAGATTGGGCATAAAATTGCTTCATAGACACAAAGGGAATGAAAACGGAAGTGGGAAGAAACACACCGTACCCAACTGACCTTCTGTGTACCAAGTCAAGTGACAACCAAGTCCTGCAAGCACGCGTGCCGCTCTCGGAAAGGATATTTGCTTCGTCTCCACTTTTAACTCAGGACCTGCAGTTGCCTTCGTACCTCTACGGTGCAGCGCAGACTGGTGCAGCGATGCCCGAGCCAGCTACAAACAAGCAAGCCCTGAAACTTGCCACAGGATAAATACAGCAGTGAGGTGCTAATTAGCACGGCCAGCACAAACACACTGCTTCCAGGTGCGGGTGTCACCGTAAGGCGCCCTTCTGTCTCGTGCAGAAGTACTGACTTACTGTTTGTTAGGTCAGACTCTTAACCCAGGGTCAAACTGCGCTGTACAAGCCTGTGCTATGTAGAACTTAGCAGACATTGTACTATTTGTTATTTTTCTTAAAAGGACCCACCACTGGCAAACAAGGGCCCATGAAAGACTCTCACTTTTCACCTTCCTTCCCTCAAAGCAACGTCTGGCTTTAGTGTTCACTGAAAAAAAGCAACCTCGAAACATAATCTGAGTGGCTCAGAAACCTGGAAAGCAAATGGAGAAAGCCATCAGAGGAAAGACCCCAAACCCCTCAATCATTCAATGCACAGCATTTGAACATTTGTATCTGAATCTCTATTGTCCATCCTGTATATCCAGCCCTTTACAGAAGAAGGGTATAGTGTAGACACTATTCCCAGCACATGTTTTGGAACTTCACTGGTTTGAAATACTGCCGTTCAATAGCTTCAGTAACTCCGCTGTCATCTCAGAGACAGAGTCAATCTTACATCAGTGGAGCACGTACATAAGAGAAGATACGTGTCCATTCCCCCTTCCTCTAACTAGATTCACCAGTTGTAAACCCAGCCTAGTGAGGTTCCTCTCATGGCAAGTGTCGTGGGCAATTGCCTCATGAAGAGAGATTTAGGGTAATTCCCACTGTCTTAACCCAGAACGCAGAAATGACTGTTCCAATGATCAGACTGGATTGGATTTTTAGCTCTCACTAAAAAATGCTGCCCTTTTAACAGCCGTAATTTGCGGGTCAAAAACAACTACAAGTGCACTTTTGTGGCCTCTAACTGTATAACAAGTCATTATATTTGTGTTTGTGATTACGCTTATTCAGATGTCCAAATGACAAGCTCCATTTGGAAGTAACTGTGATAACAAAAAGGGACTAAATAACAGAAACTTGCTCAGCATTTTGGTATTATCCACAGTGCCGTATCATTTTACTACGGCAATGCTGTCCAAGAAGGGAAGAAGCCCCATTTTGATGAGCTAAGTTAACTAAGGAATCTCTCTGATAAATTCTCATTCAATGACAACACTTTCACAGTCTGTTCTCCGAACTCTTCTTTTGCAATTGTGGCTTATGCAGAGATCTGACAGGGCAGAACTAAGGACGTACAAGTCGGTTCTTCAACTACGCTCCTCTGCTTTTGCAACTGTACGTGGGAAAGGACAATTCAGTCTCTACTCTGGATTTTCTCTCTCCTTTCCTTTGGGAAAACGGGCATATTTCTTTCCAGTGCCATACATACATAATGCTTATTATAACGAAAAACAGCAATTCTAATTAGTTTCATTGGGTCATAGGATCACAAAATTATTCAGGTTGGAAAAGGCCTTTAAAATAATTAAGCCCAACCGTAAAATGGCACAGACCAAAAAAGACAGTATAGATATAAACCCAAACATAGCTCTACTTGAAAGGCTATACCTCCACAGATGCTGGAGTACAGTATAGAGACCTCCATCTAACTCCAGAACCAGAACCAGAGGAATTGCATTTTCCTCCCTTTGAGAGACAATTCTTTGGAGCACAGAACTTTCCCGCTTTGCTATTTGGAAAGTTCTTACAAAAAATGGTTCCTAGTAAAGGCTACAATTCTGTCGCTGTAGTCAAAAAGCTCAGGAAAAACATAATCAAGGTATTTAAGCTTTCAAAAGGTCCCTAAGGCAGAGAAAAAACAGTATTGGATTACGGGTGTCGCAGAACACAGACTTGTATAAAATAACAGATATATTAGGCTTACAAAATACTGAGTCAATGGGATAAGGAACCCTTACAGGGAAATTCATTCAGCAGCATTTTTGTTCAGCTGTTGTAATCAAGAAATAATGTTTTTCTTGAATTTTACCTTTACTAAAAAAAGGCACTTCAGTTCTGCACCTTTAGTTACTACTTTATTACTATTAATAACAATTATGGTGATACTTAGAGAAAACCAGAATACAAAGTATAAAAAGATTAAAGCTTGGATAAAAACTATTTTCATCAAGGAACTA
Source organism: Vanellus vanellus (assembly GCF_965231255.1). NCBI lineage: Eukaryota > Metazoa > Chordata > Aves > Charadriiformes > Charadriidae > Vanellus > Vanellus vanellus. Next base: position 10,572,520 of record NC_138915.1, on the reverse strand, counting down.
GGATTTTATCCCTGGAATCAATGACATCAAGGATTTACCTAATGAAAAAAGGATAAAAAAAAGTAAAATAAAGAGTTTACTAGAGCCCTAGAAATTGCCCACCTTCTAGAACCGATAAAACTAAAAATGCTGAGTATATTGAGAATGTTAAAGATTTATGAGAAATTGCTCACAGAACAGGAAGAAAATGGCAACTACCTGATTACATTAAAGAGCATGCACAAGGTAGGATGGCAGAGGTACAGTAGACAGCAAAGAGAGAGACACTAGATAAACGTAAGCAGGCATACAATGACTAATGGACATCAAACACTGCTCATTCTCAGTATGTTCCTAACCCAAAAAACTTTCTTTTGCGGATCCCTGGAGTACGAAATGGCTCAGCCTCTGCTTGGTGAGTGAATTTAAATATGGGCGGTTTCCACTTAATATGTGCATCTGGCAAAAGCACTGACATTCCAGATACGATTTAATAAACAGTTCAGTAAAGTTCAGCAGAATTACAAATCAACGTGTGGGGAGGCGAGGGTTAACTTCAGGATGTTAATTTTGGTGCCTAAGAGTCCAAATCCCTATATAGTCACTGGAGGAACTGAAGCAGAGCGAAGGGTCTCTCAGAGGATCTCGGCTATGGGCCCGGAGCTCTCTCCACCCACTACGCAAGCCGGGTAAGACAGACGGCTGGCATCGCTTTGCGTCAATACTCCCTACAGCACATGTATGCTTTTGATGGTTTGGGGGGTGCACGTAAAAAAGAAAAAAAAGTGACCTAGACATGAGTTTACATCACATAAAGCATCATCAACATTCGCAATGAAGAAGTTGTTAACCTGCTGTGTAGATGAAGACATGTGAACATAAAAAACAACTGGTTTTGACCTGTTTGGAGATACTGTTATCATGAAGAGATAGTGTAAAGCTGTTTCTAAATATTTGAATAGTGTCTGAATTCAATGCCTCTTGCGGCTCCCGACTCCAGTTCTGACCCAATTGGGTGGAAGGCTGACACGTGCCCAGGAAGAGGCAGACAGAAACGTCAGGTCTGGAAGTACTGCACCTTTCCCTTGTCACACATCAGAGACTGCAGGAACGGCAGGCGAGGCCAAATGCCCAAAGTCAAGGAGAGCGAGACATAAATAGGAACTGAAATGGAGGTAAACACTCACCTGTTCGCTTGCTGAAAGCTTCCTTCCTTCTCTTCCCCGTCATTAGCCTTAGTGGGCTAAAAGTTTTGTTTTTCAACATAAATCTCTCTTGCTCCTTTAACCAAAAAGCAAGGCTTCGTTTAAAAATTACAGACTCTGCTTTGCTCTGAGAGACACAGGTCCACTTATAGAAGTAGGAAGAAGAAAGGTCACAGGAGACGCAATTAGAAATCAGGCGTCAGCTATGTAGGGTAATGTCATTATCCCGATTTCACTAGGGAACGAAGGAAGCAGCAGGAACAGCTTCTAACAGGTAAGCTGCAGAGTCTTCAGTGCAGCTACGGTGGGAAAGAGCAGTGCAGTTACCATCACTAAAAATGGTAAAGTTCTCAAAAGTCTCAACGAGAAGGTTTCACACAAAGTACATTATGGAAGGAGATACCAAGATGCTAACTTTGGCATTACAGTTACACCAACACAAGCAAAATTTTACTTTTAGCCCTCAAAACCAAAGTAAAGAAGATAAGAGTTATCACAGCACATATCGTGACTGAGTTAATTCCTTAAATAACATCTACAATAACCAGGAAATATATTCAGATAAATGTAAAAAGACAACACCTAAAGAAATCTTTAAGAAAGTTCTGTAATAGGGAAGAAACACATAAACAAAAAGAAAAATATGAAATGCTCTTATTGGCCGAGTTGACCTCACACCATACTGCATCTAGTACATTGTTTCATAAACTTTCAGATTATGTACCAAATTTGACGTTTCATCCTTTACAAGATGAAATAAATCAAAGCAAACAAAATTTCAGTGTTGCATTTTACCCAGAAGAAAGAACGCAACAGAGACGACCTGTAACTTTATTACACAGTCAAATATTTGTAGATGTGTTTGTGGTAAAAAATACCCGTGAAATTTAGTCATGGAAGTGCTGGCATAAGAGTGCTATCATAAGAATTCATCTTTTTCATTAAAAGCCTACTCAGAAGCATCTTCTGCCCTAACATGGTACTGCATCTATGGCCTTACTGCATTAACTCAAATCACTGCCGTAATAAGCATTCAGCTTAGTCTCTATAAATTCTGACACCAACTTAGACTGTAAAGAATTTTCGCCACATTAAAAGAGAAAAGCTACTATTAAACACCGGATTATGCAAAATTATGCTTATGGGAATACTTCTGCAGTTTAGCAAGCAAATTATCAATGGAAATTGCATGAAACTAAGATTAATACCATATCCAAACTGTTTAATATTTACTACTAAATTTAAAACTTACTAAAATTCCCATTATAAATGCTTATAAATAACAGATTATGTGGAAGTGCAAATATGAGCACCGTTATTCTGAAGATACATCTTGTTTTCTATGTTTTATAAAAACGTTTCCAGTAAAGTGTTTTGCACAATATTAATTGAAGTACAAACCGGGACTTTTTCCTCTTAACTGAGCTTCCTTAAGCGAATAGCTTCAAAGCTATGAGACATAATTTTCACCTGTGAAAAAACAATGCCCCTTATGAATAAGTAGCTACAAATTTGCACATGAATCAGTTGAATTTCAGAACTACCTCAACAAAATAGATCACTCAAAATGACATCGAAACACTGAAAATTTACCGCAAACAACAAAAGAGCATTAAAGGAGACCGGGGGACACATGTCACACTGTGCATAAGTGACAATACAATTTGCTGAGACTGAACTTTCATTCATCCCTTTCTAAGGTGGTGATGAGCTTCAAAATACTGAAGTTTGAGTTGAACAGTAGAGAATGGTCCCTGTTTGATCACAGTGGAGAAGTTTAAATAGAGTGTTACTGCTCTCGGTGACAAAAATCGTGAGGTGAAGTGGTTTGAATATAAACACGCTGGCAGAATTTAACAGCGAGTCCTACATCCAGAGTTAACTTCCATGTGAATCAGGAGACGGGGACAGGACAGACTTTGGTCTGCAAAACCACTGGGGAGGAACCAAACTAGTTCAGTACGGAGAAGAAACTGAAGGTCTCATGTGGAAGAGATGGGGAGCAGATCTCTAACAGCAAGAAAATCTCTGCTCGGAGATGTGCAGAGCTCTTCCTCTCTGGGAGAGGTTTGCAGAGTTACGAAAAGTGTTAATGAAGTTCTCTCACTGCCCAACTTTTTAAAGGGAGAGAGCAAGATATAGTGCTGTTTCTTGGTTTTCTTCCTGAATTCTTAAATATTTAGCTTTCATTTGATACTGTGAATTAATTTGTAAAATGTTTACGACAAAGCTCATAAATTATGAATATATGTTTGAGCACTCAGGTAATCTTGGTATGAACTGTTAATGAATTCAACTGGCAAACAGCTTGCTAAAATCCCAGCTAACATTTATAACAGCAAAACTTTCTGTTGATCTGTTTGTTAAATATTCACAATATTACTAGGTTTTGTAATGTGTATAACTTCTAATAATAAATGTTTTGACCCATTACAATTTATGAAGCTACGGCATAATAAATAAAAATTTAAAGCATGACTAACATTTGCTTTTGACATGATAAATTTTAAATTTACATTGGACTTCTGATACATAAGTAGTGGAAAATTTACCAGTCAATCAAACACCTGATTTAAATGCAGAAAAATTATTTTGCTATGTACCTTTCAGGGAACGTAAAATCTGAGGTGAAGAAATAACAGCAAAAATTATGATAAATTAGTAAATAATATTCACTGTAAAATACTGCTGTAAGAATTAATTTCTCATACCTAACTGGATATATAAAATTTATCTTCAGGTCTTCAGTATATGGGAAGGAACAATACTTCTTATAAAAATGCTTTTAGAAATATTTACACATATTTATTTTATTGTACACAAGGTTACCTCAAAGCTCTAATTTAAGTTTTTATCTAATTATGGATACTTTGTCTTTATTATGCTGCAAGATGGGAGACTGGTAACCAACAAAACTAAAGGTGAGATATAAATCTTCCTGTTGATTTCCACCATCTATTTCACGAACTGCATGAACTCTGGAGAGAAAGCTGAACCAGTACAGATCCTTCACACCAGTAGACACAAGGGAATTTCAACGGCGTGAGCAGTTCTCTCCGTTCCCAGGTCCCGCAGCACTTTGCCCCACTTCAAGCATGCTAATTTCTTATCAGCTCTTCTGAAAGGAGCCCAAATAGTATTTTTTTCCATTAATGTGACTTCTCGATTCACTTAAATATTCTGGTATCCGTTTCTTACTTTGCTTCCCTATTGAAAACAGCTTAATTGACAAATTTCTTTATTAGTCAGGTTATGGCTTATCAAGTCAAAATCCATAGCGCTACTCCCCTATCTTATGCTTCCTCATAACTAAAAATTAAAAAAGCCTGCTACCCTTTAAAGGTCTGATTTAAATTTCTGTTTAAAGTAACTTTGAGATCTAGATGGTTGGAAAATGCTGGAAATAGATGCTTATATTTTTTTCCCATGATTTTCCAATATTCTGTTAAAAAACTAGTATACACTCAAAAAAGTAATTTACAACTTGATATTGAAATAAACTTCCCATTACAACCAAAGACTGATTCATGCGGTATTATTTTTCAGTAGGAACTTGTGAAAATTCCAAGAGTGATTTTTGTCAGAGTTTTAGATATAAAATCCTTTTTGGAAATCTTGTCTTCAATGCATAGAGAAGTCTTTTCCTCTCTCAGTTCTAGCCATACTTCCTTGAAGTCGTATTTCTTTGAATGAATGAGACTTCAGAAAGCCACAGAAATATGAATGAGTAGGGCAAATGAGACTTAACCCTAAGTTTAACTATCCATGAGTCTAATTTTACATCAACAGCACTTTCTGTTGACTCAAAAAAAATTGTATTTGAAAAATCGTATATGATTACATGATCGATGTCTGTATTTGCAGCATACTGTGATGAATGAAAATCCATACTATATTTTATTGAGATAAAGTACTATATTTTCACTTGAATGGTTCACAAGTTATAGGTAATTTAGCAGCGAATCAAATACTTCTATATGCAACCTATAAAGACAAATTTACCTGTCCTCTGTTACTTGCTTCTCGTACCCCAAAATACCCCATGGTCTTCTCCTGTAACGTGCTGTGGCTTACCAGAAAATTCAAGCTGAGATGCACGTTACTAGAGGTATAGATTATATAGTGAACATATGGCATTTGTAACAAAGAATATAATTATTGTCCATAGACTAAATAGTGACTGCACAGGAATTTAGAATAAAAAGACATATTTACTAATGAAATACCAAAATGCCTTAACCTCTACCAAAAAAAAAGAGCGTAAGATTTAAAGCTTGTTAAAATTAGACGCTCTGATATATTTCTCCAAACAGATCTGTAATTTGATATTCTACTGTTAAAGAAAATGAAAGAAGAAAGTGAACTTTTTTCTTTGATGATAAAGAAAGATAACCCTGGGGTGGAATTCAAAGGTTCCCTTGAAAAGGTCCCTTTTTCATTCGTGTCTGGTCTCTTTTTTATATGTTTCTTCTTGGAGGTAATTTCAAGCTATAATTTGTTCTTGTACACAGTTTGTAGGTACTTTGATAAAAAGCAGGAAAAAAAGAAACCCCACTGGTAAGATCAACTAAGGTCGCTTTGGAGCAAAAGCAGGATTGACACATTCCTGCCCAGAATTTCACAGAGGGTATGTAAATATGCTGAATGGTATAAATGCAGCAACCCCTCATTTCACATAGATGGATCAAAACATACCGGACTTCTTGTGCATGAGCTATACATTTTACCTAGACATGTTGATCCCACATGTTCCTGGAATTTCTGGGCATCTAGCTAATCCCAAACACATACAACCCTTCTATCATGCTCTGTCCTTCTGTCTTCTCCTCTTTTCTCTTCTGTCTATCGGCCCAGCTATTCTCTGGACCCATTCCATTTTGAAGCTGTATAACTTGAATAATGAGGTCTTATCAGGCTCTTGAGCAACAATATTGATACTTTCCTCTTTCACCTGGAAACACCTTCCCTAACGCATTCCAAAATGATACGTAATGTCCCAACAACTATACCAGACTGACAACTCTGGTCATTCTGTCATCAAAATTATCTCCTTGATCTCCTGAACCATTTGCACCTGAAAAGCCTCCTTCTCTAGAAGAATGCATTACTTTCCTATGTGTGTGATGCTCACGGATTACTGCATTTTAACCTAATCCATCACTCCATTCTTCAAAGTTATCCAGGACTTTATACAAAACGATAGACTTGGGTCTACACGTGATTTCCAAAATTGTGCTCACTGCAGCTTTAATACTTCACACTTTGTGCTACAGTTTTACAAAATAAATACCGAAGTTTTGACCTCCTGAAAAAATCTTCAAAAATTTCACTAATAATTCTAATTATTCCTACACATCCTTGCAAAAGAAGATATACCTAGTAGAAGAGTCAGTCAGTTCTACCATATTCATCCGCATGACGTCAGCTTGCAGTCTGAAGTTCACCATATACATAAGATGCATTACAATTGTGGCTGTTATCTTAATTGTCATTCTCTAAGATATTTGAGCTGTGGATTTATTTCATCTGTGCAGTGTGCTTTGTCCTTACAGTTTCTTTTTAGCTTAATACAGTAGTTATTTTATAGCTGTCTCTCTGATACGCCTGTGACAGGCAGCACTTACTTACAGAATTAATGATAGGCTGTTTGCCACTTCAGCAGTTGGTGGCTGACTGATGTTGAGACTCGTCTTCTGAATTTTTGTCTCCAATGAATTACAGTCAGGTTTGCTGATAAGATGTTGAATTTCCATGCCGGTTTCGACGCCACCAAATGTCTTCCAAATTATGAAGCCATCTAAACCACTAAATCCCCGCCCCACTTCTAGCACACACATACACCAAGTGTATCTGCACAATTTATAATTTTTCATTAAAAAGTCCAAAGCAGCTCAATTGAAAAGATTTTAGTTCCATAAAAAACAGCTTAATGTTTTCCGTCTAAAAGCTGGATAACCGTTTATGATTTAAATCACTGATAAAAGCGATGGCAGTTTAGTATAGCCCTTGCAAACCAAGATACTCAGATACAACTGGATTAGCCAAAACTTCACGTTTCTTTCTAACCACTGAGGAAATTAAAGTACAAGGAAGTTATCATCTTTTGAGACAATAGCCAAGACTATAATTTCTTCCTTCGAGTCCGTCTTGAAGGAGATTTCTCTGGTCTCAACCTAACACTGAAAGTCCAAGGTAAGACTGAACATGAATATATTTTTTTCCAGGCTAATCACTAACAAGTATTGTAGCAAATCTATGTTTCTGAGAGACAACGTAAGTAGGATCAGACCTACAAATGTATAATTAAACCACCGATCTTCAAATCTGATGGAAACAAGGAACTTAACACGTGCATCTGGCCTTACCGTTCAAAGAAAATGTATGACAATAAGAACAAATGAAAATCAAACGGAACTGAAAAAGTTCCGAATATGTAGTCCTGGCACTTTAAAAGGATGAGGCAGGAAATCATTTATCCAACACAGTTTGACTTTAGACATGCCCTTCAAACACAAGTGTGAACTAAATCACAATAGCTTCCTACACTGCATTAGTTACAGGGACAATATTGGAATTATTGGGGGGGAAATCCGGCCCGTGTTACACAGAAGGTCGGACTACAAGATTATTATGGTCCCTTCTGATTTTCAGATCTATTAAGCTATGAATAATTTAAATAACTTTGCAGGACAAACAGAGGAAATGGAGTTTAACAGCTGAGCAGGCAAAAAATAATTTTCACCTCTCCCACCAAATGAAGTTAAGCAAGATTTGCAAATACCTGCAAAAAGTAACATTTAAACAGTGCACAGCTGTTTTCACAGCCTTACCATGGCCGATATAGCCGGTTTTGGTGTTTCAAACTACTTACTACAGAGACGCATTCAGGCCTACAGCTGTGGGGACACCTGAATAAAAAAGGAAATTCCACTTGGCTGAAGATTTTTCCTCTGTTTGCAAATGAACACAGTAAAATGAACGTTGAAATAGCTTATTTGGCAATTGACTTCTGGATCCTTGGCCCTAAGAACACACGGCCATGGTTACATGTCTGCTTTAATCTGGCATTAGCCCAGGATGCTGCTGAAGAGACGCATCTGTCCAGACATCCAAACAAGTACCCCGTTCCCATCCCTGCAGAGGACCGATGCAGCTCACCGAGTGGCCGCACAAGTGCTAGTGTCAGCACAAGGGAGTCAGGGCGATCATGTAGCCGTGGCAATTGGAAAGACAGGGCTGAACTTATGTCAGATTTAAGTCATGCCATAATCATGGTCTGGGTCTCTACCAGTTCAGTTGACTGAAAAGCCTAAGATAATAGCTCAAAGCACAAGCACGCTTAACTTCCTACCTCATCTTAACTCGCACTTGGAAACTTGTCCAGTGGATTTTGATGTCATTACTTTGGTTCCTGTGACTCTAAGGTTTATTCACTTTAGCAATTCCGTCATTACAATTCACACTGCATGGCATGGTTGCACAGACTCAGAAAGCAAGCTGCTGAATACAAACATTCGAATAAAAAACCCCAAAGTCTGTCAATACAGCCTTTATATGCAAACTCAAAGAGAAAATAAACACTCCTGTCTTTAGCCTCCAAAGAAACTCTGACTTGTGTGTTATTAGAGATAGAAATATGTTAAGAATTCCATCAAATGACATGTTCTTTTTTAACTATATTCATATCACAATAAAAAAGAATAATGTCTTCTGTGGGAAGACAAATGCTTAAAAAGCAGGGAATTTTGAAAAGGAAACCCTGAAAGATAAACTATAAAAGAGTAAAGATGAAGATAATTTTCTGCACTCAGCCTCTAAAGGAAATATAGGAAGTGAAATAGTTTTCCCAGAATCCAAATTCTTTGCATGTAGGAACCTATTATCTGAGCTAGTGATTACTACTATCCAAGAGCACATCGTGAAAGACCTCCAGAACCCTCATAAACCATTAAGCTGCAAAGCTGAAAACCACCAGCTACAGGAGAACTGCACTAATGTGTCCACCACATCATCAGAGGGGTTTTATGTTCTCGAGTCCCATCTAACTAAGAGGCTGCACAGCTGCTGTCCCTCCTTTTGGAGCATTTCTTGAGAGACAGTGAAGGGGCATCATCCTTGACCTGATGATAGTCTCACAGTTCACTGTTGCTACTTGCATGACCAAAATATTTACAAAGCCTTGGCTGCTGTACTAGTTTTGGTAAAGAATAGGGGCAAAAAGCATGGTCCTGGTATTACACTGAATCTCCAGAATCTCTTGTTTTCACAGCCTTTTTATGTCTCCATGAGCTCCTCTGCACCTCTCTACTCCATGTTTGTTAAATCATCTATCTTTAGGTGATCAAATAAAACTAGATGGTGATTCCTACAGCCCTGTTTTTTCATAAAATTTATTTTGACATCCATGCATGGGGTGAAGACTATCTGGGAGCCGAAATAAAAAAGCTCCCTTTTAGTCTACAAATATAACTTAAACAAATTTATATCTACAGGGAATCAGCAATATTTCCTCAGCTGCAGAGCGGTAAAAATATACCCATGAGTCTGCTCGTTTGAAACTAGGAAACTGCTTCTTACATTCTCTCATCCATTTCTATTCATAGTTGTTAATTTTTAAAGAGACCAAAACAGCAAGAGGACAGAACAGTCAATCCTGTCAGATCCAGAGAAAAAACACATTAGTCACCTCCTGAAGTGTGGCTCCTTATTCCAGCCCTCCTATGGTTTATTTAGCTAAGTCAGTGTTCTGCTTTTTCTCTTTGGCCCAGATGCTGCGCCTCCCACTCCATCTCAGCTAACTGTGCTCGTGCTGCAGCTCGCTAGAGACAAGCAAAAGAGGAATACCATCCCTAATGCTCCAATCTGCCGCAAAACTCCATCTTCTTAGCCACAAACTGATTTTGTAGTCCTTCTTGTTACGGCTTTTACTAAGGGATTCATTTGCTCAGTGAACACAGCCACACAGAGGAATCACAGCCACGGACTTGCTATCCCAGCACTGACTTTGCAGCAAATACTGCATAAAAATTCCAGCTGTAAAACCCATAATTTACCCCATCCTGCAGAGTGCTGATAGATGGGATAGGAGATGCTTTTAGAGCTCTCTCAGCAATGGTGTAGAGGTTGTATAACCCTCTCCTAAAGCTCTCCAAACTCTTTTTCGATTTTATGATAGAATCTCCACTTCACTTCAGTTCTCCTGTACAGCATTTGTGTGAGAAAGACTGAGAGTTCCTTCCTCCAGCCCTGACAGTGCGTAAAGCCTGTCGGTTTACCGTTATGAGTAAAGTTTAAGAAACAGATTTTCTTGAGCCTCATTTTCCTCTTTCAGATTCAGGAGTTCCCCATAAATGCATTAATGCTCACAAACAACCGTACAGATCTTCATAACTCGGGAAACATTATGTTCAATATAGGTACGAAAAAGATTGGAACGCACAGACTTTGGTACCGCATTTTTCTAATGAACAAGAATGGGTCTTTTTTTCAGTACTTTCCCATTTCCCACTGTTTATGATTATAAGCATGGTTTTGATAATAAAAGAGCTGTCCCATAGGTTTGATCTCCTAGATACGCTATCTCTGTAATGGAACAGTATCTCTTTCTCCCTCCCTCTAGAGTGCCTGTTCCACGTGCTGTCAAGTCTGTCTGCCTGTCTTTCCAGACTTTCTTCCAAATTCTTCACCTGGCAGTGGTCCCCCTGCACTGTTCCAAGGTCTTTCTCCCCTTGAGGCTTTACTATTTCTTGACTAATTACTCTGATAAAGAAAAACGTCCCTGCAGAAACTTGTATACCAGAAGACTATATGCCTTGTAATACCAGGACTAACGAAATGCCTCAAAAAAAATATTGACTCACAAATAACAAAGCATTAGTATTTGGAAATGTATGTGGGTCTCTACAAGGAAAAAAGGGAAATTAAATGTATTTATGCATAGAAATTATAATGTGATATGGAAATAGTGTAACAGAACTTCTACTGGTACAAAATTTTGAGTTGAAACAGTATCTTTGATACACTTAAACCACAATCCAATAAGCTTCCCGACGTAAAATATTATCTCACTCATTGACTGTACAGAATTATGCTGGAGTAGAAGATTACTTTGTGAAAATAAACAAATGAATGAAATCTATACTGAACCTTTTCATTTGCAACCTTTTTAATTCAAGCATAAAATACTTGCCTCCTCTCAAAATATTCATAGTGGAATAACATTTGCTACAAAATGGAAATATACTACAGGATGATTGATGGGGGGATATCAAAGAAAATAATTTTTTTAACTACTAGTTTCAAGGTAAGAAACATTCTAAGTACTCTGTTACTAAATTAGTCATTACGTGAGATCACATGAGAGAATGGCACCTCGGCTGAAAGAGAAGAACAACTTAATGCTCAAAAGACGACCTGTTGGAACAAAGAACAATACAGCATTCCATTTTCATCAAAATACCACAGAAAGGAAATGATAGTTTGAAAATTATTGCGTTCTAGCGGAAAAATGAGGCCAGAATTGAGCAAAGCAGAAGGAAATTTTAACCCCTTAGACAATAAAAGTAGAAAGTAATTTTTTTTTCAGCAATTACATGATTAATACGCATGACAAGAAAAGCCTGCATCATAAATTATCTTTACCTCTGACTCGACCTTCCATCCTTCTTTTGGCCTGATATATCCCATTCTATATCTATTCCAGAAACTGCAAGGTAGAGCTGTGTGACAGACTGCCTAGTTATATCCAATTTGTTTGGCTCATCCTAGTTGTATAGATCTGACATGGTGGTACCCGTCGCGACCCATGGAAGACCATGGGATAGTCTCTCGACAGTCACAAGTTCCTTTTCTCAGCACTATCAAGGTTTTGTCTTGGGTCTACAGTACAGATGAAAAATATCAACAATTTACTCGGGAAAGCTTCAGAAGTACAGGAGAGAGTTTTTCCTTTGCCTTAAATATGCCTAGCTCATGAGCAGGGGGAGCGAGGCTGTCATGCCTGAATGAAAACAGATTGTACACCAGCCATACATGTTTGTTCCTTTTCCAGGAGAGGTACATATAGTCTAAAATAATCAGCCTTCGCAGATGGATTTATGGAAGAGAGACAAGGAGATACAGACATTGAGTTCCCTCTCTCTCCCTGCTCAGACTGCAGATGTAGGAACTCCCTGTTCAGCATCCCCGGTTGTCTCCGGCTTCCCAGTCCTTACGTAAAGAGAGCAACAGAGTCGATGTGCTGTTAGGTAGGGATGCTTGCCTCTCCCAGCCAAAGACGCCTCAATATACTAGTCAGAGATCGGAGCATGGCTGCATGGCTGTCTTTCACAGCCACTCGCAGCCACTTAATTTTTACTATGAATATAGCTAAATTTTTATTTCATTAGCGCTACATGCTCTGATAAGCAATGAGCCTCCCAGACCCAAGTGTACACTATAAATCAGCACTTGAAAGACATCGCACAAAGCTTCATTAAGAACATAATATTTCTCATACCCTCATAATTAGCTGTAAATTAGCTGTAAAACTTTTACTTAAAACAAGCAGCATTGCAAGTTTTCTAGTACAAATAACAGCTAGGGGTGCACTCTTTAATTGGTGTGTACGTCTGCTTCCACAAACAGTCTCTGCTCTTTTATTCTAAGTGACAATTGTAACAAAAAGAATTTTTCTCCTTGGTTGAGACAGATGATGAGGACTGTTGCTGTTAGAGAACAGTAATATTACAACTGCATAATTAAATCTGACTGAAAAATCTCTCCCAGTTTGCTGCACCCTACCGCCTAAAATTCAACCCCCAGAAACAATAGCATTAAAGGCTTTCAGCTAAAAGGCAATGTAGACATATGTTTTCTGAAGAGCATCTTTTGCAAAGATCATGTATTTGTTACCCACATATTCCTCTTCTTCTGTTGTGTTTTGTTTTTGGTTTTGTTTTTTTTTCTTTTTTTTCCCTGGGTGTATTTCAAAGTGTCCATTTTCGCACAGCCTTAAAGTTTGGCTACTAGCTTGCTAACCGACCGTCTTGTTCCACATATTCCTTTTTTTCTGTTGAGGTGATCTAAACAACTGTCCTCAAGTTTGTGCAGAAATGTCAATATTAGAAACCCATTTGTTATCCACAGTTAATTAGACATAAGGCAGTTTGATTAGACATAGCTTTTTTCTATTTCTTGGCTTTCTCGGAGCAGAGACATGGATAAGCCAAGCTACTAATGTGATTTGAGAATGGTTTCTTTGCATGCAATGCTGCGATGTTACAGATGGGGGCATGACATGAAATAACACAATATAACAGCCTTTTATTTTTTTAATAGAATATTTTCCCAACTGTATTCTCTTTGGTAATTGGATATACTGAATCTAAAAAGCTCCACTGTATAAACACAATGAATTCATTGGATGTACTGTTTACTAGAACTCAGAAATGAGGCAAACACTGTGAAAGATATTTTAGGATTAGCATCTGTATGCTAGATGGTCCAAATGCTAATGAGGACATTATGTTGATGCAAAATTTCATGCTCAGTTATGAGATTTCTGCCTGTGCTATTTGCTAAATCGACTCACAACTCTACCTGCTACACAGTATTAGAACGGAGGTTATTTCTCATTAACTCAAAAATTGGAGACCCCTCCACATACAAAGCCCTCAGGACTTTTGCGACATGGATAGAACTTTTCTTTCCTAGAAAGGCACTAGTCAACCAATCAAATGATTACTGATATTTATGGAGGTGAGATAAAGCTACAGAAATATATATTACTGACTTATTACAACACAGCATTGTATTGTCTGTTTTGAAAAATAGACACAAACCAAGAAACTAGGTTATATACTTCCACCGCTCCGTGCACACAGCTTTCAAATGGGTAAAACGCAATTCCATTCCACTGGAGCCAGAGATGGATTCCACCTTAGAGAATCACAGGCGAAATTTAGAAGACAAAAAACTCTTTCAATTAGCAGTATATAGGCATTTGCATTTTTTAACCAATGCACCCCTATCATGGACATAATTATACCTGTATAAACTTGGCTTATCTTCTTTTAGTTAGCATAGTTAATTTCCTTCCCAAATGAATAAAACCAGATCATTAATACACTTTTATTCTGATATCCTTGCAACCACACGCTGATTGTAAGGGACAAAATGTCGTGCCCTTTTTGTTTTAACCACATACTTAAAGTTCAGTGAGAATATAAGTTTATCCAGGTAGCAGTAATTACCTTTCCTATTCAAAATGCTTGAGTTGTTATACTCGCTCACCATATTCATCGCGCCAGTTTCCTCACCAGTTATCTCATTCTTTGCTCTATGTAGTTGGGCTACCTTTTTGGTAGGCTCAGCATATTAGGTACTATGTGTCGACGCTACAGCAGATTCTTATTACTCTCAATCTGCAACAAAATAAGATAGTGTATGACATTTCAAAGGTGATTCTACAGGGACAGGCTAAACGGCTGTAGTGTCCAATACTCAGTGCAACAGATTTTAATTATTCAAAGCTACGTAAACCCAAAAATATGGCAATCCTTAAAAACGTACCCTTATTATGTCATTATCAACAAAAAGCAATAATAATTTATTGAGCATCAAAAATTTTCAACAACAATTTTCTTTTCCCACTGCTTTCAAGCCACTCCATTCAATTTAAGAGAGGACACATTTTCATTAGGTTTTACATTTCTATCATAAAAAAAATGTTTTCAGTTTATTGAAACTGCCTTTAAAATACACTGTAACAAATAAATAAAAATATACTCTTTCCTAGAGCAACTACAATTTGGTAAAATAATTTAATAATATTTAGAACATGTTTTTTTCCTCAAGACAAAATAAATATGTATATTTAATATCATTTCATCAATATCCTTTGTTGACCTTATAGCAAGAACATTTTGGTCAGTTTTCTAGCACGCAATTTAAGTCACTGGTCTGTGAGCTGTATGTCATTTAAACTAGAAATTGTGGTGCTGACCCAAAATGCAATGCAGTCAGTACAACGCATTGACTTCAACACATATAATGCTTTTTTTTTGGTGGGGGGGTGCGGGGGGGGGCACACCTCCAGCATTAGAGGCTAGGTTAACTCATGCATGCACAGAATACATCTTCCATTAGAACAGAAAGGGTTTGCAAGCACTAATACTTGTCTGCTTCAGACGTCTACCATTCTTATAAGAATGAAAGCAATAGGCTGAGGACAGGCCCATGTAAGAACCCGCCCATTGCTGTCATTGCAGTCGCTGTTCACTCCTGCTTCTGATTTTCGGTGTGGCTCCAAGCTAGTTTCTGCAGTCATACAGTGGTTCCCTTTCAAAGAGCACTCTGTTTCTAACAAGCTTTCCATCCAAACATTTACCTTGGTTTAACGAAAAAAGCTATTAGACACTGAGGATGAAACAATTTAACATGGGAAGAAAACTTAATTAAATAGGACTGATTTGCACGTCAGTTGCAAAATAGTAAGGCACTTTCAGGGACACATTTGTCTAGAAAGTTCTCCTTGAACTTCAGTCTGCTCATTTTACTTTGTGATCCATTTTTGCTGATGTTAACGTCAGTTTTGACTGAGAGGTCAAGACTCAAATTTTTAAGGGTGAAAGTTTCCCACACTAAAAACAGTCTAGATCATCTTCACACAGAAATCAGCCTTTAGCAAATGCCCACTTAGGAGATCAATCAAAAAATCGGATGTCCTCAAGAGCCCCCAAACTTTGATTATCCATCCTTCTATTTGGAGCTATTGGACGTTCAGTAGTTTGAGAGAGTAACCATCTCGCTTAAGGGTGACAGTGGGAGCTCCACATTTTTAAAAGTTTACTCCTCTGTTGTGTGTGCCAGAGGTACTTATACCGCTATCCAGCCAGACTCAACAAAGGTCTAACCAAGAGCCCAAATAATTAAAACATTTCCATGTCCCCCCTCGAACTAGCTTAGCAAACAATCTACCCCACCAAAAATGAAAGAACTGGGCAGAATCGGTTCAAGATTTTCCTTTAGGCATACAGGCAAAATTAATACTATACTCATCCTCAGGGTAGAAAAATCAATTTTGCAGTACCAGCAGAGGAGGTTCCTGTTTGGAAGAGAAATCAAATAAAGATCCTGCAAAATGATGTATATTTACACTTATCTAATGAAAACCCGGTGAAAATCCTAAAATTCAGCAATATCTGAATGAGTCCTAGAGTCTCCAGGGATGCGCTCTTGGGAGAGTGCAATAAAATAGGACAAGAATGAACTCCCTGAGGGGATCCTATGGTTTTCATATTCACAGAATCCTCCTGCAGAATTTAAAAAGGGGGTGAATCCAACCTTAAATAATAATTTTTAAGTAGCCTTCAGTTCATTTGTATTTCTGGTAAATGAAAAAAGCCTCAGACCTTCATGATCCATTCTCACTGTAGGCAGATATTACCAGGAATGTCAGAGCACTCAACTTTTATGGACCTAAAGATTTCTTTACCCTCTAGACATTTCAACAGATAATTTTTAAGCTTGTCTCCCTTTTTTTTTCCTCATAGAACTTCCCTTCACCCACAGGCTATTTTTAATACATATTTCCTATCTCAATACCTAAAGCATTTCACATGAAGTGATCTTGTTTTCTTACCATTTCCAGGGTCTGTGAGCTTTTTCTGTAACTTGGAAAATAGGAATTGTGTCTTGCAGACAGATCTTTAAGAAAAGAGCGAATGCATTTTATAAAGGCAGACCCTTCAGCATACTCTGGAAGGCCAATTATTTTCATGCTTGATCTTCTGTGGTGATTCTCCAGATTGTCAGCTTTTTCAAGAAGATAAAATATTTCCTTGTTATGTTATTCTTTATCCTTCTTAAAGCCTGAAATACCATCTTCTGAATTACTAATCCTTTCCTCTACAGCACTTGCTCAAACATGCATTTTATTTATCAAATACTACTATGTCCTCTCAACCTTTTTTTTCTCTGGTACCACTAAGACTGAACCTACGTAGAAACACCTCTACATAAAGAATAAAAAAAAGTGCTTTGTGCGCATCAAAGTATGCAGACCCGCAGTGTGATCATCTACAATAAAGAAAGAATGTGGGGATCGGATTTATTATTTTTTTAACCCATTTCCCAAATGTGTTATGAACCCACAATTTTAATTCTATGACTCATTAGCTTTATTATCATTAGAGAGAGAAATGCTGGCCAGGGAAAATTCACAGCACGTCTGTGAGAATGGAGACCAAGAGAAGGTGAAGCTTTTTAACAGAAGATGCAAAAAGTGTACTGAAAAGAGGAAAAAATATTGGGATAGGTTATTAATTGGAATTTTTAATCCTGAAACTGGCTTCATTTGAGAAAATCCATGATTATTTAAAGTGAGGTTCTAGTTTACTGTCCCCTTGAAGAACCACCACCCGCTTTTCCTTCATGCTGCTAAGCGCTTTTCTTAGCTAAATACTTTAAAAGTGCAAGAAATATTACTTAGGTTATGCTATTTTATGGTTTCTTAGGCAAAACAGTGAAAGCAATTCCTTTTCCTTAGAAAAATACTTAAAGTTATTTGAAGTACATAATATTAGGGATATTACAGCGCCTTACTCAATTGGTGTAAAGAGGAAGGTTTATATTTTTTGTTATTTGCCTCTATAGTGAAGGCAACATTTTCACTTTGACATTGTCAAATCATTAAAAAAATCGTTAAAAATATTTTCTAAAAAATGTATTGGTTTTAATGTTAGAAACAACTTTTTAAATATGAAAATTAATCCAAGGATTTATTAAACCCAATAAAATTAATTAATAAAATGGGGCTCCCGAGGTAATAGGAACCAACAGGGAAACACCAGGGAAACACCTCAAAGGAATTAAGGTATGTTCCGCTGAGAAGGTGACACACAGCTGACAGCCCAGCTGAAGTGACTCTACACCAGTGCACACAGTACAGGCAACAAACAGGAGCAGTAGGAAGCATTTCTTTAACAGAAGTTAAAGTTAAGGCTGATTTCTGTGTGTGTACTAGTACTAGATGGCAAATTAATATCTAACATTGCTATTATGAAAGGCAAAGGCTGTGCGTGTGTATAAGGTCCTATTACTATAACAGGTATGGAAAGATTAGCATCCTGCACGCTCTTAGTCTTGTGTGGTTAAAGACTTTACAGGCATCAAACATATGAATTCTTAACTTTGCTTCTTTTGTAACAGAAGTGAAAGTAGGACAAATTTGGTTCCACCCTGATCTTACCAAAAAAAATGTAACTAATTATTTTCAGTTTGAAGGTTTTCTATGATGAGAAGAACACGGCAAGGAAGCCTGCCTGAATATTGCACCCCAGCCAGAATTTGAGACAGACCTAGTTCACTTACACTATGCATCTACATCGACTCCTAACTCCACTGTTGTGTAAAGCAAGTACTTTAAAAGACCTACATTCTGTGGCAAAGGACCCTGGATTTTGCAAACACCTCACTGGAAAAAGCTAGAAAACAGAAACTGCTATTAAGGTAATGCTATCATCAATTCAGCAGCCACTTGTTCTCAATGTCCAGGAATGCTATTAGGCACCGTGGTTTTTTCTACCATGAGAGAAGGTCTTCCTAACATCTTTTTATAATGAAGCTTGGGGGGGGGGGGGGATTAAAAAAAAAATAAAAATAATGCACTTTTACTGTTCATTGATCTAGTTTAGTACAACTGGTTACTGCCTTCATTCACTATACTTCAGTCTTACTATGATAATTCTCTCAAAACCAAATGATTTACTGTTTGATTTACTGTTTTCCTTTAAAAAAACCCAAATCTTACATATTGAGACAGATGTTTAAAATATTAATTTGACACTGTATAGGTTTAAATTGTGGCCCATTACAATAATAAACTGTTAATGTCTTCTCCAAAGAGAGTGCCTTGAACCCAAGAGGAAATAGACTTTTGTTATCGTATCTGCACGATGAGCTGCTATACAATACATCTTTTTACTCATTACATTCTGCACAACATTCTAAACCACAATTACACTGTAGTGTTAAAGTATAAAAACATAGCTGAACCTTGCAGTTTCATGTTTTATTGTCTTTTTAAATGAGTGGTAGCATTAAATGCAATGATAACACAGAAAAGAGAGTATTTAATGTTGTGATTTTCATTTAGCATTTGGCAAGTCACCCAGACGGTGTAGGGTGGCAATGCTGCCACTACTTAAGCAACAGTGTCTGCAGGTAAGAGGATATAAAAGTCAAATGACATTTGAAACAATCTATTTAAGATTATGAGATAAGATCAACGTGTCAACAATCTGACATTGTAAATTAGACAAATGGTTATCTTTCTTTTTGCTGGGCTGCAAGATGCGTGAAACGGCCTCTGTGGTCCATTAAATGAGGTTCTACTAGCCACCAAAAGTAGGACAACTCCTTCCTTCTTTCAAACATGAAACCGATCACGATACTTCGGTTCTATTGAACGCAATTTTGGCAACTAAGAAGTATTCATGGCTTTTCTGTTCCTGTAAAATACTTACACTACGTCGCACAAAAGAGCAATAAAAGCTGTTGATTTTAATAAACCAAAAGCTTTTAAATTTTCCTGCCTACTTCCAGAAAAAAAGAAAAGCTTACTTACTGTGTATTTTGCAGTAATGCCTTACATCATTCCAGACACAGATCAGTGAGTAATTTTCATCAACTTCGACCACAGTGAAAAGCACAGCCAGTCATTACATGACCACTACCAGGCTCACATTTCTTTCTTTAAAGATAATAGCAAAGAGAGACACTAGTGATGGTAGTATGCAGGATTTTCTCCTTAATGCACGATTCCTAATATATAGTATTTTCAGTGTTTTTTTAAAAAGGTCAGATGATTATATACCTAGTTTGAACATGCAGTTGTTATAGCTCCATACAGAAATTAGGTATTTCCATAATAGCCACCTACGAACAATTTTTTGTCCTAATATTGAAAGGAAAAAGAAAAAAAAAAACCAAAACCAAAAAACAAAACCACAAAAACCACCACGAAGCTGGTAAAGGGATGACGTTTCCAAAGAGGAAACAGTCCTGGCACTTCCATTCATAAGATGACTTCAAACCTCAGTGTCAGACCTCACTGCTGGAGGCGTTACAAGTTATCCAGAATACTTAGTAAGGACTGCGTATCTTCATCCTCCCACTTCATCTCAGTACTTCTGGTCTGTAACTTTCAACAGTCAGCGAACACGGCCTTTATTCTCCCATTTCTACCAAGTGTCTCGAGACTTTCAAGAAAGCCATTTGCTTGATGAACCATTTATTTCTAGACAGACCTTCATAGAGAGGGCAGCCACGTAGGACGCCTCTGAGGAAATCTTGTACTTGGTTAGGGGATTATAATATATGCAACAGTAGTCTATTAATGAGACATCTAGATGCTTAAACGAACCTTTAAACATTAGGTACCAATCCCACTGAACATTCTTCTCTTCTGTTACTGTCACTGTAAGTGAAGATCCATCAACAATGACTGAAAATACCCGCCTGCAAATCCAACCATTCAAATTCACGCTCTAAGTGTTCTATTCAGATGCCTCTATTTAGGAATGATTTTTCAGTCCCTCCTCAACTTCTCCATAACATTTCCAGGAAAAGGCCTTTCCTTTCTACTCAGTCTTGCAGATTTCATATGTATATGTATGTATCCACCTTAAATTGTTTTTCCCACAGAACTGCACAAGTATTTAGTTGCTTCAAAGAGAATTCAGTAGGAACCGAGTAGATTATGAGTTTGCTTATGAGCACTTTTGACACGGGGGAATTCTTGCAGATACACCCATCTCAACTCCTTTTTTTAAGCCCCCACTATAATTGAGAAACCTACCTGCAAAGTTGTGTCAGGTCAGCAAACATGGCAGATATGCTACAGAGTTGATGGATTCTGCCTGTGGAGGCGAATGGATAAACTGAACAGATGGGATCAAAGACTACTATGAAAGGCAAAACTCTCAGCGTGCAAGTTCAAGCTGATGAAACAAAATCATCTGCCCTCGGACTGGAGAATCTTTTAATAAATGGCATTCTGCAAGAAAACAGGATGCAAGGGAGCATAGAAATAAAATGTCTAAAAACTAAAAAACAGCCAACTGATGTTTCAAAATTCACATGCAACATGATTCCTGCCTTGATTCAAAACCCGCTGACCTTTTGCGTAAAAATATGTCAGCTTCTGTCTTTGAAACGGCCACCCCCTGCACTCACACCTGCTCAGGCTTGGTATCTGAAGGGGTGACCGTGTTTCCCCTTTTCTGAATCAGTTCACAGAAATCATTTGATTTGTATTCTTCAAGGCCTAAATTATTCATCAGTGAACTGACAAAAAGAATTTCATTAGGACAAAAACACATGTTGGTTCATCTCCATCAAAGACACTCGGGTCTTGCTTTGTGAACATAAGAGTGTTCTGGAATTCCTCTGACGTATGTCTATGCATAATACTTAGATTTAAATGTTGATTAATTAAAAAACCCAAGATACCTACCTTAGTCATCTCGTCAGCTTTATGGTTTTAATTTTGCTACACACTGGCATGAAAAGAAAGAAATCTAAATAAGAAATTAAAAGGTCAAATTACCTATTATAAGTAAGAAAGCATACGTCAGCCTCACTGAGGGGATTAATATCCATGGTAAATTTGGCTTCAAAGGTTTGGTCTTTCCTGTAAGGGAAATTCCTACTTCTAATGCAGGAACACAGATGTCTTATTGCATGAGATCAGTAGTCTTATTTGGCCATGGACCCATTATTTGACCATTATTCGTGGCTGGAAAGGTGTCTGGTGAAAAAAGGCCCTGGGGGTATTTAAAAGACGTGTAGGTGTGGCACTTCAGGATATGGTTCAGTGGAGGACTTGGCAGAGTCAGGTTTATGGTTGGACTCGATGTTCTTAAAGGTCTTTTCCAGCCTAAATGATTCCGTGATTTGGTTCTTGAAACATAAAGGGAAAGAGAAAGAATTCTACACTAGAAAATTCTTGGCTGCCCTGCTCACATATCGCAAATCACAAAGATCAGTACAGCAGAAAAAACTCAAAAATATTATTTTACTGCGCTCCGGTTATTTAGGGTTTAATGTATATATAAAAGTATTAACTTATCGACTTGGATAATATCTTGTAGCAGTGAGCTCACAAGCTGAAAAGATTTTGTTTGCTTTAACTTGTTAGTTTTCTATGGATGCTCTCTTTTTGGCATTCTGGCAAAGGCTGGTTCACAAATAAGAAAACGTTATCACCATTAGGCAAGTATATTAGTCGAGTTTTTAGACTGCCTACTAAAATGTTAATCTTTCTTTTCGCTTGTGCTGATATACAAGCTTCCTCCAAAGAAAATATGACACTTCTCTTTTTCTGGGTTGAAACCTGAAGTTCAGAACAGTGATATGAGATTTCAAAGTTCAGAAAATTTTGTTACAGTGACAAATAACAGATCAAATATAACCAGAGAGCATTTTGGAATTCATTTGCCTTGCAGAAATGCCCATGGGAGGAGAGATTGGTAACCGCTCTTGGATACCATAGTAAAGCAACTCTTCAGCAATTGTGATGCCGTACAGAGTCACCAGTTTTCTCAAATAAAATGTTCTAAAATGTTACGCTACAGAAATCTTACTGGATGCCTGCACAGTAGCCACAGCCACCTCTGCTGTTTCAGTCCTGGGTTTGGCCACGTTGCATCCATTACCCATATTTATGTATACGCTGTATATTAATTTCATTAGGTAGCAGGAAACCACATTTGCTGTGGTAAAAAACATACTGAAAAAGCACACAGATGTAACTGCACTTGTTCATCCTCTGAAACTTGTAAGAGACAGGAATGGAGCACAGAGTAACTCCCAGGGATGAATGTCACTCTGAACGCAGGTTTTCTGCTCTTTCTCTGGCAATGGTTTCAAATCCCTTCCTATGGGGCTACATATTCTTCTTCTCTGTTGGATGGGCACCAGTTCCCTTACGTTGATATCAACCTGCTTTGAGGCTCACACAGATATAATGATTCCAATACTGCTTGTAGTGTCTAACAGGAGCAATGATGTCCTTTTGAAATGGAAATACACTTCTAAGGACAGTTTAAACTACTGAATCCGTTGTACTTTGATCACTGGTTGGGCTTGACAGATTACCTGTGTAAATGCTGCTCAATACATAAATATATATGAGTAAGATAAATTCTGTTATTATTATTTTTACTTGGTTTTGTAAATGTGTTTCAGGGACAAATGAGCAGCTTTCCATCTTACTAAAAATCACTGAACAGAAAAGATACAGTAGTGGAGTAAAGCATTATTTTGGCAGAAGTAGCGTTGTCTCTGACAATATCTACTCCCCAAAGTTTAAAAGGAAGATGTGAACATCACTCAGTACATTTAGCTCTCAAACCTGTATCACTGGTATTCTTGGGAGATGAAGCACAAAATTGTATTTCAAACCCCGTAAGAACACTATACAGCCCTGTCTAAAACTTATTCTCCTCTTGGTTACACAACATAGTCCCATACTGACTAAAAATTTGGGGTCACATTCACTGAAGTTCTACATTTTCTATGACAGTGATTTCTAAGCACTTCTTTTCCAATATTATGTTCAACATCATAAAAACATGGATGATACCAGGCAGACACCAAACAGCTGAAAACAGGTTAGCCAGAGCTTTGTAATTCTCAGACATACCCTTTTGTATCCTCAGATCCGAAAGTAATTCTCAGACATACCCTTTTGTATCCTCAGATCACATACAGACAGAAAATGAATGAAAACCAGGAGATATCCCAAAAGCAGACTGATGAACAGAGCATCACAACCTTTTCTCTCCCCCATTCAAATAGAAAAACAGAAATTCCTTTTACAGCTAATGTTTTAATGTTGCACAAGAAATTTTCTTCCTCAGGGGCAAGATCGTACTTAAATTCTACTGAACTAATAATGCATTCTTTGGTACTACTCGTCCTCTTCTTTTTGTACAAATCTTAAAAGTACTGACAGCCTTCAGTACATTCTTCACGGGGAAGCCTTGGTCAGCGCCTTAATTCAGTAAAGGTCTCATACCACATTCACATTGCCAGTAATCAAATATCAAAACTTATTTTTAAGGCCTTAACACTGCTCCGTGTGAACTTTCCAAGAACTCAGACAGCTCTTCCTGCCACTTCATGCATAAATTATCCCATCAAAGAGCTGGTGTTTATTCTGAGCTCTTTGAAATTCTAATCACTTGTACACACCTCCTCAGGCCAGTCTGTGCTTTGAAATTTGGATTACTTACAATTGGGCTATTCATAACGTAAGGCTATAGAATGCGACTTGCCACCCATTTACAAGCCTCTGAACATCCAACATATCATCAAGGATTTCTAATTGACACACTTCTATTCTTCAAAATTATTTTCCCAGTGTAAGTTTAATATCAACTATTTAAATCACAGCACGGTTAAAAATTGTTTCAAGAGAGTGTGAAACACATGCGAGTGTAATGTTAAGTTAGTCTTTCTAAGCGTTACTTAAAAAACCACTTGCAGTATTTACTTATTTGCTGTGAATTCTGGCTATGTAGGTTGAGAAGCTTCCATTATATCCGAGTTCTGGCAGAAAGCGGTCGGCTAAATTGTTTATTCCAAATGACATTTCATCCTACACCATTAAACTGTAAAAAGAAGTTATTGCCAAGAATGATACAAACTCAGTCATACACGGTTTTTGAGACCTGAGAGAGACATCTCAGAGCTTTTGTTAGGCAGTTTCCTGCAGACTGACAGAAGAATGATTTCACACTGAAGGTCATCAACAGCTCTCGGGAGATTCCCTCCACCCTTCTCCTGGTATAAAGGACAGTGACTTCATACTGGCACCTGTATAAAGTGGTAATTTGTGACTAAAGCATTTTCAGTTGTGTTCGTCTACACTGTTATTCCTGACAGCTACAAACAAATCACCAAAATTTTTATCGACACACGAAGGAAATCAGTAGTAGTCCTTCAACGCACCAGGTGCAAATTTGAGTGAAATTCCAAGTCCTTGTAAACCAGTGAAAACGTTTTTTTAAAAATAACTTTGCTGCAATTCCTCTTGCAATTAGGTGCTATATTGTCTCTATTTCATGATTTTGAATATGGTACCAAAAAAAAAATATATAAAAAAATCACTGGAGGTATACCTAATAGACTGTATCCGATATCCTTTAAGAGAATAGGACACTCCTAAATTCAGCCTGCAATGTAGTAGAGGCAGCTTCCTCCAGGTTCTCTTCTGCACTCCCAAGGTATTTCTCAGCATTCTTCTGGTTTTGTCATGGTCTGAAGATTTTGGTAGAAAGGAAATGACTGCCTCTGTTATTGATGTGAATATGTCAAGACTGTATCTTTACAAACATTCAGTTCCTGGGAGTTCCTAGTACTTTACTCCAGCAGGAGTGAGAAAGAATAGAGAAAAACTACACACTTCTATCCTTTCAGTCTCTTATCATGTATGTTTGAAGTTTCATTATTCTAGGTTTACATTTTGTGACTTGTACAAATTGAACAGAAATAGTAAATTACAGAGAACGGCAAAAAATGCACAGACACACCTCCATTTTTATGTTCCACAGGACAAATTCACACAGCTTTCCTGAGCAGCTTCTAAGCTCAGATGATGAAGGGTGAAAACATTTTACAGGACTGTATTCTACCCTATGAGAAAGAGTACTGAAAAACAGAGTATTAACAATAATTATCCTTCACGAGAGTATATTCCTTGCCTTCACAAACACCTATCAGTGAGACACATGACAGTGGGAGTTCTGGCAGAGCAATAAGGTATACAAGACCGCATAAAGGGAAATAGTAAATGTACTGGCAAGAAGCCCGGTGGGTTTAATCATATTTTTGCACTTGTGTAGTGTTTACATAACCAAATGTGGAGATAATGACAGAGAACCCCCCTCTTTCCCATTATATGAGTATTCACATTATATGAGTATTCACACAGCTTACAGTATTTCACTTACGGATTACCCACCCGCTACTGTGTACCATCAAACACTGCCTGGACTCTCTGTGTCTTAGACACACCTCCACCGGGTGAGTTCCTTACAGTACGGAACAAACCACCAGTCCCGTGCACAGTAAGTTTTTGCATTACTTACGACTTACCTACTTCCATAAACAGCATTCCATAGATTCAGTCAATAACTCAGTGATAAAAATTAAAGTGAAAAAGCAAAAAATCTGTGGTTAATAATTACTGGATCGCTTACAGCAAAGAGATTCCTCGTGAAAATTTCTGTGAATTTTAATCAAACAGCAGAACAAGGAAGAGTGCTCTTATCGTTGCTATGAACTATACTTCCTGAATGTAACTGAGAAATAAGATTTAGGGTGGTTTCTTTAATAGGATGTCAGATTTTCCCCCATATATATTTATATAATTTTATTCTTCTTTTTTCTTTTTATTTTCATTTCAATGGAGTTGTGGAAACTTTCACCAGCGGAGGATCTGATGCAAGGTCAAATATACAGTTAGGCTTTTAGTTCTAAAGGAAGTTGAATTTGATACATAGCACAATCAGGAACTGGAGGAAGTATCTGAATAGGGTGCCATCATTAGAGAGGCCCTTAGCAAGAGCATGCTAGGACAGGTTACAGGATAACCGTAAGGCAGACTGTGGCTCACTTCACAAAAGATGCACTTCATTCCCGTGATTGACATAGTGCTGAACATGTGGATAAAAAGGGCGCTGATGCTTTTGTTGCTTGGATCAAGCATCCTGTCTGAGGAAAAAAAAAAAAAAAAAAAAAACACACAACCACGTGGCTTCTTTGGCCTACCTTTAAAACTTAACTCAGATATATGACTGGAAATGGGAGGTATCTTCTGCAATCTTACAACATAATACAAATCAACCTAACTAGGCTTTCATTTATTCTGCCAAGACCTACTGTTCTCTAAGTCTATAATCTTATAGCTTGTCACAAAAGACATACAGATTTTTTTAAAGTAAGTTAAGGTAGCATTATTATTTAGGCTCGTCTGCTTAAAAAAAAAAAAAAAAAAAATATCCCTGCCTATTCCTGCTCTTTCTCTGATTAAATATGAACACTTATGTGAGACAGGCAATGATGGAAGATAGACCACAGCAGTTAAGGGCAATATACATTAATGTAAAAATGAGATTTGTCAGGAGATGATCTAAATACCTTTCAGACATTAGTCAGAAAATACAGAACTATGGGAAGATTAAGGCCATAGTCCTGCAAAGCCCCAGTTTTGCAGAGAATTTCGCCCATAGAGAGTTTAGAGGATTGTCCTAGAGGATGATTTCTCTTTGATTCCAAATCCATTATCTGACAGAACAGTTAAATAGGTCAGCTTATACCACCCATCAGGCAATAGGGGTTTTTATTTAAAAAGTAAAAAGATGCATATTTCCATTAAAGCTTATTACTATGCAGCATTACAAGTTTATTTTCATGCCTTTATTAGCTCAGTGTCAAGCTTAAAATGTAGTTTTACACAAAAGATTAAACAAGGGTGAACGAAGTTAACAATACTGCAAGAGCAAGGAGCTTATCTATGTTCCCACTAAGGTTCTGATGGGGCATCACTATGCACAGACGAACTCTGGAGCTCAGTCTAGCTAGATATTGCTCCGCAGATAGAATAAAGGGCATTTTTGAATGTTCCAACTGCACTTTCCTTTTTTCTTTTTTTTTTTTTTTTCCAGCAAAGTCCCTACCATTTTTCTGTAGAGAAAGAGACTTAGGAATGTAGTTCAAGGGTTTGCCCCAAGTATTAAGCCTGCGCAGTATTTTCATTTGTGATTTGGGATTTTAACCTCTTGACCTACTGACAATAAAGTAATTGAGTAAGCAGCTCGCAACCCATTTGAACTCGGGACATTCCAACCCTGCGAATATCATCCAGATACTTAGCACAAAATACTAAAGCAGAGCAGCATGCTGGAAAAGCCCAGCATCACAAGACCATTCTCAGTGTCTGAAACCAGTGAGAGTCCTTCCCAACAAATTTTTTGGACTTTGAAGCATGCTTCACACTAAGGGCAACAAGAAGAGGTCATAACTCACTCTTTCATGTGATCTAAATCTACATATTCCAAAAGACCATTTTAATGGAATGAAACCATAGGGAACGTGCAACCACATTTCCTTAAAATAAATTAAAAATTTACCATTTACTTCAAAAAGTGAATTATTACAATAAAATATCCCTACAAAGAAAAGTAATTTCCAATCAACCACAGGTTTACGGAATGAGAACTAAAAAAGTTAAACCCCCGCTTTCTCCCCCTGATGAAGTTCACTCCAGATAGATCTGTTTTTACACATGGCTGCAACTGAAAAACATTTATCAGGGGTGCCTGCTGAAGAAACCAGAACCTTAAATCTTCAAGAACAAAAATAAATCTAATGAAAATTAATTTTTTGCTAAAATATGTAGAATATTAGAATGAACTCACAGTAAGGGTCTCTTTCTTCACTGAGGCACAAGCAACTCTGTGTTTCCAATGAGCTTAATGGAAGCTCATCAGAAGTCACAACCAATTAACTGCCAAACTACCAGATCCTCTGTTGCTTCATAATCCCATTTACAACCCCATACTGCTCTACAAATTCACAATTAAAAGAAAACATCCCTTGTAGTAGCCTAAATTTTTATGTAAGTTTTTCAAGAAAGAATTTTATCAGAATGTTAATAAACTTCAAAGTTGAAAACAACACTGTGCACAACTCATTCAGAAAACAAAACTAAATTATAAGCAAAATTGAGGGACACATGGCTTATACTATGCTGTTTTAACTAAGCTGAAGTACTAATTTCATTACATTATTGCTTACACACCAAAGTCACAGATTGGCAACATGTCAGTTCTTAATACAGCTGAGCATATTCACTCTGCGTTCCTTAACTATGTTTTTGTGGCTGTAAAATGAAAGGAGAGAATTCTCCCCCAGTGGGGCAGAAAAGAGTTGTAGAGGTTGTTTAAATGCACTCAAGAGGAAAGATGAGTCACGCAGAGAGGACCTAACACTGCTTTCTCCTCCTGTCGATATGTACAAACTGGGCATCCGCGTACACTGAGGTGGGTGTGATGAACTGAGTATCATTTCTGAACTAGTCTCCTTTCCAGTGAAATGATTCAAGCTTACAGGGTGTATACACAGGTATGTACGTGTGTGTGTGTATATATACACACAAATGCACATAAATATATTATAGGCTGTAGCTTTCTGGGTATGCCTGGGCATTTTCATGCGGTAGATTTTCCACACAAATGAGACCACTCTCTCCTTTAGCAGCTCCTCTCCTCTTTCATTATAGCTGAGATATTATTCCCTTTCCACTCAAAGCTCTCCAGCTGCCATAGCCTCCCTGTCTCCTTTCACGTTAGGGTGCTGCCCTTTTCCACGGCGCCACCCCCCCGGCTGAGTCCATGACCAGAGCCAGGGCAACCAGCAGGGCTCAGATCCAGCCATCCCCTTCTGGAGTGTCCCTCCTTCCTCGTTCAGCTTCTGCTCTGCCTCCAGCCTGCAGCAGTCGTTTCTGGCTGAAATCACCAGAGATTTATCTAGCTAATGAACACCACTTGCTTCAATTCCTACCAGGATTTTTTGGGGAATTCACTAATGACTGTCTCCAGACATCTTTAAAAGGCAACGTGACTCCCACCCTGCATTCGCTCCCCAACTGAAGCATTTTAACTAGAAACTCGATGCAAATAGTCTAAACTGAAACAACCCCATGCATCCTCACTGCCAAAGGCCAGAGTCAGGGGCCTCTGCCCACTGCGCTCTGAATATAACTCAACATTTTCCTCAAAAAAGACAGATCTTTTACTCATAAAGCATAAACCCATGCTTGCAGAAGTGAAAGTTCAAAATTAAAACTATTTTACAGAACAGAACCTAAAAAAATGGCTTGCTTTGTTTTTAATAATCTGGTAAAAATTTTAGTGTTCCAAGAGTTGAGAGACTACCTTGCCGGAGAGAAAAAAATTACTTAATCAGATCTAGCAGCCTACCTCTGGCAACAGCCCGCACTTAAAACTTCTAATGATCAGGAGGAAAGAGCAGCTTATCTAGCCAGTTGCACTAAGTTACATTGCAGAATATCTTCATAATCCTAGCAAGAAATCCATTCATACCCTGAAGCATTAGGATTGATATCCCTTGAAATTTTGAATCTTGACAGAATACTGACAAATGACTTTTTTGTTATTTTGGAGTTTCGAATATTAAGTTTAAATAAGAGTCGCTAATACAAAATTTGGTCACATTGCTCCTTCTCAGTAATACCCTTTTTCATTTTTAGGGGAAAAAAAATCTAAACACTAGTGCTTAGAATCCTTTAAATCTAAAAAACCCAACCAGCTATTTTTTTCAAGATGGCCCATATCAGTGATGCCTTCCTCCAGTAAACACCTTCAAATGTAAAAACAGACAAACAAACAAACAACCCCAACAAAACTGTTTTTAGCCATTAGTTCAAAGGAGAAAGGACGAAAAACTGGAATATTTCAAAATCCTACAGAATGCAGACCAGTCTGTTAGAATCCCACGTATCCACTACCTAGTCTTCATTAACTGTTGGGGTGTGAAGGAGAGAGATAAAGTCCTTTCTGGTGTAATACAAGAGGAACCCATGTAAGTTAATGTGTGCTGCAGCCTTTACAGCTGAGAAAGCTGTCACCATACAAGATGCAAACACAGCGTGAAATTCTTTTGCCTTCCAAAGTGAATAGAAATTTGGCCTGGTTTTAGTCACAGACATATATAGAAGGTTTGGTTTTGATTGCTTTTTTCCCTTATCCAAATCGTCTTCCTTGCTCATTTTAACCAAGAGACTATAGACTTTTAACCTCAATGCAAACCAAGCAAAAAATTTTTTTGGTTTCTATAATGGCCATATCTGGGAATGCCATCCCCAGATTCCCTTTGAAACAACAGCCTTTACTCCAGAACACTACGGTCTTAAGTACAGACTGAAAGCAAGAGCTACTCAAGAGAGACAGGGTGGGAGAAGTGAAAGACAACAAAACAAATTGGGTTTGGCAGAAAAACAGAAGCCTCAATTTGTCATTTGCCTAAGCAATAAAGGACGGCAGTGATAACTCATAAGGAAGGCTTGAAAGGCAGATAAGGACTGACTGGGAGTGCTGCTGCGGCACGGGAGAGCCATCAGTCCCCGATTAGTCGGGGAGTTTGCAGACCCCAAGGTGTAACTGAGCAATTTTCTTAATCTTGGTGATTTCGGATATATTTTCATTGCTGTCTCAACTCATATGTCTACAAGTGTTCATGTCCCGCTTTATCTCCTTTCACACATAAAATCCTTAAGCGTGCATTTATTTGTCCTTTGCACCCAGTCCCTTTCACAGGTGGGAATATATTTCAAACCTGAGCTGTGCTACAGGTTTATCTTTCACTGATATCCAAAACCAACTTGGTAAGCACTCCACGAGACTAGAAAAATCATTAATCACAGGTTGTCTGGCCATTCATGGAAAGGCTCAGAGACACTAACTGGAATAACCGAACCCCTGGTTCTGCACTCCTGTGTGAACTTTCAGCCCTAAAGCATTAAATCCACAAGTATCACACTTCCAGTTAACTGTGCAGTGCAAGCAGTAAGCACTTAAACCAGCACCGTTTTAAGAATAGCTGCTCAAGTATGACCCTCCTACAGAAAAGTTTTTGGCCCTCACTCAGCATAAAAATTCTCAATACACACACTACCCCTCAGCACCCTGTGATTATAAATATAGAGACATTATGAACAAGTAACGTCAATGACTTTTCACAGTCTTTCAGTGCTACCTCCGCCTCTTTGCATCATCCCTGGCTGCGTTCTGTCTAAATTAAGGTCTGACTCCGCAAACGGTCATTGAAAGAAGGCTCTGTTGAGTGCAGCAGTCCTGGATGGCAATACCCGGCGGTCGGACCTTCTCAGTCTTAATTTCTGCCTGTGCAGAACAGGAGGAATGCCAAATACCAAGTAAAGAGAAGTCTGTTCTGAAGCAGACAAAGCCAATAACCAAGCTACTATGAAAGAAATTCAGGCCTTCCACCAACATGTTCTGGGATTCCCGGTAGATTCATACTGCTGTCTTGGCCCGTGTGCTAAGCAAAGAGGTATTGCTCTTGGCAGAAAGGGGCTGATAAGCAAAGCCCAAACTGCGCCCCAGCTGCAGCTGAGCATAACGCAACTATTCCAGTTCAGTGCGAAGTCAAAAGGTGACCATTGAAAGCAACAGCACTGAAAACAGCTGAGCATCCAAACCTAGAAACCAATGCAGAATGCACCTCCAAAGCGCTTTTACATACGCGACCTGAACTTCATAATCATCACCCAAATTCGAAACGGGTGGTGATCCGCTTTGATGACATTACAGCAAGTTATGCCAGCTGGGAATCCGCTCCACTGCAGCTATGTGTTTTGTAATTACCAAGTCAGAATCTGTGATACATTAAGGTTGTTTTGCAGCGCTTCTGCCATACTGTTCTCTTTATGATGCACGATTTTCATTACTCAGTGCCTATGATTTCAACATATGTTTATGGGAACAGCCTGCTATTTATTACACTCAAAGCAGTGTCTCATGCTGCACATCACTGTGACAGGCAATTAGTTCCCACTGAGTAATTAATTATTAATACAAATATTTATTTAAGAACTATTCCTAGTAAAAGTTATAATTATTTTTACTCCAAAAATATAAATAACGCACGCAATTACTGCCATTTTGTTTTTAAAATATTACCTATGCAGCCACTCTAAAAAATGAGTGCATCAGTAAAACAGCATCTCTTGAATAAAGACAAAGAGCTACCCGTTTCTTGTTCAGGTAGTAAAGCCAGTGGGTGATTCCAGGCCTCCTTGAGGAAGGCAAGCAAGGACCGAGGAGGGGAAAGAATTGTTCTGGCAAGTCCAGGCGGAACAGTGGAAAGGGATGTGCAATGAAAAATTAAGAAACTTCCGCAGTCTCAAAATTATACTGAATATACCTCAGCTGCACACAAAATACTCAAGTGCGGGAGCAAAGCAGAGCCATCACGGGCGCCGGGGTGCTGCCAGGTCACGGCAGGAGGACGCGCAGGGGCGGAACCAAGCTCTCCTCCGGCGAGCCAGGGGCGAGGAGCGCCGTCTCTCTGCGGGCGCTGCTGGAAGGCGGCAGAAAACCGCTCCAAGGCCTCAGGCTCAAAATCCATTTGAATGCCAAGTCTGGCAACCGACCTTAAAACATTTAGCACTAAGGCAGGCGAGAAATATAACAGCCGGGGGAGGAGGTTAGGAGTCGGCTCCCTCCCTGCTCAGCGCCCGCTCTGCGCTAAGGGTGGCTCATAAAGCAACCCAGCACACACGCGGCAGGTTGGCAGCGGGAGACACACAGAGGGAGGCAGAGCTCATCTTAACCACGCGGAACAAAAGCAACACAATTTCAGCACAGTTCCAGAAGTCAAATTCTCCATCTTTTAACCCGAGTTCGATAGTAGAAACGGGAGAGAAAATTACTCTTGATTCAGATGGGCGTAAGCGGAAGAAAAATGGGTGCGGATAACTGATCAAAGGTTCTTTATATCTTTTTTTTCATGAGAAGTAGGCTTTTGAAGGAAATTAATAATGTTGATGAAATTTTCCTTCCTTCTGAATCTTCAGTTGGAAAAAACAAGACTTTTTTAAAGGTTTCAGGTTAACTAAAATTTCGGGGAAAAAATATTTATTTTTGTTCAAAACTATTTGCAAAACACCCAAAGAACACAATATTTGCAGACCTGTAACATGCAAAAAATATTCCGTTGCCGTGTCATAATTTTCTTCTTCTAGCACACAAGCAAACGTATATCTTTTGAAATTTCCTACAAAACAACTGTCATTTTTAACGCCTTTGGTTGGAGGGCAATTTGTAGACTTACAGCCTTTCAAATGAGCAGATGTTCTGTTTTCCAGGGAGAAATCATACGGATATTAGAGTAGCTACAGAGGGATAAACTGTTTGTACATAGGCCTGGCTTCTCATCCCCATCTCTGTGCCAGTCTCCTCTTTCAAGGGCTGGGCCGCAGTGATTGAGAAAGCAAAGATGCCAGACGTACCTTCTCTTTATTGACGATAAACACCACAGAATAGGATTGTGTGATAGGAACAGCTTAACTTTTTCCCTTTTGGTTTGCCAACAACTACAGCAAAAGTGGCTGAGCCCACATCTGGAAAAACCACAGGATCATCTTATTCACGGGAAGGAGCCATAGTGTACCTATGAAGTAGTGGAAGCTATTCCTTCTGAACAACTATCTGAATATCTTTACCCTTTTTGCACGTAAAACCAAAATAAAATAAAATGAAACGAAGTCAAATGCCTCCCTGCAGACGTTGTACGCTAATTACATACAGCCTCACTTCTCATCAATACATATTCTTTACAAGCACTATCAAACTGACAGCACTTCTACAGAAGACAGATCTCCTGTGTTATGCTATAGCAATGGTGCTTTAAACGACTCCAGAGCAAGTATTTACACCTCCACTGCAAACGTCTGCATGGCTAAAACCACGCAGAGATGTTTAAGCGCTTGTGAATAGGTGCAAAAATATGTTTTGAGAATTTCTAAGCAAGATTAGACGAGCTATCTGACAAGTCATGTGGAACAATGATCGTGGCGTGCCCTGAATTTCAAGAGGTCAATCTAAACTATCTATCAAGGTTATCCCTCTAAATGAATTGTCTAAATAAAGAGACAAAAAGGCTGTCATTACTAAAAGTGTGATGGTTAAGAAAAATCCTTTAAATTTGAGTGACTTATTTTCTTTTACTGTAACAGGAACAAACTAATGCTGCTTCACTTCTAAACAGGCAAATCTTTCCCCTTCATTCAGGAAAGGTTTGACGCATCTTAGCTAACATACAATCTTAACATTCAGCTTTGCAGAATTTCCCCGTATGGACACAGGAATCCGTACCTCACCGCACCACCTCTCTCTCACTGGGGGGCATAGAGGAAATAAAACTGAAAACATTGTTCAAAAAGTGGGTGTTTCCTAAGGTCTTGCACAAAATTTGATGATACGTATCATCCCACATGTCTGGGAACCAAGCTCAGCAGAGGAATTCCAGTGGACTCCAACATAAGCATTATGAAATAACGCCATCCTACAATGTGCTCCTTTAGTTCATATTTAAATATATTTTGCACTCATTTTCTTCTTTCCACCATGAGCATTAAAAAGCTATACCTCCAGGTAGGTGAAAAAGCAAACTACGGGACAAGAATCAAAGCAGAACATAACCTGCACAGACAATAGCATTTGGCAGTGCTCACCTGACTTGGAATAGGAACCTTCCTCTTAAAAAACCCGCAGGTTTCAAATTACCTAGGAAATCTGACTCATCTCTCAGTAACTTTAGCTGTCAATTGTCTTTGAAAAATCACAGTTACCAACTGTGATTGAGCTACCACTTAAATAAAAAATAAATCAATAGGGGCCAAGTGCTACTCTAAGATCATATTTACTTCATTGTTGAAAACTCCTTTAATATTTCTTGAGTTCCTCTTTCTTCTGCTGCCGGTGTGTCACAGAAATCACCCTGGCATTGTTGAAAGGTCAAGTTCATTTTAGGAAACCCAAGAAGCAAGCAGCTACAGGCTCCCCTGCTGCTCTGCATGACTTTCTTCTGTTCTCCTTTAAAAAAAAAAAAAAACACATTATTCTATAAAAGTAAAATAAAAATTGTAGTAACCCTACAATTACTAGCTTTGTATGATGGTGTAGCGCACATATTCTCTACCTATGGTGTGCCACAGAAGAAAAAAGTATAGCGATATACTTCAGCTCTGATGAGTTTCTGCTGTCAAGTGTGTCTTTAATTCCAGGAGAGACAACTTTTATTACCAATTATTTTTGTCCCAGGAGCTATTTTACCACATGGGAAAATAGATATGCCATATTTATTTCTTATTCAGCTTCCATCACTTCTGAAAGTAAGACTTATATTTTTCCCCTTGTCTACAATAAAACCAGACATTTTAAAACAACTTTTGTTTTTCCAAAGCACCATTCTCCAGATGTTTTTTTGAGCAATTCCATTTTCATAGTCACCTTGGACAAATAATGCCAAGCCAAATGTTTTTAGTACTTTGAGTAAATTAAAACCGAATTATTTAGGAGAGCTCAGGAGGAAGGGAACAGGAATTCATTAATTAATTTTGACTTAAGTGATTTGTGAGTGGTTAAATCAAATGACAGCAGCTTGGAGCCACAGGCTACCAGCTGAGCTAGATACAACAGGAGGAAGCTGAATCAAAACTGTTGAAGCAGCAAAATAAAATGCAGCCAGTGGCACTCTAGAGCAGAGTCCCCGTACATGACAATCCCTGTTTGCGACCCAAGGTTGTAAGCTTTCTAACCAGCACTAAGCAGAAGACTTAAACGCACGTTTGAAGGCTGCATACCAATAAATCCAAGGCAATCAGGCACCAGCTAGGAGACTCCACTTGTCTACCCGGGTGCTGTGCAGGTGCTTGTGATTCCAGCAAGCTCAGTGAACAGGAGCGAGCTGTGAGTGCGCATATCCAAATGGGGTATTTGCGTTCTACCTTTAGAACTTGACAATCTGCCAAGGAAGTGAGCGAACATTACTTTTCCAAACTTGGTAGGTTTGCCAACCTCAGATCATAACATAATTCAAAAAATTAACTTATGAGAAAATAAATCAGAGACATAAAAGGTCTAATTTTATACACACAAACTTTTATGGAGATAAGAAGTACTGTTATCATTTGTCAGCACGGACTTTCAACCTTTCAAGCACTTCTTGCCTATTATTTGCAGGTTAATCATTTAGGTCTGCATCTCAAAAAACATGCCTACATCATAATGAAAATAAAATTCAGACTCTTTCCAGATGCTTCAGAGGAATAATGAAAACATTTCAAATACAGGCTTTGGGAGAACACTTCAATCCCTTTCTCAAAAATAACTCCACAGCAAGAACCGGAGGTATCTGGTAGGCGTTTGACTAAAGTGGGATTCATCGACCTAAGGAAGGTCTTATGAATCTTATAAAGAATTCCTTTCCCAGCAGAAATGAATACAAGAAAGTTACAACTGGTCTCTCCTTTGCCCTGAAAAACTCCTCTTACTTCATGTCAATTTTCATGAGAACACTTACAGATTTAATTTGTCATTGTAGTTGCTAATAGTCAAAGTCACTGGTGAGGAAGGAAGAAATTTTGTGTAACTCGGTTTGTTTAAAAAAAACCAACACAAAACTAAACAAAAAAACAACCGACCAAACAAACAAAAAGGCCCCCCAAACCTTCCATTAAAAAAAGGATACTGATACAGGAACATCTTTTTTTAGGGTTATCCAGAGAAAAAAAAAAAAAATACAAGCAGTCCTCCAACCAAATATGCTAAGTCAGGTAGAACTCAAGTATTCGTAGTCCTCCCTGAAATCAATGCAGGTCTCTGCTTAACTTTGCTCACGTGATTTATACTTAGAGCAACAGAGCAAAGAGCATCACCCACCACCAATGAGCCTGAGAATTTTAACAGCTTTCTAGTATGTGCCAGTCTCCCCTTACATACAGAGTCTAGAAAGGGGACAGAAGGTTAAATCTAGCAGCAACAATGTGAAAAAACAGCACCATTGCTTAAAGCAGCTCTTTACAGGCAATTCGCTATCAGAGATGAGACAATTTGAAAAATGTTTTTACATTTCTTTTTTAACATTTCTTCTCTGAATGTTGGTTATAACTCAAACATTAGGTCACCACTAAATACGGAGTTTATTGTCTAAGGTTCCTAAATGGTGAGCTTCTTATTAGTAATAGCAAATACATAGAACGGACAGGTAGGACCTTTCTTGAAAGCTTTGATCTCCCCATTAACGCTATGGGAAAAGATACAAATGTGATCAAGTAAGGTAGATGGTACTTAATGAGAAGAATGAAGTCTAACATTTAAATATGTTTATCAGATGCAGACAACGCATTCGGAAATCTTAAACTTTCAGTTCTGAGAATTAGCTATGCTTTAATAGCATTCAGGGAAACAGTGAGCCAATGTAGAAGCTGTCTGTTGAGTCACTGAACATTGATTCAGTCTGAATGCATTCACCGCAATGTACGGAGCTACCAGTTGGGAATGAGTGGGAGTTCATTAACATACAGAGAAAGAAACAAGCATGCTGGTGCATTGTATCATCTGTTTCACAGCTTCATATTTTACCTATAGGAATCGTGGCAAATGCATAACTTTTAGGGGACCTTAGCAACAATCAGCAGTCACACTCTGTCTACAAAGAAAACAGCAAATTGGTTTAAAATCACTTCTTAGCATATGCAGTGAAAACCATTACATGCTGTCAACATGTTCAAGTCATTGTGCTAATGAGATGAGACAGGTTGTGTGCCAAAGAAAGCAGCATGTTTCTCAGCGGTGAGAAGTAATGAGTCCATTGACCAGGACAGAGAACCTGAATTCTCGGCTGTTCTCAAATGAGGCACTCCCTCATTTGGCAAGACACTCATCTCTGCGTTTAGGATTTCTGTTATATTTTAGGTTTGTGGGTTTTTTTTTTTAATCTGTGCTTGGCTGAAACAGAAGGGCATATTCTGACAGTTGGGGCAGAGATCGCATGCGCTCACCCCCACCAATGGGCTAAAATATCTAGCTAGGCTTTAAAGGTCAGTCATCTTACACTAAAGAGTGTCAATGATGATCTTGTGGCTGTTTGATCAACCACCTCAAGTATATTCTCTACTATTAAACAGCTAGCTTTGATAAAGAAAGCAGCCAACCAAACTTTGTAGGCAAGAAAAAAATGTAAATGTCCTTGAAGACTGTGACCCTTTCATGCTGTGATTAATTAAGCAATTACAAGTATGACTGGTCTTTTTAAAGATGTCATAAGATATGGCAACTTCCCGTTACCCAGAATAAATTAAGAAAATATCTTCAGTCCTTTTATAAAGGACCAGAGCTGCAGGACAAAATGTTACATGCCTCAGAAATTGGAGAAGTTTTCTGTTGTCAAATATCACTGCAAAGCAGGGTGAGTCAGATGGACATGCCAAAGTTCTGGTCATATATATTTTGATTATTTCTATATTGCAGCAGCAACTCATGTTGCTAGATCAATAGACTTCAGCACTAATGATTTTAGCCCTTCAACACGGAGCTGTACTGCCATAAACCCTAGAGTCTTCTCATCAGCAAAACCTACATGGAAGTCAACAGGAGGTTGCTCGCTCCTGAAACCTTTGACCCCAAATCTGATTAAATACAGGAGAGAATCAGACATGACAAAAGCTAAGAAACTTGTATAAAACTAAACAAAAAAAAAAAAAAAAAAAATAGGACTCTTCCAACGTAACAAATTTTCTTTAAACTGTCAGACTGAACAGATATTTATACCTCTTGGATATTCTCTCAGCTCTGGAAAAGATAACCCAAATCTCCTGTCACTTAGCTATTACATGAAGGCTCAGCAACCTTCACCTGACTTGAGAGGCTTTAGGCTTACATCAGGAAAATCGAACGCTAGCACTTTGTCCTGCTCTTGAGATATTTTGAAATTGTGACTTATCCCTCAGACCAAGCAGGAACACAATTCTGTCAAGCTATCTTTGGCCACTGACAGATAGGCTGAAGTATTTCAAGCTTTCTAAGTCACTCTTTTCTCACCATTATCTGTTGCAACAACAGTATGCCTCCAGAATATCTTTCAACGAAGAGAACCAGAATGAGAACAAGAGAAATGGAGTAATATGATCAACAGTTTAACCAAAATTTTATGTCAACCCCACTCCTCTTCCTAGTTATTTCCCTACGCTTACTGCAACTTTGAGAAGGAAAGCACTTATTCATCAGGAATTTCATATTTATTACCTCACCACCTGATTTAGTGATGTCCCACTGGAGCTTTGAAAATGCTAATTAATAAATTTACCAGGGAAAAAAAAATTGTTGTCCTTATTTCTGGCTTCCTACATAGCTTGGCAATAATCACTATTTCAGATAAGGCACAACTGTTCACAATTGATGATGAGGAATGATGAGGAAGGATAGAGTGAAAAAAAATCTTCACAATCTATTGTTTTTTATCATTTCATTTTGCAATAAGCGTTAAACAGTAAGTGCTTTATAGACTAAATATCAATTATGAAGAAGCAAAAAAATAAAAGGGCACGTCATTTAGAAAAATATTAATCAATGACACATATTTAGAATGAACACAATTAATCCATACATCCCACTTAGTCCAAAAATGTCACGCAACAAATTGCCTGACCATTTTTAAGGTAGGTGGTAGCATATTAACAATATGGATGTGCCAAGTTTACTGGAAACAATTCACTTACCTCACACAAGTGCTACTCTAGCCAGACCAGCACTTAGCATGTCAAATATCTATAACTATCTGATACACATAAATGGCTTAGGAAAATACACAGAGTGGAGTAATCAATTTTCAGGGGCAGAGAAGCATTCACTGTGGACAGCATTTTGCAGTCCTTATTGAAATGCATAGTTTTTCTATAGCTACTTGTACGGAAGAATATTTAGAACCTGTCTGAATGTACATAACAGGATTATCGCTTAAAAGTCCACAGGAAGTCATAACATGATACAGAAAAAACCTCACAAATACAAAACTAACATCTTCAGCTACCTGCATCCTTCATGCGACACGTTACAAGGTGCCACCATGAGCACTGATACTTCAGCTTCCCCTACACCATTACAAGTCTCTTGATTTTTTTATTTTGCAAGAGGAGCAGTACTCTCTATTTCCTGGTCCTTGCACCCCTTAAGAGAAACTATTCATCTTTCCTCTTAAAAACGTAACACGTTTCATCTCTCCATCCTGCAACACTTTATCACCACAAGAGACAGTTATCTGAAAGTGCTGTAAAATAAATGACAGCTCTCTTAGCTCTTTTGTTAACTACGTCGGAGTAAACGACAGCCAGTCCTGTGCGTACGGTTGAAGAACATACAGTTCTATTCTGCATACAGAGCTGGGAATCGGCACGTAATTAAAGGCATCTAAAGTTTGCTGGACGGTTTCAGTACAGAACACCTAAAACACAAATAGAAAATAGAAACTGTTCTGTACAGCATTTTAATACAAGTCACAATCCAAATTAGTTCATTAAATGCAAGCTGTGAAACAACTTTGATCTGTAAGTCGCTAGAGAAAAGGATAGTAAAGAAAAGCTGTGATAAACAACTAGATGTTCTAGTTTTCTCTCCTTAGAGCTCTCTCAGAAGAGATCCCACCATTCCTTTGGAAGTTCTTTTCTTCCTAACACCTAGTCCATGGATCTGTTCCTAACCATAGATAAAAGGACAAGTTTTCATTAGGGTGCAATTAGGCGTGCAACTCCATTACTATTAACAATGTAATGAAGAATAATAAGGCAGAAATAAGAACATTAACATTTTTTCGAGGTAACAGATCATTCTTAATGGAAACTGGGTGCCTTAATTCCCTGTACGTGGTAATACAAATGTAGCTCATTTTGCCAGTTCATGAGGAGAAAAAGGACAAACCTTAAAAAAAAAAAAAAAAAAAAAAAAAGCTCCATCCCACCCTGCCCACAATCAACTAAAGCAAGAATGAAATGTTGGCTTCTGAAAATCAGTGGGAATTTTCCTTCTACTTCACTTGGGGGAAACTTCACCTCATGACTACTTATTTACTGATTTCAAATATTTTAGCAAGTACGGATTTACATACAAATCTATACTATCCAGATACATACCAGAAATGTGAAAGTAATCTTGGTCATAGCTAAAATAAGACTTGATCCAATATAAAATAAAGAGCATGAGCATTTTTCTATTGACTTCAGGAGGTTTTTGGATGGAGTCCATTTGGAGACTGCCCACTGAGGAGGATTTCTATGCTAACCACAGTGTTTTCTTTGCCAGAGTAAGATAAAAAGGTATTTAAAATAATAGCTTTTTATCAATTTGAAAGCAAAATGTCTGGGCTCCAGCTCTGGAGTAGAACGGAAAGCTTTATTTTCTTTGTTATAACAAAACTCATACATTGTTACAAAAAAGCCCCCAAAAGCCCCCAAAAACCAAGAACACCACCCAACACACACCTTGTTATTAATACTGAAACAGGGAAGTTATTTTCTCTGTAATTATATTTTGATTTATGCATTTACCATATTTCCTACTGCGAAAGGTACTAATTCACAGCAGCTGCTATGAACCACAAGTTGACAACCTAACTAGAAATCTCACAAAATATTTGATTAGTTGTGCCTGGTGATAGAGATAGCCATTCGTCCAACAAAATTAAACAAAGCACCTTCAATCCAACCCTATGAGGGTTTTTTTTTGTGTGTGTGAACTCCAGCTGACCTAATGAAAAGCTTGATAGGAAAATCTAAGACGACAGAATTATGGGACATGATATGCTGGATTAGGACAATGCCCATAGATTTAACTGAGCATCAGCCACAGAGATCAGTAATAAGGCTTATAAAATCAGCATAAACCTGAACCAATAGAATCATACGTGTTGCAGGTAATCTCTCTCACACAAATTAGTTGAAGAATGGCTTTTTACAGGAAGTATGGGGGCTTTTAACAGTTTTGAACCACATCCTCTTTTATAATTCCAATTTGTATGGCTGCACAATTCTATTCTTGCTCTTCCTGTAAGTGGTCAATCCCTTTCCTGAAAAGCACCAAGCACTTGGCTTCAGTAATTGGAAACGACCTGTGTGAGGCTTATATGGAAAGCACAGGGGCCTCGTACTCCCGCTGCAACAAATATTTTCGAATCTATGCCAAAAAAAGAATTACACAGCTAAAGAAAGTGCATGTTGTGCTACTTATTAACAATGCTTTGGTTTTTATTGTTTATTTTTTTATCTAGTTTGCCTTGGCAAACTTGTTCGTCACTCTTCCCTTCATTCACATACATAGCATGCTGGACAGATTCTGAAATGGCTTTTCTTTATACCTTTTTTATGGCAAGATATCAACTGTTTTATTAAAAGGCTTCCATTTCAGCACGAATCTCAGAAAATACTGTGGAAAATAAGTATGTGCCAATGTCAATATGATTTTTTTAAGGTATTAAATGTCTATTTCTTTTCTCCTTATGCTCTTTTTATTGTTGCCATGACACTGAGGAATGTTAAATTGCCCTCTTGGACTGCTATGAAAGCTGGAATTGGGCATCTCGCAGCTTTCCTTTTGAGTTGCAGAACTCTAAAACGTGAAGGATGGATTCTCTGTCTGTTTTTCCATCTCTGCTGGAGACATGAGAGAAGATTTCAACCATACAGCTGTGGATCACTTTGAAA
The DNA here is from genome assembly GCF_965231255.1 of Vanellus vanellus. Taxonomy (NCBI): domain Eukaryota; kingdom Metazoa; phylum Chordata; class Aves; order Charadriiformes; family Charadriidae; genus Vanellus; species Vanellus vanellus. The sequence continues at coordinate 10,528,993 of NC_138915.1, read as the reverse complement.
ATCCTTCTGGCACATAGATTGCTGCATTTCGGTGTTTTTTCTCTAGGAAATATTCCTGTTATGTTCTCTGGGCATCAGTGCCTGTCCCCTCCTTTATTTTTATCTTTCTTTTTCCTTTTTAATAAAAGGTAAAAGGTGAAGTCAGTCATGACACAAGTCCCTTTAAAACAAAAAAAGAACTCCCTTGCTTCAGCTTTAGTTGTAGGAGTGCTGCAAGGAGAACGTGCCATACTGAGGTAAGAAAATTACTGCTGTACTATATATAGTGTGATTAGGTAAAAATCAGTCTGGATTCACCTCTTTAAAAATAGAACAGCTTCTTAAATTGCTGTTACTGCTATCAATTCACAGGTCTGATTGTGCAAGGATAACGTCCCTTTAGCGGTATCAGTACTTAGCTCAGAAGCAATAGCCTAAGTGGTTTTCCATATTTTCCTCATTTTTTTCTGATAGTACTTAATTGCCGAAATATTAGGTGGTTCAAGTCACTGAAACAGTAAATCACTGAGACAAGGGAAACCTATGATTTAATCACAGAGATTCAAGTCCTGCTTGCCTTAATACGGCCAGCCATCTCAATTTCTCTTGGCCTGGAGCCCGGATGACTTCACCATAGGTAAGTAAAAATAGAGCTGGTTTTAGTGCATGTGTTTACAGTAAAATATGAATGGCTCAGGTAGGACGCTGGTTCAGCAACAGCCACAATTACAGGACTACCCTTTCAGGAATACAACAAAATACTGCTCAGTCACTGTGTACGAGGTGGATGTGGGAACTTACTTCCCGTACTTCCCTCGGTGGTGTGCTGGCCATACCACATACTTTAACATACTTTAAGAGTGGTTCAGCTCAAAGACCAGCAGGCTGCTCTGCCTGGGGTTCTAGGCAAGGCCATCATTATAGCTGGAAGACCCTCAGAGCTTGTAACAGCAATAGTCAGGGTTCCTCTCTCTCCAGACTGGCAGTAAAGTGACCAGGATGACAAAGGAAAAGCACTGGCACAGGCTGCCCAGAGAGGTTGTGGGGTCTCCCACTCTGGAAACATTCAAAACCCGCCCGGACGCCGTCCTGTGCAACCTGTTGTAGGTGTCCCTGCTCTGGCAGGGGGGTTGGACTAGATGAGCTCCAGAGGTCCCTTCCGACCCTGACCATTCTGTGATTCTGTGATCTTGAATCTTTAGGACAAGACAGTAAAATAAAAACAAAAACCAAAAACCCATGCTCCTCTGCACTTGCAAACGCCGTCATCTTACTGCTTCCCCCATCCAATCCTACCCCAGACCTCACCCTGTGCAGAGATGCTCCCCAGGCTCTGCCTCCAATGGATGCTCGTGGCAGGGCCAGTATCAGAGCAGGCGGAGTACTCCACGTGAGGTCCCATGAAGGACAGTTGGTATTTGATGAAAAGAAGTGGGTGGGGGCTGTTTGTCTTGTTTGGAAGGGGGCGGTGTGCGTATATGCATACATACCTATGTATGTACATAAACATGCATGCATGCATATCCTTTGAAATCACAAGATACAATTTTACAGACTTTCTACTTTAAGTCATAGCTTTGGCCAACCGATCTGGTGAAATAAAGCCTAGAGGTCTGCAATGCTCAAGATTCCTCTCAGCCTGTTTTTTGAAGACTGCTCTCTTTGCTCCCATGTTGCCTCTTGGCTTATCAGGATGAGAACATCTGCTTTGGAAACCTACTCAACCACTTTGTCAAACCCCTTCCAATCTTTTGGTTCTGGACCATTTCACTCCAGTGGCTTGTCACAATATATTAATTCTTTCTAACCAGACTGAAAACCACTTTTCACCAGCTCTGCTGGCAACACACACTTTTTTCACAGCTTCTCACAGCTGTAGTTTAAATCATAAAGTGGCAGGTACCTGACAGGCAGCCGTGGTGCCACAGACACATGAAAATAACTTTTTGTGTACTTCCTCGCAGTGTAAAGACAGTTTATGACTTTTGGACACTGTACTTGGACTTTCAGCATGGGTGGCCTTCTCTACTGCCTTTGGTAACGTGGAGAAATACTACCCAATGTAAGTGTGTATCTAAGCTCGCTCCTGTATCCTTCTAAATTATTTAGTCCCTGCTTGGAAAACAATCTGGTTCTAAATTCTTTAGAGTAAGCAGTCTGCTTGACAAAGGGGAGAAAAACATGCGCTGAAGGGAACTGACGAAACCACTAAGCTACGCAGTACTCTGTGCTACACAAAGTGAAAATGAGTTTTCTTAAAGACACCAGTAAATCTCCTTTATTCCTCACTAGGAGTCTCGGCAAAGCACCACGGCAAACTCAGATCTTCTCCTATCTGTGCATAAAGCTGAATTGTTTCTGAAATGGACCATAAGGTGGTCGCTACCCTGGACATTGAGCCCTCGATCCGGGGTCGGTCGGGATACACTGCGCATTATCATTACAGAGCATAAACACGGTATGTTAATTTTGTAAAATGTAGTTGTTTGTCCTTGTTATGCATAGACTCTTCTATTTGCCAAGCAATTACAGCTCTAAATCTCCGCTATGCCTCATAACATTTACTTATCAATGGTAGAATCATTAAGTGCATAAAATGCTTCAGACAGCCTCAGTCCCCTTCCTTCTCTTTCTCTCCTTGGGAAAACACGCAACTTCCACTCCAAACTTGGTTTACTGCTTAAAGTCTGCTTTCTAATAAGGCTGTGATAAGCTACGGTGCATTTCTGTGTAATTTTCTGTTTGCCTCGTGACTCACAGTGAATTTTTGGAAAGGAAAGAAAGCGTTTCAAAACCTGTGGCCTAATTAAGTGGAAGTCAGTGATCAGAGCCTTCCATAAGGGGAGGGGGAGCTGCAACACCCTGAGGAAGGAGGGAGGGGAGCAGTGGCTTGGACCGCACGCTGAGAAGAGCGGTAGGACTGCAAGCTGCAGCCATCGCACACGGCCCAGGCAGGTCTCGCCCCTTCCTGCCGATATCCAGCAAGGACAGAGGCACGCGCGCTCACACTGGGCCGCCCGAACGGGGAAGGGCAGTGGTAGGCTGAAAAATTATAGCTAAGAGAAAGCGCCCACTTCCGACTGCTGCTGTGGGGCACTGGCAGCTTTTCTCCTGCTCTGATCGCCCGCAGAGCCGACACGGAGAGTCGGCGGCTCGGCAGCTGCAGCTGGCAGGTAGGGCTGAAGAGCTGAAATTCAGAAATTAAGCTAGGGGTGGCTGATTTGCAGAAGGACGGGGATAACTGGGGAGTGAAAGGACATATTGCCCCCTCTCGCAATTTCATTACTGTGTAAAACACTGAGCAAACTGGACATACTAAAAAAAATAAATCTCATCCTTCTGCTATTTTAACATTCCAAAAGGCCCCTGATTGTCATTCTTTAAGATGAGGTAGCCCTATGGTCACCAGTCATAATAAAGGCTGTATTGCACTGGGGCTGTAAACTCACAGTACAAAAAGATGATCCTTATCCCAAAAGAATTTGAAGAGTGCAACGACAATTTAACTAGGCTGGGGGAACAGTATTTTCATTACAAACAGCTTCCCTTAAAACTATACATGCACATATATACACACACCCATACACAAATAAAAAAGTAGGTGTGCTCTGTATTGAAGTTCTCGTTGTTCAACATTTGCTTCCAGACTGCAATGCAAAAAATCAGTCTCAAGGTGTACACTTTACAGAAAAGCTCTAATATTCACAAAAACACAAGGATAATCAAAACACTTCATTTACAAGCAATATGTAACCTGAATGTTTTCCCTTACTGATGACAGAGGCAGGGGTTTTGTCTTTTCTTCATTTTCTTCCAAATGAGACATAATATCTCCTTATAAAATCTGGCTGGAACCTTCAAGCATCTGCAGCAAAGCTCCCTACTAACGTAGATTCTGACTTATGTTCTCAAATGATAGCTGTCACGGGTTTTCCAGAAGATTAAGCCTTCTGTGTTACTTTACACGTAGAGGTGAATGCACTTGTTTTTAAGTACACAGTGAGAATATTGCAATTTTAAATATAAACCCAATTTCCACTTTCCAATTTGCCACCGTGACATAAGAGAATCATTCTACTTTGTCTTCATGATAACTTCAGTGACTTTCATATCAAACCAGGGTTTATGCAGGGCTGAAATACTGGGAACTGGTGGGCAGCCTAACTCTGGAGAGATTACTCCTGTAACAACAGGATATTTTGAGACCTAGAAGGCAGGTATGGATGCAGAATACAATAATTAAGGATTTGCTTCCGGCACAACGCCCCTGGAAGAGGCAGTCCGGGTTTGCAGTGGGAACAACTAACCAGTTATTTAAGATTACATCCTTCAGCAGTCCTATTCAAGATCGCGAAGAATCCAGTCATCATTTAGCTGCCTCCTCAGAATATAGGATCAAGAAGACTTTATGTATTATGGATCCTAAATTGTTTTACAAGACAGGCAGATAGGAACACCTTTATTGGACAGAAGTGCTCGAAACGTAGAAAGTTTAGAAGACGTATACCCTAGAAAAAATGACAGCAGAGACGAGAAACAATTGCCTGCCTCCAGCACCCACTGCTCTATGGATGCCTACCCTGCTAGAGTGAAATCCCATCACCTCTTTCTAGTTACACATGACAAACTGGGACCAATAGAAAGCTGCCAGAGCACCTGGCATGCTTTGCTCCGTACTAAGTGCCCTGTTCTTGCAGGGCAGCCTGTGTAATTACTGCCTACAAGCTGCTTTTTTGCTGAGGGTTGACATTTGCAAGGAGAAAAGCCACAGCTGCCAAAGGAAGAGTAACGACGCAGCCCTGGGGTAAACACAATGAGCAAAAAAACCAAGGGAGAAGGGGAAGAATAGCCGCTCGAGACCTCCACTGGAGAGGGTGGCCATTGCTTCCAGATCTGCAGTTCCCCTGGGGTTCAGACAGATTATTCATTACAAATATTTACCTGGCAAGTGTTGGCATTTTTCTTTAAGATTTGTATTGCTTGAGAATATTCCTGACACAGAACATATTTTTTTCAATGTAGAATATTGATTTTCAGGTAAACTTGCCAGTGAGAAGGCTAAAATGGAAAAGGTGAGTTACAGACAAACCTTCTCAGGTCCTTCTTTTTTTTTTTTTTTTTTGATATAAAATATAACACACTAAACCAATCTTTTTAGGCCAGGCTATTCTTTCATTTTTCTCTGACTGGAAATTAGATTAATTTTCTCAGCCAACAGAAAAATGGAAGAATATTTCTGCTTTTAATAGAAAAAGCAGAAACATTTCTCTGAGTCTGAGGTTTGCCAAGTCTTACAGACCCAGATGCAATCTTCCTGAGAGGTTTGGCCTAATCAGATTAAATTCTATAATCACATGCTTCTCTGAAATGTGGATTTGTGCTCCTCCATTTTCTAGAGCCGCTATGTAAAGTTATATTTTACTTTTGAAAAAAAAAAAACAAACAACAAACAAACAAAAACCAAACAAACAACAAACAAACAAAAACCAAACAAACAAAAACCAAACAAAAACCAAACAAACAAAAACCAAACAAAAACCAAACAAACAAAAACCAAACAAAAACCAAACAAAAACCAAACAAAACCCAAACAAAAACCCAAACAAAAACCCAAACAAAAACCCAAACAAAAACCCAAACAAAAACCCAAACAAAAACCCAAACAAAAACCCAAACAAAAACCCAAACAAAAACCCAAACAAAAACCCAAACAAAAACCCAAACAAAAACCCAAACAAAAACCCAAACAAAAACCCAAACAAAAACCCAAACAAAAACCCAAACAAAAACCCAAACAAAAACCCAAACAAAAACCCAAACAAAAACCCAAACAAAAAACAACAACAAAAAAAGGGGGAAGTTTGTTTCATAAGGGAGGCTGTTTGGCTAGATATTTGAGCAGAGGGAGTAATCCCGTTGAATATTTTACTTTGCAATGATTTTCCTTTCTGGCAGCCTGTAGGTCGCAATCTATTCCATTGTACTGAGAGCAGGCTAAGATATCCCTACCCATATTCAAGTCCCACATTTATACACACATTCATACGTATACACTTTGTAAATACTGAGTAGTTCGTATGCTTTCAGTGGCCCTTCCCGTATCGTGACCTTGACTAATCAAGGAGTCCTAGATCCATTATCAAATCACAGTCTATTCAAAGTGCGTAACTTGGTGATTTGCACATAATAACAGAAATTATCATTCTGGATAGACTGGGGAACAGCTTTATGTGCTGTTGTAGCACATCATGCCCTTAACTCTGGGGCACTACCCCAGGTAAGTCATTCCTCAAGTTCTCATTTGAAAAGTAACCAGTACACTTTACCTTGCAACACTCAATTGAAAATATTTGTGATACAACATACCAGATTAGTTGCTGATATCATGCAGTTTCTCCAAAGCTAGAACCAAGATGATTAGAGAACAGATGGGTATTTTTTGAGCCAAAGCATGTAAAATCTTCAAAGAAAACCACAAGGACACACAGTGAAAAAAAATGTCTCCAAAAGTGAATAATATTTTTATACATAGGACTTCTGCAGCTGATGATCCCTTTTCTAGTCTTGTATGTACCAATGTTCAAACCCAACAATACAAACACGTAGTTATACACGTTCGAAGAAGATAATGACCTTGCTGCTGAGGCACATGACAGTGCCAAGTTAGACCTACGGCTGGGGTATGTTTGAAAGCAGACAGATGATAGAGAAGGATAGAAGCAAGTTGCAATAAGTTCCAGCACCACCCTTGTCAGACTCATGCTCTTTCCTTTTATTCCAGTATATTGCTAAAACTCACCTCAAGAAGAATATAAACATGAAATTACTTTGAGCTGTTGCATCCTGATCAGAGGCAGCTAATAAGAGCTCCCAAAGCCGAGAAACTGTGCATGATAAGAGGGGTGGAGAAGAGAAAAAGTTTCTGTTCATTTGTGTTTCCTTCAAGCAGAATGGAGCTCTCCTGCCAGCATGATCTGGTAGAAACTTAATCTCTCTTGACTTGATTACTCCTTTGATTTCACAATGGGTGGGACTCTCCTGTCAGTAAAGTCAACAGGAATTTCTACTGTGACAGTAACGGGCTTCATACTGCTCATTTGAGATCATTCCTTTAAGTCAGGAGGTGTTCCACTTTTAATTACAAAAAAAAAAATTAATACTGCTTTTTTTTTTTAATAGATGTTCCACAAAATAGATTCATTCTCATTGATTACAACTTCTTAGTGACATGTTTGCAAAAATAGCACGTAGCTGATAGACAGGAAAAGTATTTCATTTTCTTCTAATCAAAACGTAGCAAGATTCTGATCCCTTCATTGAAACAGTAGAGACAATGGACTCGATTTCCTTTTACAGGTTGGGTGGCGTTTTTTTTTTTTTTTTCCTAAACGCTCCCCCTACACACACACACTTATTTATTCCAATATTCTTGCAATGCATACCTGACAACCTTCATTGGGCTTCCTTCAGTGGCAGACAGAGCCCAGGATTAGTACTGCAGTCTTACCTTTGCTGTCCCGTCTTCCCTTCAGAGCCATCAGCAGATGTGACTTGCACTGCACTGGCTAACAAGTTATGCCACCAACAGCACCCTGCAGAAATAAAAGCATTTGGTAACTTTAGAGCTGCGATAAAATCCTTCTCTCTTCCAACACTTTCCCCAGCTATCTAATAGCATTGCCATTTTAGAGATTAAAAGTTTTACAGATCCATGATTAAACTCAAGGTGAAAGATCAGTGGAAAAAAAATCAAATTTTGCCTCAGTCTGTCAGATTCAGTGTTTCAGCAGTTGTCACCTAGTAGCTGTTTGTACTAAAAGCCCCCCCAGTACCCTCCAGCCCCTAGTTTGTTTAAATAAAGGTATGGTAAGACAAAACCCAAACCCAAATATATGGCAGATCTGGTTTTGTCTGATCTTTATTTCAGGGCAGTTTGTATTTCCCAAGGCACGCTGTATATCAGGCTATCAAAGGATATTTTTATGAGTTTTTTAATTTCAGCTTTACATCATTATTCCTTACATTAAATCTAGCATGCATTTTTACTCAAAGCATCAACCTTAATCTATATTCCATTTATGTTTTGACAAGACTAAGGATATTACTTTCTCTTACTTTTGTGCTTGATTATTAGACTTACATGACTTACACTGATACTTATCAGCAAAGCTGAAGAAGCTACTCTGCCTTTTGTTGGGCACCTGCATTACTGTTTTATGTGCTGGCTTATAGGAAATAGAATTACACTAAGACTCCAGCACTATATTTATTGCATTTGATCAAATTTGTTTGCAAATGGAAATAGTACATTCGAGCTGCATTAAAATAAATCATCTCCAGAGATCTTCAGATAGTATATTACTCAAGGGGAAGGTTTCTGTACATATTAATAGTTACTCAGTTCTTCCAGGTACTCATTTTACTTAATACTTTCAAGACGATACATGTGTTACCTTCCATTCAAACATACGAATGGATTAACTGTATAGCAGCCTTTTGTGGGGTTGCAATTCTGGAAAGGACAAACATACTGGTAGTACCAAGCTCAAGTTCAGTTTAAATTAAAGCATACCTATCCTGATTCCAAACTGCAGCTTTTTAATAAAATAGCAACCAATAATAATAAAGGTAACAAAGCATGAATTAAAACACAGCTGGTAAACCCATGCCTTCATACAGTATGACCACACGCTTATTTATATTTCAGAAACCATTAATTATTTATCTCACAACCAATAGCATTTAATAGTCCCATGAAACAAATGTGGAAAACGACAGAAGTGCAATAAAAGAGCAATATCATGTGAATGTCAGAGGTACGCAATTATTTGACATACAGACTATGTGATGAATGTCTTAGGAAGCTAATACAGCTTTGAGTCCAGATCAGATTCCTACAGAAGTCCAGGATCATTTCATATCAAAAAAGCTCATCTTTATACCTGTACGTTTAACAGATTTGGAGATGAGGTAGAATGATGCAGATTGTATTTGGAAGACTTAGACCGGCGGGTGCTGCCGTACAGAGCCTTACCCTCCTACTTACACAATCCCAGTTTTTCCGGAGCCTGTCTACTAGGTGGAAAGCATTTTCTGTATATGCAACACTCGTAACCACCACCTACACATGACGGCAATATTTCTCAAGAATCAGACCACTAGGTATGAGCAGGTATCTAGAATATCAACTCTCAGGAACATTCTGGATGAGTACATTCCCCTCCATCTTTTGCACAAGAACGAAATTTAGCTTACACCTCTTTCTTACTATTAACTGATATCACCACCACCACCCAAAAAACCCCAAATAAAACAGATTACAGAGAACAGTGTTTTATTGCAATACAACCCTTTCTTTGTTTCCCATTCCAATGCAAAGATATCTCACTTCGTATCTTCTTCCCAAATAAGCTTTACAACAGCTACTTCAGAGGAAGCCAAATCAAGTGATTAGTGCTGTTATGCCCCCACAAAGTAGATCGAAAACATGAATACTAAAAGCTGCTGTTAATGTTTTGGTATGAAGTCAATACCAAGGATGAGCTGTGCCTGAAACCAGTATGCAGGGAGATATTCTGTGCTTGCTCATTAGCTTAGAAAAATATTAATGAAATTACTTATTTTTAAAAGAGAAAAAAGTCGAGGTTTTTTTTTTTTTTTTAGTCTGGGAGCAACGGGCATCATAATGTCTTTTCTGCACTATGCGTAACACCTGGCAGTATCTCCTTGTAGAGCTATAAAAGAGAGATGCTTGTACAACTTGGAAAGGAGGCAATTTACTGAAATTAGGTAATTCACCACTTGGGAAAAAGTGCTCTGTGCTCTCCTTGGAAAACCCCACGGTATCTCTAAGGAAAGGCAAGGGCATTCTTTACCTTGTGCTGCTCATTAGCCAAATTGCAGACACAGCTATTCATTTGGTGAAATTTAAGAACAGCTAAACTAGATCTCACAGCTCTGTACTGTTTCCTCCAGTATGCTGTTTCTGACTGTAATTAATACTAGATATTTCCAAGAAGGATAGGAGAACCCCGAGTGACCAGGTAGCGGACGATGTTTTAGCAGCCTGCGCATAAAGAACAATGTTCTCCAGAGCAGCAGCACGAAGATTTTACAAGAGTTATTGACAGACCTCAAACCAAATAACTTCCAAGTGGAAAAAGACTTTTATGTTTTCTTTTGCTTTGTCTTCTGCCAAAGCTAAACTTTTTGCAGGAAAATTTTGCAGTTTTAAGTTTCAGTGGTAGACTAAGAGCTATTTGCAATAGCTTCCTTCCCAGAGATTGCTTCTAAACTCCATCTGCTTCTCTTCGGGCTTGGCTTACTTCCAGCAGGCACAGCCCCGGTGCGTTCAGAGAAGAGGGAAAGGGGTCTGCCCAGTCTGCCCAGACATCCTCTCCATCCTCTCCCTGCTCTCCTGCCTCCATGCCACACCAGGGGATGCAGGTGGGCCCACAGCATGGGACTGCAGCCAAGGAAAACCCTTTTTTCTTTTTTTTTTTTGGCCTGAGGACAATGCAGTGCCAAAACATCTCCACAGCTTCAGAGGAGCAGTAGCGCTGGGCAGCAGCCAGGGACCCTGCAAGCTGCCAGCACTGTGGGCAAGGGAAGAACAGAAGAGATTTAGGGGGGAGGCTTAAATCCCTCCTAGCTTTCCCAGTGACATCTAGGCCCAGTTTCGAGGTACAGCTCCAGCTTTCTGTAACCGACATCAGCAACATCTGCTATTATCTGACCGGAATGTTCCTAGCACTTCTCAGCTGCCTTTCAGACACTTATTTTAAATAACACCCCTCAACATCATCATTTGCCTGACCTGGAATCCAGTCCCATTTTGGTTTTGAGAAGTCCAGCTCCTTTCCGCAAACGTTCTTCCTACTTCATGTTAAACATAAAATTAGAATTAATTCTGAAAAAGTTACCGAATGTTTTCTTTTTAGCAGCCTACTGCATTTTGATAATTCTTACATTTTTCTGACTTAAAGGTAACAGCAGGTATTACAACTGCATGATCTTCCCAAGAAGCAAAATCTGTTGTTACCCATCACTCGCACACCTTTGCTGGGGAGGCAAAGTCAATGCCAGTTTTGAAGGTGATCACTACCTCCATGATGTCTCACACTTCCTCTGCCAGCCTCCGGACTGAAACGCAAGGCAACATGAATACGAGTGCAAAGCATTGGAGAATATTATTTTCATCCCTGTACGGAGGCTTTCAAGTATTATCACCTTAGTATCCCCAAAATGCAACTCGCTTTGTAATGGGAAATGCACTCTTACATGGATGCTTTTCATGTATTATAACCAATTTTGCTTAAAACTGCCTTCTGTGCTCCCTGGGTGTAGAAGACCAAAATGACCCTCACAGCATAGCATTGACAGAAATATTTTCATGTTTTAAGTAAAAATAATTTGATTGCAAAACATCTGCCTTATAGAGCACCAGGTATACATATGCCAAACATGGAATCCACTCAGAACTACTACGCTTCTTATGTCTTACCTTTACATTAAGCCTAATTTCTTTTGCACCCTGGTCTGAGTTTAAACTTGAAATTCTCATGTTATAACTGGATGGAGCAGCAGGCATATTTCATTCTGCCAATTCAGAATATATGCTATATCCTGTGGCATATTATCTGACTTTTCATTGTCAGCATAAATGACTATCCATTGGAAGATTTAAACATCTTAACTTCTTCATCACTCTAGTGTTTTCTACATTCACTTACAGCTCACTTAAGTTTGGTGGGTGCAGCAGATGTTAACATACAGATACCAGCAGCTCGCTACAAGGCAAGCAAAGTGAGCATCGTTCCCCTTAAGGCTTCAGCAGAACCTAAACACTTCCACTTTGAGCAAAATGATCTGGTCTGAATTTTGAGAACCAATTTACCTTTGCTATGCTTCATATCTGTGAAGCTCCAGACTTTTGGATGAGACTTAAACAATCCCAGGAGTTCACTCCTTTTTCCTCCCAGACATTATGAATCCTTGACTGCCTCGCTAACTCAATCAGACTGGATTTACCTTTATAGTCTTCAGGGACTGATGATCCTACAAGTCTTAAGCTCTCCATCTTCAGAGAAGCTGACTAAACCATATCCAGTTATAACAAGGGGCAAAAAAAAAAAATAAAAAATTAAAGCCTCAAAGATTAGTCAGCTTAACTTGACGATTCCCATAGGAACCATTTTCCATTGGGATCCCATATTTTAAGAGTTGGATTTCTTAATATGTCTCCCAATATTTGACCTCTCTCTTCAGAAATAAACGATGTGTTGTACATGAAGGAAACCAGGTATAGTTCTACTCAGTCTTTTTCTTTGTAAAGTTTTCAAAGCACCTGGGTCTGGAAAACTCCATCCCAAAGCGTTTAAAGAGCCGACACCACCACCTTTAAAAATTTGTGAAGGGTATACACAGTAAAAACAAACAAACAAACAAACAAACATAAAAGAGTAAATGTAACATCTATCTACAAAACCGGTAAAGGTATGGAGCCCTAGAATAGGTGTCTTCAAGAGACTGTGTAGTCTCCAGTTTGGAGGTTTCCAGGATTAGGTTTCTGATCTCTACTAATATGTAGACTTCTGGTGAGACTTTTCCAAAAGTTGAGGCATACGTTGTGGCTCTCTTCCATTTAGATTTTCTGATGTCTAATAAATATAGTGTGATCTCACATTGCAGTCTTCCTGTCAAAGACAATGTCTAGACCCTCTGAAAATTGGGCTATCGCATTACTCAATTAAAATACAGAAGGCATCCTCTTCTAGTCAACTAATTTTGTATGACGTGAGTATTTAATATCTTTAAGAGCATTCAACAGCTTAAGCTTACCAGAAGTCTGCCAACAGGTCAAAGAGTTATTAGAACACAGTCATATACACACTGAAGAGAATCATATGCATTTAATTCCATTATGAAAAGAAGCTAAAACCTGAAGTTTTCCCACGTTAGGGAAAGGAATTAAGACCTGAGTATATACTCAGCCACTCCTGCCTCCCCCTTGCAGTTTGCAGTATCAGCCACAGCCTGTCTGACACTTGGGATGTATCAGAGATATAGATCAACTCTGTTCCCCTAACTCCTTACTAAAACAAACTAATTCTCTCCGATTAACATAACTTCTATACCTCCTTATAACATTTTAAAGAGACTTAACCATTTTCTGTTCTAAATAAGGAAAACATTTTCAACAGAGATCAATGACGAAAAAAGTCTTTTGATTTGAGGTCAGTCAAAACTTGTATTACGTATCACTTAAAAAGACACAGTATTTTGATGTTTTCTGTAAATTTTGATGGTTTGGGGTAACAAAGTCAAGATCTGGAACAAAATTAATCCCATAGTATGTGCTACAGCTGAAGTAAATAATTTATCCGAAGGCATTCAATTCCAGTGCCTCATTTGTTTTCACCTCAAATAGGTGAAGACATTCTCTTTCAGACCATACAAACCTCTCTTCTACTTCATGATCTGTAAGAGAGATGAAGAAGAACCTGGCTTCCAACAAAGTACGTAGCCTTGTGAACCACCTGATGGAAATCATGGATGATTTCACATATTTACCCTCTTTCAACAGTGAGAGGTGCAGAGAAGCCCTTGACAGCCAAGCAGCCCGTGCACTGACAAGACTAAATCCCTGCCAGTCCAGGATTAACCCCTGGGGAAAGATACTAATCAGCTGGAGCACGTTACCCAACCCCCTGTGATGCTACGAGGCACAGGAACTTAAAGGGCTACCCAGACGGTCTGTCATAGCTCAGGCAGCCTCCTCACTCATGTCCGCAACCTCATTTAACTATTTCTCACGGGCTTGGAGTGCCCTGTAAAATCTGAGACCGTGTTCACTGTGTGTCACCCAGAAAACACACATCGGATTTTCATTTAAAAAGTTATATTGGTTAAGCGTTCTCTTTTTTTTTTTTCCTAGAACATCTGCTTTTGTGATGCTTTTCACAGCCCATAGGGTGTTGTAACAGTAATGTATGGTTACACGTGTACTGCATTTGTCTGCCATTAATACCAAATGACATTTAGCGCAATGATGACGCACAGTGGTCCCTGCTCCTTTCTGCATCTTTTTCAGAAAGATAACAAAAAGCAGTAGCAAAAAGAAAATCTGTAGCATGAAAAATCCAGTTCACAGGTTCAGCTGATGGACGTGGAATCATACCCAGAAGGATGAATTTTTCCCCCTTAAAAAACAGCATAAGAAAATTCAGTGTAACAGACAAAGCAATGAATGCAATTGTGTCTGTACTTCTGGAGCACACTTCACACAGCTTGTCACAAAACGTTACTTGAAAATATAAATCCAGGATGACTTGTCTTGAATGCAGTGCAGATAAGGGAAGCAAACAGTAAGTAATAACAGCAGTAGGGCAAGCTGGTGAGGGATACTGAAGGAGAAACAATACTGCATGGCATACTATAGAAATATATTTGGCCACCTCATATACACACTAGGTAGGTGACACAAGAGCGAACTGGCACTTCACATTTATTTTCCCTGTAGAAAAATTGGAATTTGTCTCTTCAGAAACAGTGAAAGCAAAAGGAGTTGATCAGGAAAGAAACACGGTTGAGAAACAGAATTAGATTCAGCTCAGGAAAAGGCAAAATAGAAGTAGGGGAGAGACTCTGCTGCAAATATCATCCTCCCGACATGGTTCACTTTCTTAGACTATTCCAGCTGCTCCCGTTACCAGAGGAGCCAAAAGCCTCATGTTTTTTTCTTCTTCTTTATTTTTTTTTTTTAATTTACCTTGTCATTGCTCCTTTGAGACAAAGGATTAAATATTATTTTACAGGTAGGAAATGAGCCCAAAAGTACTGCATTTACTTAAATACATACAGACCAAAAAGCAGGGACTGAACCTAAGTTCCTGGAGTCTCTGTGTAGCATGCTAAACACTAAAACCATGTGTGACCATTCCTATGGTCATTTATGACTCTTCATGGACCGTCCATCCAGCCTCTGGCTGTAATTATAGACACAGGGAATCTAAGACCACAAGCGTTAGGAGTGAAAATCGTTGTTGCGGTATTGATCCTTTCCCTTCCGAGTTGTTTGAATACAGATTATACAGTTCAATCTTAAGGACACAGTTTCAAATTATGGAGCATTATAGGCCTATCTTCCATAGATGCTGAATAAAGTGACTCAAGAATTTCTCATTAGAATGATTCCCCACAGAAATGCCTTTTTCACAAAATAGAAATTTACAGGAAAGTTATAGTTTTACTAGAAACATTTCATTCTCTTTTGACAAATACTTAATGGTATCCGATCCTTTACTTCTGCAGGCAAAAGGGAAGATTAAAAAACATTTGCCAGACAGGCAGCTCGCAAATTGAGGGTGGGATTGGGAGGGGGAGGCGGGTGTGTGTGTGTGTGGTTTTTTTTTTTGCTTCCTGGAAATTCCGTCCCATAAAAACCAAATCAAGTATATATTTTTTTAATCTCAAATTTGCGACAAACTTTTATCACCCCCTTTATTCTTTTAATTTTGCTTTCTTTCTATTTCGAGATTACGGATTAACATCACTGAAAACAGAACCCAACATCTGTCTACAGGTATGAAAAGACTGCGGACAGCAAGAAGAGTTGGTGAAACAGATCCATGATCACGATAGCACCAGGCAAATAAAAACTCCCAATGGCAAAGACAGATTAAACAGAAGCACAGTATAGCCATTGGTGTCAAGTGTTTAAAATTGAATTGAACAATAGCTGAGAGCAAAATTTTATTCAACATGTATCTATAGCAGGGTAGTGTCACTACAAATTTTTACCCTCTTTCCACCAGCAATGAAAGTGCTGTGATTGCGTGGTTGTCGGAGTTTAAAAAGTTTTTTAAAAGTCCTGGTTGAAAGTTTGACAGGAAGATACAGTCTTGGATAACATTAAATTCCTAACAATATCAAAACAGAGGTGCTGGGGAGAAGAAATGGACTCAAATTCACATCTCCAGAAGTCTGAAGTATGATCTCAGGTACAATATTAAGCCCCAGCAAACTGACAAATAAGAGAGGCATTATGAATGCCCCAAATGAAATAAAAGCTTCAAAGTTTCCAACATATTAGACATGAGATTGTCTGAACAGGAGACATGAATCTACAGGGAACCGGCCCCTGTTCTACGGCTCACAAAAGCACTTGTCATACACAAGAAGTGACCAACTGGGCTGTGCGTGCCACGCCAGACACACTTCAAAAGCACGTACCAAGGCTTGTGAGAGGAGGAAATGCAAAGACGAGGCCATACCAACATTTTCAACTTTTATGCAGGATCTTGAAATCCTCGTTTTAACATATTTTGAGGCAGCAATTAGCTTGCTTTTGTTGTACTTTTGTTTCAGTAAATGTCCATATTTTTTCTTTGCGTTAGTGTGCCTCGCTGCACAGTGTTTGGGATGAAGCAAGAAAAACTCTGTTTGCCGTAATCAATAATTCATAATAATTCATATCACTGTTGCATGGTTTAAATCATTAAATAACAGTCCATTTCCACTAGATTCCAGTATTAATTCCACAGAAAAAAAAAACGACTGTTGCTTTCCAAATCTTCCTCATGCTGATTTCACTTAGAAAGGGATATCCCTAAATTCACTTACGCAGAACAAGGTAAACATCTGGTCCCATTTGGACAAAATACCCAATGGAAATTATAGCAATTTTTTTTTTTTTTTTTTTTTTTTTTTTTTTTTTTTGAGTACTTTACTGGCTTTTTGCAGCTAGCCTGTCTAACTGCTGATCCTGGGGGACTGGCATCCGCTATTCCCCAGTCAGCCACCACAGCTGACAGCAGCTGGTGGACTGCTGGTTAACTGTGCCCGAAACAGCACGCCTGGGTCTGCAGCGCTGGAGGAGAGGCAAATGAGATGTCCACTCAGCTTTCTTACTTGGACATTTTTCTCATGCAGCTTTGCCAGTATTCACTTAAAGAGCACTGATTAAAGTTGCATGGAAGGAGTGTGAAATTTTAATGTCAAAGCAAAACATTAAAATAGAGATGAATTAACATATACCTATATAAACTTTGCCGCCGTATATATTTAATATGAGGGAAAGAGATCTATTGACATGTCCAAGATTACAAGAACACCAAGTTCCTCACCAATATTTCGTAGGAATACTATTTCGGATGTAACAAAATACTCCTCGCAAAGTCCAGCCAGGTATGCCTGGGATGCAGCGTTTGCTGAGAAAACAATACAGACTGCAACTTGAAAAGACTGGGGAGCAGGTTTTTTTTAAACTCAGCGATGACTGGGTTCCCAGTCCTGCAGTCCTTTAAAACTATTTGTAAGTTGGAATTGTATCAGTGAATGCTTTTATCTTCACTTGGATAATTCACAAAGGTGGTGACATATCTTAGTGTTGCACTAAAGACAAAATTATTTGTCTTATTTGAGCCTCTTTTGGAGGCTTTCCAGAGATAAAAGATTTATAAATGAGTTCTTCATGGTATCAGAACTCTCTAACAAGCCTTCATTCTATTTTAGGTATTTCAAGCCTTGTGGTGATGCTGTTAAACAATAAAGTACATTTTTATATTTACCTCACCGTAATCCAGGCAGAATCCATATGAGACTGTGCAAACAGTGACCTATTTTAAGTATCTCCATCAAGTTCTAAAAGAAACTAGAACATAGGTATTACCACCATTTATCAGGGATGAAAGGCACTATTAAAAATGTATAAGAAAAAATAGTTAAATAATCATGAAGTTCATAAATCGACAGTTTTGTTTTTTCAAAATTATAGTCGTAAGCAAAAAACAGACCTCTTTTTTTTTTTTTTTTATACAGACCAAAGCAGCAGCAGCTTGTCATTAGCATTGTCAAATAACAGCAGACCGGACTAATGGAATAAACTGGCTTAACGGCTGCTCAACACTGACCTGCTGCACCACGTTAACCAGTTTGAACTCTTGCCCCTCAATTTGGCTTTTGCTTTTAATTTTCCACGAAAATTCATTTTTAAACATCTTTTTCCTGAGGCATACTTCACCACACAACACAATTAAAAAAATCTGACCATTTCATTACCCGTTCTTCCCAAGACACGGACCAGAATATGCATATGCATTGTACCTTGCTGTTTCCCTTCCCATCACAGTAAAAAGGGACCTTATTCAAAACCTACAGTAAACCCAAATCCATTGCCTAATTCAGATGAAAATAACATAAAGGATCACTTATTATTTCAGTCTACAAATTCTACATCCATTATCTACCTTAAACTAGTCAATAATGCCGAATTACAGTTGCTATCAGCGTGTTCATATTTTCATTGCAGAGATGGCGGGGGCAGGAAATCAAAGGGAAAGAGGTTACACAAAGCTTTAGAAAAATGCACACACAACAAAAACCTTCTCCTTAAGATTCACTCAATTTACAGCATAAAATATCCATATATGTCATTTGCTTTCTGATAAAAGTCAAATCAGTAAACGAAAAGAGTACAAACTGTATTTAGAAACACTTTACCATGAGCTTGCATTTTGCCTACAGAGGTCTAAGACGTAGTGCAAAGACAGAAGTGCAGCGATTTAAGAAAGAGCCTAAAATGGGGCTGGTTTTGGGGGGTGGCTGAAGCGTACAGGAAGCTGACCAAAAATCAATTGGTTTTTTTAATGAAATCTAGGGCAAATGAAGACATTTGTTTGTAGATAGGATGCAAGCAGATATGAAAATTATTTCCCATGGGTAAAATTAATGAAAATGCAGGGATAAAAGAGAAATTTCCACTAGACATTCTCTCCAATGAAGTTACAAATAATACCTGACTGGACAGGTGAGAGCTGGAGGCATTCCTTTCTTGCCAAATATAATGAAAGGCAAAGGTTAAATGCTTTAAGATATAGCTTATTAACAACTTCCTCCATAGTAGGAACCTTTCACCAATAATACTGGATTACAGCAGGTATGCTAGAGATATACAGGAAATGAATTAAATGTTTAAAACTCCTTTCTCAGCATTCCACCTTGCACAGTTGGTCAAAAAGACATCTTTCTATCCGAGAAGAATGACCACCACCCCTTATTCATAGTCATCCTGTAGCACTGAGTGCTTATAAATATTTTACAATTCACCTGATCATATTTACAATCAGATTTTTATAGAGCAGCATACGAATATCTGGGATGCACATTTCTTCACCAGCACAGGAGTGGTGCTTTTCTGAAAAACAAACAAACAAACAAAAACCCCAACAAAACTGGTATCAGTCCTGTCTTCAGCAGATCCCTGCTGTACAAACGATGAATTAAAGATGCAAAACGCTAGAGTGAAACAAAAACGCAGTGTAATTACTTTGGTGCTGGACATGACACAGCGCCTAAAATTCTGCTGAAACTCGCAAAAAGACAGAATAGAATATAAAAAGAACATGAGATAGATAAGATAAAAGAAACTAAAACTCTTGTAAAACCTAGTTTTTTGAAATCATCCTGGGACATTCTTCGATGATTGTAGCAGCCGGAACAACCACTCGTGCCCTGCGTGGCAGTGGATAAAGCGAATGTTTGTACCGAAAAGTACGAATAAGCAGTTTTTAATCAGCCTTCAGTACAGAAATGCAGCGGATGGGCCTCTCTCATTCTGAATCAGGGGAGTTTACAGAATTATGCATTTCTCCTCATGCAAGGGAAAGAGATTCCCCTTATTGTGTAAAATGAAACCGCGCAGAGCCATCTCCAAAGTGAGTTTCAGACAAATCCTTTTAATACAGGCATGCAACTGCATCAGCAAAAAGGATTCCAGTGCCCCCGCTGGCTGCACGCGCCTGGGAGATGGGAGGGCACTGCCGCAGGGACAGTGGCACAAAAATGGAAATGAAGCCGGGGTTTTAGAGAGGGGCCTGCACGGACCTTAACTGGGACCGAGTGTCATGGAATGAGCACGCTTTAAAAAGAGGGAGGTGGAACACGTTAAACTATCTCTTACTGAACATCTGAAGATGGGCAACAACTATCTACCTCCAGCCTGTGCTGCCTTCCTAAAGCTCCTGCGCGCCGGCTCGGAGTGCTCAGCGGGGGCTGGATTGGCAACACCACCTTTCCCAGCACAGCTCACTGCCAACCTGCTCGTTTCGCCCAAAATCGCTCATGAGGCAGCACGCAGCCCAGCGGAGCGCCCTGACCTCCGGGTGTCAGGGTGAGGGGGAAGCCAAGCAAGCTGAACAAGCTTCTAAAAGATGCGCTCATGGCTTCAATAAATCAGTGAGAGCAAATTTGTGCTTTACTTATTCTCAAACAATTATGTATGCAAATAGCATAGCATTTTCTGTTGTTCATCCATCACTGGTACAGAGAGCAATACAATTAGGCACTAGACCCTGCGCGTAAGAGCCTTCACTAGCAAAACCGAAGGAAGTAGTGTGGCTGGTTCCAGTTCAGGTCCAAACATACCAACTAATTTATTTCAGCCGTGAAAGTTCACAATTAGGCTGGAACTATGACCAGCTCATTCCTCTGTTGCCACTGTAACAAAGAACCTGACTGATCATTCATTTTATATTCCAATTTAAAATGACAAACAAGTGACAAAGCTCTTTTCATCAGGAATCCAGTATCTCAGAAAAACAGTCAGGTTTGGTGGTTGTTTTTTTTTCTTTTGAGATAATGGCAAGCTTGTATTACACGCCCTGGAATTTATCTATTACTTCTACATCTTCTTAGGATTGTATTACAGTGTGGGAATGCACAACCTAAAGCTAGACATTTCTATTAGCATACTTGATTACAAATGTTAAGAATTCCAATAAAGACTGGAATCATAGCAGCTAAATCAAAAACTCAGTGTCTGCTTTGCTTGAAAGAAGCGATGTCTACGTGGGGAAGTTACTGAACAGTATGCTGGGAGGATTCATTTCCAGCAGACTTCCTGCAGAGAGGATGAGAGCAGCGAAAAAGTAATATAACAATTTTCTTAGATAAGACTTAAGTAATTTTAAAATATCTGTGGCTAAAAGACTTCCAGATTACTGCCTTTTTTTAATTATTTTAAGGTACTGAAGATCGTTTTCTCAATTATTAAATTAATTAATTAAATGAACTCACAAACCCCACAATCTTCACCATCTTTAACTGTGTGGTAAAACAGGACCCTACCTAACAGTACAATCTTTTGTCACTAGTCTGATTAAAAGCAGTATTTAAGAGCCACCTTTCAGGAACGTCAAGTAACTGTTTTCTAGAGGGAAAACAGTACTCGTGTGCATGCTGGGCACAGAGACACCCAGGCAAATACTCATCAAGCTGCGAAGCCGAAATGCTCGCTGGTGCATTGCAGAGATGCCTGAATGCATTAGCCCAGAAGCAGCACAGAATTAAGTGCGGCTCTTCCATTTTTGGCACTGCAGCGACTTCTGCAGTGCTCTGGGGCTGCACCAAGTTGGGTTGGTAGGAGTTCCATCCTATGAGATAGAGCAGCTGTCCATTCCTAGAATGGAGATTATATGCACCGTTACATTTCATTAAACCTTAGGTTCCGATTCCATCTTCACCGTTAGGTATACAAAGCACAAGAAATGCAGCATGGAATGCCTTGGCATGAAGAGAAGGAAAGCAGCAGTGCCGGCAGGCAGACTGTACTCTCGGAACAACTAGGCTGAAAGAATACAGCAGACAACTTTATTCTACCCGGAAAGAGCTTTCCCTCAATCGCATTTGCTGCTCGCATTAAGAAAGTCAAATCATAACTAGCAGTTCTGAAATCATAACTAGCAGTTCTCCCCGCCAAAGCTTTTGTTTCGTAACGGTCTGTCCAAATGTAAAATTTAAGAATGTTAAAATGTTTATCTTAAAATAGCAATTCACTTCTGGAATTGGAACTTACGGAAGGAAATTGTGCCAAAAGGCTTGTGTTTGAAGTCTATGCTGATTCATCCAGCTGAAGGTTTGGCCACTGGAGGCAGAAGTAGTAGACCAGACAACGCATAAAGGATGATAAATGCAAACAGGACATACCGGGGATAAAAGCTGGAAGAACACCAAGCAACTCCTTAGACAACAGAATGTACTATCACTGCCACTTGCAACAATTTTGACACAGCTTATTGTGCAGAAAGTTGAGATGTTCTTTATATAATCAATATATAATGATAGATAAAGAGCATCTAACTTGAAAGTCAAGCATAGATAGCCAAGCAACATCTGTTCCACACAAATTATCCCAGAGCTGGACAGAGGAAAATGAAACGAGGCCCGACTAAAAAGTCTTCGATCCATGCAAAATCTTTACAGGTCTGACAGTAAATCCCTCAGGTCACCCAGGCAACTGGACAGCAGCAATGAGGCGAGGATATCAGTGGTTCGCAACTACCCGTCCTTCAGAATACAACCAGTAGCTCAGCATTTGTTGGAAATAGCGGCGTGCCCAAATGCTTCCCCCTCTTTCCTTCAGCAGGCACATCCGACAGACATTTGGCACTGGACAGGGAAGCAAAGGGACCTCGGCAGGCTTTGTCCTGCTGCACAGCTGAGTGACAGATTTCAACTGCATGAGTCTTGTAGATTATCCCAGAATTTGCCCAAAGTATTTTTTTCCCCTCTTAATGTGCGTGTTCATAAACACACACAATTTTCACCTCTTGGTGCTCCTCCCAAATGCTAGTGTACTCTTCCGAAAGAAAATAAATCATATTGCTGTGCGGTAAATAACCAAAGCTCCTGAAAACAGCTCCCAGATAAATGTGAAAAGACAGTATCAAAACAAATAATTTCACAATTAGAAAACATTTTTGATTCCAGAACATACATCTTCTATTTGCTGAAGAATTGCTACGGGCAATTTATAATGCCAGTGTTCTGATTGTTGCATACTACTTTCAAATGATTGCTTGAGAGTGGACTTGTATAAGGCCATCACTGGAGAAAAGTATTCCAATGCCAAGTTTGGCAAGTCAAGGATGACTGATAGGGTTATGGCCTCCAGATGTATGCCCAGCCTTGCTGTACAGACAGCTGAGGAGAACTACAAAGTACAGCCCAGTGCTTTAAGGTAAACTAGTACTCACTTTGAAACATCAGGCTGGAAGAGCAGCTCTTTCAGTAGCACCTTTACTGTTCACGCAGTTCAGGTAAGGGCAAACTGGAAGGGACCGTAACCTCACAAACTACCCCAAAGGGACGCGGTTTTGTTGTGGCTCAGAGCCACAGAGCACGATGGGCTAAAGCTGTGTGCCCAGGCGATCAGCGCTTGCCGTGGGACCGGCAGGGCGGCAGGCGGGCACAGAATTAGGTCATCTGGTACAGCAGCCTCAGGGATGCTGTAACCTACGCCAGAAGCAGCTTTCACTGAGTCATTTACAGCGTACTCCTCACTAGCTGCTCCAGCGGAATAAAAACCTTCACAGTTAGTGCCCACCTGGGAGGTCAGTGTAGAGGAGCCAGCGAGCTGTAAATTCACATCCTAACTGATGGTGCAGTAACGTTCACACGTACGTACCCCCAAGTGGCCCACACTGACTTAACGGATAGAGCCCTGCACTAGGAAAAGAAGCTCCTGTTCCTCAGTTCGGGGGGGACTTTTCTTTCCCTTCAGTCTGTCCCAGACTTTTGACTGTAAATTCCTTGGGGCAGGGAGTGCCTTGCATCTAAACAGCGAAAGGCTGCTGGTGGGAGGGTTTTGTAGATGCTACTGCAAGAATAGTAAGCATGAAAAGCAGAACTGGCAACACAAAAGCTTAAGAAAAACACAAATCATCTTTTTGAATTCCAAACTACCTAAATAGAGTAAGGCAACTATTTTGAGGATTTCAGTCAAAACAGGTCTTCAAAGCCCAGAAATACGTGCTGCCTCCGCTTCATAAACCAATTGAACGTTTCCTTTTGTTCGCAACCCCAAGCACCCTTCTCTGGAAAAAACGAGGTGCCAATAGGAACCTCCCGTAATCCAAGAACAAATTTGTGAGCTTGCCAGACCACATCGGAAGAAAAGCGTCACACAACTCAAAAATGCAGGGTAAAAAACAAAACAGGAAAAACTCCTGAACACAAATGCTGCAATTGATAGGCTTGGGTAGCTGTAACCTGTAGCCAATGCATCCCCGCCTGGATAATACAGTGACCGCACTAACGTGAAAAAGACTTAACGCGTACGTATGGGACACTGCATAGCCAGATATAGCAGCAGTCTCTGTGCTAGCTACTACGGACAGCTACAGTTATTACTTTACTTGTCAACATACATACTCTTACATGCTGTAAGAGTATCTGAGTTAACATGTGTTAAAAATCATAGAATGGTTTAGGTTGGAAAGGACCTTGAAGATCATCGAGTTCCAATCCCCCTGCCATAGGCAGGGACACCTCCCACTAGAGCAGGTTGCCCAAGGCCACGTCCAGCCTGGCCTTGAACACCTCCAAGGATGGGGCCTCAACAACTTCTCTGGGCAACCTGTTCCAGTGCCTCACCACCCTCACAGTGAAAAATTTCTTCCTAATGTTCAATCTGAACCTGCCCTCTTCCAGTTTAAAGCCATTCCCCCCTCGTCCTATCGCTACATGCCTGAGTAAAAAGTCCTTCCCCAGCTCTCCTGTAGAGAGAGCTGCTTCTTCTTCTTCTCCAGGCTGAACAGCCCCAACTCTCTCAGCCTCTCCTCATAGGAGAGGTGCTCCAGCCCTCAGATCATCCTCGTGGTTCTCCTCTGGACATGCTCCAGAAGGACCATGTCCTTCTTATGTTGAAATGGGGAGATGTACATTGCCTTAATATAAAATGCAGAATGCCAATGTTTGTAAGCAATCTTCTGCTTCACCCTTCTTCCCATACTCAAATATGGATGGATTAATTGTTACCTTATTTATTATTTACATTGCTATAATGACCTGAAACTAAATCCATATATTTTTCTGCTAGAGTAGACATTATTTGTGAATGTGTCCTGAGTAGATCATTCTTTTACAGGCTTTTTTAAAACGTTCAATGTGAAGCTAGAAGACAACTGAGAATGGCTGGGACCGCAGCCACCAAACCTACTGCCTACTGTGCTTTCCAGGAGCACCTCACTCATCTCTGCACTTGCCACCTGCCAATAATCATCTCATATCTCTCATTTCATGAACACATTTTTAATCTCCTTGGGGCAGGGATTATCTCTTAGTTCTTTAAATAACACAACAGTTTCTGCCCATGACCAGGGCACCTCAAAGACACAGAAATAGCAACAACAAGGCCAAATGCAGCACGATCACAAAGAATATGCAGATGAATAGTTAAAAGCTTTGCCCACGGCTAAACCCAGGGTTGAAGGCAGTCTTAGTATACTTGCTCATTAAGTTACAGGACTTTTAAGTCACAAGGCTATCTATATTTCTAGAGAGGAAAATTAATTAACTTCACATGGGGGCCACAACTTAGCATACATACCAACAATTGTGCTGACAGCAGCAAAAGAGACAGCGATTAAAAACATCGTCAGAGCCTAGTGTTGAATGATAAAGGTTACAGTAACTACTCGATGTTTGCAGTAAATCAAAATCATAAGAAACATACCATTTATGGGGTAGGTGCACTTTAAAAAAAAGTTGAAAAAAAAAATAAATCAGACTTAGATCTGGTAAGATTAAGAGCTAATCTAATCATCCCAGGATTGGTTTGACAAGCAGCCACTGATTGCTCCTTCTGGAAACAAGATAAAGAAAGGATATTTCTAAATTTATGAAATGAAACCAGATGTATTTTTGTGATTTCTCGAGCTGGCTAAAAGAGCGAAACAAACATTTCATTGCCATCAAAACAGACATGATCCTAAGTGTCAAAACACATGTTGATAGTTCCATTTTGACTAGTTTAAGACATTTCCTTCTGAAATGTTGACATTTACATTTTATTTCAATTAGGTATTATGTCAATAAAACATTTTGTTGTATAAAAACTGGTGTTTTTTTCCAGTATCTCCCTTTCGTGAAAAATTCCATTTCACAACCTAATTACATGCAAAATCAATTTTCCAAGTTTCAAAACATTCACCTGTTTAGTATTTTCACTTGCAAATTCTCGAGATGCAAGCTTCGATTCCACATGTCTGCTCACGTGGGCACAGAGGTCATGTATGACAACTTCAGGATGAGGCCTTTTGAAGTATGTGTATGCTCAGGTTGGATAACCTGGAATAACTGAAATTAAGGGAAATATCCACTAAAAGCTGGACATTTCCAGCTTTCAGCAAAGCAAAAGAGGTTTCACTGCAAATACTGTTGTAAATCAGCATGGAAAAATCAGAAGAAACTATTACCTATACTTTTATTTTATTTCTGGATTCAGAGTACTTTGGATATATCTTGGTTTAGGATATATTAAGCATCTACTGACGCAAAATATTTTCAACAAAAATGTCCACTGCATAAAGGAGGAGAAATGAATAGAAAAGCTTTTGTACGGTGATAGCTATTATTTCAGGATACTAAAATAAAAGGATAATTACTTTTAGAATGGAAGTTAAGTTCCTGATATACTTCAAAGGAGAGGGCAGGCAGGTGAAGTGCTTTTGACAATATTTTTCCCATGCTTTGAGCACATACTGCTAACAATCTAATGAGGTGCCTTTCTAGTATGAACTATAGGTCAGAAATATCCATGATAAAAGTAATGATTCTCTTTTTGAAAATCCATGGGTCAGAGAGGAGGCATGACATGACTACATAACAATTTTGTTCTGTAATGGTAATTTTGGCTATTTTCCTGCCTTTCCCGCTCCAAAGCGGCACATTGTCAATCTCCTCACACATCATCTACGACAGTAATTTGCTTGCCTGCTAGCAGATGAAAAGTTTCTGTTATAAGCTATATTAATGAAATCGTCTATCTCTGCCTCTTGAGACATTTTTAGCAATTGAAATGTATTTGTTATGCTAAAAAAGGTGGTTCCTCAAGCTGAGGGCTGTTGTCACCCTCACACTTATTTGAAACCAGTGCTGACAATATACATGCAACATACTGGGCAAATGTCCAGGTAAGGCTACCAGCACACAACGAGCTTTGACCACACCAAGAAGGGAATCCACGCCACACAGCTTCCAGCCTCAGTCTGGCATCCCACCCCAAAGGCTAACATTTCTCACCTTTTTCAGCCGGAAAATCCTGTTTGAAAATAAGGCAACACATTACACCCCATTCACATTTACCATGGAAAAAGGATGTATTAATAAGAATCCTGTACAGGTTGTTTATGTGTTCTGACAGGTTAACCAAATACTTCGTAGGGTATAGATAATACATTTGTTCTAATGAAAAAGTTACCACAACACTTAAAAAGTTACTACTCCATCTTTCTTCTCTCTCACACAGAGCATCCAATGCTTTTAGCTGAAATATTAAGAGAAATAATTACAGGTGATAAAATGCATTTCTACATCTTCACTGAGTGCCCCAGTCACTTGGGTATATTTGCATCTATACTCTTTCTGTTCGGTTAGTTTTGCTCTCTTAAGCTGAAAAGTCTCATCTTTCCCTTTCAGAGCAAATAAAAGGGTTTGAAGTCTCAAGAATCTCAAGAGTCAAGAAAACCATTTTCTACCAAACTATCCTCTCAATTGGCTTGGGAAGAAACGTCAACCTATCAGCTGAAAACCCCCACAGGAGAGCACGCTGCCTCTCACTGACGGTATCATGAACACAACCCACAGTGCTGCTGCTCTTTAATTTACTCTTCCCCATCTATTTCCTCCACCTGTGTTCCAACCAGACAGTTGTGTCTCTCTGAATTTGGAAAGGCAAGATTAAATCAAGGCCAAATTCAGTTGTTACATCTGACAGTTGCCCAAGAAAGCAGAATGTTTTCTTAAATTGAGCTTTGACATTGGATTCCCATGCCAGCTGCACAAGTTGTTCTGTCCTGGTAGCTGTTGACAGTAGCTATAAAAAGCATAATATATTCATTTTCAAAACTGTACTTATAAATCAGGCTTCCATGACAGCTGGACCAGACATTTTCCTGTCCTAATTGCAGTGTGCTTTGGGAGGAATAGAAGGAAGAGACGAAAGCAACCATTCTTTTGCGCTGCAGTTCTACTTTTGGGCCATCCACTCTCTAACCCTACTTCTCTCATTCAAAATTTAGTGATAAAAGCGATGACATGTAGCAGCACCACTGACTGAAAAGATGCACGTCGTCTTGAAGAAGGAGGAAGAAACCTCAGAGTCTGGTCTTCCAAGTACAAGACACCAACATCTGTCTTGTCAGCAACTGGGCTGCAGCTACTTTTCTTATGCCTGTATTAGTAAAGCAAAACCCAGTGGAACAGTTTGGCGACTTAATAAAGAAAGAGGAAGTTTGATCAAAGAATTGATAAGAAACAGACTTTTCATAGACACATCCTAGTTCTGATGCAGGGTTTTTTTTTGTAAGAAAGCCTTTCTGTCAGCAGAAAGAAGAAAAAAACCCAACTGCGTTAACCAATAGACTTGTCACTGGATCAATTACCTGGGACAAGAGGGATCCAGATTCAAATCTCTGCTTGGTTAGAGATTGTAAGTTCCTTACCCAGGTTTTCTTCTATTTTAAAGCGTAGCTTTTTCACTCACTCTCATGAAAAATGTAGAAGATCTCAGTTTCTTCTCACTTCAGAATGCAAATGTCAACACCCTGCAGATTGGAAGAGCAGAATCTCATCTAGCTTATGGACAGTCAGATCCAACGTGTACCAGAAAGCTGCTTAATAGATCCAGTTGGGTGGCAGAATGCATTTCTCATACCCAGTAAGTAGGCCATAACAGTTGATGATTTATAGTCACTTCTGTGTGACAGAGATCAGTCTCTCCCTTGTCAAACTAGTCTTAAGGCTACCAAAAAGTAACAACAGCTCCATAACCAGCACATTTGTTTTTCATTCCCTTATATCTGATGGTTCAACTTTTAACACCGACAGCCTCAAAGGAGATGATGGGAAGCTCTTCAATATTCTGCAGAATTCCAGCTTATCACCTCTCTCTGTTCCAGGCCTGCATAAGGAGGCGTTAGAAGGCTTCACGAAAAGGCAAATGCAACGACACAGGAAACAGTGAGGGTGATGCACTTTCCCTTGAGCGGTGGCCTTCTGCTCTGAGCATTAGATTCCCAGCTGCTACTGAATGATCAAGATGGAGCAATATAAAAGGCAGCTTTCTTTTTGTCCGCAGGAGGCCAGAGATTATCTGCTGTGTCTTCTGTAATCATCAGTGTAATTGTGATCTTGAGGTAAAGCCAATACAGCACTTCATACAATGGATTTAACTACATCCAACTTATCTGGAAACTGAAGCAACATCAGCTACTCTATGTCTCAAGTGTCATATTTAAGCACAAGCACACGTCTCAGCTGGTCTATAACTTTCCTGAGGCAATTCTTTTGTTCCAGCAGAAGCCTCGTATACACCTCCTGCATTTTAAGGTGCAGAATCATGATTATGGTAATGAGAAGAAGGTTGCAAGAAGTTAATGTTAATTTTCTCCTTGCCCAGCCACTGTTATTCAGGTGGGTGTTGGTTGGATGAGCTAATTCATAATTTTATATTTAAATGCCATCAAGGGTGTGTAGATCCTTATTTACTTGCATAGAAGTAAATAAAGTAACGTAACCTCACCCATCAGCTAACTGCCCTGACACGATGGCTTTAAAATCCCCCGCTGTATTAAAACGCCTGCCTTCCCACACCACAACTCCCGAGCCTGTGGGCAGGTAACTGTACAGCTGACAGCTACCTGAGCTGCTTCTGTGCGCTGCAGAGCACTACGGATGTTGAACCGATGTCCCAAATGCTGAACAAAATGACTAAATATAGCAGCAAAACTAGCTCAGCCGCACTCCAATCTCAACAACGGTTGTAAGACAAACAATTACAGATGTTCAGCTACACGTAACCAACTAAATCCCTTACCACAGTGGGATCATTTTCCTTGTTTGAGGATAGGTGAATAACAAACTGTCTCACCTGGAGTCGCAAGCACTCAGTTTCTAAATTAAGTTTTCTCTCTGTGGTACGGAGCACTAACTGTAATTTAGTTAATTCAAACATCAAAGATGAAAAAATTCCTCTGAAACCCATTCACATGTTGTCTGCATGCTGAACGCAAAGTGCTTAATCTGCTGCCATCACAGAAGCCTTTGCATATGCTGGAATTATTTATTCATGTTCCAAATCCCCTAATTAAGAATAGGAGAGCCACGACAAAAATCACAATTCCTAGAATTAACAGAATGTCTGATACTTGCAGCATCATGCAAATGGTAACAAAGTAACCCATGTAACCATTCAGTGAGACAGAGAAAAGTACCATCATCCCAAAACAAATGGCAGAAAAAAACAACCAATACAAAGAATCCAATAGTTGGGTAAGGCAATATTGCCAATAAGCTGTTAGTAGGAGCGCACTCCTACCTGAGTATTACCAAATCACTGACATCCTAGTTGCTCCACATTTTTCCTTAGAATATCATCTTTGTTGCATTTTTTTAAGCTAGTCTTCACAGATCTTGTTTATAGCAATCACTGAAACAGAAAATCTTAAGACTGTTATTACAGGTTAAAAAAAACCACAACACTTAGAGTGGCTGAAGGCTCTGGAACAGCAAAGAGTACGTTCAAACATGGAAATATTACATGGGAAACAGATTAAGTTAGTTAATTTATCAAAGAAATCAGCAGGCGAACTGATCACAGCTTAGAGCACTGACACGAGGATGGTCTCTGACAGTAGACCCCTTATTCATAGAGCCAACAAAAAGATAACAAGATACAAGAATATTTGAACTTAAAACTGAAAGTGGATGCATACAGATCCCCCCCCCCCCCCCCCCCCGAAAGGAATTTTTATAGGGCTTTTTTATGTTGAAATAACCTTCAATGGATTTTTAGACTGTTCTAGCCATTACTTGCTCTTGACTTGCTTGACCCAGTCAAAACCAACCCACTGGCACTGGTAGTTTTCTTGCAGCCAGACATCACAAGCAACACAGTTATTGCTATGCATTTTTATCTAATTCACCAAGTGAAGTTAAAGTCCTGCTATTAATTTTCCTATTGGGAACAACTGTGTACTGATAAGTCAGCTTAACATCAAAAGAGAAACATATACCTGGTATTAGCTTTCCCAAAAACTTCAATTTTTTCCTAAATCTGTATTTCATAATTTTGTATGTGAAACCAAATTCAAGTCAAGCTTTACACAGTTTAAATGTTACAACACTTAGAGCCTACATAATGTGCAGACTGATCACTTTTGGCCTTTCTCCATCATCCAAGGTTTGGACCTTCAAAAGTCATGTAATTAATGTAGAAAAAACCCCAACCTTGTGATGCAATGAAGTCAACAGCTTGTTATAAAAGCTATTGTAGAGGGGGAAAAAACAACACTACATCAGTAAGCGTAAGAGATGTCTTCTAGCAGCTTGGTATTTAATAGGATTTCCTACAGAAGATACTTCGTACATGGCAACTTTTGAATATTTCAGTGTGTTGGTCCTTAAATGATTTAGATGCAATAGCTGTGGACTACAGATGCAGGAAATCCCGGCAGTCTAGGTAGGTTGCAACGCAGCTAGTTAGGTTTTTATTTATACTCCATACGAAAGACCAAGAAAGAGATTAAATTTCCAGGGCTGAAACAGCTGCCAAGGAGTTGTTACCCAGTTTCTGTTGCCTCTCACAGTCCTGTGTTATCAAGGGATTAGAAAATTTGCACACTTTTTTTGCAACAAAGGAGACATTATAGAAAATTACTGTAAAAAACAGTCATGGGACTTGCTTGGTGTTGCTATGAATATATAGGAAGTAGGAGGAAGCTGAAAATGGGCTGTTAAAGTGCTGCCTCATAGGTCCTGAGATGAGATCTCTGTAAGAAGATTTTTGAATTCTGGTGAAAAGGGACTTCTGGACAATTTGCAGTATGCAGCTAATATTTACCAAAACCTTGAAAGAATTAGCCTCAATGATTTAACCAAACTGCTAATATTAAAAATACAAAAAAAAAATCATTTACAGCACTTGCTTTATTTTCAGATATACAGCAAGTAGTTGTTTACTTCAAAAGAAAAAAAACAAGAGTCAACGAAAGCTGTAATTGAATGTTGACTTTCTCTGGTTTTGAAGGGTTTCAGTTTGAACAAGCAAGTTGTCTACTGTGAAAAAGAACGCTTGCTTTTTTTCAAATCAACAAATAAAAAAAAACAAAAAAAAAACAAAAAAGAATGAGTCCAGATACTTGTGCCACAGCCAGCCGGGTGACAGAGCACTGGCACAGGCTGCCCAGGGAGGCTGTGGAGTCCCCTTCGCTGGAGGTTTTCAAGACCCGCCTGGATGCAGTCCTGAGTAATGTGCTCTGGGCAATCCTGCTTTGGCAGGGGAGTTGGACTAGATGATCTCTAGAGGTCCCTTCCAACTCTGAAAACTCCGTGATTCCGTGAACCGGGCATCTTTGCTACCATTCACCATTTGGAGTGCATTTCCCTCTGGAAATGGAAACACTGGAAACACCGAGTCTTTATTGTTCTGATGTACTTTGAAACACTAGAAAGTATACAATTTCTGCATTTAAGAAACAAAGACAAAGCTTTTCCTTATCACCAAGATTTCCAGGAGCAACACTGGGTTGCTAGACCTATATGGTTTCCAACCTAAAGAGGAAGCAATGCATAAACGAATAACGCGTGTACAGCATTGAGCTGACAGCGAATAGCAGACATCTATTCAAAAGTATGGATCTATTCTGTTCTTTTTGCGTATCTTCTCACCGTAACAGACCCAACAGGAAAAGCATCTGCTCATGTTTACTCCCAAATCACTTTCCTGTTTGCTCCTCATAAATGGCAACGCTTGTGACAGTTATCAGAACCCAAAAAGCTGTTTTAATACCACTCTGCAGTCCACTAACACACTGAAAAGAACCATTTTCCTTATGGGGATATTTACTTCTTCCCGAAAAATTCCCAATGAGGACATTACGTATTCATTTATGGCACACTGTTTGCTTCTATCTTAGACCTTTAAAATGGAAGGACCAATAGAAGGTGGAGCTTTTTTACCCTCCAAGAAGTTTACAAGCAGTGAATTATCACCCTTGCAGCACCCCAGGAAGAAAGTAATGACTGCTCTTCCTTGTTGCTCAGATAAGTAACAGGAGGGTAAGAACATTTGCAGGAGAGCCCAGGTGTATGGGGTTCTCAGTTTAAGGCAATGAAAGCTTAATTTTCAGATAGTCAACTAAATAGTTACAAAAGATGGGGGGGGCGGGGGGTGGAGGAGAAGGGGGACAGTAAAAAGGACTCAAGCGCTTATGCCAAGATCAAAAAGCAAAAACCCCACAAAAATTAAAGCTTTGGAAAGGAATGATCCCTTCCGAAATCATCTTCTGAAGAAATTTTCAAAAAACAGACGGACGGAGGTAATGCAGGACTGAGCTGCTTCTGGCTGCCAGGCCTTATTACTCGCTAATCATGTAAAGGGATCAAGTCAACTATTGCAGATTAAACAAAAAATAAAAATGTAATTTTTCTCTGGAAACTAAAAAGCACACTGTGCTGAACAGAGCTCTGCCATATGCCACAGCTGAGGCCTAAGAGTCTTCACTCAGTGGAGGTGACAGAGGAACAGTATTACTTGGTAGAAGATATGAGAGTTTACCTATGGCAGCTTACCTAGGTTGTAGTTTGACAAGTTGTCGTGTAAAATAATGTCATAGCACAGTTATTAGGCATTCCCATAGGTATTTGATAGCTTCATCTTCTTATATAATAAAATAAAAAGAAGAAGCTTGAATGTAGGTTGTCCCGTGGGCTTACTTTTGTTGAACAGGGTGGGAAGGGGGAGAGAGAGAGAGAGAGGAAGAAACCATATTCTGTAAAAAATGCCAACCCACTCATTTCTATTTTAAGCATAACTTCTGTAAAAAGAACCATCTGAGCACCAATTTCTATTTAATACAAGTTTCACGATTCAAAACCAGATTGATAAAATAGATTCAAAGTACATAATTTAATAAATTTTTACTTTGCTATATGTCTTTGCCATGTAATTAGCTTTGATGTAAAATTGTTTTTACCACAGGTTTTCCCACCCAGGTAAGCGAACAGATGCATAAAGCGCTTAACTTTCTGACCAAATCTAAATCAGTTTTTAGTGGGGGAGTGGTCTGGAGCTCAACTCTTGTCTCTGAAAGTGATTTTACCCATTTTGCTCCCAAGTGCACAAGAATATCCTCAAAAACCACACTGCAAACAACTAAATCTGAAAATAGTCATTCCAGTCGTAAAGAGACGATATTCTACTTGCTAGGAAAAACTAGTAATAAAGTCATAACAAGCCAAATACTGCAGATTTCGTTGTGAGAGCTTCACCTCATCGCAGCAAAATACAAAGTCACAACAATACACAACACAGCTGAAGTCTTACCAAATATAAACTCAGCTATCACAAATAGATATGAACTACAGTACAAAAATAAGAGGGACAACCTTGCTGAGAAAGGAAGACTGACAACACAGGGGTTTTTATTCTCCCTTACATGTTCAAAATATTAAGTGGAATGAGTAAGAGATGCTTCAAATTATACCCCCAAAATCTTTCCATTATAGAGTAAGTTAAAGGGAAAGGGGGAGGGAGGGGGGGGAGGGGGAGAGAGACAGACTGAAGTAACATCTTCATGATTTATGACATGTAGATACAGCTCACCGAATCTGAAATGGAGAATAACGCAAAATATAGAATAAAACTTACATGCCTTGACAGCAGCAATAAGGAGAAGAGTATAGAAGGAAAGACGTGAGGGACATTATTGATATCTAGTCAGAGGAACACAGTAGGACTAACCTCTACACTGATTCCTTAAACTCTAGTTACCTGTTGGGGGCAGGCTGGGGTGCAGGGGCGGGGGGAGTGGGCAGCATAAGCCAATATGGGGTGAATGTTTTAATGAAGCCAAAACTTAAAACTTTTAAATGAATACCATGGATCTACCCTTCTGAATACTGAAGGAGGTGGAATTTTCTGTATCAAGCATTTTACTTTGTTAAAGTATCCATAAAAGAACGATATATACATAACTTTATAGTCCCGTAAGAAAAAAAAATAAAATACATATACTGCTTAGAAAGATAATATCACAAATAATCCTCTCATTGAGATTGATTAAGATGAGGACTTTACAATGGATATGACCCGAAGCTAAAATACAGGATTAAAAATAAAATATAGAACAAGACTTATTTTTAATTAATTCACACTCCACCCCCATTCAATTGATGTATGTGGGAGAGCTGCATTAAGCCTACAATGTTCTTACCCAGAAAAGAGTCAGACCTTAAAAAGTGTTTCTCTTAAGTAGGTAGGTAGGACAGTATATTACTAAAAGTTGAGAGGACCTGCTCTATTTTAGGCATACACACACTAAACCTCTCTCTTAAGCAAAAATAAGAACACACATACACATGAATGCCTGTTCATTTCTTTAAAACAAAGAACACAATTATGGATAGCAATGCATGTGAAAAATTGCATTGTCATGCTCACCTCAAACAGACTCAGACCTACTATTCAAAACAATATAAAATAAGCTCCTAGCGTTAGTCCCTTATATAGAGGTTATGAGCAAAATGCAAGATTAAACCTCAGAATCCCTGCCAATGCAGAAAAAAGTTACAATTTACTTAAAACTTCACATTCTTAAATAACTGTAATCAAGCCTAAAAAAAAAAAAAAAAATCACATCATATAAAATTATAGCATAACTGCTATTCATTTAGAATATGGAAGAATGGAGACTGACATAGAATCGTCTAGGTTGGAAGGGACCTTTAAGATCACCAAGTCCAACCATCAACCTAACACTGCCAAAACCACCACTAAACCACATCCCCGAGCACCACGTCTACCTGTCTTTTAAATACCTCCAGGGATGGTTATTCTACCGCTTCCTTGGGCAGCCTGTTCCAATGGTTGATAACCCTTTCGGTGAAGAAGTTTTTCCTGATAGCCAATCTAAACCTCCCCACGCCAGATAAAGACTCAGCTATATATTTTTATTTTTTGGGACTCCTCTTCTCTGAGCTTTTGCAGTCTCCCTTCAATCTATGTAAACTTTTTTCATTCATAAAGACTGGATAATGCATTAATAACTGTTTTTCCACAGTTTTACCAGAGCAACCAGGATTTCCAGTTCTGAGATGGACTACCCCAAATCCTCAGTGGAGCTGCTGCTTCTATGGACCAGATGTACACACGTGACTCACAGTGATCAGATCAGAAACACAGGGTCTATAGCTCACAGGATCTACCTTGCTTTCTTGAATTCATCTTGAAAGGTTTGGCAAAGTCTTGCTAAATTGTTAAAGAACTGGCCCACCAACCAAAACAGTAACTGTATTACAGGTCTGATGAAAGCAATCCACAGGAATAATCTCTAACATGCGGTTGTCTTCTGAGGTCGTTAAGAGTGAGAGGTAGCTGAGAAAACTGATACTGGAAGCAGCTATCTCTGCAGGCTATACTGGTTCATTTCTGATTAAAAAGCTTCCCAGTCAAACACACCTAAATGAGATGTCATTACCACGTTATTTGTTTGGAGTAGAAGGCAAAATTCTAAGGTAACACCAAAATATTTATGGAAGAAAGAAAAACACAGCCTCTTACTTCACATCACTTGAATTGCAAGCTAACCACAGGATCAATGGGCCATCTTCAGATCTTGATGCTTACACTGTGCCAACCCCTAATTGCTTATCAGATAAACAGAGTACTTTCCCTTAGTTTATCTTCAGTAAGTACACTTAAAAATGAGACAGTAGGCCCCATCCTATCCCATTAAGCTGTACAAGTTTAATCAATTTCAGCAAAAGGGAACAGGGAGGAAAAATAAGGTATGGACATAGATCTCGTCATTTGAGATCCCATTTTTATTATAGCAGAGCACTTCACAGGACAGCTCAGGCACTGTGGCAAATCCTAACTTCTCTGCAGCTGAGTCTGGCAGCATCATAATAAACAAAAAGCGTGTGGAGAGCCATGCTTTTGTAAAATTACAGACCAAACTTTAAAACATTTGCAGAAGGAGAAGCAGAGGCAAATACACGAGGAACTGGGGGAGCCAGAGCAGAAACTGGCCCCAAGCCACAGTCAAGATTTTTCTTACTTTAAAGCAGAGGAAACAAGCGGGATGAGAGAAGCACGATCTGTTGCTGGCAGCAGCATCTGTGCAGACTACTGTGGGTTACACCGGTCTGCCTGGCTACCACGTCTGAGTGCATGAATCAGAAGCTCTCGCTCAGGATTAAATCATTTCCAGTAATAAATTCTGTTTTCTAATTTTCAAACAGCGTGATCCTAGAGCTTGGGCCAACAAACCATCACGGTCACAGCATGGCCTTTGCTGCTGGCACTGCCGCAGAAAGCAACGGTAGTGACACAAATGACATTGGGAGCGGCATTAGCAGTGCAGATTTATTTTGTGGAACTGGTCAGCTAATTCTGTTCTAGAGTCTCAGTTGCCTGAGACCCAGGGTGTAGATGGAAAGAAGTCACCTACGGGTGCAGCATTTGTTCTTTTACCAGAGTGAAAGTTCGTTAGTGGATAGTAGCAACTAGATGGCAGCAAAAAGTTTGTAGTCTCCGGAGTAAAATCATGTTTCTCAAGCTTTTTTAATGCAGAAACATATCTCAACTTGTTGTGGGAGAGGAAGAAGTCATCCACAGACTCTCTGTATATCAAATCCACAAATGTCTTGACGTTATAAAAGGAAAAATAGCGTACAAACTCCTGAAAGTGTGTTAATTTTATTTTCTGCAATTTTGTGGGGATGTAATATTTTCTCTCTCTCTCTGTGGTGTTTTTCCATTAGTTTTGTAGATACCTTCTGATATTTTATAGACTACTGGCTGAGAAACTCAGGATATGGGTCTAGTCCAGACAGATTTGGAGGCTGCATGGTTGATCCTTCTAGTCCTACAATACATGAATTGAATGCTTCTTAACCACCTCCACAGTAATTTTGATGGCTAACTTCAGATTTTTCACCCAGTGTTGCACACCAAACCTTTTTCGGGCTTTTTTTTTTTTTTCGGCTTTTTTTTCAGGGGTTATAAATCGACATTTTAAATTGAAAAATGTCTCCTGTAAATCACAGAATCATAAAATGGTTAGAATTGGAAGGGACCTTAAAAATCATCTAGTCCACCCCCCTGCCATGGGCAGGGACACCTCCCACCAGCCCAGGTTGCTCAAAGCCCCATCTCCAGCCTGGCCTTGAACACCTCCAGGGATGGGGCAGCCACAACTTCCCTGGGCAACCAGTTCCAGTGTCTCACCACCCTCACAGTAAAGAATTTCCTCCTAACATCTGATCTAAATCTACCCTCTTTCAGTTTAAAACTGTTACCCCTCATCCTATTGCTACACTCCCTGCTAACAACTCCCTCTCCACTTTTCCTAACGTAAGAAGAAAAAAAAAAAAAAAACTGGTCAGAAATATCGCCTGCTCTTGTCAGTTCCTTCAACCGCAGGAATTTGGTTTACAGTTTAAAAACAAATGGATGTCTTATGGGTTCTAGTGTTTAATGTTGATAGATTTGCTGGTTGGCTAGAGGTTACCTTCTAGGAGATGTCATTTCCGATGCTTCATATTGCTGGATTCGTACCCTTCGGTAGCAAGGCAACACTTACTAGAAAAATCATAACCTTTTCATCTGTCAGGGTGGCACTGTAGGGCCAGAATCCAGCAAATCATGGTTATGAAAAACATACTCAGGTCTGTCAGTCCACAGACTGGGAGAGATGAGCTCCAATCACCCACCCACAGGCATAACTTCACCCCTTCCAAAGACATTTCAGCCTCAAGATATCAAAATGCAGAGCTCGCAACAGACTGAAATTGAAACTTCAGGCTTCCCAAAGAACAGTTCCTATTTTTACAAGCAAATTACATAAATTTCCCCTCAAGTTTTGCTACTCAGTAATTCAACTTGAAAAACAATATTATTATTGCCACATGGTATCAAGGAGAAAAGGTAGACAATTTGGATCAGGAGTACATGCTTTCTTCCTCTAAAAATCATCATCTTCAGGTCTGATTTTCATTTGCAGGCCTATTTGTGTCACAATGGAGATCGCTTTGTAATGAGAAAGACTTTGCTAGCATGACAAAGCCCTGTGCTGTATTTCGTGATCAAAGGCATTCTAGGAGAAGGGGAAAAGTTTCTGTGCATATATATTGGAAAGCGGTACCTGATGCTGCTGTTGGACTCCTTTGTTGTAGATGAATGTGTTGATGTTAAGCGTCTTCAGCTACACCCATTCCCTACCAGCCATCAGTAACTACTGAGTTTCGAGACAGAAGCTTTTGCCCCACTGATTTAAAAGCACGCATTTGGCTTTGTCAGCCAAAATGAACCAGAACACTCAGCAGCGGACAGATTATACTTGATTGTCAAACCATGAAACACCAGACTATCACCACAGGGTTTACTGAAATTTACCCCACCACTCAGTATTTACCGGTGGCCAAAGATGTGCAAAGCATGGAGCGAAAGGCCTTGCCATACAAGAACAGGTTTGTTTAGCATTTTTATATACCCATTCCTTTTTCATTTTGGAAAGCTGGAAGACATGACCCTACCATAAGGCAGTAGGTGGCAGAGAAGGTAATGAAGTTCAGATGTAGCCTGGCATGGGAGGGAAGAACCCATTTCATCTAGCTCCATCCA
Source organism: Vanellus vanellus (assembly GCF_965231255.1). Classification (NCBI taxonomy): domain Eukaryota; kingdom Metazoa; phylum Chordata; class Aves; order Charadriiformes; family Charadriidae; genus Vanellus; species Vanellus vanellus. The sequence continues at coordinate 10,489,329 of NC_138915.1, read as the reverse complement.
TTATGGGCCACATTCTATGGCTTCAGCAGACGATGAGTTCACTATCTGAAAGCTTGTTTTGCTTAAGAATATGTTCCTAATTTCTGCTTCCCTTCTAAGTCTTTTTGAAAGCAAATCAAATGAGTCAGAAGCTCAGATCAAGGTAGGTATACGTTTACCACTGTGTGAAGCGAAGAAAAGATCACAAAAAAAAGACAAGGACAAAATGTAATCCTTGCTGATAACATAAAAAAAAGAAAGTACTCTGAGACAAATCAGTTGTTCTGACAATAACCGCCTCCAAAAGAAGCCAATTGTGTGTTTCGGTCATTTATTGCAAAATAAAGCCTAGCCACTTCACACAAATCTAATCAAGCAAGGTGACAGATCGGCTTTTGGCTATATATTTAGCTATGAAATTGGTGGATGTCTCTACTACATGCATGACTGTAATAAACACACAAGAATAAAAATAGCCGTCTTACATATATTCATATCTATTGTCTGGTTTTGAAACCCTGGAGGAAAAATGTGAGTTGTCATCTCCTTTTTCTGCCACAAGTCAAATCAGTAGTGAACGCCAGAATTAACAGCTCTGGATTAGCCCAAAGATACGAATAAAATCAATGCTAATGTTACAAGCCACAGCTTACAAAACAGATATAGAAGATGCCTCATTCCCACTAGAAAATTTTGCCTTAAACGCACAAAGTGAGTCTGAGGGATTTTACTTAAGAACAGCTCCTAGAGATTCCACAGAAAAAAAAAAAAAAGCAGGTTGTCCAAAGAGATGACTCCGTGACTTACCAAAGCAATAGGACTTTGACATCCATCTTTGACATGTTACTTGCATACAAGAATGTAAAATGATTTTAACCTTAAATTATTGTATTTCAAGGAACTTTACCTGACAAGTAAGATTGTTTAAAAGGAGCTTTTGTGTTCCTCAAGTCAGTTTTTCACCAATACCTAATTAGGCCAGTTGCTTCAGAGCAAGTTTTAACATGTATCTCTTTTTTGTATTTTAAGATCAGCAGAGTTTTTAGTCTTTTGCAAATAGCATTATGTAAACTGTATCACATAGCTAACTAACACAAACCCAAGTATTTTCTCCAAGAGTCACTAATAAGATTTGTTTTGTTTTGTCTTGTTTTTAGAAATGCTATCTTGTAGTCAATCCACTTTGCGCACAAAGTAGGATACTTGCAAGCCCACCGCTACTTAACAGTCATGTACAACGTGATGTAATGATGGAGCGCACAAGCTAAAGCGCTACTTTGGAAGAGGTGATAGTCATGTCACCATACAAGCAGCAATAAATTACGTACCCCTATGGCTCAACAGACCGGTGCTAGCAAGGTTAGTTATTTCTGGGCAGTTAATCCTGAGGCTTTTTACTACATAGTGACTATTAAATTCATCAGTAGGTTACCATAAAACCATGTTACAAGGCAGACAAATTTAAGAATCTGCTTGCTTTCTGTCATATGCAGATACAACCATTTATAGCAAAACAAACTTAGAACAAATTTAACAAACTGGGCATTTATAGTAAAAGAATTTCAGATTCAGTCATAAATTTGAGGATCTTTTTTCACACGGGCCACAATTCACATGGTTTACTAACACTATAGGAGTTAAGCTAGTAGTATTTTTTTTTTTTTTTCAGAAAATAAATAGTTTTTTTTCTCATTTAGATAGATAAGTAATTCCTAAAAACAATTGTTCATGGAGTAGTACACTGCAACTTGTGACTGAGTGCACAAACACTACATAGAAGCGTTAAGTGATAGTGTTGTTATGAGGGGAAAAATAATCCCTGAGCTCTTCTTCATATGAGTATCACTATGACTCCTTGGCATCCTAATTCAGAGCTATCAAGTGATAGCTTCACAAAGCACAGTGTTAAACTGATAATCTATTTTGGAAGGTATCATTCCATATTTACTAGAGCCAGGTCCTACTAGGAAATTACTTCAGACTGTACTTAAAGTGTCACAAATAAAGCAAGCAGTTCCACAAACAGCAGAATTGATGAAAACTGGTTTCTTACAGGCTCGTATCACACAGCTGGATTCTTCGGGGTCTAATATAGAGCAAGACTGAACCGATGCTTTCTTAAATTGGTTACTTTCTCTTGATATTCTAAAGTACAACATAATGTGAACCCACGGTTAATAAAGTCTTCCTCCTCTACCAATCCACCTATATTTATCTAATTTGTAGGACAGATTTAAAACTCTGGTGAAGTTTGGCTGAAATTGTAAACAAGGTAAAGGTGGGGTGGCAGTTCATTGCAGTAGAAGGTCATCAACAAGACTCCGGCTTGCTGAAGGAGTTCGGGTATATCGCTCACCTGAGCCCAAATTCTCCAAGGAAACTAGCCATTCGCCGCCAGTTTACTTCCCTGATTCCCAGGTCCCCAGCACATTAGATGTACTGTCTATGTAATGTCATCAGATACACTGAAGAAATATCCAATTATTAGAGCAATGAATCCATCGCTGCAGCACTTCACAGGCTATTTATATTCATTTAGTGGCAGCCAGACCTATCAGCTACTGCACGTGTTACACCAGTGTCACAAGATCTGGCCTTCTGTTGAAGCCAAATTTCCCCTTACACTTGAGCTTCAAAAAGTTAAATTACATGGGCTTTATGCAGGTGACTTTCAGATGTGGATGTGCATCAGGGAGCTGATAGACATGAAACGATTTCTTTTCTTTACTCCCACATTGAAAATGTTCCTTTTCTTAGGGACTAATAGAAAAGTTAAGTTTTGATTCCTTGGTCTAAAAAGGCAGATAAGATATATTCTTGATCTTCAAAAACCTCTGGAAGTTTGCTGTAGATTTCTATAAATATTTTAGCAAAGAAGTGATGCTTCTTGCCCCTTTCCTTTTTAACATAAGGACCTTCTCAGATTAAACACCTTGTGGAAGCCTATTTTGCGTATATGTAGTCAATCTTGCATAATGTTACAAAAAAGGCTTAAATTTCATTCAACACTACTTCTTAAGATAGCATTCTTGCATTTTCATGTACAATAGGTGTGTCAGTCATCTCATCACAACCACATTACCATTAAAATAAAAAAAAAAGGGTGAACCATACACATATCGGTTAGTCTTAGTCTTAATACTGCGTCAGCCAAAACACTGTAGCGTTGTCAAAAATCAGAGAAATTATTTCATGGCTATTTCTTGGTGCTTCAAGCTGACTTTCGCAACTAAAATGATCCAAAGATTTGCAGATACATTTGCAAAAATGAGTCATCCCTGCACAAACAATACACTCAGGTGGAGGAATGATGAATCTGAACAGGATTCCTCATGAAAATAAACCCGGGCAGTTCATGAGATGACAGCTTAGAACAACTGGGAAAGCAGAACTCAGATGTGGACCGCACAGGGCCACACAATTTTCCATTCAAAGGGCAGAGTAAGCACAAGCATGATTTCACAACAAAGGAATAAGTGCATTGTAAATGTTAACGTAGTCGAAAGGAAAAGTCTCATCCATGAAGCTTTCACCCCAAATTTTAAGGCCTGGGGGCCGCAGCTAACATTCTTTGGTATTGATCTACATCACCTGGAGACTAACCCCAAATTCACGAGTTCACTCTCATGAACTACCACTATGGAAAGAATCCTAGTTAAGAGCAGTTCAAGGTTTTCTTTGCAATGTGTCATCAACATGGCACATTTCCTACTGCATGATGAAGAACCATTGCCACAGGCCCCAATTTCTTGACGTGAGTTCATATTTGAAAATTTGTCTGTGAATTCAAAGACAGCAAATCTTGGTATTTTCAGTGTTGTCTCTGCAAGGAAGAGAGAAGAAATCGGACGTGCCTTGTACAGAAGCTTCCCTAGCAAATTTACAGGAATTGTTGCTATTAAAGTGCTATCTCATGCTGGTGTGCCCAAACCAGTCCAATTCCACATTTGCTACAGTTCTGCAAGGAGAAGAAATCACTTTGATCAATTTTATTTATTTCTGAGCTCACTATGTCTGTGTAAAATTCTGTCACAGTTTGGCATTTAGCTGTGTTATTATGTTGCTATTGTAAGTGATTTTTTTTTATTGGAACCAGTTCTGAACTGTCGCTGTTTTGTAGGGACAGTGGCTGTAGAAGGACAGTGACTCTGTCAATCAAGTGCTACCCACAGCTTACGAAGTTGGCTATGGACACCCTCCCCATTCCCATTTTGTCATTGCTTTCCTATTAAGTTTTACTGCTATTTTGCCTATAGTAACAGGAACAAAACAAGCCCAGACAGTTGACCAGGAAGGAGGGTAAAAGCTCTTTTGTTGGCAACATTTTCCCCATCCATATTCTATTACATATTACCTAATTCAGGCTTAAAGGAAGGCTTCATTGGTGATATCCTCCATATGGCTTGAGACAAAGACAATCTAAAGAAAACCCTCACATTTTATTCTAGATGGGTTCATACCTTTCACCAAAAAAAATTAAGTCTCCTTGCTATTCTAAAATCCTTGTGAAATATCTTCCTTCTCTCTTTTTGATTTTTTTTTTTCTCAGAAGAAAAAAAAATACAATTGTTTCAGAAACAGCTTTTAAAATCTATTGTAGCACTTCAAGGAAATTAAGGAAGATGAAGTTTCAAGAGTGGATATCTCCCCACCAACAGATAAAAAAAATTGGGAAAATGCTGAATTTAAGTGTATTTTTCAAGGGTTTCAAAAAGAAAGAACTAGAGAGACCCTCATGAATACTTGTCTTATAATACGTTAATTACTAACTAAATTCCCATAAAGACTTTGTATCCCATACTTATGAAAAATCATTCTTATTTTGTGAATAGCAGTCTCATTTTCACAGTGAACATCTGCTGTCACTGGACGTGTCTGGCACACAGCAATTTAATCGGTTTTGCTAATGCCAGTCCCATAGAGAACTTCAAGGATATGGTCAGAGATTTTAAATTAGATTCTGTATTCAACCAAAAGCCACTGCGGAAGGTAGAGCACAAACAGCTGAGATCATGAAGATCTCTTTGCTGAGCAGCTAAGCCGATGACTAACACGGTGCTGAAGCATCTCTCAAATATTTAAGACACAACAGCCAAAATCTCAACTTGATCAAAGGCAACTGTGATTTACTATTGACTGCAACAACAGGACCTGGCTTCTCCCAAAGACTTGCTGCTTCTTCCCTACCGGGCACCAATTTGAAGCCCAGGGCAGGAGCAATACATGTCAGCATAAACCAAAAAGATCTGTGATGTGCGCTGAGAATTATTATTTCAGTTACTGTCTGTTAGAATTTTAAGCCCAAATGCCATATTGTAACTGCTTAAAACATCAGCCCTACATCTATAAGCTCAATAAAAAAAGCAAATAAATTACATTTTCCCCAAGTCATTTCTTTCCGGTGCTAAAATTAATAGAATTTCTGTTCTACTTTGAACAAATACTGATTCTCTATCCCTTGAATAGATCACAATAATCCCAAAATAAAGGTTAAGGAACACAGTAAGAGGCACAGGAAAAAAAAACCTGCCAATTACAATCTTTGTTGCTCCTCATTTACTTTGATACACTTCGTTGTTTTTAATTCAATAAAACTAAGACACCAAGGTTTTATCCTGCCAGTAGCTATTTTTAAAGTGTCAGAAATCTGACCAGTCAAGAAATATGTCATTCCTACAGAGTGACCACTACCAGAGTTACTATATGCCACACCAGTGACATCGTGAGTAGTTTGGTATCATCGAGGTATCGCAAACTGTGAAGTTAACAAGGACATCAAAATATCATAAACTACAAAGTTAACATGTAGATCAGATTCTTTTCTGGGACAATGTTTTTTATGTTTTTGTGATATTTTGCCCAACCATGAGACTAAGGAAAGCCACCATCCCCATTTCTCGCTGTAGAGTTATGGAAGGCAGGAACCCCCTTGCACATTTCCAGTATTGACAGTGATGTTGGTGATCAGTTCTACAGATCTCTGACCCTTAATGCATAATGTCACCAGCACTGAAGATACATGCAAGGTGACCTGTGCATTTACTAATACAGCAGAACCACTGTCTTAGCCACAGCAAGATTGGAAATATTCAGGACTGCAAACCTTCCAAATGGAAAAAGAAATATATATCTACATCATCAGCCTGGAAAAGACCTGGCAACACAACAACTAAAATAACTGTTACACAATGAAGTAAGTGGATTTTTATTCATCCTACCACTCACTTGTCAAATAAAAACTGTATTAATATCCCTGTATCTCTGCTGTGCACAGCAGCTTCTATTCCAAGAAAAGACAAAAACGTGGCTAAACTTGGTACATCTTTAGAGCAGCTCTGAGAAATATGGAGAAATAATCTTGGAACAGTGGAGAAAGTAATGAAAACCAAGATTTGGCAAACCTGCAAAAACAGTTTTAAAATGGAAGTTTTTACATGGAAATTGAGGTCATACCTCAAACCAGGACAACGCAGCATCTTAGTCTTAACCAAAGTGACAAAGCAGCTGGCCCGGTGATCAAAAGAATTCTTCTCCTTTGATTCAGACCTTCCATTCCTTCAGTGTGAACAGTATTACATTATACTTCAAAGGCATTTGTATTCAGTCTTGGTATTAAATGAAGATACATTAAAAAACCCACAACAAATCACTGTGTTGACTTATCATGACTAATTAAATTATTAATAGTAAAAGGAAATAAAAAATAACCCAACAACACTGATCTTGACAAATAAGAAATAAAATTAGGGAGATAAATATGGAAAAGTTCATAACTGTCATCACTACGGGAAGAGGAGATTTCATCCCTCACACACCACATTGTAACTCCTGAGACCTGGCAAGTGTATATAACATTGTGCCAAGGTTTAATTTATTACACTAATTTTAAGATTTGAATCAAATAATCCTAGATTTCCATGCCACCAATTCAACATGCTAGACACCACAGCAGACACCAGGATGGCCTTTGACCATCTGGTGGACAGCTAGGTTAAACAAAATATACTTCAATCTGGGTCCCAAAGACACCAAACACAGTTTTTGTGAATTGACGGCACTTTATACACAAACACCCCCTACTAGGATTCTTCAAAATATAGAAGAATGAGTATTCTTACACAGATCTTCCCTCTTAATAGGTGACAATTAACTAGCTGTGCACGCATCTGACAACACATTTCAAGAAAAAAAAAAAAAAAGATTTTCTTCAATTATTTGTTCACATTTTTTAAATTAAGAATTTTCTCCTCTTTGGCATTCACTGTTCTTAAGTATATGTGCACTGAAAAGCTGCACTCTGACTCAACATAGAAAGATATTTGTAATGATAAGTTTGTCACTACAGAAAGCAGTAAAATCCAGTCCCTGAAAACTTTGCAATATTATAAAATAGAAATAAACTACTTCTGAATAAAATGCAGAACTATTTCTAATTATTTTTTTTTTACTTCATACAAAGCTCAATTACACAAAAGAAATACAAGCTATTTGGTAACTCCGTGAAATTGTTCTGAATAAATCTACTCCGCATTCTGAAGCATTTAGTACTTTTGCATAACTAATAACAAAACAAGTATATACTGTGGAGTAACTCACACTTCTGTAAATTCAACAGTCTTTTGCAAGTCCAACCTTGGGACATCAGCAGAACAATACCACTATAATATAGAACAGATGAGAAAATTCTCCTTATTCAAAGCCTTAAGCGTGTTTAGTATTCCATTTTCTTGATCAAATAACTACACTTATCTCCTTCATACTATAATCGAAGGCCGTTCCCCTTATACCCAATAGTTACATTGAGATACTTCTTTATATGATACGTAGCAAGTTAAGTAGTTGGCATATCTATATATTTTATAAAACACACTTTTTGTTTTATATTTATATCTTCCAAAATATACTTTGAATTAGGCAATGATTGAAGAGTTTTAACATTCACTTCAAATGCCAGTGAAGTCAACAGAAAGACTCTCCCCAATTTGAACAGATGTTGACTTGGATCCACACCATAAATTTGGAATCCCAGCACAGAAACATCTCTTCTAAAAAGCCAAAGTTGTATTCTTACATACCCACAAAGAAGTTCTCTATATATTTACTATTCTATTAAAGAAAACTCTTAGACAAAGACCTAGTATGACAAGTGTCTCTGTGAAGAAGATATTTACTATGGCCTCAGGATTTACCTTCAATATTTGACAAACAATTGATTTATAGAACTGGAAATGGCTTAACCCAACATAGCAATTGTTCCATGAGATGATCTATAAAACAAACACTAAAATATAAGCTGGCATCTGTCTTTCAAATACGGACTTGGAAGACATGTCATTTGACAGTTTCAGATATCCCTGGCTAACATGGGGGTCAGTGAGGTCACTCACCGTTTAAATAATATCCGTCTTACAAAAATCTCATGAAAATATGTTTTCATTTGATTTGAACAGTGAACATTTTATCTTGCTTTTAAAAAAACATCTAGAATTAAGGTCATAATCCTCTACATTTCTAGCATTGATAAATTAAAAGATTATGGTTTTTATTTATTCCACTTCATATAGAATATCAAGTTTAGTCATCTCTTTAATCGTTCCTTAGCAAGCATGGAATTTCAATGATACAAATCCTCATTAATGCAAAAAATAAGATTTTTTTTAAATGCTTACCAAAACAAAACGCACGAGAGAAAAAGATGTTCAATTTGTAGCCCACAGCAACCAAGGGAAAGAATTCCACTCTTCCAGGAAGAGATAGATGGTCTGTTTTGGTCAAACTGAACAAAACAATGATGTCAAATCCTACAAATCCATATTCCCACCATGATTTTAAGGACCTCGAGCATATATAAAAACAAAAAACTGCAACTCCCATTAGAGATAGAGGAAATAATGGGAAAAAAGTCCCAGCACTTTGTACTTCAATCATGTAGAAGCTAGGAAAGGATTAGACTCTTTAACAAGTGACCTGAATGTATTCTCGATAGAGCTGGGCATTGCTCCACACCAAACCGAGGGAGAAACAACGGCATACTCCAAAGACATCCTCTTTCGAAGCATAAGGGAGAGAGACTCTTCTTTCTACAGGTACTGGGGGGGCTCTTGTTCCTTTGAAACATTCAGAATACAAAGTTTAAAAACTGAACAGATAAACAGAGCATCTACAAAACAACTCAAGGCTGGCGCTTTTCCTTCAGCAAAATTACTAATCCCATTTCTTCATATCTCCCATGGCTTTAGCCACAGGAAACTCCAGCAGTATTCCACGGAATCTCATCATTGATTTCCATACAGGTTTACCTCAATTTCCTACAGACTCCAACTGCCTTTAGAGAGAAACGACACAAGGTGAGGGCAAGAAGCCTCAGCTATGTGAACTTAGATATCTATGTCATGGCTCCAGGGAGTTCCTCTACAGCTCATATTCGGGTGTTTGCAGAGTGACAGGGGAGAGAGAAGGGGAAGGGGAATACAGTGTTTTCCCTCCAGCATAACCATTTCTTCTGTAATGAAAATACAAACCCTGATCTCAGATCTTTTATCATGCTTGGGGAAGGAAAACAAGAGGAAAGAATATTTGCAGGAAATAGATGAGATCTTTTGCAGTCAAATCTGCCTATTTGTGTTACACACAGCACTGACAGCCAAGTGCATTTCAAATTTGAGAAAGTGAATCATCACAAACATTTAGGGTTAAATCCATATATTTCAAGACAATGGATTTCTCTGCTAGCGCTAAATCAGGTCTTATGCCACTGTGGCACTCAGGCAGAGAATTGGAGTATTAATCAAAATATTTTGCACTCTGCTTCTCATTAAATTTTCTGTGGGTTTTTGAAGAGCTGTATTGCATTTACTATTCCAAGACAGTAGCAGAAGATCCTTCAAAGACTTACAAATCAGAGTGCCTGTATGCCACTGGGAGGTAGAAAGAAGTGAAAATATTGAGAACACAATCTGAAATTTTCCTATATAGAGCATATCAAATTTATTATGTTCTATTTACTAAGAATCAAGAAAGGTTTATGTGAGCAAAAGATTTCCCTTCTACCAAGTTAGGCTTTCTGAAACTGATTATGGTATGGGCGTAGCACCCTTAACAAGTTCTTATTCTTCTTGTTTCCCCTTTTCCCCTGCAAGGAGGCTATGAGAAAAATAAGCCCATGGGATAAATTGTTCAAAATACTGTAGTTAGGCTGAAAAAGGTTATATCTTATTTTTTTACAATATTTGGCATAAAGAAGTTGCATCATTTCTTCAGCCCGTTTGAATGCAACAGGAAGGATATCTCATTTAAAGACGAAAGGATAAGAAGACACTAGAGGTAATCCAAATAGTGAGTGAGATGAAGATGACAGACCGCCCTATATTGTTTACCTCCAAAAAACTCAAATAATGGTGGTCAAGAGACCAAGTTCTCAAAACAGAGGAACGTTAACAAGCACTACATTAAATATTCCTAAATACTTTGAGATGAGAATTGTGCAAACTAAAGACAGCATATCAAGGTATTGCTTCCAACAGTTTAACACTTGCTTATATAGTAAATACATCTGTTCGCGCAGTATGTGCATGTCACTTCAAGGTTTATTTCAGAGAATACTTAATTATGACATTTTAAGACATCTATTTTTACCTTTGAAAATATGCAATTTATACAGAAGGGTAATTATCTTTACCCTTTGGGGTTTATTTCACAACATAAACTTTGTAAATTTTGTATAGTCTACATCTCTATTGTAATTAATACCTACATGTAATAAAGTGCTCTTCATTAGTAGCTTTGAAAGCACTAAAAATTGTGAAAATGCTCTGGGACTATGAAAGCCGTATAAAAATAGAGCAAACCACAGACACCAACTAGCACAAATTGCTTTTAATGCAGCACTAAAAAGGTAGTTTCCAGAGTTTAACAAGAAAAATAGGAACTTCTCTAAATTCTTTCAAGCCTTCCCACAGTTATTAGCATTTTCATAAAATTAACTTGTAAAAGATTCCTCTAGTAAAATGAGAATGCTTTTTTCTGCCGCAGTAAAGTCTATTAGGGATACCGATAAAATGAAAGATCTCACTTCTGAATTATTATTCAGCAGTGCTAATAGCTTTCCATGTCTGAAGATTAGCTACAACGAAGTATCCACGAGCATTTCAAATCCAGCTCTACGCTCACAATTCGAGGCAAGGGTTGTGTAGTTTCATTCATGAAACAGATGAAGCATAGGTAGAAAGTACGAGCTACATTGGACACAACACATGAAATTAACCTAATTATGAGTGGGATGTAAATATCTGAAGCAAATATGGGTAACATATTGCTTACAACATCAGCAGCTTACATAAAATAGAGGGTTCTATGCATAATCCAGACACAAGCAATACTGTCTCTGCTTAACAGAACTCAGACCGTTCGTTTTCCCCTCTCACCCATACGAAAGCCACAGTTTGACAAATTTCAGTACAAACATTCAAACTACAGTTCAGAGCACAAATTATTCTCCAGGTACAAAAATTTTATGCAGTCTGACTCCCAGTTAAGTTCTGGTCATCAAATTTCTTGCAACTTCCTCAAATTGCCTATATGGTGTGCATATAACCTTCATGGACCACTGGTGTCACCTAATCTGCCAGTTCCAGACACAAGAGTGCCCATGATTTTCCCCTTTCTCTCTCCTGTTTAGGTTCAGGAGGGGAATCTCTGGGGAGCAGGAAAAAAAAAAAAAAAAAATCTGAAAATCTTCGGACCTGCTGTATTTATTACATATCCTGACAGCGGGGTAATCCTTGGATTTTATATAATCTGATGAAATGAATGCGGCTGGCATAGACTATTTCAAAACTATTTGAAGTAATATTTCCATTTCTGAGAGCACAGGGGAGAAGCATGACTGATAGATCACTTATATAAATGTGATTTTAGCTAAAACAGATGCAGCAAATCCCAGTGAGTAAAGGTAGTAATAACAAAGCAATATCTTTGCCAACAGTCAAACGCTGCTTAAAGAATTCTTTTTCTAAAGAAAAAAGTCTTTTGGAATAGAAAGAATGTCTGAATGTCTCAATCCTTGAGATGAAAGAGCATTTACACGAGCCAGAACCAATTCCAGTGACTGTTAACTTCTTACAGCTACAGGTCATGTGAGAGTCAGTTGTTCGGGCTTTTTTTCTTTTAATTTAGGCAATGCAGATATTTAAAGGTAGAAATTGATAGAACATTGCTATAGATTCTTTCAAAATGCTGTAGCAAAGCAATCTCCAGAAAGAGGCAGATACACCAAGTCATGTATATATAACAGTTCAGGCTCTTTGAGCCTCACCTGGCAAGGTCACTAAATTTGCTTTTGGCCGTAAATAATTAGTCAATTGACTTTTTCATGTCTCTTTCCATTAGCCTAGTAAGAAAACTAAATGTTTCTGCTCATCCCCTCTTCCACAAGCTGGTGGCACGCTGGCAGAACAAATGAGGAAATGTAAGTGTGACTTTTTCCATTTTAGTTTTCTCAGGCAAGTAGAACATTTATCTTTCTCTCCTCCTCAGGGTAGAATAGGAATGAAATGTGCACTAGAGTAAATGACTCATGATCGCCAGGGAGTAATATAAACACCTATCTCCATTCCAATGGCTGCTCCAGCCCTTTTCTTTCTGGGCAAGATGAATAGGGCAAATGAGGGAAGACATGGAAGAGTCACCTCTGAAACCGCCACCAGCATTCTGCAAGGATTCCCTCCCAGAAGAGATGAACTAAAGGAAAGCAGAGGCAGTATCAGAGCAATCTTCAACTGCATGGATTCTTCTGTCCCCATATCTCTATAGAAGGATGGCACTACAGCCAGTGGGACTTGTGATTTTATAGGACTCACAGCAACACAAAGATCCCTCTCTCTTCCCTTCACACACAACTGACTGCATTCTCCACAATTTCATCAATGCCAGCAGTTGTATCATATTAAGAAGAGATGATCCAGATTAAAGCTTCCCTATTCCAACTTACTAAAAACAAGGCATGAAATTAGAACATTTTATAGCTTTTGCATTGCAGAGCTTTTGTGGGAGTTCAGCATGAGGAAACAATCGAAGACATAACCCTGATTTATGTGTACTGGCAAGTTTCCCAGCACAGTAGTAGAAACAGCAGAAGTTGAAACTTAAGACATACAACTATGCAAGGAGCCTCACCTGGGGACAGGAGAAGAAAAAAAAAAAAAAAAAAAAAAAAAAAAAAAGGAACAAAGGAAAGCCAGACAATTTACTTTCACAACATTAGGGAGAAGATGGCTAGTTTGCTTTGTCAGTGACCAAGCTATGAGAAAGTCACACTCAGTGGAAGACCTTTTAGTTCTTAGGATATTAAATGACTTTAATAATAATAGACATTTAGTTTGCCTTAAATCCTTCTGTTAAGCTCCTAAGGAAAAATTCAATAAAAGAAAACAATGATATTGATTTTTTTTTCCCATTTTTACAGCTAGTGGATGTAAACATAACCCTTAAATATTTGTTGGTTTGTTTGTGATATATCTTTACTTTCAAATATGAACAAAAAGCCTTTAGCCTCAGTATATAGGTGCTTAAAGTGTCTAAACACTATAGTATGAATGAAGCTCATTTCCAGGTTTGCGCCCTGAGGATTCATATTGGAAGACCAGAAAATTTCATTATTGAGACATTGCCAGATAATATGGCAATCTGCCTACTACATTGGCTTTTGGTACTACGGCACAGTTAAGGTTGTGCTGCAAAGTACAATAAAAAGCTAAATCTTCTCCTCCAATTTTTAATGCAGTAAGGCAGTTTAGAAACAAGAGCTTATTTTTACAATAGGATTAGAGTTTGGGGAACATGATTTCATTCCACACTGAAAAGAGAGCAAGACTTTGTAAATATACCCCTCTGCCAAGGCATGAAAGTCTGGCCCTCGCTGAAGAGAGGGCTCTGCTAGGAAACAGCAAACTCAGCGATACGTCCCTCTTCTGACTGAGGAATCAAATTCAAAGTTGTGCTGCCTAAATCCAAGGAAAGCAATCAAATCATTAGCTATGAGCAGCTGAACTAGGCTGTCATTTCTCCTCGTGCAACACATTTCAAGGTACGGAGGGAACTTTTTCTTACGCTTGAAACATAAGGTGGAGACGGTGATGGCTGGTGCTAGAACCAGATGGAAAGCCATGCATTTCTTTATTAGTTGATGTAGAGACAAACAGATTTTCTGTATAATGAAGAAGTTGCATCGTTCTGATCATTAAAAAGAGCTAAACAACAATGATAATACACTGGAAAAGCTTCTGCAAGCAATACATACTAATTTGTTGTTGTTGTTGTTAGCATTAATAATATTCAAGACTTGTACTATTTGTCTTAATGCAGGCCAAAGCAGAAGCCTTTTGAAGGTAAAAGTACGTCAGTGCCTTACACAAATTATAACCCATACATAAATCCAAGAAGAAATTCTAGTAAAATAAATCAACATTCATTGTCTTTCTCACTATTTTGCAATCTATATATTCCTAATTGTGGTCCCCAACACGTCTGTCAGCATTTGAAAAACAAAAACATGAAGTATTTACTTGTGGTTATGAGTGTGGCATTACAAAATAGCTTATTTAATCAAAGACAGAATGTAAATATGCATCCGATCCCAAAAGAGTAACGTTTTTCCCCATTATGGAATCAGTCAAGCATGATTTAACTGTATTTGTAAGCCCTCCCTTTTTCCTCCTGCCCATTCACTGCCCTCAAAGAAAAATAGTACAACATTAACTGGACCTTTTAAGTAAAGGGCCAGTTTGCAGATCTGATATTCAGCAAATTTATCTTCCCCAGCTTCAAACAGTGTACTTCAAAGCTTGCTGAAAAGGCTCTGTAAGAAAAATACATTTTTTGTTTTGCAGAAGAGAGAGTTTCCTTCTTTCCTACTATTTTGAGGGTCAGGCAAAACTAACAAAATATTTGCAAGGAAGGTTCCTCATAGGAAGGATAATACTTTCTGCCAGGAGTAACATACGGGTAACACGTCTCTAAATAGTACCTACGCCTGTGTCCAGCAGACAGGAGTTGCCACTGTTCTTGTCCTGAACTCCACCCAGATTTGTTGTGGGACACAGTGAGGGACCACCACACCGGCTGAGGTTGCTCCCAGCAGCACAGAAGTGATGCCACCTGGTACACTGCTACACACGTTAGAGCCTGCTCTGTTTTACCTTAACACATTCTTCAACACAGTGCTAAATACATGGACAGATGTCTGCGTCTGCCCACAGGTGTCTCAAATGACAGGGGCCTCTGGATTTTAATCATGATGGTAAAGACAAATCTTTCCAGTTCAACTTTTTACTACATGCACTGCTGTAAAAAAAACCCACCTCTAAAGAGCGTTTGAAGGCAGATAGATAGGTCTCACATCCCTTTGGGTAGTAGCACACCAACACTCAGGTCTTAAAAGAAATGCAGGTGAACTCAGGTGAGGGCAGAAACAGAATATGGGATATTGCCAAAAAGCTCTGCATCAGTAGTGCAATCCAAAATATCACAGAAGTATTACAAAGCATCTTAAGGTAGCACAACAAGTAAAGGAGCTATTGTAAATTATTCTTGTGCGCACAACCAATTGTTACTGTTTCTGTATCAGCCTTTAACACTTACAGTTCCAAAATCACTAAATGATTAGATAATCTTCATACCTGCAAATTGTTGCTTACATTAGCAATGCACAAACATCCCACCATCCCCGTTTTAAAACGGTAATTAGCTTCATGTAATTAGCTTCCCAACCGCATATTGCAAAGAAGTTGCTAAGGATGAGAAATCAGTTTCTAAGCCAGCCGCAGCAGTTACACTGCTTACACAACTCTCCTACAGACAGGCTGATCCACGGAACTACAAACTGCTTTAGGAAGACTCGGCACGAATTTCTTGACTCTTCGTTCAGGTTCAACACCACTGAAGACCGTCAATATGCCCCTGAAAACGCAGGGTGCTAAAACGGCGATATCCATGGCCTGACAGAGCAGAGCACAAGAACAAAGGGAACTGGGCAGCAGCAGTGGAGGAAAGGAAGGGAGAAGAGGCAGGAACGGCGAGGCAGGAACGCGGAGCCATTGCTCCCCGTTCCCTGCGATCCCTCCTGCTGCTCTGCACTCAGCCCAATTTTCAGTTGTGAAACTTTGGACCTGCACCCTACGACCACATGAGCTGCATTTTGGATGCTATAAAAATTCCATAGGATACTTACTACGTGCAGCCTTAAGCGAAGAACTGTGGCACAAAGACTATGGAACATCCCCAAAAGGTCACTCTCAAAGCGGATGCAGAGCCAGGAAAAAAGACAAAACAGACCTTTTACGATCCCAGGAGGCACCTCAATTACAAGGCTATCCTTTCTTGTGACTGCAACAGGCTTCTTTTGAAGGATTACACTTTTTGACATATCTGCACGCTTTTTGCGGTGAAATTAAATGGCGATAGTCAGAGATATTTGTACATAATTACTCAACCATTTTAACCACCTGTCAAAATTTTGCTGCAAGTGTCAAAGGTGCATTTTAGCATAAAAACCTGTAATAAACATGAAATTAGCTTTCATTACTTTGTCTTAGGATGCCTATCAAGATGAAACTTTTACATTTACAGAAAGCATCTACAGAATTAGCTGCGACATAGTGGCTTTTTGACCTGCCATCCATGTAAGCCCCTAGGAACAAATACACTGCTCAGCTGCCTGACTCTGCTCATTCCAGCTCCAAAGGACACGGTAAGCATACAAACGAAAAACCTGCATTTTTATTTCCTGCAGGGCTTAATAAATTTTACACAACACTGATACAGACGATAAAGTCAGGATTTGACATATCTGGTGTGTCAGCCCTATTGTTTGGCAGCATATAGCTAAAAACAACACTCATGACTGCAGAGTAAGGCTGAGACTCAAAAGTTCGCTTTTCATTTTGAATTTCAGCTCTGAAAGTGGGAGAATTTAATGCAAAACTATTCACCAAGCAACAATCCCCTTGCAAGGGTCAAGCCATCTGCTGAACGTGAACCAGAGTTCAAGTCCCCAGTGAAAGGTGGAACCCAGCAGGTAGCTGGGGTTGTTCTCCCCCACTGCGAGTACAGACCAACCCACTCTGCAACAAATGATTCCCATCTCTGTGGTCTGAACAGAGCCTTTGTCCTCTGAACTTTTACTGCTTTATCCAGATTGGGTGGGGGGGGGGGGTGTGTGTGCGATTCTTTTGTTTCTGCAGCTACCCACCAAGAAAAGAATTCAAGTTTAAATGGTACAGCTTAGTCACGACAGCATACAATTCAACTCTTCATTTTTTATTAAAGACAATTATCAGGAACTCAGCACAGCTAGAAAGGTTTTAACACTCTGGGTTTAGAACAGTTGGCAAGGAGAAAATGACCATGTAACGTGATTTTTCCTCATGACTTTGTAAGTCTCCCCTTCCATTCTTCCACATCCTTATCTATTAGCATCTACCACTTTTCCACTGCTCCTGACCATCGTAAGTACCTGTCCTGGTTTGAGGTAAAACAGAACCAATTTTGTTCAGTAACTTTGCTTCTTAGCTGGGCCTCTTCTAACTACTGCAATTAACTGCATATTGTGCAGACAGTGTTCACCCTCTCAGAGTGATAATTGTTTAGAGCTGATGCCCAGGCATGGGATGCAGAGAGGCTCTGCTTATACTTATTGCCATAACCCCCAAGGCCAACCAACTTGGTTATTTGCCATGTTGGAGGGTCGGAAGCGGAAAAGCATAGTGGGGTCCCACCTGCAGGGAGGGGCGGACAGGACAGGTGACCCAAAACTGACCAACAGGGTATTCCATCCCATCTGCCTCATGCTCAGTATAAAAGCTGAGGGATCAAAGGGTCAGCTCTCTCCTTCTTCAATGGCCGACGTCTGAGGAGGACTCTGTTCGTCTGCCTGTGATCCCCATCCTGAATGCAGATCTGGAATCCAGTTCCCGTCCGTCACTGAGTCCAGCCTGGGACTGCCCCAGTGCCAGCCGGTGACGTGATTGTCATCTCGGGAGCTTGATACGGTTTTGTATTTTTTTCATTATTTCTTTTTATTTTATTATTAATATTTCATTAAAGTAGTTGAGTTCCTTCTAAACTCATAAGTCTCTTTTTCCTCCTCTGCCTCTCTCTTTGAAGAGGGGTAGAGGGGAGCATCTGTCGGTCCCGTCTGGGGTCCCCCAGGTCCCCAGTAGTGGATTTTGGCCTAAACCACGACAGTACCTTATATACGTTTCTTTCTGGAAAGCTTATATTGATCCAAACCACATTAAAGACCACGTGAGCAGTGAGTGATATCACAGTCAGATAAGGCCACATGACATTTAGTAACTTAGGACTCGGCATGTGAAACCACCACTAAAATTAACGAAAGTTGACATGCGAGCACAGCAAAGCATTTAAACACCTTACAGGTCACACACAGAAACCGCAGCATCTACCAAGAAGAAACCTGCTCCAAATATGTGCAATGGCAAGGGCACCCATAGATGTAGATATTTTTTGTTAAAAAAAAAAAAGTGGCAGTTTTTACTTATGCAGATGTAGTTTCTGCTTTTCACTTACAAAAATTGTTTCATATTTTATTGCTGAAACTGTCAAAAATACTGCAGGCGAGCCAGTCTTAACAGAGGAAACAGATTCTTACTGGTAGGCAAAAGCATGTTAAAAAGGAAGGAAAGAAAGTGCAGTGACAAAGAATTCCCCATTGAAAAGCAAGTTGTGTACTCGACTATAATAGTTATGTATTCAGAAAGATATTAAGGCTTAATCATACGTACTGTGCTCATGTTCTTGTCAAATGGGACAGAAGAATTCAAGTGAACGTAGTGATCACACGTTTAAAATGTTTACTTTGACATGCTATGGAGCAGTACTCATTAGAGCACACACACGGAAACGGAACACTGAACAGAAAAGCAGCCCAGCGCGCTGAATGCTTCCAGGTACCAATGCCAAGGCAGGCGAAAGGTACTACGGGATCAGGCCGCAAGAACAAAAGCAGCTGGATGTTACACCAGGCTACGTAATGACCTATTTATAGGCACAATTCCATGAGGGAATTGGTCTTCCTATCATAATATAACTTGTAGCTTTTAATTTGCTTATGAAATTATTCTTCCACAGTTTTCTGTATAAATAACACTAAGTAAATTTAACTCTCTAAGCGCAAATTACTTTTAATTTTTTCAAACAAGCCACAACGGATGGTACTTCTTGCATGAAGGAGACGCTCCACCCCCTACCTCTCCCCCCCCCAAAAAGAAGCAGTTGGCTGAAATGGAAAAGACCCCAAGACCCCAAGTTCTGAAATATGTTTTCTAAGGAAATAGTGGAATCCGGTTCATACGTACAGACAAAAAAATAATTCAGACTTTGTCTGTAAAGGCTGCATCCACTTATCTAATGCTGCTGCTCAGAACAGCTCTCCCCAAATCAATACCAAACTACCCCTATTCTTACGCATGCCTGAGACCAACTAAGAGGAAGGAAGCAAACTGAGTTTCAGCTTTAGTCTCCTTAAACCCCTAATGAATAACCTTGGACCAGGGCCTCCCGCATCTGAAATCCAATGATACATCAACACACAGATAGATCTTCCCTTCATACCAAAGCAGGATGAGAGAAGATAACCTATTCATCGCAACAAAATAGAGACCATTTTGAAATCTCAGTTTTTCCATGGCCTATGAAAAACAGAGAGAGACATTTCAGTTGAAATTCCTTTCCTCCCCTTCCAAGAAGGGGACAGCCAATTGGAGGTACTGGGTAAGTACAAATTACAAGCTGTAGCTTTTGCTAGTCAGTACTTGCATTATGTACCCACAATTTTCTAAAAGGATGATTATAATAAATATCTCACTTACCAGTTCTCATAAGTGACTTTAAAGTTCTTCCAAAAGTCAAGGTGATGTCAAATCACCTTTATCAGTTCATAATGAGATGACTTGATATCATACCTGAGACGTACAAACCTGACTACCCAAAACACTGTAATACCGTGCAAGGTTCATAGATTGCTCCATTATTCTGCTCTACATTAATCTCACTGTTTAGCAAAACTAAGTGCTCGGAGAATCAAATTTAATGTATTTTAATTACTTGATGTTCCGCTCTGGTGAGCTGCTGCATCAGAAAGTGAAAAAGTGAGGAATCTTCCTCTAAGAAGGATATTTCCAGACTAGGCGTGTTTCGGTGCTTCATAACTCATTTAAAATGTAGGTTGTATAAAATTCTGTACAGAAAACTTTTTGCACATCATTCACGAACATGAATAATGCTCAGCAATAATCCTGAGCGTATGCAGGGGAGCAACAATAACATAAGTAGCTTATTGTTGATATTGCTTTCCCTCTGGCAAAACATAAGAAGCATTTTGTCATTTTCTTCCCACATTTTTGTGTATGTAAAAACAGATTCCTTGTATTATGTCATAACATTGATAGAGCTTAACCCTAAGAAATTGTCACATACAAATTTGATGTTTCTATTTATATTTACATATATATATATAGTTGGAGTGTTTTCAATAAAAGACCTTAACATTCTGAAAAGCTGGTTTCCACAGATATTGCCAGTTGCAGTTACATTAACGAGGGCATTTTTATTCACATTCAAGAACAGTCAGATAGATAAATCAACAGCACCTATATGCAGATTGAGAATATTCAAAGTTAAAAAAATAAGCAAAGATTAACAAGCTCTGATCTTGGTTTTGTCAAAAGTAAGGTTATCTGGTACTTTCTGAAAGAGCTTAGAAAGGATATACCGATTTCAGGACTGTCATCTGTCATACCCTAAAGTACAGCCAGAACAGAACAATACATAGAAGGTTATAAAATTTGTTTTATTGTATAATTCAATTTCCTTCAGTCCTGAAAACATCAGTTCAGACAAGCAGAGAGAATGGTGGTCGAGGCAAAGATTTAACTTAGAAAGAGTTGCATTATTTTTCAGAATAGTTAAGCAAACGGACCTTAACTTTGATAGAGACAAAGTATTTGGTATGTCATGAAATTCATCATTATTTCTGCAATACACAGAATAGCAGAATGACATAGAACTTTGTTACGATACATAACCACTTCCATTCACGTTATGCCTTTAGCAGTAAGGCTCCTTCCTTCTAGTGGAAGGATATGCTGTACCATTTCTGATGCCAGCAAGTCAAAACTCCTAAGAGAAAACTAAAGGTAACATGATTCTCAAGTAAGAGGACACAGTGCGTACAGAGCATCGCAGCAAATCGAAACCAAGTTTATTCCATAGAAGCATGGAGTTCTAAACTCTTGAGCCACAGGATCACGCTGCTTCATCAGATCAAGCTGTCCTTCATTTGAAGTCGCGTGTTTAAGTTTTATATCTGTCCCAAAAATTTGGTTTAGGATAGAGATAGTTTCCAGCATCATTTGAGATAGGTATAGGAAAAGAGTGCATCATTTCTACAAGCGTCTTGTTCAAGACAAAGCAAACTCAAGTTAGCAACCAACAAACACCTTTAAAACATACTAAAGAAAAACAGATTATGAAATCAATCTGATGTTTACTTTCAGGAGTTTATTACTAAGATGCACAATCAGGTCACATCCCTGGAAAAGGTAAGTTCACGCCTGCTCCAATGCAGGATGAAGCAATTTAAATTTGCCAGCGAGAAAGCTGAAGATTTTCCTTAGTTCTGTTACCTCCCTAACCTTGTGCTATCCTGTGCTCCTGCTGTATACAGCGTTACTGCTGTAAACTGCCTGCTGTTTAGCCTCATTTTTCAAACTTCTGAATTCAATAATTTAAAACAAGTACGACAGCAAGAATAAGCAGAAGGCATAAGCAGACTGATTATTATTATTACTCTTTTAGTCTACATAAGTGGCAAAGGCTGCACCGTACTGCAGGCTGCCGGCCTTAGCGTCGACTGCCCAAAGTCTTTCTGACTTTCATGCCCTAAATGGCACTTCTCAATGGTACCAAAACCACACAAGCTGCTGATGGCAGCAACTGAATCAAAGATCAAATTCACACAGTTTTTTGGACATCAAGAGAAACAGAAGCACTGAACTTTGTGAGCTGCATTTATCATCACTGTTAAATATCAGGTAGGGTAAGGGGTTCTCTTTTGCTACCCATCTCCGTTCTTTGTTAGAAATGGAGTACCAAACACTTTTTTTATCTGAGACACTTATTCAGGGAGGGCACTGCTGCTCTTGATGCTAACAGTATGACTTGCTCCTTAACTCTTCCAGCCGAAAAAAAAGAAAAAAAAGAAAAAAAAGAAAAAAAAGAAAAAAAAGAAAAAAAAGAAAAAAAAGAAAAAAAAGAAAAAAAAGAAAAAAAAGAAAAAAAAGAAAAAAAAGAAAAAAAAGAAAAAAAAGAAAAAAAAGAAAAAAAAGAAAAAAAAGAAAAAAAAGAAAAAAAAGAAAAAAAAGAAAAAAGAAAAAAAAGAAAAAAAGAAAAAAAAGAAAAAAAGAAAAAAAAGAAAAAAAGAAAAAAAGAAAAAAAGAAAAAAAAGAAAAAAAAGAAAAAAAAGAAAAAAAGAAAAAAAAGAAAAAAAGAAAAAAAAAGAAAAAAAAAAAGAAAAAAAAGAAAGAAAAAAAAAAAGAAAAAAAAGAAAAAAAAAAGAAAAAAAAAAACAACAAAACCCACCACTGAATCACAGTCCCTTTTTCTTTGTTACTGATCAAGGTCATACTACCTTTTGATTGCAGCCTCCTGTGGATTCTTACTTCTACAGAGTACAGCACTCTTTCTTCTACCCCAAACTGTATTGTGTAGTATCTGCAATAAATCTTTGTCCTCAAAATCAGGAGAATAAGAGAAGGGAATTGTACTTGGTTTCATTTCATCCTTGTAGGATTGCCATGAAAAACAAAAAAAAAAAAACCAAAAAAAACAAAGAAAGATAGCCAAAAGGAAGAAAGAATCATGACTGTAGAAAACCTGAAAAACACAAAAGAAATGAGACCTATCTCCTCATAGATATTATACTGACTTTAGTATGCTTTTTACTGTTGTTTTACTGGATGCTGCAATTTCAGCCAGTTTGCCATATTTTCCTTGGAAACTTTCTTACTCTTATCCTATGAAGCTGAAATACTTTGACTTGTTAATAAATATATAACTGCTAAAAGAAATGCAGTATCTCTTTCCTCTAAATTCTTTTTATTGTGCATAGAACTATTTATTAATGTACTATAACTACGACACTAACTGGTAATAATGACTGATGTCTTCAGATTTGCTGCTTAAGTGTTCTGCTGTATGTAAGCCAGTTAAGCATGACTGATTCAATTGCAAAGTCACAAATTACTCAAAAACAGTTTTAAAGTAGATTTAAAATTGAATAGAAATGTGTATATTGGCACTTACAGGCTTAAGAATCCTGTGTTGTTGCTGCTGTTTCTTTAAAAAAAAGGGTATAAATTGAATTTTGAAAGTAACAATCCTGTTTTATTTACTTTTAATTTGTATTAGGCTTTTATATAGTAAGTCAGAGTATTGGAATATCTTTAAAACCACTTTTAGACAAACGTGCTGGGGCATCTTTTCAAATCACATATGTTTAGTAGTAAATAGCATTACTATATTATCAGACATATAGGATACATCTTTTAAAAAACAGTGCTTCTTAAAGATAAGCCTTTTTATAATCAAAAGGCTGAAATAACACAGGATTCAGAGAGGTTTTCTCCCTTATGATAAAAGGAGATTTCCAAACTGTTGACAAAGAATTCTTACTTTGGTGGCATAGGAACAGGAGTAAAGGAGATGGACAACCAGACAAGACTTATTCTGTATTAATTGGGAAACGTGGACAGGCAAGTCATTCCAGACCTTCCACATCCTTTCCAGAAATTCATGCACTTGCTTGAAAAACCTGCCTCCTCTTCAAACAGCCAGAAAAATCATCATCCATTCAGGTTATTTTTCAGCTTGCCTCATGCAGCTCTCCTCTCCTTCTCTGTCATCTTAGATTAATGACATTCTTCTATTGCCATCTCCCTTCAAATCTATTCTGTACTTTCCCCCCATCTCCTACATCAAAGTCTCCTTGATAAGACTCTGCAAAGTTTATCCATCTCTGCCTTCATTCTAACTGCCAGCTCCTTCCTACCACGGCCTTCCAAGCAAGTGCACGGCAGAGCTCCTCAGCTGAAACAGTCATTCTGGATCAGTAGGCACCTGCTCAGCCGCCTCTATCGCAGCCAAGCGTCCTGCTCTTTCCAAAGAGCAGAGAATTAAATCCAAAATTTCAGTGTGCCAATTTAGGAAGATACTTCATCTTTTTATTTTCTTCCTGATAAAACTTAGGCATTACGGACAAGGCTTGCATTCGCAGTTATTTAGAAAAGCTCCTTTCAAATCAGACGTTACCCTTTCAAGAGATGAGCAGATGTAATAATTATGTCCCTAACAAACTGAACTGACACAAAGAATACAGGGCCTTTTTTTTCCCCTCTCAAATAAGTGATTTTGAATGTTTTGAATTTTATATCAAAACTTGATTAAACAGTTTTACCAACAGATAAGATATAGTTCTAAATGCTGGTTATTGGACTCAGTTATAAGGCTGCATCCATCACAATTCTGAATTTCGGGTGTTTTGCATATATATGGAAATATGTTATTGAATGAGCCGTAAAGAAAAGGCAATTTTAGATAATCATACATCTTGAGTCTCTGAAGAGTTTTTGTAAAAGGGAGAAGTATTGGCAAAGATCAAGTACGTCCTTTTTCTGCTCCTCTCAAATGCACAGCACATCATTTTTATCAGCCATTCAATACACTAAAGAACGTAGGGAAATGGTGCACTGTTGACTGCAGTAATAGTACAGAGAAGACCATTTGTACTAAAGTAATTCTTCTATTGTATTATAACTGTATACAGCTTTGAACACACTGTAAGTTAGGCAGAGAAAACGGAAGAAAGTAGTAACTTCTTACATGATAGATGTTATGGCATTTGCAGGAGTACATTGTGAGACACAAAAACATTTTAAAACTATTTCAATGGCATAGCAGCACAGAAAAACTTCTCATAAGCAAAACGTTTCTTTGACAGGGAAATCTATCGCAGATAATCCAGTGCGGTGTGTGTGTGAATCGTACTGTTGAAATGCTTATCAACAGGACATTCAAAATAGGCAGCTTACAATTTTTTCCCGATTGTTAGAAATGGGATTACAAATGTCCCAGTGGGTAGAAAATGTTTGCATGTTCCACTTATGAAGCTAAAAATCAGATAAGAAATTCAGAAGGGTACAGATTCTTAAATCCTCAAAGCTCTGCCACTGCATAGATAGTGAGTTTGCGTTCGGGCTCTTTCAAGCTTTATAATATGTTTCAGTTTGCCAGCACTTTAAACTACTGATAAAAGCTGTAATATTAGTAAAGAATTTGTGCATATGATGAAGTGTTTTCTCATCTAGTAAAAGACTTATTCACAGCCTTACTTTTGTTCACAGATTGATACGCTTTGCTGAGTCTGGGCTATAATGGTCTGCTGAATAGGAAACACTTTGAAAGTTTCCAGTGCCTTATTCAATAGGTTTTATCCAAGGGAACATAGCTGGACTGAAAACTGTTATAAAAATTAATTCCTGACATTTCAGTTCCATAAACTGATAATAGCCTTTTGATTATTCTTTACAGCTCTTCAAAAACCTAGAAGGTAGGTGCCTGGATAGATGAAACATCTACCCTTTTAATGTGGTCAACTTTACTCAGAAACCATACCCGTTGTATTTTTAAATACATTAAGCTGCTTTTATTTACTTTTAAGTTAACTCCACAGCTTGGTTTCAAAAGGACAGCAGTCATAGAATTTAACACTTGAAAATAGGGGAGTTAATTTTATGAAGAAAAAATATCAATTAGTTCTATTTAATTTCACCTACAGTAAATACCATACAAACTCCAAGTGTAAATCATCATGAAACAATTGAAATAGATTTGCATACAAATAGGCTATCAAACCAAAGCATTACTTTTTTTTAAATGTGCATTAGAAATGCATTGCAATAGAGACAAAAAAGCCAATACTCCTAAACACGAATCTGCCATTTTCCTCAGCATTATACTTGCCTGCCATGTTCAGCTTAATTAGTTCTTTATCTCAAGCAGATTCAACGGACGTTAAGGCAAATTAATTTTCTGAAATAGGCTAACATAACTAAAGGCCCCAACCACCCTTTGTGCCAGATCAGAAAAGTGGGAAAGGGCAGCAAGAGAAGAAGGAAGGCCTGATCAGTTACTTAATCTGGGAACAGAAAGCTGATATCTAAACCCAAAGCAATTTTTTGCAAGCGGTGTATCAGCTGTAACGTATTCCTCGCACTTGACTTCAGTGGTAGTAAAATAGCCCACAGAGCACATCACTGGAGTGGCCACGCGCTCCGTGTACTTGAATTCTACTGGCAAATTCCCAAATCCTAAACGTTGTTTATGAGGAAGGTCAACAAAACCCAGGAAATTAAGTCTGACTCCTTTTTTAATAAAAAAAAAAAAAAAGCGTCCTTTGAGCTTCAGTTACATCTCTGCATTTAATCTTTTGTCCTTTGCTGATTTGTGTCAGAAGATTTTCATTCAGGTGCTCTTGTATTTACATTGTAAATTGTTTCACCAGATGCCACACAGAAACAGAAACGCACCCAGATGAAAACAATATATTAAAATGCTGTTATCTGGTGCAGGGGAACGTCAGGGTGAAATATCCCCCTCCAAGCAGAGCTGTCAGTAGAATGGCTTTCCCACGCGTTCTGCCCCCTTTCTATACTTTATCTCAGATTCTGAATTCGATCTTAACATAACAGTGGCAAGACAGCCACTGAGTTGCATTCTTATTTTGGTCTCATCTTGTCCTCAATGCAAATTGCAAGAAGACCTAACAAAGTATATTTTATTCCTAACTTAGTCTACGATGCCGTGTCTTAGCAGATATCAGTGAGTGAGTTGGCATCAGGTATTACTGGCTACAAACATTTTCAGAGCATAGAGTTGTTTCATTTGTTTCCAGGCTAACTTTGACTTAGGTTCCTTAAAATTGTACCACTTTGCTTAGTCAGTCACTGCTAATCTGCAGGGGCGGGGTGGATGATGGTGCTGTAGAAGTGGATTGCCCTTCATTCTGTGAAGTTCTCCCTTAACTTCCAATCTGTTTCTCACCGAGGCACACACACATGCACACATATGCAGCCGAGTTTAGAAAGGTAGTAACGGCCATCTGGCAGTTGCAAAATGCTCATTTTGAGAAAGCAGAGGATGCACACACCTCTGTGATCTCCTTTAACAACTACTGGTGGTATTCTGTTGGGAGAATGTCAGCTACACTAATAACCCAATTAATGGCCAGCACTTACACGTGCATTCACCAACATCAAAAGCACCAGCAGCAAAGGAAGTATGACATCCTCTGGGACTCTACAGACTGAGCTGATAATTGTGCTGATGTCCAGCAATTACAAGTGTATTCAGGTCCATCACCACATATGCAACTAGGATTTCTAAGCAACCATTTTTATGAATTTAATTACTGAAAATTAAAATGACACCGATAATTTGGAAAGTAATTTTCATCACTTTACCTGCAACAATTTTATTTGCTACGGAGAATAGATTTTATGAGATTCAGTAAATTCCTAATGTCCCTGACTTAAATTTATCAACACTGGAATGGTACAACAAATAGGTCACCTTTGTAGCCATTTAAAAACGTTACAGTGTTAATAATCCTAGTATGAAAAATTTCAGGGTTCGACATTTTAGCAATGAGCTATAGGGTCACCGTTCTCTGCACATTTGTTCTGACAACAAGACCAGCTTAACATCCAGCCCCTGGTCACCATTTCCCACCACCACACCACAGTCCACCTTCTCTCTACTTCTGATGATACTTGTGAATTCCTGCTGTAAACCAGCCAGCAAAACGATCCATTAAAAATAATGCCTCCACTTACATTTGGGGTGGAGGTCATTAAATTCTATGAAACAAAAGGTTTCTAGAAGATAAGAAAGAAAAACGCTGTTCACAGAACACAGAAGGCATATCCTTTTCTAAGCCATCCGGAAGAACACAAGCCGCACCTACAGCCAGCTGAATGTCCAGTGAAGATGCTCATAAATTAGCACGTTTTCCTTTGCACTGCCCTAGTGCAGAAGCACTGACTCGGTCAAATGACTCCTTGGCTTTTGGCTAAGCTCACGTGTAGTGTAATTGCAGCACCTCAGCTCAGGAAAGAACACCAGAGGGACGGTAACTTCGTAATCTGTATACTACTAGAGGAAGGAAAGATGTTTCTGTTGATAACCTCAGGAACTATCACCTTGAGTACAAGAATTCTATTTAGTTATCAATCTATTCAGATTTCCCCAGGAGTAACTAATAGGTGGAACAAAACATGGTCCTTAACTACACAGAATATGCTTCTGGTTCGTTTCCAGCCAAATTGAAGCAACAAATACTTCCAAAATGTACTTGAAAATCAAGTATGTCTCACCGGTATTCCATCTTCTAATAAATCCCTGTAAAGTTATAAACAGCTTTCACATATTTAATCAACCATATACCAAATTGTCACCTCAACATTAAAATATAAGTGGTTTTGGGGGGGGCGGGGAATCATTAAGCATACTGCAGTGCAATAGTTTGAAACATGCTCTGTGAAGACATGAAGTAGCTATACAAGAAAGCAGGACAAAGTGTCAGAATGCTTTAGATCCAAAACCTCATTCAGTGATAATGACAGAACGCACTGGGGCTGAACAGCAAATGTTCAAGATACAGATCTAGTAATTCTCTTAAATAGAAAAAGAACAGGAGAAAAAGAACTCTAGTTACAACATCTGAAGTTACAATTTAACAGAACGGTATAGAGAAGTGTAAGGATCTCTTATTAAAATTCAAATTGAAAGCATACAGTTTTATGGATGCTTACCACATGTATCAGTATCACAAAGCCTGGAGTTCCTCTAATAAGCATGTAAAAAGTTAAGATGCATAAAAATTATTATAGTTTTACGTTAGTGAAAAGCTGCACCTCAATAAAGAATCACAACTTAATTACAACTCTGAGATTGTTCAAAGCATCCGTTATTTCTAATAATTAAATCACAATCTATAGATGCTTAGTGAGTGATAAAATGATATTTAACTTGTAGAACAAGACATCAGTTATTTCTAAATAAGAAAGAAAGTCTTACAGAAGAAAGCATATAATTACAATCTAGTAGCACCTAGATTGCAACTGCTAGATTTTGTGAAATGTGGAAATTGCCTCAAATGAACAGTTCTACTTTTATATCCAACACATTTTGATTTCTCTTCTGTATGCTGAACATTTCAAAAGGAATGCAAGGAAGTAACTGAAAGCCTGTAGGTTAGGAGGTTTGCCCGAGAGCTGAACCTCTAAATCACCTTGACTGAGAGAGGAATTTACTAGGAAAGTCTTGAAAATGAACAAAACTTGATTTTCCTTTGCCTTCCATGCCTTGGCATCATAAAACTCCACCTCACCGGAGCGCTAGAATTTTCTACCCTACTCGCACAAGCTTAAGTTGTCCCAGCTTCACAAAAGCTTTCCAAGGTCTATTTTCCCACCTACCTACCATCATATTGTACTGAAGCTTCTCATGACAAGCGGAAAGAAGAAAACGAATTGTGTTCAATTTTTTTCTGGTTTATTCTTAGGCAGGACAGTTGCTGATTTTTATGCAGTAAGATTTACTAAGTATAGTCAATACCATTTTCATCACTCTACCAACAAGATGAATTCCAGGGAATATTCAATGGTGGCCAAAAGCAATGCTGCATGTGCTACTACAGCCAACAGTATTCAGCTCAGTAAATTGTCCTTTATTGCAGCTATTACTGCATTATGAAAATCTTATTACTAATTGATTATTAACTCAGAGTAATGTGATATGTTTTCAGAGAATGCCAAACAGCCAGCAAACGTGATGTTAAATCAATACTTATTTCTTACCTGTTTCATTCATCATCTTTGAGTTCCACTACACCAAATACAAAAGGTTAAAAAAAAAAACCAAACTTTTCTAGCAGCAGATAAAGATGGGAAACTAAATAAATCAATATAAGGGTAAATAAAAAAGAACTGGAGAACAGAAGACGAGTCATAATTTTAAAGCAGGACAGGCGAGAGAATCCAAACATTAACAGACGTTTCTTCAGCTATCCTCCACTCCTTTCCAACAGCAATTCTACGTCTGATTTTATTCCTTAAAGTACTTTATGTTGTTAAGATGTACTATAATATGCAGCGCATTGCCCTGGAGTTTTCTTGATCAATCTCTACATACTAAGGGAATATTTTCTGGGAAAGTTTCTCTATCCTGAGTTTGAATCTAGGCTGCACCAAATTTTGGTGTGAAACTAAAAAGCCCTGGGGATAGGATGAGAGGCCCGAGAAAGACTACATAGCCTTGTATGCAGATACATACACTATTTCAGCAGAGTTGTGCAAAGCTTAGTTCCATAATTGTCAGGAATTCCTTTGAGTTTATTGGCTGTCGTATACTGCAAGACCCTCAGACATTACATTTATTGTACAGAAGTACAACATTACTGCTAATAACAAGCTTTCATTTAAAGAGCTGCTCAAGTCTTTCTCTATAAACGAAGAACTTTTCTTCTACTTTGAGAAGAACGCACAAGAAAGCACAGCAAGCGTCCCACCTGTCCACATTACCTAACTGCAGATTTTAATTTACAGCCAGATGATTCTGATGGCTGAATAAACCATGTACTTTTTGTTCCACAATTTAAGTTCCACAAAGAACACCTATCCATTATGAACTCAAACTAAATTTAGAAATAAGAAAAGGGATAATTTTGTTTAGCTTGTACCTGCAAATTACATGATTTCACTAACATCAGGGATGATGCATAGACAAAAACCTCCAGAACTAAAAGAGGCACTGCCCAGATTCAAAAAGTGGTCCACCAGGATCTTCCAAATAAGACAAGTAAAATTAATTTTGGAAATTTCTACAGTTATCATAGCTCCAAGTTTTCCAGGATTCAGAGATTCTCTTGGATTGCCTGCTGGATCCATAGACCAGAATCTCTGTCTTTGTAAAGTTTCAGGTTATTAAGCACTGTTCCTATATTTCCAAGTTGAGCGAGCACTAACTACTTGAAATTAGAAGCTCCCATTTTAGATGAACAATAAATGCTTTTTTATTTGTTTTGCTCATATATTATGGACAGAAAAAGACATCCAATTAATAGTTTATAGTAGCCAACTAAGATCAATGCATTTATATTGATTATCTGATGTTTGCCTTAGATACCTGCTCTTTTGCCAGGCACACAGCTTCTTGGTTAAGGAATAAAGATAGTTTTTCTGTGACTATAGAACGATTTCCAGCATTCATAAATTCAACTTTTTCCCTCCCCAGCAATTTCCAAAGCATACCTTTACACCAATTCCTTACTTCAAAAAAAAAACAACAAACTTTTAAAATTAAGTTTTAAAGGGAATAATAAGTTAAATAGGGAAATGATTTTATATTATATTTTATGTATATATAATATAAAAAAAGGGAACAATGTTTTCTACCCTGCTTTACACATACCAGCAGAAATAAAACAGGAGAATATGATACAACCAATATTGCTGCCAAATATATAAGTACAATAAATATGTTTATAAATATCTGTTATAGTCATTCAAATTTAGATGCTTATAAATTAAAGCTGTGGGCTATCCTACCTACAACACTACAAGGGTAAGGAGGTTTCTATCCTCATCTTGATATAGTGCTGCTATCAGTAGAGGCTACTGCCCACAAACTCTACCAGTGTGTACATGTAATTGCTCTCCAATATGGTTCAAAAAGTGATTTAGGTTGGGAAGTGGAATTACAACCATTTAAGTAACCCAAATCATTTTGAGAACCATTTTCATGAGAGGCTATGAAGGAATTTAACATAGCAAATCTGAGAGAGAGGCTCAGCAGTGAGCAGCTAAGGTCTTCTCTTCTTCATGTAACTGAGTCCCAAAGAGACTTTAGTTCTTCAGGCAATAAATTGATTACAAAGAGGTAGAAGTGAACAGTCTGTAAAGTCATAGGTACTACATATGTCCAAAATAACTTCACCCCAACTCAGAAATGATCCACGACAATTGTTTATTTTAATAAATTCCCTTTCCTAATAAATTCCTTTTCCTGCCCAAGGATAAAGATGAACTGTCCTTGTTTGAAAAGCTCCTAGTGAAAAAAGAAAAACAGTAGACAGATTTTGCTGCTCAGTGTACAAGAACAATATGAGCTGATTCTAGTTAAGGTTGATTCAATTGTTCAAAATTACAAGAAGAGAATGAAGTTATCTACTTGAAACGAAGGATATCTGAACTCTCAGACTAAGTGTCTTAAACTGAAATTCATTCCTTGCAAGTACAGCCTCATATATGAATGTTAAATTAGCTACTCCTGTGGAAGTAAGTGCAGTTTAAATTGACAGTGAATATGTTTTACCAAATCCAAAGACAGTAGGTTCACAAAGATCAACTTTAGCCAAGGGAGATCTGTCTAGGCTCCCCCAAGGATGATTTAGAACATCTAAAGTTAGCCTCCAGCCTTGAATTGCTCTCACATGAACCAGGTAGAGAGAGGCAGAGGCTGAATGAGTGAGAGCCTTGAAAAATTCTCATTGTGTGCAGCAGCAGAATAGCCCATAAAGAGCGCTAAGAGACTGCCATAACCGAGGGCTATCACTTTGGAAATGGAGCTGTTTGCAGTGTGCGCAGAAATACGTAGATTTAATCTGGCTAATTTGAGTGCCATTAACAAAGTCGTAACAACAGAAACTTTAGCAGGAAGAGACAGGTACAACTGCAAAATTTAATTTATGAACCAAACCAACTGGTCTAATTAGATAAAGTGGTTAATCCCTACATCTGTCTACAGATGACTGACAAGATTGGCTTAGCTTGGTGAGAACTCAGAGTAGGATCCTAAATTAGGGTCTCTGCATTCATGATAAATCCATAATACTAGTCATGAGAAAACATAAATGGTTAAAAAGTCTCAGAATTGCGTGCTTCACAGAAAAATGAAGTTGCAACAGTGTATTACTGCTGTAGGAACATAACAAGCTGACTCAGCTGCCTCTATCAGTCTCACCAGCTGGTTAATCCTGTTAGATAAACTCTCAAATCTGTCTAAATTACTAAATGAAGTTAAACATAAATGATGACGTGGGCCTCTCTAGCCACACAGAAACGATGTCAGGAAGGTCTTTACCCTCCCTGGGTATCACCTGAAATTTATACATCAAAAATTGGAATTGATATTTCATTTTCTGAAGGATGCAAAGGACAGAGAAGTATGAATTTAAGCTGTTGGAAAGAATTCGGTTTCCTGCTTTGTTATTTCTCCTGTTTCACATGATGCCACAAAAAGATAAAGAGGTACTCAGGCATCTTCTGAGTCAGCGTGTACTCCTTGCACTAAATACAGGAGCGGAGCTTGGAGAATCTACTCGTACGGAGCTGGCTCAGGCTTGCTTAGCTAACGAGGGTGGACGGGATCATATCATAAAGCAAGAGTGCTAAAGGCATATTCCTACAGGATTTAGTTTTACACCACTACAATATATGAGCATGTAGCGCACAACACTGGATTTTGGGCTGTCAGAATAAATCTACACAAAGCAAGTTCGTCAAACCAACTAATGATCTTGTCTGGTAACTTTTGGTGGAATGCAGTAGCATTGGTGCATCTACACCACGCTAATGCATTTTCCTATTTGTGAGTAGTCACTTCTCTGCCTTAGAAGCCTAAATACTCATGCAAATTCTTGGTGATCATACATGATTTCTGAAAGCTACACAAGGCATGGACATGATACATACTCCATATTTTTAATTCCATATTTCATCTTTGTGTTCTTTTAACCTAGAGAGTTATGGGATGCTGCAAAGATCTGCAGTAATATTAAGTTTGTATGTTATTTGGGTAAATAGCTCATGCTTTTATTTTTAAATAATAAATAATGATAAATGGAAGCTATTTAATAAAAAAAATGTGGTTTACACAACAAATTCTAAATGTTTAATTCTAAGTTCATGCCTATTTAGAAGGCCAAAAGTGACAATCTTAGTGCCTTAGAAATATCTTTCAGCAGACATGACACTTTTAGGGTATAGTATTTTACAAGCACTCAATGCTGGAAGAAAAAAATAAATCTATATTTTAGCACTACTCAACACTAGAATTCTTCCATTCTATCTTTGTGTGAAATTCAGTAAGATGGCAATTTTGCAAAACATATTACCCCCAAGAACTTTATTTAACAGAAAGGTATTTTAAAGTCTCAAGTCAAGTAATAACCTTATACTTCATAGGAAAAGCGGTTTTTTCAGCCTTTAAGGATCAACTTAATCTAAGGAAAGTACACTTGTTATTCTTTAGCAGGTTTGTCCTGAACTGCAAATTGAGTTGAAAGAGCACAAAAAACCCCCAAGCAAACAGTCTAAACCTATATAACAGTATTTCCCTAAAATCTATAATACTATAGTGTTTTATTACCATGGAACTTGTCAAAACATTGGAGTCATGCTAACAATGAAAAAGAAGATAAACATTTAAAACAACATTCAATATCACAGACAAACATTAGGTAGATGTCCACATCACATCGGAGAGCACCCACTCTACCTACCTTAAAGTCTAGACAAATGGCCATTTCTAAAGGCAATGTGCTTAACATATCTTTAAAAGGGACTGATTGCTTCCTAGAAGTTTTTTACTGACTAGAAGGAAGCCTAAGCAATTTGCTTAGATTAAATATTTGTATGGCTATAGCAGATAAGTCACATCCACAGTGTTTACAGCAGAACATGGAAAATCTTGGGTTGTTTGAAAAACCTCGGTCTAAAAAACATCTTCCCAGGGACTACACAACTTCACAAAGTAGCTCCATCAATCGGACAATTCAAACCCAACTCCACACTTGGGTAAACATTCAAAACTACTCCTCATTTAGATATAGGTTTGATGGGACTGTCTGTCTGGCCTTAGGAACTGTGACTGGATATACTATTACTCTGAGTGTGAGACATTGTCGTCATTTGAATTTTCACTCTGTATTGTCATGAGGGGACAGTAGCATAAAGCTTTCCATATTATCATGAAAATTCCTTTCCCTGTCACCCCCTCTCTCCCCTCAAAAAAAAAAACCAAAACCCACCACAAAAAAGGTTAAGAGAGTAAACTCAATTTGACACCTCATCTTATCTGTCAAAGTCACGTATATATAAAGAGCTACAGTTATGAAACTGATGTTACTTTCTAAGCAAACGAAGAGGGGCAGCATAATTCAGCGTGGAACTTAAAGGCAAGTGTCCCAGATCTAGTTGGCAGTTCCCACATTTTATTGACAAGGAAGAATGATGTTGACGATATCTTGCCTTAAAAAGAAACGGCACGAGCCAAATGGGATCAAATCCACAGAATTCTGGAATGGTGTTAATGGACTTAAAAAACATTGCCTAACAAATCCAAAAATCTGCAGGCTCAGAGAGAATGCAATAGTAAGTGATGAATGACGGCGGGTGTAGCCCAAATATCCCACTGAAGGTTTCAGAAACTTGAGCATGGAATTTAGCATTAACAGCACCGAAGCAATCATTGAAGTTCTATTCAGATAATACAAGGCACCTAAATTGGACAAGTTCTGATTTTCTTCCTGGAAGCATTTGTTCATCCCTAATTGAACCATTAATTCTTTTTTTCCCCTCCTATCAGCAAAGAACCATTTGTCATTAAGATGAAATTCCTGTCCAAAAAAAGCCAAAAGACAACCTTCCTCCCTGTAAAAACACTTTTTTTCCTGACCTTTACAGAGGTAGCTTGAATGAAGGAGATGAAGTAATTGCAAATCTTTCAGAAAGTAATAATAGAAACCTTAACGGCAATCTAGTTTATTCATACAAGTCCTTCCTCTAATTGTTCTCCAGCATGGACTTGGATTACATCCAACTGAAAGCTGAATTAAATACATACATTATTGGCATCAGTACATTACAAATAGTGTGGAAAAGATGTGCAGTTTCTGCCTTACATCCAAAACTAAGGCAAACCAATTAGCATCTTTTAATTATGGTTGAGCAAACCTGAACACACACGAGTAAGTGTCATGATTCAATTTGGTCCCCTTCTCACCTCGATGAAGTTCATTTAAATTTCAAAAAGATCTATTCTTCCCCATAGTCTATTTTTTACGCCTAAGTAAAGTTTAAGAAAAACCCCACAACAACCCGGAAACTCCGAAAACCCACAGAAGCCCCTGACTATTGACAAGACAAAGTAATCATTAACACACCAAGTGGTCTTTCTGGCCACCTTTTGTTGAGCTTTGGGGGCAGAACTAGATTCAATGAGGTAACTACACAAGTGCAAGCCCCAGACACGGATACGCCGGAGCAGAAGTTGCACTGAGCCCCATCACATACAGAAGCAAACTGTACTAGATTTGGTTTGTGGCGGAATTTTTTTGTGCTGTGCCACAACAACATTATGGTTTGATGCTAATTACTAGCTGATGTGCAAATTAAGACCTTAGATCATCGCAAATCACAATACGAGATCCTGTTCTTTCCATACCTATGCACACTGTTCTATTTTATTTATAGTGGTACGCTTCTCTGCGGAGCAGCACAGGAGCTTGAAGAGAGTTTTCAATAAACGAGGAAGCTTTTTGCTATGCAGAGCAATGTCTTGAAAGCCCCGAGAATGCAGCCTTTTGGGATGGACTTTGAAAAAGGTAACTTTCCAACCAAAAAAAAAAAAATTAAAAACAAACATAAAATCTTTTTATATTTTATACATACACATATACACAAGCTATACTAGTTTTATTTGCAGAGGAAACATGCACAATGCAAATGTATGCATCTTATATCTGGCTATTTCGTAATAAGTTCTTTTGTGATTACTGTTATTATCTGCAGAAAATCCTGAGAGACAGAAAAAAGTGAAATGCTCCAATAACAGTAAAAATTATATCAAAGCTAAGGACCCTAAATAATACCACCAAAAAAAAAAAAAACCAGGGGGAAAAGTGGTTAATTTGGGGAAGAAAAAAAAAAAAAAAAAAAAAGTTCCTTAAATGCTTCTGGAACCCCCTGCCTGTTTGGAATGTTATCTTGGAGAAAATTTGTTTGCTTTCAAAGTCAGAATCCACTTTCAGCTCACGACAACCCCTGTAGAAAACTCCGGCACATTTTTGCAGTACTTCAACTGTTCCACCTCCCTGAGCTTTATGAGCAGATTGTGTTTTCCTCGGGTAAGTAGTTAGTTTGCTAACTCAAACTTAGAGCAGACCCAGTAGAGTAACAGGGACTAAGATGCCACAAAATAGACTACTGCAGCTTTGTTTCATGGAATAACATTCCTCTCCTATTCATCACACGTAAAACCAAATCTGGAGCACTGTAGTCCAGGTTTTAGCTCCTCAACAGACAAACTGGAGTGAGGCCAGCACAGGGCCACCAAGACATTCAGGGGCCTGGAGCAGAGGACATACAAATATAGACCACAAGCGCTGGTTTTCTCCAGTGTTCAGAAAATAATTACTAAAGAGGCAGGCAACCTTATTGCCATTTTCAGCTACCTGAAGGCAGGTTGCAGAGTGGATGAAGACTCATCTTAGAGGTGCAAAGTTAAGCAAAAAGGTGAAAACAGACACAAGTTACTCCAATGATATTCTGGTTAGATATTAGGAAAAACTTTCAGTGGTGAAACAGGTCTCCCAGAGATGTCATGCAATCTCCATCCCTGCAGCCACCAAACCCACAGCTCTGTATGACTCCAAGCACCCTAATCTAAATTGGAAGTTAGAACAAACTTCAAAGTTGGCTCTGCTTTAAGCAAGGGGTGAGACCAATCGCATCCCAAGTCTTCCTCCAGTCCAATTATTCTCCAATTCTAGTCTGTTTAAATGCTTTGATTTGTTACAAGTGTTACAGTCATTTAGTGGATTTACTTTTTATACATGCATAGATCTTATCATTTTGGAGCTTTATGTTACGCAAAACCATCTACATGTTAAAAAAAAAAAAAAAAAAATCTCTCAACAAGGCAATCCCCAAACCCTGCCCCCCTTAACGGAAGCTTTGTGGAAGATCTGTTTTTTCTTCTATCACTGTGGCTTTTAAGCAATATAAAAGCCAAGGGCATCATTGTGACCATTACATGGTTGAACAATCTAGTGAACCAACACTGCAAGTATTCGTTTGTATCTTGTTGGTTGTTTTCCTTTGTTTTAAACTGTCACAATGTTTTTCAGACATTTCTGAAGGGAAGCCCAGTAGTTAACTATTGATTCTTGTAAGACTGTTTCTTGTCAGACTTAAGGAATTTCTCTGCAAACACCCTCTGCTCCAGGATTACTGACTTCAGCACTGAGTTATGCTGTTCGCATTTGTCAGGATTTTATCCCTACGTAGAAAAACACTTCTCATGAAAAATGCTATGTTAAAAATTAAAACTTCCTCATCTCAGTCGGATGACACCTCTGACATCTAACAAAAAAACCCACCTATTTTCTCCACAAGTTCCTCATAAATTCTGCTCCCGATCCCAGGAAAGATCCTTTACAGCCAGGTAACAAACACAGCACCTTTCATCCTAGAGCACTGGCTAGACTGCCAACCAAAGTTTTCCTGTACTAGCATTCAATGATCCTCTCCGATTTTGAAAATGTAAGAAAGGTCAGAGCATGGGGCTTTATATTTCCCACATACGAGTTTGAGGATTGCCCCACCTTCTAGGCAGAACATGGTTTCTCATTAACACTTCACAGTCCATACGAACTGCAAAAGTTCTCTCTTTAGTTAAAGACAGTAAAAAAAAAAGAGTAGCAAGGCAGCGAAC
The DNA here is from genome assembly GCF_965231255.1 of Vanellus vanellus. Taxonomy (NCBI): domain Eukaryota; kingdom Metazoa; phylum Chordata; class Aves; order Charadriiformes; family Charadriidae; genus Vanellus; species Vanellus vanellus. Next base: position 10,450,443 of record NC_138915.1, on the reverse strand, counting down.
AGAATTTCCCGAGCTGTCTCCTGCAACCAAACAATACAGTGACAAACTACCAAGTTTGAAGTATGCTCATCAAGTACGGCAGACATGCAATTCCCTGTCTAGAAAAGTCAGAGTCAGCAACAGAAGCTATTTGGAACAAAAAGAAAGAAGAAAGCTTTCTGATTAGGAACTATACAAACAGGAACGATCAAAAGGAGGAGGAGTTATGTATAATGGGATCAGGGTGGTACAATCAAAGACTGAAAATAGATACTTCAGCAAATGAAAGTGAAATCAAGAGACTTTTACACACTATAAAGTAAAAGTAGCCAGACATTGCCACCTGATCCTGAAAGTCCTGCTTTAGCCCATTTAAAATTGTTGACCGAAAAAAATCTAACTTACTCTTGCAAATAATTCTGATATTGAAAATGCTGATTTTATTTCAAAATCAGAATTGCTGCAAACTAGAAACATCAAAATTATCTATTTTCATCGCTAAATACTTCACCAAATGCATGGCACATTATTTAATGTAAAAAAAAAATTTTCAAAAGATACCACAATCACATTTTGGTGATGTTAAAAGAAAAAAATCTGCAATTTCGCTGACTACAAGAAAACCACATGGGAAGTACATCTTAATTTCAGGAATGATTTCAGCCGACGTTCATAAAATTGGAGGTCCTGAAGCTTGTACTATACAATACAAAGGGACAGAAAAACAAGTTTCCTCACCTCTGCTGCTGCTCAGAGAACTTTCTTGCCCTTTCTGGTTTTGCATTTTAATCACTAAACCATGTAACTAAAGATTGCCCCACCTCTAGTACTTAAGCTCACAAATGCAGTCTCTGCTCATTTAGATGTCTAGTCAAAAGCGAATTCCCTTTTCCACAATATGTGCTGCAATCATTTTGCCTGTTACAAAGATCTATGCCTTAAATAAAAGTGAATCCTTTGCTCAACATTTTCAAGCCCTGCAAACAATCTGTTTAAGCTGTATCATTGCAAGGTAATCTCAGAAAAATATACCAGACTTGAAAGCACTGTGATAAAAAAAGCCTTTAGAACACCCTGACATCATGGAAACACGTGCCACGGGCCATTAACAATTCTACCATTACTATCCCAGGAACAGCTGAACACTGTTTCTAAAGTCAAAATAATAAAAATTTTAAAGAGATATGATAGAACAAGATAGGGGAAAAGGATGCTGTTTTCAGGAAATCATCTTTATTCATGAGGACATTTTTGATTCTCATATTTAACTTAGATTAAGCTACCCACCCAGAAAATCTTTGCAGCGTTCATTTAATCTCCTGACTTAGAAAGAACATACTAGGCAGTGCTACTCTCACTTCTACTATTATTATATATATATTTTACATTTCTGGCAATCTAAAAAACATGAAATGGTTTAGGTGAGATGAAAAAGTACAAGAATAAGGAGTAAAGTTGAGATTTCCCAATCTTTACGACTCCACCCTCACCACTTCTCAGTACTAGCTCCCCAAAACAGGTACTCACACAGCCAATCAAAACCAAAACAACCAAACAAAAAACCACAGCCAGTACCATCTACCTGATAGCCATGAAACATCCTTTTCAGATGAGCCAAAGAGGTACGACAGGTCAACAGAGCCCACATGGCGCCCTGCAAAGGCATCAGCAACTTACACCCCCTCCCAGGAGGCAGCCAGGAAGCCCCACAGCCAGCACTGAGGTGACAAAGGAGAAGAGCCTTCTGATGACCATATGGCATTAATTAGGCCAACCCCGACACCGCCCTAAGCAAATAGCAGGAATGTTGAGAAGCTGAAGCAATCCCCTATTACTCTGGAAATGTAAGTCAGGTGTAAGTCAAGAACAGGTTCAATTCAATCATAAGGGATTGGTGAACGATACATGAAAATTTGTGTGAACGCTTCAAGAGAAAAAACAGAGCAAGGGTTAAGAGATTATCAGACTCACTGCTTGTCAATCACGTGGGTTGTAACAGGAGGATGTCAAAGAAGTTATACCACATTGTATACACCATTTTCATTTCTGTTAACCCGAAAGACAGATTATAGCCCTAAAGATACCCTAAATGAGGAAACAAAGACACAGGTTGCCTTTTGTGTAGTGCACACATCTCTCATAGTAGAGGGCAATTCTTTGCTAGGGATTGCTACACTATACTGGAGCAATGTTATCTATTCACTTTAGGTATTTCTCTGCCGAGAGGACTATGAAGCAGTCCACAATCATATGAACACAAACATGTAATTCTAAATAAAACACAGACATATCTACCCCTTCAGAAAAATATTTCACCCGTTAGCCAGACTTAGAACAATTATGAATTTTTTTAATATTAAAAGTTTTCTCTACAGTCCTCATAATTGTATTTCCAGTTCCCAAAATTCTCTCAATAATAATGTAGTGTAGTAATTACAGAAAGTCAATTAACATTGAAGTGTCTTGGACAGAATCCCATAATGCTTTGCAAGCTGACAACAAGTAGATTCTCTGTGGCAAAAATTGGCTAGCAACAGTATTTTCATACAAATGAAATCTAGTGACAGCTTTATTTAGTTCACTACTTAGCTCACTCTTCTTTTCTACTGCACATAGCATCTAAAACACGTGTTCAAATTAACACATTTGTTAACTGTTCTGTTAGGAACCCTACTTAAGTTCACCTCTCCAGTACTCCACACTATATATAGTGTCAGGGGGTTGGGTTTTTTGGTTTGTTTTGGTTTGGGGTTTTGGTTTGTTTTTTTTTTTTTTTTTTTTTTTAATGTGAAGAGCTTCTTCCATTAGATTGCCACCTGGCAGAAGAGATATCACCACCCAGTCACTGCTTTAGATTGCACGGTTCAAATACTCAGCTGTTCTAACTCATCACATGCTTATTTATGCTACAGATTTTCATCATGCACAGGTCAAACCTTGTATGTGAATAAAAGGTATAATGAAGGTTTTTATGAAGACAGAAAAATGCACGTGAACAAGTGCAAGCAGATAACCTCTAATTACAAGCAGAAATCAAACTATAGGTAAGATTGCAAAAAAAATATATTCTCCTGTCACGTCTCAGTAAGCCTCATTTATATCCCGTCTCATTAAGAGACAGATCAGCATGAAAGCCAAAGGACTAACTTGCTTCATTGGCAAGTTCCCTATCCATCAAGCCTTAGGTTGTTTGTTTGTTTTCCTGTTCTGATAGGATGGACACTCAGTTGGTCTTACGCTCCCCTTATAGAGAAAGCAAGTAAGGGCAACGTTCAGGTAATTTTCTCTAATTAAGTCATGTCATGAGAGTTTAATGGTGTGAAGGCTCATCAGGAACACTCATTCTGTTATGTCAGCTACCAGAAAATTATGAGTTGCCAAACATAATCAAGAGAATGAATTACAAGAGCTATCAGCAGCGTCAAGCTGGGTAAGGAAATGTATGCTTATTACACAGCCATAGTTGAGAGATTTACAGCACAGTAAAGTGCAGAAGGCTCTAATTAATAAAATCTGTGGAAATATACAACAAATTTTTGCCCCAAGATTATGAATTTCAAACAAAAACAAATATCAAAACTATTCATCCTGATTGCATTTGCCAGTTTTTTTAAATAATCATATATTATTTTCATATAGCGTTCACTACTCCAGTACCTGTAGTACTGAACATAAAAGCTCAGGCTGCCTAACATCTCTAGTACTAATACCTCACTATTAGAAGACAAAGAAATAGTTTTCGCTAGCAAGCATGCTCCTTAAACACATTGGAAAATACTTCCAGAAAAGGCTACTTTGGATAATGGGTGAACTGGGGACAAAAACTCCAGGGAGGTTCCCCTGCAGAATTTTCCTGAAGTATTACCAAAATGTTATCTGTAAGAAGTTATGGCCTTTCACCCTCCAGTCAGATACTTTCTGTTGAGAGCATTTTCACTTTGGATATCTCTAATGGAGACAGCATCAGCAGATAATCAGCTACAAGTTTAACCACATTAAATGCCCGGTGTAGAACAACCAAAAGAAAATTAAATTCAAGCCTAGGGAATGAATTTTCTTTGCTCAGCAGATAGATTTTAGGCACCCAGCCACAATAGCAGTAACTCAGGGTGCAAATATTCAATTCGTGTAAGCATTGGGATTCACAAAGGTTAACCTATTGATCAAAGAACCATCTGTATCAGCCAGCCGGGAATACTCAGGTAGGAAACTGTCGATCCCTATTCCTGTAACTGATTTTCTGTGGGACGCATACTAGTTATTATACCAGTGAGAATTACTGAATACCCTAGTGGTTAAAGTCCTTACAAGAGAGACATCAGTTCCAGGCTCTAGTCACAAGTTCAAAGAAATGATCCAATATTTTGAAAGCAACTGAGGTATTCCCTCTCTTAGGAAGAGCCTCTCACACTTTCTCACTCCATGTCAACAATGACTTAATTATCCCAAGAAAAATAAGGGCTTCAAAAAGAGGGACTTAAAAAAATCCCACTGCAGAATACTTCCAGCTAAGTGCTTACATCATCTTCCTCTACATTCATCTCTACCTTTACCCATGGTTCCATACACAAGGAAAGCTTTAATCCAAATGAAATTGAATGGTAACCTCCTTCATTCATATTTTGTGGAGTATTAGATATATTTGGTGGCTCTGCACTGAGCTATCTGTGAGTTAGGTAATGCACAGCTCGCACCTATGCTGGCAAAAAGGCTATGCTTAGCTAGTAAAACCATCTGGAATTTAAGAGATGAGCTGGATATTCAGCTGATAAATACCATCAAAACTCTGGGGCTTCTATGCAAACCTAATACTGGCCTCACTGAATATTTCAGTAACTAGGAAATTTCTCTAGGAGAAACCTCAGTGGTTGGAGTTCATAGATGGCAGCTGGGCATAGATTTCTGGAGGTTTACACTTGGGGTTTAAAAGGCTGAAGTAGCAAGTATGAACCTTTTGTTGGTCCACACCTTGCCATACTTTCCTCCTGCGTTAGACCTCAGGCCAGGAGGGTCCCAAAGCTCAGAAGACAGGAGCATGTGACAAGATAACGGGGCACAGAATCAGGCAGATGGCAGAAAGATCAGGAGAGACCTGGTTTTACCCAGGAGGCAGTGCTCCAAATTCATCAGCTCTCTAATCGTCATCCCCTGCACATAAGAAATCAAGCAAGACAGGAGTAGCAAGGTACGTTACCAGACAACAGGCATTGCTAACAACATGGCTCAGGCAGGGACCTGCACCGAAATGCAGTCCCAAATGCAAGGGAGAGAGGCTCCCAGCTTCTCCCAGCCCTTTCAAATGTGGCCCAGCTGTGCACACTGTGATAAGATTGAGATATTTCTAGCCCTTTCCAGACACTACTGCATTCCTTTGTTTTATTTCTGGTCCAATAATTCATCAGACTTGACAGGCAATCAATCAGACAAACAGTAAAAACGAAATGCAAAAAGGCTGAAAATATCTACCAAACCTCCAATTTTCCAAACAGTTCTCATTTTAATTCATAGTCAGTCAATCATTATTGACTGTGAAATACTCCAGTGAGCCAAAAGATTCCTTATTATCAGCTGTGATACCGTTAACACCTACCCAGTCACACGATACGCTTATAGCATGCCTTCATTCTTACGTTCCCGTACACCATTTCTGCATAGGGTTGTAATACATAGGCTCCCTCCAGCTCACGGTAGAAACAAAATTGTTGTCGCAATTCAAAGTCACTCATGCTCTCCCAGCATTCATACTTCTCTTAATGAAATGTTGGAAATAAATAGTATGAAAATAATAGTGGAAGTAAAAGGAAGAATAATACCTGGCATACATATTACCTTGATTTCTGTAAGTACTATAAAGAAATTATGAGAAACGCAGTGCTTTGGAATAACAGACCAGTATCCAGGCAGAAGATCTAGGAAACTCTGAAGAAATTTCTGAGTTTTTTTTCTTTTTTTTGTGTCTCCTACTAAATTCAATCCCTCACCAAAAACTCCGACCAAAACCCACAAACCATTTACTCGGCTCGATGTTTGCAAAAAAACCTCCCGAGCTAGCAGCATAGGCATCTTTACGGTTAATAAAATGACAGGAACTTCTAAGTATGATTCAAAGTATTCTGAAGTGCAACAGGACAATTGAATTGGAAGTCAAAATGTGCCTCCACTGAAAATAAACGAAGTCCAGAGAACTAATCTCAGCTATAGCTGCAATTATAGCTAAATTTATCTGAAGTCAGGCATGGTGAATCCCATGACTGTTGGCCCTGTCATACCTTTACCTGGGAGAGAGAATCATAGCTACATGACAGCTCAAATATATATACTTACTTCATTGATTTTGATATTTGTTTCCATTCCCCAGTTATTCTACATTTTTTTTAGAGAAAGTTTAGTTACAAAAGTATGCTGAATGAAGAAATGGAATAACTACTTGAAACACAGCTGAATCGGGATTTAAATCAGATTGTGCACTAGATTTTATGTTAAAACTCCATTAGCATCTTTCCAATTCCACAAGCGTAGATAAGGCTCATTATTACAATCACACCCTGCACTTTGTAATGTGTTATCTTCTGTTATACCCTTCTGTGACATGTACAAATAATTACTGGAGGTATATCAGCATCACAAAATTTGTCATAATAAAAAGTACCATAAAAGCTCAATGATTTAATTCACACCTGAGAAACTAATTCAACATTGTATATTTTGTTTCACCCAAGCAGCTCAACTTCAGATGAACGTCCTCTGAAAGTTATAATTCAAACCAGGATTTTCTTTTTAAACTGAATTACTGCCTTCCATCTTCAAACAAAAAAACAGAGGCCTGAAACAATTTGTTTATTCCCCTACAATTCTTTACTTATTTTTCTAGTGTAGAGATGAAATCTCTTCTTTAGTAAATAAAGATGAGCAAAGCCTGTGAATTTCCTGTATATGAACTTCATGGTCACAGGCTCGCCTCACTAGGGATTGCTGATATCCTATTACCGTGGTCTTTTGAATAGAGAAAAAGATATTAATTTCAGGAAACCATCTGTTTTCCTATGATAAACCTAGTTTTCTCCATGGAGCTGGAATTGGAATCTTAACTCTGGTAAATTGTCTTATAAATACTGCAGAAATAAGAGATGCAAAGGTTGCAGTTCCTTTAGGCTTCATTATATACCATTCCTGCTTAACATTTTAGCTGGTTTGCTGTTAGGCAAAAGGACGTGGGAAATTAAGTACCTTTCCAAGTGTGAATATCTCCCAGGACTTCCAGGAGTAGAATCGTTACACATTTGTGTATCACTAACTACCACAAACAAAATACAAAACAGTTACTTTTCTAAAGCTGCAGGTGCAGCTTTTTCTACGCTTAAGTATATTTTAAAGGAAAGTACTCACTCAAAGGAAAAAATCAGTCAGTATCTTCATGAAAAATCACCATACAGCATTTATGGCATTATTCTAAGCCCAATCAAAGACCTTTTTGGCTAGCTATGGAGATACTGTTTTTAAACTGAACCTCCAATTCTGAACATTTATCTACTATTCACGTGTTCTGCAGATAAACCTGAATCATTCCACTTACTAGGAAAATAAAGCTCCTGGAGAAGAGGTGATCATATAAGAATGCCTTGAAAGACTAACTGAAAACCGAAGGCACCTTAGGTAGAGAAGGTAGAATGGAATTACTTAAATTGAAAAATTAGTGTGGGACTGATATTTTCTGCTATAGCTGAAGATAAGCATATTCAATTCTTTCAGAATATCTAAATTCTCTCCGGTTTACTGTTCAATCCAAAATAAAAAGTTATTCCTCATAACACATTGCTATCCCAGGACAGATGATGGAAGAAGAAATTTTAGGTTTATTTATGTATTTTACGGCTTTTGTCAATGCTATAGTCTTTCTTCTATTTCATTATTGCCAAGAAATAAATTTTTTCAGTGGAAAATTTACCGTTTTGACAGAAACAGAATCAGTGTGAATATAGACAGTAAATATGTAGTTGACTGTACTTGAAAAAACACAAATGTTGTAAGCAAAAGGTACAAAAAAGTAAAAAATATGGGGAAGCTGATGATTAAACACCCTCAGAAACAAATTTGTCCTGGGAATGCTACTTAAACACATCTCAGTGGCAACAGTTACACTTATTGCACTTGCTGTTTGTTGATAAATCTCAACTTTTACATGCAACGGCTTTATGGATACTTGTAAAAGGTGCCCAACCTTTTAATCTCTTATTGACCACATCTTTTGCTATCAGGGTGCCATGCAAGTTCTATAGGTTGACCGAAATGCAAAAGATTTAATAATTTACTGATACCAAAATGGTGTTTAATTTTCTTCTTAAAAAAAAGAAAAAAAAAAGAATTAAAAAGAAAAAGCACAACATTTCTACTAAAACACATAGCAACTCCTCCAGAATTTGAAAAGCATTTCCAGAGCACTGCATTCTTGGAAAAAAATAATTCCACGAAAGTGCACAAAAGCAGAGCAAAAATAAACAAAGGACTTAGCAGAAGTCTTTGAATAGTGGGGAACACTAGCAGCACTGCAAGTTGTTCACAGGTTTTCTTTAATCTGAGCAGCCTTACTAAGGCCACCGAATCTATCTCTAGCGCTACATATAGATTTGCCGAGTCCATAGGTGGTTCAATACCTCCAGTGGCTGTAATACACGTACACTGCATTCTTGTGTGACAGTACTGCAGTAAGTGGTAGAAACCACAAATATTTGAGGATGTTAATAGAAGAGGCTATACCCTGGAGACGGCTCTGAGCACTCTTGTTTGTTAGATTTAAGTACACAGAAAATAACCCGTACTTGGTAAACTCTGAAGTCAGCAACGATATGTTTCTCCAAGGTGTGGTGGAGTGGTTTGGGGGGGGGGGGGGTGTTGGTTGGTTGGTTATTTTTTGTTTGGTTTGGGGTTTGTTTTTTTGTTGTTTTTAATCACCCTCAAATATAAGCAGCTGTCTGGATTAGGCAGACTTACTTTGGTAGCTCTGCAAAGATATTTCCCCTCTACAGCAGTAAGATGCATTGAGCGCGGATGCTGTAAATATTTTCTATGTTCCTTCCACTCCTTCTGTCAGTCATATGTTATGACAAGAACACAAGAACCATTTAATTAGAAGTGTGTGTGGTTCAATAATTGGTTTAAGTCTTTGACTTTTGAGCTTGCAGGGATTAGAGTCTTAGGCAAAGCAAGCAACCTTTTCCAGTTTGTAACCATATGCACCCATCTTGTTCAGGCTGCTTTGCGAGTCATTTTAAGTTATTTCTCCAGGCAGGTGCAATTCAGTAAGACTTTCTCAGCTGGAAGCCAGAGAAATTAGGTGTCCTGGTCAAATTCTAATGGGATATTATATCCTATTTATTTACTGCTCCTTCTCTAGCATACATTATCCTGTAGAAACTATAGTGTTATTCCCCCTTCCTCATGATCTGTTGTGCTACTCTTTGGTATTAAGCAGCTCTTCTTGTACATCTCAAAAAAATGCCGAAGTTTCAGTGGAAAATAGTGGGAAAAAAGCACACTAACAAGTTGCAGGAATATCTGCACTTAGCAGGGTCTTTGCTTAATACTTATTTCTATCATTTGGGATGCACAAAAGTGCCGAAAGGTGGAATTACCAAAGGATGCTCACTGCTAAAATGTCTTTCGCTGATCCAGAGTCACACTTTTCTCATTTTAACAACTCAGCGTAGGAACTGTTGTAAAGCCAACTTGCTTGCTTTTCTTATTGATAGTTCAAATATGGATTTAGGTTCATGATTTCGTTTTCCTTCACGATTATATTTTGAAAGAACAAAAATATACGGTTGTTTGATATACCTCATTTTCAATGGCATTATTATCCATCAGCATTGATAAAACTGCTTCCTCATACGCTTTTCAAAACACAGAAGATCCAAGTAATTTCTTCGAATAACATTTCATTTATTTTTCCTCATTACTTGAGAATACTTCTCAAATAATACTTGAAATACCTTCTCAGACAATTTAATGTCTGACATTTCCTTTTCTGCACTGTCTTTTGCTTCCGCATTGAAAAGATGTGTTTGGATAACATACCTTAACATTAACCTCTGATGGGCAACTTATTAAATGTGTTTGCTAAGAAGGGTTGCTATGAAGGAATAATTGCAACTGTGTGTTCCTGTCTGTCTTATTTTCATATTTAGCAAACGAGATTAGAATGAAGAGCATTAGAACACATTCATTATTTTCCTCATCCTGGTCAAGAGATCTCTGTCTCTCTGGGCTTCTGCAAACTTTCCCTCAGTCTAAGTTCATTAAAATTCACGCAGGTGCCTTTACATGTAGTTCCAGTGGCAGATAAAGTTCGTAAGAAAGTTATTTACAAGCCTAAATTCATTCAAATGCTTTTCACTGATAAACAAGGCATTATCACTTATGTTCTTTAAGCTAGCGAACAGTCTTAAAAAAAAAAAAAAAGTTGCCTGAAGTGAATTTTGTGGAAAGTTGTCTAGAACAGAACAAGGTATTGCAAATGAGGACAGAGGTTGCACTTTACCACTCTGCCATTAGTTAGAATTGCATTTCTTTGCCCCAATTAGAAAATAATTTATGCACTTAATTGAAGATAGTTCTATGCAAGAAGCCACCCAAATTTTCAGTCACAGGGCTACAGATGTGCAACCTGCCTCACCAGTTCTGAAGGCTCCACTGTGTTCATCGTGCAGCGACTCCATGATGCCTGTAGTACTTACAGGGTACCAAAAGACAGACAGCAAAACTGCAGATCACTCATGTAATTACATGCTTTGAGTCTTTTCTTTTTCCTTGGTGTCCCATGTCTCCCTTCCCCCCCCTTCCTCCCTAATAAATGTTCTTCTCCCCCCCCCCTAGTTCATCAGCATAAAAAAATTTCTTTTTTGCCAGCGGTCACACTATAGTTTTAGGCAAAATGTCTTCTGGGGTATGGTAAAATATCACAAAAAATATGCAGCAAAGAAATGAAAAAATATTAAACCCTTGGACAACCTGACAAGCTTATGCTAATTTTTTCAGATCTAGTTTGACATTCATAACGGAATGAAGCTGCGTCAGGGGAAGTTCAGATTGGACATTAGGAAAAAGTTCTTCACTGAGAGGGTGGCTGGTCACTGGAACAGGCTTCCCAGGGAATTGGTCACGGCACTGGACAATGAACTTAGTCATATGATTTAGTTTTAGGTAGTCCTGTGAGAAGCAGGGAATTGGACTCAATGATCTTTATGGGTCCCTTCCAACTCAAGATACTCTGTGATTCTATGATTCTCATAGTAAAAACTTCTAAAAGTTACACAGCCTCTTCTACTAGTGGATGTGTCTTATGACTTTGATGAAGAGATATACAAGTTTGTTATTATTTTTTTTTTTTCTCTTAATTGGGTCAGAGGTTCAATCCAACCCCTATAAAATTCTACTTTGATGAACTCTTGGTGTTATTCCTTTGGATCACTCTGAAGGGCACTCACACATTTCAAACTTCTTGCAAAAAAAACAGCCAATCGATCAAAACATCTGGGCAATCCTTTGGGAGGCTTTGTAACTTTCATTGCTCATTTACTGTTTTATGTAGTAATTTCAGTCACTTCTAATTGCTTTGGCCAGTCTTACTATGTTTGAGTGTCAAGCAAAAAAATGACAAAGTTCTCCACTGACAAAGATTTATACTGGTTAAACGGAGTCAGTCAGTCATGCAGTATACATTTACCGCTTCGCTATTCTTGCATTTACCAACTACTTATTTATTATTGCATGATTTATTAATATAATTTCTGTCATATAAACAGTATGAATCATTTATAATAGAGCAGACACCACTAATAGGGAACCAGTTCATTATTTGATCATGCAAAAATGAGTGCAGCTGGCCGCCTGACAGAAAGTACCTCCAACAGCCAATCATTATCTAGCCAGGCTCTGGTGATGTTTCAGACTAAAATGCTCATTTGGAAATTTTAATAAAAGAAATAATACAAACTTACAGAGACAACTTATATTCATGCAAATATCATAATACAAAGAAATGCACACCATAATTTAGGCAATCTGAGGCATTTGAAAAATCCTGAAAAGAAGGATTGACTTAAGACAATGTAGTACCAAATGGATCTTGTAGATGGCTGTAGGGTATGTATATTTAAAAAGGGGCTTGTTCTACACGCAGTTTTGAAATTTCATGTATTTGTTTTCACCTTAGTAATACAATTCTACAGAACAGACACTACAAGAATATCTCCTCAGTGCAACTGGTGTTCACAATCTCTCAGCACCTGATTCTTGACTTATAGGTCAGTTATAGCCAGTTAGACAAACTATCAGTACGTAATCATTATATGCCTTGAGATATGAGTTCAAGAACATTTCTTTACATGGAAGTCACATGCTAAAAGCCTATTTCTAAAGCAAAAATGCTACGATTATTTGTCTTAATCCTGAAAGCTTCGGTTATACAGATAGCCTGAAGAACAAACAGATAGAAGAACTGACTCTCCTTATACAATAACTAAGCTTCTATTCTAGAATGAAACTTTCCCCTTATAAATCTAGGGAAAACACATTGCTGTTTTATACCTTCCAATTTTGATTTAATAAAAATGTGAATAAGAAAGAGAAATATCATAATGATAAAGCTTAGGCCTGTTGGTTTTTCCTCTACATCCACAAGACAGCTGCAACAAGATGTTTGCTCTCCTATAATTTCATGAATCATTTTAGTGTGGCTGCAGCAGACACAATGAGGTAGTATCTCTATTATAAAGCAATTCTGAGATAAGAAAGAGAAGCAATTTTACTTCTAGTCATCTGTAATAAGAACTTAATTCTACCAGCATGTCATGTACTAATATAATGAGAAAAAGAAAGGAACACATGCAAAGAACTTCTAATCATGTTGGGTTTTACTGCTCTGGAGAACTTAAGGAAACGTTTTTCCCTACATTCATAATAAGCTACTCATCACTGGATTCTGGTTTTATCTTGTTTTTTTTTAAAAAAAAAAAAAAAATCATCTGCAAATGGAATTAACCTCACCAGGACTCAAACTGATTAAATCTCATCAAAAGTTCTTGTAAATATCATTTTTGATGAAGGTTAATTTAAATGTAATGCAGTTTGTTTATTTTTAATTTCTGTGTATTCACTGAACACCTTAAAAATATCTTTCAGAATATAAAAACTATGAAGATTAGTACCAAATTTCTCTACTTACATTTTTCAGTCATCTCTCTCTTTCTCTTTTTTTTTTTTTTTAATAATAAACTTGAACAACCTGAAAAAAATTCAAATGCCAAATGTTCTCCTATAAAGAAAATGTTTCCACCTGGACAAAGAGCATTCTCTGGACAACTCCAGATCCAATTCCACAGTGCCAACAGACATCATACTCCCTCTGTAACTGAAAAGAAGTTTCTGGCTCCCCAAGACTCTTAAAATCCCAGAAAATCTTTAACTCAAAATTACATCCAGATAACTTGAGAAGTCTACTGTTGAGATCATATCTTGGACTTGTATGACGGTGTCCTGATCTCAACAGGATTTGATAAAAGCCTGTCTCTATATTGATAAGCAAAAAAAAAAAACCTCCCGAGATTCACATTGCAACACAGTTTGTGAAATATGTGGGGAACCCTTTAAAAATGACAGGAACCACCTCAGTATCTGACGGTACTATTTTTTCAGCATAAGCAAGAATGTTTTCAAGAGTGAATGCATCTGATTCCTGATACTGAAGAATAAATAGTAAACACGACTCCCTGGTACCCTGTCTTGGTGCAGAAAGCAATGCTCATTTGCTATTCAAAAAGGTTTTGAATTAGCATCTAACAGCTTTGATTTATCTAACCATCCTGAAAGTGAAAAACATCAGGATAAGCATGGTGCCAATTAAATTACTGCCAGTGTAGTAAAGCAAGTGTTGACAATGTAATACGTCACCTGCAGAAGCATCAGGCAAATGGCAGATGAGTCCTTGATATCTTTTCCTCTCCAAAGAATAAAAAACACCATCAGATTACACCAGGAATAGCAAAATAAGAACATTCAAATGAACCATGAAGTGTTGTTGATGGAAGTTTTTTGAATGATGCAAGCTATTCCTTTAGGAAAAAAAAAAAAAAAAAAAAATCCCAAAACAAAACCACCCAAACTTTAATTAAGCTCTTCTAAATGAGGAGTTCAGTGATTCACAGCTGTGCCAAAAAAGAAACCTAAATGGCAAAAATGCCCAAAAAAGCAGTATCCTGTCTTCAGTGTATATTGCAGAATAAAACAGTTGCGAGTGACAACAAATACTTTAATTTTAATTACAGTGCATTATGCTTACTTCACAGAAATCTGAGGAGATTAGTATTTTTTGTTAGTTTCCTTTTGGTTTAAGTTCTGCAGTGAAGGACCACAGTATTAACAACATTGAAACACATGCATAAGTAAAACAAAATATTAGAACTGGACAGGTCAAGAACGTCACAAAGTCGTTAAGTTAGACATATCATCTCCAGGAGATTATTATAAAAAGCTCTAAGGATTTTCAGGAATCTCTGGGAATCACAGGAAATTTCTGTGAAGAAAACATCCAGAACTGGGACAAAAAAGCCCACTTGGTTTGATCTAGCAACCACTTTTTACAAGAACAGTAAGCAATGTGGGGGTCCTAACCCATCTTGCAATTGAAAGTATCGCAACTGTTACAAAGGGCATTTATATCACATACATATGTGATATATTCTGACATTTTAAATCAGCATTGGCAGTTCACAACAAAGGATAGAAAAGTGTCAAACTAAATAAATCCCGCGTCGGACTCAGCCTTGATTCATGGAGTCTACTAACGTGGTTCTCAACAACTTGCAACACCATGTAATCAGCCACTTATTTCATATTTGCAATATTATCATATTAGGTGAATTTAATGAGTACATACCACAAAGTTCCTGGGGGTCACATTTGAGAATCACTGTCCTGGATCAAAGATGTGTGATACATACCACCCAGCATCAGGAATGTAAACTTTTGTATTGTCAGTTGCACACCACAAAATGAACCAGTGTGAATAGCAGAAAGATTTACTGCTACATGCTCATATCTTTCTACAGAAGGATTTCAGAAACATTTATCCCAAATCCTCACTCAGAAACAAAGGGCATTTATACACATGACTAAAATGAGTGATATGAAGTCTGGTTTAATTGTTTGCATTTCTTTCCACAGCCAAAACACAAGACATAAACAAAGCTCAGTTCGTGTTACTTTTTACACAACTTTTTTTTCTCATAGACTTTGCAATTAAAATAAGCTAATTTCAGTTCCTTAGCTGAAGCTATTGGCCAGACTTACAGAAATATTAGGTCACAAATAAAGAACCACTTAAAAAACTGACAAGAAAAAAGACTGATATGAAAAGTGGGCTAGATAATAAGTTATTTATATTCTGCATAAACTATTAATAGTTTTGAAACATAAAACCCCTCAATTGCTTATTTTTCCAGGAAAATCATATTTAAGTTACTGTATTAGGTAAAGGATCCAAATAAACTGAAAGCATTTAGAGACATACAGATTTGATATTCAGATGCACAAAACAGAAGTAAATATACTAATACACTTACAACTGATGTGAGATCAGAATCCAACCCTAGATATCTAACAAGAAAAAAGGAAAAAAGTAAAGAAGTCCTTTGCTTTTAAGGTCTTCTCCAGCTTGAGACGGTGACATATGGTATCATCTACCTATGTATTCTGTAAGATTACAAAAAACCCTGGGGTCCTTCAGGGCTATTCTAGATTTCTAAAAACTCAGGTCAGATCCACAAGGTACCTAGACCACAAGGTACCTAGGATTTTTGGCACAAGATTCAGTTGTCTAAACCAAAGCTTCTCATGCCTGAGGCTGAGACACCCTATGCAGGTTTAGCAGACGCTGGTAACTTGCAGGAGATCCACTCCTTTCTGGAGAGGTATCTGGAGGCCTGGTGAAAGGCCCTGGAACACTTCAAGCCATGCTAAACACCTGCTGAATACTGCCTTAGATGCCCTATTTCCCACTCTTGATAAAAGAGCTCCTTCCTAAATAACTGCCTAACCACCACCCAGCTGAATAATCAGGCTATCAACATTCATCTAGGTTTCACTGGAATATCAAGTGAGGTTAAACTGCAACCAAATCTTTCAGAAACCCACTCCTGCAGGAGTACTCAAAGTGCCTGCCTTTACAATCACCAACAGGATTTTCATCCCTGCCTGCCCCTCAAATGTATCCATAACCACTTTATCTATAAAGCACGGGTAGCTGCAGCTGAGGGGAAGGAGGCCCACTCAGGCTCCCTCAGAGCAGAGCTGCCAGGCACCAGGCTGCCATCATGATGACCTGTCACCATCCAAAACCGGTGCGTCTTGCTCGAAGAGCAGTATATCTTCAGGACAGGACTCCAACATCTGGATCTTCAGCAGAAAGAGATTTCTGCTCGACCTACAAACCAGCATTCCAGAGAGGAAAGGAGTTCAGATATATCCTCTGCTTAGTACTTCCTCCAAGCTGGCCGCAGGAGCCTCCCTTGCATAGGACTCCATCCTTGCAGCATACAAATTACTTGACTCTAAACTTTGGAATTTATTCCCACAGAAAGAGAACTTGAAAATTGGGTATTGCAGTGCTGATGTTGGCTTATGTCTGTCTTAAGGCGTAAAAATCGACCTGTAACATATTCCCACCAGGGAATATAAAATATTATTCAATATTCATATAGAATAGAGAATTCTATAGAATATAGAGAATTCTATATTCGTATATCATTCCTTTGATTAGCATGATCTTAAGCACCAGAGGCTACAGGACTTAAAATGAACAATAATTCATTTTGTATGACTGCACATTTGGCTGACGCTCCCAGGATTGAAAGAGGGACCACCAGAGCAAAAAGCATGAGTTTTGCAGAAAACAATCAAAGAAATTTGGCTAGGTATCTAAGACCAAGACAGACTCATCCTACATGGGATCACCCCTCTAGTGTGGAAGAGAGGATGCTCCTTCCATATTCTAGCGTTCTAACAACAACCTTTCTCAGTCAAGGACAACAGCTATCCAATAACTAGCAGTCATAATTATTCATGGTCGTTCTCTCTCACTGCGCCAAGACTATTTTATTTTTCATGAGTGCACTCACACATTCTCCTCTGCACCAGTGTCTTCAGTTCTATTGTCTATTCTACCACCACTTTGTATGCAGTGTCCTGTTTCCATTGATGCTCAGTCTTGCACTTTCATGTCTTCAGTGCATTTTCATCTGCTATTCTTCAAAAGCCATTAGGAACAGATGGTATCCCTGTACGAATGTTCATTCAATCTGCCATGATGGTGTCTGTGTAGTCCTGGACAAATTGTTTCGCTAGCAAAGTTTTTGGTTTGACATTGGCGGTCACACTAATTTGGGTGCCAGGCTTCCACAATGCATTTTGTTAATGCCTTGTATCAAGCAGTTTTTTTCCATATTACTAAATAGTTCTGCATTTCAGGGATTGCACATATGCCTTAACCTTTAGCCTGTCAGGATTTCCTATTGCTCTACCCTACAAACAGCAATGATGAAAAGAAGTTTCTAGGATGCTGAGAATTATACGTTGGTAGATTCAAAAATAGACAGGATGAAGATTTTACTTTCTGTCAGTAATTTAACTCCTTTGAAACCTAAGAATTAGAATTATTATGATAATTTTTCCAAAGCTAAATAATGCAGCTAACTCTAAACAAAAGGATTACACCACGCAGTAAAAACAAACCAACTTCACCTTCCATATTTCAGCAAATGATTGGAGACATCTTCTAAGCTGGTAAGGCCTGAGTCACTAACACCTGAATTTGTTTATAAATCATGGGTATATGCAAAGGGACAGGTACCTGTTTCCTGGCCTGTCCAGTGACTACAGGTTGCTATCGGTTAGCCATGGGCACTCACAAGTAACTACCCAACAGAAGACACTACGCTGAGGGACATGGACTTTAGGCTGGCTGATTCTGCCTCTTCTTTTTTTTTTTTTTTAAAATGGTTATAAATACATTTAAAAAAAAAAAAAACCAGAAATAACTGCAATGAATCTAGCTAAATATTGCATCAGTCTTGTATGAAAATGAGCCTTCTGTATTTGCATATTGCAATTGGTACAGTGATGCAAAGAATCTTTTCTATATAACACAACACAGAAGCACAGTGTGCACATAATGCTATTATACAGTTTTTTAATCAAAATCTACATGAATTTTGTACAACTGAAATTAAATATTCTGCACAATTCCAAACCTGTGCTTTATCATTGCTGATCCGTCCAGACTTCTTAAAGACTCTTTGGCAAAAACATAACATTAAATGATTTTCAAAGGAGCAATCTTGATTGTTGCAGTAATTTCATCTATTCTAGTTAGGGAAATTGAAAACCTTGGAAAAGCCAGAGACTTTCTGAGTCATAATTGATTTTTTTCCCCTACATTTTAGTTCAAGAACATGGCCTTCATTGACTAGTAATTAAAAAAGGAAGAAACAGGCAACCAGAGATCTTAAAGTGCAGATACTCATTTGCAGTAAGTACTGCTAAACTCTGGCAACCTTGCCATATTTACTTTTTCAGACACTTCTAACACCTTCCATTCCATGGAAAATTAAAAATATTCAAATTCTTTTACAGGGACAGATCAGACATGACGTTTAAGAGGGGGAAACCCACAAAATTAATTTAAAAAACTCCTAGAAATTTCATTTTAAAGGGTTCTCACAGTGATGCCACTGCAGTCAATGTATTGGGTTTGCATGGCATGGTTTTGGTAGTGGGGCAGCTACAAGGGGTGGCTTCCTTGAGAAGCTGCTAGAAGTCCCACAGAGCCAATACCAGTCGGCTCCAAGACGGACCTGCTGCTGGCCAAGGCTGAGCCCATCAGCGATGAGGGTAGCACCTCTGGGGTAACATATTTAAGAAGGGGAAAAAAGTTGCTGCGTAACAGTAACTTCATCCAGAGAGAGGAGTGCCCCTCTACTCCACTCTCATGAGACACCACCTGCAGTACTGCATCCAGCTCTGGGGCCCCACCATAAGAAGGACATGGACCAAAGGAGGGCCAGGAAGATGATCAGAGGACTGGAGCACCTCTCCTATGAAGAGAGGCTGACAGAGCGAGTTGGGGCTGTTCAGCCTGGAAAAGAGAAGGCTCCAGAGGGACCTTATGGCTCCCATTCATACTTTACGGGGGCCTACAGGAAAGATGGGGAGGGACCCTTTATCAGGGAGTGTAGTGGTAGGACGAGGGGTAACGGTTTTAAACTGAAAGGTTTAGACATGAGGAAGAAATTCTTTACTATGAAGGTGATGAGACACTGTAACTGGTTGCCCAGAGAAGTTGTGGATACCCCATCGCTGGAGGTGTCCCTGCCCATGGCAGGGGGGCTGGAACTAAGTGATCTTTAAGGTCCCGTCCAACTCTAACCATTCTATGAGTGAGAATACGTGAGAAAAACAACTCCACAGACACTAACGTCAGTAAAAAAAGACAGGGAGGAGGGGCTCCAGGCACCAGAGCAGAGATTCCCCTGCAGCATGTGGTGAGGACCATGGTGAGGCAGGCTGTGCCGCTGCAGCCCGTGTTGGTTAATGATGGAGCAGATGGATGGACAAAAGGAGGCTGTGACCCCGTGGGAAGGGGGACCACATGCAAGACCACGTAGATGCCCCCCGAAGGAGCCTGTGACCCCGTGAAAAGCCTGTGCTGAAGCAGGCTCCCAACAGGACCTGTGGCCCCAGGGAAAGAGAAACCCACGCTGAAGCAAGTTTGCTGGCAGGACTTGTGACCCCACAGGGGACCCACAATGGAGAAGTCTGTTCCTGAAGGACTGCACCTCGTGGAAGGGACCTATGCTGGAACAGTTCATGAAGAACTGCAGATCATGGGAAAGACACACATT